>NC_134687.1:398333993-399703993 GCF_050947455.1 Rhinoderma darwinii
TATTATAATGAGGGCCAGTATATGGTGTTATTAGAATTAGAGGTGCAGTGTATGGCGCTATTATATTTAGGGGTACAGTGTGGGGGATCATGAGAATTTTATGTTCGTTTATAGGTGCAGAAATGTTTGAAAAGTGAGAAACTGAAGACATCTGATCGGCAAACTGCAGAAATGGGCAGTGGCCGGGAGAAGTCGTCATAGGGGTCTGGACCAGATGGAGAAGAAAAGAGAAAAAGAACAACTAGAATCTGAGTCACCGGTAAGTCACTTAATGTAAATGTTTGTTTATTCTGCCTATAATCAGTACTGTAGTCAGTGTATGATCTTCAGCGAGATGATGGGTGGTATTTTTTTTTGGGCGAAACACCATCTCCCTCTCTGTAGTTTTACGCCGTACAAACCTATACTAAAATAAAAAATAAAAAGAGACACGGCGCCACATGGTGCAATAAAAGTGATGGAGCCAATGGGAGCAAAAATGAAAAATGCGCTCACCTTAGATAATGGACACCGTATAGATGTCACAAAAGCGAGAAGCTGCTGCCAGGTCCATACACACACAAACCAAGTTTGCTGTCAAAGGTAAAGCTGATTGCAGTAGGACAAAAGGACCAACGGCGCTGCTAGTAAAGATGTCGAGGTAGAACGGACTTGAATTAAAGGTATTTATTGCAAAGGACAGGGCTACGCGTTTCAACGCCGAACTGGCGTCTTCATCAGGCCAATACACATGTTGCGATACACACACGTTTAAATACAAAAGGGAAATGAGGACTAATTGGCTAGCAATACAAACAAAGAGGGAGAAAAGAACCGGCAATACGGGCGGGTCAGAGGTCAGACAGAGCACATTATGCAAAGTGTTTTTTTCAACAAAGCGGAAGACAACATACTTAACATACTTAATAAAATATAAAAGAACATATATAATAACATATATTACCATAGATGATAGATAAAACTTGCGTTTGTTTAAGAATATATATACTCACAGTATAAACGTTGGACACAAGGTTGTTTAAATACAAGATTGTTTAAATGAGGAAATCATCATAAAAACCATATAAAACTTAATTTAAAAATGGGTACTCACATCTTGCAGACTGGAGATGAACAATTGATACCGGGAGGAAATGATTTGCACAGTTGGTTAGAAGGCAACGATTATCGCAGTAGTGAAAAAAACAACAACAAGCGTCCCTAGGTAACTAGGTAACGCAAAATGTACGGTGGCCAAGTAAGGACATATTGGATGCTGAAACGCATAATGGAACGCAAGCTGGACCAATACCATCAAGTGAATCGTGAGCCGCACATGGAACGCAAAGCTTACAAGATTATAGGAACAACGCATACAAGGGAGCGATACAAGATCAGAAGTACTACAAAAACGTAAGTAAAAAAATTATGATAAATTATAATTACGACAACAATAATTATAAACGAAGAGAATATATATATATGTATATACATATATTTGTAATAACATTTCTCCTTTGTGCTTGTATCAAAGCTACAAAAAGAGAAGTATGTAAATAAATCATTAAATAAAAAAATAATAACGCGTACTGTGTAGTGTGTAAAATACTTTGTTATTCTAATGACGTTTCAGTAAGGTCATTCAGGCCACTAGGATATAATGTCTCAAGTTTAAAGATCCAGAAATGTTCTCTTTGTTTAAGCCTATTGAATCTATTAGGCACATCCACTGAGATCTGTTCAATTGGGGTCACAACTATATTTTCGAATTTACACTCATGCTTAAGTGCACAGTGGCGTGACACACTATGTTTAACCCCTTAACGCACCATGACGTAACTGTACGTCATGGTGAGCAGTAAGTTCGCGCACCTTGACGTACAGTTACGGCAGTGCTTTGACAGTTAACCGCCGCGCGGCGCTACACCGCAGCGGCGGTTAACTGTGCAGGGTGTCAGCCCTGCTCTCCCCGTTGCCGATCAGCGGCCTGTCGCCGCTGATATCGGCAGTTAACCCCTTAATTGCGGCGCTCGATTTTGAACGCCACAATTAAGGTCTTTAGCGCCGATCGGCAGCCCCCATGTGAAATCACGGGGGCTGGCGATGGTACCCATGGCAACCGGACGCCAGACAATGGCTTCCGGGTTGCCATGTACAGAAGCCTATGAGGACCACCCCGAGGGTGGTCGTCGTAGGCTTCCTGTCAGTGTGACTGTCACGTCACACTGACAGTTGGAATGCATTACACTACGTGTGTAGTGTAATGTATTCCAGCAGCGATCAGAGCTGCAAGTCTAAGTGTCCCCTAGTGGGACAAGTGAAAAAAGTAAAAAAAAGAATAAAAATGTTTTAAAAAAAGTGTAAAAATAAAAGTTATAAGTGATATAAACAAGAACTGCTTTTTTTCCTATAATAAGTCTTTCATTATAGGAAAAAAAATGAACACGTAAAAAAAAAGTGCACATATTTGGTATCACCGCATTCGTAACGACCCCAACTATAAAACTATAATATTATTTTTCCCGCACAGTGAACCACGCAAAAAAAAACAACGAAAAACAATGCTAGAATCACTATTTTTTGGTCACCACCCCTCACAAAATATGTAATAAAAAGTGATCAAAAAGTCACATGTACGCCAAAATAGTACCGATACAAACTACAACCCGTCCCGCAAAAAACAAGCCATTACACAGCTTTTTTGACTGAAAAATAAAAAAGTTACGGCTCTCAGAATATGGTGACACAGAAAATACATTTATTTTCTAAATAAGTTATTTTATTGCTCAAACGCTGCAAAACATAAAAAACCCTATATACATATGGTATCGCCGTAATCGTACCGACTCGCAGAATAAAGTATAATAGTCATTTATAGCCCAGGGTAAACGCCGTCAAAAATAAATAAAAATCATTGTCAGAATTGATGGTTTTTGGTCACCTGGCTTGCCGAAAAATTGAATAAAAAGTGATCAACAAAATCGCATGTACCCCAAAATGGTACCAATGAAAATTACAGATTGTCCCGCAACAAATAAGCCCTCACACGGCTCCGGTGGTGAAAAAATAAAAAAAGTTCCGGCTCCCAGATTATGGCGATGCAAAATGTACAGAGTGTTCCAAAAGTGGATAAGATCGGGCACCATTTATCAGTGCGACACTGGCCACAGATCTGTGGGTTATTATTTATTTACAACCATTATTATACCCTCTTATTATGCCCCTTATGTACTTTGCCCAGCCTACATGTGCCCCAACATTATAAACTGAAATACCAGCAAAACGCCAGAGCTACTACCAAGCAAAATATGCGCTCCAAAAGCCAAATGGCGTCCCTCCCTTCTGAGCCCTACAGCGTGCCCAAACAGCCGTTTATGTCCACCGATATGGCATCGTACCAAAAAATGGTACCAATAAAAACGACAGCTCGTCCCGCAAAACATAAGCCCCCACACCGCTCTATTGACAGAAAAATAAAAAAGTAGTGGCTCTTGGAAAGCGGGGAGGAAAAACGAAAAAGCAAATCATGAATCAGTTCGTAAAGGGTTAATTACTTTCTAATGAAAAAACATTTATGACCACATGTGGGGTATTGCCGTACTCGGGAGAAATTGCTTTACAAACGTTGGGGTGCATTTTCTCGTTTATCCTTTGTGAAATTGAAAAAATGCAACATTTTAGTGGAAATAATGTTGATATTAATTTTCACGGCCTAATTGTAATAAATTCTGCAAAAGACGTGTGGGGCCTAAATGCTCACTATACCCCTAGACAGATTCCTTAAGTGGTGTAGTTTCCCAAATGGGGTTACTTTTGGGGGGCTTCCACTGTTTCGGTCTCTCAGGGGCTTTGCAAATTCGACATGACACCCAAAAACATTCCAGCTAAATTTGAGCTCCAAAAGCCAAATAGCGCTCCTTCCCTTCTAAGCCCCGGTGTGGGTCCAAACAGTAGTTTATTACCACATATGGGGTATTTACGTAATCAGGAGAAATTGTTTTACAAATGTTGGGGCGCTTTTTCTCCTTTTATTCCTTGTAAAAATTAAAAATGGCTACCTTTTTTCAGAAAAAAAGTAGATTTTCATCTTCATATACTAATTCAAATAAATTTAGCAAAAAAACTGTGGGTTCAAAATGCTAACTATACCCATAGATAAATTCCTTGAGGGGTATAGTTTCCAAAATGGGGTCACTATTGGGGGGTTTCCACGGTTTTCTTCCCTCCAGTGCATTGCAAACGCGACACGGCACTGAAAACTATTCCAGCAAAATCAGAAATCCAAAATCCAAATGGTGCTCCTTCTCTTCTGAGGCCTGCTGTGGGTCCAAACAGCAATTTATTACCACATATGGGGTATTGCTATAATCGGAAGACATTGCTTTACATATGTTGGGGTGTTTTTTCGACTTTATTCCTTGTAAAAATTTAAAATTTCCTAATTTTTTCACAAAAAAAGTAGATTTTCACCTTCACATACTAATTCAAATAAATTTAGCAAAAAAACTGTGGGTTCAAAATGCTAACTATACCCATAGATAAATTCCTTGAGGGGTATAGTTTCCAAAATAGGGTCACTTTTGGGGGGTTTCCACTGTTTTGGCAGCACAAGGCCTCCTCACACCGGACATGGTATCTAAAATATATTCTAATAAAATAGAGGCCCAAAATCCACTAGCTGCTCCTTTGCTTCTGAGGCCTGTGTTTCAGTCCATGACCGCGCTAGGGCCACATGTGGGGTATTTCTAAAAACTGCAGAATCTGGGCAATAAATATTGAGTTGCATTTCTTGGGTAAAACCTTCTGTGGTACAGAAAAAATTTATTACAAATGAATTTTTGAAGAAAAAAAATGAAATTTGTAAATTTCACCTCTACTTTGCTTTAATTCCTGTGAAACGCCTAAAGGGCTAAAATACTTTGTGAATGCTGTTTTGAATACTTTGATGGGTGCAGTTTTCAAAATGGGGTGATTTATGGTGACTTTCTAATATATAAGGCCCTCAAAGCCATTTCAGAACTGAACTGGTCCCTGAAAAAATAGCCTTTTGAAATTTTCTTGAAAATATGAGAAATTGCTGCTAAAGTTCTGAGCCTAGTAACGTCCTAGAAAAATAAAAGAATGTTCAAAAAATGACGCAAACATAAAGCAGACATATGGGAAATATAAACTAGTATGTATTTTGTGTGGTATTACTATCTGTTTTACAAGTAAATACATTAAAATTTAGAAAAATGCTAATTTTTGCTAATTTTCTCTAAATCTTGGCGTTTCTTACAAATAAATATTGAATTTAATGACAAAATTTTTTCAGTATCATAAAGTACAACATGTCACGAGAAAACAATCCCAGAATCGCTTGGATAGGTAAAAGCATTCTGGAGTTATTACCACATAAAGTGACACATGTCAGATTTGCAAAAATGGGGCTGGTCCTGAAGGCCAAAACAGGCTTAGACACTAAGGGGTTAAGGAAACCCTGCCTGACATTGGATCTGTGTTTATTAACACGATTTCTCAATGTTTGGGTGGTCCGGCCCACATATTGTAAATTACATGTACAGTGTAATAAATAGACTACATAGGTGCTACGACAGTCTAGATGACTTTTAATGGAAAATTTCTCACCAGTTTTTAGTGAGACAAATTCCATAGATTTATTGGAGATATTGTCACAACACAGACATCTAGTATGACCGCAGGAAAAAGAACCATTTTTTGCCATTACTGGAACAGAAACCTTCTTTTTATTATTATGTAGTCTACTGGGAGCTATTAAGTTCCTCAATGTTTTAGCTCTTCGGAACGTTATTAGTGGTTTCACAGGAAGTATCAGTTTTAAAAAAGGATCACTTGTTAGAATGTGCCAATGTCTCATGAGGATAGACCTAATATGTTTACTACCTTTATTAAAGGAGGTAATAAAATTTACATTATGCTCCCTTGATTTTACTTTTTTATCATCAATATTAACAGGTGCTGTTGTTTGAATGCATTCACGTTGTGTCATCCCCCTAGCTCTTAGTTCCGCACCCCTTATCAAACTCCTAGGGAAACCTTTTTCTACAAACCTTTTATTTAGGATTGCACACTCTCTATTAAAGCTAAGTTCATCGGAACAATTCTTCCTTATTCTGCGATATTGGCCGAACGGGACATTCTTCAACCAAGGCGTATAGTGCGCTCTCTTAAAATCCAAGTCGCTATTTACATCAATACTTTTAAAATGGGTACTAGTGGAAAATTGACTCCCAGTATTTTTTATCGTTATATCTAAAAAATCAATAGTAGTTGATGAATAGATGTGTGTGAATGTGAGACCAAAGCTATTGTTATTTAAAAAATCTATAAAAGCATTAGCAGCAGATACATCTCCCTTCCAAATAAAAAACAGATCGTCAATATAACGTTTGTAAAGGACGATATTGTTTGTAAACTGGTTTTTATTCAAAATATAAGATTCTTCAAAACAACAAATGTACAGGTTTGCATAAGAGGGTGCAAATCGCGACCAGAAATGTTTGAAAAGTGAGAAACTGAAGACATCTGATCGGCAAACTGCAGAAATGGGCAGTGGCCGGGAGAAGTCGTCATAGGGGTCTGGACCAGATGGAGAAGAAAAGAGAAAAAGAACAACTAGAATCTGAGTCACCGGTAAGTCACTTAATGTAAATGTTTGTTTATTCTGCCTATAATCAGTACTGTAGTCAGTGTATGATCTTCAGCGAGATGATGGGTGGTATTTTTTTTTTCGCGAAACACCATCTCCCAGCATATCCTTACCATTGTTCTGACCATGCTGGGAGCTGTAGTTTTACGCCGTACAAACCTATACGGCAGGGGTTGCACAAAATTGAGCTGTATTTGTGTTGGTATTATATATATGTATTGAACTTGGTTCTGGAGCTGTGTATATGTACTGAACTTGGTTCTGATGCTGTATATATGTACTGAGCTTAGTTCTGGAGCTGTATATATGTACTGATCTTGGTTCTGATGCTGTATATATGTACTGAGCTTGGTTCTGGTGCTATATTTATGTACTGAGCTTTGTTCTGATGCTGTTTTTATGTACTGAGCTTTGTTCTGATGCTGTATATATGTACTGAGCTTGGTTCTGGTGCTATATTTATGTACTGAGCTTGGTTCTGATGCTGTATATACAGTGAAGGAAATAAGTATTTGATCCCTTGCTGATTTTGTAAGTTTGCCCACTGTCAAAGACATGAACTGTCTAGAATTTTTAGGCTAGGTTAATTTTACCAGTGAGTGATAGATTTTATATTAAAAAAAAAAGAAAATCACATAGTCAAAATTATATATATTTATTTGCATTGTGCACAGAGAAATAAGTATTTGATCCCTTTGGCAAACAAGAATTAAATACTTGGTGGCAAAACCATTGTGGGCAAGCACAGCAGTCAGACGTTTTTTGTAGTTGATGATGAGGTTTGCACACATGTTGGATGGAATTTTGGCCCACTCCTCTTTGCAGATCATCTGTAAATCATTAAGATTTCGAGGCTGTCGCTTGGCAACTCGGATCTTCAGCCCCCTCCATAAGTTTTCGATGGGATTAAGGTCTGGAGACTGGCTAGGCCACCCCATGACCTTAATGTGCTTCTTTTTGAGCCACTCCTTTGTTGCCTTGGCTGTATGTTTCAGGTCATTGTCGTGCTGGAAGACCCAGCCACGAGCCATTTTTAATGTCCTGGTGGAGGGAAGGAGGTTGTCACTCAGGATTTGACGGTACATGGCTCCATCCATTCTCCCATTGATGCGGTGAAGTAGTCCTGTGCCCTTAGCAGAGAAACACCCCCAAAACAGAATGTTTCCACCTCCATGCTTGACCGTGGGGACGGTGTTCTTTGGGTCATAGGCAGCATTTCTCTTCCTCCAAACACGGCGAGTTGAGTTAATGCGAAAGAGCTCAATTTTAGTCTCATCTGACCACAGCACCTTCTCACAATCACTCTCAGAATCATCCAGATGTTCATTTGCAAACTTCAGACGGGCCTGTACATGTGCCTTCTTGAGCAGGGGGACCTTGCGGGCACTGCAGGATTTTAATCCATTACGGCGTAATGTGTTACCAATGGTTTTCTTGGTGACTGTGGTCCCAGCTGCCTTGAGATCATTAACAAGTTCCCCCCGTGTAGTTTTCGGCTGAGCTCTCACCTTCCTCAGGATCAAGGATACCCCACGAGGTGAGATTTTGCATGGAGCCCCAGATCGATGTCGATTGACAGTCATTTTGTATGTCTTCCATTTTCTTACTATTGCACCAACAGTTGTCTCCTTCTCACCCAGCGTCTTACTTATGGTTTTGTAGCCCATTCCAGCCTTGTGCAGGTCTATGATCTTGTCCCTGACATCCTTAGAAAGCTCTTTGGTCTTGCCCATGTTGTAGAGATTAGAGTCAGACTGATTAATTGAGTCTGTGGACAGGAGTCTTTTATACAGGTGACCATTTAAGACAGCTGTCTTTAATGCAGGCACCAAGTTGATTTGGAGCGTGTAACTGGTCTGGCGGAGGCTGAACTCCTAATGGTTGGTAGGGGATCAAATACTTTTTTCTCTGTGCACAATGCAAATAAATATATATAATTTTGACTGTGTGATTTTCAGTTTTTTTTAAAAATATAATCTATCTCTCATTGGTAAAATTAACCTAGCCTAAAAATTCTAGACTGTTCATGACTTTGACAGTGGGCAAACTTACAAAATCAGCAAGGGATCAAATACTTATTTCCTTCACTGTATGTACTGAGCTTGGTTCTAGTGCTATATTTATGTACTGAGCTTGGTTCTAGTGCTATATTTATGTACTGAGCTTGGTTCTGATGCTGTATTTATGTACTGAGCTTGGTTCTGATGCTGTATATATGTACTGAGCTTGGTTATAGTGTTGTATATATGTATTGAGCTTTGTTCTGGTGCTGTATTTATGTACTGAGCTTGGTTCTGGTGTTGTGTTTATGTACAGAGCTTGGTTCTGGGGCTGTATTTATGTACTGAGCTTTGTTCTGGTGCTGTATTTATGTACTGAGCTTGGTTCTGGTGTTGTATATATGTACTGAGCTTGGTTCTGGGGCTCAGTACATATATACCTTATATAGCATTATACCTTTTCCACCAAACTTTACAGTTGGCACAATAAAGTCAGGCAGGTAATGTTCTCAGACAGCCAGAAAAAGAAGGGGGATTCGTCTTTTCACAGAACACGTTTCCGCTGCTCCAGAATCCAGTGGCAGCATGCTTTACACCTCTCCATCTGACGCTCGGCTTTGTACTTGATGACATAAGGTTTGCATGCAGCTGCTCGGCCATGGTAACCCCTGCTATAAAGCTCCCAGGGCACAGTTTTTGTGCTGATGTTAATGCACCATGAGCGTCAGCACTCGGCGACCCCGCACTGTAACTTTACGTTGCTGTGGTCCCTAAACGCTTCCACTTTGCAATAATGACACTCATAGTTGATCGTCGAATATCTATAATTGGAATTGCATTTTTTAAGTATTTATTACAAATTATAAACTAATGTATATGCACCAGAAAATGGATCATAAAAAGGCAAAAAATTAAATATTTCCTTGGTCCTCAAGGTCCAAATTGGCTTTGACCTTAAAGGCTATTAAGACATTCGCACAACATTTTTTTTAATAGTACATTTGCTTCTTATATGCAAATTGAAGCAGCTTTCTATTAATGTAATAGTCTCCATTAAAATGTCCTACCATTTTTTTGCTGTAGAGTCTGTGCAACACTTGTACATAGATGATTGTCCTGCTGATTATGACTCCTGTCTAATCTGATGTCAGCTGCTCTCTCTGCCCTTCCCCTCCCTCCTCTAAGTGTTAGGGTATGTGCACACACACTAATTACGTCCGTAATTGACGGACGTATTTCGGCCGCAAGTACCGGACCGAACACAGTGCAGGGAGCCGGGCTCCTAGCATCATACTTATGTACGATGCTAGGAGTCCCTGCCTCTCCGTGGAACTACTGTCCCGTACTGAAAACATGATTACAGTACGGGACAGTTGTCCTGCAGAGAGGCAGGGACTCCTAGCATCGTACATAAGTATGATGCTAGGAGCCCGGCTCCCTGCACTGTGTTCGGTCCGGGACTTGTGGCTGAAATACGTCCGTCAATTACGGACGTAATTAGTGTGTGCGCACATATCCTTACAGATACTAGCACGGAGGGGAGGCAGTTTAGAACATGTGGAGCAGGAAAGCATCCAAGTCTTCAGGGATGCCATATCATACAGACTGTCAGAATCAAAGTGTAAATAGGGAGAACATCACAGGGGAAGGAAGGCAGAATAAGACATTCTGTCAGTATCAGAGTGCAGATCAGAGTGTAGTACTACAGGCAGTCTAAAGGGGGAGAGAAATACTCTCCTCAGCATCATGGGCTGTAGAAGGGGACAGCAGTACAGAAATGAAGCTGTGCTAATACATGAAAGCTAGTGTAGACAGCAACAACCTTGAAATAGATAACTCATATCCAGGATGTATCATGAGGAGGATATCCCCTCATGAGAAAATTCTAGGAGCAGGTTACAAACAGGGGGGCTGAAAATTAATATCATGGGGACTGAATATGAATGAAGTAAGGAATGAAGATTGCAACCTGAAGCTTAGTGCAACTTTTTGTAACTCCCAGGTAACCACTAACATAATTAACACAAAATATTTGTATCGATGTCAAAGGTGTGCATAGCCTTTAAAGGAGTATTACCATCTTAGACATTTATGACATATCCACCGATTAAGCCATTAATGTCTGATAAATACGGGTCCCACCTCGCAGATTCCAAAAACAGCATAGCTCGCTGGGTTACGCTGTTTCTTTAACTACTATTACTTCTATGGGAGTCACAGATACTGTTTCCGGTATTCTCGGCCACCTCTGCACTTATTATTCGTCTGGATGCAGCAGCCAGTGTCTGCCCCACCAGGTGGCACTGGGTGAGGGGACCCCCGTTCAGGAGATAAGTTCAGGTCTCAGAGGTCTTATTCACACAGTGCAATTTTCATGCAGATTATGCATGTATTTTTTTTAAGCCAAAACCAGGAACAGAACCTGAACAGAAGAAATAAGAATTAAGGAAAGCCTCAAAGTACCTCCTCTTGAAATTGTATGCAAAACCTGCATCAAATCTGCACTATGTGAACAAGGCCTTGTGGCATATCCTGGGATATGTCATAAATGTCTAAGATCGGAATACCCCTTTGAGGGGTTAAATACCGCCAGTATAATAAAACCACCTGTGGTTTATATACAGTTTCTAATGCAGAAGACCCCTCTGTGGAAAAGCAAGTGCTTCAAACATATTTATAATGTGCGGAGTTATCGTGTTTGTCCAATACTGGTATGTCACATCATATCCATTCATTGCTTATAGAAGAAAGTTGTTGACAGTGTTCAGTAATTTATTCAACATTCTGCATTTTCAGCTGCGTCTCTTAAGATTATTCAGTCCGCTCAGGTAGAATGCTTTATATGTCTGCTGCTATTTTTCACATTTTGAAAACTAAATCAAGTATTGTCATTGCAAATATCTCACAGCAAAAATGCCACTCAAATGTCAGTGAAATCCACTTGACATTTACACTAGCAATTTGAAGGAATAAACAACTTTTTGTTTTCTGTAGCAAGCTTTTTTGCTGCCAAAATGTCCCTGAATATATTGATTTGCTCGATACAAGTTAAAATAGCCGTTATATCTTCAGCAGCTATAGAAACACTCACAAACCTCATGTAATAGGTGTAAGTAGATGGAGATGCAAGTTTCAGGTATCCAGCCTATTTCCTTCGTAATGCGAATGGCCAAATTAAAGACATAAAAATACCAGTGCAGTAAGTTTACGATGATAACTGTTTTTTCTCTTTTGACTGACCCTTGTCTGAAACCTCATAATGTGAACAAAGTCTCAATGGATTGCAGCAAACTTGTGACACTCTTGTGTCAAGTTTCTTATGTCTCTTTATGAAATCGTAGACATACAGAGCTACAGTATGGCGCCATATGGGTGCCATATTAAGGCTCCATAGAACTTGTATGCGGCCGTAATAGAGCCGTGTGTATAGGGCTTAACATGTTTTCAGATCTTAGTTGCTACTGTACTTTGTCGCCCTACAACATCAAAAGAAAAGGAATCCTACTTGTACTTGTTTAAACTCCTATAAGGCATTGGGCCAATTTGACCAAGGAGAGAAACAATTTCTTCTTGACCCCACATGGCAATCAGAATGCATCAGCACTCAACTAAGTTTATTCATAACTTTATATAATCATTTGTGTTATTTTTCTGATTTCAGAAAGCATCTACACTGCAATCAACTGGGTCATAAAACTTTGGTTTTAGCAGACCGATTCATGTGGAGGGCTACTTCTCAGTTTGACAGCTTTTACAGTAAAGCTTTTTAACGGCTTGAGATTCAACCCTTAGGGCAGGGGTCTCAAACTCGGCCAGGTAAGTGGGCCGCATATAGAAAAAATGGGAAGTTGACGGGCCGCATTACTTTCAAATTTGATACAATACAAAATTATTGTTAATCAATTAGTTATTTGAACTACTATAACACTATATTACTAGAATAATAATACTACATTACTATAATAATAGTGCTAAGTTTAAAATTTGAGATATTTCTCCACGTGCTTATTTCAACAATCCAGCTTTCCAATTTAAGTGTCGCTAAATGCAGTCCGGCGGCTCAGTTAGCACACATGTCAAGATTGGGCAGCCCCTTTTAGATAGTGCCGCAGTGCCCTCTGTCGATGCTGCCGCAGTGCCCTCTGTAGATAATGCAACACACCCCTAGATAAGGCCACAGTGCCCTCTGTAGATAAGGCCACAGTGCCCTCTGTAGATAATGCAACACACCCCTAGATAATGCCAGTATCCTCTTCAGATACTGCCACACACCCACTTGTAGATAATGCCCACAGTGCCCTCTGTAGAGGCTGCCACCGTGCCCTCTGTGGAGGCTACCACCGTGCCCTCTGTAGAGGCTGCCACCGTGCCCTCTGTAGAGGCTGCCACAGTGCCCTCTGCAGATGCTGCCACAGTGCCCTCTGCAGATGCTGCCACAGTGATGTCAGGGGCTTGCCCAGAGCTGGAGTCCCGGAGCAGAGCCGCTTCTGGCACTCTGCCTGGGATTCCAGCTCTGCTCCTGACATCACTGTCCATATATGGACAGAGATGTCAGGGGCAACCCCAGAGCTGGAGTCCCAGGCAGAGCGCTAGTAGGCTCTTCCTGGGACTCCAGCTGTGCTCCTGACATCACTGGGACTCCTGCTCTGGGGAAGCCCCTGACATCATTGTCGATGTATGGACAGCGATGTCAGAGGCTCCCCAGAGTCCCGGAGCAGAGCTGATAATAGCGCTCTGCCCGGGACTCCGCTCTGGGGAAGACCCTGACACACTGTCCATATATGGGCAGATATGTCAGGGAATTCCGCAGCACCCCGGAGCAGAGCCTATACTAGCGCTCTGCCCGGGACTGTGCTCTGGGGAAGACCCTGACACACTGTCTATATATGGACAGAAATGTCAGTGAATTCCACAGAGTCTTGGAGCAGAGCCGACACCAGTGCTCTGCTCGGGACTCCGGCTCTGGGGAAGCCCCAGACATCGCTGTCCATATGTGGACAGCGATGTCAGGGAATTCCACAGAGTCCAGGAGCAGAGCCGACACAAGCGCTCTGCTCCGCTCTGGGCAAGACCCTGACACACTGTCCATATATGGGCAGCGATGTCAGGGAATTCCACAGAGTCCAGGAGCAGAGCCGACACCAGCGCTCTGCTCCGCTCTGGGCAAGACCCTGACACACTGTCCATATATGGGCAGCGATGTCAGGGAATTCCACAGAGTCCCGGAGCAGAGCTGACACCAGCGCTCTGCTTGGGACTCCGGCTCTGGGGAAGCCCCAGACATTGGTGTTCATATGTGGACAGCGATGTCAGGGAATTCCAGAGTCTCGGAGCAGAGCCGATACTAGCGGCTCTGTGTCCCGCGGGCCGCAGATGACAGCCCCAGGGGCCGCATGCAGGCCGCGTGCTTGAGACCCCTGCCTTAGGGTATATTCACACAACCTATTTTCAGCTGTTTTTAGGACCGTAAACGCCCCGAAAAACGGCTGAAAATACGGAGGCTGAACGCCTCTAAACATCTATCCATTGATTTCAATTGGAAAACCGTTTTCGCTCCGATGGGGCATTTTTTTAATGCAACGGTTTTAAAAAAACGGCACGTAAAAAAACGCCCCATGACAAGTGCATGTCACTTCTTGAGCCATTTTTTATAGGGTCAATAGAAAAACAGCTCTAGAAACGGCCGCAAAAAAACGCATCAAAAAACGTTTGATGCTTAAAAAAACGGCTGAAAATTCCCTTGAAAACAGTTCCGTATTTCACAGCCGTTTTTACTTTAGCATGTGAACATACCCTGATCCTTTAGCCAGAGTCTATACCCTCCTGTTTTTTTGAGACCTGAATGAACAGCAAATGGACCATTTATATTTTATAAGTTGATCATGCCGCCCCCTCCTTAAAGGATTATTTCCATCTCGCCCCCTATTTTTTTCTTGGCCAAGCTAAAATCACTATTTAATATTAAACCTATTAATCATCTCCAATTTGATTTACTACCAGGAACTCATCTTTTTCTCTCGTCTTTTGCCCGCTCCTTCCTCTAGACGATTTGTGAGCTGTACAATTCCCCTTGGATCACTTCACGCAAGCAGCGCTGTGATGACTACAGAGTTCCGCTTGGTTCTACTTGCCGTTGGCAGCTACCGTGCCGTTGGCAGCAGTATGGAACAGATCCAGGACTACGGAGTATGCCAAGAAGCCGTCCTAGACACTTGTATAGAGCTGCCAAGAGGTGGTCGGACAGGGAGGTACTGCACGCTCCAGATAGCCCAGCCATACTCACAGTGAAAGACTCAGTAAGAAGTGTGCAAGTCCGGCCACTGCTGCCGTACTGCGCTGGTAGCCGTAAACCACAGAGATGGCCAAATTACAAAAATGAGGACACAGGGTGGAGAAGAAGCAAGATCTCCAAAATGGTAAACTTTTAAAAAATCTTTGTCATTTCAAAAATTTCTATATTTACATTCTCGAACGTTAATTTGTTTTGATAAAATAGGAGCACCCGTTTAATCCCACAAGACTGAACACAATTTTTTTACTCATAACATGCCCATTATTCATTTTGTTGCCCTTTTTACAATTTAAGGGCATATTTATTTACAAACCCGTGCCAATTATTATTCTTATGGCTCCATAGAAGTGCAGTCCCTGCAGCTCTGGACTCCATGTGCTGCTGTGTGCATAAGACCTAACTCTTAGGCCTCATGCACACATCCTTCACCATTTTCACATCCGTTTAAAACGGATCCGTGTCCGTTGTGACATCCATGTGGTTTCCGTTGTCACTCCGCGTCCGTTCCTCCGTTTTAAAAGGATGATGTGCTTTCGTATGTCTTCCGTTTTAAACAGTCTGTTAAAATCCATCTGGTGTGTTGAATGCAGGGAACTTTGGCACGCCCTGCCGTTGCTTAGCAACGGATCCGTGAAAAAAGGATGCCGTCAGTTTTTTTTTACGAACCCATAGACTTCAATCTGCCCCACGGTCACTGAACGACGGCCAAGAGTAGGACATGCACTACTTTTGACGGAATGGACGAACAGGTCCGTCAAAACAACGGAAGTGTGCATGGCCCCATAGAAATGAATGTGTCAGGGTGCTAGAAGTTAAAAAAAAGGGATCGCAAACTGAAGAAAATAACTGAAGTGGGCATGAGGCCTTAAAAAAGAGAGATGCACACATGCTCAGCCGCCTCTCTATTCATTCTCTACCTGGATATATTGGCCACCTCATCAAGCATAACAGAGTAAGGAGATCCTCAGACATTGATGGCATATCCTGTGGGCATTAGTTTCCGGGAATTTATATGCATCACCGAAGCAGTGGGGCAGCATCAGTACTTAGTGTAGCTCCGAAGGAGGAAAGTCCCTCTGCAGGTAGATATGACAGTATGGCAATAGAAAGATACCATTAACAGAGGACAGGACGTTAGTCATAGACTGAGTAACATCAACAGAACTGCTCACTTGGTGCCATCACCTTACATTGGCATAATAATCCCCTGAATAGTGTAGGAGTGTATTATATTCACTTTGTGACCTCACTGCATGCTGATCTAGTAATCCCCTGTATAGTATTTATGAATATATTACATTTACTCTGTGACATCACCATCTAATTTGTAACAGCACGGCTATATGTTTCCACAGTAACAGACTATGCAGACTGTAATCTGATCCTGCAATCATGCTCCCTTTCATCTATCCCTCCAATTCTTACTAACCTAGGCTGGATTCACACGAGCACATTACGTCCGTAATGGACGGAACGTATTGTGGCCGCAAGTACCGGACCGAACAGTGCAGGGAGCCGGGCTACTAGCATCATAGTTCTGTATGATGTTAGGAGTCGCTGCCGGACAACTGTCCCGTACTGTAATAATGTTTTCAGTACGGGACAGTAGTTCCACGGAGAGGCAGGGACTCCTAGCGTCGTACATAACTATGATGCTAGGAGCCCAGCTCCCTGCAGTGTGTTCGGTCCGGGACTTGCTGCCGAAATACGTCCGTCCATTACGGACGTAATGTGCTCATGTGAATCCAGCCTTACATTGGTGGCACAACTTATCATGAGGACTCGTTGGTGTGCACGAGAGTTGCGGTAGGGGCCTCCATTGCAGATACGGCCAAAATTACTGAAACCAATAGAATACTGCGCTATTGTTTCCGGTAAAACCACGGACACCCCGACGGAACCCATTAAAGTCAATAGGTTCCGTCGGCTGCCGGTGGTGATCGTGGTGCGCCAAAACCACTGTGTCCGGTATTTTCGTTGCTCTGCTGCTATGACTAAGCAAGGCAACGGAAAGACCAGATGCAGGTGTGAACCCAGCCTAAGGCCTCATATGCACCCTGGGTTATTAATAGGGCCCCCCCAGAGGTGCATGGGGCCTTAATGTACTTCTGTATGCCGGATTTTATAAAGAAAAAAATGTTGTCTGTACAAAACTGAAAAACAATTGTGACCCATGCCCATTATATGCCATACTAGATTTTCTCCCCTAGAAGTGATAAAAAATAGCTCTGAGCTCTGCTTCATCAGTTCATTTCCCTCAACCAGGGATGTGCTGTGTGTAAACTGTGTGTTTTTCATTAAATACCGGACTGTTAAGATTGGTCTTATACTACATAGAACACTTTTATAATTTTGAGATATACACACACACACAAGTGAAATAAGGCATTGTTTAATATACTTTATTTGCGGTCAAATAGGTTATCCCTATTGCCGATCCCCTGTTTTTATCTTACCATAAAAACCAGCTTATAGTAAATGCCTTCCTCAATTATAATAAAAGCATACACTAGATGGCAGCAGTGAAACATAAAAAAATCTTACACATGGCGTGAAACCAGTAAGATATGAATGATTAAGGATTCACATTCTTGGATGAAATACACTTTATTCTGAATGATTTCATTTACAAAACCGAACTGAAATGCTAATTTGTCAAATATTTTATTACGTAGTTGACAGTAAATACATTTGTAATACTTCTAATAAAACAAATCTACTTGGTAAGCTGGTGAAAATTACAGAGACGGGAAATAAGGCCTTATTCACACGGACATGTTTAACGTCCGTGGGCCGGCCGTTGAAACAGCGACCGTCCCACGGACCTATGTAAATCAATGTGGCCATTCACTCAGCCATTGTTTCAACGGACCGTTTGATGGGTCCGTTGGAAAATAGGACATGTCCGTTCTTTTCACGCATCCTTCCATAGACTCAACTATCGGGGATGCGTGACATTGCGTCGCGCAGCGCTGAGCACGGATGCACCTCGGACATGAAAAACTGCAGTTCGTGTGAATCAGGCCTAAGTAGGGGGCATAATGTAACGCAGCCAGTGTTTGACTTCGCATGGACGCTTTGTTTCCCTGCTAGATTTGCCAGAAATAAAAGGAGAAGGGGGGACCACAACTGGCGCTGCTATAATAAAATTATTCCAAAATCCAATGATAAAGTATTGTAGATTATATAATGGTAAAAGGCTACGTGTTTAGACGCTGAACCAACATGTTCATCAGGCCATAAAATGGATAATGAACGCAGCACCTTAAATACATTGTGCTGTAGGGTGAGGTGTCACATTGTCTCTGCCTCCCCATTGAACTGCTGTTCCGTACTGAAAAAAATGATACAGCACGGAAAAGAAGTTCCATGGGGAAGCAGGGACTCCTAGTACATAGCCACACCGCTCTGTAGATACCGCCCCCATGTAGAAAGCACCCCCCCCCCCTTTGGACCTTGTAGATCACACAACCCCCAAACCCCCCCCCCCCCCCGCTTATAGATCGTGCCGCTGTAGCTCCCAATTGGAGCTGAATCCCCGGACAAAGCGTCGGCAATCTCTGGCCAGGGATTCAGCTCCTAGTGGCAGTTACAGCAGCGCGATCTACAAGGAAGGGGGGGGGGAGGGGTTTTGGTGCAATCTAAAAGGTACAAGAGGGGGTGGTGCTGAGATTTACAGGGGGTGGGGGTGTGCTCTACAAGGGAGACAGGTGGTGATTTTCACAAAAAAACAAAAAACTGATCCAAAAAACTGTGTGTGATTCTGGCCTTATACTCAAGCAGACAAAAGTCAGACCTTTAGATTCATTCAGATCAAAGTGAAAGTAACTGAAAAACAGCAGAAAGACAAAAAAATAAAAATAAAATATCCACAAGGGAATCATTAACCAATATTTGCTAAACAATTAGTGACACGGGGCAAATATGCTGCGTAAAAGCAGACAGCGTCTCCGCCCTGTACGTCACAGGGTATTCCGGGCGAAAAAGCGCACCAAACGTTCACATTTTAACTATTGAACTACAGCAGCAGTCTAGAGGATACATGCAGCTCCATTTTTTCACTCTTGTAGACTGCAGATGTTGCTTGTTCGGTAAAATTTGAACGTTGCGCTGCAAAAAGTCTTCTTAAAGGGGTTTTCCAGTCCCTAAAAATTTATGTCTTATCCTTAGGATAGGCCATCAATGGCTGATCAGTCGGGTCCGACTCCTGGGACCCGCACCAATCAGCTGTTTTGAAAAGGGTGCAGCGCTCGTACGGGTGGGACCCCAACCGACCAGCTATTGATGGCCTATTCGGAGGATAGGCCATCAATTTTTGGGGACTGGAAAACCCCTTTAAGGATATGTGCGCCTTTTTTTTCCACATCTCTAGATACTTAGAAAGGTTCAAGTTGCTGTATTGTTGCCCAATTTCTCTATTGCTTCTTGACAAAATCTGCTTTCTCTAACATGCCTGCTTGTGGACCTGCATTCCTTGTGACGTATTCTCACGTGACTGTCAAGCTGTGAGAGAAATGCAGCTCACAAGTCTCCCTAGGAATATAGAACCTGTAGCTTTTTGAGATTAATAAGCTGCCCTGATAACATATGCCCTATACAGTGCTCAGGAGTAGGGTAGAAAGAAGCAGGGGAATAAGCAACCATAGTGTAGCAGCTGTATCAACCGGGAGCACATGGTTCTGCATAGGTACTGTATACAACAGTTTTTGCAATACTGCTTCATTTTTTGAGATTCGTTGGAGCCATGAAAAAAAAAAAAACCCGGTTGCACATTTTTACATGAAAAAAACATTCGACATTTGAAGTCTTTAGATGTATCGGAGCGCTCTCTTAGCCCTAGTTCACACAGAGGAATTTGTAGGCGGAAAAGACCTTGACCTGCCTGTACTTTCTTGCCGCGGCTTTCGCTGTGTTTTTCACCCGTGGCTAGAGGGTCACGGGGGAAAAAAAACGCAGCGTAGAGACACTTTCTCTGCAAGAAAGAACATGCCGATTTTTTTACCGCGAGCGTTTAAAAGCTGCTATAAAAAATAAAAACACCTCCGCCTCCCTTTGAAATCAATGGGAGGCTGTTTCGGACTTTTTTTGGCACTGATTTTGAGGTGGTATCCGCGTCAAAAACCTGTGTCAACTGGCCCTTAAGTAGTTAACAGCAACCCTAGGTCATGGCAGATTTTTAGCCTCTGGATGTAAACAATGTTTCCATTTACTAGCAAGCAATTATCTTGAAAACAGTTCAGAACGGATGTAAAAGATATTAGAAAGTTGTAGAACATATTATATAATGAATAATCTTTATTTGCATAAAACCGGAAATCCTGTTTAATTATAGCAGACTACAGAGATGATAAAAAAATCCTTTTATCTGAAACATGAAAGCAATGTACGAGTTGCGTTTGGGCGGTCTTATTTTTTCTTTTTTAGGACAGAGATAGCAGCAAACACACAGAACGCAACCACAAAAGTAAACGTCGCTGCAAAATTGAAACTTTGTGTAAACATGAAGTGGCCTCAATGAGATCTCGCAGAGCAAGCATTTCATGTTTGGATGCAAAAATGCTTCAACACAAACACACAAGAATAAATTGTACAAAGTGACTTCCCACCATAGACATTTATGCCAAAGGATATTAGAAACGTCTGGCTCAGCTAGGTCAGTAACTCCTAAAGACTTAAATGGAAAGAGCCACCTATCATGGGATGGGTGTCCTGTAATGCCTGTTCCGTCTGGTGAGGGAGGCTTGCTTCACATGGCCGTGTTCGGACTGTATGTCGACCGTATTTCCCGGACCGCACACATTTCAGGGAGCCGGACTCCTAGCATCATAGTTCTCCATGATGCTGTTAGTCCATGCCTCCCCGCAGGACTACTGTCCCGTGCTGAAAACGTTACTACAGTATGGGAAAGTATTATCGCGGGGAGGTAGGGACTCCTAGCAGCATAGAGAACTCCCTGAACTGTGGTCGATCTGGGAAATACTGCGAACATACGGACCACATCTGACGGACCAAACACGGCCGTGTGAAGCAAGCGTAAGGCAGAGATTGAATGACTATGTGGCTATACATGTCTATTGCCCTCTCCATTCAAGTCAATGGAAGTTACAAAAAAGATGACCCCTTTTCTAATCCTGGACAACTATTTAAACGTCTAGGGTGGGAAAATCCATATAACCCCAATAGAGCGATCCATCCAATAAAACATTTACACACTTCAATTAAAGCTAGAACGGAGCACAACAGGAGTATAATATGCCTGGTTTATTATGCATCACGATCAGAGTTAACATAAAAATCAAATGCATATTATAAAATGTATGTTATATTCGTTGAAGGAAAAAAACATCACAAAATATATACCTTATGTAAGAGAGAAAAAAAAACATTTTCAGTTATAGATATTCCTTTATATAAAAGCAATATATTTTTCAGTCAAGAATCTTGTTACAGTTATAAATACAAGATATACACAGCCTCTCGGTAGGGAAAAAATGTTTCTTACAAATATCTACATATAAAACATTAAAAGCGGCGCTCCGTTTATGATGTTTTATTTACTTTTAATAGTCGGTGTTGGTTTAGGAAAAATACACGTACATCTGTATATTTTCTTCAAACCGATCAATCTTCGCAAGTGACATTTGGAAAAAAATAAAATAAAAAATAGACGTGACAAAGTGTCCCGAGATTGAGCTATAAAAAGAAAAGGTTAATCTGCATATCTCATGAAAGCGGTGTAGGAAGAGTTTCATACATGAAGGCTACGATATGTGTCCAATGCACTCTACATAGCAGTTAAGGCTGGGGTGTAATAAATGAGGTGACCTTAGTACAAGAGACTAGATACGCTGGTAGCTCTCGGCATCCGCCTGCATTATGTAGGAAGCCTCCCTAAATAAGGAATGTTGTCGTGCTATAAACAAGACCCTACCATTATAGGTAAAGTGCAAGCAACGTGACCAACCACCTTGTTTGATCACTGGCCATTGGTATTGAGCGTTATGAATATTTTTATTTATTTTTTAACGCTCGGTGCGCTTTTCAAGGTTGTCAAAACGACTGGTCTTCGGACGTTGGTTGTTTGAACCGTTATCCGATAGAAAGCAAATGTAAAGTTTTGGCTGCATGTTGTGCAAATCTGTAACTTATGATAAAGCGGCCGTATAAATATTCTGCTCGCTGCTTTTTAACTGTACTATACCGCCACCCTTATGTCCATTCATTTTTTTTTATTTACAGCTTTATACAACAATTCTTTGTGCAAATACTTGCCTTACGCGACAACACGGCAGCTCATTCCCATCCATAAGTGGTTACTTAAAAGACACACTAGTAAAGATGGTATTCTTCGGTCTACTGTTCTACCTCTCACTACCAATCAAATGATTTTATGTGGCTTGACCTAGCAGCACTTGCCTAAATATATTGGGTGCTTGGTTGGTTATGAGAGTGGTGGTTTGGGAATTCCTGCAGCATTGTGTTCATCATAGTATATCTCTGTAAACCAGTTACTGATAACTTCAGAGTTACTCCAGAAGACAAGGCTACTCAGAAAATGCAGCAAGAAAGGCAAAACCAAGTCTTCTCCCCATCTTCCCCCTACACAAAAATAAAAAAACACAACAACAACACAGAAATGTAATAGCAGGCACTGTAGGGCGTGTAACAACACTGTCTCTCTTTGCATATGGTACCATTCGGAGTCAGATGCTCTGTCACTGCAATATCTGGGGATTTTTTTTTTGTCAAAAGTCAATATAAAATGCAATGACAAGGTTCGAGGTAGAATAAACAGAAACACACACCTCAAACCTTTAGCTGCTTTACTGCTGGAGATTTCCACTACGCATGCAACCTCCCATGCAGTCATTCGTTAATAACTGATATTTTTGACCAATAAAAAAAAAAAAAAAGTTTCAATAAATAATGGTAGTTCATAGAACATCTGCATGGAGATCCGATGCCATATTTTGTGGTTGCGGTCGTGTAATGACCTTTTTCTTCAGCAGAGTTTGGTACATTCTCCTGGATTCCGACTGCAGGTGACGCAGAGGGATCATTTAGAAGGGAGTCACACACTGGTGTCTTGTAACAAAGGTTCTATGTCCTCATTGCCCCCACGGTCTGGATTATTCGCCTGACTATTGCTGACGATACTGTGCTTTCCACCAACTACGTTTTTGGAGCGACTGTTGTGTTCGGGGATAAACAAGGCAACCAGGAAAGCAAGAAGGACCGCAATTGCTCCAAATAAAAATGGTGGTCCTGGAATAACGGCTCCCTAAAAAGGAGGGAAAAAGTAATAATTTAACAGCATATTTAAAATAAAATTAATATAAAATAGTACCCACAAGACCTAACCACCTCTCCGAATATCTCTCAGTTGCCCCGTCTGTATTGGTAGGCCATGATTGTAACAGTGGCCTATAGAGCCGTGTGTCATGTCTATGACCGTATTGTTCCCACAGCTACTCTCATGGTCTGGTATACTTAGTCATGCTCCACCCCCAGGTGTCTAAAGCACTAAACATGACATTGTTTTATCTCCCACCCTCCCTGCTCATTTCTACTCCTTTGTCACTCATGGTTTTATTAGCGAAGTGTGGTGAAGCATGAGTGAAGTGCGTGTTACAGGATCTGCGGGTCCTGTATTCTGCTTTCCCCAGGCATTGCTTCATTCACCCACCAGAGAGATGATAAAGAGTCTTCCTTCTCAAACCTTGTAGTACAAGAGGGAGCCCAGTGACAGTCTGTGGGTGAAGGAATCCAGTTAATGTATACATCAAAGCGAATACAGGGTTAGAAACAGGCAGATAAGTTAGCTGACCCTCCCGCAGTATGAGAAAAACAGCTGCAGCTTCCAGCATGAACTAGACTTTAAAAAGCCTCAGTGCTGAAAAGGTAAATAAGTGCAGTAATTTATACATCATGATTGATGACATGTCTGTCTAACTGAGCATATTGAGGAATTTAAATTTCTTTAAGCAGTGCGTCCGGTATTCTCCTTTAGCAAAACTCAATTGTAGCGATCACCAACTGATTTACAAAGCTGTACAGCATTATTTTACTGCTTACCTCTTCACCAGAGATATTGCTCGTTGTTTTATCATCAGAGTTTGGTACTGGCACTAATACTCCAAGCTCCACGTGGAAGAGGAAGAAAACAAACCCGTAGAGTGCTGGTCCTAGACCATTGCATAAACCTCGAATACCAGTCACCATGCCTTGTGCAACACCTACATTGGTAACAAACCAAAACCTTCAGGTTATATCAAACATAAAAACTCATATCTATTACGTTTTGAGACTCTTTAGACCTTACATCAGGGAACGACAATCAGCAATTCCCTATTATACAGCTATCACACATGCTTTCTTTACCAGCAGCAATGTAGAAATTAATGATTATAAGGCTGAGCTACTGGTGAGTCCCCAAATTATGGCTGTTTATGGTGCTTATGTTCTCTGTATAGCGTAAGTAGAAAGGCGCAAAGGTGTCCCACACATTGTAAAATCCTTTCTACTTTATTAACCCCTTGGCTACACCTGCCGCATATATATGGGGCACTTCCCCAAAGGGGTTAGTCCAATCTGCAGTATTCATAGCCTAATTGACATCAGAAGTCATATGTCTATGTTCATATCACGTTTGGCCGTACGGTTAAGCGTGCAGATTGGGAAAGCTCCCTACATACACGCTAAACGTGCTCCATTTGCCCGACTGAGGCCAAAAGGACACACTTTCAGGCGGATATACGTTGGCATACTTTTTTTTTTGGGAGATTTTAATAACAGTGTACTATGCTATTCCATCCTGAGGAATACAGCAAAATAAAACAATGTATACCACGTGGTATAAATTTTTTTGTATTTTTTTTTTACATAGGAGCCTACATGTGACAGATGCCACTGTATGGCATCCGTCACCGGTATACATTAAACGTATACCAGGGCCGGTATCCCCGGGGAAAAGCATCATGTAGTGCTCGGCCCAGGGATTCCGGCTCTGGGCAAGCTCCCCAAGGTATAAGCTCCTGATGTCAGGGGCTTTCAACTACAGAGTCTCCGGCCAGAGCAACGGTAGCGCTCTGGCCGGGGACTCCGGGACTGGAGAATCTCCTGACATCACTGTCCATATATGGACAATGAGGTCAGGGGCTTTTTACTGCAGAGTCCCCGGCCAGAGCATCTGTGAGGTAATTATGCCTTACAAATATGTTTCAACACCTATTCTATAATGTTCATTTGTATTTTTGAATCTCATGTTTTTAATGACTATTTGTCTTTACTTGGGTATTAACCCCTTCCTGCTAAAGTCATTTTTCGTTTTTTGTGCTTTCCTCACTGCATTCTAAGAGCCGAACCTTCTTTATTTTTCCGTCGACATAGCCGTATGAGGGCTTGTTTTTTTGTGCGACGGAGTTGCCTTTTCTAATGGCACCATTTAATATACCATATAAATTTACTGGAAAAAAATTATTTGCGTGGTGGAATGGTTTATTGGGTTTTATTTTTACAGCGTTCACCGTGTGATGCAAAAGACATGTTAACTTTATTTTGCGATACGATTACTGCAATATGAAGTTTATATAGTTTTAGGTTTACTACTTTTACCAAATGAAAAACAATTGAAATAATAAAAAAAAAATGTTTTGTGTTGCCATATTCTGAGAACCAATACTTTTTTGGATTTTCTGTCAATGGAGCTGTGTGAGGGCTTGTTTTTTGCGGGGCAAAATGTAATTTGTATTGCTACCATTTTGGGGTGCATACTACTTATCCTAAAGCCTATCAGAAAGCAAGCAGCTCAGCGCTCACACAAGCGCTTCTGCCTCTTCGTTTTAGCGATTGTGGGGGTCTCAGTGATCGTACCCCCACGGATCAAAACTTCTGACATATCACTACGACATGTCAGAAGTTTGTCAAACGTTTAGCTACACTTTAACTCAACTATGTTATGACTACTGGCACTTTACATGCCTCAAAAGCATAAGTGGACTCTAGCACTAGGTCCTGCTATTCTGATTGGACTGCAACTGACATCCACCGGTGCTGAACTCCTTTATTCTGAACAATTTGCCGTGCTCAGGACCGGAGTCTGGGCCATTAGCAGTGGGTTTTAACTGTAACATACAGATGATACCCTGCTGCAACGGCCAGGATCGGAGTTAGTTATTAACGACTGTGGCACGAGAGCAGTTAGACAGAGGGGCAATGTACAGAAGATAGGGGCAGGGCCTTAGAGGTCGTCTGTCAGTTTTACACTGACAGTCCTAATACACTGAAATACAGAATTGATGTTTTTTAATCAGCTCGTCTTCAAAAAAAATTGAATAAAAAGTGATCAAAACGTTGTATGTACCCCAAAATGGTATTAATTATAAACTACGGCTTGCCCCACAAAAAAAATAAGCCCTCATACAGCGCAGTCAATGACAAATACAAAAAGAAAGGGCTCCTAGAATGTGGCAACACAAAAATAAATGATTTAAAAAATATATATCTATTTAAGTATTTTTATTGTGCAAAAGTAGTAAATAGAAAAAAAAACTATCAATTTGGTATCGCCGTAATTGGACGGGCCCGAAGAATAAAAGTTAACATTTCAATAATACATTGTATTTATCCCAAAAAGTGCCTTTAAAAAAATACAGCCCGTCTCGCAAAAAACAAGCTATTACACAGCTACATTGACTGAAAAATGAAAACTTTATGGCTCTTTGAACACAGTGTTGCAAAAATAAAAATAAACTGAGGTGTCCTCTAAGCCAAAAATAACTGCGTCCTCAAGGGGTTAAGAGAACGAAAACAATTAAAATTTATTAGTTCAGTCAGATACCTCAAAAGTGTAGGAACGTCTGAACTTCTATGGGATGTTTGTTGGAACGATCGTAACATACAGGCTGTTTGATAATAAAACATACCTTGTTGATCCGCTTCAGCATTACGGGAAATCAGAGCACTCACTGCAGGGAATGTGATACTTGACATTGCAGCTACAGCACCAGCTGCCCACATCATCCTGGCAAGGAATAAGCAAAAGAAGTCGAAATAAGTCAAATACTGTATAAACCCGGAATGGGTAGTACTACTGCAAATTCCTTAGATTACACTGAGATTGTGCGGTACTTAATTTTTTAGTTCTCGAATACGCACTCAAAGTGTTGCCATATTCTAGCAATATGCCAACACATTCTGATAGGTGGGGTGCGACTGCCAGACCACCATTAATTCTGGGAACGAAGGGGCCGCGGTGTCCTTTCAGTTTTACCTTGCACAGTTACCTCAAGTGAAGCAGTAAATCTACTTACCATGGCTGCGAACCAAAACCGTACCAGGCCAGCTGGAACATTTGGAAACCAAGACCAAGAAGAACAGTATTTTTGTTTCCAATAGAGCGCATCAGAATACTGAGAAACACAGTCTGAAAAAAAATATAAAGAATTATCCACAAGAGCGAATGCTTGGTATTACAACACAGATGTATTCGTTCGTAAGACAAAAAAAGATGGAGTGACATTAAAAAACGTTGCCAGTTAAACACTATGTACCTGGTGTATGCAACTTCTGACCGCTAAATTTAAGAAGGTTCTTCACCTTTGACAGCTTCCATAAGAATGGCTAATTTAGTCATCCTAAGATACATGCTATGCAGGTACGCCCTGCCGGAAAACATGTGGGTATGGAGGAGTTTATTTCTAGAAGTAGAGACGGACCCGTATAGGATGCATCCTAGCATGAACAGGTAGTTAGCTGCAACCATGGGGCATGATGCCCTGGGAGTTGGAGAAAATACAAAGACTCTAAAGATTAAAATAATTGAATGTATTTAGTTTTGAAAAGAGAGGTCTAGGGGGACTTGATTAAGTTAGATAAGTATACAAATGGCCCATACAAAAACTACGGAGGGGGCAGTCCCTCCGCCTGGAGGAAAAAAAAAAACAAGCCTCATTTACCGTAAATCTATGGACTAGCCTACCGCAGGAGCTGGTCACAGCAGGGACAGTGGTTAGCTTTTAAAAAAAAAAAAAAAGCATAGATCCTTTCTTAGAACAAAAAAATTAAAGCACCAATGTCAATGTAGAACATTCTTGCCTGAATATTGATCCAGTCTGATCGCCACTTGGGATCAGGGGGGACATTTTTACTTTTTGGGGAAGCTTGTTTCATGCCTTAAGGTTTTTTTTTGTTTTTTTTTTTACCTTCTTCTGGATCAATAGGGGTAAAAGTCAGATCAAAACTTTACCCATACACTTTCACTTTCTCCCTTCACTTGGATGAACTTTGGACATACGTATCTTTTTTTTTTTTAAATTGTGCCAGCTAAGTTTACATTTCTTCATTTAACAATGCATGCTTGTAAAGGGCAAAGGAATTTCAACGGTGATCGGGAACAATGGTTTAGATCAAATATCACGCTGGTAACATGTAAACATCTCCGTATAGGTGCAGGTCATGCGTAAGATACAGTAAAGTACACACCTGAGCCACGATGGACAATATCCCCACCACTGCTATAAAGGCAGCAATGCTACTCTGGTTAAAGCCTATGATCTGCAACAGAAATTACAGAGGGCATTACTTCTATATTGCAATATATGAATTGTCACATGCAAACAATCATTTTGAAATGTCACATTATTCTTCGCTATATTACCACTTGACAGTTCTGCTTAACCTGTATAAGAAGCAGCAACCTATTGAGTACAAATAGTAACTGGAAGCCTTTCTGTTCTTACCATACAGGTAAAAATACTGCTAGGGTATATTACCACAGAAGAAATTTTGCGGCGGATTCCTCTGCAAGATTCCACCTTCCATTCATTTCAATGGGAATCGGCCGCTTCTTTTTCACGCTAGCGGATTTTTTTCAGCTAGCGGGAAAAAGAAGTGACCTGCTCAGTCTTCGGGCGGATTCCGCCTGAACCTCCCATGGGAGGGAGGAATCTTCTTGAAGGCAGGAATAGTTCCGCAGCAGATTTTGCATCAGGACCCGCCACGTAAAATCCGCCGTGTGAACTTTATCTAGGGTTTTAGGAGTACAAATAACGGTCTATAAATGGTGAAATATCTGTTTTTGGGATGCAGGAACCTGAAACCTTTAAAATGCCTACCTGCTTAAGATAAAGGAAAAAACTAGAGTATTGTCCAGCTTCCGGCAAATAGGAAAAGAAAACCGTGATACAAATGAGGAGTACGGTGGTGTCTTTCCCAATCTTTTTCAATGACTGAAACAAAAAGTGAAAGGAGGTTAGAATAATAAGCATTCAAGATTTATTGGATCAGCTGAAAGTAAAGGCAGTGTTAAAAACCTGTGTGCGGGTTACAGAGATATGGATCACCTTGCAGAACCATGGCAGTGTGGCCCAATAAAATGGGGTTTATTATGTCAGCATTTTTAAGAAAATGTATTTAACTTTCCAATGTTTTATTCCAATTCCTCGCCATTTTCTCTGCTTTGGGGCTCATTCTGACAAGCGTGTATCACATCCATGTGACGGCCGTTAAAACAACGGTCGTCACACGGACTCATGTATTTTAATGGGGCCGTTCACACAACCGTTGTTTCAACTGAGCGCGTGAAGGGTGCGTGGAAAAATAGGACATGTCCTATTTCCTGCGTGTCACGCATCCCTCCATAGACTAGTCTATAGGGATCCGTGACAATGCGTCCTGCACGGGTGCACCTCGGATGCGAAAAATGTCCGTTTTTCGCGTCCAAGGTTGCCAACGCTCGTCTGAATGTAGCCGGAGGTTAATTAATGGAAAAACTCCTTATTTACATCCAGAAGCTGGAAACCTGTCTGGATGTCAAGCGTATGCGGTTTTGTGATGAGCCCTGAACCGAAGTCAGGTTCACATCTTCAGCCTCTGGATGTAAAGAATGAATGTTTCCCTTCACTCTCAACAAACAGGGATCTAGACAATTGAAGGACAAACAAATTATATTAGAAAGTTGAAGTGATGACAATGTCTGTACAGCGCTGCAGAATATATTAGTGCTCTATGAGCAATAGAGTGCACAAGTTGGTGTCCTGGGCATAATCGGATGGGTCTCCCTTAATCATCTGTGACATCATATATGCTGGAGCCTTAAGTCATAAGTCTTAGGTAGGGTTTTCACAGGTAGTTATGTCGCAAGTGGTGTGGGCCCTAAAAACCAGTGTTGGGGCATGCAGCCCCCAGATAGCGGACACAGGACTAAGGGTTGACCATGTCGGAGGTGCGGGGCATCAGGCCTCATGCACACGGTCAGTAAATACTGCACGGACAGCCCGCGTAGAGTCATCCGCATTTGCGGGCCGTGCTCACAGTAATAAATATAGGAGCATGGCCCGTAAATGCAAAAAATAGAACATGTCCTATTTTTCGCGGCACATTTCTATGGCCCAGAAGCACACCCTGTAAATATAAGGGAAGGTGTCCGTGGCCGAAATTAATGTGTTCGTATCTTATCTGCAATTACAGATCCGTGATTGCGGATAAAAACTACACACGTGTGCATCTTTTAGATGTCCTTTAACTCCCTAAGGACCGCCTTTTCACAGTGGTCATTAACCTTTATCCCCTCCTCGACGTACTATTGCGTCGTGCTGGGGGTGATGCTTGGAACTGGTGTATTACAGCTGACACTCGAGACTAACGGCCAGGAACAGTGACAGCGCTGTTTCTGGCCATTTAACCCCACACACACGACCGTATTTTCCATCCATCCGTAAATACTGCCTGTAAATACGGATCCATAGTCAGCCGCAACTTATCCACATATATGGAACGGTATCTGCAAACACTGTCCGTAGTGTATCCGTAAATAAGAGTCCGCAAACAGAAAACCACAAATGGGCAACATCTGCAAACGCTTCCGTAATTACGGGTGCACATCTGTAGCCGTTCGTAATTACGGAACCTCCCATAGACTTCTAAGGGGAGTCCGTGCCGTAATTACAGACAACTGGACATGTTCTATTGCTCTATATTTTACGGATAATTCTACGGAATGGACACCCATCCGTAAAAATACGAAAAGGTGTCCGTAGCCCATAGAAATGAATGGGTCCGTAATTACGAATGAAAAATACGGTCGTGTGCATGGGGCCTAAGACGTGAAGAGGGGGCGCCCCCTCACTGACAGCTCGTGTTTTCATATGTACCACTAATAAAACAAAAAATCATTATTAACCACTTAGTGACCAACAAAACGCCTTTTCCCTGCGGTCACTAAGGGACCTTAGGCTAGGCCGTCGCCTTTTCACGGTGGCCCAGTCTAAGTCCTGTCTAATGAGAGCCGGGCTCCTTCTCGAACGGCCGCGATCGACGTTTGCTTAGATTGCGCCTGTTTAACCAGTTAAATGCCGTGGTCAATACCGACCGCAGCATTTAAATAATTTACAGAGGGTGGGAGCTCCCTCTCTCACCCGTCGGCGGCCCGTAAATGCAATTGCGGGCCTCAGATGGGGTGTCATGGCAGCCGGGGACCGGATAGAGGCCCCCAGGTCTGCCCTGGGTATAAACCTATTAGGAAAGATTACAGTAAAAAAATATATATAAAAAAAAAATAAAAAATAGCTTTGTCATTAGGGCCTAAAATAGCCTGTTCACTAAGGTGTTAATATAGCACCAACATATTCTGTAGTGTTTACAAGCAGAGGGAAGCCGTGAACATACAAAATGGGAGAAGGCCAAGTCTGTAAGAGATTTCAATTACAAGACAGTAATAACGTGAAGCACATGAGACCGTGTGAGCGCATGAGCATGGAATCATTTCTGCCACAAGTAACCGAAATGTCAACAGGTTGTCCGGTGAGGTCACAGGCATATACGCTGGCGCTGTGGTAAACATGGGTCAATCCCGACACTAAACAAAGGTTTCATTTACACATTGTCAGGTATTACCACAGCCTGTTCGTGAATGAAGAATGGAAGCAATCCTTTATATTACAATTTCTATATTTTCTGGGATGTTAGATCGGGGCTATGGTTTAAGATTTGTAATGTGATCACGTCACTTAGGGCCCCATAATGTCCATCTCTACCCCACTACACCTCGCTCCGCTTACAAAAACACTTTTCTGCTATTGAACAATAACAGTAATGTTCTACTGGCCCTTTCCACTGAAATCCTCCTTCTCCCAAATGGTTTAGGACTTTCTGTATCAGTGACCACACTAGACACACATTGGTGGTCTCCGGTAGTTATGGTGTTCTGCAGAGGATTCCCCATTATTCAGGACAAGGAGCAGCAAGATGGCACCCCGTCATTCCATAAACTGAAAGGATATGCGCCAAAGATGGGGGAAGGAGGGCCAGATGGAAAAATATTGCAGGCATGTGGTGTAGCACTTTGTTTTTTCCAATAGTAGAAAGTGTTAGGCTTGTACAAGACACATGCCACAAGCGGTCACACTGTAATAGGCCTCAAGCACACTTCAGTGAAATGCTTCAGTGTGCCATCAGTTTTTTTAACCAACAGAACACTGACCCATTCATTTCCATGGGGTCATGCACACTTCCTTTATTTTAACGGTTCCGTGCATCCGTTCCATGAAAAATTAAAGAGGTCCTACTCTTGTCCGTTTTTCACAGATCAGTCTCACTTCATTTGGTCCGTTAAAACAGACCGCACACGGAAGCCATCCGTGTGCGGTCCATGTTTCACGGATCCGTGACTTACGGCTGTACAAATAGCAACGGATGTGTGCATGAGGCCTTCGTTTTTAGTGGTGACTAGTGTACCGAAGCATACAGAAATTGAAGCTGCTCTTCTCAGTCGTGGATACACAGGGTATAATAGATGTTTACTACACTCACTATACTCCGGCTGTAATTCAGCCACAGCACTAACTGAGGTACAACACTTTCGTTTTCTATGTTCTGCCCCACTACATGGGGACCGTGCAAGAAGAATCATAAAAGGGACATTAGAGATTTATAAATACAGTGCACCAATCTCTCCCCCATTGCAGCTCGTGCCAAAATCGATATGAATGAATCTGGTGTTGGCTAAAAACAATGCCAGGTCGGACCAGGGGGTTATTTTATAAAGCAGAGAGGAATTTAATTTTATACTCAAATATGACAAAAACGAACAGTCATACAGTCCCACTGGTCGAAAAAAAAGTCTGCCTGGCAGATACCTGAAACTTACAACATTGTGCAAAGTTTGCATTTTAGACTTTGCCTAGAATAGTAAAAAAACATAGTAAACAGAAAAAGCAATAAACAGAAAGCAAACAAAAAAAATTCTTACAGAAAATGGGTCGGCTTGCTCCCAGGAAATCTGTGCTCCCCAGAAGTTAGGTCTCATTTTCTCCCTCAGCGATTCTGGCACAACCAATAAAATAAAGCAGATATCCAGCAGCGCCACAACGGTAGCCAGAAGTACAACCAGGTTATCACCGTAAAACGTGGAGATGTAAGCACCAATCGCTGGACTTGTAACCAAACTTGCTGCAAATGTAGCAGACACCTGTGGAAGCAAAATAACTATTTTTTTTTCAACTACAGTAAAACATCTTTAATCCAGCATCAATGGGACCGAACAGGTGACAGATTATGCAATATTCAAATTATCAGACGTTCATTAAATAAATAATATATATAAAACTTTAGTGTAGAAAACCTAAAATGAAATAGTTTGAGAAGACACGAATATAAAATAAACATACATCGCTTAGACTTTTAGGGGAGTCTCATCATTGGTTAAAACTACTCGCATTAGTCTTGTGAGATTATTTTGAAGTCATGTGCTGGACTTTAAAGTCTACCTAACAGTTCTGATAATTATTAACGATTTCTGGCCATTATATGACTTGTATTCTGCATTACTTAGCAGTTATCCCCTCTGCAATGGTCTCTGAGCTAGTGGGCAGCCTAACTGCTAACACGTCTTCTATACACTGCACTCACAGAAGAGGAGAATCCTGCTCTCCTATCTCGATCACATATATAGAAGCTGCAGCAGTATGGAGCATATTATACAGCAGTACTGAGCAGTGTAGCTGAGAATCCAGCACTGGGGTGAGAAATAACTCTTACCAAGTACCTTCTACAACACGTCTGTCTAGATCTTCCTCACATCGCTCCTGCTCCCTCCTCCCCTCTCCACAGACAGCGTGTCTGTCTCCTCTCTGTTTCTGCTCCCTCCTCAAGCTCCCCCCCTCCATTGACTACTATGGGCAGGTAGTAAAGAGACACTGCCCCACACTCACGCTTTTTACAATCCATCAATTCTGCTCCGTAACAAGGGACAGACTTTGCTTGACAACAGGGGGTGATCAGCAGATTAGAGAAAAGGAGACACCAAGTGGCAGTAACTTCACACAGAATTTGCATGGATAAACAATTACATCTTAACAGTAAGTAAAATACAAAGCAGATATATATCAGGTGTACTAAGAGTTTGTTTGAAATTAATCTGAATCTGATGTATTTGATTATACAGTTCATAAGAACTATTAACCCCTTCCCGACATTTGACGTATCCATACGCCAAAATCGGGTAGGGGAAGTATGGAGCGGGCTCACGGAGTGAACCCGCTTCATACGATGCCGGTGTCGGCTGTTTGTTACAGCCGACACCTCAGTAACTAGCGGCATCGCGCTCGAGCGCGATCCCGCTAGTTTAACTAGTTAGATGCCGCGGACAGAGACCGCAGCATTTAAATCGTTAGAAAGAGGGGGGCGACCACTCTAACAGCTCATCGCGCCCCCCGCAACGCAATCGCGGGGGGTGGGGGTGATGGTTGCTCCGGCTGCCTGGGGGCCTAGTGAAGGCCCCCAGGTCCGCCATCTTTGTACACCTATTAATATTAATAGTTGCCTGTCAGAATCACGACATACTGCAATACATTAGTATTGCAGTATATCGTGCAAGCAATCTAACGATCGCTGGTTGAAGTCCCCTAGGGGGACTAATAAAAAAAAAAAAAAAAGTAAAAAGGAGTTAGAGTTTTTTTTTGTGTAAAGAAAAATTAAATATAAAAAGTTCAAAAAAAAAAAACCCTTTCCCCCTAGAGCATAGTAAAAAAATAAATAAACATAATTGGTATCGCCGCGTCCATAAAAGTCTGAACTATTACAATATATCATTATTTAACCCGCACGGTGAACGTCGTAAAAAAAAATTGTAAACGCCAGAATTTGTCTATTTTTTGGTCACCTCATCTCCCACAAAAAATGAAATAAAAAGTGATCATACCGTCGCATGTACACCAAAATGGTATTATTCAAAACGACAGCTTATCCTGCAAATAATAAGCCCTCATACCACTTAATCGACGGAGAAATAAAAACGTTATGGCTCTCAGAATTTGGCGACACAAAATAAATTCTCTTTTTTACACTTAGGTTTGTACTTGTAAAAGTAGTAAAATATAGAAAAAACTATATATATTTGGTATCACCGTAATTGTATTGACCCACAGAATAAAGTTAACATGTTGTTTTAATTGCACAGTGAATTCCGTAAAAACGGCGCGCAAAAAACCATGGAGGAATCGCTGTTTTTTTCATTTTCTACCCCACAAATTATTATTTTCCCGTTTCCTAGTACAGTATATGTCAAAATAAATGGTGCTACGAAAAACTACAACTCGTCCCGCAAAAATCAAGCCCTCATAGGACTATATCGACGGAAAAATAAAGACGTTATGGCTTTTGGAATGTGGGGAGGAAAAAACGAAAATGAAAATCTGAAAAAGGGCTGCGGCGGGAAGGGGTTAAATGAACATGAAATTTAAGTGACAAAAGCAAAAAAAAAAACCATGAAGAAAATGTAAAGATCCCAGCAATTTCTCTGCTAACATCATCTCCTTCATCCTATAGAAAATACCCTGATCACCTTAGGCCCCATGCACACGACCGTGCCTGCAATCACGGCCCGCGATTGCGGGCACGGCCGGCCGCCGACTGACAGCCGCATTTTCGGGCCGTGCTCCCATACAAAGTATGGGAGCACAGCCTGCAAAATGCAAAAGAACGGACATGTTCCATAATCTCCGGAACATTTCCACGTCACGGACACCCTTCCATAGTGCTACGGAAAGCTGTCCGCGTTCAATGAAAGTGAATGGGTCCATTTTTGCGGACCGCAATTGCGGTCCGCAAAAACTGAGGTTTTCTACTGTCGTGTGCATGGGGCCCGAGTTTGCAGAATTTTCTGACTGAATGCTCCTCAAAAACCAGTGTGGACGAGTTTATCTCCGGTTTACTTTTAAGGTTAGATTTCCTTTAATGTGCTAGTCCACCCATGAACACCATGTTGTTTGTGGGTGGGTGCATATATATATATATATATATATATATATATATAAAATAGTGGTCACAGCTCTGTTCTGCTACAGAGCAGCAAACCCGCTCCATAAATCACCACTAGGGGGAGCTTATGAGCTTACTGCATCCAGTTTACACACGGACAGTAATAACACAGTAAGCTCCACCTAGTGGTGGCAGAATATTTTAATTTAACACCATGGCTGTGCAGGGAATTTGGAGCACTAACCGAAAGGATAAGCTCAAACCACTATCAAGCAAAAACTAAGAAATTAATTAACACAGAATGTTGATCCCAAAAACAGTGTAGCGTTAAGAAGGTGGACATCAACTGTAAAGGGGTATTCCTATCTTCTGATATTATGGCTGGGAAATGCCATAAGATTACGATCAGTGTGGGTTGGAACTTTTGGGACCCCAGCCAAACCTGAAAACTAAGGGACTGAGATCCCTTTGGCGCTTCTGCACACGCACTGTACAGGGAACTTTAGCACAACTCTATTCAAGCGAATAGTACTTTGTTGCAGTTCCTTGTAAATCATGTAGCTGGCGCCAAAGCGTTTAAATACCTCTTTCCTTCTGAGTGGGGGCTTCGGCCATTGGACCCTCAACGATTAGAAACTTTGGAGCATTCTGGTTATATGCCATCACTTTATTTAGTGGGGGAAACCTTTTTAAGCTTAAAAAAAAGGACAGAAGGCAGTACTCGAACCTCAACTGGCATCTAGATAGCACAACAGGTGAATAACGAGGAGTTTGACCGTTACCTACATCTAGATAAAACACTCACTTTCTGACCACTATTTATTCCCTGGTAGAAAAAAAACCACATACTACAAAGCAGATCGCACATTTAACATAGGAGCTTGGCTAAGAAGAAAGGCTGAGCCGGACATTTAGAGTTCTGGAAATCTCAGATTAGTGCCGTAAAACCTTGGATGCTTTACCAAGCCGAGAACCGGGTGGAGGTTTCAGCTCACGGACCCACAACAATGTTTCTTTCTAACAGAAATCTTTCAGGAGATTTTTGGTTTTTACACGTCTTTTAGGTCTAAAATTATTTTTACACCAGTGGCATCACAGAAACAGGGATAAGACCGGTTTAGGCCCCATGCACACAACAGTATTTTTCATCTGTAATTACGGACACATTCACTTCTATGGGCAACGGACACCTTTCGTATTTTTCCGGATGGGTGCCCATGCTGTAGAAAATATAGAACATGCCCTTTTTTTGTCCGTAATTACAGCAGGGGCTCTCCATAGAAGTGTATGGGCGCTTCCGTAATGACGGAAGCGTTACTATGCGACGCCAGGGGATTACCCTAGATTCCTCCTTTTTTTAGTGGATCCGTAAATACGGATGCATTACGGGCTGTTTATGCGGATGAATTACACAGGACTATGGATCCGTATTTACGGATGGATGAAAAACACGGTCGTGCATGAGGCCTTACCCTATGTGACAAAGACCAATTCTTTTTGGCACTATGTAAAAGCTTTCTGCTGCACTTATGGAAAACCTGCAAGAAAAATCTGCAGAAACATCTGAACACAGCCTGAAACGAGCATGCCCTAGAAGACCTACCACTCTCCTATCATTTTCATAGTAATTTAATATCCATCGAGTCACATTTTATGAGATCGCACAACGTAGACTACACTTCTAAATGCTGAATGTCATTTATCTCACCAGTCCATAAGCTGTGCTTCTTTCATGTTCCTGCGTTATGTCCGCAACATAGGCAAAAATCACAGAGAATGTAACAGAAAACGCTCCAGACACTGAAATCATAGCAAAATACCACCTGTAAGGGGAGAAAAAGAACAGATTATACTTCCATACAGATACCTGCACAACTTATGGACTAATGGCTTTCCACTGATGGACTGTGGCTATATGAAAGGACAGCAAGGTGGTATATGAGATTTTATTTGGCATTATCTATATAACAGTTCCTGTTCACTTACCATGGGCTTATCCTCATTAACGGGATAGGGGCACATGTAAAGAAAACGGTTATAAGCAGGAAAGACTTTCTCCCATAAACGTCTGATAAAGCACCAATGAGTGGAGCACACATAAATGACAGGAAGCCCTATAAAAAAAAAAAAGTAAATAAAACCGTGTGAAACAAATTACATAAAAATAATGGCGCTATAGACCCAGGGTAACACATCAATATAAAAGGACCAAATAGAGCGGAGCCCTATGGTCTAATAAAGGCAAACCCTTTCCATAGGAGTTATTAGTACATATGGACCCCAGAGTTGTTTTCCTGCTTCGTGCTAACCTATATGAGTCAGAGCTGATAACAGAGAATCTACCGCTCTTGCTGACCTGGCGGTTCATGAATTAAGTGTCCAGAAATTTGCTGCTATCTCCCAACTTTTGAGGCAGATTTCTACAGACGCCTATCCAAATTCTTGCTACTTAGCAGCTCATCCCAGGTTCTCTCTGGTTCCTTAAAGTTTCAGAATAAATCGGTCACATATGTGTACATGAGGAATAACACTATTTTGGGGCATTATAGGACTTGTATTCTGCATTTTTGAAGACAGTTTCCCCTCTGCAAGCTCTAATTCTCAGTTGTCTGAGCTAGTGGGCGGAGCATAACTGCTATCATGCCATCTTTTATACACTGCACACATAGGAGAATCTTGCTCTTCTTTAAAATATATACATACACTCAGCAACAACTGGGGTGACAACTCTTACCAGAAAGCTGCTGCAGATCTGTGCGAGTCTCTGACTGCTCCTGCTACCCTCCTCATAGACTATGGGTAGCGTGTCTGTGTGCCTCTCTCTGCTCCTGCTCCCCCTCCCCTCTGCTTAGACCTCTATGGGCCGCATCTGTGTGTCTCCTCCTGTTCTACCCTTCCCTCTCCATAGGCTTCTGTGGACACCTTCTCTGTCTCCTATCTCACTCTGCTCACTCCTCCTGCTCCCCCTCCCTATAGACTTCTATGGGCTGACTATCTCTCCCTGCTTCTCCTTTCCATAGACTCCTATGGGCCGTGTCTGTGTGTCTTCTCTTGCTCCCCCTCATTTCTCTGTAGACTTCATTGACAGCCTGTCTGCGTTTCTTTCTCCCTTCTCCCCCTCCCCTTTTCATACACTTCAATGGGCAGGCAGTGAAGAGACACCCCCCCCCCCCCACACTTACTGTAGTCTGTCTCCTCTGCTCTAACTAGGGACGTATTGTGCTTGACGACAGGGGGTGGACAGAAGATTATGGGAAGGCAGACACTTAGCTGCAGTAACTTCACACGGAATTTGAGTGGATAAAACAACTACATTTCAACAGTAAATGACAAAGTTGATTATTATCAGGTATACTATTAGATTAGCAGAAGTTGTTTGAATAGTTAGTGTCCATTTTAATGGACAGTATTTTCATGAGCCTGTGAGTCTCTTTAGGGTATCTTTTTTTTTTTGCTTGTGCTGCTTACAAAGAACAATACTCCCCCCTCTTATTCTATATTGCTAAATATTTATTATGCACTCCAAGCCAAGCAATACACAGGTGTGACCAGACATCGGAAATGAGAAAATAGAAGAAATCGTTTCAGTTTACAGAGAAAACAAGGAACAGGCAATTTGGTTTCAACTCTCTAATATGAGGTATTTCACTGGACAAAAGCCAAAAATACTAAACCAGATGTAGTTTTTAGGGGAAGTGCATTCTTGTCCAAAGCACTGGATGCAGACAGTCCATAACAGCAGCATAAATGTAATATAACTGACCACAAACACTGAAGGCCATTACTAGAGAAAGAACGGTAATGCGTCACTTTAAAGCAGTGGGCACTAAGTGCGGACACTACGCTGTGAGTCTAGAGTAAAAAACCCACAGTGTGACGTTGTTTCAGGTTGTCCAAAGATGCTTCGCATGAGTGGACAAGCCTGAGCTGAGGTAAAGGTTATGTATGTCCGTGATTAGAAAAAAAATAAAAATCAGCTTTTTCTCCACTGTTGTCCACAGGCATTTTGCGGGCCGCAAAAATAACAAAACGGGAGCATCTTTTCTTAGAACTCTGCACCTCTGTTATCGCTCCTGGAAATGTATTAAACTGAAAACTGGACATTACCATTTCCCTTGTCAACAGGTATTGCGTCTCCACTCTATTCAAGATAGTGTGACTGAGCCGCAATACTAGCCACAACTCATGTACAAGTGTGTTGTGATTTCTGGAAAGTATCAGCCGGGTTTTATTTAGAAGGCTCAATGCACATGATGCATATTACCTGCAGTTTTGCCACGCAGACTTGCGTGGGGCAAATCCGCAGAGTAATACAGTATCAGCATAGTCAATGAGATCCCAGGAAATCTCATTTACACAGTAGGGTTGTTACGATACCAGAATTTGGACTTGGATACCGATACTGTGTGTAGTATTGCGATTTCGATACCAAAATGATACTTTGCCAACAGTAATAAAAAAAAATAAAAAAACATTTCTTCCGTTTTCTGATGTTTGGCGCGAGGTGTGATGATGCATTTTGAATGTGCCTCACATTAATAGTAATTAACCCCATTATGTTTCTCAGTCATAATGTGTTATTGTGTAAGGTACATGATGGGGTTAATTACTATTAATGTGAGGCACATGGAGGTTACATTCATCCCACCTCGTGCCTCACAATAAGTGTCAGAAGCGTTTTTTATTAAAAAAATTTACAGCGTACACATCATAAATGATGCAAAAAAAAATGTTGTGCAGGTTATTACGGCCGCGCCAATACCCAACATGTATATTTTATGTATTGAGACTTATTTTGATGTTTATTGTAAAAAAGGGTTTATGGTTTGTTTTTTTTTACATTTAACATCACTGTTTTTTTTATAATTTTTAAACTTTAATGTACTGGCATATATCTATATTACAGTACGGATAGTACACAGGCAGTTGTTAGGACATACCTAAGTATGCTCTAACAACAGGAAACATGGTAAGACAGCTCTGGGGGCCTTCAATGGACCCTGGGCTGTCTGCCCATATATGGTATGTCCCTCAAAAGAGTCACAGGGATTTCCTGTGACGCGATCCAAGGGGCATCCCCCCTTCTCATTCTCCCCTGAATGCTGCAGTCAGCTTTGATCGCAGCATTCAGGGGAATAGCGGCGGAGATGGTTTCTCAAGATCTCTGCCATTAGAGTGGGGCTGCAGCTGTGTAATACAGCCATTGACCCGCTCCTGACAAGTGCGCGCGGTCAGCCTGAGGTGATGCGGCCGGCGCTGCACTAATGAGCGGCGGTTCAGGCACGTAGGACAGAATATGGGGGTGTTTTGCAGTGTGCCCGGCATGTTCAGTCTTCAGTGCCGCCGCTCATTAGTGCAGCGCTCGCCGCATCACCTCATGCTGACCGCGCGCACTTGTCAGGACTCAGGAGCGGGGCAATGGCTGTATTACACAGCAGCAGCCCTGCTCTAACAACATTCATGTGTTACAATGCTAAGCTGCGCGGCCGCACAGCTTAGTATCGAAATACATGAAATAATGGTATCGTACCGTTTGAGGGTGCACGGCATCGAAACAGTATATAAGTTTCGATGCATCGTGCATCCCTAGTACACACTGCGGTATTTTTCGTGACGGAAATTGACCTGCGCTGCGTTTTTAAAAATCTGCAGCATGTCAATTTATCTTGCGTTTCCACTTGCGGATTGTATCTGCCTAGTGCCGTGGAAAACGCACCAAAACCCACAGCATTAAAGCACGCTGAAAAACGCATCAATACTTAAACCGCACAACTAGGTGCGAATTTCCAGCGGTTTTGGTATTTTCCGCAGCAAAATATGCAATGTATGCATGTAGCCTAAGGATCAGTTCACACGTTGCGTAAAATACTGGGGATTTTCCGCAACAGAATTAGTTGTGGAAAATGCACAGCATAATACAGTAGCAACAAAGTAGATGCAATATAACAAATCTCATCCACACGCTGCGTAAATACAGAGCAAAAAAAAAACGCTCAGAAATTTGTATGAGGTGCAGAATTTTATTCTGCAGCATGTCAATAGTATTTGTGTAAACGCTGCTTATTTGTTGCCGTTTTTCTCCATTGAACTCGATGGGAGGTAAAAGCCACTGCACTTTTTTTTTTTAGGCGGATTCGCATAGATTCCACTGCAAAAAAAGGGACATAGAAAAAATAAAATAAAAAAAATAATATATATATATATATATATATATATAGTAATCTTACCCAGAAGTCTGTGTTTCTTCCTTGGACACCTGTGATGACGCTTCATCCCATGTGACCGCCACTGCAGCCATCCACAGACTGCAGCGGTCTCCTGGGATGAAACGTTATCCGCAGCGGACAATCCGGGCAAAAAAACTGCACCAGTTTGGTGCGGTTTTTCGGCCGGAATTCTCTGCGGCGCACAGGGCGGATACGCGGTGTGCTTTCATGCAGCAAATCCGCCGCGTGTGAACTCAGCCTAAGGGTATGTTCACGCGGCTTATTTTCGGCAGGTAAACGGCCGAAAAATAGGAAGCAGAACGCCTCCAAACATCTGCTCATTGATTTCAATGGGAAAACGGCGTTCTGTTCCGACAGGCTGTTTTTTACACTGTTATATTACTACAAGTATAGAAAAGCCGTTACACGGGTTTGCTAGCAAAAGAATAATAAGTATTTATAATTGTGCTCCTTGAGAACGACGTTGTTCATTACAGGCTTGTCTTACTTCAGGCTAAGGGACAACCCTGATAATCAATATATAGTATTGGATAACTATGCCTGCAATTCCCTTATGTAAAATCGCCCAGATCTACACACAGTGATAACTCGGAGTACAGATAATGTAGTAGATGCACACACAGAAATATATTCACATACAGATTGACGCACACACGCAGAAAGGAGAAGCAGCACTCAGGTTCCAAGCAGAAGTTATCCAGTAATATACAGGTGCCAGCTGATCAAAGACCATATAGATATCCCAAAAGTAAATCCAGCAGCACTCCGATGTTCAAAGTGAAGAAAAGTGGTTTATTATGCCAACATGGCAGGTACAATGCAACGTTTGCGTCCCACCTTGGGACCTTTTTCAAGCATGCTTGAAAAAAATACAACTATCAGAAATACAACTGGAAAAATGTATATCTAATAGATTAGAACTTCTGTGTTCCCCAGCTGGGAACAGGTTAACACAATCTATAATCAATTATGCACGCCCATAGATTTCGTCCGTAATTACGAACCAATTAATTTCTTAATGGTGTCCTTGCCGTAGAAACCTTTCGGAAAAAATAGGACCGAGCTCCCATACTTTATAATGGGAGCACGGTCCGCAAATGTGGATGATTGTCCGCAGCCGGACGTGCCCGGAATCACGTACTCGGTGCATGTGCATGGGGGGGGGGGGGCAGTGACATCCATACCAAAACTTGTTTATCAGCAAAATCTATGACATGCTAACAAGAACAGTTGCCAGCAACCAGACTAATTTATGTATTGGAAATGACTTCACAAATTCCAAAGGGCGCAGATATAACCGATCATGTATATGGAAGCCAACTGGCACCCACATTAGCACCTACTGTCAAGCTGTCATAATATTACATGAAAAATACCCAAACAGCCCTATTAAAGCTACTATCGGCATCGTACAGTAAGACACTTTTACTCCACTCTTCTTACAAATGATACATTTTTTCCTTGCAAAATTTAATTTAAACATGTATTTATACATTGAATTAGTATATACTTTTAACCCCTTAACGCCTACATAGTCTTTTTACGGCAGCCTGCTCAGAAGTTTCTTCCCCCAGATCGGGCGTTCTGCTCCTCAAGCCCAGGCTGTTGCTAACAGAACCTATAATTAATGAAGCACTGCGTGCACCAATATCCCTCTCTGCCAGTCACCACCTCAGCCGGTCTCAGACATGGTCAAAACACGGTCGCGTGAATTCCGCCAATGAAAAACGGTCCGTGTGTCAGCCGGATTATTCTGCCCGATCACGGTACATGTGAACGAGACTCCTGGCATCAGTCATTTAGACCACAATCACACAACAGTGAAAAACAAATGGCCATTAAAAAACTGATCAATCCATTTTTCTTGTCCATTTTGCATCAGTGTCTCCAAATTCTCATCCATTTCCAGTCCATCTTTCATGGCCGGTAAAAAAAAAAAAAAAAAAAGAGAAGATGGATTGCATTGGTCAGGGTAGATAGTGCCACAGTGCCCACATGTAGTGACAGTGCCCAATAAAGTACCACAGTGCCCATGTCGACAGTGCCACAATCCCTTGCAGATAGCACACCAACGTAGATCGTACCTCACCTTGTAGATCACAGCACCACCCCCTCCCCCTCCCTTGCAGATAGCCCCCCCCACGCCCTCATGTAGATCGCAGCACCACCCCCTCCTTTGCAGATCGCAGCACCACCCCCTCCTTTGCAGATCGCAGCACCACCCCCTCCTTTGCAGATCGCAGCACCACCCCCTCCTTTGCAGATCGCAGCACCACCCCCTCCTTTGCAGATCGCAGCACCACCCTCTCCTTTGCAGATCGCAGCACCACCCGATCCCTTGCAGATCGCACCCCACTTCCTTGTAGATCGCGCCGCTGTAGATGCCACTAGGAGCCGAATCCCCAGCCAGAGGTTGCCGACGCTTTGGCCGGGGATTCAGGAGGAGCTACAGGAGGACTAGCAGCTTCAGTGGAGCGATCGATGGGGGGGGGGGGGTTGTGGTGTAATCTACTAGGTACAAGGGGGGTTGCGATCTGCAAGGTACAAGGGGGGGTTGCGATCTGCAAGGTACAAGGGGGGGTTGCGATCTGCAAGGTACAAGGGGGGGTTGCGATCTGCAAGGTACGAGGGGGGGGGTGTTGTGCGATCTACAGGGTACAAGGGGGGGTGCGATCTGCAAGGTACAAGGGGAGGGTTGTGCGATCTGCAAGCCGGTGCTGTATACAGCGGTGCGATCTAGAAGGGGGGTGGAGGTGGTGCGATCTGCAAGGAGGGGTGTTATCTACAGCGGGGTGGTATCTACAGGGTAGTATTGCTATATAGGAGGTCCCTGCTTATTTGACAGAACTGCTGTTTCGGGCTATATCATTTTGTTCAGTATAGTACAGCAGTTCCATAGGGAAGCAGAGTCAGAACAGGGCAGACCGGGCAGATGACGAGGCGGAGCTTCCCCACAGTACAGCGCAACGGCGGCAATAAAGAAATCAAAATAACAGAATCGTGAGAGTCCTTGAGGGTGAATCAAATTAATTTGATCGCCCGGCCCTAATATGTACTCCAAAATGGTTCTATTAAAAAAATACAACTTGCCCACCAAAAAAAAAAGTCCTTATACAGCTATGTCGACGGAAAAAAAAAAAAAAAAGTTATAGTTCTTTGAATGTGACAATGGAAAAACTTTTAAAAATTGCTTGTCCTTAAGGTTTACAATGCGTACAGCCTCAAAAGTCCCAAGTCTTAATAAGGGGCTTTAATCTGCCTACACCGATATCTACATAAACGAAACCATATATCCACACGTGTATATGGCAATGCAAACAATGCCCATACCTCTCTTAGCAAGCGGTCCATGAAAAAAAAAAAAAAAAACAACGTCAGAACTTGACACTTCACATTTAAATGTACCCAAAGTAATAAACTTAACTTACCAAGAGGTTCTGTACATTTAAACATTCAAAACATATTCATAATATAGCTCATCAATATGTGATTGGTGGGGGTCAGACCGATGCACTCAATATCAAATCACAAAGAGAGGGTTCACGGCACACTCTACTGCCACAACTCATTGTTTTACAAGACCGTGCAGCTCTCATCTGTGCGCTGTATCTAGTGTTGCAGCCCAGCCCCATCTAGATGTTGTACTACTAATGCTCCAATTGACTTTATTCTTCCAAGTCTGGCCTATTCACATGTGAGCAAGTTATAAACAATTTTAGATTTATGCTAATGAGTTTCTTAACTCCTTGCGTACCTTCGCCGTAATAGTACGTCGCTGGCCGCTTATGCCAGCGTACCTTCGACGTACTATTACGGCGCAGGAATAAACTGTCACTATGTGAAATCACATAGTGACAGAACAGCAACGGCAGCTGTCATTGACAGCTAACCGTCTCTGCTACCGGCCTGGGGACCAATTAGCAGTCCCCAATGCCGGCGATTGCTGTGATTGGTCAGTCTTCAGAGACTGACCAATCACAGCCGTCTGTGACGTCGTCTGCAGGAGAAAGCTCCTGTCACTTTCGCTGATCTCCTCACTTCTGTGAGATACGTGAGGAGATCAGAGAAAGCGGTGTAAAAAAAAAAACCACTATTTTTATTAACCCCTTCCCGAAAATGGGCGTATAGTAACGCCCAGAGGATGAAGCGGGCACAGGAGCTGTGCTCGCTCCATCTTCATCGGATGTCGGCTGTAATATACAGCCGACATCCCACTGCAACTACAGCGATCACTGTCCTCTCCGATCGCTGTAGTTTAACCCCTTAAATGCCGCTGTCAATAGCGACAGCGGCATTTAAGTGATTGATACAGAGGGAGGGGGCTCCCTCTGCACCCCATTGCCCCCCCCCCCGCGAAAAATCGCGGGGTTCTGATAGTTGCAATGGCAACCAGGAAGCCTAGCAACGGCTTCCTGGTTGCCAGGTATGGGAGCCTATTAGATCCTGCCCAAGGCAGGACGTAATAGGCTCAACTGTCAGTTGTAAAGTGACAGTTACAATACACTGCACTACACAAGTACATACAGAAGTAGTGCAGTGTATTGTACAGGGGATCAGAAGATCAGATCTTCCAGTCACCTAGTATGTGTAAAATAAAAAGTGAAAAAAAAGTGAAAAAAAAGTTTTAGATAAATAAATAAATACAAGTTTTACGTAATAAAAACAATAATCGCCTTGTATCCCTGATCAAGCCCTTTATAATTAGAAAAAAAATGAAAAAAAAAAAAGACAAAAACTAGACATAATAGGTATCGCCGCGTTCGTATTGGCCTGACCTAAAAAAAATATCATATTATTTATCCCGCACGGTGAACACCGTAAAAAAAATACCATAAAAAACAATGGCAGAATTTCCTTTTTTGGTCACGTTGTTTCCAAAAAATGGAATAAAAAGTGATCAAAAAGTCGCGCGTAGCCAAACATGGTACCAATAAAAACTACAGTGTGTCACGCAAAAAACAAGCCCTCACAAAGCTCCGTCGACAAAAAAATAAAAAAGTTATGGCTCTCAGGACATGGTGACACAAACATTTTATTTAGAAAAAAAGTGGTTTTATTTTGTAAAAGTAGTAAAACATATAAAAAACTATATAAATTTGGTATTGCCATAATCGTATCAAACCGCAGAATAAAGTAAACATGTTGTTTATACTGCACAGAGAACGCCGGTAAAAAATTATAAAAAAAATAGTGAAAGAATTTCTGTTTTTTGGTCTCCTCACCTCACAAAAAATGGAATAAAAACTGATCACATTATCACATGTACCCCAAAATGATACTAATAAAAACGACAGCTCGTCCCATGAAAATCAAGCACTCACACAGCTCGTCAACGGAAAAATAAAAAGTTCGGACTCTTGGAACGCAATAATGCAAAACGACGGCCCAGACTAATTTATATGTGCAGTTCTTCACCTAAAACCCCACGTCATCATTTGCAGCCCCCACTGGTAGACCCTGTAAATGCAGCGGAAACTATGACATTTTGGGGTCTGTGCTACATATGGGGCTAGTGAAGAAGTCAAAGATTAGGCAATACTGGAGTGCAGATATTTTGTACAATACCACAGACACCCTTTAGAAGTGCGACTCCTGCATCCAATAATCCGGCCTGTGCATAAAGGATTGGTTCAAAGCGTACGTCACTATCCAGGGATAATTAATTTTATTATTCATTCTCCCCATTATTACATCATCCTATTATGACCTGTTGCACTCCGCCCAGCTTACATATACCCTGATGTACTCCGCCCAGCTTACATATACCCTGATGTACTCCGCCCAGCTTACATATACCCTGATGTACTCCGCCCACCTTACATATACCCTGATGCACTCCACATAGCTTACATATACCCTGATGTACGCCGCCCAGCTTACATATACCCTGATGTACTCCGCCCAGCTTACATATACCCTGATGTACTCCGCCCAGCTTACATATACCCTGATGTACTCCGCCCAGCTTACATATACCCTGATGTACTCCGCCCAGCTTACATATACCCTGATGTACTCCGCACAGTTTACATATACCCTGATGTACTCCGCACAGTTTACATATACCCTGATACACTCCGCCCAGCAAACATATACCCTGATGTACTTCGCCCAGCTTACATATACCCTGATGTACTCCGCACAGCTTACATATACCCTGATGTACTCCGCACAGCTTACATATGCCCTGATGTACTCCGCCCAGCTTACATATACCCTGATGTACTCTGCCCAACTTACATATACCCTGATGTACTCCGCCCAGCTTACATATGCCCCCACATTATAAACTGAAACACCAGTAAAACACTAAACAAAACTACTACCAAGCAAAATCTGCGCTCCAAAAGCCAAATGGCGCTCCTTCTGGGCCTGGCAGTGTGCCTATACAGCGGTTTATGACTACATATGGGGTATTACCGTACTCTGGAGAACCGCTTAACAATTTATGGGGCGTGTCTCCAGTGGTACAAGCTGGGCACAACACATTGGACACTGAAATATCCTATCTGTGGAAAATGTCAATTTTCAATCTGCAACATCCACTGTGCACTAATTTCTGCAAAACCTTTGGGGGTCAAAATGCTCACTACACTTCTAGATGAATTCCTTGAGGGGTGTAGTTTCCTAAATGGGGTCACTTCTTGGGAGTTTTCACTGTACTGGTACCTCAGCGCAATGCAACATGGCGTCAAAAACAAATTTTGTAAAATCTCCACTCCAAAAACGAAATTGCACTTTTTCCGTTTAGACCCTTGCCGTATGTCCAAATAGCCGTTTACAACCACATATGGGGTATTTCCCTACTCAGGAGAAATTGTGTAACACATTTTGGGGTGTCTTTTCTCCTGTATTCCTTGTGGAAATGAAAAATTCTGAGCTAAAGCTACAGGTTATTGGAAAAAAAAAAATGTTTTCATTTTCACGGACCAATTCTAATAAAATCTATAAAACACCTGAGGGCTCAAAATGCTCACTACACCTCTAATTTAATTCTTTCAGGGGTATAGTCTCCAAATTGGGATCACATCTGGGGAATTTCTACTGTACTGATACTTCAGGGACAAATGCGACATGGCCCCCAGAAACCAATTCAGCAAAATCTGAGCTGCAAAATCCAAATGGTGCTCCGTCCCTTCTGAGCCCTGCCATGGGTCCAAACAGCAGTTTATTACCACATAATGGGGTATTTCCGTAATCAGGAGAAATTGCTTTACAAATGTTGAGGTGCTTTTTCTCCTTTATTCCTTATAAAAATTAGAAAATTCTGTGTTTTTTCCAAAAAAAAGTCTCTTTTCATCTTCACAGACTAATTCCAATAAATTCAGCAAAAAACCTGTGGGGTCAAAATGCTAACTATACCACTAGAAAAATTCCTTGAGGGGTATAGTTTCCAAAATGGGGTCACTTTTGGGGGGATTCCACTGTTTAGGTCCCTCCAGGGCGTTGCAAACGTGACACGGCACTGAAAACCATTCCAGTAAAATCAGAGCTCCAAAATCCAAATGGGGGTCCTTCCCTTCTGAGCCCTGCTGTGGGTCCAAACAGCAGTTTATTACCACATATGGGGTATTTCCGTAATCGCGAGAAATTGCTTTACAAATGTTGGGGTGCTTTCTCTCCTTTATTTCTTCCAAAAATTAGAAATTTTTACGTTTTTCCAGAAATAAAGTAGATTTTCATTTTCACAGACTAACTCCAGAAAATATAGCAAAATACCTGTGGGGTCAAAATGCTAACTATACCCCTAGATAAATTCCCTGAGGGGTGTAGTTGCAAAAATGGGGGTCACTTTTGGGGGTTTCCACTGTTTTGGCACCACAAGACCTCTTCAAACCTGACATGGTGCCTAAAATATATTCTGAAAAAAGGAGGCCCCAAAATCCAAGAGGTGCTCCTTTGCTTCTGAGGCCTGTGTTTCAGTCCATTAGCGCACTAGGGCCACATGTGGGATATTTCTAAAAACTGCAGAATCTGGGCAATAAATATTGAGTTGCGTTTCTCAGGTAAAACCTTCTGTGGTACAGAAGAAAATGTATTACATATGAATTTTGTAAAAAAAAAAATGAAATTTGAAAATTTCAGCTCTGCTTTCCTTCAATTCCTGTAAAACGCCTGAAACACTTTATGAATGCTGTTTTGGATACTTTGAGGGGTGCAGTTTTCAAAATGGGGTGTTTTATGGGGGTTTCTAATATATAGGGCACTCAAAACCACTTCAGAACTGAACTGGTCCCTGAAAAAAAAAAAATCGCTTTTTGAAATTTTCTTAAAAATATGAGAAATTGCTGCTAAAGTTCTAAGCCTTGTGAGGTCATAGAAAAATAAAAGGATGTTCAAAAAACGATGCAAACATAAAGTAGACATATGGGAGATGTTAATTGGTAACTATTTTGTGTGGTATTACTATCTGTTTTACAAGCAGATACATTTAAAATTGGAAAAATCATAATTTCTTCATATTTTCGCTAAATGTTGGTTTTTCACAAATAAGCAATGAATTTATCGACCAAATTTTTCCACTATCATAAAGTCCAATGTGTCACGAGAAAACAATCTCAGAATCAATTGGATAGGTAAAAGCATTCCGGAGTTATTACCACATAAAGTGATACATGTCAGATTTGAAAAAATGGGTCTGGTCCTCAAGGCCAAAATGAGCTGGGTACTCAAGAGGTTAATAGACAACTGGGCGTGTTTTTACTTTTGACCAACTGGGTGTTGTACAGAGGAGTGTATGAGGCTGACCAATCAGTGTCATACACTTCTCATTGTTCCAGCCCGGCTTCTTTCACTGCACAATCCCACTGTAACAATGGGCTGGAGCAATGAGCAGTGTATGATGCCGATTGGTCAGCCTCATACCCTCCTCTGTACAACGCCCAGTTGGTAAAAAGTAATAACACGCCCAGTTGGGCATTAAGAAACTAATTAGCATAAATCTAAAATTGCTCATAACTTGCTAAAAAATGGATTGTTTTTCAAAATAAAAACCACTGTTATCTACATTACAGCACCAATCACATTATGTAGGAGATAGGGCACTTCTAATGTGGTGACAGAGCCTCTTTAAAGACCATCTGTCACCCCTTTTTTGCTGCCCTTTAGGTGCCGATAACCTAGCTCTTCCGTCGCTGATTTACTATGCGTAGGGAGAAAACTGTCAAAGAAAGAAAGCGATCAATCGGAGGAGGAAGGGCGGGGCTATCAGTCAGCGAGATGCAGCGGTTAAAAACGCAAGTTTTACAAAAAGTGCACCTCGCCTACACAAATCTTAGAACGCTGAAATTAGTATCTCGGCCACTAAGTGAGGGCAGCAAAAAGGGGGTGACCGATGATCTCAAGATCTATTAAAAAAAAAGGCTGCAACGGGGAGTTCGGAACACAGGTATTTGTGCTACAAAGGAAAATCATATTGTTTAACCATATTACTACATTAGCCCTGTTTTCCTTCAAGTGATACTGCTCTAGAATTTAGGTGGTGTATCCACTGTAAAGAACTCTTCTGTGAAAATTATCATTTCTGTGGTTGTGGGTCAAATAAGGGGCCAAACATGTTTCCACACAATGCAACGCTATTCTAGAATTCCACCATAGCATGTCATAATAGGAACAGAAATGATATGGTTATAGGGCATGAGTCACACAGGGTTAAGTCATCGGGTTCCTTTGAGCAGCAGATGTTCTGCATTCACTTATTCTAATAGGACCTTCCCAATGTACACGGTTCCATCAAAGACATTTCAGAGAGTTCATGCCAAAAACGTCAGCCTTCAGAAATTCACCAGAACACGATCGTAATTCTGACAGACCATGCTGTGAAACCAGAATCGATTATACCATAAACTCAATTTCCATAGACAGAGGGTACTTTCAAAGGCCCCATGAAAAAAGATTACATTTATGAACCGGTCAAAAGTCAGTGGGATTACATTTCTAAAAAGGGACATTAAATATCCTCCATATTTGATGGAAACCAACTGAAGAGGTTGATTAATTACTTGAATAATTTTAATTTTTGTATTTTTTACGCGTTTGGGCCATATTGACTCATGCTGCATTTTCGGTTAGGACCTTTGCTCATTAGTCCACAAGTTATTATCCAAAAAATCTTAGGGGGGGTCATCTAAACTTTTTGGCAAATGCGAGATGAGCCTGTGTGTTCTTTTTGGTCAGCCGTTGTTTGCGCCTTGCAACTCTCCCATGGATGTCATTTTTGCGCAGTGTCTTTCTTATTGTGGAATCATGCACATGGACCTTAACTGAGGCAAGTGATGCCTGCAGTTCATAAGATCTTCATCCGGGGTTTCTGTCGTGACCTCCTGGATGAGTCGTCGTTGCGCTCTTGAAGAAATTTTGGCAGGCCGCACACTCCTGGGAAGGTTCACCGCTGTTCCAAGTTTTCTCCTTTCGTGGATAATGCTCTCACTGTGGTTCACAGGAGTCCCAGCACCTTCGCAATGGCTTTGTAACGCTTTCCAGACTAGTAGATATCAATGACTATCTTTGGCCTCTTTAGAACGTGGCATCATGTCAGCTTCACATTGCCAGGCAGGTTCTATTTAAGTGATATTTAGATTTAACAGGTCTGGCAGTAATCACGTCTGGTTGGGACTAGTGAAATTAAACCCAATTGTCAAGTCTAATTGGTTAATTCAGTAGGTAATGGGGCAATTACTTTTTCCACATAGGGCCAACAATGATTTTTCCTTCTATAACGGTGTGAAAGTGATTAAAATAATGTTTGAATGATTTCATTTTGTGCAGCGGCCATCTTGACTGGAGTTTCCATCTTGGTTCTTTTGTAATGAATAAGAAAGTCATTGCTCCTTTAAGACAGGGTTTCATGTTTCTAAGTTGTGCGTTCTTTGACCTTGGTTCCCATACGAGGCTTGGAGAGAAGTAACATGGAGTGAGATAGGAGAGGGAGACATGCTCACATATTTCTCCCCCATCTTAATAGAACAATTTATTGTATTCTTGCCAAGAGGGATAGGCCACCTGTAAACCCTGATGTGTGAAGAATTATAATGATGCATCTGGAATGTATCGTGTGTCTGTAATTGGCTGAATTTGAAATAGTCACATTGCCTCCGATTGGTTAACCAGTTCAGGACCTGACACCGTTTAGCCCTTTTTAGCACGTGTTAGTTAAATGTCTATAACCTTTTATTTGTTGGGCTAGCGACGTGATTTTTGCAATGTTTTTTTCCGTAGACGATGCAGGTTTCTTTTTTTTGTCATTTTTATACACATCCTTTTTGCTATTTTTGAATTTTTAGGCTTAACGTTTGAAAACACTAAAAAAAATAAGTTTTTTTTTACATTTCAGCTATTTTTTTTTGGTAATAACATAGTTTTACCCTAAAATAGACCTTTTATTTGTAATCGTCATTGTCTACCGTCAATTTTATTATATTACATGTCTATATTAGGGTAATTGGGTCAGCGCCACGAAAATGATTGGCGGGGGGGGGGAGATGTTTTTTTTGGGGTGGATATTTTATGTGTATTTATTATTTATTTGCACTTTTCTTCACTATTTTTTTGGTCTGTCCCTCAAAAGGTCAAAAAAGACCTTGGGTGAACTTTATATATTTTTTTCTTTCTTTTACACCATGTTTTTCCCACTGTAACTGGAGTTGCACAGCAGCCCCAGTTACAGGGGAAATCAGCCCTCTCATAGTGAAGATTGTCACTAACTGGGCTGTGCTGGGTCTAGTAAGACCCAGCAGCAGTCTGTCAGTAACGGCACCCGGCGATCATGTGACCAGTCACATGATCACCGGGAGGAAGAGACACAGCACCGCGGCCGCTGCCTCTATTCCTATATACAGCGTTCACCCGACATTCAGCTGCCCGATCGCTCGGACAGCAAGTTAAAACCCGAGCCGTAAAAAGCCTATGGCTCGGGTTTTAAGGACCCTGACCACTGGTCGTAAAAATACAGCCAGCGGTCAGGAACCAGTTAACCGCAAGCCTACACCCCTTTTGAATGATATCATTCTAATTGAGTTTGGCAATACACCTCAGAGGAGTATTTTGAGCATACCAGCAGCGCGTGTGCGTGCATTATTCCTCTCCGATAAATAGATAAAACATGATTTGAAACTGGATACATCACTGGAGGGCGGATATCGGTTGACAAACCCATTACAAATTTCAATCTAACATATTTTGGCCCATGATTGCGTTAACTGAAATAATTTAACAGCAGCATATTGTGTTTACTTCGATATCTTTTTCGAATAAAAAGTAGCTGGATGATCGGAAACAGTCAAGTGTGCCAAATATGCAAAAATAGAAGTAATTGGAAGGGGGCAAATAATTTTTCCCATCATTGTAGTTAAATGGAAAGAACCGTTGAAGGGGAAAGCAATTTCATATAAATCTGCAAATGGAATGAAAAATTCACTAGTACATTTTTCTGATGGGTAATGCTTAGTACTAAACAATCAAGAATGACATGGAACAGATCCCAGTAACAACATCTGTTGGTCTATTGCAGTTTAATAGAGGGGTGGGGAGGAACTCGCAGCTCTACAGCAGCTGCTGACCTGCACCTCCAACAAATGTACCAGAGTAGAAAATGCGGGACATGGTTTCTCATGTAAGAAAGAGTAATCCTTTAAATTATTACACTAGCAGAATGTACTAATTCCTTGAGAAGAGCTTAGCAAGAGCGCAATAATCATTGTGCCAACCATTCCCCTGCCTTGGCCCATTTACCTAGTTCTAGCTCAGAAACAATAAATCCTGTAACTAATGAATCCAGTGTAGCAGGGGGTGGGGGTGGAAGCTGGAGGAAGACCGTGTCAATTCTATCAAATTATATAGTGTACAAAAGAGGGAAATGATGGTTGTGTCTGCAAGTACAGAATGGATAAAATATAAAGTAATAATGAAAAATTGCAAAAGAGGTGGGGGATCAGAGGCAACATGACTGGGAGCAAAAAGAGGGACACATGGTAAGAGACAAGACATGGCAATGGGTTTACAAAAAATACAGGTAGGTCCAGAATTATTTGGACAGTGACACAATCTTCATGATTTTGGCTCTGCATGCCACCACATTGGTTATGAAATGAAACAACTGAGATGCAATTGAAGTGTAGACTTTCAGGTTTAATTCAAGGGGTTGAACAAAAATATCCTGTGAAACGCTTAGGAATTGAAGCCATTTTTCTACGCAGCCTCCTCATTTCAGGGGCTCAAAAGTAATTGGACAAATGAACATTAGACAGTCATTGCAAAGTATTAAAAAAAAAAACACATTTTATTTATGGTAAAGTCTGGAACCCATGGACATCACCAAACGCTGGGTTTCCTCCTTTGTGATGCTTTGCCAGGGCTTTACTGCCGCGGTCCTCAGTTGTTGCTTGTTTGTGGGTCTTTCTGCCTAAACCCCTTAATGACCAGCCTATTTTAGGCCCTAATGACCAAGCTATTTTATTCGTTTTTCTAGTCGCATTCAAAGAGCTATAACTTTATTTTTCCATCGACATGGCTGTACGACGACTTGTTTTTGCAGGATTAGTTGTACTTTTCAATGGCACCATTTTAGGTTACATATAATTTTTTGATTAACTTATATTTATGTTTTTACACTTTTACAAAATAAAAAACACTTATGGACAAAAATCATTTTTATTAATAATCTTTATTTCACATTACTTATTTTATTAGTCCCACTAGGGGACTTTACTATGCGATCTTCAGATCGCTGCTCTAATGCTTAGGCAATAATGCTCTGGTATACTAAGTATGCCAGTCAGTGTAAATCTGACAGGCAATCGATCTTAATAGGCATATGCCCAGGGTAGACCTGGGGGCCTTTATCAGGACCCCCGACTGCCATGACACCCCATCGGAGACCCACGATTGCATTTGCGGGCCGCCGATGGGTGACAGAGGGTGGAAACAAGTTAAATGCCGCAGTCGCTATTGACGGCGGCATTTAACGGGTTAAACAGCCGCAATCAAAGTAAACTTTGATTGCGGGCGTTGGATCAGGAGTCCGGCTGTCATCAGACAGTACAGCCCCGGCTCTAGTCTGCACGGGACACCCGTGCAGGACTTAAACTGGGCCGCGGTTAAAACGCGGCAGCCTAGCCTAAGGTCCGGTAGTGACCGCCGTGAAAAGGCGTATTGGTGGTCACTAAGGGGTTAAGTTTTATCTTAAGCAAGTGAAATGCTCGATCGGGTTGAGATCTGGTGATTGACTTGGACATTGCAGAATATTCCACTTCTTTGCCTTATAAACTCCTGGGTTGCTTTCGCAGCATGTTTTGGGTTATTGTCCATCTGTACTGTGAAGCGACATCCAATCAACTTGCTGCATTTGGTTGACTCCGAGCAGAAAGTAAATCCCTGAACACTTCAGAATTCATCCGGCTGCTTCTGTCTTCAGTCACATCATCAATAAACACTAGTGACCCAGTGCCTATGGCAGCCATGCATGCCCATGCCATCACACTGCCTCCACCATGTTTTACAGAGGATGTGGTGTGCTTTGGATCATGAGCCGTTCCAAGCCTTCTCCATACTTTCTTCCTCCCATCATTCTGGTACAGTTTGATCTCAGTTTCATGCTGTTCAAGAACCGGGCGACTTCTTTACATGTTGTTTGGCAAAGTCTAATCTGGCCTTTCTATTTGTGAGGCTTGCACCTTGTGGTGAACCCTCTGTATTTGCGCTCATGAAGTCTTCTCTTCTCTTTATGGCAGACTTGGATACTGATACACCTACTTCTAGGAGAGTGTTCTTCACTTGGATAGATGTTGTGAAGGAGTATTTCTTCACCATGGAAAGGATTCCAAGGTTATCTTCCGTTCTCTTGGAGTTCACGAGATCACCAGTGAGCTTTTTTTTTTCAAGAATGTACCAAACTTTTGATTTGGCCACTCCTAACATTTGTGCTATCTCTCTGATGGATTTCTTCTTTTTTTTTCAGCCTAACGATGTCTGTTTCACTTGCACTGAGAGCTCCTTTGACCTCATGTTGTGGGTTCACAGCAACAGCTTCCAAATACCACACCTGGAATCAACTCCAGACCTTTTACCTGTTTAATTGATGATGGAATAACGAGGGAATAGCCCATGCAGCCCATTAAATAGCTTTTGAGATAGTTGTCCAATTACTTTTGGTCCCTTGAAAAAGAGGCAACTACATATTGTAGAGCTGTAATTCCTGAACCCTTCCTCAAATTAGGATGTGAATACCCTCAAATTAAAGTGGAGAGTCTGCACTTTAAGCACGTATTGATTATATAGCTGTATATTCAATATGTTTTGGTAAACAGCTGAAATGTCAAAACGTGTGTAACTGTCCAAATACTTATGGACCTAACTGTATGCATAGGGAGATACCCTGGGCATTTGGCATGATAGCATTTGGATGCAATTGTGTCAGCAACTGCATCTTCATCCAAAATACTCACTAGGGATTGGGTAGGAGCTCAAATTAAATATCTGCCAAATGAAAATTGCTTGGATAAAGTAAGGACATGAAGAGAAATCCTACATAAGTTATCCAATAAACAAAATGAAGAGTAGGAGGAGAGGATTACTTAGCTTTATTATGGCAGTTGCCATTAAAAAAAAAAAAAGGACCCGCTGGCCGAGAGAAGCAAAAAGCAATTGAGCGAACAAAGAGGATTTCTGATTCCTAGTAACAAAGCAGCTTAAAACATAAATGTGGATGGTTTAGAATAGTGTAACAAGTAAAATCTAATGCACAACATTTCATCATTAATATGGTGTCTGGAAACCCCAGCATCAACAAATTCAATTCGATCTACTCTATTACGTGAGGCTCCAATAGGGAAGCATTGAGTGAAGTTAGGGGAAGAATTTAGAAAGGATTTGTTCCCCTTTAAATCTAGTTTACAGGTAGGTATAATCTACATAAATTGAATTATCTAGTGTATTTATTCTGAGTAAGGTTATGTGCACACGACAACGCCAAATACGTCTGAAATTACGGAGCTGTTTTCAGGAGAAAACAGCTCCTGAATTTCAGACGTTTTTACAAGTGCACGCGTTTTTCGCAGCGTTTTTTTACAGACGTAATTGGAGCTGGTTTTCATTGGAGTCAATGAAAAACTGCTCCAATTACGTCCCAAGAAGTGTCCTGCACTTCTTTGCCACGGCTGTAACTTTACACGCCGTCTTTTGACAGCGACGCGTAAAAATGACAGCTCATCTGCACAGTACATCGTAAGACCCATTGCAAGCAATGGGCAGATGTTCGCCGACGTATTGGAGCAGTCTTTTCAGGCGTAATTCGAGGCGTAAATCGCCTCCATTACGTCTGAAAAGAGGTCGTGTGCACATACCCTTACAGCATGTACTGAAGCAACTGGAAGACAACGGGCTCAAAACCCCAAGAATCTCATGTCCTGCTTAATCAGAGTCTGGACAGACATTGGTTATTTGGGATTTATACTATTTACTAGGGATGGGCAATTATGACCTAAATCAAAGTCACGATTAATTGAACATGTAACCTGGATTACGGTTATTAAACAATTTAGGTTACACCCCCTTTTTGCATGCCACGCCCCCTATTTGCCTGCTACACCATTGAATTAATATTTATCCCGAGCCTGCTGTATACTACTGTATATAATACACCCCGATACTGCCCCCCCCACAGTATGTCTCATAGCTGCCCCCACACATTATAATGCCCCTATAACTGCCTCCACAGTAAAATGCTCCCATAGCTGCCACCACAAAGTAGAACGCTCCCCATTACCTTCCACCCCACAGTAAAATGCCCCCATAGCTACCACCACACAGTATAACGTTCCCCATTAACTTCCATCCCACAGTATAATGCCCCCATAGCTACCACCACACAGTAGAACGCTCCCCATTAACTTCCATCCCACAGTATAATGCCCCCATAGCTGCCACCACACAGTATAACGCTCCCCATTAACTTCCATCCCACAGTAAAATGCCCCCATAGCTGCCTCTACATAGCGTAATTCCCCATTAACTGACTTCCACGCAGTATAATGCCCCTATAGCTGCTCTCACATAGTATAATGGCGCCTTAACTGCCCCATACGAGCCCCTGCTCTACCATTGGATTCAACTATCTGTATCCTGAACGACAGAGCAACGGATAAAGAGGTAAATCTATATAACAGCTTGAAGACACGGCCATTTTCAATCTTTTAATATTCGTTTTTTCCTCCACGCATTCCAAAAGCCATAACTTTTTTTTGTCAACATATATAGTAGTATGAGGGCTTGTTTTTTTGCGGGACAAGTTGTAGTTTATCATGGCATCCTTTACTGTACTGCATAATGTACTGGGAAGCTGAAAAAAAAAAGTTATCTGTGGGGTGAAATGGGAAGAAAATAGCGATTACGCCATTTTTTTTTGGGGGGGGGGGTTGTTTTAACGGTGTCCATCAGGCGGTAAATGGATGTGCACCTTATTCTACAGGTTGATACGATTACGGCGATACCAAATATATACGTTTTGTTTTATCTTTTACCACAGTTTTCACCTATACCATTTTGGGGTATATGCGACTTTTTGATCATGAAGGTGCGAAGGTCATTTATTTGTTTTACGGCGTTCAGAGCGGGTTAAACCACACTATATTGTGATAGTTCTGACTTTTACGGACGCGGCGATACCAGTTATGTTAACTTTTATTTATTGTTTTTACCATTACCCTAGGGGAAAAATGGGAAAAGGTTTTTTTTTTAAACTATAATACTTTTATTTTATTTTTGAAACCAAAAAAAAAAATAACTGTTTAACAATTTTTTTTTTTTATTAGTCCCCCTAGGAGACTTGAACCAGCGATCGTTGGATCGCTTGCATGATATGCTGCAATACTAATGTATTGCAGCATATCATGATACAGACAGTCTCCTTCGAAGCCCTGCCAGAAATTCTTGAACGGTGATGTGAGCAGTGTACAGAAGACATGATCGCTGTTAGGCTGGGTTCACACGACCTATTTTCAGACGTAATGGAGGAGTTTTACGCCTCGAATTACGTCTGGAAAAAATGGCTCCAATACGTCGGCAAACATCTGCCGATTCATTTCAATGGGTTTGCCGATGTACTGTGCCGACGACCTGTAATTTTACGCGTCGCTGTCAAAAGACGGCGCGTAAAATAACAGCGTCGTCAGAGAAGTGCAGGACACTTCTTGGGACGTAATTGTTGCCGTTTTTCATTGAATCCAATGAAAAACAGCTCCAAATTACGGCCGTAATGGACGCCCCGCAAAACGCGAGCAATTACGTCTGAAATGCAGGAGCGGTTTTCTCCTGAAAACCGCTCCGTAATTTCAGCCGTAATTGACGTTATCGTGTGCACATACCCTTAGGCTTCACCCACTAACTCAGAGAAAACTCAGAATTAGAGATAGAGCAGAGGGAAAACTGCCAAAAAAAAATGCGGAATACAAGTCATATCCTAATGTACACACATATAAAAAAAAATTCTGAAAAACCACCTGAAAGGTTAGGTACAATTCACATAAAGACACAAGTAACCGGTTTGGTGACCGGATTCTAGTTACACAGTTTTCTAATGGTTTAAAGGAGGCTCTGTCACTAATTTAGTAATGCCCTATATATAACTAACTAATTTAATAGGCACTGTCACACTAATTATTCCAGTGAAAACGGGGTCCCAAAACGATTTTAAAAGTTATAAGCTTATTTCTAAATATGCAAATGAGGCTATTCTAGCCAGAGGGGCGGTAACGCTGCTCGCTCTCTGTGGGCAGTGTTTGTGTTGCCTGTATGACGCTGACCAATCAGCGTCATACAGCTTCTCACCTTCCCTGAACAGCGAGACCTCAGTTTCAATCCCGAGGTCACAATGTGTTTACACTTCTGGGCGAAGCACCTTCAACACGTCGCCTCAGCGCTCTTCAACAAATTACAAAGTTGTCTAAAATCCTCTAAGGCTTCGTTCACATCTGCGTCAGGGTTCCGTTCAGGCGTTCGGTCTGAGCTTTCCGTCAGAGTGGAACCCTCACCGAAACAAACGGAAACCATAGGTTTCCGTTTGCATCACCATTGATTTCAGTGGTGACTGATCCGGCGTAAACGGTTTCCGTTTGTCTCCGTTGTGCAAGAGTTCCGTCGTTTGGATGGAAGCACTACCGTACGGGTCCTTTCTAAAACCCCAGGGCTGACTGCAGAGGGTTCCCCCAGTTACCGGTTGCGTCACCAAAGGCGATCGAAGAGATAAGTCCCCTTTGTACATGCCGTAGTTACGGACCGTGGCGATCCAAGGGTTAAACAGCTGGGGTTAAGAGTTTTCTATGAGCAGGCTTTAGCTGTCTGCTATAGATTACGTCCAGTATCGGAGATAACCGGTTACGTTGAAAAAAACAATCCCATCTGTGAGCAGCATGTTACAGAGGAGCGGAGAAGATTAATATGTAGCATTGTGGGAAAAGATTCTGTAGAACATGTAATTTATTCATCTAAACCTCTGCTCATTTTGGGCTTAGGAGTCCAGCGGGCAGTCTCACTCAGGGACTACTGTCAATCACGGTGTATGCATTCAGAGTAGGGATGCACGATGCATCAAAACTTCGATACTGTTTCGATACTCTGCATCCCCAAACGGTTCGATACCGCCATTTGCTGTATTTCGATACTTAGCTGCGCAGCCGCATAGCTCAGTATTGTAACACATGAATGTATGAGAGCGGGGCTGCGGCTGTGTAATACAGTCATTGCCCCGCTCCTGAGTCCTGATAACAAGTGCGTGCGCGCGGTCAGGATGATGCGATGCGGCCAGCGCTGCACTAATGAACATAGAAAATGGCGGGCGCAATGCAAAACACCCCCATGTTCTTTCTTCAGTGCCTCATTAGTGCAGCACCGGCCGCATCTCCTCATGCTGACCGCGCGCGCACTTCCTGTCAGGAGCGGAGCAATGGCTGTATTACACAGCCGCAGCCTCGCTCTATAACGGCGGAGATCAGAGAAACCTCTCATCTCTGCCGCTATTCCCCTGAATGCTGCAATCACAGCGGACTGCAGCATTCAGGGGAAAACGAGAAGGGGGGATGCCCCGGGATCGCATCACAGGGAATTCCTGTGACGTGATTGAGGTACATACCATATATGGCCAGACAGCCCAGGGTCTATTGACGGACCCCAGGGCTGTCTTACCATATTTCCTGTTAGGACATACCTAAGTATGCCCTAACTGCCTGCCTGTGTACTATACATACACAGGATAATGTACTGGCATATATCTGATATATGCCAGTACATTCAAGTTTAAGAACAAAGTAATGTTAAATTTTAAAAAAATACACATTCACCTTTTTTACAATAAAACATTAAAATAAGTCTCAATACATAAAATACACACATTCGGTATTGGCGCGGCCGTAATAACCTGCACAACAATTTTTTTTCGTCATTTATGATGTGTACACTAACAAAATAAAATAAACACTGCTTTCTTTCACTTATTGTGGGGCACGAGGTGCGATGAATTTACCCTCCATGTTCCTCACATTAATAGTAATTAACCCCATCATGTACCTCGCACATTAACCCATTATGACTGAGAAACATGATGGGATTAATTACTATTAACGTGAGGCACATTCAAAATTCATCACACCTCACGCCTCACATCAGAAAACGGAAGAACTTTTTTTTTTATTACTGTTGGCAAAGTATCGAAATCGCAATACTAAACTAAGTATCGGTATCGAAGTCCAAATTCTGGTATTGTGACATCCCTAATTCAGAGATCACTGTCAATCATTGGGTCCACCCACATGACTCCTAAGCAAAGTATACAGAGGTTTAGATCAATAAATTACAAGTTCTATTGAATATTTTCCCCAAAAAAAATTATATAAATTAATCCATGGGCACCTATGTGACCCATTTTAAGAAAAAAACAAATGGATCCAGCGCTGTGTCCTTGAAGTTTGTTTAAAAACGGAAACTATTTCCAAGTTTTAATGAAAAATTGGTATAAAAACAGGTAACATTACAAATAGATATTCTCAATGAATAGTGGGATTCATGGCAGTGTGAGCGGTGCCTACGCGTTTCTGACGCATGCAGCGTCCTTAGTCATGGCTTCTGACAGAAGCCATGACTAAGGACGCTGCATGCATCAGAAACGCGTAGGCACCGCTCACACTGCCATGAATCCCACTATTCATTGAGAATATCTATTTGTAATGTTACCTGTTTTTATACCAATTTTTCATTAAAACTTGGAAATAGTTTCCGTTTTTAAACAAACTTCAAGGACACAGCGCTGGATCCATTTGTTTTTTCCTGAACTTCATACGTGTGCCGACACGAGGACCCGCGCGCAAGTCTACTCATGCGATAAGGTGAGCTGGAGGAATCCAATCTTTTTTTCTACATTGACCCATTTTAACTCGTCCTGCTCCCGCTGCTCTCCAGCTAGCCTGTAGCCGAAGGCAGGACTTAATAGGACCCGCAGAAATCCCAAATACATTGCACTGTATTGTACCAGCGATCTAATGATTGATTGTTCAAGTCCAGGGGTTTTAATGTAAAAAAAAATAATGAAAATGTAAAACATAGTTTTTAGTAATGTACAAAATAAAAAAATAAAGATTATTTTTTTTTTTATTACTATTAGTCAGATCATTTAGCACAGCCCTCCAGCTCCATACTAGGAAGAGTCCGACCAATAATCTATATTAAGAAAATATTTAAAAAAAATAAATACTTCTTTGCATTTGACAATGACCCAGAGTGCAACACTGCAAGCAAAAGGTCACCTAAACTTCCATCCTTCTCATGAGACGAACAGCTTGTCAGAATTAAAGCACGCCAACTATTTCTCCAAATGCTCAGCCACCTTTGACTACTTAATGAGAAAGACTGATGGTTCCCTAGGGAAACATTCCACTCTACTAATGCCATGAAGCCTTCCATTATTTATTGTCCGCTTCTAATGAACATTAAGTACATGAAGAAACAGGAATTTCACAGGTTCTCTTACCTTTACTCCTTGAACGAGACCGTTCATCAGAAAGGTATGCTGGGGAAAGGTTTCATGCAGCACCTGCACCAGACACAAAACACGGATGTCAGACTACATAGATCTGAAGACCTTTATGGCTGGTGGCGAACATCTATTAAAAGCAATGGTTTGATTTCACCCCTTACATTCAGTTCTTAAGTCTATGGGGAATATCTAGGATTTGATAGTGGGCGATGGAGATTTCCAAAAAGGTTTACATTTTCTGAACTGGGAGAAAGACTTCCAAAGAGATCTCCCTCCAGAACAGTGGGCTACCGATTTAAGGTGGAACCGGAAGTCATCACTTTGTGCAAATCTATTGGAGGTTAATTCCAAGATTGGGAGCAGGTGGTTTTACACCCCCCTTCAGACTTGCTGGGGTGTACCCCGGCACCTCTGCTCTTTGCTGGAGACACTGTTCCCACATAGGTTCTATATGCCATATATTCTTGTAGTGCCCAATTAGAACACTGGTAATATTGTCATTTGAGAGAGAGAACTTCTGCTTTTGGGTTCTTTAATGTTATGCCCCGTTGTACACCACCAATAGTAAACTATAAATAAGGGTAAGAAGGGAAAGTGGGCAAAAACATTTCATCTAATTCTTTCGTTTTTATTAAAAACCAGACATGTAATGCCAATTGGGACCGAATAGGGTTGGTGATCCCCTGTGGGCATTCACCCTATTGTTTCACATTTCTAATCCCATTTATTTTTATTTGGGTTCATTGCTCTTATTTGCATGCTTTCTGAATGTACTGAAAACAAACAACTGGGAATGAGGAGGGAGAGCTGACAATATTATCACTTGGTATTGCTTACTACTCCGCAGATACTAGAAAATTGATGTGCCATGTATTACTCTCCGCTAAACTATTAATTGCCAAACATTGGAAATCTCCTACAGCGCCGCCTATGCGTTCCCTTCCAGAGATGATCTCACATCATCTTAGACTAGGTCATTTGCAGACCTTTAAAGGCTATGTACACCTTTGAAAAACATTTTTTCTAAAAAAAAATGTGCATCAGTGTGTTTGGTGCAACTTTCTAAATACTTTTTATTAAAAATTGTTACTTTTTGAGATACAGCAGCTTTGTTTCCTGTATACTCAGCAGCTGTATCGTGCGCTGAAACCTGTACCCGTCAGCTCAGCGGCACGGACTGGTTCAGTGACAGCGGATCTTACCGATCACATCTAAATTCATAACTTAGATGTGCTAGATTACAGGTGGATTCTGCGTGTCAAGACACACAGGACCCGCTGACACTGAACACGTCAGTCCCACGGAGCTGACAGATTTGGGTCTCAGCGCAAGATACAGCTGCTCTGTATACAGAGCAGCTGTATCTCAAAAAGTAGAAAGAATTTTTAATAGAACGTAACTACAAAGTTTCACCACACTAATACACATTTTTATTTAACCCCTTAATGACTAGGCCATTTTGCACACTAATAACCAAGGATTATTTAATTTTTATTTCACTGCCGCATTCTAAGAGTCGTAACTATTATTTCGTAGACATAGCCGTATGAGGGCTTGTTTTTTGCGGGATAAGTTGTATTTTTTAATTGCACCATTTTTTAGGTGAATATAATATACTGATTAACTTTTATTAACTTTATTTAAGTAAAGAATTTCAAATAAAAAGCTATTCCAGCATTGTTTTTCACGTTATAAATTTACACCGTTCACTTTGCAGCATAAATAACATGTTACCTTTATTCTATGGGTCGGCACGATTACGGGGACACCAAATATATAGGTTTTATGTTTTCCTACGTTTGCAAAATAAAAACACTTTAAAAAAAAAAAAAATTACTTGTTTTTGCTTCACCGCATTCCGAGACCCGTAACTTATTTTTCCGTCGTAGCCATATGTGGGCTTGTTTTTTTGGGACAAGGTGTAGTTTTCATTGCTAGTATTTTGGGGTACATGGGACTTATTGATTAACTTATTTTATTTTTTACGGTGGGAATAGGAGAAAAGAAAAAGGAATTTTGCCATCGTTTTTTTTGGACGTTGTTCACCCGGCGGTTTATTTAACGTGTTAACTTTATTGTTTGAGTCGTCACGATCGCGGCGATACCATATAGGTGGGTTTTTTTTACGCTTTTACTACATAAAAGTGATTTTATTTTTACTGTAATCTTTTTTTTCCCACTAGGGGACTTCACCACACGATCTGCTGATCCCTTATAGAATGCTTTGGTATACTTAGTATACCAAAGCATTATTGCCTGCGAGTGCAAGGGCTTATTTACACGAGCGTGTTAAACATCCGTGGGACCGTGTGAGTTCACACAGCCGTTGTTTCAACTGACCGTGTGAAGGGTCCATGCGAAAATAGAACATGTCCGTTCTTTTCGCGCATCACACATCACTCCATAGACTCCACTATGGGGGATGCGTGACATCGCATTCCCGCAGCGCTGAGCATGGATGCACCTCAGCGTGAAAAACTGCAGCGTTCGTGTGAATCAGGCCTAAAGCGGACAGGAAATCTAGAACGCCTCATGCACACGACCGCGTGCGCCGTCCGAGTCCCGTCAGTGATCCAAGGAAAGATAGAACATGTACTATCTTTCCTCAGATCTGAGACGCGGACCATTTTTCACGGACCCGATTCACCCGCTAAAGTGAATGGGTCCATGAAGGCTATCGGATGCTGTTAAAAACGGCCTGAGGGGTGCAACGGTCGTGTGCATGAGCCATTAGGCCATGCCTCTGGCTGAAGGCAGACCTGGGGGCCTTTGTTAGGCCCCCAGCTGCCATGGAAACCCAACGGCGCCACGTGACTTCTTTACGGGGGCGCCGATGCGGTGAGAGGGAGCTCCTTCCCTCTGTCAAGCACATTCGATTTCGCTGTTGATATTGACCGCGGCATCTAATTGGTTAAACTGCCGGAATCGGAGCGCGCTTCGATTCTGGCAGTTGGGGCAGGAGCCAGGCTGTGTCGCTCGTCGTTAAGGGGTTAAAAAAAAAAAAGACAAGAACGTTTTCAAAAGGTGTACTTAACGTTCACGGGAGCCCCTGGGTTTATCATCCCCAATGTTAGATCTGTAGAGGTGCAACTGCTGGTGCCCCTACCGAGCTATACCAGTAATACAGGAAAAAGTCTATGGAAGACACAAACAGCGGTGGTCCCAGCAGTTGGTCCCCTGTAATTCTAAGATTTAGCATCTTCACTGCAGATAGGGAATGCATTTTATTCATGGGAAAGCCTCTAACATAAAAGATTGCCCACAGTCAGATCATGAATAAGCAATACAAAAAAAAATACAGCAGCAATGTACAATTGAAGGAGTTTTCCCATGATAATTTTTTATCACCTATCCACAGGATTGGTAACAAATATCTGACCAGTGGGGGTCTGACCACTGGGATCCCGCCATCGGTCACGAGAACGGGGCTCGGCTTGCCGTTACTGGGAGCCCCTCAGTGATGGAGTGGTAGTATGCTCGGCCACCGCTCCATTCATTTCTATGGGGCTGCCGAAGATAGCGCTCTGCCGAGCATGCAAACTACCGCTCCATTCCTATGGGGCACCTAGGAGGGCAAAGGAATCCCCACCGATCAAATATTTATCACGTATCCTGTGTATAGGTAAGAAATATTGGATTATGAAAAAAACCCTTTAAACACAAAAGAGATATTGAGTAAGGGGACGAAAGACACACATATTGTGCCATTTGTACGTGGTCAATGTATAAAACTATTTACTAATGCATTGAATGGTAATACTCACTACTAGCATTGGTGTGGTTAATAGGCCCCAGGCAAAAAATTCTAGGAAGATGACCACAACAGCATGATATACGCTCGGCCTTCCCATTCCTTGTTGCTGTGTTGAAAAGAAAAAAAAAAAAGAAAAAACAGATGTATTTATATAATAAATGCTGAAACAACATACACGACGCATTGACTGCAAATGAAAAGTAAAAATGGTTTTCCAGATACAGAAGTCTATGGTTTCTCACATAAAAATGTCAGATGAGATTTTTAAAAATCATAAACAAGATATATTCATTGTTACTAATATTCCCAAATGATTTTTTCCAATAATAAAAGCAAATCCAAGTTAAACCTCATATGGGAAATGACGGGAGACACCCAAACAACGGTATGTGAAAATTAGAAGCTTTGATTTACACAAATACAACCTCCGTACAGCTATACACCCTGCTTACAAACAGCACTTGGTGAGATGGTCAAAAATGATAATACGTTTGTGTTCACACTGGACAATACTTTGTTTCTGCCGTGTACACTGGGGCGAGGCAGATAACATAGTAGCTGTAAAGCAGATCTCTGTAGCCGCTATCGCAGGCAACGCCTGTTAAAAAGGTGCAATATTACCCAGACTGACATGCTTTTGCCATTAAAGTAGTTGTCCAGTCATAAGAAATTGATAGCCTATCCTGAGGATAGGCTATCAACAGCTGATCGATGGGGGTCCAATTCTTGGTACCTCCGCCAATCAGCTGTTTTAAAGGAGCCCTGGCATTTATACGAGCACCCATTCATTCCTTATCAGTTTGCACTGTGAATTGCCGACACACTTGTAGCGGTGGATCACAGTAGTATAGTCTTCTCTCATTCACTTGAATGGTTGAAGGCTGTAAAACTGTGAACCGCTGCTACAAGTGTGTCGGCGATTCACAGTACGAGCAGCCACAGAAACGAGGGGGAAGCAGCGCTCATATGTTTGCCGCGGCCCCTTTAAATCTGCTTATAGGCAGGGGCGCCAGTAGTCGGACCCCAACTGATCAGATATTGATGGCCCATGTGGTTTTATGTTAACGCTATGGCACACAACAGCGGAGTACACAAAAAGAAACCATAGTGGAGTTATTTTAATAAATTCGGGCTTTGGAAAAAAAAATTTTTTTAAAAAAATGTAAAAAAAATAATTGGCCAATACCATATACGTACCAAAAAACTTACAACTCCTCGTGCAAAAAAAAAAAACAAGCCCTCAAATAACTCTGTAGCCTTAAACAAAGAAAAGTTATGGCTGATGGAATGCGTGGAGGCAAAAATGAAAAAATTCCCTTGGTCTTTTTAGCCAGTTCTTCTAATATATCTATTATAGTAAATCCTTGTATGCCCCATGAAACCGTGATGTTCGTGCATTTGCGTTTATGTTATTGCTCTACTGTATATGCTGTATAGACTGTCTGGCCAATATATATATATATTCAAAAGTCACATGGCATTCAATGTACACGAGGCCTAGATACGACAAAGATTTTTTTTTTGTTTATTTGATATCGGAGCTGGCGCTAAGCATTAGCAGCCGTGACGTCATTTGTTGCTAAGCAGCAATTGTGATCTACAAAACGGACAGTCTGTGACAGACATGCAAAGCTCTGTCAACACAGCCGATATCCGCACGTCACCCGGGTCCTCGCAATGAAATGTGTTCCAGAGTCACCTTTTTAACGTCACACCAATGAGAAAAGATTTATCAGTTTCACAAAACAAGATCTAAACTACCCGGTTACTGTTTACCGCTAGATGTCCTTATTATTGCAAAAATCTTCCTGTCAAATGATCGAAAGGATTATGCAGAAAACTAATCAAATAAAAAATTAACCCTTAAGACTGGGAGAGGACACATTTTACACTGTTACATGGTGTCCATGAATGACTTGTGTTCATTGGAGATCATCACGTGACCACGTCGTCCATTGGCTTGCCTGCTGCGCTTTCTGGACAACATGTATTCTTTACATACAGCAACAGTATTTCTGAAACGGAGACGCTGGACAGATTGATTTACAGAACGTACAGTATTAAAGGGGTTATCCCATAATCATTATCACTTATGTACAGTATAGGGGATAAAGATCTGATCTGCATGGGTCTGACCGCTGGCACCCCCACCGACGACGAAAACGTGCTCACCTTGCCCTTCCTGGGAGCCCCGTAGGAACTTAGCGTAGTGCGCATGCTCGACAACCGCTCCATTCATTTCTGTAGGGCTGCTTAAGATAGCGCTCGGCAGCCCCTTAGAATTAATGGAGCGGCGGTATAGCATGCGCACTACCACTCCACTCCTATGGGACTCCCAGGAATGGCAAGGTAAGCCCGTTCTCATGATCCATTGGGGTCCCAGCGTTCCGACCCCCACTGTTCAGAAATTTATCCTGTGGATAAGTGATAAATATTGATTATGGGAAAACTCCTTTGAGTTTTGTCTTTTTAACCCCTTGAGTACCCAGCTCATTTTGGCCTTGAGGACCAGACCCATTTTTTCAAATCTGACATGTGTCACTTTATGTGGTAATAACTCCGGATTGCTTTTACCTATCCAAGCGATTCTGAGATTGTTTTCTCGTGACATATTGTACTTTAGGTTAGTGAAAAAATTTGGTCGATAAATTCATTGCTTATTTGTGAAAAACACCAAAATTTAGAGAAAATATGAAGAAATTATGATTTTTCCAATTTTAAATGTATCTGCTTGTAAAACAGATAGTAATACCACACAAAATAGTTACCAATTAACATTTCCCATATGTCTACTTTATGTTTGCATCGTTTTTTGAACATCCTTTTATTTTTCTAGGACGTTACAAGGCTTAGAACTTTAGCAGCAATTTCTCATATTTTTAAGAAAATTTCAAAAAGCTATTTTTTCAGGGACGAGTTCAGTTCTGAAGTGGTATTGAGGGCCTTATATATTAGAAACCCCCATAAAACACCCCATTTTGAAAACTGCACCCCTCAAAGTATCCAAAACAGCATTCAGAAAGTGTTTCAACCCTTTAGGCGTTTTACAGGAATTGAAGGAAAGTAGAGCTGAAATTTTCACATTTCATTTTTTTTTACAAAATTCATATGTAATACATTTTTTTCTATACCACAGAAGGTTTTACCTGAGAAACGCAACTCGATATTTATTGCCCAGATTCTGCCGTTTTTAGAAATATCCCACATGTGGCCCTAGTGCGGTAATGGACTGAAACACCGGCCTCAGAAGCAAAGGAGCACCTAGTGGATTTTGGGGCCTCCTTTTTTCAGAATATATTTTAGGCACCATGTCCGGTTTGAAGAGGTCTTGTGGTGCCAAAACAGTGGAAACCCCCAAAAGTGACCCCCATTTTTGCAACTACACCCCTCAGGGAATTTATCATGGGTATAGTTAGCATTTTGACCCCACAGGTATTTTGCTATATTTTCTGGAGTTAGTCTGTGAAAATGAAAATCTACTTTTTTTCTTGAAAAACATAAAAATTTATAATTTTTGCAAGAAATAAAAGGAGAGAAAGCACCCCAACATTTGTAAAGCAATTTCTCCAGATTACGGAAATACCCCATATGTGGTAATAAACTGCTGTTTGGACCCACAGCAGGGCTCAGAAGGGAAGGACCCCCATTTGGATTTTGGAGCTCTGATTTTACTGGAATGGTTTTCGGTGCCGTGTCACGTTTGCAACGCCCTGGAGGGACCTAAACAGTGGAATCCCCCAAAAAGTGACCCCATTTTAGAAACTATACCCCTCAAGGAATTTTTCTAGTGGTATAGTTAGCATTTTGACCCCACAGGTTTTTTGCTGAATTTATTGGAATTAGTCTGTGAAGATGAAAAGAGACTTTTTTTTGGAAAAAACAGAATTTTCTAATTTTTATAAGGAATAAAGGAGAAAAAGCACCTGAACATTTGTAAAGCAATTTCTCCTGATTACGGTAATACCCCATATGTGATAATAAACTGCTGTTTGGACCCACGGCAGGGCTCAGAAGGGACGGAGCACCATTTGAATTCTGCAGCTCAGATTTTGCTGAATTGGTTTCTGGGGGCCATGTCGCATTTGCAGAGTCCCTGAAGTACCAGTACAGTAGAAATTCCCCAGATGTGATCCCAATTTGAGCCCTCAGGTGGTTTACAGATTTTATTAGAATTGGTCCGTGAAAACGAAAAATAATTTTTCTCCAATAACCTGTAGATTTAGCTCAGAATTTTTCATTTTCACAAGGAATACAGGAGAAAAGACACCCCAAAATGTGTTACACAATTTCTCCTGAGTACGGAAATACCCCATATGTGGTTGTAAACGGCTATTTGGACATACGGCAAGGGTCTAAACAGAAAAAGTGCAATTTCGTTTTTGGAGTGGAGATTTTACAAAATTTGTTTTTGACGCCGTGTTTCATTGCGCTGAGGTACCAGTACAGTGAAAACTCCCGAGAAGTGACCCCATTTAGGAAACTACACCTCTCAAGGAATTCATCTAGAAGTGTAATGAGCATTTTGACCCCCAAAGGTTTTGCAGAAATTAGTGCACAGTGGATGTTGCAGATTAAAAATTGACATTTTCCACAGATATGCTATTTCAGTGCCGAATGTGTTGGGCCCAGCTTGTACCACTGGAGACACGCCCCATAAATTGTTAAGCGGTTCTCCAGAGTACGGTAATACCCCATATGTGGTCATAAACGGCTGTTTGGGCACATTGCCAGGCCCAGAAGTAGCGCCATTTGGCTTTTGGAGCGCAGATTTTGCTTGGTAGTAGTTTTGTTTAGTGTTTTACTGGTGTTTCAGTTTATAATGTGGGGGCATATGTAAGCTGGGCGGAGTACATCAGGGTATATGTAAGCTGGGCGGAGTACATCAGAGTATATGTAAGCTGGGCGGAGTACATCAGGGTATATGTAAGCTGGGCGGAGTACATCAGGGTATATGTAAACTGTGCGGAGTACATCAGGGTATATGTAAGCTATGTGGAGTACATCAGGGTATATGTAAGCTGGGCGGAGTACATCAGGGCATATGTAAGCTGGGCGGAGTACATCAGGGTATATGTAAACTATGTGGAGTACATCAGGGTATATGTAAGCTGGGCGGAGTACATCAGGGTATATGTAAGCTGGGCGGAGTACATCAGGGTATATATAAGCTATGTGGAGTACATCAGGGTATATGTAAGCTGGGCGGAGTACATCAGGGTATATGTAAACTGGGCGGAGTACATCAGGGTATATGTAAACTGTGCGGAGTACATCAGGGTATATGTAAGCTGTGCGGAGTACATCAGGGTATATGTAAGCTGGGCGGAGTACATCAGGGTATATGTAAGCTGGGCGGAGTGCAACAGGTCATAATAGGATGATGTAATAATGGGGAGAATGAATAATAAAATTAATTATCCCTGGATAGTGACGTACGATTTGAACCAATCCTTCATGCACAGGCCGGATTATTGGGTGCAGGAGTCGCACTTCTAAAGGGTGTCTGTGGTATTGTACAAAATATCTGCACTCCAGTATTGCCTAATCTTTGACTCCTTCACTAGCCCCATATGTAGCACAGACCCCAAAATGTCATAGTTTCCGCTGCATTTACAGGGTCTACCAGTGGGGGCTGCAAATGATGACGTGGGGTTTTAGGTGAAGAACTGCACATATAAATTAGTCTGGGCCGTCGTTTTGCATTATTGCGTTCCAAGAGTCCGAACTTTTTATTTTTCCGTTGACGAGCTGTGTGAGTGCTTGATTTTCATGGGACGAGCTGTCGTTTTTATTAGTATCATTTTGGGGTACATGTGATAATGTGATCAGTTTTTATTCCATTTTTTGTGAGGTGAGGAGACCAAATACCAGAAATTCTTTCACTATTTTTTTTATAATTTTTTAACGGCGTTCTCTGTGCAGTATAAACAAAATGTTTACTTTATTCTGAGGTTTGATACGATTATGGCAATACCAAATTTATATAGCTTTTATATGTTTTACAACTTTTACAAAATAAAAACACTTTTTTCTAAGTAAAATGTTTTAGTGTCACCATGTCCTGAGAGCCATAACTTTTTTATTTTTTTGTCGACGGAGCTTTGTGAGGGCTTGTTTTTTTGCGTGACACACTGTAGTTTTTATTGGTACCATGTTTGGCTACGCGCGACTTTTTGATCACTTTTTATTCCATTTTTTGGAAACAACGTGACCAAAAAAGGAAATTCTGCCATTGTTTTTTATGGTATTTTTTTTACGGTGTTCACCGTGCGGGATAAATAATATGATATTTTTTTAGGTCAGGCCAATACGAACGCGGCGATACCTATTATGTCTAGTTTTTGTCTTTTTTTTTCATTTTTTTTCTAATTATAAAGGGCTTGATCAGGAAAACAAGGTGATTATTGTTTTTATTACGTAAAACTTTTATTTATTTATCGAAAACTTTTTATTTACTTTATTTCACTTTTTATTTTACACTTACTAGGAGACTGGAAGATCTGATCTTCTGATCCCCTGTACAATACACTGCACTACTTCTGTATGTACTGATGTAGTGAAGTGTATTGTAACTGTCACTTTACAACTGACAGTTGAGCCTATTACGTCCTGCCTTGGGCAGGACCTAATAGGCTCCCGTACCTGGCAACCAGGAAGCCGTTGCTAGGCTTCCTGATTGCCATTGCAACCATCAGAACCCCGCGATTTTTCGCGGGGGGGGGGGGGCAATGGGGTGCAGAGGGAGCCCCCTCCCTCTGTATCAATCACTTAAATGCCGCTGTCGCTATTGACAGCGACATTTAAGGGGTTAAACTACAGCGATTGGAGAGGACAGTGATCGCTGTAGTTGCAGTGGGATGTCGGCTGTATATTACAGCCGACATCCGATGAAGGTGGAGCGAGCACAGCTCCTGTGCCCGCTTCATCCTCTGGGCGTTACTATACGCCCATTTTCGGGAAGGGGTTAATAAAAATAGTGGTTTTTTTTTTTACACCGCTTTCTCTGATCTTCTCACAGATCTCACAGAAATGAGGAGATCAGCGAAAGTGACAGGAGCTTTCTCCTGCAGACGACGTCACAGACGGCTGTGATTGGTCAGTCTTCAGAGACTGACCAATCACAGCAATCGCCGGCATTGGGGACTGCTAATTGGTCCCCAGGTCGGTAGCAGAGATGGTTAGCTGTCAATGACAGCTGCCGCCGCTGTTATATCACTATTTGATTTCACAGTGACAGTTTATTCCTTCTCCGCAATAGTACGGCGAAGGTACGCTGCAATAAGCGGCCAGCGACGTACTATTGCGGCGAAGGTACGCAAGGGGTTAATTACAAGTTGTTAAAAAAAAATAAAAATGAAAAAGACGTTATCCCAGGAAAACCTTTTAATGTATGAGCTGGATTATACAGCCGCTGCAGCACAATACGCACATCATGAGCTTTGCAGCCTGTGTGCCATTACAGTCGTACAGCTAAGGGGATTACAGCAGGAAACCAGGTTTCCCGGAATGGCTGGGGGACGTTTTTTAGATCAACATCTCCCTGAGAAATATGCAATAGATGGTGATAGATGTAACAAAGCACGTACTGTAGTAAAATAGCATCCCATGGGAAAGGTGGAATCACACGTGGCGTCATTTTACACCACAGATCTGACTACAATGAATCTTCTGAAACATCTGCCACAAAGTTTGCACGTTTTACACGCGTATGTTTATGCGGCTTTGGATGCGTGGAACTGCTGCAGATTTCACCCTTTGCATTGCAAGATTGCAGAAATGTAAATCTATCCATTTACTTTATTAGAAAGTATTTAACCGTTCTACTGCCGTAACTTTGGGTGCTGTATTGGCTCAGGTGGCTTTTCCCAAAAGTTTTATTTATTATTAAGGCCTCATGCACACGACCGTAGTGTTTTTCTGGTCCGCAAATTCCAGGACCGGGTTCAGTGAAACGTCCTCCACAGTTCATCCGCATGTAATCCGCAGTTCATCCGTATGTAATCCGCAAAATGCGGATTAAAAAAGCCTAGGTAAAACAGGATGACGACAGAACTCATTCCCGGTCGTCGCCTAGCAACACTTCCGCAAATCCGCAAACTGCGGTTGACACACGGAGGTGTACCCACATTTTCCACGGGCCCATTGACTTCTATGGGCATGTCCGCATCGAATTTGCGAGCCGTAAGAAGACATGTCCTGAGTTTCTGCGGCACGGATTTGCGGACATGCGGAGACCCGTGAAAACACGGATAGTGTGTATGGGACCATAGAAATGAATGGGTCCGCAATTCTCCCGTGGATTTTCGGGGGAATTGCGGACGCAAAAACACGTTCGTGTGCATGGGGCCTTACTATTATTTTCAATGATGACGTACCTGTGTGAGGTCTCGATTTTTGCATTTCATTTATATGAACCTTTATTACGAAGGAGAATCAGCAGAAAAAAGCAATTCTGCAATTGTATTTCTTTTTTAAACACTGCAAACAGAAAATCATAAATAACGTGGGCTGTTCAGACATGTGTTGGATGCTCCGTTATGGGCCCCATGGACTTTAATGTGCGGCATTGTCCGCAAAAATGGACCAAAATAGGACATGCAGTGAGTTGCATACAACGGACACAAGCTGCGTGAAAACTCACGGACGTATGAACGCCAATTTAATCCGAATAGCCCCATTGAGGTCCGACAAACAGAACACAGATGTGAAATACGTTAATCTGAATAAGCCCTTACGGTTATGAGGATGCATGTTACTTAACCCCTTAAGGACGTGGACTAGTTGACATGTTCAGGACGCAGCATCATTTTTCAAATCTGACGTGTCACTTTATGTGGTAATAACTTTGGAATGCTTTCACCTATCCAAGCGATTCCGAGTAGGGATGTCACGATACCAGAAATTGGATTTCGATACCGATACTTCGTGTAGTATTGTGATACTCGATACCAAAACTATACTTTGCCAACAGTAATAAAATAAAAAGAAGTCCTTCCATTTTCTGATGTGAGGCACGTGGTGTGATGAATTTTGAACCTTCATGTGCCTCACATTAACAGTAATTAACCCCATCATGTTTCTCACAGTCATAATGGACAACATTGGGTTAATGTGTGAGGTACATGATGGGGTTAATTACTATTAATGTGAGGCACGTGAAGGTTCAAAATTCATAATACCTCGTGCCTCACATTAAGTGTAAGAAAGCAGTTTTTATTAACAGCGTAAACCTAAATGATGCTATAAATTTGTTATTACGGTCGCGACGATACCGAATGTGTATATTTTATGTATTGAGGCTTTCATTTTAATGTTTATTGTAAAAAATGTGTGTATTTTTTTTAAATTTAACATTACTTTATTTTTTTACTTTCAAACTTTAATGTACTGACATATATCTATATACAGATCGTATAGTATGCCCTAACAGGAAATATGGTCAGACAGCCCTGAGGTCCTTCAATGGACCCTGGGCTGTCTACCCATATATGGCATGTCCTTCGATCGCTTCACAGGGATTCCCTGTGACGTGATCCAAAGGCCACCCCTCCCCCATCTCATTTACCTCTCGAAAGCTGCGGTCAGTTTTGATTACAGCATTCAAGGGTATAGCGGCGGCAATCAGAGGTTTCTCTGATCTCTGCCGTCAGAGCGGGGCTGAGGCTGAGCCATTGCCCCGCTCCGGACAATAAGTGCGCGCGTGGTCAGCATGAAGAAATGCGGCCGGCGCTGCACTAATGAGCGGTAGCGCTGACACTGAAGATAGAACATGGGGGTGTTTTGCAGTGCGCCCGCCATGTTCTGTCTTCAGTGCCGGCGCTCATTAGTGCAGCGCTGGTCGTATTACCTCATGTTGACCACACGCACACGTCTGGAGCGGGGCAATGGCTGTATTACAGAACCGCAGCCCCGCCCTAACATTCATGTGTTACTATACTTGGCTGTGCGGCCGCACAGCTTCGTATCGAAATATATAAACGGTATCGAACCGTTTGATGGTGCACGATATCAAAGTTTCGATGCATCGTGCAACCCTAATTCAGAGACTGTTTTCTCATGACATATCATACTTTGAGTTAGTAATCAAATTTGGTCGAAACATTCAGTATTTATTTGCGAAAAACTCCAACATTGAGAAAATTTGAATTTTTTTACATTTAAAAGTATCTGCTTCTAAGACAGATCGTTATACCACACAAAATAGTAACTGGTTTACATTTCCCATATGTCTACTTTATGTTGGCATCGCTTTTTGAACACTTATTTTTCTAGGACATTACAAGGCTTAGAATTTTAGCAGAAATTTCTCACATTTTCAAGAAACAGTCAAAAGCCTTATTTTTAGGGATTAGTTCAGTTCTGAAGGGGCATTGAGGGCCCTATATATTAGAAGCTCCCTATAAAAAAAAAATAATAATAAATCACCAAAAAAACCTGCCCCCTTAAAGTATTCAATACAGCATTTAGAGCGTTTCTTAACCCTTCAGGCATTTCACAGATATTGAAGAAAAGTGGAGGTGAAATTTAATCCCGTTTTTCTGTAACACAGAAGGTTTTACCAGAGAAACGCAACTCAATATTTATTGCCTAGATTCTGCAGTTTGTTTTTAGAAACATCCCACTTGTGGCCCTAGTGTGCTAATGGACTGAAACACAGGCCTCAGAAGTAAAGGAGCACCTAGTGGATTTTGGTGTCTCCTTTTTATTAGAATATATTTTATAGACACCATGTCTGGCTTGAAGAGGTCTTGAGGCCAAAACAGTGGAAACACCCCCAAAAAGACCATTTGGCAAGCTACACCCCTCAAGGAATTTATAGGTGGTGTATATTGAGCATTTTGACCCCACACGGTTTTGCTTAATTTAAACGGAATGAGGCCGTGAAAATAAACATCTATTTTTTCCAATAAAAACGTAGAAAATTTACATTTTTACAAGGCATGAAGGAGAAAAAACACCATTGCGTTTGAAAAGCAATTTTTCTGATTACGCCAATACCCCATTTGTGGTAATAACCTGCTGCTTTGGCACACGGCAGTGCTCAGAATGGAAGGAGCAACATTTGGCTTTTGGAGCTCAAGTTTTGCTGCAATGTTTTTCGGGTGCCATGTCGCATTTGCAAAGCCCCATATGGACCAAAACAGTGGAAAACCCCCAAAAGTGACCCCATTTGGGAAACTACACCCCTCAAGGAATTTTTCAAGGGACATAGTGAGCATTTTGACCCTACAGTTTTTTTTGTAGACTTTAGTGGAATTAGGCCGTGAAAATGAAAATCTACTTTTTTTTTTTATAAAAGAGTAGTTTTAGCTCAGATTTCTCCATTTTCACAATAAAGGAGAAAAAGCACCCCAACATATGTAAAGCGAACTCTCCTGAGCACTGGCAATACCAGATATGTGGTGATAAACTGCTGTTTGGACACACGGCAGAGCTCAAAAGGGAAGGAGCATCATTTGGCTTTTGGAGCTCAAATTTTGCAGGAATGGTTTAGACGCACTGCCAACATGATAATGTATGGGGACGAGCGATCAGAGTAACGACCGCTCGTCCCCATCCATAGCTCCATGTGACAGGAGCAGACGAGTACCGATCAACGAGCTGTCTCGTTGATCGGCGCTGACTGCACCTGGCAAAATCGGCTGATGTAATAGGGACTTTAGGCCATGAAATTGAAAAGCTACATTGTTTTCTTCATTATTTTTTGCGGTGTTCACCGTGCGGGAAAAACAACATTGTAGTTTTATAGTTTGGGTAAATTCTAACGCGGCAATAACAAATGTGTACTTTTTTTTATATAATAAAAAAACATAGGAAAAAAGCAGTTTTTGTTTTTTAAACTTATAACTTACTTTTACACTTTTGTACAACATTTTTATTAACTTTTTTTTTGTCCCACTAGGGGACTTGAATGCCTGCACCTCTCATCTTTGTTCTAATGCATCGCACTACCCACGTAGTGCAATGTATTAGAGCGGTCAGTCATTCACGGACAGCAAGCCTACTAGGCCACGTTCAGACGTGGCAGAATTTTCAGCCGAGAATGTTGCTGCAGATTCTTTGCAAATTTGCAGCAACATTTTCATATTTGACAGGTAATTCAGACGTTGCAGATATCACAGCGGACTTGCCACAGATTTCAGCCTTTGCAATGAAAACGCTGAAATCCGCAGTGAAATTCCGCTGCTCCCCCGGCAACACAATGAGCATGCTGCGGAGGGAAAATTCTGCACCGCAGACTAAATTCCGCAACGTCTAAACTAAGTTTCCTAAAAATGTATAGAAACAAAATGTAAAAAACGGCTGCTGCAGAACTCCACTGCAGAATTCCACTGCGGACTGTCCGCAGCGGAATTCAACACCAATTCCGCCACGTCTGAATGTGCTCTTAGGCCCCGCTTCCAGGTGGGGCCTAATGGTTTTCTGTAGATTGCAGACCAGGAGGCCATTGTTAGGCCTCTGGTTGCCACAGCAACCATTGGCACCCCCGTGATTGTATCACGGCGATGCCGATTGTTTACAACAACTAAGATGGCGCAATCTCTTTTGATGGCGGCCTCTAATTGCTTAATTGTAGAGATCGGAGTTAGCTCTGTTCCCTGCCGTTACACCGTGTCCTGCGGCAACCAGATCGGACACGCTGTGTGATTTTTACGCAGCGTATCCGTCCTGTTGGAACCTGGCCTTAATGTACCATATAAAGTACTGGGAAGCTTTGAAAACCTATTTTGTAAGGTGGAATAGCAAAAAAAAAAACAATACATCCATTTCCCAATTGTTTTTTGTGTTTAGTTTATACGCCATTCACCCTGCGGTAAAAATTACATGTTAACGATATTCTGTGGGTCATCAACGCGAGTATTGCGATACCTAATTTCTATAGTTATTTTATGTTTTACTACTACAACAGAATAGAAAAATTTTGTAAAAAAATAGCTGTGTGTCGCAATATTCCGAGCCATTTTTTTTTCCGTTGATTGCTTGTTTTATTGTGGGCCTGGCTGGAGTTTCTATTGATACAATTTTTTATTGCATATGACTTATTGATTACTTTTTATTCCATTTTTTGTGGGAGACGAGACAATTAGAAAAAAAAAACAAAAACGATTTGTCTTTGTTTTTTACTGCGTACGGGTTATATAATGTTATATTGTAATAGTTCAGACTTTTACAGTCCTGGCAGGGCTTAATAGGAGCACAAAACTGGCAGACCTGGGGGCCTTCATGACATGACAACCATCGGCACCCTGAAAGAGGGCCGATGGTCACTATTGACAGCGGCATCTAAGGTATTAAACAGCTGGGATTGTAGTAATCTGCATTCCCAGCAGTTAGAGCAGGGTGTCAGCTGTAATATACAGCTGACACAGGCAGTGTATGGAGCGGGCTTAGGCCGTAAACTTGATCCATACAAACACCATTGTGAGTCTCATTGGGGACAAGAACTGATGTGAGGTATTACAATCTTTGTACAACGCTGTGGAATAAATTGACGTTATACAAAACAGGTAAATTTAAAGAAAGATTAGAAATGAAAAGAGAGTATTACTTTCTCCTGCAATATTTCCACAAGTGTAGAGAACAAATATGTTACCAGAGAAGTCTCATGATGTGGAGAATAATAGATTCCTAAATAAGTCGATTCCTGTGGGACAATGGAACTACAATAGAGAATGTATTTCCTCCGACACAAACACTCCACCCTTCCTCTATATTCCTATCCCTCCACCCTGGTTTGCTACTATGAATAATACACGCCTTCCCTCATTTCACTGAATGCCAAGAGATTCTAGTTACCAATTACGAATGTCTATGCGTTGGCACAAAGAAGACCGGACAAGTGACTGATCTTCCCTAGTTTGATCTTTTAGGTCACTGCTAACTTCACAATTTGCGCTGTCATTAGATCACAGCATCTGTTGTCCTGACAGTTGTTAAATCTCACATATAGAACATAGTACTTGAGGTAATGAAGATGGAAGAAGGCCCCTATTTACATATCCACATCCTTATAATTCGACTATGAAACCGCAAAGGGATGAGCCTGAATATCAGCACCAAATAGTGTTTATTTCGGTGCCGAAAACAGCCAACGGGATGAGAAAAAAAAAAAAAATAAGGAGGAAGAGGGAGGAGGACTACTCACCTCCCCTGGCGCTCTTGTAGTAACTCCCCGGCTGGTCTCTGTACAGCCAGCCCCCGGTGATTAATTTGTCAGACGTGACTGCGGCAGCCTGTCATTGGCCACCTGTGCAGAGACCCGGAGAGGGGGGGGGGGGGCTGGGAGACGAGACACGCTGCTTTGGGACAGCCAGGAGCAGAGTCTTTTTTTTTTTTTTTTTTTTTATATCTGCATTGATTCTGCAACACGAATTGACACGCTGTGGATTTAAAATATGCACCGCAGGTCAATTTACGCCCGTATTCTGAGCAGATTTCATTTCCGCAGTGTGAGATTTGTTTGAATCTCATTCACTTTGCTGGTACTGTAAACGCTGCAGGTTTTCCTCACGGAAAAATTTTCACAGCAAATTTTCAGTGTATGACCCGTGCCAGAAGGCCACGTACACGTTTTTGTACTCACGTCCCAAGGCCCAATTCACACGAGCGTATTTCACATCCGCATTACGCACGTTAAAACAACGGATGTCACACGGACCTATGCAATTCAATGGGGCCATTCAAACTTACTGCCTGTCCTATACTTGAATGCAATGAATGCGTGAAAATCACGGACAACACACAGACGCACATCCGTGTGACATGCGTAATTCACACAACAGTTGCTAAAGAAATGAGGGGAAAAAAAACCTCCTTCAGTTTATTTTACGGACACATTCGTGTGAATAAGGCCTAAGGATAGAATTGAAAGCGCTAACAAATCAAGGGAACTCGCCATTTATCACTTTTCTGTGATGCATGGGCACAGTGGCTACGAGTAGTGGCAAGGAAAATATGCAGCGTTTCAGCCCTGTGTGAACATACCTTAAGGGCATGAAAGTTTCCGTTTGGGGTGGCTTTCAGATTTTAGTGTGTCATAAGAGGTTTTGTTTTTAAAAATAAAAAATAGTGGTCTCTAGTATGTATTGTAATTTCTTCCATGCAATTTGATGCAAGCTATGGTTTGACATGGATTATTTACTCTATCCAATTACCGTAGATCGAGATGCAGCGTTATAAAAAAATAGATCGTAAAAAGGCATAAATTCTGACCTGTTTTTAATAGCTAAATAAATCTGCATGAAATGATACGCTGGCAATATTATAAAGAAGCGACAATGCCTGAATGCAGTTACATGGATAGCCAATGTTAGGAAGAATTTGAGAAATGTCACATGACCACGAAATCCTTTACTGCGTTCAAAGATGAATGAAATATCCTCATGGTCTTTTGCTAAGGCCAACAAGACATTCAATGGATTATGCATAGGCAAAGTTAAATAAAAAATACTGTAACAGTAAACCGGGCCAATTTATGGGGAATTATCGGACAGCCCCATGTACACGTTACAGAAATTTCTGCACCTGAAAATCAGTTTAATTAAATCAGGGTTTTTGGGGTGGTTTCTGCAGCGAGCACAAAATCTGCAGCGTGTGGGCCCTAGGGCTTGTCCACACGTCCAATACGCAGCAGAATACAGTAGCAGCAAAGTGGCCGATATTTAACAAATCCAAATGCTGTGTAAAATTTCCGAGCAGAAATTCACCTGCACCACCTCCGAGCACTGTGAAAAACGCCACAAAATACGCACCATTTTCTGCTGTCAAAGGCGCAAAAGTCTGTTACTTTCAACGGAATTGCGGCAGAAATTTTCTGCCGCAATTCCATTACGTGTGGATAAGCCCTTACCCTCCAGAGACTAAGAATGATCTTGTGTATGGTCAGGTAAAATCTGGACCAATGTTAAGTAGCCAACGTGCCTCCACAATCATTAAAACGGACAACCAATCTTTTTGTTATTATTTCTAATGATCTGGTGACAACATCTTAAAACATTCTACTTATTTATCTAATAATTCTTCCTTATGGAAGCTGAACTCAAACTTTACTATGGGCAACAATGCCACATTTCCTAGGGTTTTCATATATGAGGCCAAGGTGTATTTCAATCTTGAATTTGAGCCAATAGGGGTCAGCTTAATAGACAAAAAAATGGTTGACCAGTATTCTGCTGAATGGACTTATGCACTTATAATGTGGTGACAGAGCCTCTTTAAGTGCCCGATCTCCTATATAAGGAGATCGGCGCTGTAATGTAGGTGACAGTAATGCTTTTTAATTTAGAAAAACAATTTTAAACCACTATGAGCGATTTTTAGCTTTATGCTAATGAGATTCTTAATGGCCAAGTGGGCGTGTTTTACTTTAGACCAAGTGGGCGTTGTACAGAGGAGTGTATGACGCTGACCAATCAGCGTCATGCACTTCTCTCCATTCATTTACCCTGCACTAGCGATATAGTTATATCGCTATCTGCAGCCTCATACACACACTATAACGTTACTGCAGTGTCCTGACAATTAATATACATTACCTCCAGCCAGGACGTGATGTGTATTCAGAATCCTGACATGTCTGTAGTGTCTGAGATTCAAGCAAGGCAAGCGTAATCTCGCGAGATTACGATGTAACTTGTCATTTCAAGCGAGATTACGCTGGCCTTGCTGGAATCTCACAGAGACGCTACAGACATGTCAGGATTCTGAATAAACATGACGTCCAGGCTGGTAGTGATGTATATTCATTATCAGGACACTGCAGTAATGTTGGGGCTTGTGTATGTGGCTGCACATAGCGATATAACTATATCGCTAGTGCACTGTAAATGAATGGAGAGAAGTGTATGACGCTGATTGGTCAGCGTCATACACTCCTCTGTACAACGCCCACTTGGTCTAAAGTAAAAACACGCCCACTTGGGCATTAAGAAACTAATTAGAATAAAGCTAAAAATCGCTCATAAAGTGGTAAAAATAGATCGTTTTTTTAAATAAAAAGCATTACTGTCACCTACATTATAGCGCCGATCTTCTTATATAGGAGATAGGGCACTTATAATGTGGTGACAGAGTCTCTTTAAATAAAGAAGATTCAGTACGTATGTGGGACTGAGCTGCAATACCAGGCCCAGCCCAAGAGAGAAAGAAAAAAAAAAAAAAGCTTTTTTTTTTTCTCATTTCAGACAACCCCTTCAAGGAATTGCCGTTAATAATATTATCTAAGTGTAACTTTAAAGAAACTACATGCTAAAGAGCAGGAATTTCCATAGACAGGAGTTCTGCTTCAGCAGCTTATTTTAGGAGCATAGGCCAACTGGCTATGGACTGCCTTGTACCCACTTTCTCCCTGATGAAACAAACTTAGTGGCGTGCACAAGTAGGGGGCACTCCTGCAAGCTTTTGAGAGCTGTGATCCCCTATAGTGCCAGGGGCAAACGCAGGATTTTTTTTTAATTTAAGTTTCCAAATGCATATTTTTTTAAACCAAGTTATTTTCGCCAAGCTTCCGCTACCCTCCGGTTTTTACGCTACCAGTATTTGTCTGCACGTTTTCACCAGCCTAACTCTTTATATTAGAAGCGCTAATATAAAGAGCTAGGCTAGTGTATATTCGATGTCCACTACGCGTAGCGTGAAAAAAAAGCAGAGACAGTGTGCCTCCTGCAGATCGCGCGCCACTGTGCCCCCTGAAGCTCGTGTCACTGTGCCCCCTGAAGCTCGTGTCACTGTGCCCACGAATCACATAAAAGTGCTGAATGGTGAGGCAGGGAATTGAGGGCTCCCTTGATTTGTTAGCATTTTCAATTCTGTCCTTAGGACGTGGATACAATGGAGTACAAAAACGTGTAAATGCATTCTTACACGTGTGTGTGTGTGTGTGTGTGTGTGTGTGTGTGTGTGTGTGTGTGTGTCATTTTAAATCTTACATTTTACCACATTCATAGATCAATAATCGGAGGTAACCTATACCATAAATCTATATAGTTCTATTTGGTCATGTTGGAATTTCACCATACAGAATAGACGCATTAGCCAAGCTTAGGCTTAACCTGTGCTTATGAAGGGAGTTCTATTTTTGTGTTAGGATTAGGTAACAATTAGTTTATGTTCCTGCATGGGTCCTAGCTCACATAACAATAAAAAGAAGATTCATATTTCATGAATTATATTCTAAAACAATGCAATTTCAAATCCAACATGCATGTAGAAAAAAGCATATTGGAGAGCCAGGTGACAAATGTGTCAGTTCAGGGTCGGTGTTGGCACAGCACTAACAAGCTTCCCGCTGGTTTATGAAGAATGGAAAAAGGGTGACCTGGATTCCAAAATAGCAGCAATGCCCCCCCCCCCCCCGTGCCAAGAAGCCTATAAAACAACTCATAGTGATCCTTTCCTGTGCGAATAGACTATAAAAGCCAGAAAACACTACAGCTACAGGACCACTTGTGTGATAACAACGGCTGTATGAGGAGATTTTCACGTAAATGAGTAAATGGGGGATTCAGATTACAGATTCTCAGAGTGAAGGGATATGGTGCTCTGAGGAATCTTACAGCCGCTTCATTTCTAGCCATCGGTGGGGGTCACAGGACCTCTCCCATGATATTTCCTGACGCGTCTAAGTGACATGTCAGAAGATGTTTAAAGGTAAACCTTTCCTTTTCAGCCCAGCAGGACGACTGCTAGATGGGAGTTGTGCTTCTTTTGAAGTTGCAATGTATTTGCATCCATCGGGACTCCTTTTGTAACTGCAACACTTAAAGAGTCTCTGTCACCACATTATAAGTAGCCTATATTATACATGATGTGATCGGCGCTGCAATGTAGATTACAGCAGTGTTTTTTATTTAGAAAAACGATCATTTGTTACGGAGTTATGACCTATATTAGCTTTATGCTAATAAGTTTCTTAATGCCCAACTGGGCGTGTTTTTACTTTTTGACCAAGTGGGCGTTGTAAAGAGGAGTGTATGACGCTGACCAATCAGTGACCAATCAGCGTCATGCACTTCTCCCCATTCATTTACACAGCACTTAGTGATCCTGCTAGATCATGATGTGCTGTCACATACAAACACATTAACGTTACTGAAGTGTCTTGAGAGTGAATAGACATCACTACCAGCCAGGATGCGATGTCTATTCAGAATCCCTAACATTTGTGTGACATTTACAGCAAGGCAAGCGTAATCTCGTTTTAAATGACAGTTTACAGCGTAATCTGCCGAATAGTGGTCTATTCTCCTGCGGAGAAGTTCCGGTCTAGCGGTCCTCTCCTTTCAGTGTCTGGCAAGTTTATATTACTCAGCTGCATACCTGTCTTGGTAGACAAGGTTATTACGGAAAAGCGTTTACATAGCAACAGCAAGTACTTGCCATCCGCAGAATGTCCCAAGATTCTGCTTAGATTTCAGCAGCCCATAGTCATTGTGAAGGTCCCAGAGGTGAATGTCCATATTGTTGTGTCTCTCCTGCATAGTAACCCTGCAGCTCTCCTCAAAAACAAGCTAAAAGGACTGCAACAATTCACAACAATTACATCTGTATAGAAAATGTGGTAGTATTATACCTATAGAAAGAGTAAATGAGCACGCACAAACATCAAATCATACGTGTGGCATAGTCTTGCGCCTCTCAAGTCACCCAGACCTGGAACCCATGCCCAGAAAACTGCTGCTTGTGCTACGCAGATGAAGGTCTTCCTACTCCAGATCTTGAATCGCGCTGGCTCAGCACAAAAGTTCAAATAAGTACATAAGAAAGAGGTTCTGAGAATCCTACTTATGTACTTATTTAAACTCCTGCTTAGCTGCCAGCGTGGGGCAGCGTCAAGTGACGTCAGTCAGGCATTGGCACAATGAGCCAGTAAGCACAAGCACATGGCAATCCAAAACAAGATGCATCAGATCAGGTCACAATCCTCTACTGCTCCATGGAGCAGTTATGATGCTCATGTCCCAATTGTAGGCGATAGTGGTGGCGGACAGAGGTAAGCATGGGCATCATGACCAGTCTGAGACTATGCAGCCGCAAACACAACAAGCTGAGATGCAGTGTGTGTCCTGACACCTTTCTATCACAGCCAGAAACAAGGTTTAGCAATTTGTGTTACTGTAGCTCTTCTGTGGGATCGGTCCAGGCAGGCTAGCCTTCGTTCCCTATGCGCATCAATGAGCCTTGGGCGTACATGACGCGGGCGCCGGTTGTTCTTCCTTGGACCACTTTTGGTAAGTACGAACCACCGCATACCGGGAAAACTACACAATTACTGCCATTTTAAAGAATTTCCGACCAAGTCGTCTAGCTATCACAATTTGTCCCTTGTCAAAGACGCTAAAATCTTTTCACATGCACATTTTTCCGGATTCCAACACAAGAGCGGTGTCTTCACTTGCTCCCTAATACATCCCACCCCTTGACAGATGCCATTGTAACAAGATAATCAGTGTGTGTGTGTGTAGAGATTATATATATATATATATATATATATATATATAATCTTCCTCTCTGCTGCCGTCGCCGCTCATCCCCCCACCCCAGACGGTCCCCATGCTTTCTGCTTTGTTTACAGAACAAAGACAAAAGCATCGGGACTGTCCGGGGCAGTGGGCGAGTGGCGACGGCAGCAGAGAGGAAGCTGACGGAACAAAGTAGAAAGTATGGGGACTGTCCGGTGGTGGGTGAGAGGCAGCGGACATTGCACCCCGAGCACGGCCTGACCACCTCTGGCGACATACAGTATGTGAAACAGGCCTGTGATCCCTCTCTTATAAATTGCTACTCAATGTTTGTGTACTTTTCTTGATGCTGAAAAGAAGCTGGGTAGAAGGACCACGAAGATTAAGAACACACTAGTCAGGAAGAACGCGACTTTGAGAAGTGTTAGTGGAATGGTATACTACTGTATACGATATATACCCCCTGAGCCTGCCTGCTGTATAATATATATGCTATATGTATACCCCCTGGCTCTAAACCTTCTGTATACAGCAGACTCAGGGGGTATATTATATACTAGTAGTATGCAGCAGGCACATGGGATAAATATTAATTCAGGGTCGTGGTATGCAAATAGGGGGTGTGGCATGCAAATAAGGTGTGGACTAAATAATCATAATCGAGGTTAGATGTTCAATTAATTGTGATTTTGATTTAGGTCATAATTGCACCGCACTAGATATAATATACACACACATTTCTTTAATTTTTTCTACACATAGACCATGTGTAGCGGAAGCACTGCGGTCAGTCACACTGCCGCATCATTTACAGAAGAGTGTGATACTACATATATACACACAAAAATAGCGAATATATTATACACATACATGAATACAGAGGCAGCATTAAATATTCTAAGCCTATTCACTATTAGGGTATGTTCACACGCTAGCTGGCATTTACGTCTCAAAAGACAGACTGTTTTCAGGAGAAAAAAGCTGCCTCTTTCACACGTAAATGCTCCTCCTCGCATTTTGCGAGGCTTCTCTGACAGCCGTAAATTTTGAGCTGCTCTTCATTGAGTTCAATGAAGAACGGCTCAAATTACGTCTTAAAGAAGTGTCCTGCACTTCTTTTGATGAGGCTGTATTTTTACGCGTTGTCATTTGACAGCTGTCAAACGACGACGCGTAAATGACAGGTCGTCTGCACAATACGTCGGCAAACCCATTCAAATGAATGGGCAGATGTTTGCCGACGTATTGTAGCCCTATTTTCAGGCGTAAATCGAGGCATAATACGCCTCGTTTACGTCTGAAAATAGGTCGTGTGAACCCAGCCTCAAATTTAAATTAACGCACATTATAAACTCCTGCTTGGCTAAAAATACTTCTTATGCTTGCGTACCACCAGAGATACACATAAAAACGACCTAAGAGACCTTCTTTAGCCTTAATAGTAATTTCACAATACTCTCTCTATGGACACAATAAGCCTCCACTGTGGTGCTGTCTTTAACGAAGGTCAGGTCATGTAGAACTTTTTTTTTCTTTTGTGAAATATGACTTTCTGATTTCACAAAACTGATGCATTAGTTTTCGTGTGCACATTATTAGAGGGATGATCCCTATGACATTTTAACAGCATGTCATCTATTCTCCTTCAACCTCCATTATAATCAATGGTAGATATGGATACAGTCAAGCATGCTCACACGACTATTTCCTTATCTCCCATTGATATTAATAAGCGAGACCGAGCACGTATAGCCACTTCATCCATACAGTACACAGGAATTCACATAAACATGACACGTGCATGAGGTTTACATGTTCCAGATCAGAGAAGTAAAACTGCGTCAATATAATTTCCCTTAGTTCACATGTCGATTATGCGTGGCGGGTCCCGCCGTGGAACTATTCCTGCTGACGGCAGAAAGATTGACAATGAGAGGTTCGGGTGGAATCCTCCCGAAAATCGAGCAGGACGACTCCCATTGAAATGAACGGGAGGCGGAATTTTATGGCGACAGTCGCCGCAAAATTCTTCCGTGTGAACATATTCTAAGTCTACTTGGAGAGCATCTGTCCTGAGAGAAAACCTTCGCATAATAATAAAGGGACAACCTCCACAGGTACTGAACTCACACATTGAATTACAAAAGGTCCGTGGGACGCCCGTTGCTTCTCACACGGACGTTTAACACGTTCGTGTAAATAAGGCCTAATAATGATATATGTTCTCCAATGACTTAGAAACTCCACAGACACTGGACTCAACCTGTCCCAGAAAAGCTTTCAGATTAAGTTTAGGACAGATCACACAACTCGACTCTTCACAATTTACATTAGGGTCAGGGTCTCTGCCAAAAAAAACAGTTATGGCCGGCCATTGGAGCTCCCACGGTTTCCTACCAAATTCCCCTTTCATTAAGTCACTGTTTCTGAGATTGGGAGAAAGGGGGAGAAAAGAGTTGGTACAAGTTGGTGCAGCCAGTGTATAAAATAGATACTAAACTAGGACCTGAACAAGTATGTTATTATGCAGGACGAGTGGATGTAGAACATATTCCGTCATGAACCGCAAGAGGTTTGAGTGACTCCTAGCACGATGTCACCAGCACACAATAAGCTGGGAGCAGATGGAAAGGCTGGTGGCTGAAGGCAGACCGCAGCGGCTGGCACTCTGGAGTGGCACTCAGACTGTTGAGGTGCATCATCTGGAGTACTGGAATGATGCACCTCAACAGTCCATGAGTGCCAGCCGCTGCCTGACATCCTCCGCGCAGCAGACTAGGCTCCAGCCAATACACCTCTCCAGTCTAAGAAAATCTTCATATAATCAATTTTCTCTAGTAAACCTAAAATGTAGATAAAAGTTTGACAAACTTCTGACCTGTCAGAAGTTTGTATTGGTGGGGGTCCGAGCACTGAGACCCCCACCAATCGCTAGAACGAAGCAGCTGAAGTGTTGGTGTGAGCGCTCAGCTGCTTCGTGTCTGTTTGGCTTTTTCCGGAAAGCCGATGTATCGGAGTACGGGCTCATAGACTTTCTATTGAATCCGTACAGCGATACATTTAGTTCCGGAGAAAGCCGAACAGACACGAGCGCTTCAGCTGCTTCATTCTAGCGATTGGTGGGGGTCTCAGTGCTCGGACCCCCACAAATCAAAACTACTGACATGTCACTGACATGTCAGAAGTTTGTCGAACGTTTAGCTACACTTTAAAAATACCACTGACCCTGGACTTAAACACGTCCCAGAAGAAAAACCTCATAATAATGAAGTATGTTCTCCAGTGACTTGAGAGCTCTAAGTAACAGCACATACACTGGACTCAACCTGTCCCAGAGGACAACAACTCCTAGTGAAGTATGTGGTCCAGTGATTCCAGCACTTCAGGTACCGGCCCCAGGGTAGGTAAAAGGAGCTTCTTAAAAAAAATAAAAAATAGAACACTGAAATCCTTTGACAGGTCCTCATGAGTCTCGGTATCTAGTACGCTACATTCCATATAAAGAACCCGAGGCTAGGGAGTCTGCTTAACACAAAACAGTCCTTAAAGAATGGCCAACTCATCAAAGGCAACGCTTTAACCCTTAGGAAGAAAGCATTCAGGATTCAGAAGTTTGATAGATACTTTGTGGATGTGGTTAGGGAGTCAGATTAAGTCTATTCTTTCAAACTTCTAAATCCCTGAGATAATACTGGAACGTGGACAGCCACGGGATGTGAGCAGAGCTACGTTATATCTCAATTTATACGGTGCGCTGTCAGATGACTCAGGAATGGACAAAACCCTATAGACTTTACAAGCTTGGGAGATCACGCCAGCAGCCAAAACAAGAACTCGTATAAACATCAAAAGAACACAACCCAAAAACGTAAGTGTCAGTAGCAAATTTCTAGGTGCATCGGCTACCTGGCTTTAGTCCAGTCCTAACCTGGGTGCGAGCGCCACTTATTACTTCGTAGTAACGTGCCACACTCTTGGTACTCATAATATGCGCCAATTACTAAAGGGACACGTACCCCAACTGCTACATTACAAAGAAAACTGGCTAGTGGCATGAGGGTGGACTGTCGAACTGTCTAAAGAAGTCGCCCTGCTCAGCGTCAAGAGCTGTCACCAGAACATACATCGGCGCCAGTGACAGCTTCAGGCAGGTGTCACCAAATAAGTGGAGACACTGGACATTTTTCTAAATCTGACAGCACCCCACTCATCCGACAGCACCCCACCCATCCGACAGCACCCCACTCATCCGACAGCACCCCACTCATCCGACAGCACCCCACTCATCCGACAGCACCCCACTTCTTTACAATGACACACGGCAGATGAGAAGTCGCCTAGAGAGTGTGCCAGATTCTGCATCACGTGACAGAGGAATGTGCCACAGACAATAATAACAGAGGTGATAACTAACCGTGCCCCCATCTTTCATGAGGATCCTCTTGACCAGCATGATCCTACTGCAGGACGCCTTCTTCTTCTTCCCCTGGCTCACCTTGCCCTCATCATCCTGACCGCCGGCTCCTGTCACCACTGCTGCCCGGGTCACTATCAGGGCACCGTCTGCTGCACACTCCGCGGTGTCCAGGGCTGGCTCGCAGCACACTGGCCGTAGAGCTGGGTTAGAGGAGATATCTATAGTGGCCACCAGCACTGGATGTACAGAGTGCAGATCTCCCAGCTGCAGAGACACTGGGTGCAGGGGCACCGGGCACAGAGAGGCTGCGTTCAGCAGTACAGGGAATGTGGGAGGTAAGACTGCAGAGCGGACAGTTCCCTCCTCCTTGCTAGCAGAGGGGTACTGTGGAGCACACTGACACACTGGTCCGGAGGAAGGCTCGGGCTGGTCAGCTCCGGTGCCCTCTTCCGGCCTCCTCTCGTCCTTTGAGGTATCCAGACTCCAACCCCGGTCCGAATGGACCTGCCCGCCTACACACTCACAGGCTGGCAATCTCGGCCTCTACCTTCTCGTCTTCAGCAACGACTGCGCACTCCCCTACACTCGCCGGAAGCACGTCATCAAGCCGCCTATACTGCCTGACACTTGCCGGGAGGCGCGTCAATACCTGCAGTACTGATGATGGACAGTAGAGGGCACTAGCTTTTATACCTGACAATAGAGATGACGCACACGCATTCCTGGAGAATGTTTATCCGCATTGTAGGAGATAAGTTTACACGTGGAGGAGCGCGGAATAAGACTGCTTTCCTTCAATTATTTATAATATTTATTTAGAATATATTTTATAATATATATTTATATTATATTTATGTATAAGTGCGGCTGGGTGACAGCAAACAGCGCGAGAGATATGTTAAAACTAGTGCAAGGGAAAGTGGTGCAGTTTCCCATAGCAACCAATCAGATTCCAGGTCTCATTTCTCAGAGACCCTTTTTAAAATAACAGCAGCCTGATTGGTTGTTCTTTAACCCTTTCAGGACCGAGCTCATTTTGGCCTTCAGGACCAGACCCATTTTTTCAAATCTGACATATTTCACTTTATGTGGTAATAACTCCGGAATGCTTTTACCTATCAAAGCGATTCTGACATTGTTTTCTCGTGAGACATTGGACTTTATGATAGTGGAAAAATTTGGTCGATAAATTCAATATTTATCAGTGAAAAACACCAAAATTTTGTGAAAAATTGCAAAAATTAGCATTTTTCTAAATGTAAATGTATCTGCTTGTAAGACAGGCAGTTCTACCACACAAAATTGTTGCTAATTAACATCCCCCATGTTTACCTTAGATTGGCATTGTTTTTTTCAGGTCCTTTTATTTTTCTAGGACGTCACAAGGCTTAGAACTTTAGCAGCAATTTCTCACATTTTCAAGAAAATTTCAAAAGGCTATTTTTACAGGGGCCAGTTCAGTTGTGAAGCGGCTTTTAGGGCCTTATATATTAGAAACCGCCAAAAGTCACCCCATTTTAAAATCTTCACCCCTCAAAGTATTCAAAACAGCATTTAGAAAGTTTCTTAACCCTTTAGACGTTTTACAGGAATTAAATCAACGTAGAGGTGAAATGTTCAAATTTCATTTTTTTTTTTGCAGAAATTCATTTTTAATCTATTTTTTCTGTACCACAGAAGGTTTTACCAGAGAAATGCAACTCAATATTTATTGCCCAGATTTTGCAGTTTTTAGAAATATCCCACATGTGGCCCTAGTGTGCTAATGGACTGAAGCACCGGCCTCAGAAGCAAAGGAGCACCTAGTGGATTTTGGGTCTCCTTTTTATTAGAAGATATTTTAGGCTCCATGTCAGGTTTGAAGGGCTCTTTCGGTGCCAAAACAGTGGAAAACCCCCAAAAGTGACCCCATTTGGGAAACTACACCCCTTGAGGAAATTATCTAGGGGTATAGTGAGCATTTTGACCCCGCAGGTTTTTTGCAGAAATTATTGGAAGTAGGCTGTGAAAATTAAAATCTACATTCTTTCAAATAAAATGTAGGTTTAGCTAATTTTTTCTAATTTCCACAAGGACTAAAGGAGAAAAAGCACCACAACATTTGTAAAGCAATTTCTCCCGAATAAAACAATACCCCACATGTGGTTATAAACGGATGTCTAGACACACGGCGGAGCTTAGAAGGGAAAGAGCGCTATTTGGCTTTTTGAGATCACATTTAGCAGGAATGGTTTGCGGAGGCCATGGCGCATTTACAAAGCCACTGAGGGGACAAAACAGTGAAAACACCAAAAAAGTGACTCCATTGAGAAAACTACACCCCTTGAGGAATCCATCTAGGGGTGTAGTGAGCATTTTTCCCCCACAGGTGTTTCATAGATTTTATTAGAATTGGGCAATGAAAATAAAAAAAATCCTTTTTCTTCAATAAGATGTAGCTTTAGCTCCAAATTTTTAATTTTCTCAACAAATAAAGGAAAAAAAGAATCCCAACATTTGTAAAGCAACTTCTCTGGAGTACGGCAATACCCCACACGTGGTCATAAACTGCTGTTTGGGCACACGGCAGGGCTCAAAAGGGAAGGAGCGCCATTTGCTTTTGGTGTACAGATTTTGCTGCATTTGGTTTCTGGTCGCTATGTCGCATTTGCAAAGTACCTGTGGAACCAAAACAGTGGATCCCCCCCAGAAGTGACCCCATTTTGGAAACAACACCCTCAAGATATTCACCTAGGGGTGTAGTGAGCATGTTAACCGCACAGGTGTTTTGCAGAAATTCGTGTGCACACGATGTGGGAGAGTGAAAATGGGATTTTTTTCATAGATATGCCAATATGTGGTGCCCGGCTTGTGCCACCATAACAAGAAAGCTCTCACTTATTATGCGGTGTTTCCCGGTTTTAGAAACACCCTACGTGTGGCCCTAATCTTTTGCCTGGACATTCGACGGCTCAGGAGTGAAAGAGTACCATGTAAAATTGAGGCCTAATTTGGCGACATATAAAGTATTGGTTCACAATTGCAGAGGCTTTGATGTGAAATAAAAGAAACCCCTGAGAAGTGACCCCATTTTGGAAACTGCACCCCTCAAGGCATTTATTAAGGGGTGTAGTGAGCATTTTCACCCCACGTGTCTTTTCCATAAATGATTGCGCTGCGGAAGGTACAAATTAAAAATTTTCCCTAGATATGCCAATTCATTGTCAAATATGTCGTGCCCAGCTTATGCCACTGGGGACACACACCTCAAAAATTGTTAAAAGGGTTCTCCCTGGTATGGCGATGCCACATATGTGGACGTAAACAGCTGTTTGGGCATGCTGTAGGGCTCAGATGGGTGGGAGCGCCATTTGGCTTTTGGAGCGTGGAATTTGCTTGGTAATAGTTTTGTTTGGAGTATCACTGTTGTTTCCGTTTATAATGTGGGGCATATGTGAGCTCGGCAGAGTACATCAGGGGCATAGTTAGGTGGTATAATAATAAGGTAAAAAAAATAATAAAATAATCCATAGATGTGTATTACGCTGTGATCGATCCTTTCTGCACAGGCCAGTTTCGCACTGATAAATGTCCTTACTTATCCCCCTTTTGGTCCACACTCCGCACCTTTGTAGCTTGGGGAATTTTGCCGGGAAAGTGTTGTCCTGGTATAATACGGGCGCCCTCCCCTTCCTGGTTCCCTAATTTTAGTGCCTTGATACATCGCCTTTTGAAACAGAAGAAACGTTCCCCTCGGACCGGCACAACTGCATATTTTTATTTCCTGGCTTATTGGTGCCTTGACTAATTTTATTTTTTCATAGACGTAGTGGTATGAGGGCTTTTTTTTTACGGGACGAGCTGTAGCTTTTATTGGTACCATATTGGGGTACATGCAACTTTTTGATCACTTGTTATCCTTTTTTGGGAGGCAAGGTGACAAAAAAACAGCAATTCTGCCATAGTTTTTTAGTTTTTAATATACAGCGTTCACCACGCGTTATAAACTACATGTTACCTTTATTCTGCGGGTCAGTACGATTCCGGCGATACCAAATTTATAGAATTTTTTTATAACTTTTTGCACAATAAAATTACTTTTGGAAAGAGAATGTATTTTTTCTGTCGCCATGTTGTGAGAGCCATAACTTTAATTTTTTCGTCGATGGAGCGGTGTGAGGGTTTGTTTTTTGCGAGACGAGGTATAGATTTTATAGGTACCATTTTTGGATACATGCGACTTTTTGATCACTTTTTATTTCAATTTATGGAAGACAGTGACCAAAAAAACAGTAATTATGGCAGTGTTTTTGAGTTGTTTTTTTTACTGCGTTCACTGCACTGGATAAATAACATAATATTTTTATAGTTTAGGTCGTTACGGTCGCAGCGATACCAAATATGTATGGTTTTATTATTTTTTTTCAATAATAAATGACTTGATAAGGGAAAAAGGGCGATTGTGTTTTATTTTATTACTTGAAACTTTTATTGTATGTTTTACAACTTTTATTTTTACTTTTTTTACACTTTTCTTTAGTCCCTCTAGGGGACTTGAAGGTCCAACTGTTTGTTTGATGTTCTAATACATTGCACTACCTATGTAGTGCAATGTATTGGAACTGTCAGTTGTTCACTGACAGCAAGCCGATCAGGCTCCGCCTCTGGGCGGGGCCTAATCAGCTTACGTAATGGCAGACAGGAGTCCATTTTTAGGGCTCCTGTTGCCATGGTAGCAGTCGCCAGCCTTGCCATCGCGTGGCAAAGCTGCCGATTTGCTACAAACCTCTAGGATGCAGCGATCACAATGGATCGCTGCATCGAAGGGGTTAATGCCAGGAATCGGAGCAAGCTCCGGTTCCTGGCGATAGATCGGGGTGTCCGCTGTAACATACAGCGGACACCCACTGCTGATGACGACGGCTCAGCTTCTGAGCCGGAAGCTGAGCCGGCGCTATCTTGCTGATGGTACCGGAAGCTTCCTGGGCCCCGCTGATGACGGGGCATAGGAGGATTCCGTTACTGGCGGACCGGGAGGTAAGTATTAGCCCTCCGATCGCCTTTGCAGACACCGGCAACCCAGCGATCACGTTGCTGGGGTGCCGGTGGCTATAAACTCCTCACATGCTGCGATCTCTATTGAACGCAGCATGTGAGGGGTTAATCGGCAGGATCGGATGCTAGCTCCGGTCCTGGCCGATACCTCAGGGTGACAGCTGTAACATACAGCTGTCACCCGGCGGTGATGTCGCTGGCTCACCTCCTGAGCCAGCTTCATCTCCATCACGTACAGTTACGTGAAAAGGCGGTAAGACACCAGTTTTAATCACGTAACTGTACGTGATTGGGCGGGAAGGGGTTAATGTATCCATTGCCTTAGTTTTGACAAATCTGATTTAACCCCTTCCCGACATCCGCCGTATATATACGGCGCACGCCGAGTGGGGGAATATGGAGCGGGCTCACGGGCTGAGACCGCTCAATAGAGCGAGTGTGTCGGCTGTGTGTTGAAGCCGACACTACCGGATAACGAGCAGGATCCCGTTCGAGCGCGATCCCGCTTGTTTAACCCGTTAAATGCCGCGTTCAATAGCGAACGCGGCATTTAAATTACTAAAAACAGGGGGAAACCCACTGTAACGTTCCAACGCCCCCCCGCGGTGAGATCAGGGGGAGCCGTTGGTTGGCACGGCTGCCTGGGGGCCTGACGAAGTCCCCCAGGTCTGCCGTCTTTGTACTCCTATGAGAATTGCGATAAACTGCAATATATTAGTATTGCAGTATATCGTGCAAGCGATCTAACGATCACTGGTTAACCCCTTAATGACCGGGCCATTTTGCACGTTAATGACCAAGGATTATTTTTTGTTTTTTCACGGTCGCATTCCAAGAGTCGTAACTCTTTTTTTATTCCGTCGACATCGCCGTATAAGGGCTTGTTTTTTGCGGGACGAGTTGTATTTTGTAATTGTACCATTTTTAGATGCTTATAACATATTGATTAACTTTTATTAACTTTATTTTAGGAGAGAATTGAAAATAAGCAGCTATTACAGCATTAATTTTCACGTTATAAATTTACGCCGTTTACTATGCAGCGTAAATAACATGTTAACTTTATTCTATGGATCGGCACGATTACGGGGATACCAAATGTGTAAAGGTTTTATATGTTTTTTCTACGTTTGCACAATAAAAACCCTTTTAGAAAAAAATTACTTGTTTTTGCATCGCCGCATTCCAAGAGCCGTAACGTTTTTATTTTTCCGTCGATGTGGCCGTACGCGGGCTTGATTTTTGCGGGACAATGTGTAGTTTTTATTAGTACTATTTTGGGGTACATAGGACTTATAGATTAACTTTTATTTTATTTTTTATGGGGGGAAGGGAGAAAAGAGAGAATTTTGACGTTGTTTTTTGCGTTTTCTTTGGACGCCGTTCATCCGGCGGTTTAATTAATATGTTCATTTTATTGGTCAAGTTGTTACGAACGCGGGGATACCATTTATGTGTATGTGTGATTTGTTTTGACCGTTTTACTAAATAAAACCACTTTTTGGGCCAAAAAAGTAGTTTTATTTGACTTTGACTGTAATTATTTATTTATTTTTTTCACAAACTTTATTTAACTGTTTTACTTTTTTTTTTTTTAGTCCCACCAGGGGACTACACTATGCGATGTGCCGATCGCATATATAATGCTTTCGTATACTTAGTATACCGAAGCATTATTGCCTGTCAGTGTAAAACTGACAGGCAACCTGTTAGGTCATGCCTCCGGCATCGCCTAACAGGCAGTTGTGGAAGACAGACCTGGGGGTCTTTGTTAGACCCCCGGCTGTCATGGAAACCCGACGGCGACCCGCGATTTGTTTGCGGGGGCGCCGATCGGGTGACAGAGGGAGCTCCCCCCTCTGTCAAACACATTAAATGCCGCTGTCACTATTGACAGCGGCATTTAATGGGTTAAACTGCCGGAATCGGCGCGCGCTTCGATTCCGGCAGTTGCAGCAGGAGCCAGGCTGTGTATAACAGCCGTGCTCCTGCCGCTGATCGCGTGGGTACAGTGTCAGTACCCGCGCCATCACAGGACGGATATATCCGTCCTCCTGCGCGAACTAGCAGCTGCTGAGGACGGATATATCCGTCCTTCGGCGTTAAGGAGTTAAAGTCCCTTAGGAGGACTAGTAAAAAACAGTAAAATAAAGTTTTTTTAACAAAAAACCCTTTTCCCATTTTCCCTCAAGCACAATGTAAAAAAATAAAAAGCTAACATAACTGATATCGACGCGTCCGTAAAAGTCTGAACTATTACAATATATCACTATTTAGTCCGCACAGTGAACGTCGAAAAATTAAAAACATCAGTATTGTTTTTTGGTCCATTCTTCTCCCACAAAAATGAAATAAAAAGTGATCAAAAAGTCTTACGTAGCCCCAAAATAATACCAATATAAACTGCAGCTCGCCCCGCAAAATAAAGAGCCTTCGCACGGCTAAATCGACAGAAAAATAAAAACGTTATGGCTCTCAGAATGTGGCGACAAAACTCAAATTTAATTTTTAACAATCAGTTTTTTCCTTGTAAAAGTAGTAAAACATAAAGAAAACTATAGAAATTTGGTATCGCTGTAATCGTATGGACCCGCAGAATAAAGTTAACATGCCGTTTTTACTGTACGGTGAACGCCGTAAATACAAAACCACACAAAAGATTGAGGAAATCGCTGTTTTTTTCCTATTCCACCCCACATATATATTTTTTCTCTCGTTTCCCACTACATTATATGGTACAAAAAATGGTGCTGTGTAAATCTACAACTCGTCCCGCAAAAAACAAGCCCTCATACGGCAATATTGATGAAAAAATAAATCAGTTATGGCTTTTGGAAAGTGGGAGGAAAAAACAAAAGTGAAAATCCGAAAAATGGCTGCGGAGGGAAGGGGTTAAACTAGTACAGGAGTAGCAGCATTAATGATATTTTATTGATGTTATTTTGATGTCGTGCACCCTCATACGGTTCAATACAGTTAATTCATGTATTTTGATACTAAACTGTGTGGCCACTCAGCTTAGTATGAATTTAGTCAGAGCGGGGCTGCAGCTGTGTCATACAGTCTTTGCCCCGCTCCTGACAAGTGTGCACGCTGCGGTTAGCATGAGGTAATGCGGGCAGGGCTACACTAATGAGCGTCGGCACTGAAGACAGAGAACATGGCAGGCGCACTGCAGAACACCCCCATGTTCTGTCTTCAGTGCCGGCGCCGCTGCTCATTAGTGCAGCACCGGCCGCATCACCTCATGCTGACCGCGCGCACGCACTTTTATTCAGGAGCAGGGAAATAGCTGTTTGCCGCAGCCGAGCTCTAACGGCGGAGGTCAGAGAAACCTAATCTCTGCCGCTATTCCCTTGAATGTTGCGATCAAAGCTGACCGCAGCATTCAAGGGGAAAATGAGAAGGGGGGTGCCCCTTGGATGGCTTCACAGGGAATCCCTGTGACGTTATTGAGGGACATACCATATATGGGCAGACAACCCAGGGTCCATTGAAGGACCTCAGGGCTGTCTGCCCATATTTAATGTTGTTAGGGCATACTGAGGTATGTCCTAACAACTGCCTGTGTACTAACCGTATATACATACATGCCAGTACAGTAAGTTTAAAAATAAAGTAATGTTAAATGAAAAAAAAATACACACATTGTTTACTATAAACATTCAAATAAAAGTCTCAATACATAAAATATACACATATTCGGTATCGTTGCGACCGTAATAACCTGCACAACAAACTTAGGCCTTATTCACACGAACGTTGATTACGTCCGCGTGACGGCCGTTAAAACAACGGCCATCACACGGACCTATGTAATTCAATAGGGCCGTTCACACGGCTGTTGTTTCAACTGACCGTGTGAAGGGTCCGTTAAAAAATAGGACACTTCCTATTTTTTGCGCTTCATGCATCTATGGGGGATGCGTGATAATGCGTCCTGCAGGGAACAGCACGGCTGCACCTCGGATGTGAAAAACTGTAGTTTTTCACATCCGAGGCTTCATACGCTGGTGTGAATCTAGCCTAATAGCGTCATTCATGTGTACGCTGTAAAAAATAAAGTAAAAACTGCTTTCTTTCACTTATTATTGTGAGGAACGAAGTATTACTCATTTAGTACCTCTATTTGCCTAATATTAATAGTAATTAACCCATCATGTACCTCACACATTAACCCAATGTTGTCCATTATGACTGTGAGAAACATGATGGGGTTAATTACTATTAATGTGCGGCACATAAAGGTTCAAAATTCATCACACCATGAGCTTCACATCAGAAAATGGAAGAACTTTTTTTTAAATTATTATTATTGCTGGCAAAGTATCATTTCGGTATCGAGTATCGCAATACTACACGAAGTATCGGTATCGAAGTTCAAATTCTGGTATCATTACGACCCTAGTATCCACCCTCCTGGTATTGAACCTACCTATGCAGGACGCCAGTGCCATGTTACATTCCCTTCCCCATCTCAGTCTGCAGGCGTGATATTAGAACACTTACCTTGCTGCAGTTGCTGGCGTTATGAAAGTGTGGACGCTATGCATTGTGGGTTTTTTGCTGCCAGGAAGTGGTTTTGAGGATTAGAGCGACAGATATCATCGTCACACAAATAAGGAACACTCTGGAAATATTTTTAGTTTATTCATGTCCGGCCACAAATTCATATGAAATAGCCATGTAAATTAACTGTCTCACATTACAATTTTGGGCAAGTAAAGGGTCTGTCCTGTTATTACTGGCAGTATGTAAGTTATTAAAGGCTGAAATTGTAATTTGTACTTCTCTAGTGGTCTGCAGCATACACAGTGTTAAACATCATTGATATTTAAGCCTCTGTGTTTAGATCTGAAACCTACATACTGCGTGGTATACTTTTTTTTGCAGTGGCCCCCTGTATAGAAAAGCACGGTCTGCTCGCAAACGAGGGTTATCCACAGTGTTCCTATTAAAGAGTTGGCCACTTTTCTGGTTCCATAACAGTCCCACTTTTCCAAGGTTGTATTCTCAGGAATACTGCCTGTGCCATGCGCATCACAGGAAAGACAGCGGGAGCTCAGGGAGTTAAATGCATGGCTGAAGTCTTGGTGTAGAGGAGAAGGATTTGGGTTCCTAGAGCACTGGGCTGACTTTTCATTGGGGTACAAACTGTATTCTGCAGATGATTTGCACCTAAATGGAAGGGGGTCCGCTGTGCTGGGGGAGAGAATTCTAGCTGGGGTGGCGGAGTATTTAAACTAGGGCTGAGGAGGGAGGCCAATGTAGAAAAAAAAGGGGTAGCCAGGTTAGAGAGGGGTCAGACTATATTGGTGGGGGGAGATACAGAATGTGGGGAGAGGACTAGACAACAAGATAAGGAGATCCTTTCGTTACAAAACATCAGTGTAAATAAAAAGGACCGATTAATGTCAAATCACATTTCTGATAATAAAAGTGAAAAACTGACAGGCAAGTTAAAGTGTGTGTTCACAAATGCCAGAAGTCTAGCAAGCAAAATGGGGGAGCTGGAGGCCTTGATACTGGAAGAAAATATAGATATAGTTGGTGTTGCTGAAACATGGCTGGACTCTTCACATGACTGGGCTGTAAATCTACAGGGTTTTACACTTTTTCGTAAAGACAGGACAAATAGGAAAGGTGGTGGTGTATGTCTGTATGTGAGAAGTGATATGAAGGCGAGTGTGAAAGAGACAATAGTGGGTGAAGACTGTGAGGAGGTTGAAACCTTGTGGGTGGAACTAGAAAGGGAGGTAAACACTGAAAAAATTACTTTTGGTGTAATCTATAGACCCCCCAATATAACTGAGGAGATGGAAGGTCAGATATATAAACAGATGGAGCGGGCTGCACAGGCGGGTACTGTAGTGATAATGGGAGATTTTAATTTCCGGGATATTAATTGGTGTCATGGTTCGGCTTCAACTGCAAAGGGGAGACATTTCCTCAACCTGTTGCAGGAAAATTTTATGGGCCAGTTTGTGGAAGACCCGACTAGAGGTGAAGCTCTGTTGGATCTGGTCATTTCTAATAATGCAGATCTTGTTGGGAATGTCAATGTTCGTGAAAACCTCGGTAACAGTGATCACAATATAGTTACATTTTACCTATACTGTAAAAAACAAACGCAGGCTGGGAGGACAAAAACATTTAATTTTAAGAAAGCCAATTTCCCCAGGATGAGGGCGGCAATTCAGGATATAGACTGGGAAGAACTAATGTCAAATAATGGAACAAATGATAAATGGGAGATTTTCAAATCTACTTTGAGTTATTATAGTGCAAAATTTATTCCTACAGGTAATAAGTATAAACGACTCAAATTAAACCCCACATGGCTTACACCTTCTGTGAAAGGGGCAATACATGACAAAAAAAGGGCATTTAAAAAATACAAATCTGAGGGTACAGCTGTAGCCTTTGTAAAATATAAAGAGCTTAATAAAATCTGTAAAAATGTAATAAAATTAGCAAAAATACAAAATGAAAGGCAGGTGGCCAAGGATAGTAAAACAAATCCTAAAAAATTCTTCAAGCATATAAATGCAAAAAAGCCAAGGTCTGAACATGTAGGACCCCTAGATAATGGTAATGGGGAGTTGATCACAGGGGATCAAGAGAAGGCAGAGTTACTAAATGGGTTCTTTAGCTCTGTATATACAACAGAAGAAGGAGCAGCTGATGTAGCCGGTGCCAGTGCTGTTAATATATCAGTTGATATACTGAATTGGATGAATGTAGAGATGGTCCAAGCTAAATTAAATAAAATAAATGTGCACAAGGCCCCAGGACCAGATGGGTTACACCCTAGAATTCTTAAAGAGCTTAGTTCAGTTATTTCTGTCCCCCTTTTCATAATATTCAGAGAATCTCTAGTGACTGGCATAGTGCCAAGGGACTGGCGCAGGGCAAATGTGGTGCCTATTTTCAAAAAGGGCTCTAGGTCTTCCCCGGGTAATTATAGACCAGTAAGCTTAACATCCATCGTGGGGAAAATGTTTGAGGGGCTATTGAGGGACTATATACAGGATTATGTGACAATAAATAGCATTATAAGTGACAGCCAGCACGGTTTTACTAAGGACAGAAGTTGTCAAACTAACCTAATCTGTTTTTATGAAGAGGTGAGCAGAAGTCTAGACAGAGGGGCCGCTGTGGATTTAGTGTTTTTGGACTTTGCAAAGGCATTTGACACTGTCCCCCATAGACGCCTAATGGGTAAATTAAGGACTATAGGTTTAGAAAATATAGTTTGTAATTGGATTGAGAATTGGCTCAAGGACCGTATCCAGAGAGTTGTGGTCAATGACTCCTACTCTGAATGGTCCCCGGTTATAAGTGGTGTACCCCAGGGTTCAGTGCTGGGACCACTATTATTCAACTTATTTATTAATGATATAGAGGATGGGATTAATAGCACTATTTCTATTTTTGCAGATGACACCAAGCTATGTAATATAGTTCAGACTATGGAAGATGTTCATGAATTACAGGCAGATTTAAACAAACTAAGTGTTTGGGCGTCCACTTGGCAAATGAAGTTTAATGTAGATAAATGTAAAGTTATGCATCTGGGTACCAACAACCTGCATGCATCATATGTCCTAGGGGGCGCTACACTGGCGGATTCACTTGTTGAGAAGGATCTGGGTGTACTTGTAAATCATAAACTCAATAACAGCATGCAGTGTCAATCAGCTGCTTCAAAGGCCAGCAGGATATTGTCGTGTATTAAAAGAGGCATGGACTCGCGGGACAGGGATGTAATAATGCCACTTTACAAAGCATTAGTGAGGCCTCATCTAGAATATGCAGTTCAGTTCTGGGCTCCAGTTCATAGAAAGGATGCCCTGGAGTTGGAAAAAATACAAAGAAGAGCAACGAAGCTAATAAGGGGCATGGAGAATTTAAGTTATGAGGAAAGATTGAAAGAATTAAACCTATTTAGCCTTGAAAAAAGACGACTAAGGGGGGACATGATTAACTTATATAAATATATTAATGGCACATACAAAAAATATGGTGATATCCTGTTCCTTGTAAAACCCGCTCAAAAAACAAGGGGGCACTCCCTCCGTCTGGAGAAAAAAAGGTTCAAGCTGCAGAGGCGACAAGGCTTCTTTACAGTAAGAACGGTGAATCTATGGAATAGTCTACCGCAGGAGCTGGTCACAGCAGGGACAGTAGATGGCTTTAAAAAAGGGTTAGATAATTTCCTAGAACAAAAAAATATTAGCTCCTATGTGTAGAAATTTTTCCTTCCCTTTTCCCTTCCCTTGGTTGAACTTGATGGACATGTGTCTTTTTTCAGCCGTACTAACTATGTAACTATGTAACTATGTAACATTTATCTCTTTACATTGCCAATTATAAGGGTATGTTCACACTGAGTGTTTTCGGCCATTTTTCGGCCCGAAAATTGGCCGAGAAATCGGAAGCAGAACGCCTCCAAACATCTGCCCATTGATTTCAATGGGAAAACGGCATTCTGTTCCGACGTGGCGTTTTTTAAGCGGACGTTTTTCTTCAGCCGTTTTTGGAGCCGTTTTTCATAGGCTCCCTAGAAAAACAGCTCCAAAAACGCAGCGAAAAATGCGACTTTGATTAAAAAACGTCTGAAAATCAGGAGCTGTTTTCCCCTGAAAACAGCTCCGTATTTTGAGACGTTTTTTATTTTGCATGTGCACATACCCTGACAGAGCTGGTCTTGTACCTATAAGGGTATGTTCACACGCTAGACTAAAAATGTCGGAAAATACGGAGCCGTTTTCAGGCGAAAACAGCTCCTGATTTTCAGATGTTTTTGTAGCAACTCGCGTTTTTCGCTGCGTATTTTACAGCCGTTATTGGAGCTGTTTTTCAATGGAGTCAATGAAAAACGGCTCCAAAAACGTCCCAAGAAGTGACCTGCACGTCTTTTTCGCGGGCGTCTTTTTACGCACTGTATTTTGACAGCGACGCGTAAAATTACACCTCGTGGGAACAGAACACCGTAAAACCCATTGCAAGCAATGGGCAGATGTTTGTAGGCGTAATGGAGCCGTTTTTTCAGGCGTAATTTGAGGCGTAAAACGCCAGAATTACGTCTGAAACCACTGCGTGTGAACATACCCTTACTGTACGAGCAAGGAAGAAATAGCCTGCAATATTGATCGAGAGCGCCATTTAGGAGGATGGGCGCAATTTATGTTCCTGCACAGTCTGATGATGTCAGCACTGATTGGACAGTGTCAGAGTGTGATGCTCAGTTGTCAATTGCATGCATTTCCAGGAGGAATAGGAGAGAAATGGCACAACACAGAGTTCTAAGAAAGAGTGCTCCAGGATTGTTATTTTATAATGTAATGCGAGTATTTACTAAAAACAGACTTGTCAGGAGAGCTCGCAGGTCCTTATTAAAGGGTATTTTCCTTCTTTGAAACCATTTTTCTTTTATTGCTCTAGTGCATTTTAAATTAAAAATCTTTGCAAATCGTCTACAGGTCTCAGGCAGTCGCATTTGTTTCCATGGTTACAGACAACAAACCAATCCTGTGTGTTGTCTGATCCCACAGTTGTGTTGTTCCACTCCCTCTGGCCCCTGCTTCTTGCAAAGCTACACATAGTAAAAAGGTATCAGATGGAAGGCAGAAAAGGCTAATTTACACTGGCCAATTACCGTCACGATTCGCTTATTTCGAACAATCATTATGACAATTGGCAATTCAGAATGACAATGAATGATACAATTGTTTATCGTTAATCATCAATCATGCTGTCATAAAAATCATATATTTTGGCGGCACGATCAGTAAATGTAAATGCTGCTCACAGCGATATAAACATTTACACCTTATTACAACGGCCCTTTTTTTTTCCTACCGGTTGTGAGTATTGTACTGATAGAAATGTTTATCAGATACTTGGATAAGATTTTTCATATATCATGGATTGGATGAAACAACACACAGGATTTGTTTATGGTCTATTACCATGGAGACAAATAGGCGTGCATAGGGGCTGTGGACACAAAACAGTAGGATATTTTTAATCAAGACTATTTACAAGTTGCTTGATTTCTTTTATACACATTGGAGCAATAAAGGGCAGACAGTTATCAATAAGCGTAGCAGGAACAATCCAAGAAAGTAGCAAATGAAAATGCTTTCACAAATTACACTCGCAAAGTAAGGCTTCATTCACACGACCATTTACGATTTTCGTGTGCAAAAAACGTGCCGTATTTCAAGCATTTCAAGTCCGTGTGTCATCAGTGTGCTTTCCGTTCTGCATCAGTGTGCTTTGCGTGTGGCTTTGGTTTTTCACGCCCGTGATTCTCCTCTACAAGAACATCCTTTTTTTCTTTCTCTGCATTTCTTTAGCAACTGATGCGTGAAACACGGACAGCACACGTATGTTGTCCGTGTTTTTCACGCACAGACTTCAATGGACGACAAGGTCCGCAAAAACTGACCAAAATAGGACATGCAGTGAGTTTCACGCAACGAACACTCACTGTGTGAAAAAATCACTCATGTCTGAATAGCCCTATTGACTTGCATGGGTCCGTGTCCTGTCAGTTATTTCAACAGACAGCACACGGACGCAAAACACGCTCGTCTGAATGAGCCCTTAGCGTGTCAGAGGAAGGTTTTATTACCAGCTCAGTCAATGAGCTTAGCAGAGATTACTGTGGTCTCTCAAGTTACTATGGCCTCAGGAAACAATGTTTTTTACGTACAATGGTTTTTACTTGGCCAATGTAAACTGAAACCACACTCAACATACAATGTCCTAGACAGTTAAGATCTCTGGCGCTTGTTATTGGCTGGAAGATCCAGCTGATCGGCATAGGCATTTCACTGGACCTGCACAGATTGATGGTCTAGTAGCGCCTCTCTACAGTACATTATGGTACTACATAGGGATGCACAATGCATCAAAACTTCGATACTGTTTCGATACTCTGCATCCCCAAACGGTTCAATACCGTTATTTCATGTATTTCGATACTTAGCTGTGCGGCTGCACAGCTCAGTATTGTAACACATGAATGTATGAGAGCTGGGCTGCGGCTGTGTAATACATGTGTAATACAGCCATTGCCCCGCTCCTGAGTCCTGACAAGTGCGCGCCGTCAGGTGATGCGATACGGCCAGCGCTGCACTGAAGACCGAACGTGGCGGGCGCACTACAGAACATGAAAAATAAAATAAAATAAAAACTGCTTTCTTTCACTTATTGTGATGAATTTAACCTGCATGTGCCTCACATTAATATTAATTAACCCCATCATATACCTTACACATTAACCCATTATGACTGGGAAACACGATGGGGTTAATTACTATTAATGTGAGGCACATTCCAAATTCATCACACCATGCGCCTCACATCAGAAAATGGAAGAACTTATTTTTTTTTATTACTGTTGGAAAAGTATCGTTTTGGTATTGAAATCGCAATACTACACACAGTATCTGTATCGAAGTCCAAATTCTGGTATCGTGACATCCCTAGTACTACATGTCCTGTACTGCTCTTTATCTGTGCCAGGATGAGTTGCTCCTTTGGACACCAGATGAGGGCGGCCCCATTTTATTTTTCTAGTACACTGTGTACTGTACAGGGCTCTGAAGTAGCTCCTGTCCTAATAGAAAATTATTTACAGCTTCCAGCATCTCTTTCTTAGTTATTTCTTATTAGTTAGCTGCTTAATCTTCTTTCCTTCTTATTTTCGGTTGACATTTTGAGAGCTTTGGAACTAAGAATTAGTTTTCCATAGAGTTGTGGTCTTAAGCTACAATATTTTCAACTTACAATGGTTGTCCCGGGACCAATTAGTATTGTAACTTGAGGGACCACTCTACTTGACGTTCCCTGGCCCCTTATGAGGGTGACCACATTGCGGAGGGTGAACGCATTGATGACCACATTGCGGAGGGTGACCGCATTGATGACCACATTGCGGAGGGTGACCAAAATTAGGCGTTAGCAGTACCTTGCTGCAATGGCCAACATCCATCTCTCCTCTTTGCTGTTATAGTACAACGCCGTTATTCCCTCTTTTCTTTGGCTTGTAAAGGAAGAGTTGATGAAATTGCAAATGAGTACTGGAGCTTTTGATCTCCACCACAGGCTCCCAGGTTCTCTCTTCTGGACCAAAATTCTTCCAGTCTACTAAATAAAATAATTTACCTTTGAGTCGAGTATCTGTTATGACTTTTTGGTTCTGAGCTGACTACAAGCTCAGATTGCTTAGTCCTTAGGGAATTCCGAATCGGAATGAGTGGTTTCAGCAGGGATACATAGAATGAGTTTAGTATGTGAAGGGAGATAGGTATTCACAACTTGTAGGACACAGGATTGATTTGTGACAAGACAGAAAAGGGGACCTAAGAAACAAGGGGAAAACTTGTAAGAGGGTACCTTCGCCGGATATGATTGAAAGAGGAGGAGGTCTCTGTTTCTTATTGGCAAACTTTTTGAAACAATTGAAAGATTGAATGCGTTGTTCTTTTATCTTCTCCCAGATTTCCAGAAACTGTGGATATGATGTGCTGGTAGCAGGCATTTCAGAAAAAGAGAGAAGAAGCAGTGGGACCTTTAAATGCATAGAATGCACAATATAGAAAGGAGAATTTCCAGACCACTCTCCTACCTGGGTATAGGAGCAATCAAAAAACATACCCAGTTGTCCTATTGAAAAAACACAAAATTTCATAAAAGCACTCAAGTACCTGGTTCACCGGCTATGTCTGGCTATCAGACTGCAAATGGTACACTCAGGAGAAAACCAACTGGATGTGAAGAAGTTTGTAGATGGTTTGCTAGAATCTGGAGGTAAATTCAACCCCTCTATCGAATACAATGTCAGAAAGTCCATGCAACAAAAATATGTGTTAATTTTAGTGAGGAAAGAGTGACACCTTAAAGAAGACTCCTTAGTGATATGAAAGAAGCTCTTTTGGAGAACTGGTCCACCACCACCCAGATAACCAAACAATTGGATAACTCAGGGACTTCGGGAAAAAAATCCATGGAAATGTGGACCCAAGGATGATCTGAGACTGGGAGTGGAAGGAGGAGACAGCAGGTCTTTAACAGGTAGTGTATGCAGAACGTTGACCACCAATACACCCACAAGATGCGTTCAAGAGACTTGTGGATGCCGGAATGATCACTCTTCTACTGCCAACTTGATGGTGATTAATTCCTGTTCACCAATAGAGTAGTTTATTTTGGTGGAACTGAACGCCTTAGAGAGAAAACTACTTGACCAAAGTTTCCCAATGAGCTCTAATATGACAAAACCGCCCCAACAACCCCATAAGAGGCATTAACCTCCACGATCAGCTGATGACTGGAGTTAGGACGGTGCAGAAGGGAATTCCTTCCTAAGGTTTTCAAAAGCCTTAAAATATGGGTGCCACAAGAGAAAAGCGGTGAATGATTTGTCTATAATAAGGGCATGGCCAGACGTGACGGATTTCCTCCACAACTGTCCGCATCAATGCCGCACAGAATCTGCGTTGCAGATTCTGCGGCGGATCTGCCCAAAATGTGCAGTAAATTGATGCGGACTAGCTGCTGCGGACTGCGGTAAAAGTGCTTCCCTTCTCTCTATCAGTGCAGGATAGAGAGAAGGGCCAGCACTTTCCCTAGTGAAAGTAAACTAATTTCATACTTACCGGCCGTTGTCTTGGTGACGCGTCCCTCTTTCGGCATCCAGCCCGACCTCCCTGGATGACGCGGCAGTCCATGTGACCGCTGCAGCCTGTGATTGGCTGCAGCCGTCACTTAGACTGAAACGTCATCCTGGCAAGCCGGACTGGAGACAGAAGCAGGGAGTTCTCGGTAAGTATGAACTTCTATTTTTTTGACAGGTTGCTGTATATTGGGATCGGTAGTCACTGTCCAGGGTGCAGAAACAGTTACTGCCGATCGCTTAACTCTTTCAGCACCCTGGACAGTGACTATTTACTGACGTCTCCTAGCAACGCTCCCGTAATTACGGGAGCCCCATTGACTTCCTCAGTCTGGCTGTAGACCTAGAAATACATAGGTCCAGCCAGAATGAAGAAATGTCATGTCAAAAAAGCAAGACGCATCCGCAGCACACATAACATGTGCATGACAGCTGCGGACTTCATTGCGGAATTTAGAATCTCCATTGAAGTCAATGGAGAAATTCCGACATGAGTCCGCAACCAGTCTGCCACAACTACGCAACATCCATTGCATGCTGCGGACACCAAATTCCGCACCGCAGCCTATGCTCCGCAGCGGAATTTTCAGCCTCGTCTAAACGAACCCTACTAAATAGAAGTGGAAGTCAATGGAGAAACGGCTCCGCTGCGGATTAACGCTGCGGAGTGTCCGCAGCAGAATTCAAGAGCAATTCCGCCACGTGTGTCTTTGCCCTAATTGACAAAACTCAAAAAGCATTGTACTTAGAGGTGTCCCTCTCCTTGTCTCAACGCCGCTGCTGCCAGCTTCATTGTGGTGCAAGCCTAAGCTCTGCTACAACTTATAGGGATAGGCCTATATAAGCTGGTCAGTGTTCAGCCCATGGCTAATCACTTCCCATTATATAAACCTGCTCAGACTTGCCACGCCTAGCCTGAACAAAAAGGTTCTTTGTGGACTTTGCCTTTGGTTTTCTTCTAGTCCTGACCGTTATGTGTCTTATCATGTTGCATGAACTCTGCCAACCCTGACCTCAGATTTGTCTGACCGTGCTGTTTATCGATTCTCAGGGGCGTAACTAGGAAAGACTGGTCCCCATAGCAAAGTTTTGACTGGGGCCCCCTCCCCTGGGTGCCACACACAGCCCCCCCTGTAGATAGTGCTCCCCGTAGGTTCTGCCATACAGCCCCCTGTAGATAGTGCTATACAGCACCCCTGTAGACAGTGTAACACCCCCCTTGTAGATAGTGCCCCCATTTTAGTCAGTGCCATGCAGCCCTCCTTGTAGATAGTGCCCCACCTCCTCCCTGTAGATAGCGCCATACAGCCCCCCTGTAGATAGTGCCCCCACCTCCCCTTCGTATCTAGCATCATACTGCTTCCCCTGTAGATAGTGCCATACAGCCCCCTGTAGATAATGTCATACAACCCCCCTTGTAGATAGCGCCATACAGCCCCCCTGTAGATACTGCCATACAGCCCCCTGTAGATAGTGCCATACAGCCCTCCCACTGTAGATAGCACCATACAGCCCCTCTGTAGATTGTGCCATACGGCCCCCCACTGTAGATAATGCCATAAGTCCCCACTGTTGATAGTGCCATACAATCCCCCCACTGTTGATAGTGCCATACAACCCCCCTGTAGATACTGCCATACAACCCCCACCTGTAGATGCAGATACTGCCCTACAGCCCCCCCTGTAGATACTGCCATACAGCCCCCTTGTAGATAGTGCCATACAACCCCCCCTGTAGATACTGCCATACAACCCCCCCTGTAGATACAGCCATACAACCCCCACCTGCAGATGCAGATACTGCCCTACAGCCCCCCCTGTAGATAGTGCCATACAGCCCCCCCTGTAGATACTGCCATACAGCCCCCTGTAGATAGTGCCATACAAACCCCCCTGTAGATAGTGCCATACAACCCCCCCTGTAGATACTGCCATACAGCCCCCCTGTAGATACTGCCATACAACCCCCCCTGTGGATACTGTCATAAACCCCCCCCCCCACTGTAGACAGCGCCATACAGCCCCCCACTGTAGATAGTGCCATACATCCCCCCTGTAGATACTGCTATACATCCCCCTCGCCTGTAGATAGCTCCCTCCAAACAAATAAAAAAAATTAAAAACTTTATACTCACCTAGGTCCCGTTCCCGTGACGAACGAAGCTTCTACACAAGCCTCAACGCTGACGGGATACCGGCGTGATCCAGTGACTTCATTATTTTTTTTTAAATAGAAAAAATGTTGTGCGGTCCCTCCCATTTTTCATAACCAGCCAGATACAACATAGCAGCCGCAGGCTAGCATTATCAGGGTGGGAAGGGCCACTGTTTTTGGCCTTTATCAGCCTACTCATACCAGCCTGCAGTCGCCCAGTACCCGGCCATCACTACACATGGTCAAATACTGGATCGTACTCAGCTCTTCCCGGTACCCCTGGTGGCGGTGGGTACCGGGCTAATAATAGGTGTTAGTGTTAGCCTTTTCACCTGCTAACATTAAGCCCCGCCTTAGTAATGGACGCTTTCAATCAGCCAGCGGCCATTACTAAGGAGGTAGTAATAAAGTTTAAAAAAATACAAGGACATAGAAAAAATATTTTATTGAAATAAATAAAAACACAAAATCTTCGTTAACCATTTTATTGAGAATAAAAAAGCTGTAATTGAAGTATTCCTAGAATCTGCTGTAGTCCAACATCCCAACCTGTAAATAAACCACAAACACACCAAAATAATTAGTAACACATACAAAAGCAAAACAATTCTTATACTTACCTTTCCTGGGTTCAGCGCTGGAGCCGCAATGTCAGCGAGCTGGGCCCTATAACTAATCCTATCATGTGTGATACTGTCCTATCCATAGCTATAGGGTCGTAGTGCTATAGATATGCTGCCTCATATATATATATATATATATAAGTTTGGGGTCACCCAGTCAATTTTGTGTTTTCCATGAAAAGTCACACTTATATTTATCAAATGAGTTGCAAAAGGACTAGAAAATATAGTCAAGACATTGACAAAGTTAGAAATAATGATTTTTATTTCAAATAATAATTTTCTCCTTCAAACTTTGCTTTCGTCAAGGAATGCTCCATTTGCAGCAATTGCAGCATTGCAGACCTTTGGCATTCTAGCTGTTAATTTGCTGAGGTAATCGGGAGAAATTTCACTCCATGCTTCCAGAAGCCCCTCCCACAAGTTGGATTGGCTTGATGGGCACTTCTTGCGTACCATACGGTCAAGCTGCTCCCACAACAGCTCTATGGGGTTGAGATCTGGTGACTGCGCTGGCCACTCCATTACAGATAGAATACCAGCTGCCTGCTTCTTCCCTAAATAGTTCTTGCATCATTTGGAGTTGTATTTGGGTCATTGTCCTGTTGTAGGATGAAATTGGCTCCAATCAAGTGCTGTCCACAGGGTATGGCATGGCATTGCAAAATGGAGTGATAGCCTTCCTTATGCAAAATCCCTTTTACCTTGTACAAATCTCACACTTTACCAGCACCAAAGCAACCCCAGACCATCACATTACCTCCACCATGCTTGACAGATGGCGTCAGGCACTCTTCCAGCATCTTTTCAGTTGTTCTGCATCTCAGAAATGTTCTTCTATGTGATCCAAACACCTCAAACTTCGATTCGTCTGTCCCTAACACTTTTTTCCAATCTTCCTCTGTCCAATGTCTGTGTGCTTTTGCCCATATTAATCTTTTCCTTTTATTAGCCAGTCTCAGATATGGCTTTTTCTTTGCCACTCTGCCCTGAAGGCCAGCATCCCGGAGTCGCATCTTCAATGTAGATGTTGACACTGGCGTTTTGGGGGTACTATTTAATGAAGCTGCCAGCTGAGGACATGTGAGGCGTCTATTTCTCAAACTAGAGACTCGAATGTACTTGTCTTGTTGCTCAGTTGTGCAGCGTGGCCTCCCACTTCTCTTTCTACTCTGGTTAGAGCCTGTTTGTGCTGTCCTCTGAAGAGAGTAGTACACACCGTTGTAGGAAATCTTCAGTTTCTTGGCAATTTCTCGCATGGAATAGCCTTCATTTCTAAGAACAAGAATAGACTGTCGAGTTTCACATGAAAGCTCTCTTTTTCTAGCCATTTTGAGAGTTTAATCGAACCCACAAATGTAATGCTCCAGATTCTCAACTAGCTCAAAGGAAGTTTTATAGCTCAGTTTTATAGCTCAGTTTTATAGCTCCTCTAAACAGCAAAACTGTTTACAGCGGTGCTAACATAATTGCACAAGGATTTTCAAGTGTTTTCTAATCATCCATTAGCCTTCTAACACAGTTAGCAAACACAATGTACCATTAGAACACTGGAGTGATGGTTGCTGGAAATGGGCCTCTATACACCTATGTAGATATTGCATTAAAAGCCAGACGTTTGCAGCTAGAATAGTAATTTAGCACATTAACAATGTATTTCTGATTAATTTAATGTTATCTTCATTGAAAAAAACTGTGCTTTTCTTTCAAAAATAAGGACATTTCTAAGTGACCCTAAACTTTTGAATGGTAGTTTATATATATATATTTTTTTTAATAAATGTATTAAAAACCATTTAAAAAAAGTCAGTAATTTACTGTCCGCATTATATAAAACGAGGTGTAACAAAACAAACCACAATTTTATATTTTATATATTATTGAGGAAGAAATTGTTCATTATAGGCTTGCCTTACTTCAGGGTTTTGCCTTCTTAACGCCTTGTTTTGGGAATTGGTTTCTCGTTGTTCCTGGCGTTCCTCTGCACTCATAGTTGCTCTTTTTATTCTCTGAGCCAAATATATACATGATACGTGGTCACACGTAGCCGCTAAGGGACAATCCTGATAATTAATATATATTGTTGGATAACTATGCCTGAAATTCTCTTATGTAAAAGAAATGTGTCTTGGTATTTTTTGGAGATAAGGGAATTGCATGCACCGTAATTCCTTAATTACTCCTAAAAATAAGAAAATCGTGAATCAAATCAAAAATCATCCATAGGGTTGATAAAAATCTAGATTTTATTGTTTTGCAAAATCGCCCAGCCCTACACACAGTGATAACTCTGAGTACAGATAATGTAGTAGTGTCACCTGCAGTCCTATGTAACACCACAGATAACACAGTGATAACTCTCTGAGTACAGATAATGTAGTAGATATTACATGCAGTCCTATGTAGCACCACAGATAACACAGTGATAAATCTCTGAGTACAGATAATGTAGTTATGTTACCTGCAGTCCTATGTAACACCACAGATAACACACAGTGATAACTCACTGAGTACAGATAATGTAGATGTTACCTACAGTCCTATGTAATACCACAGATCACACAGTGATAAATCTCTGAGTACAGATAATGTAGTAGTGTTACCTGCAGTACTATGTAACACCACAGATAACACAGTGATAACTCTCTGAGTACAGATAATGTAGATGTTACCTGCAGTCCTATGTAACACCACAGATAACACACAGTGATAACTCTGAGTACAGATAATGTAGTAGATGCACACACAGAAATATATACACATACAGATACATGGGCGTAACTAAAGGCCCATGGGTCCTGGTGCAAGAATTCAGCTTGGGCCCCCCTACCCCTTCCCAACAGCACCAGACCCCTGCGCACGCCGATGCCCAGTTGCCTTGCCCGACAGACCTCATGAATTCCTCCACAGTATAATGCTCCCCATAGCTGACCCCACAGTATAATGCCCCATAGCTGCCGACACACAGTATAATGCTCCACATAGCTGCCCACACAGTATAATGCCCCCACACAGTTTAATGCCCCCATAGCTGCCACATTCAGTATAATGCCCCCATAGCTGCCCCATACACTATAATGTCCCATACAGTATAATGCCCCTCATAGCTTCCACATACAGTATTACAAACAAAAAGAGTTGGTCAGCTCCTCCTAAACCATGAAAAAGATATGCAGGTGCTAATCTGCCATGACTAATGTATTACCAGTAACAAGAAAATGCAGATGCACACAGCAGGCGCTAACATATATATATATATATATATATATATATATACACATACACACTTATTGTTTATTACGCATTTTTAGTATTTTTATTGCATTACTGCTATAGTTATTATGTTAATAAATGTGAGGTTCTTAGCACTCAGTTTGATCAAAATGTGCGAGCCCACCTGCCACGACAAGGCGACCTCTATCAGGGGGTCCCTATACTGAACATAGTATCCCTATTTTGGAGACTTACCTCTCTCTCTCTTGCCATACACAGTATACCACCCCCATACAGTATAATGCCCCCATAGCTGTCCCATACAGTATAATGCCCCACACAGTATAATGCCCACCATAGCTGTCCCATACAGTATATTGCCCCACACAGTATAATGCCCACCATAGCTGTCCCATACAATATAATGCCCCACATAGAAAACACACCAATATAGCACATGCAGTAAGTTTCACATAACGGATACTCGCTGTGTGAAAACTCACGCATGTGTGAATAGCCCCATTGATATCAATGGGGCCATGTGCAATGCTTTGTTTCAACGCACAGCACACGGACGAGATTCACGCTTGTCAGAATGAGCCCTAAGTCTATTATGTGTGATACGGTCTACTGGGGCCATGTATCTAAGCCTATCATGTATGATATTGTATGCTGAGACAATGCATCCAATTCTATCCAGCGGTGTAGCTATAGGAGCCTTAGTCTTATAGATATGCTATCTCTGATATGTATGTAAAAAAATATTTTTTTTTGGGGGGGGGGGGGGGGGTGATGGTGTATTATGTGTGGGTTATTGTGAGCCCTCAGCAGAGAGGAATGACTGTAATCAGGTACCACAGGTCGTGTCTCCAGCCTATGGACAATCAGATGAGTCAGAGGTACAGTCCACGAGACATAAAGTGTCCTCGTTGTCCAGTCTCCACAGGGGTCATCAGGAGGCACCACCATTACTCAGCTAGAGTGCAGACCAGCAAACCAAGCAGATCAAATTATCCCCCCCCCCCTGTGTCCTCATCCCGGCTGTGGCAGACAATAGACGGGCAATACACATAATAGTACAAAAGACACAACTCACATACAGACAGTAGAACTACAAACTAAAGTCATCATAATGATGGTGACTAGAAACTGCCAAGATGTTCCTCACCCCCGAGGGGTATATAAGGGCTTGTCCTGGGGAGGATGAGAGTTCTGGATTTAGACCTTCATCTCGGACCAGCGCTCTGAGGATGTTCCTGTGATTACCTGATTTTGTGGACTGTGTGCTGTTCCTGCATTGACGGCTACTTGTTCTGTCAACATTGGATACAATAAACCCTGTTGGAGTTGCCCTGTGGTCACTGGCTCTGTTGATCGTGTATTAACCTAATGAACACTATGACAGGGGGATCTATTTCTCGGGGCTTGTGCCCCTGATTTTTTAAGACCCTAGCAACGCCCCTGCATCTCATACACTCTAAAACATACTCATAGGTTAACCCATTAAAGGGAATGTGTTGCCAGAAAAACATGTTTTTTTTTTTTTTAATTAAACATTTAGTGTGTAGGTGATTAAACATTGTTCAAATTTTTTTTATTTTTTTCACGAGTCAGGAAATATTATAAATTAGATTCTAATTTATAATATTTCCCATTGCTGGTCACTAGATGGAGCTATTCCCAAAATTGCAGCATTGCAAAATTGGGTAAAAAGCCCTCGCTCTAGTGAGCTCTCAGCATCCCCCCCTCCTTTATCCTGGCTAGTGCCGGGATAAACGAGGGGTTTGAACGGTCTATCCTCCTACACTGTGTGTCGCCATTTTTTGAGCTAACACACAGTGTAGTAGGTTTACATACAGTAGTAAACGTACACAAACACGAACATACATTGAAATCTCTTACCTGCTCCTGCCGCCGCGGCTCCCTCCGTCCCGTCCGCTCCGTCTGCTGCCGCTGGTCCAAGTGCACAAGTCCGGAAGCCGCGACCGGAAGTAGTAATCTTACTGTCCGGCCGCGACTTCCGGTCCACAGGAAAATGGTACCGGACGGCGCCAATTTCAAATTGGACTGTGTGGGAGCGGCGCATGCGCAGTTCCCACACAGACGGCGTACACAGAAGTGGATGGGACGGGAGCCGTTCGCAGTCCCTATGGGACTGTGGCTGCCGTATTCCATGTCTGTATGTGTCGTTAATCGACACATACAGAAATGGAACAAAAAATGGCAGCCCCCATAGGGAAGAAAAAGTGTAAAAATAAGAAAAAGTAAAACACAAACACACAAATAAATATAAACGTTTTTAATAAAGCACTAACATCTTTAACATATGAAAAAAAAATTGTGATGACACTGTTCCTTTAAGGCATTGTCACATGGTCTGCAGTGGGTGTCGGCTGTGTAATATGGCTGATACCTCACTTCAATGGCGGAATCAAAGATCACTTTGATTCTGCCAGTTTAACCCCTTAGATGCCACGGTCAATAGCGACTTCGGCATCTAAGGCGTTAGAAAGAGGAGAGTGACCCCCTACAACAGATCGTCGGCCCACCTACGATGTGAACTTGGGGTGCCGATGCTTGTCATGGTAGCCTGGGGCCTAATGAAGGTTCCCAGGTCTGCCATCTTTGTGCTCCTATTAAGTCCTGCCAGAGGCAGTGCTTAATAGAAGCCTGTAAAAATTAGGAAGTATTGCAATACATTAGTATTGCAATATATAGTGCAAGCGATATAGTGAATCGCTGGTTCAAGTCCCCTAGGGGGACTTAGAAAAAAACCCAGGTAAATAAAGTTTTTTTCAATGTAAAAAAAAAACTAAAAGTTGAAAAGAAAAACCTTTTCTCTAAAGTAATGTTAAGAAAATTAACATAAAAGTGATCAAAAAGTCACATGTACCCCAAAATGGTGCCAATAAAAACTACAGCTCACCAAGCAAAAATCGGCGAAAAACAAAATCGCCGAAAAACAAAAAAGTTATGACTTTCAGAATGTGGCAACACAAATAAAAATTTTTTAACAAATAGTTTTTTTGTTTGTAACAGTCGTAAAACACCAAAAAACTATATAAATTTGATATTGGCATAATCATATCAACCCGTAGAATAAAGTTAATGTGTCATTTTTACTGCATAATGAACACCGTAAAAACGAAACCCAAAAAACAATGGTGGAATTGGTGTTTTTTGCCCATTTCACCCCACCAAGAATTTTATTTCAGTTTCCCAGTACATTATATGGTACATTAAATGGTGCCATGAAAAACTGCAACTGATCTTGCAAAAACAAGCCCTCATACGGCTACGTCAATGGAAAAATAAAAATGTATGACTTTTTGAGACGGGGAGGAAAAAACTAAAATGGAAAACCAAAAACTGGCCCATCATTAATGTGCTTCACATATCATTGGCTCTAGTTTGTATGTGCATAATAAGCTAATTAAATTACTAGCCCGACTGGGGACAGGGATTGATCAGAGTGATAACAATCTTTGAACAACATTTGAGAATATGTTGGCATCAGGGGCATAACTAGAAAACATAGGGCACCATAGCAAAATGAGGTGGGCCCCCAACACCTAGTGACAGGAAAATAATAGAGCAGCATAAGTAGCAATCATTAAGGCCCCATGCACACGACTGCAAAAAACCTCAGTTTTTGCGGACCGCAATTGCGGTCCGCAAAAACGGAGCCATTCACTTTCATTGAACACTGACACCTTTCCGTAGCACTACCGAAGGGTGTCAGTGCCGTGGAAATGTTCCGGGAATTATGGAACATGTCCGTTCTTTCGCATTTTGCGGGCCGTGCTCCCATACTTTGTATGGGAGCACGGCCCGAAAATGCGGCTGTCAGTCAGCGGCCGGCCGTGCCCGCAATCGCGGGCCGTGATTGCGGGCACAGTCGTGTGCATGGGGCCTTAAGGTATGGATAATAGTGCCATGTCTCAGAGAATCCTCATAATAGTGCTAAATAGGAGAAAGCCACTAACTTTTTACTCCCCCACAAAAATGAATAATGCTCTTGCACCTGAGTGGGCCCCCTCAACCTCTGGGCCACATAGCAGCTGAAGTGGCTGCTACAGATATAGTTACTCCCATAGTTGGCGACATAAAATAAATAATGTCCAGCTCTGCTAAAGTAATAGCTTCATTACATTTGGACAATATTTTTGTTTCAATTTTGGATTAGTCCTACATTTTTGCAATCTCTATTTAAAGATTTAGTGTCACATTTTAGGTTTTAAAATCATGCATGCAATTGCAGAATGTATTACAGTGTTTTTCCATAGTATCTATATAGTCTTAAAGAATGTATACTACATGTGAGACACTCTTCTCCACACCTGGCACACAGTGATCTGATCTCTTGAACTGAACTTGCTGAAACAAAGAGTATTGCATATCAGCATTACCTGCCATGTGTTCCCCTTCTTAGCCGGAAACTGTTCATGCAAATTTCATACTTTGTTTGCTCCGATCCATGGCAACAAGTGCCAAGTAAAGTAAACCATTCATCAAAGCTACAGACCAGTCTTCAGTTCTCTTTACTTCGATTTAGCTTTTTTTTTATACCAGGTGGCTTGTATAGCTTCTTATCAAATATATAATTTAATCCTGTGCTGGGGACATTGACAGATCACATTGTCTGGTAAGTGAAGCAAACTGTGTGGTGTATTCCTATGTATAAAAGCATGGTATTCTTGATAAGAAGTATACTGAAGGATATACATTGTATTGTGATGCCTTTTCATTTTTTTAAGCTTGAAAAACATGGCTCTGGCAAGCGGGCATTGGGTACAAAGCAACGTCCTTGGAGATGCACCAAGACCCCGGTAGGTTTAATGTCCATTATTTCTTATTGCATTATTAGTTATTAACATGATGCTGTACGTTGTGAAAAAAAAAGCACATTACAACAATGGAGAATACAACTGTAGAACAAATGTAAAGAAACGCAGTGTAGACTATACGTTAAAAGAGAGGACTCGCCCATGTGAGCATACAATCTATTTTTTGTAAGTGTTATTACGCTCTAGCAAGTTCACACTATTTATCAATATGATTAAAGTCATTATATACCCTTGAGTACGGTGTGCATTAATCTTACACCAGAAATGAAAATATTATTGGTGCAAATAAAATGACCTGGAAGAGATCGTACCTAAATGCAATAGTATACTGCCTTTACAAATAGAACATAGTAAATAGAACTATGTACAGAGTGTTATGCTACTGTAACGTCTTACCTGCCCCCCGAAGGCCGCGGCCATGGACAAGTGAGTGCCGGGCGGCATCTCCTTCCTGAGAGATGCCGGCACTCACTTCCGCATCGCTGCACTGGTTCCCGTAGGGTGCGCGCGCGCGCTCGCTTTCGGCCTTAAAGGGCCAGTGCACACACATGAGTAAGATCTGTAATTAGCCCATGATCAATCTGGACTATAAAAAGGGCTCTGCCCTTTCACTTATTGCCTGAGCGTTGTTGTGTTTATCCATGTTAGTCTTCGCAAATGGTCTCTTTGCACTATCCTGTTCCCATTGTTCTCGTGCCCTGCTACCTGTATCCTGTATCCCGTGCTATATCTGTTCCTGTGCCTTAACCTGTTGGAGTCGTGTTGTGCCACCGGTCACGCCTGCTAATATACACCACGTTTGGTGTCTACAAGTTCATCTGTGCCGAGCCTCCATTACTGTTTGAATTATTAACCCCTTAATGACCGCCGATAAGCCTTTTCACGGCGGTCATTAGTGGGCTTTATTCTACAGCGCCGCCATTCCACGGCGCTGCATTAGAATAAAGTAAACAGAGCCAGTGGTAGCTGAGGGCTGGGGGCGTCCCTGCTCGACCGGGTGAGATCTATATAAGTATCAATCTCACCCATTTAACCCTTCAGATGCGGTGCTCAATAGCGTGCACCGAATCTGAGGGGTTTTGGAGAGAGGGAGGGAGCTCCCGCTCATCCCACTGACACCCGGCGATAAGATCGCCGAGTGTCTGTGTCTCCGATGGCAGCCGGGGGCCTAATAAAGGCCCCCAGGTCTGCCTGTAGTGAATGCCTGCTAGGCTATGCCGGAGACAGGACCTAGCAGATGCCTGTCCGTTTTAAACGGACAGCCAGTAATACACTGCAATACAAAAGTATTGCAGTGTATTATAAAAGCTATTGGATGATCGCATATGAAAGTCCCCTAGTAGGACAAGTAAATAAAAAAAGTTGAATAAAGTTAATAAAAAAAAATGTGAAAAAAAAATTAAAAACCCACTTTTTCCCGTTTACAATATGCTTTACTATTAAAAAAACACAATAAAGCAAAAGCGTTACACATATTTGGTATCGCCGCGTCCGTAACGACCCCGACTATAAAGCTGTTACATTATTTAACTCGCACGGTGAACGCTGTAAAAAATAAAATTAAAAACAATGGAAAAATTGCTGTTTTCTGTTAATCCTGACTTTAAAAAAATGTAATAAAAAGTGCTAAAAAAGTCGAATCTACTCTCAAATGGTACCAATAAAAACTACAAGTCGTCCCGCAAAAAAAAAGCCAAAACAAGAACAAATCATTTTGAAAAAAAAAAGTGTTTTTACTGTGTAAGTAGTAAAACATACAAAATCTATACAAATTTGGTATCTTTGCAATCGTAACAACCTGTTGAATATAGTTATTGTGTTATTTATACCACACGGTAAACTACGTAGATTTAGGGCGCAAAAAAAGAGTGGTGAAATTTCAGGTTTTCTTCTATCCCCCCCCCAAAAAAAGTTAATAAAAGTTAATGAATAAATTATATGTACCCCAAAATGGTGCTATTAAAAACCACAACTTGTCCCGCAAAAAACAAGACCTTATACAGCTATGTCGACGCAAAAATAAAAAAGTTATAGCTCTTCGAATGTGACGATGGAAAAATTTAAAAAATGGCTTGGTCATTAGGGCCCAGAATGCAAGCAGGGGGAAGGGATTAAAGGTACTATTGTAATAGGACTGTTGTTTGGCCAGCTGCTACTCCGCTACTGCGGTGCGGCCTAGTGGGTCCACATACCCACAGATCATGACAGCTACATTTAATAAAGATATTGTCTCATAATTAGATCATGCAAATAAAAAAAAATTCAATTTAAATTACTTTAAAGAAATGCTCCTATCTTTAGACATTGTTGTTACTTGTTATTAAAGGATTGTGCCACACTTATTTGTATAGGCTATTGGGCACACTAGCCGTATAACTGGTGTACTAGAAGTGACTTCTTCTCTCAAGTACTGAACACATGATTAGGTGGACATTCTGTGAGGGACTCGAAATAACACCAGGGGGCGCTATAACAAATATGTGACTAGTAATTAAAGACAAGAGCATTTTTTTTAATTCGAATTCGAATTGAAAAATCTTTTGCATTATCCAACAAAGAAATGCAATATTTAAGGTTTTGTGCTTTTCTTAAGAAAAAGTAGTCAGCATTATCTATCAGAGGTTGTTGTATATATTCAATTTAGGTTGGTCAGCAGCTACAGGAGCAGTAAAGCAAGAATGTGGCATAGACAGGAGAAGAAACAATGGAGAACTTGTAATGTGCATTGTTTAATGGTTATTAGATTTTATTTGACCTGCAATTTCAGGCTCCTGCACTGGAGATCATTTGACTTGCAGAACATGAAAGAGCCTATAAGACAAATGTGACTTATATTATATGCTAAAAGCACTGAGTCTCCCTGACCTTCGGGAGCGGGGCGCTATAAATAAGGTGGAGTGCACACCGTACAGTATGCAGGAATGGTAGTATTTACGAGTAAAGTTATTTTTTATATTATTATGAACAATAAAATTTCTTTATCCTTTCCATCTATAGTCTGTGCATTATGCTAGCCACACACATGACATTCTTTAGATATGCTTATCTAACGTAACATTTTATGGGGTTCTGGTCATTTATGAAATGTAATTTAAAACAGGTATTGATGTTGTACTTGGCAACTGATCTGCTTTTTTTATGGTGATAAATGGAAATAAAAGTGATAGCAATTGATTGGGCAACATTTTCTTTATAATTGATTTAATACATGCCCCAGAAGTCTTCACGTATAGCAACTATAATGTGAGAATAAAATAACAAAGATGAATAATTTTCAAAACGTATCACTTTTTTAGATACTTTGGTATCATACTTATGCTATATTAGAGTGACGGTTGTCTACCGCCCCCCTGGCTCACCACGCCATTTCCTGGATAATTTTGCTGCCTGGCTACTGCATTTACTATCCTCTGAAATACCCACTCCCATTATGGGTGACTTTAACATCCCCATTAATAACCCAATGTCCTTATCTGCCTCCCAGATTCTATCTTTAACCCCCTCCCTAGGCCTTTCACAATTTACTAATTTTCCTACACCTGAAGATGGGAATTCAGTTGATTTGGTCTTCTTACAGCTCTGCTCAGTTTCTGACTTTATTAACTCTCCTCTCCCGATCTCTGACAACAATCTTCTCTCCTTTACTCATTCTCAGAAGACACCTACCCATCACACATACAGAAATCTACATGCCATTAACACCCAGCCACTCATAGATAGTCTACAGTCCTCATTGTCCCCTATCTCTTCCCTCTCCTGTCCCAATCTTGCTGCCAAAGATTAAACTGAAACTCCCAAAAGTGCCCTGGATGAAGCAGTGTCCCCTAAACTCCGAACCTCCCGACACAGATGGTGACAACCTTGGCACGTGCTTCAATCTCATTTTCTTCAGTGGCGCTAGAGGTGTGCTGAACATCTGTGGAAAAAATGGCATAAGTCAGCAGATTGCCTCCATTACAAATGCATGCTCAAAACATAAAAATCTGCCCTTTACCACGCCAAACAAGCCTATTTTTCCACTTTCATCTCCACACTATCTAATAATCCAAAAGTACTCTTTGATATTTTTCACTCCTTAGTCCTAAAGTGCAGACACCTATCACAGATCTCAGTGCTGAAGACCTAGAGACTTATTTTAAAGTTAAAATTGTCAACATGATATTGACTTCCAGTCCCTAAGTAGAATCGATCCCCTTCCCTCCAACACCTCCTCTTCTTCACGTTCAGCAATTGACCCAATAACAGAAGACGTTTCTAGGCTCCTTTCTTCCACTCCCCCACAATCTGCATTAGTGATCCTATTCCATCGCACCTCGTCCAGTCTCTCTCCCCGACTTTCACTATTCACCTAATTAAAATAATAAAAAGGGAATTACACAGGCATAATCCGGCAATCCTCCACCGAATCCAATGAGTGTACTTCGGGCTGCTCAGCAGCAAATTGAAGTCACTTGTAGCATAATCAGCTGCAATAAAGAAGGAAGAAGTTGCGGCATTCACCACAAATTTCTTAACCCCTTAAGGACGCAGCCTAGTTTGGGCCTTAAGGCTCAGAGCCCATTTTTGAAATCTGACATATTTCACTTTATGTGGTAATAACGTCGGAATGCTTAAACCTATCCAAGCGATTCTGAGACTGTTTTCTCGTGACACTTTGGGCTTCATGTTCGTGGTAAAATTTGGTCGATATATTCAGTGTTTATTGGTGAAAAATTGCAAAATTTAGAGAAAATTTAGAAAAAATAGCATGTTTCAGAATTTAAATGCATCTGCTTGTAAAACAGACGGTTATACCACCCATAATAGTTACTAGTTCACATTTCCCATATGTCTACTTTAGATTGGCATCATTTTTTTAACATTATTTTATTTTTCTTGGACGTTACAAGGCTTAGAACATAAACAGCAATTTCTCTCTTTTTTAAGAAAATTTCAAAAGCCTTTTTTTTAAGGTACCTGTTCAGTTCTGAAGTGGCTTTGAGAGGCCTATGTATTAGAAACCCCGATAAAACACCCCATTTTAAAAACTAGACCCCTGAAAGTATTCAAAACAGCATTTAGAAAGTTTTTTTAACCCTTCAGGCATTTCACAAGAATTAAAGCAAAGTGGAGGTGAAATGTGCAAATTTCATTTATCTTGCTGAATTTCAATTTTATTCAATTTTTTTTGTGTAACACAGAAGGTTTTACCAGAGAAACACTACTAAATATGTATTCTCCAGATTCTGCAGTTTTTAGAAATGTCCCACATGTGGCTCTAGTGCGCTTGTGGACTAAAACACAAGCCCCAGAAGCAAAGAAGCACCTAGTGCATTTTGAGGCCTCTTTTTTATTACCCCATTTTGTTGCCCAATTTGTCCTGAGTGCGGCAATACCCCATTTGTGGTGATAAACTGCCGTTTGGGCCCATGGAAGGGCTCAGAAGGAAAGGAGCGCTATGTGTTTGTTGGAGTCCAGATTTTGCTGGATTGGTTTTCGGGTGCCATGTCGCATTTGCAGAGCCCCAGAGGCATCAAAGCAATGGAAACCCACCAGAAGTGACCCCATTTTGGAAACTACACCCCTCAAGGAATTCATTTATGGGTAATGTGACCATTTAGACCCCATAGTTTCTTCACAGAACTTATTTGAATTGGGCTGGGAATTTAAAAAAATTATTTTTTTTTCCAATACTATGTCGTTTTTGCTCAAAATTTCTTATTTTCACAAGAAATAAAATACTCCATTTTGTTGCGCAATTTGTCCTGAGTGCAGCAATACCCCATTTGTGGTGGTACACTGCCGTTTGGGCCCATGGGAGGGCTCAGAAAGAAAGGAGCGCTATTTGTTCTTTGGAGTCCAGATTTTGCTGGATTGGCTTTCGGGTGCCATGTCGCATTTGCAGAGCCCCAGAGGTATCAAAGCAATGGAAACCCACCAGAAGTGACCCCATTTAGGAAACTACACCCCTCAAGGAATTCATTTATGGTTGTTGTTATCATTTTGACCAGACAGTTTTTTCACAGCACCTATTTGAATTGGTCTGTGAAATAAAACAAAATGACATTTTTTCCAATAAGATGTCATTTTTGATCAAAATTTCTTATTTTCACAGGGAACATAATAATAATTTTGTTGCCCAATTTGTTGCCCAATTTGTCCTTAGAGCAGTAATACCCCATTTGTGGTGATAAACTGCCGTTTGGGCCCATGGGAGGGCTCAGAAGGAAAGGAGCGCTATGTGTTTGTTGGAGTCCAGATTTTGCTGGATTGGTTTTCAGGTGCCATGTCGCATTTGCAGAGCCCTAGAGGTATCAAAGCAATGGAAACCCACCAGAAGTGACCACATTTTGGATACTACACCCCTCAAGGAATTCATTTATGGGTGTTGTGACCATTTTGACCCCACAGTTTTTTCACAGAACTTATTTGAATTGGGCTGGGAATTAAAACAAAATTATTTTTTTCCAATAATATGTAGTTTTGGCTGAAAATTTCTTATTTTCACAAGAAATAAAATACCCCATTCTGTTGCCCAATTTGTCCTGAGTGCGGCAGTACCCCATTTGTGGTGAATAACTGCCGTTTGGGCCCATGGGAGGGCTCAGAAGGAAAGGACCACCATTTGGCCTACTGGGGATTTTTTGGTGCGAAGTCATGTATGCAGAAGCCCCTGAGGTACCAGTACAGTTGAAACCCCCAAGAAGTGACCCCGTTTTAAAAACTACACCCTTGAGGCATTCATCTAGAGGTGTAGTGAGCATTTTGACCGGAGACATACACCCCATGAACTGTAATGTGGGTTCTCCCGGGTATGGAAATACCTTCAATGTGGCTGTTATCAGCTGCCTGGGCACACAGCAGGACTCAGAAGGGAAAGATGAGGGGGATAAACTGTGCGGAGTGCATCAGGGTAAGTAAAACTGGGGTAGATTAAAAATCAAGGGATCTATGATAAATTTTGATGCACTCTTTCATACGGAGCCTTAGTTTTTCGGGACACGTGTCACATTGATATATTATGTCCTTCCTTATCCCCCTCTTATAGCAGACTTTGTACCTCTTTTGACTTTTTCCTTTCTTGCCAGTTTGGGGAACTTCTTCTAGAAAGTGTTGCCCTGGTACGATGCATGTGGCCTCGCTTCCAAAAGTACTGGGTGCCCCCTTCTTGGTCCCTAAATATTAGGTTCTTGATAATGATGTGCCCGGCCAGCTTCTTATACCACACCACATGGCACTGTAGGGCTTCAGGACTTGATCTGACAAGTCCACCCCTCCCATGTACCTATTGTAGTCCAGGATGCAGTCTGGTTTGGGTTCTCTGTACTGGTACCTCATACTGGTACATGGGTACTGGTGGGACATCTCTCTTGTCTTGTACTTGACACACAATATGTTGCTGCTAGATTGTGCCCTGCTCTCACCCCTTCTGAGTGTTTGCCCAAGCAGAGTCTTAGGGACGCCCCTCAGATTTCTTCTAGCAGGACTTCTGGAAGCGAGGCAGTTGAAGAGTGGGACACTGGTATTAAAATTATCCAGGTAGAGGTGGTAACCCTGGTCCAGCAGTGGGTGCACCAAATCCCACACAATTTTTGCATTAACTCCCAGTAAGGGGGGGCATTCTGGGGGCTGAATACTGGTGTCCTTCCCTTCATATATCCTAAATTTGTAGGTATAGCCTGATGCACTGTCGCACAGCTTATACATCTTCACGCCATACCTTGCCCTCTTACCCGGCAGGTACTCGCGGAATTGAACCCTCCCTTTACAATCTACCAAGGACTCATCAATAGAAATACAATTCCAGGGGGTATATGCTTGGGAAAACCGGGCATTGAAACGGTCTAATAGGGGTCTCCATTTATACAAACGGTCAAAACTGGGGTCATCTCGGGGTGGGCACGGCTCATTATCAGTATAATGTAAGAAGCGAAGTATTGCCTAATTTATTTATTTTTTTAGGTTCCAGTTCAGTTCTGAAGTTGCTTTGAGGGGCCTATATATTAGAAACCCCTATGAAACACTCCATTTTAGAAACTAGACCCCTCAAAGTATTCACAACAGCATTTAGAAAGTTTATGAACCCTTTAGTAGAGGTGAAATTTACATTTTTTTTTGTCAGAAAATCCTTTTTAAACCATTTTATTTTATAACACAAAAGGTTTTACCAGAGAAACGCAAATTAGTACTTATTACCCAGATTCTGCAGTTTTGAGAAATATCCCACATGTGGCCCTAGTGCGGTAATGGACTGAAGCATCGGCCTCCGAAGCAAATGAGCAACTAGTGGATTTTGAGCCCTCCTTTTTATTAGGCACCATAACCGGTTTGAAGAGGTCTTGTGGTGCCGAAACAGTGGAAACCCCCCAAAAGTGACCCCGTTTTGGAAACTAGACACCTTGAGGAATTCATTGTAGTTTTCATGGGGTGCATGCGACTTTTTGATCAGTTTCTATTCTATTTTTAAGTGGCGCGGTGACTAAAAAACAGCAATTCTACTATTGTTTTTTTATTCTATTTTTTTACAACGTTCACCGTGCGCTATAAATGACATTCACTTTATTCTGCGGGGCGATACGATTACGGCGATACCATATGTTTATAGTTTTTTTATGTCTTATGGCGTTTGCACAATAAAATACGTTTTGTAAAAAATCATTAACTTTTTGTGTTACCTTATTCTAAGAGCCATAACTTTTTATTTTTCCATCAATAAAGCCGTGCGAGGACTTATTTTTTGCGTAACGAACTGTAGTTTCGATCAGTACCATTTTTAGGTACATGCGACTTTTTGATCTCTTTTTATTCCATTTTTTGGGAGGTGAAGTGACCAAACAATTGTGATTCTGGTACAGTTTATTATTATTTTCTTTTACGGCGTTCACCGCGCGGGATAAATAACAAAATAATTTTGTAGCTCAGGCCGTTACGGACGCGGCGATACCAATTATGTATCGTTTATTTGTTTGTTTATATATTTTTATTAATAATAAAGGACTGATAAGGGAAAAGGGGGGAATTTTACTTTTATTACTTTTAAATCTTTTATTTTCTTATTTTTACACTTCTTTTTTTAACTTTTTTTTAACTTTATTACTTTGTCCCATTGGGGGACTTGAGGGCAGGAGGCCCTGATTGCTATTCTAATACACTGCACTACATGCGTAGTGCAGTGTATTGGAGCTGTCAGCTACTCACTGACAGCAAGCATAGTGGGTCCTGACTTCGTCAGGACCCACTAGGCTTCCGTCGATGGCATAGCCGGACGCCATTGTTTGTTGTCCGGTTGCCATAGTCACTATCGCCGGCCGCTATCGCGTAGCAGGCCGGCGATGGCAGCTTAACCCCTAAAAAGCCGCGTTCTCTATTGAACGCGGCTTTTAAGGGGTTAATCAGCGGGGACACAGCGATCGGTCCCCGCTGTAGGAGCTGTGACAGCTGCTGTACGAGACAGCAGCTGTCTCAGCTCCTGTATGTGTGGGAGGATGGCCGAAATGGCCGTTACTCCCGAGACGTACTATTAGGTCATGGAGCGCGAATGCTATGGTTACCATGACCTAATAGTACGTCCAGGAGCGGGAAGGGGTTAAAAGCACTTCACTTTATTTAGTATCATTAAAAAGATACAATACACAGACGCGCTTCATCTGGCTTCATTTACTTCTTATATTCAATTACTTACACACTCTTGTCACCTGCACCTCAAAAATATCTCCAGAATCCGCCCTTTTCTTACTCTGGAAACAGCCAAAACTCTCATTGTCGCTGATTCATTCTTGTCTGGACTACTGTTACTAATTACTAATCAGTCTTCCCCTCACTAAACTTTCTCCTCTCCAATCTATCCTGAATGCAGCAGCCAGGCTCATCTTTCTGACCAACCGCTACACCAAGACCTCTACCCTTTGCCAGTCACTGCCCCGGTTGCCCAATCACTTTAGAATTCAATTAAAACGTATTACTCTCACCCACGAAGCTCTCCACAGTGCTGCACCTCCTTACATCTCCTCCCTCATCTCGGTCTACCATCCTACCCATGCTATACGTTCTGCCAACGACCTTAGATTAAAATCCTCCATAATCCGAACCTCCCACTCCCGTCTCCAAAATTTTTCTCTAGATGCACTATTCCTTTGGAATGCCTTACCATGGAGAATCACGTTAGTTCCCAACATTTACAATTTTAAGCATGCCCTGAAAACACATCTATTTAGGCAAGCCTGTCACATTCCCAAATCTGACTCCTTGCCCTTGTTCACCTATTACACTATTCATCGGTACCTGACCCCTTCATTCAACAGTATTCCCCATACTCCTTGAACTCTAATGCACTTTATGTCTGTCACAGATACTGGCTTATGACTGACTCATGCAGCTTTTGGCCTAGTTCACAGAGTTTTTTGGAGCTGTTCTTGACGTGGAAACTGTGCCAAAAAACAGTCGAAATTGCCTCCCATTGATTTAAAAAGGAGGCAGAGAAGTTTTTTTCCTGCGAGCGGAAAAAAACACTCGCGTAAAAACAAAGTGTCATGCCCTTTCTTCAGGCGTTTCCATCTCTGAGGCAGAGAAAGCGGGAGGCAGAGAAAGCGGGTTTTACTGCGTTTTTTGCCAACTCAATGGCCGCGGCCAAAAAAGCAGCAAAAAGAGTGCAGGCAGGCCAAAATCTGCCTCAAAATTCCTTCGAGAATTTTGAGGCAGATTTTTCAGCCTTTATGTGTACGATCCTATTTTATAAAAGATGGCTGGACCAGTGTACTAAACACCCCTATTTCCTCATAGAGTGTAAGCCTTGCAGGCAAGGACCTCACTCCTCTTGTTTGAATTGTCACTGTGTAATGTCTGATATTGTCTGTACATGTACCCTCTGAATTGTAAACTGCTGAGGAATATGATTGCGCTATATCATTAAAGATTATTATTATCATACACGTTGGGATTTATCCAAGCTGTCTAAAATTGGGACTAACCAGGATAGCACTATGTAACCAACATATACATATTACACCAATAGTTCACTAGAAGATGTTATGCTACTAGGTCAACAGACCATAAGCTTGCTCACTGGGTCACCAATATCTGGATGTTATGCCACTGAGTTAGGAGACATGAAGCTAGCATCAAAGCTCTGGATTAATGAAGAATTCTCTCACTACGTTGCTAGGAAGTGAAATTATTCCACTGAGCGACTAGGAACCGTTTGTTATCCCCACTGGGCCGCCAGGCCTCAGACATTGTACTACAAGGCCACAGACAGTGAGGATTAAACAACTGGGACTAGACAGGTGATGACAATTTACAAAAGATGCCATTACGTCAAAAGGAATTTTGTACAGGGTATACCAATGGGTTGCTGCGTCTGAGCACTGTCTATACAAATAGGTTACTATTTTTCCCTCAGTATACTAAAGGGTCAGTTACCTGAGCTGGCTCCTCGCAGCCCACGAGTATCACATTTTATCCACATATTTTGTAAATGGAGTAGAACGCACCTATCAATTGTTATGATTTTGTAAAGGATCTGCCAGACACAGCTTCTGTGTCGACGCCCGTGGGTAATCAGTCTGCACCTGCTCCTAAGTCTGAGAGAGTGACACGATCTTCTACCAGTCAGGCTGGGAGGCTGAGGAGTGGGAGAGCCTATCACAGCCTGGCCAGACGGAGCTAGCTCCCGCCCTCTGTCTATTCATACCTGCATTTCCTGCTCCTCCTTTGCCTGTGATTCTTTTCTGTTTCCTGGCTCTGCTGCTCTTGCTATGATTATTGACCTTGCTTCATTTTTGACCCTGGCTTTACTGACTATGCTCCTGCTCTGCGATTTGTACCTCGTGCACTCCTGGTTTGACTCGGCTCGTTCACTACTCTTGTTGCTCACTGTGTTGCCGTGGGCAACTGCCCCATTTCCCTTAGCTTCTGTGTACCCTTGTCTGTTTGTCTGTCGTGCACTTATTGAGCGTAGGGACCGTCGCCCAGTTGTACGCCGTCGCCTAGGACGGGCCGTTGCAAGTAGGCAGGGACTGAGTGGCGGGTAGATTAGGGCTCACCTGTCTGTCTCCCTACCCCGTCATTACAGATTTCCTGTATTCCAAAAACATCCAATCCTTTAGACTACAGCACAATTATAATATTTTATTCTAGCATTGAATGCTGAATTATATTGTTTATTAATAGTGATGAATTATCGTTATAGTCAATTCGTTCATTTTGTTATAGTTGTAGAGTTTATGCCTTTCAGTCATGCTTAGCTCTTTCTCATTCCAACACTTTTCTCCTAACAGTGACTATAAAACCTCCATATTATAACTCCATATTAAAGCTATAAGTCATCTGGTCTTTACTGGCATCAACACCTAGGTTACACTTCCTGATCTTCAGTTGTGTTTTCTAACTACTTAGTCCTTGCACAATATCCATTGAGCAATTTCCTGTTGTAAACTAGACTCTGAGCAATTTACTGGACAGTCTGTTGTGTTAAAAGTATCCAACCATGATTACAAATTACCCAATTAATAAAAATTAACATAATATTTGACTTAAGCATTAAACATCTTCTCAGCTTCACTTATTTTTCCCAGAAGTTCCCAGTCACGGAAGTTACGTATCCACTGTCAAATCAATTAAAGAGAAACTGTCATTGTAGGAAACTTTTGACATGTCTTAGTGACATGTCAGAAGTTTTGATCAGTGGGGTGCGGGTGCTGAGACTCCCACCGATCGCTGAAACGAACGGGCAGAAGTGTTTACCTGAGCGCTTTGCCTCTTCGTCTTCGTCTAGTATGCCTAAAGACGAGATCACATAGAAAGTCTATGAGTGCGTCTCATAGACTATTAAAAACCCCATCCACGTGTAGAGGGAAAAAATCATAGCAGAATTGAGGGCATGCTGCAGATTTTCTAATCTGCAGCATGTAAATTCTGTTGCAGATTTTCACCGCGGATTTCCCCCTTTTGGGCTTGTCCACACGTAACGGAATTGCTGCAGAAAACTTCTGCAGCAATTCCGTGTAAACTAGCAGAAATTCCACTGCAGGAAAAAACGCACCATTCCCTGCGGTTTTTACTGCAGAAAATGGTACGTATTAGTGCTGCGTTTTTCTTAATGCTGGGAGACAGAGACATCTCCTCTGAAAAATGCAGCAATTCAGTCCACTTTCCGCAGCAGGAATTGACAATGCTGCGGTACGAAAAATATGCACAGCAGGTGAATTTCTGGTCGGATATCTTACGCAGCATGTGAATGAGATTTGTTAAATCTTACCCACTTTGCTGCTATTGTATTCTGCTACGTATTTTCCATCCGCAATTCTGATGTGGAAAATACTCAGCAATTCCGTTACGTGTGTACAAGCCCCTACAATGCATAAGGTAAAATCTGCATCAAAATCTGCCACAAAATTTGCATGTAACACATGCAGATTTCGTCCCAGATTAAAGAGAACCTTTCACCTCCCCAAACATGTGCAGCTGAGTGCAGCATGTTATAGGAAAGGCTTCACAGACCCTGTCTCACGTAAAATTATTTTTCTAACTCCTTCCGTTATTTACATATCGGTGCCGTTATATTTGGCGCCCGATATGTAAGTAAGCCCCTGAACAGTCAATGGGACGTTTCTAACTAACTAAAAGGCAAGGGGGCGTGATGTCTCCGCCCTGACACTGTCCAATCAGCTGCGGACAGTGTCAGGGCGGCTTGCGCTGTGTTCCCTCCCGCGAGAACACACACAGACTTTTTTTTACTTAATTCCGACCCCAGCTGTTTAACCCTTTTATCGCCTGACTCTTTGATTGCATCACCGGAAACCCAGTGATGCAATCGGAGACTGGGGAACCCTCGGCTGTCAGCCCTGAGGTCCTAGAAAGGACCCAGGGCTGTCTGCTTAGTAAGCCTGCTGTTAGGGCACACAATATGTTGCCCTAACAGAACTCTGTGTTATTGTGACACTGTGTAATGTTTTAGCATACACAAGTATGCTAATATATTATAAGTAAAAAATAAACTTGTAAATAAAGTTGTCGCATTATGTAATTAAATTTTGTTTAGCAAAAAAAAAAGTTATTATTTAGTATAAAATACATTTTATTGGTATGATTTACACAGTAGATTTTTTCTACTCCTCAAACCACATAGGAAATGTAGCAACAAGCCGGGAGACAGATGGTAATGGCGTCTGGAGAGACTAAAATGGGAAACAACCGGGTCAAAGTACCAAAACAGTACTAGTCAGAATAACAGACAAGGACATTAGATTACTATGAACACTATGAATATAAAAGAGAAACAGATATATTCAAGGAACATTTGAAAAAGTTAGAAAAATAAAGGATGACCAGCTGATACCACGAGTGAGACTGATGGTGCGTCTCGGACATGTAAATCACATTTTTATTGTAGCAATGTTATCTGTGTATATTTGACTTATGTGTTTGAATAGCTGCATTCATATATAAATAAATATGTTTATGTATTTGTTATACAAAATGTAGGTATGGTCATTCTTTAGCAATCGCAGGCAATATTGCCTTTGTCTTTGGAGGCTGCACTACTAACAAAGTTCTGGTAAGTGGCATTTTCTGTCATCTTTATTACTTTGTAATTGTAATATCACATAAAACGTCCAATATTGGCCACATAACACGTGAAATATCTACTATGGCCTATAACTATTGCACATATGTTTTCAAGCTATTTACTGTTGATTAATCATAAACCTAATTGAACACTTCATTTAATAATGAAACTCCTCTTCTTGTTGGGTGTAAAGTCTGGGGTCTAAAGGTTCAAACCTACAAATTCAAGCACGCTAAATACAAATACCCAACCGGCTGGTTCTCAGGTGCTTTAAACCAAATGACTGACTCCTTACAAGATGTTCGTCTCTTAGCATACAGTGTGGGTAAAGTCTGTAGTCACAAAGATGAATACTTCATTATTAAAGGGTTGTCCAACAATTAAATATAAAATTCCTCTGTTGTCGAAGAAAAAATAAACATTTTTAAAATTGAACCATTTAAAAAAAAAATATTCATGTGTGTAGATATTGATCTATTACTATGTGCTATATTACACTTGAATGGGAGAAGGCTGTAATACTGTGGACCACCGCTATAAGTGTGTCAGTGATTCACAGTGCTGCGGCCCCTTCAAAACAGCTGATAGGCGGATGTTGGACCCCAACCTATCAGATATTGATGTCCTATACTCAGGATAGGCCATCAATTTCTTAGGGCTGGAAAACACCTTTAACTGGTTGCCGACACAGGACGAGAATACTCGTCCTGAGCGGCGGGTACTTGGCGCATCAGGACGTGTATTCTCGTCCTGTGCGACAGCCAGTGTCCGCACGCCATGATGAGCAGGGCAATGGTTGTAACGGCTGTAATACACAGCCACAGCCCCGCTCTATCGGCGGAGAGAAGAGAAACCTCTTTTCTCCGGCGATAACCCCTTGAATTCCGCGATCAACACGTTTTGTTAAATAAATAAAAAAATAGTAAAGAAAATACACAAAAATAATTTTTTTTGTTACAATAAATAAACTTTTCAAAATATAAGTCCCAAAACATCAAATAATATACACATATCTGGTATCGCCACGTCCGTAACAACCTGTACAATAAATGTATAATGTTATTTATGATGGTCAGTGTATGGTGTAAAAAAAAGAACGAAAACCGCAGTGGGTCTGCTTTTTTTTGTACATTTTTGCCAAAATAACAATTTATAGAAATTAAACGATAATGTAAATGTACCAAAAAATGGTACATACATAAAGTACAACAAAGTCTCATACAGTTATGTCAGACAAAAAATGAAAACGTTATGAGCGCCGGGATGCAAAGAGGAGATATAGAATAATAGATCGGTCCTCAAGGCCAAAATTGGCCGTGTCCTTAAGAGGTTATTGCCTATGGGATACATAAAATCAGCCGAGTGAGCTCACCCTAATGGAGAGCATGAGAAGCAACCTCTTCATGGAACAGGATCAGACATTTAATGCATATCAAATCGATATATCAGAGATGTCTTTTGTGGGAAAACCTCCAGCAAAGTTCTGGTAAGTGTCATCTTCCATCACATTGCAATTGTAATATCACGTTCCTCCGTGACTGATCCTTTATATAGAGGTCTCTGATGTTGAACAAATCTCATTTTTATCCGGGCACCATGGATTAGAAGCTTCACTGGCAAATGTGTCTGACATATTCTTTAAACATATGATAAAATAAATGCTTCTTTGCTCATATATTTAGGAATATTATATTGAGTATGAAAAAGTAATTATAGTTTGATAATATAGTCATTTTATGTTAAGTTTCACAGTAGAATAGTACAGTATAACCTGACCTGATTAGTGTGCCTTACGTTAGACAAGCGGGTCCTAAGATCTCTGCCGAAGGCGAAGGCAGTGGAGGTCAATTGTGACATAAAGAAAAGCAGCTTGACCCAGTAGTATAATCGACCCCACCGATCCAACAAAGCAGTGTTTCCAAACTTTGTACCCTCATGTACCCTAAAATGGTCATATTTTAAGCCTTCCCTTGGTATTGCACAGGTGATTATTATCTTTGGGATATCCAGATGTGGATACACTTTATTATAATATTGTATCTACATGTATCGCCCTTCTTACAGTATTACAGATTACAATGGTAAGGGATTACAATGGATGAGTACCAATATAGAAAGATAGGGCCGAGGTTGGGGGAATCTACAGTATCATCTATGATCATTGGATGACTAAGCAGAAAGTTATTCTACTCGATCCGAATATTGTTTTATGAGGGATTTGTACAATGTAATATTCTTTTCTTGTAATCAGTGTAATAAATTATTCATTACAGAAATCAGTTTATTAGCCGTCAATATACAACAGGTTTAATTACAATATAAAAACCATCATCATAGGAAAATTTGTGTTTTTTTCTTTATAAATATTCTTGGCAATATTATTTTTGCTGAAAACACATATATTTTTAAGAATTGTATCAATTTGCCAAGTTATTTCAAATATTTTCAGAACTAATTAATGTATTTGTGGTTTTTTTATAGGATGAGAAGCCAGTTTATGTCAATGACTTTTACATGCTTACAAGTAAGAATTTCTTCCTCAATAATATATAAAATGTAAAATTGTGGTTTGTTTGGTTACACCTCGTTTTATATAATGCGGACAGTAAATTACTGACTTTTTTAAATGTTTTTTAATACATTTATTATATAAGCAAAAGCTGGGAGAGCATCCCAAATGGAGGAAAAGAATAAAAGGAAAAACTTAGGTTTCTTTTTTTGGATCCTCTCCAGGTTTTTACAAAAAAAAATAATATATATATATATAATAAAAATAACTGCACCAAACTGCGTTTTTGGAGCAGGGCTTCTTAATCTATGTTTGAGTATCTTTGTATGGGTAGCGATTAAAGGATTTTTACAGAATTAGGGAAACATGTCTGTTTTCTGCTAGAAACAGCACCACACCTGTCCAAGGCTTGTGCCTGGAACTGTAGCTCAGCTCCATTGAAGTAAATATGACCGAGTTGCAATACCACACACAACCTGCGGTGCAGGAATGGTGGAGAAACGGTGAATACAGTGTATTGGAAAGTTTTTCATTTGACTATTTTACACCTAGGGCTGGGCGACAAATCAAATTAATTTGATTAATTCGCCCTGGAGTCGTGTGACGATTCTGTTTTTAAACAGAATCTGTAATGATGGGGGTAGGGAAACAGACAAGTGAGCCCTAATCTACCCGCCACTCAGTCCCTGCCTACTTGCAACGACCCGCCCTAGGCGACGGGGTACAACTGGGCGACGGTCCCTACACTCAATAAGTGAACGACAGACAAACAGACAAGGGAACACAGAACCTAAGGGAAACGGGGCAGTTGCCCACGGCAACACCGTGAGCAACAAGAGTAGTAAACGAGCCGAGTCAAACCAGGCGAGTACGAGGTGCCAAACGCAGAGCAGAAGAGTAGTGAACAAGCCGAGTAAAACCAGGAGAGCACGAGGTACCAAACGCAGAGCAGGAGAGTAGTCAACAAGCCAGGGTCAATACGAAGCAGGGACAAATAGTACAAGAAGCTGCAGCAGGGCCAGGAAACCAACAGAGAAGATTCACAAGCAAGGAGGAACAGGAAAGGCAGGTATAAATAGACAGAGGACGGGAGCTAGCTCCGTCTGGCCAGGCTGCGATAGGCTCTCACACTCCTAAGCCTGCCATCCTGAGTGGTGGAAGATGGAGTCAGTCTCACAGACCTAGAAGCAGGTGCAGACTGATTACCTATGGGCATTGATAAAGAAGCTGTGCCTGGCAGATCCTTTACAGAATCGTTGAATCGATTTAATAATCTCACCGTCTGGCTGAGCTACAGGAGGAAGCTTTGCCCAAGCGCATCGTCACCTGTGACTAAAATGGAGTCGCTCTTTTACCACTGTTGCTCCCCTCCTCGGACGCTGGCCACCATTCCATCCACTCAGTAAGGAGAGAGGAGACACAGGACGCAACATTGCTGTCTCTTCCCACCTCCTCCGCAGTACTCATCTGTTAATCATCTATTGGCTGGCAGCTTATGAAGTCATATGCTGCCAGCCAATGGCGGTAGATCATTCAGAAAAGGGATGAGTGGGACAATGTAAACTAAGATTGGTGCCAAAGCCCCTGACATCACGGTCCATATAGGGACAGTGATGTCAGTAGGGGAGAAGGAAGCGGCTCTGCTCCGGGACAGCATCTCTGGGGAAGCCCTGACATCACTGTCCATATATGAACAGTGATGTCAGGAGCAGAGCAGTGTCCCAGACAGAGTCCTAGTAGTGCTCTGCTCGGGACTTTTGCTCTGTGATTGCCCCTGACATTACTATCCATATATGGACAGTAACGTCAGGGGCTTCCCCAGAGCCCGAATACCGGAGCAGAGCCTTTACTATCGCACTGCCAGGACTTCAAACTCTGCTCCGGACATTACTATCCATATATGGGTAGTGATGTAAGGAGCAGAGCAGGAATCCCAGGCAGAGTGCCAGTAGATCTCTGCCCGGGACTATAGCTCTGGGGTTGCCCCTGACATTAGGGGCTCCTCCTGAAGCGGAATCACCAGCGAGAGCGTCGGCAATGCTCTGGTTGGGGATTCCACTCCTAGAGGGAGTCCCAAAGGCGCTACCTACAGGGAGAGGGTCTGTGTGACGCTCCCTGGGACGGGGGGCTTTGTGGCACTACCTGGGAGGGGGGACAGTGTGGCACTACCTGAGAGTGGGGGCTGTGTGGCACTACCTGGGAGGGGTCTGTGTGGCACTACCTGGGAGAGGGGCAGTGTTTTTTTCAGTTTATTTAATAGTAATAATAAAATTGAGATTCAAATCGAAAATCGCTCATAGGGTTGAAAAAAAATCTAGATTTTATTTTTTGCCAAAATCGCCCAGCCCTATTTACACCCAAGCTAGAAAATACCTTTCATTACTAAATGCTTTGCTTTTGCTCTGGACAGACACAATACTGAATTACTGAATTTCATAATTCAATGTAGCCAACATTGAAAGGTAATTCAGGTGCAGTTGCATTGCTTACAGACACTCTTGACCTACAGCCTCGTAGATTATTTTGCACAAAAGACATACATACCAAATTCGTCAGAATTTTTCTGGCCACTAGGATAATGGTAATAATCCAAAATGTATAAATATAATTATAATTGGTGTTATGAAATGTTACGTAACTGGCAGGGATGTACGCAAGGGGGGGGGGGGTTTACACCCCTTTTAATTGTATCGGCTTCCAGGATGCAGATACAATTGAATCCTATGGCCCTACCCCACCACACCCTCTCAAAGGTTGCAAGTTGCTGCCTGCGAGGCACAGGGAACTCGACGCAGGCTGCCACGATGTGGGGTAGTCATCGATGCTGCCTGTGTCATGCCACTGACAAAGCGGGTGACCGGCTAGAAAAGGCTTGTATCCTGAGCTGCTCCGTTTATTGTGGGAATGGGGTTAGGTGCTCAATGTGTGGGGGAACTAAGGGGGCACTTTAACTGTGTGGGGGACACTAAGGGGGCATTTTAACTGTGTGGGGGCACAAAGGGGGCACTATCAATGTGTAGGAGCAGTAACTGGGCACTATTACTGTGAGTATGGCACTAAGTGAGCAATATTACTGTTAGAAAGGCACTAAATGGGCACTGTTACTGTGGGGAGGGCACTACAGGGTACTGTTACTGTGAGGAGGACACTAAGAGGAAACCATTAAATTGTGGGGGGCACTATACTGTGTTGTGGGCATTATTACTTTGTGTGGACACATGGGGGGGCACTGTTACTGTGTAGAGGCACTAAAATAGCACTATTACTGTGTAGGAGCACTAAGGGGCACTATTTTATGGGAGGTTACTATAGTCATGGGGCACCTGGGGTAGCAGTGGGAAGCAGTATTTGGAGAATCAGCAGGATAGTACTGGTAAAGCAGCAGAATGGGAAATTTTTGCAGAGGGTTGGGGAAAGGTGGGGAGGGTTCTAGAAAAGGGAGGAGCCAAAGATGTCTAGACAGCAAACTCTGCAGCAAAGATGTCTAGACATCAGACTCTTGGTAGTCTGTGCCGGATGAAGAAACAGCAAAATGAACGATTCCACTAAAAGAGGATGCGTCTGGCTTTCTCCCCGAACTGCGGCAGTCACATTCTCTGTACTACTACTACTACTACTACTACTACTACTACTGCTACTGCTACTGCTGCTGCTGCTGCTGCTGCTGCTGCTGCTGCTACTGCTACTGCTACTGCTACTGCTGCTGCTGCTACTGCTACTGCTACTGCTGCTGCTGCTGCTGCTGCTACTACGCAGCATAAGGACAGGCATGGCAGGCTACACAGTGCAACAGACTTTTTGAGCAGAGTATGTGGCTGACCGTATTTGGGAGAAAATAGAGCAAAGTAGTTTAGGAATCTTTCTCCCCGATAACCGACGGCCGTAGTCTCTGCTCAGCCTGCTGTTGTAGGAGCTATGAGAATGAGGGGAAGATCAGTGTGCAAAACTGAGTTTAACTAATGCTTCATAATGAATTTAAAGAAAAAAAAACCTTGATATAATCCTACGTACACCCCAGGAAACTGGTATCCACATTGTTAATTTTCTGATCTTGGGGAATAACCTCATGGAATTATGCGGAGTAGACAAAAATGTTTATTGTGGCACTGAATGTAGTGGACCCCGTTTAATAGTAAACAAAAAAAGGAAAAGGTGGTCAGGTCACCTAACTTAATCCATTAAATATGACGTGGGATCCATGCATGGAGGCATCTGGAGCAAGAAGTATTCAGAGGAATTGATTATCTACATTTAGAAAAAAATTCTCTTTCCATATAGCCATAGAAATATTTGCTAAAGGAGGGGAGAAAATGGCCCCCATTCCCCAGAGGCTCCTATCTTCTGGAGAAATAATCCTGGTCAAGATAATTCTACCGTCATGACCAAATTTTCTTTGATTAGTGTATGATCTATATCGTTCCAGGTAATAACATAGAGATTGTACAGCTTACATGTGTGGGTATGCTGGAATATAGAGCTACTACATCACAAGAAAGCCATGGGGAGTCACTGAACCATTTCACATTTTTCAAGGATGAAAAAATCCTTGATCTGTGATGACAAACCGCCGTGGAATTGTAGTGTTTGCTGAATGAATGTAAAGTTTTATATCATACGTACATACCAGGTGGATATCAGTGCTGGAACCTACTGCCTTTTCTTTATCAATGGTTAATAGTAGTTACCAGAGATTCCTGTCACCTGGAGAAGACGTTTTGGCATATATGACACCTAAGCCTGGTCTGTGCAAACTTACAAAGATGGGTCAAAAAAATATCTCCTCAGAACTAAGGGATCATAGTGAGGTGAATAAGCGGCCAATCGCCTACTCAATAAGCATGATCCTTTCTTATATTAACTCTTTCTCTCCATTCAATAAATACATAAGGTGCTTACCCACCTACTTCATCTCTTGAATGACAATTGTTGCCCACATCTTAAGAATAAATAGCAAAAGGTGCTGTGATTTTAGTAACGTATTTTGTGCAACTCTTTTTGATGTTAATCTAGTAAAGCAATGTTTATATTAAAGGACCCCTTTAGCCAAGAGTAGCTACTCAACCAAATATGAGTTTAATAGAGGGCTGTGATGTCCATATTGTATCACAAGAGCAAAAATGTACACAGTACATCTATTTATCAAACCAAAACAAAAGATCATATCTAGTTGTGTAAGTTGCACAAAATGCTGTACAATTGTTATAATTGGGTAAAATAATTTATTCAACAGTTACACCCAATGATCTAACATGGGAACTCATCCCACAGACTGGCCACATACCAACCCCCAGAGAGGGCCATGACATTTTGTAAGTATTATATATGATTAGTTTAAGAAGTTTTTCTTTGTTTCATACTCATTAGTTAGTGAATAAGTACAAATCCACAGATATCATAAATGTAAATTCTACATTTTATCTGATTACCTACATTCGTCTTCAAAATTGATCCATTAAATTGTTTCACAAAATCTTACCTAGTGTCCATGGAAAGGAACATTGTCAAAGATAGCCAAGTGAATTATCAAGTATTTAGTAAAATTTTTCTTTTTCTTTGTTTTTTTCCGGGTGGTGTTATATTTTTCATTGTTACTATTTTGGGGTACATACAACTGATTGACTAACTTTTATATATTTTTTAGTGGGTATAATGGGGAAAAAAAGCAATTCCGCCATTGTTTTTCGGGATTATTTTTTCTTATGTTGTGATGTACTATTTGCCATGATGTACTATTATGTAATGGAGCTGGAAAAGGGTTAGGGCACTAAGCTCTTAAAGAGGCTCTGTCACCAGATTTTCAAACCCCTATCTCCTATTGCAGCAGATCGGCGCTGCAATGTAGATAACAGTAAAGTTTTGTTTTTTTTCAAAAACGAGCATTTTTGGCCAAGTTATGACCATTTTTATATTTATGCAAATGAGCCTTTCTCAAGTACAACTGGGCATGTTTAAAGTTATGTCCAAGTGGGCGTGTATTGTGTGTGTACATCTGGACGTTTTTACTTGTTTTACTAGCTGGGCGTTGTGAATAGAAGTGTATGATGCTGACGAATCAGCATCATCCACTTCTCTTCGTTACCACCCAGCTTCTGGCAGTTCAGACACACAGCGTGTCCTCGCTCATCCGACGCGATGAAGTTCCTGTGGGAGGAAGTGAGTGACGTCACAGCGTGATCTCGCAAGGACACGCTGTGTGTCTGTGCAATGCCAGAAGCTGGGTGGTAACGAAGAGAAGTGGATGATGCTGATTGCAATGGGCTTGGCTGAAACACCCGAACTCAACAGAGATGTCTATATACTTCTGGCCATACAGTCTTTAACTGTGTGTGTGTGTGTGTGTGTGTGTGTGTGTGTGTGTGTGTGTGTGTATATATATATATATATATATATATATATATGCACACACAGTTAGGTCCAGAATTATTTGGACAGTGGCACAATCTTCACAGTTTGGGCTCTGCATGCCACCACCACATTGGATTTGAAATGAAACAACTGAGATGCAATTGAAGTGAAGAATTTCAGGTTTAATTCAAGGGGTTGAACAAAAATATCCTGTGAAATGTTCAGGAATTGCAACCATTTTTCTACGCAGCCTCCTCATTTCAGGGGCTCAAAAGTAATTGTACAAATTAACATTACCATAAATAAAATGTTTTTTTTTAATACTTTGAGGAGAATCCTTTGCAGGCAATGACTGCCTGAATTCTGGAGCCCATGGCATCACCAAACGCTGGGTTTCCTCCTTTGTGATGCTTTGCCAGGCCTTTATTGAAGCTGTCTTCAGTTATTGCTTGGGTCTTTCTGCCTTAAGTTTTATCTTAAGCAAGTGAAATGCATGCTCGATCTTTGCCTAAAAAAACTCCTGGGTTGTTTTGGGTCATTGTCCATCTGTACTGTGAAGCGACATCCAATCAACCTTGCTGCATTTGGTTGAATCTGAGCAGAAAGCATATCCCTGAACACTTCAGAATTCATCATCAATAAACACTAGTGACCCAGTGCCTATGGCAGCCATGCATGCCCATACCACCACACTGCCTCCACCATGTTTTACAGTGGATGTGGTGTGCTTTGGATCATGAGCCGTTCCAAGCCTTCTCCATATTTTCTTCCTCCCATCATTCTGGTACAGGTTGATCTTGGTTTCATCTGTCCAAAGAATGCTGTCCCAGAACTGGGCTGGCTTCTTTACATGTTGTTTGGCAAAGTCTAATCTGGCTTTTCTATTTTTGAGGCTGATTAATGGTTTGCACCTTGTGGTGAACCCTCTGTATTTGCTCTCCTGAAGTCTTGTCTTTATAGTAGACTTAGATACTGATACACCTACTTCCAGGAGAGTGTCCTTCACTTGGGCAGCTGTTGTGAAGGTTTTTTTTTTCACATTGGAAAGAATTCTACGATCATCCACCACTGTTGTCTTCCGTGGACGTCCAGGCCTTTTGGAGTTCACGAGATCAACAGTGCGCTCTTCTTTTTTTTTTGTCAAGAATGTACCAAACTGTTGATTTGGCCACTCCTAACATTTGTTCTATCTCTTTGATGGATTTCTTCATTATTTTCAGCCTAACGATGGTCTGTTTCACTTGCATTGAGAGCTCCTTTGACCTCATGTTGTGGGTTCACAGCAACAGATTCCAAATGCAAATGCCACACCTGGAATCAACTCCAGACCTTTTACCTGCTTAATTGATGATGGATTAATGAGGGAATAGCCCATGCAGCCCATTAAATAGCTTTTGAGATGTAATTCCTAAACCCTTCCTCAAATTAGGATGTGAATACCCTCAAATTAAAGCTGAGATTATGCACTTTTAGCCCGTATTGATTATATAACATAATTTAATATGTTTTGGTAAACAGCTAAAATGGCAAAACTTCTTGTTCCCCTAGCTTTTCATTTTCCGTTTACTTTTCCTATTCTCCTCCCCTCCTCTCAACTCCCACCCCCCTTTTTTTCACTCTTTTTCTCTCCCTTTTCTCTGCAGGTATGCTGCGTCACGTACAGACGGATCTGCTGATAGGTTCGTTGAATGTTAAGGGCTTATATAGCCCTGGAGAGCGATCCATCCTTCTGAATCTGTTAAAAAGTAGACATCTGTATGTTGCGTTCTTTAAAAAAACTCACTTATGTGAACAGAAACCATTCAAATTGTCCAACTTATGCTTTCCCCATGCTTATCATAGTTACACGCCTGACCCGAAATCCAGGGAGACGAGTATCCTCCTCTCACGTTCCCTTCCATGAGAATTTCTAGAGTCTCGCAGTGATGGCATGGGGCGAATGCTTCTACTTAAGGGCTCTGTTGCCTCCCACCTTTGCCTCTTTATACTTACCCAATGTGGGTCAAGGTACGGCTCTTATTAGCTTTTTAGAAACCCTTGAGGCATTCGGGGAGGGTACCATTGTCCTGGGCGGGGACTTCAATGTTGCATTGGATCCTACTATAGATGTCTCTAGCAGATCGTCGTCGATTTTGCTTTCCCAACTTTGCCGTATCAAACGGTCCCTTCATGACCAGAATTTCATTGACACTTGGTGTTTACTACACCCGTCAGATAGGGATTTTTCTTTCTATTCCCCACCACATGATACTTATTCCAGACTTGACCTATTTTTTATCAAACATCATTCTCTCCATTCCCTCAAATCTGCGGACATTGACACGATCACCTTCTCTGACCATGCGCTCGTCACATTGGTCCTTTCTTTTCATTCCCCGCTCCCTCATCAGTCTCAATGGACACTGAATCCCTCCCTTCTCAGTGACTCGGCAGCCACATCTGATATCCAACGCTCAATTGAGGAATATTTTACACTCAACGCCACAGACGATACTAACCCACGCGTAATTTGGGAAGCCCATAAATGTGTCATCCATGGTACGTTTATCAAACATGGCGCTCGTTTGAAAAAGGAATGCTCCACAGCCATCACCCATCTACTATCGGAGATTGAGATTCTAGAGACCTCTCATAAACGTTCCCGCGATCCAGATTGTAAGATATCTCTACTCCAGAAACGGGAAGACCTTAGAACCCTCCTGATGTCCAAGGCCAATGTCACGAGGGGTACGTGGATCCACTGGGCCGTACCGCCTTGATGGTATGGCAGCTGGCCAACACCACACAGGTCACAGTCTATAGTTCGTATAGTGTACCTGTGGTAACTCAGACAGTAGCAAGACAGGCTCAGCTGGGACTAGGCAGCAGGCAGATGTCAGGCGTGGTGTAGCAGGACAGGCGTGGAACACAGCACAGCACGACTTCAGCTCAACACAGCACTTAACCAGGATAGCACGGGATACAGGTTACAGGTAGCAGGAACAAGGAAAACTGGGAACTGGAAAACACTAGGAGACCATTTGCATAGACATACTAGGATAACGGCAACAAGGCTCAGGCAAGATAGGAAGGGGCAGAGCCCTTCTTATAGTCCAGGGTGCTCTAGAAGCGATCAGCTCAATCTCACACCAGTGTGCGCTCCAAGGCTGACTGAGCTCACGAGCGCACCCTGGTGGCCACTGTGGAACAGGACGGCCTTATGTGCAGACATCTCTGGAGAGAAGGGCGTCGACCAGACGGAAGGAGTTCGTGGTCAGAGACCACAGACGTTACAGCCAAAGCTACATTATCCAAATGTAAACTGCATTTTTATGAGTATGGAAACAAATGCAGTAAATCTCTCGCTAGAGCACTGCGTATTCAACAAACACATACTTATATACCCTTTATAACTCCTCCTTCCCGCCCTCGTGCCCACTTGCCATTAGACATAGCCTCCACATTTCGCGACTTTTACGCCTCTTTGTATAACACTGACTCCACTAATCCAGCCACCCTCTCTAGAAACTTCCGATTAAAACCTACATTGCAAACTCTGGCTTTCCCTCCTTATTGGAAGAAAATCTCACTGCCTTGGAAACTCCAATTTCCTTGCAGGAGCCGTCTTATGCCCTCAAACATTCTCAGTCGGGCAAAGCTCCCGGTCCTGACGGAATTTACGTTACCGTACTACAAAAATTTTTTTGATGCTTTGATTCTACATTTCTTAAATTCCTTCAACTCTTTTTCCACTTAATCAACCATCCCCTCTGATGCACTTAGGGCACACATAGCAGTGATTCCTAAACCCGGTAAAGACCCCTCACAATGCGCAAGTTACAGACAGTTTCTCTTCTCAACACAGACATCAAGCTCTTTGCAAAGATTCTTGCTGTACGTTTGGCATCGTTGCTGGGGGATGTCGTTCACACGGATCAGGCTGGATTCATGTTAGGTAGAGAGGCACGTGACAACACGACAAAGACAATTAACCTTATCCACAAGGCTAAGGTATCTAATATACCACTCATGTTCCTGTCCACAGATGCTGAGCAAGCATTTGACAGAGTCAATTGGACATACATGGAAGAAACCCTTCTCCTACTTGGCCTTAAATCCCACTTGATGGGCTGGATAATGTCCTTGTACTCTTGCCCCTCTGCTAGAGTCTGAAAACGGTATCCTCTCAGATGGGTTTTCAATTCACAACGGGACCAGACAGGGTTGTCCCTTATCCCCTTTCATTTTAGTTCTGACCCTGGAGCCTTTTCTTCGTTATATTCGAGCAAACCCTGACATTAAAGGGCTGAAAGTGGGTGCTACGGTGGATAAGGTTGCGGTATATGCGAATGATGTATTATTTTTTTTGACCAACCCATCCATATCCCTCCCAAACCTGATGCAGGATTCCAACAATTTTCTAAACTGTCTAATTTCTAAATAAATCTCTCTAAATCAGAAGCTATGAACATCTTCCTCCCCTCCCCTCTCTTACCTACCTTAGAACACTCCTTTAGCTTTAAATGGAACTCGGTAGCCCCCAAATATCTCGAGGTTAACATCCCAGCTGACTTGAAAAACCTATTCAGCATAAATTTCCCTCCTCTCCTTGCCGACATAAAGTTGGACTGCTCTAGGTGGACGAAAGGTACTTTCACGTGGATGGGACGATGCACCATATTCAAAATGAACATCCTTCCCAGGATCTTAAACCTGTTCCAGGCCCTCCCTATAGCCATCCCAATATCGTTTTTCAAATCGGTCAATTCCCTGCAAATATCATTAGTTTGGAATGACAAATCTTCTAGACTCAAACGCACACTTCTGTGTAGAACTAAGGAGTCAGGGGGCCTAGCATTTCCTGATATTAGAACTTACCATATTGCATCCCACCTCTCGTGGGTAGTCGATTGGTGCAGACACGCTCTCTTCAAACCGTGGGTGTGTTTGGAACAAAGTGTCTCTGAGGTTCCCCTTGCTGTCATCCCGTGGTTGGACCGTAATCAACTCAAACCTCTTCGCCAACAGCCTACTATTGGCCCTACTCTGCTATGTTGCTCCATCTCCTCAGTGAGGTCATCTCTTATCCCAGTTCACTCCTCAATGTATCCCATTCTGGCGAACCCATTTTTCCCATCAGGTCTGACAGACCCAGTCTTCGATCCTGGTTCACCTCAGGCAAGTTTAGAGCAGCTCATTTCCTGAGTGGTGCGGACTGGCTCTCTATTTCTGACCTGTCTGAGTTACCTGACCTTCAGCGCTTAGGTCATTGGAGATCCCTTCAACTTCAACATTTTTGTTCCTCCATTTCGTCCCCTTCTTTATGTCAAACGAACAGGACACCTTTGGAAGATTTATGTGTTGGATCTGATCTGATTCGACATACGTTGTCGAAAATTTACACTCTACTTCAGAATCCCCCTGATCTCCCTCCCCTAACTACCTCTCACAATGGGAGGCTGATTTGAACATTTCCCTCAACTACACAACGAAAACGCATCCTCACTCTGGCCCACAAGACTTCGATCAGTTCTCGCTATCAAGAAGCTAGTTTAAAACTACTATCTCGCTGGTACAGGGTTCCGGTTTGTCTGTACTGCTTCTTCCCTACAGTATCTCCCCTTTGTTGGAGATGTGGATTGGAGAATGGTACCTTCCTCCACACCTTTTGGTCCTGCTCTCTTCTTGTGCCGTATTGGGATGGAGTTAAGAAGGTGATCCGCGAGGTCACAGATACAGTCATTCCTCTGGATGCAGCTTTCTTTCTCCTCTATCACTGCGACATTCCTGTTATATATAAACGTTCACTGCTTCACTTTTTAGTGATGGCAGCATGTCATTGCATTCCATTAAAATGGAAAAATTCTTCTCCTCCTGCTCTGTCCCTCTGGATTTCCAAGGTCAATGACCTCATGCATATGGAAGACTTGACCTCCACTATCAATGACTCACATGATAAATTCTGCCAAACATGGGCTCCATGGATTATCTTTCAGAGCTCTGACTCATACAAAGACATCCTTCGGGTGATAAGTCTTGACCAAAAACCCGGTTGAGGTACTTTCGTGGCGACGTGGCATGCCTCACTATGTAGTACTACATTCCTTCCTCTCTTCTCATCCTCCTCTTTGCCTCCTCCTTCCTCCTCCTTATATTGGTCTTGTTTCTTTAGACGTTTACTCCAATTGTTATTTGACTTCTGAAAATCTTCTCACTCACCTTACGTGAGAATGCTCTACTGAACAGTTTCATTTCCCATGTATATTGTTTTTATATTCTTTTTTTTTTTTTTTTTTTTTTTTTTTGTATACTGTGAATTCAAAAAGAAAAAAACAAAAAATATTTTCCAAAACATACCAGGCACTCTTTGGGATAAGAATAATTTTGTATACATTTTTATTAAATTCCATATAAAAATATATTTTAAAGATTTTTCATATATAAATATATCTCTTTCCTCTTTTATCCATAATACAAAGATTTTTTATAGGAAAAGAAAAGGGTTTGAGAAAACACATTTGTTTCAAACTAGATGTACATAATTTAAAAAAATGTCTCCTGGCCAGGATACCAACACAGACTTTTATAACATTACTTCCATTAATTTATCCCCCTCTAAACACAATGACATGTCATGATGAGATATCTAGGTAATAGGTGTTCTATACATAAGCCATAATCAGACCCATATAAGAGATTAGCTATAAGAACCGGTTCTGAAGATTTTTTATCCAGACACCATTGGTCTCCGTTCACACTTGCGCTTTTTTCTTTTTACTCCTTCTTTTCTAATTTTGATCCGAAACCAACAGAGACAGTTCCTCTTGTATGATAGCAATGCAATTGTATATAAGGGGTTAAATATTCATCTTTAAATCTTCCTATACTCGGGGGCAGCCGAGATTTCACCCAAAGGTGAGCAAATTTAAGCAATCAGGATACTAACTCAGACTTTTATAACATTACTTCCATTAATGTATCCCCCTCTAAACACAATGACATGTCATGATGAGATATCTAGGTAATAGGTGTTCTATACACAAGCCATAATCAGACCCATACAAGAAATTAGCTATAAGAACCGGTTCTAAAGATTTTTTATCCAGACACCATTGGTCTCCGTTCACACTTGCGCTTTTTTCTTTTTTTCTTCTTTCTTTTTCCTCCTTCTTTTCTAATTTTGATCCGAAACCAACAGAAACAGTTCCTCTTGTATGATAACAATGCAATTATATATAGGGAGTTAAATATTCATCTTTAAATCTTCCTATACTCGGGGGCAGCCGAGATTTCACCCAAAGGTGAGCAAATTTAAGCAATGGAGCACGCTCCTACATTTAAGAGTCGGACACCATTTCAGACACCATTGGTCTCAGTTCACACTTGCATTTTTTGCTTTTTCCTCCTTCTTTTAGAATTTTGGTCCGAAACCAACAGGAGCAATTCCTCTTATATATGCAAATATAGATAAAGAGTTGAATACTCATCTTTATGTTGATCTCGCAACTCAAGGTGGACTGAAAGTTCACTCTTTTTCAATATGTTCCTCCTCCTGGAGCAATTGTAGGGTTAAGGCAGATTTTAGAAATATATCAATCGGGTTTTTCACCCCTTCAATCTCATCATTGGCATGAATTCAAGAGTATTCAACTCTTTATCTATATTTGCATGGCTATTATATAAGAGGAATTGCTCCTGTTGGTTTCGGACCAAAATTCTAAAAGAAGGAGGAAAAAGCAAAAAATGCAAGTGTGAACGGAGACCAATGGTGTCTGAATAAAAAATTAACGTGGATACCAGCATAGCAGGATTCCGACTCTTAAATGTAGGAGCGTGCTCCATTGCTTAAATTTGCTCACCTTTGGGTGAAATCTCGGCTGCCCCCGAGTATAGGAAGATTTAAAGATGAATATTTAACCCCTTATATACAATTGCATTGCTATCATACAAGAGGAACTGTCTCTGTTGGTTTCGGATCAAAATTAGAAAAGAAGGAGTAAAAAGAAAAAAGTGCAAGTGTGAACGGAGACCAATGGTGTCTGGATAAAAAATCTTCAGAACCGGTTCTTATAGCTAATCTATTATATGGGTCTGATTATGGCTTATGTATAGAACACCTATTACCTAGATATCTCATCATGACATGTCATTGTGTTTAGAGGGGGATAAATTAATGGAAGTAATGTTATAAAAGTCTGTGTTGGTATCCTGGCCAGGAGACATTTTTTTAAATTATGTACATCTAGTTTGAAACAAATGTGTTTTCTCAAACCCTTTTCTTTTCCTATAAAAAATCTTTGTATTATGGATAAAAGAGGAAAGAGATATATTTATATATGAAAAATCTTTAAAATATATTTGTATATGGAATTTAATAAAAATTTATACAAAATTATTCTTATCCCAAAGAGTGCCTGGTATGTTTTGGAAAATATTTTTTGTTTTTTTCTTTTTGAATTATTGCTCTCCGAAACGGCACCGTGCCATATATGGATTGCATATTTTGGGATTTCTATTAGGTATGGTTTATAACCATTTTTTGTGTTTAGCTCATACTGTGAATTCCTCTTGCTCTGTAAAATGGACCTTTTAGGTCATGAAAATAAAGAATAAAAAAAAAAAAATGCCAAAACTGGTGTCACTCTCCAAATAATTCTGGACCTAACTGTGTATGTATACGTGTATATATATATATATATATATATATACATACACACACATACATACATATACACACACACACACACACACACACACACACTGTAAAAAGGGGTAAAGGCATAAAGACAAAATAAAAAAGGAAATTGTTTAAATCCTAAAATTCTGTTTTACAAAATGCATCTTCCTCCACTTATCAGGCTCTTTTTAGCCCCTCTCCCTCCTAACTGTTCAATCACTCTGAATTTACTATCACCTCACTGAGGGATCAGATTATAGCTGCCATAGAAGTCTATGGAAAGGGAAGGGGAAGGATGGAGCAGAGTAAGAAAGAGACAGAGAGACACAAAAATGCTGCAGCTTTCTAGTAAGTGTTATATTTCACCCCAGTGCTGGATTCCGAGCTACATTGCCCATTACAATGTCCTCCATGCTGCATCTTCTATATATGCAATAGAGATAGCAGAGCAGGATTCTCCTCTTCTCTATGTGTGCAGTGTATAGAAGAGATGATAGCAGTTAGGCTCTGGCCACTAGCTCAGGGAAAACTGAGAATTAAAATATAGCCTGCAGAGGGGAAAACTGAAAAAAAATGCCATATACAACTCATATAATGGCCAGAAATATTGTTATTCCTCATGTACACACATATGCCAGCTTATTCTGAAAAGTCACCTGAAAAGTTAGTTACGCTTTAAAACAACCTGAATAAAGTTGTTTTTTATGGACTTGATCTTCACCTTTAAATACTACTTAAAGTTTGATGCTACAAACAACATTCAATTTCATTATTTACAGTGTTGTGAGAAAGAAAATCTTTTTATTTGGAGGTCACGATGACAAAGGTGCTGTTGAATGTTTACCAGGGATATACTCATTTGACCTGGGTAAGAACCGTTAAATGGTGTGGATGTTTTTGTTCAGTGCCTGTAGCAAATATTTATGTCTAAACCTAAAATTATTGGCTTTGGTGATGTGATTCAGAAATCTCTAGGGTTATCCTGGCCTGTTTCTATATTTATTGTGGTCATTTCAGGTACATTAAAATGGGAAAAATTAAAAACGAACGGAGCTGCTCCTCAAACATTGAGCCATAGTCTTGCCACAGTTGGTGAAAATGTCTTTGTTTTTGGTGGTATCTACCATGGAAAAGTTGTAGATGACCTGCACATGTTTAACACAGGTATTGTGCCTTATAGAACTTGTATGTTTATCTGTAGTTATATATTTTTCCATTACTTTAATGCTTTATTCCAATTAATTATGAGGTCAAGGTGAATGCCAGTGAGCCTGAGGTGAAACAAGAACAAAAGATCTTTGCTATGTTTGTTGTACTAGAATCAGTTTCTACTTTCAGTATAAGGAGGGGACAATTCAGAGACAATATTCAATACAATGTGTATCAGAATGATATTTAGACATTTTTATACACATGACCTTAGCTATCAATTTTGCATAACACTGAAAATCATCCCTATAGTTCCACATGTAAGCAGATTTTTCAGTTCTTGATGGCTCTTTATTTTGAAAGTGGCCAAATCAACATATGATAGATCTGTTTGCTTCTCCTTCCCTCATTGATGTGGCTTCTTGAATTTCCCTCTTGATAGATGGACATTCAACTCACCCCCACATGACTGGCAGGCAGAAGAGAGCAGTGGGACCATATGGGTCAACACTGTGCTGTCTCCCTACACAGCATAGCCAGACTGTTGCACTGTACTATTTTCCATATTACCAAAATGCTAAGAGATGTATTACTTCATAAGCAGCTCACAGCATCAGTATAATTATTTATTATTTTTTATATAACTATTTTTTATATAACTATAATATACTGCTCATAGTAAGAGTTATAATTAACCCCAGTGCTGGATTCACAGCTACAATGCTAATTATCCTCCATGCTGCTGCTACGGCTTCTATATATGTGGTAGAGATAGGGGAGCATGATTCTCCTCTTCTGTGTTTTCAGCGTAACAGATAGGCTCCACCAACTATCTTAGAGAAAACTGAGTATTAGTGCTAGAGCCTGCAGGGGGGAAAACTAATAAAAATATCATATAATGGCTAGAAATAGTGTTATTACTCATGTACACACATATTACAGCTTATTCTTAAAAGTCACTTGAAACGTTAGATACGCTTTAATGTTGATAAACAGAGGCATCTATCAGATTCTCTAAACAATCTAAGCTAACAGGTACAGCAGGAATCACTGAGTGTCCACCTCTAAACTCCTGATCAAGGAAATTTACGAAGAAAAATGCACCACAATTCAGGCTCAAATTGCGACACAGAAGTGACTTACATGGCGTGTGCTAAATCTTTAATGCATTTTAGACACTTTTTCCATGTTCCTCAACAGTCTTAACAAGTGTCTAAAAAAGAAATAGTAAAATGCACTTGATTTTTTAATTACCTGCACATTTTTTTTTGCGCAAAATACTGGTGTCAAATATGGCAGCCATGAGTTGGCATAAAAGAGAGATAAGTGTGTGGCAATTAGCTAGATGCACCAAATTTATCATTAAGCATGCCATTCTTATAAATTGTGCACAGTTGTATCTTATTTTATGACAGTATTAATTAATCTACCCCATTGTATGTAAAATAGTGCATCCCTCTCAGCCAATCAGCACAGAACCTAGTTTTTGATCCTTTACCAATGTAAATTTTTATTCATTTTCTTCTTAACAATGATTACATTTCAGTGTCGGAAACGTGGGTGCCAGTAAAAACATCTGGTTCATTGCCTGATGCAAGGTAAGAATCTACATTATTTTACAGATAAAAATTATGACTACTATCATCATAAATACATAACAACTGTCTTTGTCCAAACTATAGTAATAATATAGCATTAATGTGTTATATTAAGGTTGGGCCACGCATTTGCTACTGTTGGACAACACATATACATGTTTGGAGGCTGTTCAGCAGATGGAGTTTACTGCAGTGATGCGTACATGCTGGATACAGGTAAATTATTTCCTTTCGCACTAGACATATCCAAAAATAATTATAAAAAAATCTGTCTAGTTCATAACCTATAAAACTCTAGAAAGTTCTGTTTTCTCTTTTCTATCATAGAAGTCGATAAATGTTATTAGAATAAGTTTTCTGTGTTTAATAAAAAACAAAATTCTGTGCAGATGGGGCAATATGCATCAAGATCATTGACCAATTAGCAAGGCGCGTTGACAGTCTAATGTAACTTAGACTGCTTTCTGAGAGTTTATCATAGCTTGCTGGCATTATGAAATAATTTTTTTTTCAGACAAAACAAAGTTCTAAAAAATACATATGATGCAATGAACAAATAAATATGATGACAAAGGCAAAATAGGTTCTGTGAGTGAAGCACGGCTTTGTATGTTTGTTTCTAGAAAGAATCTGCCATGAGATAGGAGTACTATGTATAGGAACATCAGTAACATACCCATAGAGAGTAAAACCTGTCTGGACACATATATGCTGCTTCTAATGTTCAGATGAATTTGTCTTATCAGGGGTCCAGCATTAGGAGTGTCTGTCTGACGGTTTCAGTAACAACCAGTAGCGTAACTACCGCTGTAGCAGCCGTAGCGGCTGCTATGAGGCCCGCGTCATGAGGCGGCCTGTGCCGCCCGCCGATGCGGTCCCCCCCTATGCCTGGTGGCGCCGTTAGCAGTTGTTATGGCTGCTACAGCGGTAGCTAGTGACAGCCACCCCCTCTTGCAGTAATTGTACCTGCGTATATAGCACGCAGGTACAAATACATGCATTAGCGCTGAATGGCACCTGACCATTCAGCGCCTTACAATTACCCTAATTGGCAGGTAATGAGGTAATCGCGCCGCATCCATTGTTGAAAGGCACTGATTGACGGGGCAAGTAATTTCGCCTTGCCAATCAGCACCTTTCAATGACACTAGTGGCGCAATGACTACATCGCGCTGCTTGCTTCGTTCAGCCCCAGCAGACTTGCTCAGAAGAGACCAGGTCTGCATTGCCACCAGACGACGCGGGAACCAAGGAGTGACCTCTCCTTATATGATAGATATCAAATAGAGAGAAAGCGAAGCAGCACTCAAAATCAAAATAGGTTTATTCATCCAATATCCAATGCAACATTTCACCCTCTCTATGAAGGCATTTTCATGCAATCAAGCATTTTGCTTGAAGATGCCTTCATAGAGAGGGGGGCTGTATGGCACTATCTACAAGGGGGACGTGGGGGCGCTATTTACAAGTGGGGTGTGACACTGTCTACAGGGGGGCTGTATAGCACTGTCTACAGAGGGGCCGTATGGCACAATCTAAAGGGGGCACTATCTATAAGGGCGGCTGCGTGTGGCACCTTGCGGGGCCCCAGGCAAAAGTTTGCTATGGGGCCCAGTCTTTCCTAGTTACGCCCTGGTAACAACGTTCGTGGAAATGCTCATTGACCAACAGTTGATATATGACAGGGATCCCCTTTGTACTGTGCCTCCCACATTCATCTAAATGGCAGAAAAAGTATACAGTCCCAGTGGCAAATTATTGGCATTACCTGGTCCATTGTATGCTGGCTTCCTGGAACATGTGTAAATGGGAATCACAGCAATACTTTAATCAAATACATAAAATAAATGAAACCTCTGTTTTAATTTGTATTATATACATAGAATAGCATGATGCAGAGAAAAAAGGTAATATATTTAAATGAGTATATAATTTATTTTCTGTAGTCTAAGTAGTATGTAGAGATGGTTAAGCACAATAAGGGTGAGTTCACACAGAGTTTTTGCAGGAGGAAAATCTGCCTCAAAATTCTTCTGCGTTTTTTGCTTCTTTTTTCGTCCGCGGCCATGTCACTGGGAGGTCAGAGGCGCCCGAAGATAGGGCATGTCCCTGTTAAAAAAATGCCTCCCATTGAAATCAATGGGAGGCATTTCCGCCAATTTTTGGTGCGTTTTGCAGCGCGGTTCCCGTGTCAAAAAACTAGTCAAAAAACTCTGTGTGAACTCCCCCTTAAGCAGCAGTCGTATGCACTATGATGCAAAACAATTACCAACAACCACCATCTTCTTTATTATATGAAAAAAAAAAACATCACTGCTAAAGATGGCTATCCAAAAACTTGCCAAAATATTTTTCTGTGGATCCTGAAAATCTCATATCTATGGTGCCTCAGGTTGGATTTTAAAGGAACACCCCCGGCAAAGCTCATAAACTAGGTTATGCCAATTACAGGGGCCAAAGAGGCTGGTACATAACACAAGGGTTTAAAAAACACCAAAGAACGAACACATATGAAATGCAGGGGGAGGTAAGACCGCACAGGGAGATATAAGCCAGGGTCCGGTTATCCTAAAATCTGAATTTCTCAGTGAGGTAAGCGGCACAAGAAGTATGGGGAGTTAGTTGTCAGTTAAATGAGCATTCAGTCCATAGCTATCTTAACTCTATGGACAACTTTTTTTTTTTAAAGGTACATTTTATTATGACCTCAATAAAACTGGTATCAAAATCACAGACACAATAGGTATTACAAATGTATCCAATTGTAAAAGGTCAGAAAAGTAAAAAAAATATATAAGAATACATGTCTACATATATCAATTTAGTTATACAAACATAGAACAAAAACCCTAAGGCCCCATTCACACGAGTGTGAATCACATCCGTGTGCAGTGCGTTGAAACAACGCACAGCACACGGATCGATTGATTTCAATGGGGCCATTCACACATGCATGATTTTTCACGCAGCGAGATTCCGCTGCGTGAAACTCACTGCATGTCCTATATTGGTGCGTTTTCACGCACCTATGCACCCATTGAAGTCAAGGGGTGCGTGAAAACCACGCACCGCACACGTGTGCGGTGCGTGATTTGCCCATCAATTCAGTTGAAAATAATAATAATTTTAAAAAAAGATGTGCTTTGCAAATGCGTGCATAACGCATGGCCCTCGCAAAGCACACTGATGCATAACGCAACACACACGTACCCGATTCACGCCCGTTTTTCACCCGCATGAATGGGATAGGCTCGTGTGAATGAGGCATAACAAACAGCTTTCCATTACTCAAGAGAGAAAAATATCTAGTAATTGCAGTCCATCAGGAGAACCCAGTGGAAGAGTAAGCAGACCAATAGAAACATCAGCAGCTCCACAGTCCAAACAATCTCAGTAGGAATACATAAAATGGGGGAGCCAAAACGATTGACTAGTATGAGGGTTAGCCACCAAGGAATGCCATATTTTTGCAAATTTATCTGACCATCCGCATGTTTTATATGTGATTTTGAAATGGGTAAGTTTGGAGTTTACCATTGTAATCTATGCTATGAGGATTGTTTTTTTTGCATAGACCAATAAAAGCATCACAGGGGATCTAGAAGCTACAGTATTTATAAGTTCCTCCACCAGAAGGAGTAAGCAGACTTTCAGTTCAATAAATTCCATTACCTCCAGAAATAAAAAAAACTGGACATTCCCAAAACATATGTAGAAAGGAACCATCTACTCTTTGACAGCGTGGACAGATAGGAGAATATACTGTAGTTTCCCAACCCTAAACAGTTTAGAGGGAGTGTAATAAATCTGATGAAAATGTTTTCTCTCGGGGGCGTGGCTTTGACATGGCGCTGACCAGACGTGCTGCTTGAGAGCTCCGCTCCTGCACTTCCCTAACCCGCTCATAAGCACATTAATAAGCAATATTTTATCACCCTGATGGTCAGGAAATCCAAGGCTTCCACGGGGACTCCCTACTGTACACGGCAGATGTCTTCAGCCGGCTCTATCCAGAGATTTCTGACCGACGCTGCATCGGGAACATCATCCAAGATGGCGCCGCTGGAAGGGAGGCGAGATGGCGCCGGGACTTCGCTTCCAGAGGGGCTATCATCTGCGGCCGGCGTAGCTGCATCAGGTACTGCTAGTACCTTCCCCTCGATATCGGGCTCTCAGGGGCAGTTTCCCTCCTTTCTGGATGGGATTGAACTGTGCTCTTCTGGGGCTGAGATGGCGCTGCCTACGCGGGACTGTTCGCCACGTGGTGCCTGTAATGGCGGCCGGGTTTCTCCCTTATCCTCCCCTCATGTGCTGGGGCCTGCAATTCTGCCTTCTACCTCTCCCAGAGATATGGTTATCCATCCCTCCTCTCATTTTGGTGTTACTGCTGTCCTAGGGGATGATTTACAGGGCCTGAGACGACAGCTATCAGCATTGCCCACTAAACAGGACATGGAGCGTTATGTAAACCACCTGGAGACGACATATAAATCGGAAATACAATCTCTTACTACCAATTTATCTCAATTGTCCGATCAAGTACAGCGGATGGAAAGCGATGTATCAAATATTACACAGCAACAAGTTTCTCATGCCGACCGATTAGATCAGCACTCTCAGCAGATCCACACATTATTTAATCTTGCTGAGGATCATGAGAATCGGAATCGCCGTAATAATATTCGGCTGAGGGGCATTCCTGAGGATATCTCTCCGGGTCAACTCATTCCTGCTTTACAGTCTCTGTTTAATTCTCTACTTGGGCGCCCTGCTGACGATCCCTTGGAGCTGGATAGAGCACACAGAACCTTAGGTCCGCGCAGCCCGGATCCTGATAGGCCTAGAGATGGGCTATGCCGTGTCCATTTTTTTTCTCTTAAGGAGCAGATCATGAGGAAGGCTCGAGATAAAGGCGAGGTCTTCTTACAGGGAGTCAAGATCCAGCTGCTGTCTGATTTGTCCAGAATGACTCTGGACAAGCGCCGGGTGCTACGTCCTTTACTGGACGTCTTGAGAGAACATGAGATTTCCTATTCCTGGGGTCACCCCTTTCAGTTGCAGGTTCGCAGGAATGGCGCACTGCTGAGTGTTCGGGACCCGGGGGACGTTCCAGATTTCTGTGATGCTCTCCGCTTGCCTAGAGTCTCTCTCCCGGATTGGCCTTATGTTCCCATCCCGCCGCCGCGTCCACGGTCACGCAGGCGAGGTCGTTCTCCTGCTTCTCCTATGAGGCGTCATGATGGGCGTCCAGCGGAGCCGATGTGATGCCCTTTTAATGTCTCTGAATTGCAGCCTGCTGTCGGAGTTTAATTACAATGTTTATTGCGTTTATCAGCTGAAGCAATTATATTCGTAGTTACATATGGTCATTACTGAGTGGGTCTGCATTATGCTTCACAGGTGATTGCTGTTGGAGGCCTGGGGGTCACTAATAGCGGTCGATTGCCGTTAATATGCCACAATTGCGAATGTATTTTTTCTTATTATTTTTCTTTATTGCTAAACCTGTTTGTACATTTATGCTGATAATGAATGCATTCAGGGGTGTTCGCGGCTGGGGTTTCTTTAAGGCCCTAATAACAATGTAACTCCTTAATTAATTATTTTTGGGTAACGCAATAAGTGCCTTGGTTTTCCTTTTGTGTTATATCGTTATTTGCTATATAAAATTTGCTGGGTTGGGGGGTGCGGGGCACTGGCTAGACCTTGTCCTGACACTCCTCCTCTTAGGGTTTCACTGGTTATATCCGGTGTATATTGGATTGTTTCTCCTTGATTAGATCAAGGAGTGGGTGCTTGTTTCACCCGCTTGTTTGTCCTTGTTGTCGTGTCTCCCTTCCTTGTCTGTCCCGTCCTTTTCTTCATTGTTATAGCACATTTCTTGATTTGCTAGACATACGTGCGTTGGAAATGGCGCAGCTGAAAGTCTGTACATTTAATGCTAGAGGGCTTAATGTCCCGGAAAAACGGTCGCAGATATTGTATAATATGCACAAAGAACGGGTAAATATCCTGTTTTTACAGGAGACTCATTTTCAGGTGGGCCACACTCCACAGTTTACAAATCGCTATTATCCAGTGTGGTTCCACAGTACCAACTCGGAATCCTTGTCCAAGGGCGCTAGTATTTGTATACACAAGTCACTCTCTCATAAACTGGTAGACGTTCTGGTTGACCCGGGTGGTCGGTATGTGTTTCTCAAACTGTCCATTCGGAATAAGCTGTTCACCTTGGCTAATATGTACCTCCCCAATCAGGATCAGGCGCGAGTATGTTGTGGGTATTTGCGGAAATTGGAAGAGTTCACGGAGGGAGTTTTGATTGTGGGTGGTGATTTTAACCTGACGTTCGATTCTAGGCTTGACACCTCCTCGGGCAGGTCTGCGGTACCGAAATCCCATTTGGGAGCCTTGAAAACTGTGATGCATTCCATGCAATTGATTGACGTGTGGAGGATTCTTCATCCTCAGGTAAGAGAATACACTTACTTCTCCCCGATACACAATATGTATAGTAGACTGGATGCCTTTCTTATTAGCCACCATTTGCTTACCTGGCAACCTATTTCGGAGGTGGGCCCTATGGTTTGGTCGGATCATGCCCCTGTATTTCTAACGCTTACGTTTCCTAGTTCAGTACCCAATTTCCAATCTTGGAAACTTAATGATAATTTACTGGGCGACTCAGTGTGTGTGTCAGCCCTTAAGGACTCACTTAACAGTTTTTTTGAGGTACACACACGTGACACTACCCCATTACCACTGCAGTGGGAGGCGTTAAAGTGTGTAGTCAGGGGAGTTCTGATCCAACATGGGGCTCGGTTGAAGTGGGAAAAAGGGGTAGCCATTACGCGGCTCCTTGCTCAGATACGGGACCTGGAATCCCGCCATAAACGAGTGCTTTCCTCACAGTTATTTGCGGAACTCACTGCAGCGATAGAATCCTTGCGTTCTCTGATAGACCAGTCACACGCTCGATTCAGGGACCGTATGCGAAAACACTCGTACGAATTTGCAGATAAATGTGGCAAGTCTCTAGCACGGATACTACATCCTCGCACCCAGGCGTCGTATATCCCTAAAATTACTTCCCCCTCGGGTGGTGAGGTTCATGATCCGGTGGGGATCACCGACTGCTTCAGACAGTATTACTCGGCATTATACAATCTTAAAGGCCATTTTCAGGATATGCAGGTGGATGCGTTACGTGATAAAATAGACCGGTATGTACATGACACTGCGCTGCCGTCCTTGGGGGGCGGGGAGGCTTTGGGACTCGAGGAGGATTTTTTGGAAAGGTGGAGCGTGCTATTGGGGAATTCCCCTTGGGCAAAAGTCCAGGACCCGATGGGTTCAATAATAAATTCTATAAAACATTTAAGGATCAATTGGCTCCGTTCTTGACGAAAGTTTTTAACTCAGTGTCTTCCTCGTGTCCCTTTGCACCCCAGTCCCTTGAGGCTCATATTACCCTTTTACCAAAACCGGGCAAAGATCCGACGGTGTGCGCAAACTTCCGACCAATATCATTGATAAATGTAGATGTTAAGATTTTTGCGAAGTTACTGGCCTCTCGACTCTCGCCTCTCTTACCAGATTTGGTCACAGATGACCAGGTGGGGTTTGTGCGCGGCAGAGAAGCACGGGACAACACTAACAAGACCCTCCTTTTAACATCATACTGCCAATCCCATAAGATACCGATGTGTTTACTCTCGGTCGATGCGGAAAAAGCATTCGACAGGGTACATTGGGTGTTTCTCCGCAGTGTCCTGACACAGGTTGGCCTTGGCGCCGTTATGGTGGATAGGATTATGGCATTATATCAAGGGCCTACAGCCCAGGTTCGAGTTAATGGGTTGTTATCTGACTCTTTGTCTATTTCTAATGGCACGAGACAGGGGTGCCCACTCTCACCTTTACTCTATGTTTTGGTCATGGAACACCTGGCCGTGGCACTGCGGAACAACCCTAATGTTAATGGCGTCTATGTTGGCGCAAAGCACCACAAACTAGCATTATATGCCGATGATCTCCTCGTGTACATTACAACTCCCATGGTTTCCTTGCCATCTTTGACTGGGGAATTCTAGCGTTTTGGCCATGTGAGCAATTTCAAAGTCAACTATTCCAAATCGGAGGCATTGAATATATCTCTCGATTCTACCTTAGCCACCCATCTCGCTCGGGTTTTCCCGTTCAAATGGCAATCTACATCTCTAAAATACCTGGGGGTGCAAATTCCCACACACCAGTCGGATCTGTTCGCTTTGAACTACACACCCATTCTGCAGCGCACCTTGAAGGATTTAATGGCGTATGGTGGGAATCGCATATCGTGGTTTGGGCGCATTAATGCGGTAAAAATTGACATTTTACCCAAATTCCTTTACATATTCCAAACTGTCCCTATCATGATTCCAACGAGCTTCTTCCAAGTTTTGCATAGGGCCATAACTAAATTTGTTTGGGGCTCCTCTAAGCCTCGTGTTCGTTTTGCTGTCCTTAGTCGGCCGAAAAAGGAGGGGGGAGCAGGTTTGCCAGATTTTAAACGCTACCACCAAGCTGCGTTACTGATGCGATTAGTAGACTGGTTCCGTTCAGGTGCGGGTAAGCAATGGGTGCGCATTGAGAAGGCCATGTCTCCCCTAGCATTGTTGTCTCTACCTTGGTTGTCTGCTTCTCAGAGACCTTCATCTTCTCTGCCTTACCTCACACGTCAGTTTCTTGTAGTATGGGAGAGGATCATTGCTACGATGGACATTGTTCACCGTCCAGGCCCTCTAACCCCTCTTTTTGATGATCCTTCCTTTCCTCCGGCGGTGGGTGTGGACATATTCCTCTGTTGGGAGAGACAGGACGGTAGTTTCTTGGCTAAGACTCTTACACCTGAGGGTACAATTTTGTCACAGGCTGTGGTCTCCGGGGCCTACCCGGGGGGACGTCCGGTTTGGTGGTCCTATTTTCAATTGCGCTCCTATCTTTTTTCAATGGGCGACCGTTTTGCTTTACTGCAGGTTAAGACTCCTCTGGAACACTACTTGTTGTTGACTACTGCCCCCTCTCATGTGTTGTCTTTTTTACACGGGATCCTTCTCCCTAAATACGATTACGCTCAGTTGACATTCACAGCCGCATGGGATGAGGAATTGGGGATCCGACACTTTGCTGAGGAGTGGGGCACATCTTTCTTACTGGCGCATAAACTGCCGACTTCGTGCTTTGCCCAGGAAAAAAATTACAAGATTCTCACTAGATGGTATCGCTGTCCTTCTTTACTGCATAGGATATTCCCTGAAGTACCTGATGAATGCTGGAGGTGTGGGGAGGCTCATGGAACCATGCTGCACATTTGGTGGGATTGTCCCAAACTTCGTCCCTTTTGGGAAAAGATTTTCGATCTCGGTAATAAACTCTTTCACACTGAGGTTCAGACTTCGGCCTCTATTGGTTTACTTTCCATGGTTCTGGGATCACTCTCACACCTCAAAAAGAGTGTCTTTCGGCATTTTTTGACAGCAGCAAGAACAGTGATTCCTCGTCGTTGGAAGTCTAGCACTGTGCCTTCTCTGAAGGAATGGGTGACAGAGGTGAATGGAATTATGAGGATGGAGGAGTTGATGTCTGCTGATCAGGGTAAAGCTGAGCTCTTTGTCCGCACCTGGGCAGTGTGGGCTGGATTCCGGGGTGGTGATGATTTACCTCTCTGGCTGGATGGCCTCTTTTGAATATCTACATAAAGTCTACTTTTTGCGTGCTATACCCGTATGTGTTTCCCTTTGTTGTCTTGTGTTAGTGTTAGTCTGTCGTATAAAGTGCACTTATAGGCGATAATTGTTACCCACCTGTGGGGACTGGTTCCCCTAAATAATGCACTATCTTTGCTGCTCTTATGGGACTGTTATTCTCATTACATTCTTATATAGTTTTCGCCTACTGATTAGGAGGCTACCTCCTACTGCTGCTCTGTGTCTTTGATACTTTATATAATATTGAAGTGTTATAGTGCACTGTATGTGAATTTTGCAAATGTATGAAACTATGTATATGCTGTTTTGTTGTGTATATTTTCAAAATAAAATCTTTGATAAAGAAAAAAAAATAATGTTTTCTCTCAATAAGGCTGTCTCTTGCTTATATTAAGGGTCCAGTCAAAGCACTCAATATTTCTTTATGATCGTCAGTAGATATAGAGGGAAGAGTCTGAGACCATCGGTCTAGAGCTCTATCAAGTTTGTTAGAGGAGACACGTAATAATTGTTTATAAAGTATGGACATTAGCTTAAAGGAACAGTGTCACCAAAATTTTTTTTTTTATATCAGTTTTATGTTAGGGTTTTATTAAAAACGTTTATATTTATTTGTGTGTTTGTGTGTTACTTTTTTCTATTTTTACACTTTTTCTTCCCTATGGGGGCTGCCTTTTTTTTTCCATTTCTGTATGTGTCGATTAACGACACATACAGACATGGAATACAGCAGCTCCAGTCCCATAGGGACTGCGAACGGGGCCCGTTCCATCCACTATGGTGTACACCGTGTGTGTGGGAACGGCGCATGCGCCGCTCCCACACAGTCCGATTTGAAATGTGCGCCGTCTGGCGCCATTTTCCTGTGGACCTGAAGTCGCGGCCGGGCAGTAAGATTACTACTTCCGGTCGCGGCTTCCGGACTTGTGCACATGGAGCAGCGGCAGCAGACGGAGCGGACGGACCGGAGGGAGCGGCGGCGTCAGGAGCAGGTAAGTTAGGTCTGTGTATGTACGTGTTTCAGTGTGTTTTACTAGTGTATGTAAACCTTCTACACTGTGTGTTAGCTCAAAAAATGGCGACACACAGTGTAGGAGGTTAGACCGTTCAAACCCCTCGTTTCTCCCGGCACTAGCCAGGATAAAGGAGGGGGGGATTCTGAGAGCTCACTAGAGCGAGGGATTTTTTCCCAATTTTGCAGCATAAAGCAATGTGGTTGCTTTACCACATACAATGCTGCAATTTTGAGAATTGCTCCATTTAGTGACCAGTGCTGGGAAATATTATAAATTGAATCCAATTTATAATATTTCCTGACTCGTGAAAAAAATAAAAAAAATTAGAACAATGTTTAATCACCTACACACTAATTGTTTAACTAAAAAAAAAACAACATGTTTTGCTGGCAACACATTCCCTTTAACCAATGTTCCCTGCATCATCCAATCCTCCACTGGGGATGTACACAGTCTGACATTGTAACCTGCAAATTGTGACCAGAGGGCATGTCTAAGCTGATAATAATGGAATCTGAGATTGGATGACACTTGGTGTTTGGCCCTAATTTGTGCAAAAGTGGCAACTTTATCCTCTACCGCCACATCACTCAAAGTTAGTATACCTAAGGCCGCCCATCTACTGGGGTCAGAGAGTCGTGGTATCTGTGTCAGGAGTGGATTATACTAAAGAGGTGTCCTAGATGACCAGGACACCTCTTCAGACCAGAAAAGTAAGAGTGTCCTCTGCCAAACCTTCAATGTTGTCTGCATCAAAATTGTAAGTAAATGACCTGAGGGAGGGGCCTGCTCATATAATAACTTAACGAAGGCCTTGTAAAAACCAAATATTGACACCTCAAGGTCTGTAGAAGGGTAAACCACCACCAAACATACACTAGTTGACTGGCTAGGAAATAGACATAGAGATTCGGAAGGGCCAAACCGCCTTGCTCCATAGGTAGTTGTAGTGTACCAAAAGCAATCCGAGGGACTCCTCCCGCCCAGATAAAGGATCTATGATCCTTATCTACATTAGAATAAAATGAGAGAGGTAACCATACAGGGGAATTATGGAAGAGGTATAAGAATCTAGGGAGGGATTTCATCTTGAACAGATTAATACGACCCGTTACTGTAAGGGGGAGATGTTTCCAGCTATCAAAGTCTACCTTAAGTCGTTGTAGCAGGGGAGTAATATTATCAGGTATAAAAGTATGTGTATTAGAACATATCACTATTCCAAGGTATGTGATCTTATCGGCCCATTGCAGAGGAGAGGGAAGGTCAACCTCTCTGGCCCCTGCTTCCACCGCCATTATAAATGATTTCGACCAGTTCACTCATAGACCGGAAAAAGTTGTAACTGTGTCCAATAAATTCAGTAATGCTTGTAAAGACCATTAACCCCTTCCCGCACACGGGCGTAACTGTACGTCCAAAATGCAAGTGATTTCCCACATTCGGGCGTACAGTTACGCCCAAGCTTCAAACTGTCACCATGTCAACAGACATGGTGACAGCGTCCCGATCGCAACTGTCATAGACAGTTGCCGAGCAGGACTCGCGGGCACAGGACCAATCAGAGTGGTCCCGTGCCGGCACGTGCTGTGATTGGTCAGTCAGTACTGACAGGCCAATCACAGCGCAGGAGCAGTGGTTTGCCGGCATCTCCGTCTCTGACAAGCTCATTCCTGTCAGAGAGCTTGTGAGAGTCGGAGACAAGAAGAAATAGTGTTAAAGTGAAAAAAAGAACAAAAAAACCCAGCGATCTGCCCCTTTTCTGCCCTTTTGTGCCCACTAACCAGTGATCACCCCCTTTGGTGCCCACTGGTTAAGAAAAAATAAAATAATATATATATATATATATATATTATATATAATTTCAGTCCCCCACAGTGTCCTTCTGCCGTGCTGTGATCTGTCACTTGTCGCAGTACCCGGTCGCCATCACCCTGCTGTGTCCCTAGATTGCCCAATGCCCGAGTTCCCTGTTAGGTAGCAATGCCACGTCTCATTTAGTTTTTCCCCTGGTAGGTAGGGTACCCTTACTCATTGAATACAGCTAGGTCTGTTCTCATTCCACGGTTGAGAGTAGCGGTTTATTTTTTGATAAAAAAAATGTAAAAAAATAAGTTACAAAAAAAATGTGTTCGTTAGTGGTAGCAAGAGTTTATTAGTATGGCCAAAAGAGTCTTTTCAGCCGAGAAAGCATATGAAATGCTGTGTTCCGACACGGATAGCGCGAGTGAAGGTGAAGAGCAGTTCGTGCTTCCATCTTCCTCTGAATGCAGTAGAGCCGTAGGTCCTGCTCTGCCGGAGCTGACCTGGGAAGCTGCGGAGAATTATGCCCCCCAGGTGCCTGAGTTTACAGCCCCCTCAGGCATTCAAATTGAAATTACCGGTTTCAGCCCCATTGATTATTTTCAACTTTTTTTTTCAGACTCCCTTTTAGAATTAATTGTCCAGCAGACCAACCTTTATGCGGAACAGTTTATCGCCCAGAACCCCCACTCTTATTATGGGGGAAGCCAAAATTGGACCCCCACAAAACCAGTGGAATTGCGGAAGTTTTGGGGCATTTTTTTACGTTTTGGTCTAATAAAAAAGCCCAGTATTAGAGACTATTGGTCCCCTGACATTTTATATAACACCCCCATTACCGCACAGTAATGACAAGGAAGCGATTCGAAGCCATCCTAAAGTTCCTGCATTACAATGATAATAGCCAGTGCCCACCCCCACAGGACCCACATTTTGATAGACTATATAAAATAAGACCATTGATTGCCCACTACTCCCAATTTTTTTCCCAAGTTTATACCCCCCAACAAAATATTTTGGTGGATGAATCCCTAGTCAGCTTCAAGGGTAGACTGCACTTCAGGCAGTATCTACCCAATAAAAGAGCCCGATATGGCATAAAGCTCTACAAGCTGTGCGAAAGTGCCACCGGTTACACGTACTCTTTTAGGGTCTATGAGGGAAAAGACTCCCAAATAAATCCCCCAGAATGCCCCCCCTTCCTAGGAATTAGTGGAAAGATTGTATGGGATCTTGTCCATCCTTTGCTCGGCAAAGGATATCATGTATATCTGGACAACTTCTACAACAGCGTCCCATTGCTAAAAGTTCTCTTGTCCAGATCCACCTTGGCGTGCGGAACAATCCGCAGAAATCAGAAGGGCCTCCCCAAAAATTTGCTCGGTTACATCCTAAAATTAGGAGAGAGCAGAGCTGTCTGCAGCGACGATCTGCTCCTCCTAAAGTATAGGGATAAAAGGGACGTCCTTATGCTGACCAGCATTCACGACAGCAGAGGCAGCCTTGTCCCTGTACGCGGATCCACCACCCAAGTTCCCAAACCATTCTGCGTACAGGAGTACAACAAATATATGGGTGCCGATGACCTGTCTAACCAGGTTATAAAACCGTACAGCGCCATGCGCAAGACCAGGGTATGGTATAAAAAGCTGTCTGTGCATCTTACACAGATGGCTTTATAAAACGCCTCTGTCCTCTGCAGATATGCCAGCAGTGAGGATACGTTCCTGCAATTTCAGGAAAAGATCATAAAGTCCCTGATATTTGGTGACCAGGAAGGGGAGGGCAGTTCATCCGGCTCTTCCGTCAGCAGGATAATTCCCGGCCAGCATTTCCCCACAGAAATCCCCCCCACTGAAAAAAAAACAGAATCCACCCAAAAAATGCTGTGTGTGCGCCAAGCGAGGCATTCGTAAGGACACCACATACCAATGTGAGATGTGTCCCACAAATCCCGGCCTGTGCATGAAAGAATGTTTCAAAATCTATCATACCTCCTTCGATTTTTAATTCATTTATTCTTCATTCACCTTTTCGGTCTCCCATATTGGCCATGAATAATTATTCTTTTTTTTTACTGACCAGCCCCATTTAAAATTTGATCATTTAACCCCTTAAGGACGCAGCCTAGTTTGGGCCTTAAGGCTCAGAGCCCATTTTTCAAATCTGACATATTTCACTTTATGTGGTAATAACGTCGGAATGCTTAAACCTATCCAAGCGATTCTGAGATTGTTTTCTCGTGACACTTTGGGCTTCATGTTCGTGGTAAAATTTGGTCGATATATTCAGTCTTTATTTGTGAAAAATTGCAAAATTTAGAGAAAATTTACAAAAAATAGCATTTTTCAGAATTTAAATGCATCTGCTTGAAAAACAGACGGTTATACCACCCAAAATAGTTACTAGTTCACATTTCCCATATGTCTACTTTAGATTGGCATCGTTTTTTGAACATTATTTTATTTTTCTTGGACGTTACAAGGTTTAGAACATAAACAGCAATTTCTCATATTCTTAAGAAAATTTCAAAAGCCTTTTTTTGAAGGTGCCAGTTCAGTTCTGAAGTGGATTTGAGGGGCCTATGTATTAGAAACCCCCATAAAACACCCCATTTTAAAAACTAGACCCCTCAAAGTATTCAAAACAGCATATAGAAAGTTTTTTAACCCTTCAGGCATTTCACAGGAATTAAAGCAAAGTGGAAATGAAATTTGCAAATTTCATTTTTTCTGCTGAATTTCAATTTTATTCAATTTTTTTTTAGTAACAGAGAAGGTTTTACCAGAGAAACACTACTAAATATGTATTGTCCAGATTCTGCAGTTTTTAGAAATGTCCCACATGTGGCCCTACTGCGCTCGTGGACTAAAACACAAGCCCTAGAAGCAAAGAAGCACCTAGTGCATTTTGAGGCCTCTTTTTTATTAGAATATATTTTAGGCAGCATGCCAGGTTTGAAGAGGCGTTGAGGTATCAAAACAATGGAAACCCACCAGAAGTGACCCCATTTTGGAAATTACACCCCTCAAGGAATTCATTTATGGTTTTTGTTATCATTTTGACCGCACAGTTTTTTCACAGCACTTATTTGAATTGGGCTGTGAAATGAAAAAAATTATATTTTTTCCAATAAGATGTCATTTTTGATCAAATTTTCTTATTTTCACAGGGAACAACATACCCCATTTTGTTGCCCAATTTGTCCTTAGTGCGGCAATACCCCATTTGTGGTGATAAACTGCCGTTTGGGCCCATGGGAGGGCTCAGAAGGAAAGGAGCGCTATGTGTTTGTTGGAGTCCAGATTTTGCTGGATTGGTTTTCGGGTGCCATGTCGCATTTGCAGAGCCCCAGAGGTATCAAAGCAATGGAAACCCACCCGAAGTGACCCCATTTTGGAAACTACACCCCTCAAGGAATTCATTTATGGTTTTTGTTATCATTTTGACCGCACAGGTTTTTCACAGCACCTATTTGAATTGGGCTGTGAAATGAAAAAAATTATATTTTTTCCAATAAGATGTCATTTTTGATCAAAATTTCTTATTTTCACAGGGAACAACATACCCCATTTTGTTGCCCAATTTGTCCTTAGTGCGGCAATACCCCATTTGTGGTGATAAACTGCCGTTTGGGCCCATGGGAGGGCTCAGACGGAAAGGAGCGCTATGTGTTTGTTGGAGTCCAGATTTTGCTGGATTGGTTTTCGGGTGCCATGTTGCATTTGCAGAGCCCCAGAGGTATCAAAGCAATGGAAACCCACCAGAAGTGACCCCATTTTGGAAACTACACCCCTTCAAGGAATTCATTTATGGTTTTTGTTATCATTTTGACCGCACAGTTTTTTCACAGCACCTATTTGAATTGGGCTGTGAAATGAAAAAAATGATATTTTTTCCAATAAGATGTCATTTTTGATCAAAATTTCTTATTTTCACAAGGAACAACATACCCCATTTTGTTGCCCAATTTGTCCTTAGTGCGGCAATACCCCATTTGTGGTGATAAACTGCCGTTTGGGCCCATGGGAGGGCTCAGAAGGAAAGGACCACCATTTGGCCTACTGGAGCTTTTCTGGTGCTAAGTCATGTGTGCAGAAGCCCCTGAGGTACCAGTACAGTTGAAACCCCCGAGAAGTGATCCCATTTTAAAAACTACACCCCTTAAGACATTCATCTAGAGGTGTAGTGAGCATTTTGACCCCACAGGTACTGTGTAAAAGATAATGCGCAGCAGATGGTGCAGTGTGAGATTTGCAATTTTATATATGTATATGCCATTTCAGTGTCCAATATAGTGTGCCCAGCATGCGCCACCGGAGATATACACCCCTTAAATTGTAATGTGGGTTCTCCTGGGTACGACAATACCCTACATGTGGCTGTTATCAGCTGCCTGGGCATACGGCAGGGCTCAGAAGGGAAAGATGAGGGGGGTAAGCTGTGCGGAGTGCATCAGGGTAAATTAAAAATCAAGGGATGTATGATACATTTTAAAACAATCTTTTATACAGAGCCCTGGTTTTTCGGGACACGTGTCACATTGGTATATTGTGTTCTTCCTTATCCCCCTCTTATAGCAGACTCTGCACCTCTTTTGACTCTTTCCCTTTCCACCGGTTTGGGGACCTTCTCCTGGAAAGTGTTGCCCTGGTACGATGCGTGTGGCCTCGCTTCCAGAAGTACTGGGTGCCCCCCCTTCCTGGTCCCTAAAGATTAGATCTTGAAATTCCAGGAAAGTTCCCCTCTGGCCTGCACATCGACGTAGCACAAACGCATTGTACAAAGCCATCTGTATGATGTGCCCGGCCAGCTTCTTATACCACACCGCATGGCGCTGTAGGGCTTCAGGACTTGATTTGACAAGTCCATCTCTCCCATGTACCTATTGTAGTCCAGGATGCAGTCTGGTTTGGGGGTGGCCTTTCCTTCATATATCCTAAACCTGTAGGTATACCCTGATGCACTCTCGCACAGCTTATACATCTTCACGCCATACCTTGCCCTCTTACCTGGCAGGTACTGGCGGAATTGAACCCTCCCTTTAAAATGTACCAGGGACTCATCAATAGAAAAACACTTCTCGGGGGTGTATGCTTGGGAAAACCGGGCACTGGAACGGTCTAATAGGGGTCTCCGTTTATACAAACGGTCAAAACTGGGGTCATCTCGGAGTGGGCACGGCTCATTATCAGTATAATGTAAGAAGCGAAGTATTGCCTCATTTATTTATTTTTTTAGGTTCCAGTTCATTTCTGAAGTTGCTTTGAGGGGCCCATATATTAGAAACCCCTATCAAACACCCCATTTTAGAAACTAGACCCCTCAAAGTATTCACAACAGCATTTAGAAAGTTTATGAACCCTTTAGGTGTTTCACAGAAATTTAGAGCAAAGTAGAGGTGAAATTTACTCTTTTTATACCATTTTTTTTATAACACAAAAGGATTTATCAGAGAAACGCAACTCAATACTTATTGCCCAGATTCTGCAGTTTAGAGAAATATCCCACATGTGGCCCTCGGGCGGTAATGGACTGAAGCACCGGCCTCCGAAGCAAAGGAGCACCTAGCGGATTTTGAGCCCTCTTTTTTATTAGGCACCATGTCCGGTTTGAAGAGGTCTTGTGGTGCCAAAACATTGGAAACCCCCCAAAAGTGACCCCAATTTGGAAACTAGACCCCTTGAGGAATCCATTGTAGTTTTCTTGGGGTGCATGCGGCTTTTTGATCAGTTTTTATTCCATTTTTAGGTGGCGTGGTGACTAATAAACAGCAATTCTACTATTGTTTTTGTATACTTTTTTTTTTACAGCGTTCACCGTGCGCTATAAATGACATATTCACTTTATTCTGCGGGGCGATACGATCACGGCGATACCAGATGTTTATAGTTTTTTTTTATGTCTTATGGCGTTTGCACAATAAAATACGTTTTGTAAACAATCATTCACTTTTTGTGTTACCTTATTCTAAGAGCCAGAACGTTTTTATTTTTCAATCAATAAAGGCGTGCGAGGACTTTTTTTTTGCGTAACGAACTGTATTTTCCATCAGTACCATTTTTAGGTACATGCGACTTTTTGATCTCTTTTTATTCCATTTTTTGGGAGGTGAAGTGACCAAACAATTGTGATTGTGGTACGGTTTATTAATATTTTTTTTTACGGCGTTCACCGTGCGGGATAAATAACAAAATAATTTTGTAGCTCAGGCCGTTACGGACGCGGCGATACCAATTATGTATAGTTTATTTGTTTGTTTATATATTTTTATTAATAATAAAGGACTGATAAGGGAAAAAGTGGGACTTTTACTTTTATTACTTTTAAAACTTTTATTTTCTTATTTTTACACATCTTTTTTTAACTTTTTTTTTACTTTATTACTTTGTCCCACTAGGGGACATGAGGGCAGGAGGCCCTGATCGCTATTCTAATACACTGCACTACATGCGTAGTGCAGTGTATTAGAACTGTCAGCTACTCACTGACAGCAAGCATAGTGGGTCCTGACGTTGTCAGGACCCACTAGGCTTCCGTCTATGGCATAGCCGGACGCCATTGTTTGGTGTCCGGTTGCCATAGTCACCATCGCCGGCCGCTATCGCGTAACAGGCCGGCGATGGCAGCTTAACCCCTAAAAAGCCGCGATCTCTATAGAACGCGGCTTTTAAGGGGTTAATCAGCGGGGACACAGCGATCGGTCCCCGCTGTAGGAGCTGTGACAGCTGCTGAACAAGACAGCAGCGTCACAGCTCCTGTATGTGTCGGGAGGACGGCCGAAACGGCCGTTACTCCCGAGACGTACTATTACGGCATGGAGCGCGAACGATACAGCTGCCATGACGTAATAGTACGTCAAGGAGCGGGAAGGGGTTAAAATTTGTAAAAAAAACACCTAAAATAAAGCTAAAAATTCTCACTATACCAAGGACCCGAGTGAGTGTCTGTCTCATCCAGGTTGCAAATCTGGGTGAGAGGAATAAATCCAGATAAGATTGGTTGTCTCAGCAAATCTTTTTTTGCTGAGGCCTTTGATTTATTTTTTGGGTTGGATTTTATGGAATGGTGGGTAGGTTGGTTGTGGGACCTGCCATTCCCTCTCCCTCCATAGCGGGTTTTCCAGGTTGCCCTCCTTATTTACTCAAATTACAGTATTTCTTATTATACCCTTAGATGAATACCTAGAGGGTTTTCACTTCACAAATTAAAAATTCTCACTATACCCCTAGATGAATACCTAGAGGGTTGTCACTTCACAAATTAAAAATTCTCACTATACCCCTAGATGAATACCTTGAAAGGTGTTATATTACAATCTAAATCTTCTCACTATACCACTAGATGAATTCTTTGAGGGGTTTAGTTTCCTAAATGGGGTCACTTTTCTGGGTTTCTAATGTTTTGACACCCCAGAGCCTCTGTTTTCATGACACAGGGCAGTAAATGCCATCGTACTAGGCCTCAGATGTTGCATGGTGCTCTTTACATTCTGAGCCCCGCCACGTGCTCAAACAGCAGTTTATCTCCACAAATGGGGTATTGCCGTATTCAGGAGAAATTGCGTAACAAACTGGGTGCTTTTTCTCCTTTAACCCCTTGTAAAAATTATGAATTTGGGGCTAAAGCAGCATTTTCTTTGAAAAAAAATCTAAATTTTATTATTTTACTGCCCAGTGTATGAAACACCTATGGGGTCAAACTGCTCACTATACCACTTGAAAAATTCCTTGATGGAGTCACTTTTGGGGGGTTTCCACTGCACTGACACCTTTACAAATGCGACATGGTGCAGAGAAATCAATCCAGCACTCCAAAAGCTAAATGGCGTGCCTTCCCTTCCGAGTCCTTCTGCTTGCCAAAACAGCAGTTTATGACCACATGTTGTGTATTTCCGTACTCTGGAGAAGTTGCTTTACAAATGTTGGGGTGCTTTTCCTCATTTATTTGTTGAAAAAAATAAAAATTTTGAGGTAAAGCTACATCTTATTGGAAAATAATGTAATTTTTCATTTTAAGTCCCCAATTCTAATGAAATCTATGAAACACCTGTGGGGTGAAAATGCTCACTACACACCTAGATGAATTCCTCAAGGGGTGTAGTTTCTTAAATAGAGTCACTTTTGGGGGGTTTCCACTGTTCTGGTACCTTAGGAGCTTTACAAATGCGACATGGTGCTGAGAAATGAATCCAGCAAAATCAGCGCTCCAAAAGCTAAATGGCGTGCCTTCCCTTCCAAGTCCTGCCGCTTGCCCAAACAGCATTTTTTGACCACATGTTTGGTATTTCCGTACTCTGGAGAAGTTGCTTTACAAATGTTGGGGTGCTTTTCCTCATTTATTTGTTGAAATCTATGAAACACCTGTGGGGTCAAAATGCTCACTACACCCCTAGATGAATTCCTCAAAGGGTGTAGTTTCTCAAATGGAGTCACTTCTGTGGGGTTTCCTTTGTTTCGGCACCACAAGACCTCTTCTAACCTGACATGGTGCCTGAAATATAATTTAAGAAAAGGAAGGCCCAAAAATCCTCTAGGTACTCCCTTGCTTCTGAGGCTGGTGTTTCAGTCCAGTAGCGCACTAGAGCCACATGTGGGATATTTCTAAAAACTTCAGAATCAGGGCAATAAATATTCATAGTTACATAGTTACATAGTTAGTACGGCTGAAAAAAGACACATGTCCATCAAGTTCAACCAAGGGAAGGGAAAAGGGAAGGAAAAATTTCTACACATAGGAGCTAATATTTTTTTGTTCTAGGAAATTATCTAACCCTTTTTTAAAGCCATCTACTGTCCCTGCTGTGACCAGCTCCTGCGGTAGGCTATTCCATAGATTCACAGTTCTCACGGTAAAGAAGCCTTGTCGCCTCTGCAGCTTGAACCTTTTTTTTCTCCAGACGGAGGGAGTGCCCCCTTGTTTTTTGAGGGGGTTTTACAAGGAACAGGATTTCACCATATTTTTTGTATGTGCCATTAATATATTTATATAAGTTAATCATGTCCCCCCTTAGTCGTCTTTTTTCAAGGCTAAATAGGTTTAATTCTTTCAATCTTTCCTCATAACTTAAATTCTCCATGCCCCTAATTAGCTTCGTTGCTCTTCTTTGTATTTTTTCCAACTCCAGGGCATCCTTTCTATGAACTGGAGCCCAGAACTGAACTGCATATTCTAGATGAGGCCTCACTAATGCTTTGTAAAGTGGCAATATTACATCCCTGTCCCGCGAGTCCATGCCTCTTTTAATACACGACAATATCCTGCTGGCCTTTGAAGCAGCTGATTGACACTGCATGCTGTTATTGAGTTTATGATTTACAAGTACAGCCAGATCCTTCTCAACAAGTGAATCCGCCAGTGTAGCTCCCCCTAGGACATATGATGCATGCAGGTTGTTGGTACCCAGATGCATAACTTTACATTTATCTACTGGTCTGTGTTGGTTCAGAGCGCACAAGATTGAAAGAGGTGCACGAATAGGGTCCCAACCCAATTGTATATAGAAAAGTATCCGGCACACAAATGTGGTTCAATTTTGCGATTTTATTAAATTCGATGCCATGGCATCGAATTTAATAAAATCGCAAAATTGAACCACATTTGTGTGCCGGATACTTTTCTATTTACATTTATCTACATTAAACTTCATCTGCCAAGTGTGTTTCTCTGGTAAAAAGCTTCAGTATTACAGGAAAAATGGATTAAAATGGAATTTCTGCAAAAAAATGAAATTTGCAAATTTCCCTTCCACTTTGCTTTAATTCCTGTGAAACGCATAAAGGGTTAAGAAACTTTCTAAATGCTGTTTTGAATACTTTAAGGCTATGTTCACACGGAGTATTTTGCAGGAGGAATATCTGCCTCAAAATTCCGTTTGGAACTTTGAGGCAGATTTTTCTCTCCTTGCACGCCGATTTTCGCGCCGTTTTTCGCCCGCGGCCATTGAGCGCCGCGGGCATAAAACACCGTGAAATACGCTTTCTCTGCCTCCCATTGAAGTCAATGGGAGGTCAGAGGCGTAAACGCCCGAAGATAGGGCATGTTGCTTCTTTTTCCCGCGAGGCAGTTTTACTGCTCGCGGGAAAAAGACGCCGACGCCTCCCATTGAAATCCACGGGAGGCGTTTTCGGCCTGTTTTTGCCGAGTTTTGCGACGCGGTTTCCGCGTCAAAAAACTCGGCAAAATACTCTGTGTGAACATAGCCTAAGGGGTGCAGTTTTTAAAATGGGGTGATTTGTGGGGGTTCCTAATATATAAGGCCCTAAAAGCAACTTCAGAACTGAACTGGTACCTAAAAAAATAGGCTTTTGAAATTTTCTTGAAAATATGAGAATTTGCTGCTAAACTTATAAGTCTTGTAACGTCCTAAAAAAATAAAAGGATGTTCAAAAAACGATGGCAATCTAAAGTAGACATATGGGAAATGTTCGCTAGTAACTATTTTGTGTGGTATTACTATCTGTCTTACAAGCAGATACATTTGAATTTAGAAAATGCTAATTTTTTGCAAATTTTCTCAAAATTTTGGTGTTTTTCACACAAAAATATTGAATATACCGACCAAATTTTTTCACTAACTTAAAGTACAATATGTCACGAGAAAACAATCTCAGAATCATTTGGATAGGTAAAAGCATTCCAGAGTTATTACCACATAAAGTGACACAAGTCAGATTTAAAAAATGAGGCTGTGTCATAAGGTCCAAAAGTGGCTGCGTCCTTAAGGGGTTAAGAAAAACAAGCTTAACATCAGCATAAAGAGAAACACGCTCCTCCCAAGTGCATAACCTCTATGGCCAACTTTAGTGAAAAAAAATCAAGAAAATAAACATTATCGCCTCCTCAAGCGCTGCACTTGGCTATTCCACCCAGGCACAACTCTAGTTTGCTTATAACATATTTAAAGCCCTGAGTGTAGAGGATAATGCTGCCATTATTTACTTTTTTTTTTTTTCCATAGCTACTTTGTCGTGGCAGTGTTGTGAGATCAAAGGAGAGAGCCCAGCCGGAAGGAAATTTCACTCATTTACAGCACATCATGATAAGGTACTACGCAAGACAAAAAGGTGCAATAATACAGAATAGACAGGCCTTGTCAAATTGCCTCTTTGATGCTACCAAGTTACTAAATCTAAGCTTAAATGTAAGCTTGAGATAATACACTGAGATTTGCCAGGTACCCAATACAAATACACATTTAGCCATGTCTGAAAGCAAATACAGGTTAAAGGGGACCTGTTACTAGATTTTAAGGCACCACTAGCATATTGTTACACTGCTGGAGTTTAGCGACTCAACAGGCCCCTCTCAAAACTGTCCGTTTTAGCTTTTTGGCTAAAAATAAGTTCTAATACAGCGTACGCTGAATGTAAACTACCAGTGAAGAGACCTGAGATGAGTCCAGGTGTACTGCCCTCGGCTTCACCTGTGCAATGAGCATGTGCAGGATGCCATTGGACTTATCTCAGGACTCTTCTCCGGTAATATACATACAGAGTACGCTGTACTATAACTTCATTTCAGACAAAATTCTAAACCGGGCAGTTTTGAGAGGCATGTTTAGAACACTATTCTGGAAAAAATGTACAAAAAAAAAGGTGTAAATACATTGACAAATGTGGGCAATGGATGTAGCGATCATTGCAGCCAATCTGACTTGTCAACTCTTTTGTTCAACTAGATTTCGTACCACATCCTATTTCCAAAATTAAATATATAAATTATATACATATACTGCATATATATATATATATATATATGTATATATATATATATATATATATATATATATATATATATATATATATATTTACACAGTGCATTCAGAAAGACTTTAGACCCTTTCACGTTTTTTACATCTTGTCATGTTGAGGCCTTGTGCTAAAACAAAAACAAATTCTGTTGTTTCCCATTATTCTGCACTTAATAACCCATAATAACAAAGTGAAAACAACATTATAGAAAATTTGGAAAGTTTATTAAAAATGAAAAACTCCAATTTTGCATGGACATAAGTATTCAGACCCTTTGCTATGACACTTGCCGCCTCACCAAACTAAGTAATCGGGGAAGAAGGGACTTGGTAAGAGAGGTGACCAAGAACCCAATGGTCACTTACGCCTGCTTTGGGTACTATGCTCTCACCTAGTTTATCACAATTTTCATTCACACAAAACACCTGGCTCTCGTCCATTGATGGAAATATACATAAGATTAAAAAATTAATTCATTGCAACACACGACATGTAGTATACCAAATAAACTCCACTCTTTGTGATTTATCTTACGTTGGGTGCCTTAACGTTAGAATTAGAGAAGATCTTAACGGAGCCACTAATCCCGAAGTTAGAAATCCTTCTAATGCATGTAGACATTTTGTTCATGTGCATCAAGGGAACACCAGCAGCTTTCAGTTTTCAGGAATTGAGAGGGTTAATAAACCAGTACGAGGTCGTGATCATAGGAGAGCATTACTAAATCGTGAGGGATACTGGATTCTCATGTTAAATACTAAAGTCCCTAATGATCTTAATGAAAGAAACTATCTTTTTATGAATTACTGTTTTGTACAAATTTTGTAACTTTTTTGAGATCTTATATATTTTGTATGTTTTATATGTCATCCACTTTTCTATTATTGTATACACCTGATTAAAGTGGGTGGTTCTCTGGCTACTATTTCAGCTACACACTTTCACTTCCTCCCCTATCTATGAGTAATGGCTCTTGAGAGCTAGAAACGCGGCAGAGGGGACAGACGCTTTATGTTATCTGTTCACTTCATATTGCTTGGTTTTATCCGCTGGCTATTCTAATTAAAGATAATTATTTTTACATTCCACAAGGAGTTCTGATCCTTTCCTCCTGAATATGGCCAGAAAGAAGCAGGGGCATTGCTAGGGTCTTAAAAGGTCAGGGGCACAAGCCCCGAGACATATATTTACCACCACCCGCCAAAAAATATTTTTTCTTTTTACATATATAACGGAGATAGCATATCTATAAGACTAAGGCTTCTAAAGCTACACTGCTGGATAGAATTGGATGCATTGTCTCAGCAGACAGTATCACACATGATAGGCTTAGAGATATGGCCCCAGCAGACTGTATCACACATGATAGGCTTAGATACATGGCCCCAGCAGACAGTATCACACATGATGGGCTTAGCTATATGGCCCCAGCAGACAGTATCACACATGATGGACTTAGGGCTCATTCAGACGAGCGTAAATCTCGTCCGTGTGCTGTGCGTTGAAATAACGCACAGCACACGGACCCATTGATTTCAATGGGGCTATTCACACATGCATGAGTTTTCACGCAGCGAGTGTCCGTTGTGTGAAACTCACTGCATGTCCTATATATGCATTTTTACGCACCTAGTCGCGCATTGAAATCAATGGGTGCGTGAAAACCACGGACAGCACACGGACGACATCTGTTTGCTGTCCGTGTTTCACACATCAATTACACTGAAAAAAAGTGCTTGCAAGTGTGTGAAAAACACATTCCACACGCATAGCACACTGATGCAAAATCCAACGCACACGACCATATTTACACGCGTAAATCTGTCACGTTCATGTGAATGTAGCCTTAGATACAGGCCCGAGCAGTAAGTATCCTTGTACTAACCCTCAGGGGAAAACTTGCCATTTCTGAGGCCTCAAGCAAAGTTATGTCTCGGGGCTCTAATCAAAGACACCTGTAGAGGGTTCCCCACACAATGCCCCCTGTATATAGTGTCACAACCCCCTGTATGGTTCCACACACAGTCCCCTTGCCATACATCTCCCTTGTTGACAGTGCCATGCAGGCCCCTGTAGGTAGTCCCACATACCCACCTTCTCTCAGCAGACAGTATTATACATGATACGCTTAGATACATGGCCCCAGCAGACAGTATGACACATAGGCTTAGATACATGGCCCAGCAGACAGTTTTACACATGATAGACTTAGATACAGGGCCCCAGTAGACAATATCCTTGTACTAACATATATCCACACCCCAAGAAAAATGTGCGTGCGTGCGTGTATGTGTGTATATAATATATATATATATAAGACAGCATATCTGTAGCACCCTAATCCTATCCATAGCTATAGGGTCAGATACAGTGGTTCAGCAGACAGTATCACACATGATGGGATTAGATGCAGTGGCTCAGCAGACAGTATCACACATGATTGGATTAGATACAGTGGTTCAGCAGACAGTATCACACATGATAGGATTAGATATAGGGCCCAGCACGCTGACATTGCGGCTCCAGCGCTGGACCCAGGAAAGGTAAGTATAATAATTGCTTTGCTATTTTATGTGTTTCTACATTTATTTATTTTTGTGCGTTTGTGTTGTTTTACAGGTTCGGTTGTTGGACTACGTCGGATACGAGGACTACTTCGATTACGTCTTTTTTTATTCTCAATAAAATGGTTAATGAGGGTTGTGTGGGTTTCTTTTTATTTCAATAAAATATTTTTTTTATGTCCTTGTATTTTTTTAAACTTTATTACTACCGCCTTATTAATAGATGATGGTTGATTGACAGCGTCCATTACTAAGGCAGGGCTTAGTGTTAGCCGGTGCAGAGGCTAACACTAACCCCCATTTTTACCCATGGTACCCACCGCCACCAGGGGTACTGGGAAGAGCTGGCTACGATCCAGTACACGATCATCTGTAGGGCTCGTCAGGCAATGGAGTGGCCACAGGCTGGTATTATTAAGCTGGAAAGGCCAAAAACAGTGACCCTTCCCACCCTGGTAATGCTAGGCTGCTGCTGTATTGTATCTGGCTGGTTATGAAAAATGGGGAGGCCATGTCATTTTCTCCAATTATTTATTTAAAAAATAAAAATACAATTACATGGGGTCCCCACCAATTTTCATAACCAGCAAGATACAACACAACAGCAGCAGCCTAGCATTACCAGTGTGGGAAGTGCCACTGTTTTTGGCCTTTCCCAGCCTAATAACACCAGCCTGTGGCCGCCTCAGTGCCCCACCTTCACTACAGATGGTCAGGTACTAGATCGTACCCGGCTCTTCCCGGTACCCCTGGTGGCGGTGGGTACCAGGGTAATAATGGGGGTTAGTGTTAGCCTCTGCACTGGCTAACACTAAGCCCTGCCTTAGTAATGGGTGGTGTCAATCAGCCAGCGGCCATTACTAAAGCGGTAGTAATAAAGTTTAAAAGAAAATACAAAGACATAAAAAAAATATTTTATTGAAATAAAACCCCCCCAGACAACCCTCATTAACAATTTTATTGAAAATAAAAAAAGGCGTGATAGAAGTAGTCCTCGAATCTGACGTAGTCCAACGACCGAACCTGTAAAAAAACATTAGTAACACATGTTGTAGGCTTAGATGCAGGGCGCATGTGTGATACTGTCTGTTAGACCATGTATCTAAGCCTACCACAAGGTTCCCACTTGGAGCCTCAGCGGCTTGGTTACAGCTATAACAAGGTCTGGCAGAGGTAGTCCATTCACTGAGGCAACTGTCAACGGGCTCTCTAGAGGGGTGGTGGGCAATTACAGAAGGTCCATCAGATCTCTGGTGATGAAATTAGAAGCGGATCCAGAGTCCAGATAAGCAGAGACCTGATGCGTTTTCTCGCCGGACACTATGGTCACAGGTATGGACAATTTAGACGGAAGTCCATCTTTACCCAAGGTTGTCACTCCTAGCAACCCTAGGTTTTGGGATCTTTGGGGACACCGGCGCACAAGATGGCCATCGAGACAGCAATAAAGACAGTCCAGATGTGCGTCTGCGTTGTCTCTACTGGGTAGATAACTTATACTGGTCCGTTATTACCGACTCCTTAGGAGGATCAAGGTCTGAGGACAGCAGGGGTTGCTGCAAAGTAGGGACCAGACTAGGAAGTGCTCCCTCCCGTCGAACCTCTTGGAGGCATTCTTGGATCTGTATATTAATCCGGGCAGACAGAAGGATGAGGTCATCCAGTATAGACGGCAGATCCCAGGCGGCAATTTCGTCCTTAATTCTAGAAGATAGTCCATGCCAGAATGCAGCCATCAGAGCCTCGTTGTTCCATAACAGCTCTCCCGCCAGGGTGCGGAAGAGGATGGCGTACTCACTCACGGAGGTGTCTCCTTGGCGCAGGTTAATCAAAGAGACCGCTGCAGATGAGACCCGTCCAGGCTCCTCAAACACCATGCGAAAAGTCTGGAGTGAGGCTTGGAAGTCAAGGGTCTCTTCATATAGCCCCTCACACTTTTAGCAAAATAACCAAACTTTACATACTCACGTAAACCCGTACCCGTGCAGTCTTCTTCCAATGCAGGTCTGCTGGGGCTGAACGACGCAGCGCTGAGTGGCAGGGCAAGTCATTCTTCCCGGCCAATCAGTGCCTTTCAAAATTGCGTCGTTGAAAGTCACTGATTGGCAGGCTGCCTTGCCCTGTCATTCAATGACGCAAGCGGCGCGATGTTATTGCGCCGCTTGCGTCGTCAAAAGGCGCTGAGTGGCAGGGCAAGTCGTTCTGCCCGACCAATCAGCACCATTCAACGTGCGTCGTTCAAAGGCCCTGATTGGCAGGCTGCCTTGCCCTGTAATTCAACGACGCAAGCTGCGCGACGTCATCGCGCCGCTTGCGTCGTCAAAAGGCGCTGAGTGGCAGGGCAAGTCATTCTACCCGGCCAATCAGCACCTTTCAACGTTGCGTCGTTGAAAGGCGCTGATTTGCAGGCTGCCTTGCCCTGTCATTCAATTAGGCAAGCGACGCGATGTCGCACCACTTACGTCTGTGAAAGGCGCTGAATAGCGGGGCACGGAACATGTCCCGCCATTCAGCGCTTATGCATGTAATTGTATCTGAGTCCTATAGACGCAGGTACAATTATAGTGCAGGAGGGGGTGGCGGCGGCTGGTTTCAGTGGCGCCGCCGCCCCCTCAGAGAGGCAGCAGGGAGCCACCTGAGGCTAGATGCTCATCTCGCCTCATGGACGGTGTGGCCCTGGGGCCGTGTGGCCCTCCCAGGGAGGGGAGCTGCGTGACACTATCTACAGTGGGTACTACATATATGGGGGTACAAACTTGGGGCCTAACTTCTTTATGGGGGCATAAACAGGGCCTAACTTCTATATGGGGGCACAAAGTGACTTTTCTGCCATTTTACTGCTACCGTGATTTTCCTCACAAGGGCCCACATAAACCTTGAGTCACTCATGAGGGCTTTGTGGTCATCTCATCTGAGGGCACAGTACTGCTAATGCAATATAGAGATAGAGTTAATCCTGATATCATAATCTATTGATAAAAGCCATATTCAGCGCTACTCAAGCGGAGATTCATCTCCACATCATTGTATTTGCTCTATCTGTCAAACCTTTTCGGTTGGAGGCCTTAAAGACATATAGTGCATCATTACCCTTTAAGGACCATATCGTCCAGACGGGGCGATCGTCCCCAAATGAATTTGCCCTATCTGTCATGCCTTTTTATATATATATATATATATATATATATATATATATATATATATATATATATATATATATATATATATATATAAAAACAAATTCCAGACTCTACAGAATCTTACCTGGAATCCAGTAATGAAAATATCTTTGGAGTCCTCCTGGCCTGCTTCCTGCACTATATGCCTACCAAATTACATTTTCATAGGCTGCCTATACTGTACGGTATCAATTGTATCAAGTCTGTACAGTTAGCAAACCAGGACATGTGTTTTTTGTATTGATGCCAAAAGTTTTACAAGTGACAACCTTTGTTATAACATCATTATTATTAAATATTCTTTTTACAGGATATCTACTTGTTTGGAGGCATCACAGAAACGGACAATGAGACTGAAATGTTGAAATGTGATGTGATTAAATTAAGTCTTGGTATGTGATACAAAAATATAAATGTGTTATATAAATTAAATGTAAAAAAAAAACTGAGCAATCCTAATTATGAGCCATTTGTAATATTCATAGCAGCAGGTAATGAGTGTGTTGATCTTGTTTTAAGGGAAGTAACCTACACATTTGATGTTTGTGAGGATATGGATGTGACATGGGAAGCGCTTGATACTAGGTGAAAGTGTAAAAAGAAAAATACACTGTTAACAGAGGAATAAAGAACAGAAGCGGGTGGATTTTTTTAACATTTTGTTTCTACATTTATACTTTAATCTCATAAAGCCATTCTCTATCAATACAGATGTATTATATGGAACCTGTAATGGTTATTAGTCTATTTATATGCAGAAATGTTGTGAAAGGAAAACGACACTGTTGGCTCAACCACAGTTGATTTCCCAGATGTAAGGTATGTGTGTATATATATATATATATATATATATATATATATATATATATATGTGTATGTATATATATATATATATATATATATAAATAACACCAAGTGATATATAGGGAAAATGTGAAATAAGTTCATGGTATTGGTATGTATTTACCTTTATTCCAGAGCAAGCAACTGTTGAGTTGTTTATGGCAAGCAAGACTTGAAACATGTCTTAGGTATATTGTACTATGAATTCCTAAAATGTACTGATTCTCCTTGCAAAGAAAGACATTCTTAAAAAAAAAAAAAGTATGTAAAATAAAATTGGCTCTCTAGTGCCACCTATAGGTGATTATATCCGGGCATTCCAAATACATGACAAACCCTAAATATTAGGTTCTGGAACACTAAAACACAAGCAGTTCACCTGATCCATCTTCCTGAATCACTGTATCTTAACTACTGGTATGGCATTCATTTGCTCTATGATGTTCAAAAAGACAATATGGTTGAGGACATGCTTTTTTAATTAAATAAACATCTAAAGGATGCCCCCAAGGAGTTGAAGCAGTAGGTAGGTTTGGAAATGCTGCATATTACTTCCAAATTTTTTAGCTACTGGTTTAGTAAACTGTGCATCTACCTTCTCTCAGCCAATCACTTACATGAGAGTTTTTAACTGAGATGCTGATGAGTGAAGATCAATGTGAAAGGGAACCATTATTCTTTATATCTTGAGGCTGATATGTCATTCTGGTCCTGTCAAACTGACAATTTCCTAGCAGACGTAGATTTTACTCTATGGGGCGTAGCAAGGTACAGGCCTGTGCATGGTCCCTACCTTGCTATCCCCCCCTGGTCAGACTACTCCCCTTCCATTAAAATTATACTTCTTGCTCCTCTTCATGCCTCCGGCTCCCTCATCACTCCATCGCTGCTCATACGCTGGGCAGCATCAGGACGTAGTATGCGATGCAGCATTGATGATGTTAAATGCGTCAGGACCTTGTATAAGCTGCGTTGGAGTGATGACGGAACCAGAGGAGAGAAAAGGAGTGCCAGTGGCGTCGCTGACACCAGGCATCCAGGGCCCAAGTGACTGCCACATTCAATTGTATCTGCGTCCTATCAGCTGCCTGTTCCGCCATACACTAGGCTGCAAGCCACATTAGGCCTGCAGCTTATAAGACGCTGGGACAGGATCCCTGAGCAGGCCACCGCAATGACATCCCTGCATTGCGCCGGCCAACGCAAGGATTCCGTCTCGGTGTCTCATAGGCTGCAGAAATGAGGAGGCTGTAAGACTCTGCAGCTCTATTCTTAATGGGAAAGAGGCTAGGTAAGTATAAGTTTGTTTTTTTTTGTTTGCGGGCACTATCTACAAGGCGGGGTATGTCGTAACTATCTACAAGGGGGGTGGCACTATCTACAAGGGGGTGTGGCACCATCTACAAAGGGGTGTGTGGCATTATTTACAGGGGTGTATGTGGCACTACCTACAGGGGGGTGTGGCACTATCTACAAGGGGTATGTGTGGCACTGTCTAAATGGGGTGTGTGGAACTATTTACAAGGGGGGTGTGGCACTATCTACAGGGAGGTGTGTGGCGCTATCTACAGGGTGTGTGTGTGTGTGTGTGTGTGTGTGTGTGGCACAATCTACAATGGGGGTGTGTGTGTGTGGGGGGGGGGGAAATCTATAGGGGATGGGGCACTATCTACAGGTGGTGGCACTTTCTACAAGAGGTGGTTTTGTGGCATTATCTACAAAGGGGGGGGGGTGTGGCACTATATACAGGTGGCTGGCACTATTTACAAAGCGCGACTGTGTGACACAATCTAGAGGAGGCTGTGTGGCACTATCTACAGGGGGTGTGGCACTGTCTACAAGAGGGTGTGTGACACTATCTACAAGGGGGCACTTTGTGGGGCACTCTCTACAGGTGTCTTTGATTAGGGCCCCAGACTTAGCATTGCTTAGGGCCCCATAAATGAGAAATTTGCCCCTAGTACAAGGATACTTACTGCTGGGGACCTGTATCTAAGCCTATCATGTGTGGTACTGTCTGCTGGGGCCATATATCTAAGCCTATCATGTATGATACTGACTGCTGGGACCCTGTATATAAGTCTTTTGAGTGTGATACAGACTTCTGGGGCCCTGTATGTAAGCCTGTCACGTGTGATACTGTCTGCTGAGCCAACGTATCTAATCTTATCATGTTTGATACTGTCGGCTGAGACAGTGTGTCCAATTATATTCAGTGTGGTAGTTGTAGGGGCCGTAGACTTATAGATCTGCTGTCTCCAATATATAAAATTTTATTTTTCTTCAGGGTGGGCGGTGGTAAACTTATGTCTTGAGGCTTGTGCCCCTGACCTTTTAAAACCCTAGCAACGCCCCTGAGGAGGTGCTGAGGTTAGTATGTGGTGTTTTTTTTTTGTCTGATGGGGCGGAATGTATGGCGCAACGCTGCGGTTGTTGCGTCACAACTGTGGCGCACCACCTGCCCAAAAGATGCGACACATATAAGTTAACTCCAACTTTTTAGTCTATTAAGACTGGAGTATAAAATGCCAGTCTTAGTAAATTCCACGACTATCCTATGTAAAAAACATAATTTAAAAAATGGAGCAGTAGCATACAGTAGACAGATTACAGTTGACATTTGTTTTTTAAAGCACTAGTATTTATTAATTTCCTTACCTGGGTTTTATTCCCTTGGCAATAAGTAACAAATTATTATAAATAGTGGAAATTTATGAATTATATATCTTGCAATCTTGATCGGTAAAGGGCAGGATATTTATGACAGGGATTTTTAATATAATAATCCAGGCAGAAACACATTAACTATTGATGCACTGCAGCTTGGATACAATATGACTAATCTCATGACTTTAATCTGTTTTAGTAATACTTAAACCCTGCTAGATATTCTCAATCAATATACACTTTTCACAATACAGTCTGAATGAAATGTTCCTACAGTATATATAATATGCACTAAAATCATATAATTCTAAATAATGCACATGCTATTGGATTAGACATGAAAAAGTACCATTATTATTTCATAGGCTTTTCTTGGTATAGATGTGCCATCTGGTCATACTCATCCCATCTGTAGCCATAACTTTCATTACTTATTTCTGCAACTTTCACATCTATGTTGGAAATATGCAGCCAAAAGTAAATGTGTCTTATGTGTGAATGTCAGCCTTTAGACAAATGTAAATGCAAGCAGCAACTGGCGCCTGCAGATTATGCTCACCCTCTGCGCTGTGTAAGGGTACTTTTACAGTGGCAGATTTTCTCCCTGTAAGGAGCGCCGATCGACAATATAGCAAGTTGATTGGTGCTCATTTAGCTCCATTTACATGGAACAATCGTCGGAACTATGTGTCCCCGAATAGTTCAGGCACATACAGTTTAATTTATGTCGGCAGCAAATCCCTGTTTACATGGCAAATCGTGCTGCTGACAACCAATTATATAATTCCAGCATAAAAGATTCAATCAGCCAACAAACAAGAGTTTGCACGCTTGTTGGCTGATCGCTGGGCACTCGGTTACACGGGCCAATGAGCATTCAAAAGTGCGCTCGTTCGTCCCGATCATCGGTCAGTGTAAAAGGGCCTTAAATAGTCACAAATGCCCCTCGGCTTCCTTGATGTGAGGTTCCTTAACTTACAGCCAGGGGTGGACATATCATATTCGCTGCCACCCTAAAAGCAGCTTGCAGCTTCCTATTTATTAGAATACATGTAAGGGACTGAACTAATGAATTTCATAGTTCACAGCTAATATTGGATTGTTAGGGAGACTTATGGGGGAGGCTGATCTATGATGAGCTTTTGAAGAGCAAGGGTGTCATGACTGTGGGGTATGTGGACCCACTAGACCGCTCCGCTGTAGCGGAGTAGCAGCTGGCCAAACAAGAGTCAATGATATTCTTTAGGACAAGAGTACCTGGATAGAAGACTTGGCAGACACTTGGCTTAACAGACACTTAGCTTGGCAGAAACTTAGCTTAGCTGACACTTGGCTTATGACTAAGACTCTGTTCGGTTCGAAACGCGTAAGCGTCCTTTCCCGGGAAAGTTTTATTCTGTTTTTAAATGTTATGGATTAAAAATTTATTTTTTTATTGGATCGAGTGCTGGACTTTATCTTCAATCTATCTATGACACTTGGCTTAGCTGGCACTTGGCTTAGCTGACACTTGGCACAGATGAAGTGTAGTTGTCTGGGCCCTCGGGCCGGCACGTGCATCAGGCATAGATGGTAAACTCGACTCCAACACTAGACTTCGCACTGGAACAAACACAATTACTGGATATGGGATACAGGTTACGGGAAAATAGGATACACAAAACAGCTAAGGGACCATTTTCAAAACGAACATGGGTAGACACAACAACATTCAGGCAAGGAGGAAGATGGCAGAGTCCTTTTTAAAGACCAGGCTGCGTTGGCATTAGGTAGGGTCAATTTTACTGGTGCGCATGCTGGCTATTTAAGTCCGGGAACGAGCGCGCGCACCCTAGAGGAAGCAAAGGAGAGCTGCAGACGCCGGCAAGCTCCAAGTGTCCTGCGGTCACGTCTGCCGGTGAGTAGGACGTGCCTACAGTCAGTGACCGCAGGCACAACAGTACCCCCCTTACGCCCCAAGACCTCTCCTCATGACTAAACCCTTTCCAGTCCACCAGATAGAAGGTCTTCCCTCCTACCCTCTTGTAGTCCAGGATCTCCTTTTCCTCAAAGACATCAGAAGAACCGCTGGGAGCAACTGCAGCATCAGGGGATTTTCTGTAATGGTTCAGGACCGCAGGCTTTAGGAGAGACACAAGAAACGAGTTGGGAATTTTGAGAGTAGGAGGCAGCCGAAGCTTATAGGCCACAGGGTTTATTTGTTGCAAAACCTCGAAGGGGCCTAGAAACCTGGGAGTGAATTTGTGGGAAGGAATCTTTCGACAAATTTTTTTGACGACAGCCACACGTTTGACTCCAGGGGAAAACTGAGGAGGAACTTTTATTTTCCTATCGGCATATCTTTTCATGGGATCAACTGACTTTCCCGTGCCCTGCTATCTGTATCCTGTATCCCGTGCTGTGTTTTGTTCCTGAGCCTGTCTAGTGTTGGAGTCGTGTTGTGCCGCCTGCCGTTATACACCACTTCTGGTGTCATCTGCCACTCCTGGTATCATCCGTCATGTCTGGCACAACCTGCCTTGCTTGCTGGTATACACCACGTTTCGTGTCATCTGCCTTCCCTTGTATCATCCGCCACGTCTGTCGCAACCTGCCACATTTCCCACCCGTGCCTAAGCCTCTGCCACTATCTGGACTATCTCAGGTACCCTTGTGTTACGAACTTTTGTATAGACTTTGCATAGACTGTGACTTGGCCAGCTGCCTCTCCACTATGGCGGGGCAGGCTAGTGGGTCCACATACCCGAAGATCTTGACAATACGCTCAGTCAACGGATCCCGCTGGCCAACCTAAGACCACGGTTCAGGTGATGCAATCGGATATGCGTGACCTGCGTGCACACCAGGATCAAATCCTCGTGGCAGTAAACTATCATTGCCCGACTGGTTCAGCCCCCTGCTCCTCTTCAAGTTGCTGCTGGCGCTCCACTGCCTGTTACTCCTCCTATCTGTTCCAGATCCACAGTTTCGCTGCCTCTACCACCTTTATATGACGGAGATCCTAGAGGTTTCCTCAACCAATTTACCATCCATTTTAGACTGCATACTCACATCTTCCCCTCTGATGAGGCCAAGGTAGCGTTCATCATTTCCTTTCTTGCTGGTAGGGCCCTGGCATGTGCGAACACTATCTTGAAACGAGGGGGCCTTGAATTCTCGGACCTTGCGTTATTCCTAGAGACTTTTTGTACTGTGTTCGAGGAGCCAGGTCAAACATTCTCTGCAGCGGCCACACTGCTAACTCTCAAACAAGGAGAGTATGCCATCTTTTGTACACTGGCAGCAGAGTTGGCTTGGAACTATGAGGCATTGGTGGCGACATTTTGGCAGGGACTGTCCTCACACATCATGAAAGAGTTAGCAGCCCGTGATCTTCCTTCTACCTTGGATGCTCTTATGCTGTTGGCTACCCGGGTCATTTCCACAGACTGGCACCCTCGTTCCAGAGACCACTATTGCCTCCTCCTGTTGCTCTACCTAAAGAACCTATGCAGGTAGACGGAATCAAATTATCTGAGCAGGAGAAACAGCACAGACGCTCTTCAGGTCTGTGTCTGTATTGTGGGCTTAAAGGCCATTTCATTCGCCAATGTCCACAAAAGCCGGGAAACTCCAGCACCTAGGTTTGGTTGGAGAGACAACCCTAGGTGGTACGACGCCAAACGTCAAAGCCTCTCCCAAGTTATCTATTCCTGTGACCATCATCTCTGGAGAGACATCACACTCCTCCTCGGCCAATCTGGATTCCAGAGCAGCTGGATTTAGTGGATCGCCTACATCTACCCACAGTTCTTCTAGAGAGACCCCTGGCTCTTGCCTCTGTAAATGGTCTACCATTGCCCAATCCTATTGTGTCTGTCACTAAACCACTGACACTACAAATCGGAGTTCTCCACTTGGAACAGATTACCTTCCTCGTTCTACCTAAAGCATTATGCTAGTTTTGCGGACGTCTTCAGTAAGAAGGAAGCAGAGACTCTTCCCCGCCATCGCATCTACGATTGCCCTGTTGAATTACTTCCTGATGCCTCGCCACATCAAGGTCTAGTTTATCCTCTCTCCCTGCCAGAGACTGTAGCTGTGTGTACCTACGTTAACGAGAACCTCGAGAGAGAGGGTTAATCTGGAAGTCATTCTCTCCGGCCGAAGTCGGATTCTTCTTCGTGAAGAAGAAATACGAATCTCTTCGTCCATGTCTCGACTACTGGGGCCTGAACCAAATTACGGCTAAAAATAAGTATCCCTTGCCTCTTATCTCAGAAATTTTTGATAGAATACGTGCGGCCAAGTTGTTCACAGAGCTGGATCTACCCGGAGCTTATCACTTGATCCGTATCCACAAAGGTGACGAGTGGAAAACTGCATTTAACACTCGAGAAGGCCAATACGAATACCTCTTGTTGCCCTTTGGACTATGTAATGCTTCAACTGTGTTCCAGGAGTTTGTAAATTCGATTTTACAAGACCTGCTGTATGTCTGTGTGGTGGTCTATCTGGACGACATCCTGATTTGATGACATATCGGAAGCATGTTCGCCAAGTTCTTTCGCGGTTAAGGGGCATCGTCTATATGCTAAATTAGAGAAATGTGTTGTAATGACAGGGAATAGGGAAACAGACAAGTGCACCCTAAACTACCCGCCACTCAGTCCCTGCCTACTTGCAACGACCCGCCCTGCGACGGGGTACAACTGGGCGACGGTCCCACACTCAATAAGTGCACGACAGACAACCAGATAAGGAAACACAGAACAAAGGGAAACGGGGCAGTTGCCCACGGAAACACCGTGAGCAACAAGAGTAGTAAACGAGCCGAGTCAAACCAGGAGAGTACGAGGTGCCAAACGCAGAGCAGGAGAGTAGTGTACAAGCCGAGTCAAACCAGGAGTGTACGAGGTACCAAACGCAGAGCAGAAGAGTAGTCAGTAAGCCAGGGTCAATACGAAGCAGGGACAAGTAGTTCAAGAAGCTGCAGCAGGGCCAGGAAACCAACAGAGAAGAATCACAAGCAAGGAGGAACAGGAAAGGCAAGTATAAATAGACAGAGGGCGGGAGCTAGCTCCGTCTGGCCAGGCTGTGATAGGCTCTCCCACTCCTAAGCCTGCCATCCTGAGTGGTGGAAGATGGAGTCCGTCTCACAGACATAGAAGCAGGTGCAGACTGATTACCTATGGGCGTGGATACAGAAGCTGTGTCTGGCAGATCCTTAACATGTGTGTTCGAGAGGAACTCTCTGCTCTTCCTCGGCTACATCGTATCTGACCGTGGTCTCAAGATGGATCCAGAGAAGGTGAGATCCGTCTTCGAATGGCCACGACCACAGGGTCTTCGTTCCATACAACGATTTCTGGGATTTGCAAACTTCTATCGGCAATTCATCCCGAAACTTCTCATCTCTGACCGTTCCAGTTTCGGCCCTCACCAAGAAGGGAGTGAACGCTAGGATTTGGTCTCCGAAGGCAGAATCAGCATTTACAGATCTCAAGAGCGCTTTCACCTCCGTATCTGTTCTCCATCACCCTGATGCTTCTCGGCAGTTCTTTCTGGAGGTGGATGTCTCTTCCATAGGTGCGGGAGCACTACTATGCCAAAAGAACTCTAAAGGCAAGATGGTGGCTTGTGGCTTCTTCTTAAAATTATTCTCTCCAGCAGAACACAATTATTCCATCGGGGATAGGGAATTGCTGGCCGTCAAGTTAGCCTTAGGGGAGTGGAGACACTTCCTGGTGGGTGCTATCCATCCTATTATCATCTATACTGACCACAAGAACCTTACGTACCTACAGTCGGCTCAACGATTAAATCCATGCCAAGCCAGATGGTCATTGTTATCCGCCCGATTTCAGTTTTTGCTTCACTTCCATCCTGGAGACAAGAATGTGAAGGCTGATGCCGTGTCTCGCTCCTTTGAAACCAATGACTCTGAGGAAACTCCTCAATACATCATAGATCCTTCTAGGATTATTGCCGCTAAACCTCTGAAAATTAGAGACATTCTTGCTGGAAAAACTTTTGACCGTCTTGCTGACCAGAAGAGAATTCTCCGCTGAGGACACAACTCTAAACTAGCTGGGCACTCTGGTGTCCATAAAACGCAGGACTTCATAGCTTATCACTATCGGTGGCCTACTCTGCCTGGAGATGTTGCACTATGTCTCTTCATGTATGAACTGTGCCTCAAACAAGTCTACACGCTCCAAACCTGCTGGTTTGTTACTACCTCTGCCTGTTCCTGATGCCCCTTGGCAGCATATCGCTATGGACTTTATCACTGTCCCCCCCCCCCCCCTCAGCTGGATGTACTATGATCGGGGTAGTAGCGGATCGTTGTTCTAAAACGGCACATTTTACTCCATTGATTAGTCTTCCGTCTGCTCCTCGCCTGGCAAATCTGTTTATTCTGCACATCTTCCGGCTACAAGGACTTCCTTTGCATATTGTCTCGGACCGGGGTGTACAGTTTACATCCAAGTTCTGGAGAGCCCTGTGCAACCTGCTAGACATTAAACTGGACTTCTCTTTCGCCTATCACCCGTGGTCCAATGGTCAAGTGGAGAGGATCACATTTTGGAGAATTATCTTTGCCATTTCGTTTCCGCCCAACACGAGAATTGGGTACAACTTCTGCCTTGGGCGGAATTCTCGTACAACAATCACATAAGTAATTCTACTGCCTCTTCTCCTTTCTACATGGTCTACAACCAACATCCACGAGTTCCTCTTCCTGTGCGAGCCATGACTCCTCATTTGGGACTTTTATTCATATCTGGCAGCAAACGAAGTCTGCGATCCTCCAGGTAGTGGACCGCATGAAAAAGCATGCTGATAAAAGAAGAAAAGCTCCTTCTCAGTTCTCTCCCGGAGTTCAAGTCTGGCTATCCTCAAGGAACATTCATTTGAAGGTGCTCTCATACAAATCTGCTCCCAGGTTCCTTGGACCCTTTGAGATCCTACAAAAGAGAAACCCTGTCTCCTATATGCTTCGTCTGCCTCCTATCTTCAGAATCCCCAACTCCTTTAATTTGTCCCTCCTGAAACCTGTGGTCCTGAACCGATACAGTAAAACTCCTAGTCCTGCAGTTGCTCCCATCGCTTCATCTGATGTGTTTGAGGTGAAGAAGATCCTGGACTGCAAGAGGGTAGGAGGAAGAACTTTCTATTTGGTGGATTGGAGAGGGTTTGGTCCTGAGGAGATGTCCTGGGAACCAGAAGAGAACCTTGATGCCCCTACCCTCATTAAGAAATTCCTCTCTCGCTCTGGTCCCAAGAAGGGGCGTAAGAGGGGGGATACTGTAACGTTCGTCGACCGTCGTTCCTACTCACCCCTCCGCGGCCATGGAATTGTGAATGCTGGCTGGCATCTCCTTCCTAGGATACGCCAGCACTCACTTCCGCTCCGCGGTGTCCCGTAGTGTGCGCACACAAACACGTGCCCGGCCTTGAAGGGCCAGCGCGCGCACATGTATAATATGGTTAGTTAGCCATAATCACCATGGATGAACTTTCAATCCCTGCCTGAGCGTATTTTTTCCATGTTCATATTGAAAATGGTCCCTTAGTGTTATCCTGCTCCCAGTGTTTCCCATGCCCTGCTACCTGTATCCCGTGCTGTGTTTTGTTCCTGAGCCTGTCTAGTGTTGGAGTCGTGTTGTGCCGCCTGCTTTTATACACCATGTCTGGTGTCATCTGCCACTCCTGGTATCATCCGCCATGTCTGGCGCAACCTGCCATGCCTGCTGGTTTACACCATGTCTGGTGTCCTCTGCCATCCCTGGTATTATCCGCCACGTCTGGTGCAACCTGCCACATGTAGCCCCATTCATGCATAAGCCTCTGCCACTATCTGGACTATCTCAGGTAGCCTTGTGTTATGAACTTTTGTATAGACTTTGCATAGACTGTGACTTGGCAAGCTGCCTCTCCGCTACGGCGGAGCGGCCTAGTGGGTCAACATACCCGAAGATCGTGACATGTATACAATGAAGAATGAAGTAGAAGCCATAGACTCACTTGTATGGTTATTGTATGAGAATTCCGCCCAAGGCAGAAGCTGTACCCAATTGTCATGTTGCACAGAAACAAAATGACAAGGATAATTCTCTAGTGTTTGGTTGATCCTTTCCACTTGACCGTTGGACTGTGGGTGATAAGCAGAAGAAAAGTCCAGCTTCACATCTAAAAGACTACATAGGGCTCTCCAGAAATTAGACATGAACTATACACCCCGGTCAGACACAATATGGAGGGGTAGTCCATGCAGACGAAAAATTTGCTGAATGAACAGGTTTGCCAGACAAGAAGCAGAGGAAAGGCTAGTTGTCCCATTTTGGAAAAATGGTTCACCTCTTCCCAGACAGTAGTCCATCCAGCAGAAGAGGGAAGATCAGTGATAAAGTCCATGGCGATGTGTTGCCAGGGAACATCAGGCACTGGTAGAGATTAGAGCAGAACAGCAGGTTTAGAATGAGAAGATTTGTTTAGGGTACAGTTAGCACAGGAGGAAACATAAAAATCTTTCCAGGAGGAAAGTCCTTGATCTGTAGATGGTTTACAGCAATAATCCTAGAATGATCAATAATGTGTTGAGGGCTTTCTTCAGAGTCGTCAGTCTCGAATGACCGGGACAGGGCATCGGCCTTAATGTTTTAGTCCGTAGGACGGAAGGGAAGAAGGAATCAAAATCTGGCAAAGAACAGCGACCATCTGGCTTGACGAGGTTTTAGTCGCTGTGCAGACAGCAAATATGAACAATTTTTGTGATCTGTGAAGATGATGATGGGATGAGCAGCCCCCTCTAGCAGGTGTCTCCACTCTTCCAAGGCTAACTTGACAGCATGTAATTCTCGGTCCCCAATGGAGTAGTTGTGCTCAGCAGGAGAGCAGAGTTTGGAGAGAAATCCACATGATACTGCCTTACCCTTGGAATTATTTTGAAACAGGAGTGCTCCAGCACCAATGGAAGAGGCATTAACCTCCAAGGAAAACTGTCGAGTCACATCAGGATGAAGGCAGAAGTAAGGTGCTCTTGAGATTGGGGAATGCCGACTCTGCCTCAGACGTCCAGTCCTTTGTGTTTACTCCCTTCTTGGTAAGAGCTGAGATGGGTAAAGGGACGAGAAATTTGGGATGAACTGAAGATAAAAATTAGTGAATCCAAGATATTTCTGTATTTCTCAGAGACCTTGAGGACGTGGCCACTCCAAGATGGACTTCACCTTTGCCGGATCCCTTTGAAGACCACGATCAGAGATAATATAGCCCAGGAGGGGCAATGATTTATTTTCAAATATGCACTTCTCGAATTTCGCATATAAGCTGTTCCCCCTTAACTGCCACAAGACTTGGCGTACATGCTTCCGATGTGTCATCATATCAGGTAAGTAGATCAAGATGTCATCCAAATACACCACCACACAGACATACAGAAGATCACGGAAGATGTCGTTCACAAATTCTTGAAACACTGCTGGAGCATTACACAGTCCAAAGGGCATTACAAGATACTCGTAGTGACCATCTCGGGTGTTAAATGCGGTTTTCCATTCGTCACCCTTGCGGATACTGATCAGGTTATAGGCCCGCGTAGATCTAGCTTAGTAAAACTTTGGCTCTACGAATCCTGTTGAAGAGCTCAGAGATAAGCGGCAAGGGGTGCTTGTTTTTGACCGTGTTTTAGTTTAAACCACGGTAGTCGATGCATGGTCGAAGTGATCATCTTTTTTCTCCACAAAGAAGAATCTGGCTCTGGCTGGTGAAGTAGACTTCCTGATGAACCCACTCTCTAGGTTCTCCTTGACATACTCCAACATGAAAAAAATGGAGAAAAATGCCTCCAGCTCACCTTGTTTGCTAACTTGCTTAGATAGCTCCGCACGGATCCTCGTGTCGGCTCACGACAAAATAGCAACGGCGGGGAAGAGAAAGTGGATCCAGCGTAGATGCATAAAATGGAAACTTGTTCCGAGTTTAATTAATCAAAAAACTAAAAAATCAGGACTTAGTTGCAGATGTAAAATCCTGGAGTGTGAGGAGAAATAACATAGATAGAGAGGGCCTACGCGTTTCTGACGCTTCCAGCGTCCTTAGTCATGGCTGATAAGTCCTGATTTTTTAGTTTTTTGATTAATTAAACTCGGAACAAGTTTCCATTTTATGCATCTACGCTGGATCCACTTTCTCTTCCCTGCCGATACTCCAACATGGCCTGGGTTTCCGGCAAGGAGAGAGGATAAACCCATCCACGTGGGGGTGAGGCTTCAGGGAGCAACTCGATAGGATAGTCATAAGGACGATGAGGAGGAAGGACCTCTGCCTCCTTTTTGCTAAAAACATCTGCGTAACCAGCATACTGTGGAGGCAGTCCAGAGAGAGACTGAGGCAGTGAAGAAATAACAGGACACACCTGAGGCAGACAGCGGTGAAGGCATCGGGGTCCCCATTGGAGGACCTTTCCGGAATTCCAATCAAGGACTAGAGCGTGCTGGCGAAGCCATGGCAATCCCAGCAGGATGGGGTTAATAGCTTTGAATAGGACATAGAAAACTATTAGTTCTGAATGGAGGACCCCTATCTGTAATCTCAGAGGTTTGGTGATTGATAGGATAGGGTCCATCAGAGGTTGTTCATCTACAGAAGCGACCACCAGAGGTTTTTTCAGAGGAACTGAGGCCACGTGGAAACGGTCTACTATATCCTACTGGATATAAAGTTTGAAGCCACTCCAGAATCCAAATAAGCATGAACAGAGTGTGATCCTTCACCGGTGACACAGGAGTAGAAAGTCTGGGAGAGAATTTAGTAGTGGCGGTCGATTCATCTAGGATTGTCTCTCTAATCAACCTTGGTGCTGGAGTTTCCCGGCTTCTGAGGGCATCGAATGTCTGTGCTGCCGCTCTTGGTCGGACAGTCTGAGTCTGTCAATTTGCATTGGCTCCTCCAGGGGTGCAATAGGAGAGGGCAGTAGAGGTCTTTTTAAATTTGGGTGCCAGTTGACACTCTTCTCCTGGCGAACTTCCAGAGTACGCTCTTGGATCCTCATATCGCTCTGGGTTGCCAGGATTATTAAGGCATCCAAGGTAAATGGAAGCTCTCAAGCTGCCAGCTCATCTTTTATACGAGTGGCAAGTCCCTGCCAGAAAGTTGCCACTAGGGCCTCGTTATTCCATTCCAGCCCCACTGCCAACATACAGAAGTGGATGGCGTTCTCTCCTACAGTAGATTCCCCTTTCAGGGAGTCAGTAGTGAGACAGCAGCAGAAGATGTTCGGCCCAATTCCTCAAACACGGTATGGAAAGTCTCTAGAAATAATGGTAAATTACAGGATTTCGGAACTTCTCGTTCCAAAATGGGGTTCTCCCATGCCATGGCTTTGCAAGCCAGGAGAGCGATAATAAAAGTGACCTTGGCCTCATCAGAGGGGAAGAGATGAGTCCGTAACTTGAAGTGGATCTTGCACTGATTAACCCCTTCGCTGACCAAGACGTGCTATTACGTCCGGGTGTGGGGGGTGATATTTGGAGCACGCTCACACGCTCCATATGCTGCAGGTGTTGGCTGTATTTTACAGCGGACACCCGGGACTAACAGCCGGGAGCAGCAATTGCGCTGTTCCTGGCTGTTTAACCCCTCAAATTCTGAGGTCAATCGCGAACGCAGCATCTGAGGCATTGAAAAGAGGGGGGCAGCCCCCTCCGACAGCTCATCGCCCCCCGCCCCCGCAGTGAGATCGGGGGCTGATAGCGGTTCTTATGGCAGCCCAGGGGCCTAATGAAGGCCCCCAGGGCTGCCTTCATTCTGCCTCTGTTAAGCCCTGCCTGTGGCAGAGCTTAACAGTTGCCTGTAAAAATGACGATATACTGCAATACGTTAGAAAATAAAAAAATGGCTTCGTCCCAAAGGGGTTAATGAAGCCTCTACAGGTCTTTGCATCCCCGTCGTAACAAGGAGGTAGAGGCAACGAAATTCCAGACCCAGAACAGGCAGCAGGCTAAACAGGAGGTGGAGTAGAGGGAGTAGCCACGGGTGGAGGATCCAAATGGGTAACTATGGAGTTAATAGCGAGTAGAAGCTGATCCTGTCATGCTCGGAGATCAAGTATGTCTGCTTGTATTAATTGGACCGCAAATTTGGGTTGACCAGCAGGATCCATGGCCTGAGCGTACTGTCAAGACTGTTGGGTATGTGGACCCACTAGGCCGCTCCGCCGTAGCAGAGTAGCAGCTGGCCAAACAAGCGTCAATAATAGTCTTTAGGACAAGAGTACCTGGATAGAAGACGTGGCAGACACTTGGCTTGGCAGATACTTGGGTTGGCTGACACTTGGTTTAGCTAACACTTAGCACAGATGAAGTGTAGTCGTCTGGGCCCTTGGGCCGGCACGTGCACTGGGCACAGATGGTGAACTTGACTCCGACAATAGAATTCGCACGGGACAAACACAATTACTGGATACGGGAAAACAGGATACAGCTAACTATTTGCAAAACAAACATGGGTAGACACAACAATGCTCAGGCAAGAAGGAAGAGGGCAGAGTCCTTTTTAAAGTCCAGAGTGCGTTTGGATTGGGTAGGGACACTTTCACTGGTGCGCGTGCTGGCCCTTTAAGGGAAAGCAGAGGAGAGCTGCATCCACGTGTGCTGGCGCCTCCGGGGAGGGAGACACCGGCAAGCTCTGAGTGTCCTGCAATTGCAACTGCCGGTGTGTAGGACATGGCGGTGGTCAGCAACCATGGGCAGAACAAAGCGGCTCATATTCTGTTCTTGCATGGGGGCCTTCTGCTGTCTGTGCCCACCTCTGCTTGCTGTATCTATAGAGTCGAATAGGTTGCTTTGTAATAAGAGTTCAAAGTTAACATTGATCGTAATGGGGTTGTCTTGAGCTGATGAAGAAGATCACTGCACAGACCTCAAAGAATATGGGTCAGACATATGGGTCAGAGTCATGGCAGAAGATGTTTTCAGGTGAGACTTCTATATAAGTCATTTTTTTGCATTATGCTACATTATATATGTTTTTCTTGCAGCAAAGATGAAATGGAAGATGCCACTCTATTTTGGCATTCCGCCAGCATGCAGATATAAACATACATCTTTTGTTCTGCAAAGTCATGTAAGTGCTGTTCATATGGCTAATGTTCTATAATGTTGGAAGTCTCTGTTTTAGATCAGTTTGGACAATAATATTGCTAGTTTAACATGAATGTACAAAGCCTAGGAGGGTAGTCCAAGCACAAATCCTATGAGCCCATGTATCAGTATACAAAAATAATCTACTCAAAGCACTTAAAGGGGTTTCCACATTCAGAAAATACAGCTTATTCATTGTATAATGAAAAGTTAAGCAATTTTGTAATATACTTTTTGTATCAATTCCTCATGGTTTTCAAGATCTCTGCTTGTAGTCAATGATTAGGAACCTTCATTGTAAACTTCCGGTGGCTGAAAATTTGTCCTGGTCTTCTGATGATCACACGGTTGTCTGGTTTGTTACAAAGGAGAGCTCTTATGATTGTAAAGTAACTGTAAAGAGCCATACATCTGTTACATGACCAAGACAGACTTCTGTCTCTAAACGTAAGCAACGATGGTTCTCATTTAGTGACTACAAGCAGAGATCTTGAACGCCATGAGAAATTGAAACACAAAGTATATAAGAAACTTGCATACCTTTTCATTAAGCGCTAAAAAGCTTTATTTGCTGAAATCAGAAAACCCCTTTAAGCCCTAATTCACAGTGCATTCAGGGCATCCAATTGGTCAAATTTACTAAGTCAATTCAATGAAAATGGCGCACATTTATAGGAAACAGCCGTTGATTTTCTTTCCTGCCTGTAAGACAGTTCAAAATGTGCCAAATTTATTAAGAGGTGTGCGCTTTTAACTGAATTTTACACAAATCACTCCTACTACCTCTTCTACTTTAACTGACATAAAATACTCCATTCTTAGTAAATGTGGGTTATTGTTTTTATACTGCTAAGGAAAATAATTGTATACACTGGTCCACATCTACTAAGACTGGCGTATCTTACGCTAGTCTAAGTAAACAATGTAGTTGGAGTGATTTGCGCAAAATTTATTAAAAGACTTATGCCTCTTAATAAATTTGGTGCATTTTGAACTGTCTGATTGTCACAAAATAAAATCTGTGCCGGAATTTTCACTATTGTCTCCTTCTTTCTTCAATAAATGTGGCCTGAGCTATGTTTCCGTGGATACCACGCCCACTTTTCATGTCATTTTCCAAATTTGGCAAACGACAAGAAATGTTGCAAATTTTACCGCAAATGTAGTACACATCACTGTTTGTGACTTTTTTTAGTCACAGTTTACACCAAAATAGGGCATAAACGGCATAATAAATGTGGGCCATTGTCTAAAACAATGACCTAAAACTACTATAAAACTGGCATTTGGGTATATAAATTAAAACATCAGTAATCTGGTGTATGGACTAAAATGATAATCACATGCCAAAGTGGTCACGCCGAAGCTATCGCCAGCCCTTATATGTATTACATAGCATGACAATAAGGGGACTTTAAATCAAGAATTATAGCGCTATACTTTGAGGATTTTCTCTAGTATATTATGGTTATGTTAATAAAACATTTTTTCCCCAATATTGAAGCTTTTTGTATTTGGTGGAAGAAATGAAGAAAAAGACTTCAATGATGTAATGGCCATGAAACTCATAAACCCTTCCGACAGACAACCCAGTAAGTTATATGTTGCAATGTTACAATGGAATAATGTAGAAGTCAGTAAACAGAGTATGGTATATCCTTAAATAAAAACATACAATGAAATGAGAATATTGAGTTTCTATGGTTTAAAAAGTTGACATTATTTTTAATTATTTGCAGTAATGAAAGACATTCTGTTAGAATGTGGAATTCAAGGCATAAGTAATGGGTATGTATAACAATTTAACGATATATTGAAAATAGATTATACTACAACCTAAACTCCATATTCTTACTCTTGATGTTACCCTGTATTATAGAGTAAGGGAAATGTAGGAAACCCTAAGGCCAGGATCACACACGCAGTTTTGATGCAGCTTTTGGCTTAGTTTTCTTTAGACTAATCCAGAAGTGGATCCAAAAGAGAGAAAAGGTATAACACAAAGACTGATGCATCATTTTTCTTTTGTGTTCTCTCCTGGCTAAAGAGTTTGGCTAAAGAAAAATGGAGTAAAAAACGTTGACACAAAAACTGCATCAAAAACACGTTTGTGATCCTGGCCTAAAGGCTCGGTAGAATGTATGATTGTGATAGTCCAGTTATACTTACTGCCTCGTATAAGATAGATAGATAGATAGATAGATAGATAGATAGATAGATAGATAGATAGATAGATAGATAGATAGATAGATAGATAGATAGATAGATAGATAGATAGATAGATAGATAGATAGATAGATAGATATTTTATTATTGTTATGAGATAAGAAGTTGTCTTAGGCCTGGAAAACTATTGTACTGATGCATGTCTTTTCGTATTATTGTCTTTCTCATGCTTTGTAGATATACACCAACCAAAATCCCAAAAGTGAAATACCATCTTAGTGAGCTGGAGCCAAGAAAAGCCGGTTCTACACACACCATTCCTGTAAGTCCATATAAGTAAACTTATGATCATTTAATACATTTGGGTTGTTGCTTTGCAACAGGCACTATAGCCACAATGTGACTACTCTGGATCTCCAGACTTCTATTCAACAAAACCACAAGTCCTACATGATGATATGCCACCAGAATGCCTGTCCACAGCAGTGGAATTTGGCCATAGATCTTTCATACAGGCTTCCCTTCAGTCCAATTGCTACATTAAAAAAAATATCAGATCTCTGCATTCTTTAGTACTAACGATATTGACCCAAGACTTCTGCTAGATTTTCATGGCAAATGTATTAATTTTGTTGTTGCAGGAAGATAAACAAAGCAACTTTGTGTCTCTTCGTACTGAAGCGATAGAAAAAATAAAATCAGCCTTTGTCTTGTTAGACTCAGAATTTGAAAAATTTGATCTGTAAGTATTGCTGTGTTATTCTGCTATTACATATATGCTAATATTATATACAGGTCAATGTACCACCTACTGTAAATGATGTGAGTAATAGAAATGACCACGTAAAAGGAACTCTAAGGTGACTTGCAATGTTCTTAACCATTTAAAGTAAGAGGTTACATTATTTCTTAAAATAAAAAATGTAGCTGCTGCAGAACCTCGTTTCTCAGAGGAAGCAGGGGCTTCATCTGAATCAGTGATTGTACAGCATGAGGCACTTCTTTAACCCTTTCACGACCAAGGGTCATTGATGCCCCTGTGTCCAGGTCAAATTTTCAATTTTTTATATGCACTTCTTTGAACGATAATATCTTTGGAAACGCTTTGAATATCACAACTATTTTTACTTTGTTTTATTTACAAGACTAATGAGGCTTTCATTTTCTAGATTAGTTTAATGAATTCAGTGTTTTTAATTTTTACTATGAACAGACAAATCACAAAAAATTTAAGAAAAAATACTTTTTTGTAATTTTTTATATATTATTTATATGTATGTATATATATATATATATATATATATATATATATATATATATATATATATATATATACATACACTATAGAGCTCTGTAACAATTAGTCCTCTTCTCTCTCCGTCACCCTGGATCGCTGTGAGGGGAGAGTGAAGAGGGCTATATACACACGACCGTGAAAAGAATGACGTCAACAACGAATCAACTGTCAGTTTTTCATGGCTGTTTTGCATCAATGTGTCTCAAAATTTTAATCCCTCTGACAGTTTTTTAACCGTCATTTGCCATCCGTTTTTCATGGACGTTAAGAAAAATGGATGAATTTTTTTCGTTAGGGCTTTTGTCCCAACCTCCTGAAAACACCACAGTGCCCATGTAGATAGTGATGCAATACCACTGTATATAGTGCCACATTGCCCACATAAATAGTGCCAGTGCCCACATAGATAGTGCACACTGTAAATAGTTCCACAGTGCCCACATAGTGCCACAGTTTTCCCTGTAGATAATGCCCACTTAGTGCCACACACAGTGCCCATGTAGATAGCGCCACAGTGTCCCCTGTAGATAGTACCAATATAATGCCACAGTACCCATGTAGATAGTGCCACACCCCCTGTATATAGCGCCACCTCCCCTGTAGATAGCAACATCCCCCCTGTATTTAGCAATATCCCCGCTGCAGATAGCGCCATCCCCCCAGTAAATTGCACCCCCTTCCTCCAAATAGCACCACTGTAGCTCCCTGTAGGACCGGAAACCCTCTGGCCGAAGATTCCGCTCCTACAGGAAGCCCCTGATGTCTCTGTCCATATATGGACAGTGACGTCAGGGGTTAACTCTAAAAGCGGAATCCCCTGCCAGAGCGGAGATTCTGCTCCAGGAGTAGCCCCTGACCTCACTGTCCATATATAGATAGTGACACCAGGGGCTTCTCCAGTAGCAGAACCCCCTGACACAGAGCGATCTGACATGGGGGATTCTGCTCCTAGAGAGAGCAGCTGACGTCATTGTCCATATATGTGTTGGCCGGGGATTCCGCTCCTAGAGTGTGCCACTAACGTCACTGTGCAAATGGACAGTGACTTCAGGGGCTCTGTCTAAAAGCGGAATCCCCAGCCAGTGCGATCTGACACAGGGGATTCCGCTCCTAGAGTCAGTACAGGTGGCGCTATTTACAGTGGGGGGTGTGATGGAAAGACGGTGGGGGGCTCCCTCATTAAATCCGTTCCAGGCTGCCGACGTCTATACACGTGCTAACTGCATGGGGCATCGGCAGTTAGAACGTACACAGCCGTATGGCAGTTGTGAAGGGGTTAAAGTGAGGCTCTGTAGTGACTACGGTTATTTTGATCCTTTGTAATTTCATTATTTTTGCCGGTATATTTGTTCGCTGAGGATGTGGGTGCATAGTTGATGGTGAAACTGCAGTCAAGCAGGCTGTAAAACATCAGTATTGGAAATTATCCATGTGACATGAATTAACTGCTCTCATGACATAAGAGATATGAACCTAATGCTTACATTCATTGTGTTAGGTGTGTACATTCCTTCACGGTGACACAGAGCACATGATTTGGGGAAAGATTGTGTCATTGCTGTGACTTGTAGGCTACTTCAATATTACCCTATGGGAAAAAAAAGTTGCCAGTGAAAATCGTAAAAAAAAAAACAACAACTATTATTTTTACCATAGTGAAGCATTAAAATTGCTTGCCAGTCATGGAAATTATGTGATTTTACCACAAATCAGTGACCACTCTGTGTAACCTTGGAGCCATAGCCTTATTAATTTCTATTTTTCTTGTATTATCTAATTTTATTCATTCTTTTACACTATTGTGCAGCATATTGGATGTCAGACAATTGGATGCCATTTTATTATATATGTTAATAAAGAATGTGTTCATGTGCGTATTATATGGCTCCCTGCACATGCTGCAGATTTTGTTGCAGAAATCCATACAGAGCAGAAAAAAACCCATTTAGATGAATGAAACAGATGTTTATTCACAGAAATTTTTGTAACAAAATTTGCAATGTGTGTAGGGGGCCTATAAGATCTAGGCGTGAATCTCCCATGTAATAAGAATGTCAGCGCCATATGATCCTACATTTAGGCTATACACCAATGGTTGTAAATGGGTAGTTGGCCACAAAACAAAAGGAACAATTTACTTGGCCCATTCCACTGTCCTAAAAGGAGAAATAAAACCCTTTTTGTTCCTATAAATGTCACACAGAATTGCCAGTAATGATACTCTCTCCGAGCTCTACATCACAGAAGCCTCGGTTTACATAACAAGCCTTAAACCTCTGCATGAAGGTGGAATAAATGTTGTGTGCTCTGATTTTATGCTGGAGACACCGAGTTAGTAAAGGGTATAAATGTGTTAATGGTGAAAGCCTCTCGAAGCATTTTAAGATTCCAGGTCAGTGTATTTGTTAAAGAAAATCTGCAACAAACTTGGGTTAAGTGCATGTGAATGTGGTTTTACAGAATCACATTCACATAGTGCCAGAGAAAAACTGCCTGGATTTGAAGACATTCTTCGGATTTTCAACACATGTCAATTTTGTCACGGATTTCAAGCGCTGCCACTGCTTGGTATAGCGCATTGTTTTTGTACACATTGTGTGAATAGGATTTTCACAAATCTAAACTTAACCAGTTCGGGACCGGGCTATTTTGCGCCTTCAGGACCAGACACCATTTAGCCCTTTTTAGCACGCGTTAGTTAAATGGCTATAACTTTTTTATTTGTTGGGCTAACGACGTGATTTTTTGCGATGTTTTTTTCCGTAGACAATGCAGGTTTCTTTTTTTATCGTTTTTATACACACCTTTTTTGCTATTTTAGAGTTTTTATTCATAAAGTTTGAAAATAATAGTAAAAAAATAAGCTTTTTTATGTTTCAGCTATTTTTTTTGCTAATAACATAGTTTTACCCTAAAATAGACCTTTTATTTGTGATAGTCATTGTCTACCGTAAATTTTAATATATTACATGTCTATATTAGGGTAATTTGGTCAGCGCTAGTGTTACAAAAATGATTGGCGGAGAGGGAACGTTTTTTTTGGGGTGGGTATTTTATGTGTATTTATTATTATTTTTTTTTTTGCACTTTACTTTACTATCTTTTTTATTACTATGGTCTGTCCCTCAAAAGGTCAAAAAAGACCTTTGGGGAACTTTATATATATTTTTTCTTTCTTTTACACCATCTTTTTCCACTGTAACTGGAGCTGCACAGCAGCCCCAGTTACAGGGGAAATCAGCCCTCTCATAGTGACGATAGTCACTAATAGGGCTGTGCTGGGTCTTGTAAGACCCAGCAGCAGTCTCTCAGTAACGGCACCCGGCGATCATGTGACAAGTCACATGAACACCGGGAGGAATAGAGACAGCGCCGCTGCTGCTGTCTCTATTCCTATACACAGCGTTCATTGAGCGCTGTGTAAAAAGACATTGGAGAAGACAGAAGCAGCGAAAGTTGCTTCTATCCTCTCCTCAGGGTCCCCGGCAGTCACTGACAGCCGGAGACCCGACATTCAGCTGCCCGATAGCGCGGGCAGCAAGCTAAAACCCGAGCCGTAAAAAGTCTATGGCTCGGGTTTTAAGGACCCTGACCGCTGGCCGTAAAAATACAGCCAGCGGTCGAGAACCAGTTAATAGATTGAAACTTCCAGCCATTGGGGTAAATTAACACAAGCCCAAAACGTTCCAAAAACATCACGTGTCAAAAGTACCTTGAGATTATTTATTTTAGAGTGCCCGTACACTCTAGCATGCCAAGGGGCCAAGAAACGTGCAGCAAAATCGCAAGTTGTTTTACCGCAATTTGCTGTGCGGTTTTCAGCTGCACAGCTTGTACAGGTGAGAAACATTGAAGCCGTGTTCTACACCTCTGCAAGCTGTGCGGCCCTAAACTGCAGCAATTCACAGTAAAACCTAGTACGGGCTGGCTAAACTAGTCTTGGATGTGTAGCACAGCTGCTGCATGTACATGTGCATAGGTATCAGTTGTTGATAATGAATAATCAGATTCATTCATTTCTGCCATGTGAAGCTGTGAAACTGGTCCTTAGGTTAGTCTCACAGTTTTTTTTGTGCTCGTAAACCCTGGCCCCAACCGGGGGGTCTGATGACACAAACTAGCAGCATCATGGGGACCTATTACTTCGCATCATGAGACCTGCTCGTGTGAAACTGGCCATAATCAGATATACCAAGTATCCTATATTTCACAACTATGCATTATACCTAGTATTGTTACCTGTCATTAGGGTTAGACCTCATGCACATGGCCGTGCCTGTAATCCTTGGAGTATGGGAGCGCGGCCCGTATAATATGAAAAGTAGGACATGCGCCATAATTCCTGGCACGGTTCTACAGCACAGACCGAATAGAACTGAATGGGTCCGTAATTGCGGACCTTATTACGGTCCGCAATTACGGAGATTTTTTACGGTCATGTGCACGGGGCCTATCTATGTAAAACATACCGGGGGAGATTTACAATACAAAATCCAAATTGTATTCTTGTCGCGGTTTTTGCAACACCATAAACCGCAACAAAAATGGCAAGTAATTACACCCTTTATGAAAGTTTTGAAAAGTGTTAGAAAGGAGGATGACTAAGAGAAATGGTAAAATGCAATATATGTTTAACCCCTAACCGCATGACTCAGTAACTCGCGGGAAGTTACTTTCCGCACGAGGACGTATAGTTACTGAACCGTTCCCGGTGTACACTCTGAGTGACAGTGTGTATCGTTGAACCAGGAGAGCAAACTGGGAACTGGAAGAGCAAACCCTTCCCGGGACTTGTAGTTAAGTTCGTGAATAGTAACTATGCCCCCCCCCCCGTCCCATGTGACCAGCAATGCACCAATAGCAGCGGTCCATTGCAGGAGATTGTTGTGATTGGTGGGTCTGGTCAGACCCACCAATCACAGTGCGTTTTCACCCAGGTGAAAAATACCGGACACAGGCTCTGGTCTCTAGAGGGTGAAGAGAAGTTGGAGAGATCAGAGCCTGTGTCATGTTCTGAGCCCCCAAGAGTGAAATAAAGAGAATAACCCCTCGTTTCCAGCTCCCCTGTTTCCAGTGTATGAACCTACCACCTCCCAGTGTATAAGGGAGATTTATTTTTTTCGCCATAATTCACTAAAAATAATAATTAGATTTAGTTGTTAGGTAGTTGTCTAGCTCGTCTACGTCAATTCGTCACGTCAGTTTTCAGTTAGCCAGTGTCAATCCATCGCGTCAGTTCATCAGTGTCAATCTGTTGTGTCAGTTGTGTCAATCCGTAGCGTCTGTGTCAGTCCGTTGCGTCGCTTGTCAGTTAGTCAGCATCAATCCGTCACTGTCATTCGTGACACTTGTCGTCCAGCGTCAGTAAGTGTCAGTTAGTAAGTGTAGTAAGTGTTACTGTTATATAAAAAAATTGTGTTTGTTAGTGTTTTATGTGAAGGACAGGACAAAACAGCCCCCAAACTGTCCCCCCGTCCTGACCACAACTGGAAAGATAGTGTGGGACCTCCTGCACCCACTGTTTGATCAGGGTACAACTTGTACTTGAACAACTAGTGCACAACTGCACCCCTGTTCAAATCTCTTGTAGACAAAAAAAACTGTGGCGTGTGGGAAGGTGCGAAAAAACAAGTGTCACCTTCCCAAGACCCTCATCGGCCAACCCCCTGAAAATTGGCGAAAGCAGGGCATTGCTGCAGGATGGAGTCCTGTGTCTCAAATATAGAGACAAAAAAGATGTCTGCATGTTGACATCTATGCATGATGCCAGCTGCACCCCTGTCCCCACATGTGGATTCACATTATCCACAATCATGCCTGTGTGCATTCAGGCATATAATACATTCATGGGGGCAGGGCTGGCCTTAGGTTGAATGACGCCCCTTACGGGACTCTCTATTGCAGCCCCCTAAACAAACAAAAAATTAACCATATATATATATAGACATGCACATACTGGAACATATTTACTGTACATACATAAAGACAGATATTTAGACATACAGGTCAAATATACATACACACATTCTGCAATATATACATACATGTAAATATATAGACGTACAGACACACACACACACACACACACACACACACACACACACACACACACACACACACACACACACAGCAGATAAATACACAGACAGGAACATATACAAGTACATAAGAGGCACATATATACAAGCACAAAGACACATTCACAAACAGACCCATATATACCCACACAAGCACAGATATACACAGTGCAGATAATGTAGTAGATTTCACATGCAGTCCTATGTAACACCACAGATAACACAGTGATAACTCTCTGAGTACAGATAATGTAGTAGATTTCACATGCAGTCCTATGTAACACCAGATAACACACAGTGATAACTCTCTGAGTACAGATAATGCAGTAGATGTTACCTGCAGTCCTAAGTAACAACAAAATTAACACAATGATAACTCTCCAGGTACAGATCATATAGTAGATGATAATTATACCCACAGGCACATATAAACACACACACACACACACACACACACACACACACACACACACACACACACACAGAGGCATATATGTAAATATATATATATATATATATATATATATACACTACCGTTCAAAAGTTTAGGGTCACTTAGAAATTTCCTTATTTTTGAAAGAAAAGCACAGTTTTTTTCAATGAAGATAACATTAAATGAATCAGAAATACACTCTATACATTGTTAATGTGCTAAATGACTATTCTAGCTGCAAATGTCTGGTTTTTAATGCAATATCTACATAGCTGTATAGAGCCCCATTTCCAGCAACCATCACTCCAGTGTTCTAATGGTACATTGTGTTTGCTAACTGTGTTAGAAGGCTAATGGATGATTAGAAAACACTTGAAAACCCTTGTGCAATTATGTTAGCACCGCTATAAACAGTTTTGTTGTTTAGAGGAGCTATAAAACTGACCTTCCTTTGAGCTAGTTGAGAATCTGGAGCATTACATTTGTGGGTTCCATTAACCCCTTAACGCTCCATGACCTACTATTAGGTCATGCTAACTGTAGCGTTCGCGCTCAGTGACCTAATAGTAGGTCATGGAGTAAACACGGCGCCGTTCGCGCGGGGCGCGTTCATGAGCTGTGATAGCTGCTGTTTCCGACAGCAGACTATCACTGCTCAATGTGCCGGGACCGATCGCGGAGCTCCCCCGCCGATTAACCCCTCAGAAGCCGCGTTCAATAGCGATCGCGGCTTCTTAGGGGTTAATCCGCCATCGCCGGCCTGCTACACGATAGCGGCCGGCGATGGTGACTATGGCAACCGGACACCAAACAATGGCGTCCGGCTATGCCATAGACGGAAGCCTAGTGGGTCCTGACAACGTCAGGACCCACTATGCTTGCTGTCAGTGAGTAGCTGACAGCTCTAATACACTGCACTACGCATGTAGTGCAGTGTATTAGAATAGCGATCAGGGCCTCCTGCCCTCATGTCCCCTAGTGGGACAAAGTAATAAAGTAAAAAAAAAGTTAAAAAAAGATGTGTAAAAATAAGAAAATAAAAGTTTTAAAAGTAATAAAAGTAAAAGTCCCACTTTTTCCCTTATCAGTCATTTATAATTAATTTAAATATATAAACAAACAAATAAACTATACATAATTGGTATCGCCGCGTCCGTAACGGCCTGAACTACAAAATTATTTTGTTATTTATCCCGCACGGTGAACGCCGTAAAAAAATATATTAATAAACCGAACCACAATCACAATTGTTTGGTCACTTCACCTCCCAAAAAATGGAATAAAAAGAGATCAAAAAGTCGCATGTCCCGAAAAATGGTAATGATTGAAACTTCAGTTCGTTACGCAAAAAATAAGTCCTCGCACGGCTTTATTGATTGAAAAATAAAAACGTTCTGGCTCTTAGAATAAGACAACACAAAAAGTGAATGATTGTTTACAAAACGTATTTTATTGTGCAAACGCCATAAGACATCAAAAAAAACTATAAACATCTGGTATCGCCGTAATCGTATCGCCCCGCAGAATAAAGTGAATATGTCATTTATAGCGCACGGTGAACGCTGTAAAAAAAAAAGTATACAAAAACAATAGTAGAATTGCTGTTTATTAGTCACCGCGCCACCTAAAAATGGAATAAAAACTGATCAAAAAGCCGCATGCACCCCAAGAAAACTACAATGGATTCCTCAAGGGGTCTAGTTTCAAAATTGGGGTAACTAATGGGGGGTTTCCAATGTTTTGGCACCACAAGACCTCTTCAAACCGGACATGGTGCCTAATAAAAAAGAGGGCTCAAAATCCGCTAGGTGCTCCTTTGCTTCGGAGGCCGGCGCTTCAGTCCATTACCGCCCGAGGGCCACATGTGGGATATTTCTCTAAACTGCAGAATCTGGGCAATAAGTATTAAGTTGCGTTTCTCTGATAAATCATTTTGTGTTATTAAAAAAATGGTATAAAAAGAGTAAATTTCACCTCTACTTTGCTCTAAATTTCTGTGAAACACCTAAAGGGTTCATAAACTTTCTAAATGCTGTTGTGAATACTTTGAGGGGTCTAGTTTCTAAAATGGGGTGTTTGATAGGGGTTTCTAATATATGGGCCCCTCAAAGCAACTTCAGAAATGAACTGGAACCTAAAAAAATAAATAAATGAGGCAATACTTCGCTTCTTACATTATACTGATAATGAGCCGTGCCCACCCCGAGATGACCCCAGTTTTGACCGTTTGTATAAACGGAGACCCCTATTAGACCGTTCCAGTGCCCGGTTTTCCCAAGCATACACCCCCGAGAAGTGTTTTTCTATTGATGAGTCCCTGGTACATTTTAAAGGGAGGGTTCAATTCCGCCAGTACCTGCCAGGTAAGAGGGCAAGGTATGGCGTGAAGATGTATAAGCTGTGCGAGAGTGCATCCGGGTATACCTACAGATTTAGGATATATGAAGGAAAGGCCACCCGCAAACCAGACTGCATCCTGGACTACAATAGGTACATGGGAGGGATGGATTTGTCAAATCAAGTCCTGAAGCCCTACAGCGCCATGCGGTGTGGTATAAGAAGCTGGCCGGGCACATCATACAGATGGCTTTGTACAATGCGTACGTGCTACGTCGATGTGCAGGCCAGAGGGGAACTTTCCTGGAATTTCAAGATCTAATCTTTAGGGACCAGGAAGGGGGGGCACCCAGTACTTCTGGAAGCGAGGCCACACGCATCGTACCAGGGTAACACTTTCCAGGAGAAGTTCCCCAAACCGGTGGAAAGGGAAAGAGTCAAAAGAGGTGCAGAGTCTGCTATAAGAGGGGGATAAGGAACAACACAATATACCAATGTGACACGTGTCCCGAAAAACCAGGGCTCTGTATAAAAGATTGTTTTAAAATGTATCATACATCCCTTGATTTTTAATTTACCCTGATGCACTCCGCACAGCTTACCCCCCTCATCTTTCCCTTCTGAGCCCTGCCGTATGCCCAGGCAGCTGATAACAGCCACATGTAGGGTATTGCCGTACCCAGGAGAACCCACATTACAATTTAAGGGGTGTATATCTCCGGTGGCGCATGCTGGGCACACTATATTGGACACTGAAATGGCATATATATATATAAAATTGCAAATCTCACACTGCACCATCTGCTGCGCATTATCTTTTACACAGTACCTGTGGGGTCAAAATGCTCACTACACCTCTAGATGAATGTCTTAAGGGGTGTAGTTTTTAAAATGGGGTCACTTCTCGGGGGTTTCAACTGTACTGGTACCTCAGGGGCTTCTGCATACATGACTTAGCACCAGAAAAGCTCCAGTAGGCCAAATGGTGGTCCTTTTCTTCTGAGCCCTCCCATGGGCCCAAACGGCAGTTTATCACCACAAATGGGGTATTGCCGCACTAAGGACAAATTGGGCAACAAAATGGGGTATGTTGTTCCCTGTGAAAATAAGAAATTTTGATCAAAAATGACATCTTATTGGAAAAAATATCATTTTTTTCATTTCACAGCCCAATTCAAATAGGTGCTGTGAAAAAACTGTGCGGTCAAAATGATAACAAAAACCATAAATGAATTCCTTGAGGGGTGTAGTTTCCAAAATGGGGTCACTTCTGGTGGGTTTCCATTGCTTTGATACCTCTGGGGCTCTGCAAATGCGACATGGCACCCGAAAACCAATCCAGCAAAATCTGGACTCCAACAAACACATAGCGTTCCTTTCCTTCTGAGCCCTCCCATGGGCCCAAACGGCAGTTTATCACCACAAATGGGGTATTGCCGCACTAAGGACAAATTGGGCAACAAAATGGGGTATGTTGTTCCTTGTGAAAATAAGAAATTTTGATCAAAAATGACATCTTATTGGAAAAAATATCATTTTTTTCATTTCACAGCCCAATTCAAATAGGTGCTGTGAAAAAACTGTGCGGTCAAAATGATAACAAAAACCATAAATGAATTCCTTGAGGGGTGTAATTTCCAAAATGGGGTCACTTCTGGTGGGTTTCCATTGTTTTGATACCTCAACACCTCTTCAAACCTGGCATGCTGCCTAAAATATATTCTAATAAAAAAGAGGCCTCAAAATGCACTAGGTGCTTCTTTGCTTCTAGGGCTTGTGTTTTATTCCACGAGCGCACTAGAGGCACATGTGGGACATTTCTAAAAACTGCAGAATCTGGACAATACATATTTAGTAGTATTTCTCTGGTAAAACCTTCTCTGTTACTAAAAAAAAATTGAATAAAATTGAAATTCAGCAGAAAAAATGAAATTTGCAAATTTCATTTCCACTTTGCTTTAATTCCTGTGAAATGCCTGAAGGGTTAAAAAACTTTCTATATGCTGTTTTGAATACTTTGAGGGGTCTAGTTTTTAAAATGGGGTGTTTTATGGGGGTTTCTAATACATAGGCCCCTCAAATCCACTTCAGAACTGAACTGGCACCTTCAAAAAAAGGCTTTTGAAATTTTCTTAAGAATTTGAGAAATTGCTGTTTATGTTCTAAGCCTTGTAATGTCCAAGAAAAATAAAATAATGTTCAAAAAACGATGCCAATCTAAAGTAGACATATGGGAAATGTGAACTAGTAACTATTTTGGGTGGTATAACCGTCTGTTTTTCAAGCAGATACATTTAAATTCTGAAAAATGCTATTTTTTGTAAATTTTGTCTAAATTTTGCAATTTTTCACAAATAAAGACTGAATATATCGACCAAATTTTACCACAAACATGAAGCCCAAAGTGTCACGAGAAAACAATCTCAGAATCGCTTGGATAGGTTTAAGCATCCCGACGTTATTACCACATAAAGGGAAATATGTCAGATTTGAGAAATGGGCTCTGAGCCTTAAGGCCCAAACTAGGCTGCGTCCTTAAGGGGTTAAACTCTCAAAATGGCTAGAAAAAGAGAGCTTTCATGTGAAACTCGACAGTCTACTCTTGTTCTTAGAAATTAAGGCTATTCCATGCGAGAAATTGCCAAGAAAAAGGAAGATTTCCTACAACGGTGTGTACTACTCCCTTCAGAGGACAGCACAAACAGGCTCTAACCAGAGTAGAAAGAAAAGTGGGAGGCCCCGCTGCACAACTGAGCAACAAGACAAGTACATTAGAGTCTCTAGTTTGAGAAATAGACGCCTAAAAGGTCCTCAACTGGCAGCTTCATTAAATAGTACCCGCAAAACGCCAGTGTCAACGTCTAAAGTAAAGAAGCGACTCCGGGATGCTGGCCTTCAGGGCAGAGTGGCAAAGAAAAAGCCATATCTGAGACTGGCTAATAAAAGGAAAAGATTAATATGGGCAAAAGCACACAGACATTGGACAGAGAAAGATTGGAAAAAAGTGTTATGGACAGACGAATCGAAGTTTGAGGTGTTTGGATCACACAGAAGAACATTTGTGAGACGCAGAACAACTGTAAAGATGCTGGAAGAGTGCCTGACGCCATCTGTCAAGCATGGTGGAGGTAATGTGATGGTCTGGGGTTGCTTTTGTGCTGGTAAAGTGGGAGATTTGTACAAGGTAAAAGGGATTTTTAATAAGGAAGGCTATCACTCCATTTTGCAATGCCATGCCATACCCTGTGGACAGCGCTTGATTGGAGCCAATTTCATCCTACAACAGGACAATGACCCAAAGCACACCTCCAAATTATGCAAGAACTATTTAGTGAAGAAGCAGGAAGCTGGTATTCTATCTGTAATGGAGTGGCCAGCGCAGTCACCAGATCTCAACCCCATAGAGCTGTTGTGGGAGCAGCTTGACCGTATGGTACGCAAGAAGTGCCCATCAAGCCAATCCAACTTGTGGGAGGGGCTTCTGGAAGCATGGGGGGAAATTTCTCCCGATTACCTCAGCAAATTAACAGCTAGAATGCCAAAGGTCTGCAATGCTGTAATTGCTGCAAATGGAGCATTCTTTGACGAAAGCAAAGTTTGAAGGAGAAAATTATTATTTGAAATAAAAATCATTATTTCTAACCTTGTCAATGTCTTGACTATATTTTCTAGTCATTTTGCAACTCATTTGATAAATATAAGTGTGAGTTTTCATGGAAAACACAAAATTGTCTGGGTGACCCCAAACTTTTGAACGGTAGTGTATGTATATATATATATATATATATATATATATATATATATGTGTGTGTATATGTATGTATATTATGAAGTGCACTTTCAAACTGGAGATACACTTTAAAAAATAATATTTCCATTAATTAATTGCCATGGATTGGTTAAAGTTTTATAGATTACTATATATGAAAATGTTAAGGGCAGCAGAGTATATAAGGGGCAGCAGTGTATATAAGGGACAGCAGCGTATATAAGAGGCAGTAGAGCATATAAGGAGCAGCAGAGCTTATAAGGGGCAGCATATCTTATAAGGGGCAGCAGGGTGTATAAGGGGCAGCATGGTATATAAGGGGCTGAAGAGTATATAAAGGGCAGCAGGGTATATAAGGGACAGCAGGGTATATAAGGGGCAGCAGGGTATATAAGGTGCAGCAGGGTATAGAAGGTGCAGCAGGGTATACAAGGGACAGCTGGGTATATAAGGGGCAGCAGGATATATAAGGGGCAGCAGGATATATAGGGGGCAGAAGGGTATATACGGGGCAGCAGGGTATATAAGGAACAGCAGGGTATATAAGGGGCAGCAGGGTATATAAGGGGCAGTAGAGTATATAAGGGTCAGCAGGTTATATCTGGGGCAGCAAAGTATATGGGCAGCATCAGGGTATAGAGGGGCAGCAGGGTATATAAAGGGCAGCAGTGTATATAAGGTGCAGCAGAGTATATAAGGGTCAACAGGTTATATAAGGTGAAGCATGGTATATAAGGGACAACAGGATATATAGGGGGCAACAGGATATATAGGGGGAAACAGGGTATATAGGGGGCAGCACAGATATCTTCATTTTATCTGTTCTACTTTAATATTGAACACTCACTTTTACAAAAAGACAAACACATGCAGACAGATATATACACACACATACTGTAACATATACACATACAAACACAGAGACACATACTGTATACACACTACACACACACATATACACACAGACACACATAGAAACTTACTATCTCTCTATGCTGACAGGATCACAGGCTTCTTGCAGGACGAGCTGTGGGCGGAGCTTCCTCATCTGATCTTACTCCTCGGCTCTTATTTACTCCGTGTGTGTAACTGAGCAAAGGACAGAGCAGAGCAGAGCCCAGTGGCACCCCCTGCATGTTGGGAGGGTGCAGTGCCCTGTCCACTTGCACAGGTCGCAAAATTTGGTACAAGAAATTGGCAGTGAACCTAGTCCAGATGTATGATCTGCACAATTTTTTTAGGCCAATGCTTTTCCCCAAAAATCATCCAAGTAAAATTAAGGCCTCAAAATCTTTGTGGTGCTCCTTCACTTCCAGGCACGTTTTTTCAGAAAAAAAAAAGTAGATTTTCATCTTCACAGACTAATTCCAATAAATTCAGCAAAAAACCTGTGGGGTCAAAATGCTAACAATACGCTAGAAAAATTCATTGAGGGGTGCAAAATAGGGTCACATTTGGGGGGTGGGGGGTTTCCACCCAGGGCTTTGTAAACGCGACATGGCACCGAAAACCATTCCAACAAATTCTATGCTCCAAAATCCAAATGGCACTCCTTCCCTTCTGAGCCCTGCCGTGGCTCAGAAGGGAAACAGTTTATTACCACATATGGGGTATTGCCATAATCGGGAGAAATTGCAAATGTTGGTGCTTTTTCTCCTTTATTTGTTGCAAAAATTTTAAATGTCTGTTTTTTCATAGAAAAGGTAGATTTTCATTTTCACACACAAATTCAAATAAATTAAAGAAAAAACGGTGGGGTCAAAATGCAAACTATACCCCTAGATAAACTCCTTAAGGGGTGTAGTTTCCACAATGGGGTCACTTTTGGGGGGGTTTCCATTTTTTTGGCCCCTTCAGGCCGTTTCAAATGCGACATGGCACCGAAAACCATTCCAACATAATCTGCGTTCCAAAATCCAAATGGTGCTCTATCCCTTCTGAGCCCTGCCTCAGAAGGGAAGCAGTTTATTACCACTTATGGGGTATTGCCATAGTCGGGAGAAATTGCAAATGTTAAGGTGCTTTTTCTCCTTTATTCCTTGCAAAAAATAAAAATGTCTACATTTTTTTCAGAAAAAAAGTAGATTATCATTTTCACAGACTAATTCAAATAAATTTAGCCAAAAAAACGGTGGGCTTTCCAAAAATGGGCTCACTTTTGTGGGGTTTCCACTGTTTTGGCACCACAAGATGTATGTATTTTGGGGTACATACAATTTATTGATTAACTTTTATTAAACTGTTTTTTTGGGGCCATTGATTTTTAGGATTTGTTTTTATGTTATTCACCGTGTGGTATGAATAACATGTTAACTTTTTTTATGGGTTATGATTATGGTCATACCAAATATGTATACTTTTTTTTTATGGTTCTTCTTTGTGGGGAGAGATGTAGGTGCAGCTTGGTGCGGGAAGCGGTTAAAAGCGATAAATTAAATAGATGACCGTGTAATGCATCAATGCACCAGGTCCAAAAAGGGGCAATTATCACGTAGACGAGCGTTCACAGAGTGCTCATTCCCGATCATTGCCCTGTGTAAACAGGGCAACGATCAGCCAACGAATGAGCAAATGCTCATTCATTCATCGGCTGATTGTATCGTTTATGCTGCAGAAAATATTTTGTTGGCAGAACATCTCCCTGTGTAAACAGGGAGGTGTGCTGCCAACATAATAGAAATGTATGGGGACATACGATCGCAGTAATGTTCGCTCGTCCCCATACATTTCTCCTTGTGAAAGGAGCAATCGAGCGCCGATCAATGAGCTGTCTATTTGATCGCCGCTTGTTTACACGGGCCCTAGTTGGGCCATGTAAGAGGACCCTTTCAGAGCTGCTCTCCGTTGGACAGGGGTTGTTGTGGTGAGACAGCCCCTTTAATTACTTTTTGTGTTATTTGATTTCTCCTGTCATTTTGCTGTCCTATTCCAGCTTCACATTAGTTATTTCGAGTTGTTTGCGACTTTTATATGCCACAAGTTGCAATTTGGCAGTTTGATGGAAAAAGGCAGGGTTACACCCAAAACATTGCATGTTGTAATAAAAACACCTTGTTTTTTCACTACCTCCTGTATGGGTTCCATATTTGACTTTACTGGTTTTTATTTTATGTCCAATTGGTGGGTATCACTGTGACCACAATTATTTGCAGAAAGATGAGACAGATTTATTAAGAGGCATCTTATTCCAGTGGAGCAGAAAGCTAAGACTGGCATATGAAATGCCAATTTTAGTAAATCTGCCCTTTAGTTTAAAAAAAATTAGAGTAAAGAAACTTACCATTAGACCACCTTTAGACAAGGTAGAAAATTTCAGATGCAGATTAGTGATACATGCGGATTTTGCTTTGAATTTCACCCTTTGCACTGTAAATGTTTAAATAGGCTGCATAAATCCTTCACACTTAGGTCATACTGTTTTTTTTGTGTGCAGCTTTATACCATATTAACCCCTTTCCTCCGCAGCCATTTTTCAGAATTTCGTTTTCGCTTTTTCCTCCCCACCTTCAAAAAGCAATAATTTTTTGGTCGAGCAGCTGCACACAAGCCTAAGATCACCATGCACAATCACAGCTCCCTTCTTTGCAATTCACCCCACCAAGATCAAGGCCTGGCCATGGTGGGATGACATCATAGGTTAGAGACCTTACAATGGAACTGATCCTGGAATTCCTTGCTTGATTTTCAGCCCCCTTGGGCAGATTCCAGGCGTGTTTCCTGTAGTTACCTGTGAGTACCTGTGTTTGACCTGGCTCTGTCTCGACTCCCCTTGATTCAGTTGTCCATGAAATGACCTGTGGCCTTGATCCTGACCTTGTCTCCGAATACTGATTTCTAGACTTGATGTTTCTCGCCTGTTACCAACCTGGATCCATTTGACCCAGATAATGTTTAAATCCGCCATCTACAACCTGACCGTCTATTGTGGACTATCCTGGGGACCATAACCTTCAAATCCTACAGGCAAGGTCCACACCCAGGGACGTAACTAGGAAAGACTGGGCCCCGTAGCAAACTCTTGACTGGGGCCCCCCCAGGTGCCACACACAGCCCTCCTTATAGATAGTGCCCCCCGTATATTGTGCCATGCAGCCCTCCTGTGGGCAGTGCTATACAGCCCCAGCTGTAGACAGTGTCACACCCCACTTGTAGATAGTGCTCGATGCCCCCCCTTGTAGATAGTTCCATACAGCCCCCCCTGTAGATATCGCTATAAAGCCCCCTCTGTATATAGTGCCATACAGCTACCACTGTCTATAGTGCCACACAACCCCCCTCCCTTGTATATAGTGCCACACAGCCCCCACTTAGTAGATAGTGCCACACAGCCCCCACTTAGTATATAATGCCACGCACAGACCCCTGTAGATTACGGCACACACATCCCCCTGTAGATAGAGCCACATCCCTCCCCCTTGTAAATAGTGCCACACAGCCCCCCTTAATAGTGCCACACAGCCCCTTGTATATAGTGCCACACAGCTCCCCCATGTGTATAGTGCCACACAGCTCCCCCTCGTGTATAGTGCCACACAGCCCCCAAGTAGTACAAGGCAGTGGCGCATTAGAGAAAGTTGTATCAGCCAGGGGGATGTCAATCAAACATGGAAAGGTGGGTTTGGAGGCAGGACTATGTGACTCTTCAGAATAGCGGCACCGCGCCATGACACTTTAATGAATAAATAGCATATAGTGCGCGCACGTTTTAAAAGTGGCTTTTATAGATTTTGCTGCATCTGAAAAAAAACATACATTTGGAAATATTGTCAGGTCATGTATTACCGCATGCAGGGCCGGCCTTAGGATAGATGGTGCCCTGTGCGAAATTATCTTTTGGCGCCCCACCCCATCATATAAAAAATGCCCCATAAAAAAAGGATAATGCCCCCACACAATAATGTCCTATATAGTGCCCCCACACAGTATAATGCCCCTTTAGTGCCCCCCATACAGTATAATAATATTTAATAATATATTATAACCCCTTCAAGGACACAGTATTTTGTCCTCTAATTGTGCCCACACAGTATTATGCCCCCTAAGTGCCACACACAGTATATTGCCCCTTGTAGTACCCTTACACAGTATAATGTCCACTTAGTGGCCCACACACAGTATAATGCCTCCTCCCCTGGCTGCCACACACACCCCCTCCTTGTAGATAGTGCCTTCCTGTAGATTGTGCCATACAGCCTTCCTGTAGACAGTGCCAACATCCCCCACCTCCACCTTGTAGATCGTGCCATACAGCCCCCCACCTCCCCCTTGTAGACAGTGCCCCCAAACAAACAAAAAAATGTAACTCACCTAGGCACCGTTCCCACGATGAACTGAGCTGCTCCACGACGGGATCCTCGCGTACGCCGGCGTGATCCTGTAGCCTAGTACAGAGTTTCCCAAGCTTTTCGGACTCTAGGCACCACTGGAAAAATAAAATTTCCTCAGGGCATCCCTACCAAAAATTGTTAAGAGAAAGACAGAAAATGGCTAAAAACAAGCACTACACTTGTATAATATGTACGCACAGCGTTTTTTGTAAGGCAAAAAAAATCTGCCTCAAAATTCCTTCAGGAACACCCTCACCCTGATCCTGCCGTCAGGTGGCAATGCAGATCTGCTCTCTTCTGAGCAGGTCTGCTTGAACGTTGAAAGGTGCTGATTGGCAGGGCAGAATGACATGCGCCGTCAATCATCGGCTTTCAACCACGGAAGCGGCGCGATGATGTCATCGCGCCGCTAGTGTCGTTAAAAGGCGCTGATTGGCGGGGGCAAGTCTTGTAAGGCGCTGAATGGTCGGGCATGGAACGTGCCTAGCCATTCAGCGCTAATGCATGTATTTGTACCGGCGTGCTATAGACGCAGGTATAATTACTGCAAGAGGGGGTGACTGTCGCTAGCACCGGGCCCCCTCTGGTTCTAGCGACGCCACCGGGCATAAGAGGGTCCGTGCCACCTAGCCCATAGATGTTAGAGACTCAGCGGCACAGGCCCCCGTAGTAGCGTTGCTACCGCTGTAGCAGCTATAACAGCTGCTAGCGGTGCCACCGGGCATATGGGGTGGGTGTGTCGGCGGGCAGCACGGGCCCCCTCATGCCACGGGCCCCATAGCAACGGCTGCTGCAGCGGTAGTTACGCCACTGTCCATACCTCCATGTGGGGATTCCTTAGACTCCGTCACCTGGGTTAGCCTACACCAACTCAATAACATTCTCTGTCATTCTTCTTCCTTGCCTGCTGACAAACTCCTCCCGCGCCTGAGTGTAACTCCATGTCCAGCAAGTTTGCATAGTGTCACTGAAGTCTGTTCCCATTCTGCTGTGCTACTCTGCATCACCACTTTTGAGCCATCCCCTAAAGTACGAGTTTTGATAGCCAGGTACCGGCATCCAGGTACAATTTTGGCTTATAGTCAAATATGGAGCATTACAGCCAAGCATCAGCAGGAGTGGTGTAAGGTACGCTACAACTGGACGCTAGGGCATTTGAAACGTGTTTTTTTTTTTTGAGTTATGAATCATATTTTACTTTCTGGCAGCCAGATGGATGAATCTAGGTTATTGCCGTGATGATGCTACCTATTCGAATGCAAAGTGCCTACTGTAAAATTTGGATGAGTAGGGATAATGGTCTGGGGCTGTTTTTCAGGTTTTAGGTTAGGCGCCTTATTTCCAGTGAAGGGTAAGTAAATGCTACAGCACATAAAGACATTTTAGAAAGTGTGTGCTTCCATTTTGTGACAACAATTTGGGGAAGTCCTGCTCAATTCTTCTCGTTTAAAGGGTAACTAAACAATCAACAAACATGTCATAGTGACATGTCAGAAGTTTTGATTGGTGGTCGTCCGAGCACCGAGACCCCCCCCCCAATCACTAAAACGAACAGGCAGAAGCGCTCGTGTGGGCGCTGAGCCGATTAGTTTCTGTTCGGCTTTTTACGGAAATCAATGTAACGGTGTACGGGCTCAATAGAAAGTCTAGGAGCCCGTACACTGCTACATTGGCTTTCCGGAAAAAGCCGAACAGAAACTAAGCGGCTCAGTGCTCACACGAGCGCTTCTGCCTGTTCGTTTTAGCGATTGGTGGGGGTCTCAGTGCTTGGACCTCCACCAATAATAAGTTTGTTGAATGTTTGGTTACCCTTTAACATCAGTGTCTGACCTCACAGATGCTATTTTGGCTGAATTGGAACAAATTCCCACAGACATACTCCAAAATCTCATGGAAAGCCATAACAGAAGAGTAGAGGCTGTTATAGCCGCAAAAGTGGGCCCAATTCCATATTAACACTTAAAGAGGCTCTGTCACCAGATTTTGCAACCCCTATCTGCTATTGCAGCAGATAGGCGCTGCAATGTAGATTACAGTAACGTTTTTATTTTTAAAAAACGAGCATTTTTGGCCAAGTTATGACCATTTTTGTAGTTATGCAAATGAGGCTTGCAAAAGTCCAAGTGGGTGTGTTTAAAGTAAAAGTCCAAGTGGGCGTGTATTAGGTACGTACATCGGGGCGTTTTTAATACTTTTACTAGCTGGGCGCTCTGAGGAGAAGTATCATCCTCTTCTCTTCAGAACGCCCAGCATCTGACAGTGCAGATCTGTGACGTCACTCACAGGTCCTGCATCGTGACGGCCACATCGGCACCAGAGGCTACAGTTGATTCTGCAGCAGCATCAGCGTTTGCAGGTAAGATTTTATACTATAAGATCGACTTACCTGCAAACGCTGATGCTGCTGCAGAATCAACTGTAGCCTCTGGTGCCGATGTGGCCGTCACGATGCAGGACCTGTGAGTGACGTCACAGATCTGCACTGTCAGATGCTGGGCGTTCTGAAGAGAAGAGGATGTTACTTCTCTTCAGAGCGCTCAGCTAGTAAAAGTATTAAAAACGCCCCGATGTACGCACCTAATACACGCCCACTTGGACTTTTACTTTTAAACACACCCACTTGGACTTTTGCAAGCCTCATTTGCATAACTACAAAAATGGTCATAACTTGGCCAAAAATGCTCGTTTTTTAAAAATAAAAACGTTACTGTAATCTACATTGCAGCGCCTATCTGCTGCAATAGCAGATAGGGGTTGCAAAATCTGGTGACAGAGCCTCTTTAAGGTTTTGGAATGGGTTGTCTAACAAGCTCATATAGTTGTGATGGTCAGGTGTCCACATACTTTTGACCAAATGGTGAACTTATTTATTTTGCTCTTTTTTTTCATTGATTTAGCAAATTGTGAAAGAAAAACTTTGCTGATTGCTGCAACAATCAATGTTTTTTTTTTGTTGTTGTTGTGGCGTTAGTGTTCTGCTTTGTGCAGCATCAATATCGCTTAGGATGAATACATACAAAACTTATTTTAGAGATGAACAATTCTTTCAAATATCTTCACTGTAATGATTGTTTTGCATCAGCGTAGGAAAACATTCCATGTTTGTTATTTTTACTATTAAAGATCCTTGTCATATATAGCGGAAACTCCTTTATTTCTAGATTAAGTATGCGCTGTTTATTCTATTGCCCTAGGCTATGTTCATATGTATTGCTCCCTCAGTAAAAAAAAATCTTGAAGCTTTCTTAAAGACACAGTTTAAGAAAAATATTCCTAGAACTACTTTTATGGAAATTTGTGGAAACATGAACATACCCTTAGGCTCTATGCATTTGTCAGAGCGATGTGCATGGAGTCTGTACAGTGACGCACAGCGTTACTACAGCACCATATTATTTAGTATGGTGCCTCTATATAAAATGGGTGACATCTGGAGATACAATATGGGTCCCAATGTATGCTATATGGTATTATGGAGCCGTAACTCATCCGTGCGCATGAGACCTTCAGTGTTTTATTCAAGCAGATAGATGGCATTGCTAACGTAATTTCTTGTGACGCAAACACTTTTTTACAAAAAAATACTAATGCAACTATACATACTTTCACAATATTTGTAATATAATTTCCCTAAAACTATCACTACAGTTTTAAAAATGGACAGATATTTTGGGTATACTACACTGATCAATCGGATTGTTCAATCAAAGCATTTATTTAGACATGTTAAAGTGTTGCCAATATCAACCAATCAGACTACTGCCTTAATGTGCCAAAGGGCCCCTGACAAATGAGAGCTGGAATCTGGTTGGTTGCAGTGAAGAACGACTTCACATTTTGCTTGCACCAGTTTCTCTTTCTATATCTCACCTACAACAATTTTTTAGAGAAAGAGGAAAATTTGCCCAGGATCAAGCTGCTTTCTTTCAAGAAAAAGAAGAATTCAACAGACAGTACAAGATTCAGCAACAGGTTTGTGTTATTGGTTCTCCAATTCTAATTTCTCAAATTTTTACTTTCTTGTTCCTTACTTTTATTTGCCCGTTGTAGAAACCAAAAAATAGCATTATGGCTATGATATAGTGCAATATAAAATGATTATATAATAGTACAAGTATTATAATATAAGCCAGTGTGTCTAAGACCTCTGTCCGAGCCACTAATAAAAAGTAAAAAAAAAACAAGAATTCAATTTTCAAGCCCAGATTTTTCATAGAATTTGTGTGTTTATTGTAAAGTATGTAATAGGTAAGTATGTAAGTTGCTCTGCACATCCTGAAGTTACTGATACTTCTTAATGCAGCATGTTTATATGTAGGAACTTCAGGAAATGTTGGAAAAGCACAAGCTACAAAATGAAGCATGGCTTAAAGCAAGGGCAGAAGAGAATGACAAAGAAAGGAGGGACATTTGTAAACTAAGAGTAAGTTGAGATTGTGATGGGGACATTTCCGGTGGCCATTTATCTTACACAGCTTATTTTTATGCATATATCCTTTTATCTGTGCTGATTTTAGTTGTCAAGTGACATTATATGGAAGAATTGATTTGTGATTGTTTTGATATTTGTGTGAGTTAGTGCTAATATGACCAGTAACACACTTATGTCAGCAAGCGGTTGTTGGAACTATTAGGCCAGAATTACACACAAGTATTTAATGCAGTTTTTGGCTCCGTTTTTTTTAGCCAAACACCGGAGTGGACACAAAAGAAAGGAGATGCATCAGTCTTTACTTTATATATTTCCTTCCTTTTAGATCCACTTCTGGCTTTGGCTCAAAAAAATGATCCAAAAACTGCACCAACAACTGCATCAAAATGGCGTGTGTAATCCTGTTACTAAATGGAAATCTCTTTGACTATATGCAGTGCAGCCACTAGGTCTTATAGAAAATTGGTATTGTTCCTAAATTACTTTAATATTTGCTGTCTAAAACACAGTCCCACGTACCAATTTTCCATAGGAAAACCCACCAGAAAAGTAGTGAGTCTTTAGGAAATGCTTCCACATGAAAAATGTAACTCTCCTCTCTGATACAAAAGGTCCATAAGACTGCCTCTGGTTACCTAATACCCTTGTCATGCCTTATTTTACAGTTTCACAATGACAGGGTAAACCATTTACATGGCGCTTTAGCTACAGGTTTCTTCCTTTTAGAGGATAGCACTGCCTAAATTTCCATAATTTTCCTTCTGGTCTTAACATAGTCGAATCAGTATTCCAGTGAGGCTAGTCATAAACCATGCTCTGTGCAGAGGTCAACCTTAGAATTGAGACATATCCCAAGACTCCTTCTGGGGTAAGATATTGACTTACAGGGTAGTCATGGAATTGGTCATTTAGAAAAAGACACAAATTTTTGTTGAAACGATACACTGAATTCCAACATCATGAGTCACAAAATTGCCCTTTTCACTAGCCATTATTTAAACAGGAAACCCAAGGCATGAGCAGCGCTGCTTGGCTGTTTCCATAACTCCTATACAATAGAATGGAGAGTGCCGCGTGGCCCCCTCTCCACCAGTCCAGCCAGGACTCAGAGCTGAGACCCGCATCTATCAGACATTTATGGCATATCCTATGGATATGCCATAAATATCCAAATTGGGAAAACCCCTTTAAGCTATATGCACATGCAGTGGATATTTTCTGCAACAGAAATGGCCTGAGATCCATGGCAAAATCTGCATGTGTTACATGCAAATGTTGCTGCAGATTTCACTACTTGCAATGCAGAGAAATGCACCACACATTTTTTTTAGCAGCATCTGAACAGAATTTGTAAAACCCCATCCACCAGGGGCGTAACTAGGAAAGACTGGGCCCCATAGCAAACTTTTGACTGGGCCCCCCCCCTCCCCTGGGTGTCACACAAACCCCCCCCCCTTGTAGATAGTGCCTTTTTTACAGCCCCCCCTGTAGGGAACGCCATACAGCCCCCCATAGGGAACGCCATACAGCCCCCCCTGTAGGGAACGCCATACAGCCCCCCCCTGTAGGGAACGCCATACAGCCCCCCCCTGTAGGGAACGCCATACAGCCCCCCCCCTGTAGGGAACGCTATACAGCGTCCCCAACCCCCCATAAAAATTAGACCTACAGTGTGAAAAGACAAAAGACATGTATCCCCTATCCACAGGATAGGGGATACATGTGTGATCGCTGGCAGCGATAGGGAGAACGGGGGACTGAAAGTCCCCCAAGTTCTCCATGACTAACCTCTGGCTTCCAGCGTCTGCGCAGCTCAAGAAAAATGAAAGGAGCGCTGGTCACGCATGCGCACAAGCGCGACCGGCGCTCCATTCATTTCTATGGAGCTGCCGACACAGACGCCGGAAGTCCGAGGTTTGTGATGGAGAACTTCAGGGGACTTTCAGTCCCCCGTTCTCCCTATCGCTGCCAGCGATCACACATGTATCCCCTGTCCTGTGTATATCCTGTGGATAGGGGATACATGTCTTTTGTTTAATGGCAGAGCGGGGAGATACCTCCCTGCTCTGCCGTAGTGTTCAGTGGCGTCCCGCTGTAGCAGCCATAGCGGCTGCTAGCGGAGCCTCCGGCCATGGTGGGGGCCCGTGCCGGCGGGCGACACGGGCCCCCTCATGCCGCGGGCCCCGTAGCAGCCGCTACGGCTGCTATAGCGGTAGTTACGCCACTGCCATCCACAAATATCATACTTTTGTTGCCTATTTTCAGTGCGGAATTACACTGAAAATCAGCAGCAAATACGCTACATGAGAAATCTGTAATTGTAATACAATGTAATTTTTTTTGTTTTTTTACAGGAATCATACATTAAACAGTATTTGTTTTCAATTCCTAAACAGCAAACATGTTTCCAGAATCGATACATATGGTTATGTATAAAACCACAATAACAAACAAATAGAGTTTAGACTTTAGAGTATGTTATTGGGGTAGTGGGGGCATTTACTTCTATTATGTTTATTAAAGTCTAGATTCTTGTATACTGCCTGTGGCGCATCAGACACAGGCTGCTATAAAACAGCTTCTATTTGCTGACAATATTTTAAATTCTCTATGCTACAATATACCCAAAACCATATTATGTACCCTGGAGTTTCAAGAAGAGTTCCAACAGTAATTCAGGTAATATGAAAGGGAAGTCCAACGCTGCGACGTTCAGAACACCAATGGCGTTACTGTATCAGATCCAAATTGTTTACCTATTTTGTGCAGCAGCTATGCCCTAAGTAATGTTACACACCCTTTATGTGCAAGTCTATAATAATAATAAATTGCAGAGACATATTTTAATTGCTCCTCAGGAAGAAATTCTTCAACAACAGGAAAAGATGAAAGAAGAACAGCAAATGATTGAAAAACGCAATCAGCAGTTGATTTCTATCATGCAACAGTTCAAAGGAATGTAAAATGCTTTTATGTTAGGGGTAAAAGCAGGAAAATAAATCCTGAATCCTTCAACTATGTTTTAATCTGAAAAATGGGTGTGATTTTCACTTACTATCAACACAACATTACTAAAAGGTTATGTATTTTTCATATATTTTACACTTGGCATTTGATACACTGAAGAATACTAAAAACTACATACATTATATGAGCAAAATAAAACTAACAAACCAATACCAGTATGTTTTTTTTCTCTTCTATTTTTCATTTTCTATGACTTTAGTTACTTTAAAGGGATTGTCGACTTTGAACAATTTGTTAGAAGGTCCCTGGAAAATAAGAGTATCACAGGTTGCCCCACTTCTTAAACCCCCAGCAATCAATTTGTCCATTGGAAGCAATGCACAGACGTGTCGGGTCCTCCAGAGCGAGAAATACTCTATGTTGCCACAGGGACATTTTCTGTGTATCATTTATTTGATCCATTAATACAGGATTCATCTGTTCTGGAGGGGGTTTATTTACTCAGATGTCATCTTACTATGTCTATCCGTATATACTGGAAATGAGTGGCATGACTAGAAGTGGAAAGGATCTTGGACAGTGGCGTAACTACCGCCGTAGCAGCAGTAGCGGCTGCTACGGGGCCCGCGGCATGGGGGGGCCCGTGTCGCCCGCCGGCACGGGCCCCCACCATGGCAGGAGGCTCCGCTAGCAGCCGCTATGGCTGCTACAGCGGGACGCCACTGAACAGTACGGCAGAGCAGGGAGGTATCTCCCCTCTCTGCCATTAAACAAAAGACATGTATCCCCTATCCACAGGACAGGGGATACATGTGTGATCGCTGGCAGCGATAGGGAGAACGGGGGACTGAAAGTCCCCTGAAGTTCTCCATCACAAACCTCGGACTTCCGGGGTCTGTGTTGGCAGCTCCGTAGAAATGAATGGAGCGCCGGTCGCGCTTGTGCGCATGCGTGACCAGCGCTCCTTTCATTTTTAGTGAGCTGCGCAGACGCCGGAAGTCAGAGGTTAGTCATGGAGAACTTCAGGGGGACTTTCGGTCCCCCGTTCTCCTTATCGCTGCCAGCGATCACACATGTATCCACTATCCTGTGGATAGGGGATACATGTCTTTTGTCGGACACGCTGTAGGTTGCATTTTTTTGGGAGGGGGGACGCTGTATGGCGTTCCCTACAGGGGGGGACGCTGTATGGCGTTCCCTACAGGGGGGGGGGGGCGCTGTATGGCGTTCCCTACAGGGGGGGGGCGCTCTGTATGGCGTTCTCTACAGAGGGGGGGCTGCATGGCGTTACCTATGGGGGGGGCTGTATGCCATACAGCCCCCCCTGTAGGGAATGCCATACAGACCCCCCTGTAGGAAACGCCATACAGCCCCCCCTGTAGGGAACGCCATACAGCCCCCCCTGTAGGGAACGCCATACAGCGTCCCCCCCTGTAGGGAACGCCATACAGGCCCCCCTGTAGATAACGCCATACAGCCCACCCTGTAGAGAACGGCATACAGACCCCTCTATAGATAACGCCATACAGCCCCCACGAAAAAATAAAAAAGTTACGGCTCTCAGAAAATGGCGACACTAAAACATGATTTTTTTTAGAAGAGTATTTTTACTGTGGGAATGTAGTGAAACGTAAAAAAACTATATAAATTTGGTGTCGCTGTAATTGTATCGCCCCGCAGAATGAAGTTAACATGTTGTTTATACTGCACGGTGAACACGGTCAAAAAAAAACAAAAAAGAAACGTGCTGGAATGGCTGTTTTTTTGGTTTCCTCATCTCCCAAAAAATGGAATAAATAGTGATAAAAAAATCGCATGTCCCCCAAAATGAAACCAATAAAAATTACAGCTCGTTCCACAAAAAACGCGCCCTCACACAGCTCCGTCACCGGAAAAATAACACGTTATGACTCTCAAAACGCAATGGTGCAAAATGATGCTAAATGACGGCCCAGACTCATTTTTAGGTCCAGTAGAATTTCACAAAATACCCCACATCATCATTTGCTGAACCCCACAGGTGGATCCCGTAGACGCAGCGGAGATTTGGAAACTTTAGGGCCTTGTGCGGCTTATAGGGCTAGTGAAGAAGTCAAATATAAGGCAACACTGGAGCGCAGATATTTTGTATAATACCCAATAAACCCGGCCTGTGTATAAAGGATTGGTTCCAAGCGTACCACACCAATCCATGGATTATTCATTCACCCCATTATTACATCATCCTATTATGACCTGTTGCACTCCGCCTAGCTTACATATACCCTGATGTTCTCCGCCCAGCTTACATATACCGATGTACTCCGCACAGCTTACATATACCCTGATGTTCTCCGCCCAGCTTACATATACCCTGATGTACTCCTCACATCTTACATATACCCTGATGTACTCCGCCCAGCTTACATATACCCTGATGTACTCCGCCCAGCTTACATATACCCTGATGTACTCCGCCCAGTTTACATATACCCTGATGTACTCCGCACAGCTCACATATACCCTGATGTACTCCGCACAGATTACATATACCCTGATGTACTCCTCACATATTACATATACCCTGATGTACTCCTCACATATTACATATATCCTGATGTACTCCGCCCAGCTTACATATACCCTGATGTACTCCGCACAGCTCACATATACCCTGATGTACTCCGCACAGCTTACATATACCCTGATGTACTCCTCACATATTACATATACCCTGATGTACTCCTCACATATTACATATACCCTGATGTACTCCACAGTTTACATATACCCTGATGCACTCCGCCCAGATTACATATATCCTGATGTACTCCGCCCAGCTTATATATATATACCCTGATGTACTCCGCCCAGCTTACATATACCGTGATGTACTCCGCCCAGCTTACATATACCGTGATGTACTCCGCCCAGCTTACATATACCCTGATGTACTCCGCCCAGCTTACATATACCCTGATGTACTCCGCCCAGCTCACATATGCCCCCACATTATAAGCTGAAATACCACTAATACACCAAGCAAAATCTGCGCTACAAAAGCCAAATGGTGGTCCAACTGAGCCTGGCAGTGTACCCAAACGGCAATTTCTGACCACATATGGGGTATTCTGGAGAACCCGCTTAACAATTTATGGGATGTGTGTCTACGGTGGTGCAAGCTGGGCACAACACATTGGGCACTGAAATGGCATATTTGTGGAAAACAGCAATTTTCAATCTGCAACATCTATTGTTTACTCATTTTTGCAAAACACTTGTGCTGTCAAAATGCTCACTACACCCCTAGATCAATTCTTTGAGGGATCCAGTTTTCAAAATGGGGTAATTTTTTTTGGGGTACCACTGTACTGGTACTATAGCTCAATGCAACATGTTGTCAAAAAACGAATCATGTAAAATCTCCACTCCAAATACTAAATGGCGCTCCTTCCCTTTAGATAATTGCTGTGTGTCCAAATAGCAGTTTATGACCACATATGGGGTATTTCCGTACTCTGAAGATGTTGCTTTACAAATGTTACGGTGCTTTTTCTCCTTTATTTGTTGAGAAAATGAAAAAAATTTAACTAATGCTGCGTCTTATTGGAAAATAATGTAATTTTTCATTTTCACTGCCCAATTCTAATAAAATATATGACACACCTGTGGGGTCAAAATGCTCACTACATCCCTAGATGAATTCCTCAATGGGTGTAGTTTGCCAAATGGAGTCACTTTTGGGTAGCTTCCACTGTACTGGTACCTAAGGGGCTTTGCAAAAGCGACATGGCGCAGAAAAACCAATCCAGCAAAATCTGCTCTCCAAAAGCCAAATGGCGCTCTTTCCCTTCTGAGCCCGGATGTGTATTCATACAGTACTTTATTACCACATATGGGGTATTTCCGTACTCTGGAGAAGTTGCTTTACAAATGTTACGGTGCTTTTTCTCCTTTATTTGATGAGAAAATGAAACATTTTTACCTAAAGCTACGTCTTAGTGGAAAAAAATGACATTTTTCATGTTTACTGCCCAATTCTAATGAAATCTATGAAACACCTGGGGGGTCAATATGCTCACTACACCCCTAGATTAATTCCTCTAGGGGTGTAGTTTCCCAAATGGAGTCACTTTTGGGGGGTTTCCACTGTACTGGTACCTTAGGAGCTTTACAAATGCGACATGGTGCCGAGAAATCAAACCAGCAAAATCTGTACTTCAAAAGCTAAATGGCGTGCCTTCCCTTCTGAGTCCTGCTGCTTGCCCAAACAGCCGTTCATGACCACATGTTGGGTATTTCTGTACTCTGGAGAAGTTGCTTTACAAATGTTGGGGTGCTTTTCATAATTTATTTGTTGAAAAAAATAAAAATTTTGAGGTAAAGCTACATCTTATTGGAAAATAATGTCATTTTTCATTTTCACTGCCCAATTCTAATGAAATCTATGAAACACCTGTGGGGTCAAAATGCTCACTACACCCCTAGATGAATTCCTCAAGGGGTGTAGTTTCCTAAATGGAGTCACTTTTGGGGGTTTTCACTGTACTGGTACCTCAGGGACTTTACAAATGCGACATGGTGCAGAGAAATGAATCCAGCAAAATCAGCGCTCCAAAAGCTAAACGGCGTGCCTTCCCTTCCGAGTCCTGCCGCTTGCCCAAACAACAGTTTATGACCACATGTTTGGTATTTCCGTACTCTGGAGAAGTTGCTTTACAAATGTTACCCTGATGTACTCCTCACATATTACATATATCCTGATGTACTCCGCCCAGCTTACATATACCCTGATGTACTCCGCACAGCTCACATATACCCTGATGTACTCCGCACAGCTTACATATACCCTGATGTACTCCTCACATATTACATATACCCTGATGTACTCCTCACATATTACATATACCCTGATGTACTCCACAGTTTACATATACCCTGATGCACTCCGCCCAGATTACATATATCCTGATGTACTCCGCGCATATTACATATACCGTGATGTACTCCTCACAGCTTATATATACCCTGATGTACTCCGCCCAGCTTACATATACCCTGATGTACTCCGCCCAGCTTACATATACCCTGATGTACTCCGCCCAGCTCACATATGCCCCCACATTATAAGCTGAAATACCACTAATACACCAAGCAAAATCTGCGCTACAAAAGCCAAATGGTGGTCCAACTGAGCCTGGCAGTGTACCCAAACGGCAATTTCGGACCACATATGGGGTATTCTGGAGAACCCGCTTAACAATTTATGGGATGTGTGTCTACGGTGGTGCAAGCTGGGCACAACACATTGGGCACTGAAATGGCATATTTGTGGAAAACAGCAATTTTCAATATGCAACATCTATTGTTTACTCATTTTTGCAAAACACTTGTGCTGTCAAAATGCTCACTACACCCCTAGATCAATTCTTTGAGGGATCTAGTTTTCAAAATGGGGTAATTTTTTTGGGGGTACCACTGTACTGGTACTATAGCTCAATGCAACATGGTGTCAAAAAACGAATCATGTAAAATCTCCACTCCAAATACTAAATGGCGCTCCTTCCCTTTAGATAATTGCTGTGTGTCCAAATAGCAGTTTATGACCACGTGTGGGGTATTTCCGTACTCTGAAGATGTTGCTTTACAAATGTTACGGTGCTTTTTCTCCTTTATTTGTTGAGAAAATGAAAAAAATTTAACTAATGCTGCGCCTTATTGGAAAATAATGTAATTTTTCATTTTCACTGCCCAATTCTAATAAAATATATGACACACCTGTGGGGTCAAAATGCTCACTACATCCCTAGATGAATTCCTCAATGGGTGTAGTTTGCCAAATGGAGTCACTTTTGGGTAGCTTCCACTGTACTGGTACCTAAGGGGCTTTGCAAAAGCGACATGGCGCAGAAAAACCAATCCAGCAAAATCTGCTCTCCAAAAGCCAAATGGCGCTCTTTCCCTTCTGAGCCCGGATGTGTATTCATACAGTACTTTATTACCACATATGGGGTATTTCCGTACTCTGGAGAAGTTGCTTTACAAATGTTACGGTGCTTTTTCTCCTTTATTTGATGAGAAAATGAAACATTTTTACCTAAAGCTACGTCTTAGTGGAAAAAAATGAAATTTTTCATGTTTACTGCCCAATTCTAATGAAATCTATGAAACACCTGGGGGTCAAAATGCTCACTACACCCCTAGATTAATTCCTCTAGGGGTGTAGTTTCCTAAATGGAGTCACTTTTGGGGGGTTTCCACTGTACTGGTACCTTAGGAGCTTTACAAATGCGACATGGTGCCGAGAAATCAAACCAGCAAAATCTGTACTTCAAAAGCTAAATGGCGTGCCTTCCCTTCTGAGTCCTGCTGCTTGCCCAAACAGCCGTTCATGACCACATGTTGGGTATTTCTGTACTCTGGAGAAGTTGCTTTACAAATGTTGGGGTGCTTTTCATAATTTATTTGTTGAAAAAAATAAAAATTTTGAGGTAAAGCTACATCTTATTGGAAAATAATGTCATTTTTCATTTTCACTGCCCAATTCTAATGAAATCTATGAAACACCTGTGGGGTCAAAATGCTCACTACACCCCTAGATGAATTCCTCAAGGGGTGTAGTTTCTTAAATGGAGTCACTTTTGGGGGTTTTCACTGTACTGGTACCTCAGGGACTTTACAAATGCGACATGGTGCAGAGAAATGAATCCAGCAAAATCAGCGCTCCAAAAGCTAAACGGCGTGCCTTCCCTTCCGAGTCCTGCCGCTTGCCCAAACAACAGTTTATGACCACATGTTTGGTATTTCCGTACTCTGGAGAAGTTGCTTTACAAATGTTGGGGTGCTTTTCCTCATTTATTTGTTGAAAAAATTAAATTTTGAGGTAAAAATACATGGTATTGGAAAATAATGTCATTTTTCATTTTCACTGCCCAATTCTAATGAAATCTATGAAACACCTGTGAGGTCAAAATGCTCATTACACCCCTAGATGAATTCCTCAAGGAGTTTAGTTTCCAAAATGGGGTATTTTTTGGGGTGTTTCCTTTGTTTCGGCACCACAAGACTTCTTCTAACCTGACATGGTGCCTGAAATATAATCTAAGAAAAGGAAGGCCCTAAAAGGCTCTAGGTGCTCCTTTGCTTCTGAGGCCGGTATTTCTGTCCAGTAGCGCACTAGGGCCACATGTGGGATATTTCTAAAAACTGCAGAATCAGGGCAATAAATATTCAGTTGTGCTTCTCCGGTAAAAACCTTCAGTATTACAGGAAAAAGTGATTAAAATGGAATTTCTGCCAAAAAAATGAAATTTGTAGATTTCCCCGCTACATTGCTTTAATTCCTGTGAAACGCCTAAAGGGTTAAAAAAAAACTTTCTGAATGCTGTTTTGAATACTTTGAGGGGTGAAGTTTTTAAAGTGGGGTGATTTGTGGGGGTTTCTAATATATAAGGCCCTCAAAGCCACTTAACAACTGAACTGTTCCCTAAAAAAATGGGCTTTTGAAATTTTCTTGAAAATTTGAGAAATTGCTGCTAAACTTATAAGCCTTGTAATGTCCTAGAAAAATAAAAGGATGTTCAAAAAATTATGCCAATCTAAAGTAGACATATGGGAAATGTTAGCTAGTAACTATTTTGTGTGGTATAACTATCTGTCTTACAAGCAGATACATTTGAATTTAGAAAATGCAAATTTTTTGCAAATTTTCTCTAAATTTTGGTGTTTTTCACACAAAAATATTGAATATATCGACCAAATTTTTTCACTAACTTAAAGCACAATATGTCACGAGAAAACAATCTCAGAATCGCTTGGATAGGTAAAAGCATTCCCGAGTTATTACCACATAAAGTAACACACGTCAGATTTAAAAAATGAGGCTCTGTCATTTGGTCCAAAAGTGGCTCAGTCCTGAAGGGGTTAAAGTAAAAGTACAACTGGGCGTGTATTTTGTTCGTTACATCTGGGCGTTTTTACTTCTTTTACTAGCTGGGCGTTGTGTATAGAAGTATCATCCACTTCTCTTCACAACGCCCAGCTTCTGGCAGTGCACAGACACAGCGTGTTCCTGCAAACGCCGATGCTGCTGCAGAATCAAATGTAGCCTCTGGTGCCGATGTGTCCTCGCTGGTCCGACACGATGCAGGACCTGGGGCAGGAAGTGAGTGACGTCACAGCGTGATCTCTCGAGAACACGCTGTGTCTGTGCACTGCCAGAAGCTGGGCGTTGTGAAGAGAAGTGGATGATACTTCTATACACAACGCCCAGCTAGTAAAAGAAGTAAAAACGCCCCGATGTAACGAACACAATACACGCCCAGTTGTACTTTTACTTTAAACACGCCCAGTTGTACTTTAGAAAGCCTCATTTACATAAATATAAAAATGGTCATAACTTGGCCAAAAATGCTCGTTTTAAAAAAAAAAAAAAACGTTACTCTTATCTACATTGCAGCGCCGATCTGCTGCAATAGGAGATAGGGGTTGCAAAATCTGGTGACAGAGCCTCTTTAAGTGTTATTTTATTACCACGGATCCTATTTGAATACATACTATATCTTATTGAACTGAGTGAAGCCGATACATGTAGTTAGGTCTACTAGAATAAGATATATTTGTATAGCTTAGATGTGTGGAACGCCAGGGATTTAAATTGATGCAATGAAAGAAATATGGTCATTGCCATTTAACTTGTGCTTTTGGTGCTGTCATCTCAGGGCAGATACATGTAGTTTTTCACATCCGCACGAGGAGGTGACTTGTGACTTCTGTGTCGCCGGTCTGCCTCTGGGATGTTACGCATTGTCGCTTCTGTGTGCAACATTCTACCACCTAAAAAGGAGGCAGAACTGTTATTTGCTGAGGAGAGAAAACAGTCATCTGCCATTACCAAGAAAAGCAGGGATCGGCTAATATCTTAGTCATCATTAGTTACCTCCCAGAATTTAACATCTGTCATCTTTAGCTATTTCATAGAGGAGTAGAGTAGAGAAAAAGGGAAAGTCCCTTCTCTAGCCTTTAACAAGGGTTAGGGTTCAACAAAGGCAGTAACCCTTTGTTTTCCAGTGAGATATTGTAATATTGGGTACTGTTTTAGTATTTAAAAATCTTTATTCAGTACAAAAAAACAACAACAACAACACACAGACATCTTCCAAAGGTCGAAAAAAACAGATTATATAAATCAAAGTATTTTCCCGATTTCTATTACCCTCCCCCTAGAGGACAAAGCGCAAACTGGAGGAAGAAATGGAAAGGGAAAAAAATAAAAATGTTCAATTTTGTTTTTACTCCATATCTGTTACCCATAAATATTTCCCAGGAATTCCACTTAAAACAATAAAGATCCATTTTTACCAAGTTCACCATTTCTAAAATTTCCTAAGCTTATTAACACTACGTAGCCAATCGTGGATTTCGGGAGCTACCAGATTCATCCAATTTCTGTCAATCTCTTCATGAAAAGCATTTTATAAATCATTAGGGTATTATTGCCCCCTCCCTTCTATATTTTCCACTCTTCTCAGTATACACAAGCCAATTGTACATTTGTAAACATCCCTTATAATTTCAATCAAATTACACCAGAAAGGTTGTATCTTGGAACATCTCCACCCCCTATGTGATATATCTGCATCAAACATTGTGCATCTCGGACAAGCCGTTAAATGCCTGATTTTAAAGTTATAAATTCTTGTGTATAATAGAAAAATGTGCCACCCTGTGAGATGGAATATTGGGTGCTCTTTATTTTAACATGAATAATAAAAGTGACGTTTCAAATTTATAATTTCCACTACTGCCAGCGATAAGATCTGTAATACTAGTGGTTGGGTTATCAATCTTATTTTTTAATTGATATATACATGATGGGCTGTAGTGAAACAATTGAATGTCCCACAGGTATCTGCCGTTTTTTTTAATTACTTTTGCTAATACTGCGAGTGATTATAAAAGTATATCAGGGAATTGCTGTACATTTCCTAAACTACACGTTTGAAGAAGATGAAACAGAACAGCCCATAACTATTTAATAAAGGAAATGCCACACTCTTCGAATAGAAGTAAATATAGCAACTTTTGGCACTCCAGCTGTTGTGAAATTGCATTTTCCTGCATGCCCTGACAGTTTTGACTGGAATACTAAAGTCTGGCTGTCGGGGTATGATGGGAATTGTAGTTTCACAACAGCTGGAGTGCCGAAGACTTTTGTGAAAACTGCCTGCCATAGAGCCTGGATTTCGAAAAAATTTCCAGCTTGGTGTATGTTACAAGCTACTGGAGGAAATGCTTAGTGCAGAGACATATTTTGCTTTAAGAAAAGATTAGATCCGTTGGTCCCCCACGTGTAAAGTATACTTAAGGGGTGAACCTAAGCAGGTTTTCCTACCTCTTCATACCTTCTGAGTTTGAATATTTCTAGGAATACAGTGGTAGGAAGAGAGTTATACATCCCATAAGTGTAAGTTGGTGGCTTGCAGAACATGACAATAATTTGAATGTACAGAGTGGGCGTCCGATCGTTTCATTCCCATTTGGGATGATGACAGTTTTCATAGTGTGAACAAAATTAAATTATCCAGAGTACCATTTTATAATATACATTAAAAAGGGTTCCACAGGAGTACTAAATGTAAAATATATGTTGTTTTGGTAACATTGGGAGGATTAACAAAGGACATATGGGTATAGGCTAAAGACCATATTAACAAAGGCCTAAAACCTTTACTCAACACTTGCAGAGTGTCAGAAAAGAGGTGGCGCAGCTTTATTGTCCATGTAGTATGACTTATTTAAAAGAAAAGGTGAGGTGAGGTTTGACAGGTAAGACATTGCATGTTGTATTCAATTGATATTCCAGAATATTCGTAAATATGCTCCATTATGTACCTCTTTTTTACTGTAGTTTAGGGTGGTTTCAGATTTCCTTTAAGTGTGCATGCAAATAGTATGCAATGCAGCATTAAAATAACATTTTACTTTGTTTTAAAGAAAGGCCTGTTAAAAGGAGCCCGGTTTAGACTGTCTATACACGTGAATTAGTTGTCGGCCAACAGCTATCTCTCCCACCTCCTCCATAAACATGCACACTCGGATCGGTAATAGCGAGAAGGTAATAAGCTGCTGCCAGATTTCTCTGGCGGTGCTTTATTTTCCAGGGTAATAAATAAACGTGAATGCTGGATCTTTCTTTCCTCTAACATTAGACACTGGGAGAGTCTCTGATCATCATCTGGTTCTACCGATATTTATCTAATGTACAGTATATGGCCAGCATTAGCAGACCAGTTGCTTTAAGCGCCATTGTATTATAAATACCAACGAGAAGAGGGCAATAGATTCTAAGTAGCTGCAATTATTTTAAAGACATTTTTCAGGGCAAACCTGTGAAATGGTACAAACCGATGTGTTTCTACCATAATTTCTCTATTCTTCTCTAAGTTTGCTAATATTTGCTAAATGTTAAAAGTCCTTTACCCATCTCAAGTTCTGTATCCTGAGTCCAGTGACTGTGACCAGTCCTGTACCCGTGTCAAGTCCTATAACATGAATCCAGTGTCCGTGACCAGTCCTGCTTCCAGAAATCCAGCAAAACCCTGCTTCCAGCTATCCGGCACCAGCCTGCTTACAGTAATCCAGCACAAGCATGCTTCCAGTTATCCAGCACCTGCCTGCTTCCAAGTAATCCGACACCAGCCTGCTTCCAGTGATCCGGCACCAGCCTGCTTCCAGTGATCGGGCACCAGCCTGCTTCCAGTGATCGGGCACCAGCCTGCTTCCAGTGATCGGGCACCAGCCTGCTTCCAGTAATCCGGCACCAGCCTGCTTCCAGTAACCTGGCACCAACCTGCAATTGGACTGTGTCAAGCCTGCCACCATGGTACCATCTACCTGTGTTAGACCCATATCTGTCTGGCCAGCGGCTACTCCATTACGGCGGAGTAGCCCAGTGGGTTCACATCCCCAGTGGACATTACAACCAGGGCCGTACTGGCGATCTGGAGCTCTGGCAATTGCCAGATGGGCTAGTGTACTGTGGGCTGATTGGCTGCCACCCAGTTTTTTTTAAAAGGGTTTTCCCAAGAATCATAAATTATCACCAATTTGCTTATCGCTAGTGGCCCCACTGCTGGGACCCCCACCAATTGTGAGAACGAGGGTCCTGAACTCCCAGTTCCGCCTCACTGCTCGACCGCAGTGAGGAAGACATTGAATGGAGCAGTGGTCGAGCTTGCGCACCGCCACTATATTTATTGTCTATAGGAGTACAGTGCTCGACTCTTTCCATCATTCTCAGTCAGTAAATGGAGCGGCTGGCGCATGACACTTGTTCTTACGATGGGTGGGGAGTCCCAGTGGTGGGGCCGCCAGCGATCAGAAAATTATCACCTTTCCTGTGGATAGGTGATAATTTATGATTTTGGGAAAACCCCTTTAATTATAGCTGCGGATTGGGTGTCTGATCAAGATTATGTGTAAGCGGCCGCTAATACTTCGAGAGATGCCAAACGGAAAGTAGTGGGATAAAGTTTGTTGCCTCTATATAATCGAGCAGCAATCAAGTGGCAAAGAGGAAGCAGTGCTTCCATTCCCAGGAGGGAAGAGTCGGCGCATCAGCCCAGCATTGGTTACTCCACTGTTTGGTCTGTGGGGGTGGATTTACATCGGTAGATTTCGCAGACATCTTTGATAAGAGCCGTAAGCCGTAAGTTAAAGGAAATGTGTCGCTAGAAATAATTTTTTTTAGTTAAACAGTTAGTATATACATGGTTACACATTGTTCTAATTTTTTACATTTTTTCACAAGTCAGGAAATATTATAAATTAGATTCTAATTTATAACATTTACATGTGCTGGTCACTAGAGGGAGCAATTCCCAAAATTGCAGCATTGGCATGTGGTAAAGCAACCTCATTGCTTTATGCTGCAAAATTGTAGAAGACACACTCGCTCTAGTGTGCTCAATTAATCCCCCTCCTTTATCCTGGCTAGTGCCAGGAAAAAGGAGGGGATTGAATGTTCAAACCTCCTACACTGTGTGCCGCCATTTTTTGAGTGAATGCACAGTGTAGTAGGCTTACATACAGTGGTAATCACACAGTAAACCACGAACATACACAAACATAACTTACCTGCTCCTGCCGCCGCCGCTGCCGCCGCTCCCTCCGCTCCTAGTTCTTGCTCCTGAACATATATCCAGAAGCCGCGACCGGAAGTAGTCATCTTACAGTCCGGTCGCGGCTTCCGGTCCACATGAAAATGGCGCCGGATGTTGCTCGGCCGAAGACCTTCCTTTTGGACTGTGTGGGAGCGGCGCATGCGCCGTTCCCACGTAGACGGCGTACACCGTAGTGAATGGAACGGCTCCCGTTCACATTCTTTATGAGGATGTATGTGCCGTATTCCATCTCTGTATATGTCGTTAATCGATGAAAAAAAAATGGCAGCCCCCATAGTGAAGTAAAAGTAAGAAAAAATAAAAAAGTAAAACACAAAAACACAAATAAATAAAATTTATTTTAATAACACACTAAAAGCAAATTTATATAAAAAAAATAAATTTCCAAGACACCTGTCCTTTAAGTTCTGATCTCATCTACGTCAGAGTCTATGTCACAGTTTCCGTCAGATTTGACGGGAAATATAATGCTACATATTGCACCACGCCCTAGCCCAATTAAACCCCATTGTAAGTTAATGTTCTAGTTTCAGTGGCATGTGTTCTATGTGTGAGTGGCACATGTGCAGCATGTGTCCCAGATTATTCATGTGTACAGAGCTGGCCAAAAGTTTTGAAACGGACACAAAAATTGGTTTTCACAAAGTTTGCTGCTCCAGTTTTCATAGTGGCAATTTGCATTAACTCTAGATTGTTATGAAGAGTGATCAACTGAATTGCAATTAATTGCAAATACATTCCTTGCCATGAAAATGAACTTAATCACAAAAAAAACATTTCCACTGCATTTCAGCCCTGCCACAAAATGACCTTCTAACATCATTTCAGTATTCTTCTCATTAGCTCAGGAGAAAGGGTTAACAAGGACAAGGCAGCTGATATCAGTCTGTCATGCTGATTGAACTGTAAGAGCAGACTGGTTGCTTTAAAAGTGGAATGGTGCTTGAAATAATTTTCTTCTTCTGTTAACCATGATTACTTCCAAGGAAACATATGCAGTCAAAAGGAATTTACAGGAAAGGACATTGCTGCTTGTAAGATTGCCCCTAAATCAACCATTTATAGGATTATCAAGAACTTCAAGGAGAGAGGGTTTATTGCTGTGAAGAAGGCTTCAGGGCGCCGAAGAAAGTCCAAAAAGTGCCAGGACTATCTACTAAAGAGGATTCAGCTACGGGACTGTACACACCTGTACACACAGTGAGGTGAAGGCTTTTGGAGGCTGGCCTGGTGTCAAGAAGGGAAGCAAAGAAGCCACTTCTCTCCAAGAAAAACATCAAGGACAGACTGACATTCTGCAGGAAGTACAGGAATTGGACTGCAGAGGACTGTGGTAATGTTATTTTTTCTGATGAAGCCCCCTTCAGACTGTTGGGGACCTCTGGAAGAATGATTGTCCGGAGAAGAAAAGGTGAGCGCTACCATGAGTCCTGTGTCATGTCAACAGTAAAGCATCCTCAGACCATTCATGTGTGGGGTTGCTCTTCATCCAAGGGAGTGGGGCTCACTCACAATTTTTGATAAGAACACTTCCATGAATAAAGAATGGTGTCTAAACCTCCTACAAGAGCAACTTCTCCCAATGATCCAGGAGCAATTGGGTGATGAACAATGCTTTATCCAGCATTATGTTATAGCGGCATTATTTTTATATACATACATATATATATATATATATATATATATATATATACACACATATAGCAGCATTATTTGTGTACAGTATATATTGGTGGTATTTATGTGTACAGTGTATATGATGACAATATTCATGTGTACACTATATATCACTGCATTGATAGTGTGTATAGTATGTAGCGCCATTTCTAAGAATATGACGAATTTGGGCAGTAAGGATGTCATGATCTAGGGGTATGTGGACCACCTAGGCCGCTCCGCCGTGGCAGCCAAAGCTTATAAGAGACAGGGTTTATCTGTTGTAGGATCTCAAAGGGTCCGAGGAACCTGGGAGCAAGACCTTAACTCCAGGAGAGTACTGAGGAGGAACTTTTCTTCTTTTATTGGCATGCTTTTTCATGTGGTCCACTGCCTGGAGGATCGCAGACTTAGTTTGCTGCCCGATATGAATAAAAGTCCAAATGAGGAATTTGCTACTGGTACTTGAGTCATGGGTGGCACAGGGAGAAGAACTCGAGGATACTGGCTGTGCACAATGTAGAAAGGAGACGAAGCAGTAGATTAAATTGTGTGACTGTTGTACGAGAATTCTGGCCAAGGCAGAAGTTGTACTGAATTGTCGTGTTGGGCAGAAACTAAATGACGAAGATAATTCTCCAAAATTTGATTGATACTCCCCACTTGACCATTGGACTGTGGGTGATACGCGGAAGATAAGTCCAGTTTAACATCTAGCAGGTTGCACAGGGCTCTCCAGAACTTGGATGTAAACTGTACACCTTGGTCCGAGACAATATGCAGAGGAAGTCCGTAGCCAGAAGATAGCCAGAGGTAGCCAGAAGATATGCAGAATAAACAGATTTGCCAGACGAGGAGTAGACAGAAGACCAGTCAACGGAATAAAATGTGCTATTTTAGAGAAACGATCCACTGCTACCCATAATTTTTTCATTTGCAATTACATATTTTACTAGATGCCTACTCAAAACAAATTAATGGATGCAATTAAAAAATAATTTTAGTTTACAGAATAATTAGTTATTGAAATAGTAATTTAAATGAGATGTAGTGAGTTAAAGTTCTAATTGCATTACATTACTTCTACGTTCATATATTTTCAATGTCAATAAAGGATTAAAATAAAGCCGATATTGGTTCCTATGTAAAATTCCTTATCTACTAAAGTATTTATTGCAAAATTGTTAATAATTTCAAATGAAATGGTTGAAAAGAAAAACAATATTTCTGTTATTTTATAAATGGCATTTCACACAGCATTGGTGTCCCGATCTAGGGGTATGTGGACCCACTAGGCTGCTCCGCCATAGCGGAGAGACAGCTGGCCAAGTCACAGTCTATGCAAAGTCTTATACAAAGAGTTCGTAGCACAAGGGTACCTGAGATAATCCAGACAACGGCAGAGGCTATGGCATGGATGGGGCTAGATGTGGCAGGTTGCGCCAGACATGGCGGATGTTAACAGGAGTGGCAGATGACAGCAGACATGGTGTATACCAGCAGGGCTGGCAGGTTGCGCCAGAAGGGGCGGATGATACCAGGAGTGGCAGATAAAATCAGGCATGGTGTATAACAGCAGGCGGCACAGCATGACTCCAACACTAGACAGGCTCAGGAACTTAACAGCACGGGATACGGGATACAGGTAGCAGGGCACAAGATCACTGGGAGCCAGATAACTCTAAGGGACCATTTGCAACACGAACATAGGAAAACTACAATACTGCTCAGGCAAGGTGTGAATGGGCAGAGCCCTTTTTATAGTCCATGGTGATTATGGCTAATTAACCATGTTTTACATGTACGCGCGCTGGCCCTTTAAGGCCAGGCATGAGCGTGCGTGCGCGCACTACGGGACACTGCAGAGCGGGAGTGAGTGCTGGCATCTCCTAGGAAGGAGATGCCGGCCAGCACTCACAAGTCCATGGCCGCGGCCGTCGAGGGGTGAGTAGGAACGATGGTCCACGGCCGTCATAAAGGATCACTAAAACACTGAAATCATCCACTTAATAATTAAATAATTTCTCATTTATCCAAAAATGTATTCAATAAATAAATTACAGACACGTTATATATCCTGGTGGTGTATGATGTACTATATTTATTGCACACATACACTACCGTTCAAAAGTTTGGGGTCACCCAGACAATTTTGTGTTTTCCATGAAAACTCACACTTATATTTATCAAATGAGTTGCAAAATGACTAGAAAATATAGTCAAGACATTCACAAGGTTAGAAATAATTATTTTTATTTGAAATAATAATTTTCTCCTTCAAACTTTGCTTTCGTTAAAGAATGCTCCATTTGCAGCAATTACAGCATTGCAGACCTTTGGCATTCTAGCTGTTAATTTGCTGAGGTAATCGGGAGAAATTTCACCCCATGCTTCCAGAAGCCCCTCCCACAAGTTGGATTGGCTTGATGGGCACTTCTCGCGTACCATACGGTCAAGCTGCTCCCACAACAGCTCTATGGGGTTGAGATCTGTCCATAACACTTTTTTCCAATCTTCCTCTCTCCAATGTCTGTGTGCTTTTGCCCATATTAATCTTTTCCTTTTATTAGCCAGTCTCAGATATGGCTATTTCTTTGCCACTCTGCCCTGAAGGCCAGCATCCCGGAGTCGCCTCTTCACTGTAGACGTTGACACTGGCGTTTTGCGGGTACTATTTAATGAAGCTGCCAGTTGAGGACCTGTGAGGCGTCTATTTCTCAAACTAGAGACTCTAATGTACTTGTCTTGTTGCTCAGTTGTGCAGCGGGGCCACCCACTTCCCTTTCTACTCTGGTTAGAGCCTGTTTGTGCTGTCCTCTGAAGGGAGTAGTACACACCGTTGTAGGAAATCTTCAGTTTCTTGGCAATTTCTCGCATGGAATAGGTAATGTCCGCTGATAGCCCATAATCACAGTCTGGACATGCTGGGAGTTGTAGTCCTCTCCTCCTATAGCTCCTCCCTGTAATATCCTCTGATTTCCCATAATAAATAGCCTTCATTTCTAAGAACAAGAATAGACTGTCGAGTTTCACATGAAAGCTCTCTTTTTCTAGCCATTTTGAGTTTAATCGAACCCAAAAATGTAATGCTCCAGATTCTCAACTAGCTCAAAGGAAGGCCAGTTTTATAGCTCCTCTAAACAGCAAAACTGTTTACAGCGGTACTAACATAATTGCACAAGGGTTTTCAAGTGTTTTCTAATCCTCCATTAGCCTTCTAACACAGTTAGCAAACACAATGTACCATTAGAACACTGGAGTGATGGTTGCTGGAAATGGGCCTCTATACACCTATGTAGATATTGCATTAAAAAACAGACGTTTGCAGCTAGAATAGTCATTTAGCACATTAACAATGTATAGAGTGTATTTCTGATTAATTTAATGTTATCTTTATTGAAAAAAAACTGTGCTTTTCTTGCAAAAATAAGGAAATTTCTAAGTGACCCTAAACTTTTGAACGGTGGTGTATATTCTTAAGATTTCTGCAATATTCTATTTATTACTAAAAACAATGACATATGATTGAAGAGAGTCTATTTATGGGTATTGTCACCATCTCCAGTAGAGGTCTCCATTCCTGTTGTCTTCCTTCTGTGCTGCTCAAACATTTTATAGCTTATAATCAGACACGGTTTCCGTATGAGAGTTTTGACCAGAGTATACATTCAGTCCATAACATGCTGCTCCAATTTAGCAGTTTTGTGGGATTTATTGATTTATGAAATATCTGAATAGCACAAAAGGAAGGCAACATTTCAAGGAGCATCAGAAACCATGTATCATTTTTTTTTTATATCTGAACGGTTTGCCTGCAACTGCGCAAACATATTTCATAATCAGTAGGTGGGCCTCTATGATTTAAAATGGCAGGGATGATTTTATGTTCCAGTCCGGCCCTAGTCACAACATCTGAGCGGCAAACTGCAGAAATGGGCTGTGTCCGGTAAAAGTCATCATAGATGTCTGGACTGGATGGAGAAGAAAAGAAGAAAAAGAATTTCTAGAATCTGAGAAGATGTCACCTGTGAGTCACTCAATGTAAAGGTTTATTCTGCCTCTAAGCAGTACTGTAGTCAGTGTATAATCTGCAGCGAGATGATGGTTGGCATGATTTTTTTTGGGTGAAACAGCAACTCCCATCATATACTTACCATTGTTCGGGCCATGCTGAGAGCTGTAGTTTTACGCCGTACAAACCTATACAGCAGGGGTTGCACTAAATTTGCAAATGATTTCAGTACTGAGCTGTATTTGTGCTGGTGCTGTATTTATGCACTGAGCTTGGTTTTGGTGCTGTATTTATGCATTGAGCTTGGTTCTGGTGTTGTATTGATGTACTGAGCCTTGTTCTGGTGCTGTATTTATGTACTGAGCTTTGTTCTGGTGCTGTATATAGGTATTGAGCTTTGTTCTGGTACTGTATTTATGTACTGTGCTTGGTTCTGGAGCTGTAACTATCTAGGAAATATTTATAATAACAAAATTGAAGGGCAGATGGAATTGTTTTCAATTAATTGTATATTTAATGGGAACCTGTCAGGTAGTTTTAACCAACTTGAACCACCACCATGCGGTAATACATGACCTGACAGACTTTTAAAACGCTGCACGCTGCATGCTAATTACTCATTAAAGGGTCATGGGGCGGTGACGCTATCCTTAAGAGTCACATAGCCCTGCCTCCAAACCCACCTTTCCATGCTTGATTGACATCCCCCTGGCTCTTATACATCACTACCAGTCTCCTCCAATTTTCTCGGATGCGCCATTGCCTTGTACTCCTTGGGCACTCAGTGTTAACTGCAGTCCTATGTAACACTACATATAACACAGTGATAACCCTCTGAGTACAGATAATGTAGTATATGTCACCTGCTATCCTATGTAAAACCACAAATAACACACTCTGATAACTATATTTACAAATATATAAACACACAAGGCATATATATATATATATATATATACACATACACACTAACATAGACATATATCCACATATACAAACACATACTGGGACATATACACACACACAAACACAGACACACATAGACACGAACCATCTCTCCTTGTGGACAGGATCACAGGTTTCTTCCAGGGAGGGTTGTGAGCGGAGCTTCCTCATCTGCTCTTGCTCCTCGGCTCTTGTTTCCTCCTTGTAGTTAGGGGCAGTATAAAGGGGTCCAAGAAAAGGAAGGCCAATCCTGTTTCTGTTATTCCAAGCAAAATTGACAGGTTGGGAGATGATGCGAGGGTGTCAGTTTCAGAAATGGCAGCCCTAGTGGATAATGATCTCACTAACAGCCGGGAGAACTGCCCAGCTAGTAGTCGGTGGGATGGTAATACAAGACAATTAGTAGTTGTAGGGGATTCTATAATCAGGAAGACGGATAGAATAATTTGTTGCCAAGACCGCCTCAACCGAATGATTTGCTGTCTCTCTGGTGCCAGGGTTCGGCATGTGGTGGAACGAGTAGATAAATTACTGGGAGGGGCTGGTGATGATCCAGCTGTCATGGGTACCAACGACAGAATACATGGTAGATGGAGGAGCCATAAGAATAATTTTTAAAAACTAGGCTACAAGCTGAAGGGAAGAACCTCCAAGGTTTTTTTTTTAAACTCGTTTTATTAAGAACTGTTGCATTAACAAGTATAAAATCAGTCACACATCTGACTGTAAAATACATCACATTGGAACAAGGAAATGTACATACAGAAAGTCATGTAATGAGAACACAAAGTATATTCCATGAATACAAGATGCCATAAACAACGGCGCTCATATTGGTTTACATTGAAGTATGTATGACCATTACAATAAAAAGAAAAAAAAAAGAACAGAAATAAAAGAAAACAAAAACAGCCTGGGACCGATGTCACCCATGAGAATCTAATAAATCAGGCACAGCAGGTTCAAAGAGATACACAGTAAAAATGCGGGTCACCTATGTTACTACAAGGACCTCCAAGGTTGTATTCTCCGGAATACTGCCTGTGCCATGCACATGACAGAAAAGACAGTGGGAGCTCAGGGAATTAAATGCATGGCTTAAGTCTTGGTGTAGAGGAGAAGGCTTTGGGTTCCTAGAGCACTGGGCTGACTTTTCATTGGGGTACAAATTGTATTCTGCAGATGATTTGCACCTAAACGGAAGTGGGTCCGCGGTGCTGGGGGGAAAGAATTCTATCAATGGTGGCAGAGTATTAAAACTAGGGTTGAGGAGGGAGGTCAATGTAGAAAATAAAGGGGTAGTTAGGTTAGAGAGGGGTCAGACTATATTGGTGGGGAGAAATAGACTGTGGGGAGAGGACTAGGCAACAGGATAAGGAGATCCTTTTGTTACAAAACTACATTGAAAATAAAAATGCCCAAATATTGTCAAAAATTAACATTTCTGATACCGAACGTAGCAAATTGAAATGCAAGTTATAGTGTATGTTCACAAATGCCACAAGTGTAGCAGGCAAAGTGGGGGAGCTTGAGGTCTTGGTACTGAAGGAACATATAGATATAGTTGGTGTTGCTGAAACATGGCTAGGCTCTTCGCACGACTGGGCTGTAAATCTAAAATGTTTTACACTGTTTCGAAAAGACAGGGCAAATAGGAAAGGCGGTGGTGTATGTCTGTATGTGAGAAGTGATATGAAGGGGAGTGTGAAAGAGGAAATAGTGGGTGAAGATTGTGAGGAGGTTGAAACCTTGTAGGTAGAATTACAAAGGGAGGTAAACACTGAAAAAATTACTTTTGGTGTAATCTATAGACCCCCCCAATATAACTGAGGAGAAGGAAGGTCAGCTATATAAACAGATGGACCGGGCTGCACAGGCTGGTACTGTAGTGATAATGACAGATTTTAAATACCCAGATATTAATTGGTGTCATGGTTCGGCTTTAACTGCAAAGGGGAGAAATTTCCTCAACCTGTTACAGGAAAATTTTATGGGCCAGTTTGTGGAAGACCCGACTAGAGGTGAAGCTCTGATGGATATGGTCATTACTAATAATGCAGAGCTTGTTGGGAATTTCAATGTTCGCGAAAACCTAGGTAAAAGTGATCACAATATACAGGGTGGGCCATTTACATGGATACACCTAAATAAAATGAGAATGGTTGGTGATATTAACTTCCTGTTTGTGGCACATTAGTATATGGGAGGGGGGAAACTTTTCAAGCTGGGTGTTGACCATGGCGGCCATTTTGAAGTCGGCCATTTTGTATCCAACTTTAGTTTTTTTCAATGGGAAGAGGGTCATGTGACACATCAAACTTATCGAGAATTTCACAAGAAAAACAATGGTGTGCTTGGTTTTAACGTTACTTTATTCTGGTGTATTCTTATTAGAGGAGCTAATATTTTTTCGTTCTAGGAAATTATCTAGGCCTTTTTTAAAGCCATCTACTGTCCCTGCTGTGACCAGCTCCTGCGGTAGACTATTCCATTGATTCACAGTTCCCACAGTAAAGAAGGCTTGTCGCCTCTGCAGAGTGAACCCGTTTTTCTCCAGACGGAGGGAGTGCGTGCCCCCTTGTCTTTTGAGGGGGTTTTACATTTAACAGGTTTTTACTATATTTCTTGTATGGGATATTTATATAAGTTAATCATGTCCCCCCTTATTCGTCTCTTTTCAAGGCTAAATAGGTTTAATATTTTTATCTTTCCTCATAACTTAGATTCTCCATGCCCCTTATTGTTACTTAGTTACTTTTCTTTGTATTTTTTTCCAACGTCAGGGCATCCTTTCTATGAACTGGAGCCCAGAACTGAACTGCATATTCTAGATGAGGCCACACTAATGCTTTGTAAAGTGGTAATATTATATCCCTGTCCCGCGTGTCCATGCCTCTTTTAATACACGACAATATCTTGCTTGCCTTAGAAGCAGCTGATTGATACTGCATGCTGTTATTTAATTTATGATCTACAAGTACACCCAGATCTTTCCCTACAAGTGACTCTCATAGTGTAGCTCCTTCTAAGACATACAGTTAGTTTCACAATTATTTGGACAGTTACACAATCTTCATGATTTGGGCTCTGCATGCCACAACATTGGATTTGAAATGAAACAACTGAGATGCAATTGAAGTGTAGGCTTTCAGGTTTATTTCAAGGGGTTGAACAAAAATATCCTATGAAATGTTTAGGAATTGCAACCATTTTGCTACACGGCCTCCTCGTTTCAGGGGCTCAAAAGTAATTGGACAAATTAACATTACCATAAATAAAATGTTTGCTTTGGATCATGAGTGGGTTCCAAGCCTTCTCCATACTTTCTTCCTCCCATCATTCTGGTACAGGTTGATCTAAGTTTCATCTGTCCAAAAATGCTGTTCCAGAACTGGGCTGGCTTCTTTACATGTTGTTTGGCAAAGTCTAATCTGGCATTCCTATTTTTGAGGCTGATTAATGGTTTGCACCTTGTGGTGAACCCTCTGTATTTGCTCTCATAAAGTCTTCTCTTTATGGTAGACTGAGATACTGATACACCTACTTCCAGTAGAGTGTTCTTCATTTGGGTAGATGTTGTGAAGGGGTTTTCCTTCACATTGGAAAGGATCCTGCGATCATCCACCACTGTTATCTTCCGTGGACGTCGAGGCCTTTTAGAGTTCATGAGATCACCAGTGCGCTCTTTTTTTTCAAGAATGTACCAAACTGTTGATTTGGCCACTCCTAACATTTGTTCTATCTCTCTGATGGATTTCTTCATTTTTTTTTCAGCCTGACGATGGTCTGTTTCACTTGCATTGAGAACTCCTTTGACCTCATGTTGTGGGTTCACAGCAACAGCTCCCAAATGCAAATGCCACACCTGGAATCAACTCCAGCACCTGCTTAATTGGGAATAGCCCATGCACTCCATTAAAAAGCTTTTGAGATAATTGTCCAATTACCTTTGGTCCTTTGAAAAAGAGGCAGCTACATATCAAAGTGATATAATTCTTAAACCCTCCCTCAAATTAGGATGTGAATACCCTCAAATTAAAGCCGGGAGTCTGCACTTTAAGTCCATATTGATTATATCACTGTATATTCAATATGTTTTGGCAAACAGCTAAAACGGCAAAACTTGTGTCACTGTCCAAATAATTCTGGACCTAACTGTATGATGCATGCAGATTGTTGGTACCCAGATGCATAACTTTACATTTATCTACACTAAACCTCATTTGCCAAGTGGATGCCCAAACACTTAAGTGTGTCCAAAACAGCTTGCAATTTACAAACCTCTTCCATAGACTGAAGATTACTACATAGCTTGGTGTCATCTGCAAAAACAGAAATAGTTCTATTAATCCCATCCTCTATATCATTAATAAATAAGTTGAATAATAGTGGTCCAAGCACGGAACCCTTGGTTACACCACTTATAACCGGGGACCATTCAGAGTAGGAATTGACTACAACTTTCTGGATATGGTCCTTGAACCAATTTTCAATCCAATTACAAACTATACTTTCTAAAATGATAGTCCTTAATTTACCCATTAGAGGTCTAAGGCTGGATTCACACGAGCATTTTCCATCCGTAATTGACGGAACGTATTTCGGCTGCAAGTCCCGGACCGAACACCCTGCAGGGAGCCGGGCTCCTAGCATCATAGTTATGTATGACGCTGGGAGTCCCTGCCTCTCCGTGGAACTACTGTCCCGTACTGAAAACATGATTACAGTTGTCCCGCAGCGAGGCAGGGACTCCTAGCGTCGTACATAACTATGATGCTAGGAGCCCGGCTCCCTGCAGTGTGTTCGGTCAGGGACTTGCGCCCGAAATACGTTCCATCCTTTACGGACGTAACATGCTCATGTGAATCCAGCCTAAGAGGGACAGCGTCAAATGCCTTTGCAAAGTCCAAAAATACTATATCCACAGCGGCTCCTCAGTCTATGCTTCTGCTCACCTCTTCATAAATACATATCAGGTTAGTTTGATATTTTCTGTCCTTAGTAAAACCGTGCTAGCTTTCACTTATAATACTATTTTTTTTGTCACATACACCTGTATATAGTCCCTCATTAGCCCCATTAAATATTTTTCCCACGATGGATGTTAAGTTTACTGGTCTATAATTACCTGGGGAAGACTTAGAGCCCTTTTGAAAATAGGCACCACATTTGCCCTGTGCCAGTCCCTTGGCACTATACCAGTCACTAGAGAATCTCTGAATATTATGAAGAGGGGGACAGAAATAACTGAACTAAGTTCTTTAAGAACTCTAGGGTGTAACCCATCTGGTCCCGGAGCCTTGTTCACATTTATTTTATTTAACTTAGCTTGGACCATATGTACATTCAGCTAATTAACTAGTTAACTATATTAGTTGATATATTAACAGTACTGGCACTGGCTACATTACCTACTCTTACTTCTGTTGTATATACAGAGCTAAAGAACCCATTTAGTAACTCTGCCTTCTCTTGATCCCCTGTGACCAACTCCCCATTACCACTATTTAGGGGTCCTACATGTTCAGATCTTGGCTTTTTTGCATTTATATACTTTTGGGATTTGTTTTGCTATCCTTGGCCACCTGCCTTTCATTTTGTATTTTTGCTGATTTTATTACTTTTTTGCAGATTTTATTAAGCTTTTTGTCATTTACAAAGGCTAGGGCTGTATCCCTTTTTTTGTTATATATTGCCCTTTTTACAGAAGGTGTAAGACATGTGGGGTATAATTTTAGTCGTTTATACTTGTTACCTATAGGAATAAATTTTGCACTATAATTATACAAAGTGGATTTTAAGATTTCCCATTCATCATTTCTACGATTATTTGATATTAGTTGTTCTCAGTCTATATCCTGAATTGCAGCCCTCATCCTGGGGAAATTGGCCTTCTTAAAATTAAGTGTTTTTGCCCTCCCAGCCTGTGTTTGTTTTTTACAGTGTAGGTAAAATATAACTACAGGGTGGGCCATTTATATGGATACAACTAAATAAAATGGGAATGGTTGGTGATATTAAGTTCCTGTTTGTGGCACATTAGTATATGGGAGGGGGAAACTTTTCAAGCTGGGTGTTGAACATGGCGGCCATTTTGAAGTTGGCCATTTTGTATCCAACTTTAGTTTTTTCAATGGGAAGAGGGTCATGTGACACATTAAACTTATCGAGAATTTCACAAGAAAAACAATGGTGTAGAATTTTTGATTCATCCCTTCCCTTTTTCCCAACCCTTGGTTTAACTTGATGGACATGCTTCTTTTTTCAACCATACTAACTATGTAACTATGTAAGTTGCAGAACCTCTACTAAAGTGCTCCATCCATAGTGTGGTGTCACGTCCAAAGGAACTTCATTAACATCCTCCATTGTCACCCTCATCAAATAAAAAATATTTCAGTGGTATTTAAGGCTTTGCGTATTATTAATCACACACCAGGGGTGGAACATCCACTTTCTACTCCTATAGTCTTCGTTACATTGATTATTACTGTATCTGCGCTTTCATCCCATAGCTGGACCACCCTTGTCAGTAGTGTTTTTCCTAGTTTCTGCCTGTATTTAGCTCCTAGGTTTGTAAATTCGGTAGGTCTGTAAGTTCTGCAGTAGTATAGGACCGTGTTTGGTGCAATCTTGGTACATTCTGTTGGAGCTTTGCCAGATATGGCTCAGAGAACAATATTTATATATGCATGCTAGTATAACAATGGTATAGAGGTAAAACACAAAGACATACAATTCTGACATGAAAGCAATTGTATCCAAAAAAAAGACAGTCCACACATAAACTATGCTGCGTAGATTGAGTTTTGAAATGGCATTCCTATTGTGGTACAGAGCAGCAACACAGAGCTTTACCACTTCCACCTGGGCATCAAACAGCAGATTGGCCAGTTCTTATTTAAATAGCCATGGTATGTACATAGCGCCACCCCCAGGCGAAGGCACTCACAATATCTTTGTACTGTATGTTTATTGCTCTTGTTGTGCACTTTCATGTAACCTGTATTGTATGGTTCTGTATACCTTGGTGTCTGTTACGGTTGTTATTACCTCAGTGAGCCACACAGTGACCTGCCCCATCTTCTGGTTTGTGAAACGTTTTTAATGTCATGTGAATTTTTAATAAGGAATTTAAAAAAAGATTTATTTTTATATGCAGGAATGTGCACGCATCAATTTCACTATAGGTTTAGTATATGTACCTCGATGTGGTTGGATTTAACTCTTAGGGTATGTGCACACACACTAATTACGTCCGTAAGTGACGGACGTATTTCGGCCGCAAGTACCGGACCGAACACAGTGCAGGGAGCCGGGCTCCTAGCATCATACTTATGTACGATGCTAGGAGTCCCTGCCTCGCTGCAGGACAACTGTCCCGTACTGTAATCATGTTTTCAGTACGGGACAGTTGTCCTGCAGCGAGGCAGGGACTCCTAGCATCGTACATAAGTATGATGCTAGGAGCCCGGCTCCCTGCACTGTGTTCGGTCCGGTACTTGCGGCCGAAATACGTCCGTCATTTACGGATGTAATTAGTGTGTGTGCACATACCCTTAGGTAACCCTTTATAGAATTTAATGACTATACACAGGCATGTGGGGAGATTGACCTCTGCTGTCCTTTGTTTTTTTCGGCATTTACCATGTAAATACTCAATCCAGAAAGTCAAAACATTTAGACAAATAACGTGTACCCAGTCAAAAACGAAAACTTCCAATTTCTCCTGAAATGTCATGGGCAGTAGTGTAAACTCTTCCAGTTTAAAGTTCAGCTCCTTACTATGCATACTTCTCCTGACTTCTAATTTAGAATCAGGTAGTGTTTGTTATATTGAAGAGGGGCTGCTTGGTTCCCAAGGTTGTACCTTGCTATCCTTTTTTGTGCGAATCACTGTGTGAGTTGCTTCTAAGGGTATGTTCACACGTAGTGACCAAAAAAGTCTGAAAATACGGAGCGGTTTTCAGGCGAAAACAGCTCCTGATTTTCAGACGTTTTTGTAGCAACTCGCATTTTTCGCGGCGTATTTTACGGCCGTTATTAGAGCAGTTTTTCAATGGAGGCAATGAAAAATGGCTCCACAAACGTCCCAAGAAGTGACATGCACTTCTTTTTCGCAGTTGTCTTTTTACGCGCCGTATATTGACAGCGACACGTGAAATTAAGGCTCGTGGGAACAGAACACCCCGTAAAACCCATTGAAAGCAATGGGCAAATGTTTGAAGGCGTATTAGGGGTGTTTTTTCAGGCGTAATTCGAGGCGTAAAACGCCCGATTTAGGTCTGAAAACACTGCTTGTGAACATACCCTAATAGTCACACCCCAGTGCCATGAACTGCTTAACTGTTATACCTTTGTGTGAATAGTCCTGGAGTTAAAAACAAAAGCACGAAAAATAGCTGTGGCGCCAATGGGGTTAATAATAGCGGATCGCTCTATTATACTGCTCAAAGACTAGATGAGGCAGGGTAGTAACACTATTACCCATCCCTCTCCCTGGCTCTGGAAGCAGGGCAGAGCTCCATCTATTACATGGAGACTTTACTAGTCTATGGACACTTTTCTGTCCATTAACTCCATTCAATGCAGATACCATAAAGCACATGAACTCTGCTACACTGTCTATACAGAAAATACAGCTAGTAATAAGCACATTGGGAGGAATTTATCAAACAGTTTGTGCCAGTTTTGTGGCGCAAAAAAGTCCCTAATTATGGTGCACGTCCTACTTGCACTAAAATTTTGTTAATTTCCTCTGCACTTGTCAATGTTAAAATGTGCTGCAAAAAATGGTTGGATTTATTTGGAGTGGCCGTGGTCTCCATCTTTCTGCGACATTTATTAAGCTAGAAAATGTTATTTTGTGACTATAAGACAGACCAAAACATGTCAAATTTATTAAGAGTTTGTAATGCCCGCGGTCGCTGGCCGCCGGCATTCCCCGCTCATCGGCAGCCGCGACCGCAGGCCTCTTAGGGCTTGCCGGCGTCTCCTCCTCCAGAGACGCTGGCACTCACTGCTCTCTCCCCTGCTGCTACTCTTAGGGTGCGAGTGCGCGCATCAGCAAATTAGTCCCTGTCCAATCCCAGCACACCCAGAATTTTAAGGACTCTGCCCACTTCCAGTTCTAGTGCCTAAGTTGAGTGTCCTAGGAGACTCCACCATCTGTGTGTGGTGCCTGTGCCAAACCGAGTGTCCGAGACGACTTCACCATCTGTGTCCGGTGCCTGTGCCAAACCGAGTGTCCGAGATGACTTCCCCATCTGTGTCCGGTGTCCTTGCCAAACCGAGTGTACGAGGTGACTTCACCATCTGTATCCGATGCCCGTGCCAAGCAGTGTCCGAGATGACGTTCCCATTTGTCTGGTGCCCGTGCCAAACCGAGTGTCCGAGACGACTCCACCATCTGTGTCCGGTGCCCATGTCAAACCGAGTGTACGAGGTGACTTCACCATCTGTATCCGATGCCCATGCCAAGCAGAGTGTCCGAGACGACTTCACCATCTGTATCCGATGCCCATGCCAAGCAGAGTGTCCGAGACGACGTCACCATCTGTCTGGTGCCTTTGCCAAACCAAGTTTACGAGGGGACTTCACCATCTGTGTTCGGTGCCCGTGCCAAACCGAGTGTACGAGAGGACTCCACATCTGTATCCGATGCCCGTGCCAAGCAGAGTGTCCGAGATGACGTCACCATCTGTCTGGTGCCTTTGCCAAACAGAGTTTGCGAGACGACTTCACCATCTGTGTCCGATGCCCGTGCCAAGCGTCCGAAACGACTTCATCATCTGAGTCCGGAGTCCTAGCCAAGTCCATTGTCCGGGACAACTGCACTACTCCAATCCGGTGTCCTAGCCAAGTCCAGTGTCTGAGACGACTGCACTACTGGCATATACCCGTCTGGCATATACCCACTTCTGACCTTCCAGCTCCTTTATCTTTACTGACTCTCACATACTCTGTGAATCATCAGCTGCTCCGTTACGGCGGAGTGGCCCAGTGGGTGCATATACCTGGAAGTTGTTACAGAGGTGTGCCCTTTTTAATACATTTGGCGCAATTTACTCCAACAAACTTCAGTTTCGCGTTTCGCAATTCAGTTGCTTCCTCAGGGGGATATGCACATCTCCCCCTGAGGAAGCAACTGAATTGCGAAACGTGCGTTGGGGCTTTTGTGTCGGAGCGAACACTGACTTTTACTACCATCATTATGGGTAAGCTGCTGTCATCGGTTTCTGACTACTAACTGCACTTTGCACCTTACTATGAATCTTCTCCTGATTACCTGATGTTCACTTATAACATGGAGTGCTTGAGCTATATAGTATCTCTATTTTTGGCACATTTATTTATAATCTAAAAGGGGTATTTGCTGTACTGATCGGAACTAGTGGACAGCATCTTTATTTTCCCATGTTCTTATTAGATATACCAGTAATCGCTCCCAATCTTTTTTACTAGGGTCTTGTCCTTTTGTTATACTTTTTAATCTTGTATTAATATGTGTTAATAAAAATATTCATTATTTATACATAGGTTTGGCTTTAAACTCTTTTTTGTGTTGTTGGTATATAGCTTGGAGTTGCCTATTTAGTAAATTTATGGGGGGACCTTTCTCTTCATGTGAAACGTACCTAGCCCACAGCACTAATGCTACTGGAGCATATATATTGACCATATTTTACATTGGTTACTTCTAGGTGTTACACTTTCAGGCTATAGTTCATACTGAGATGAAACTGTAAATTGATGAAGAATACATAGTACTATAGAATATTTTGATGATAAATATTTATAACTTTACAATACAATATTTAAAAACATTTACTTGTGAAGCAGTTTATATCCCAGGTATCCCCACACAAAAATTTGTTGCAAAATAGTGGCATTTAATGCACACCTATAGCTTAAAAATATAAAAATGTGGGAGAGTGGCATGTCGGAGTTGGTGTGCAAACAAATGTATGCAGCTCTTTTGATCCCAGCCCAGTAAAACACTTAGCCACCTACAGCACCTGAATCTTCTCCACATAGGCAACAGAGGGAAAACACCACAAAAATCCTACTGCCAGCCCCTACTCTCTATTCCCTAGAGGAAATCAGAGCTTTCTAGCAGATCCTGGCCCAGACTCCTCTAGTAACACAGTAATGGTGGACACAGCCTCGGGGCTGAAGGAAATTGGGACTCACACAACTCTGCTTCCTGCCTACAGGAGAAAATATGAAGAGATTTGTCAGAAAGGTTACTCGCTACAAATACAAAATCTCATCTTTAAACTCAGACCTATGCCAGCTTATGGATAGGATGTCTGTCTCTGAGACAGCCAAAACCTCCTTGTCGATACCCTACAACAGTGGTTCCCAACCGGGGTGCCGCGGCACCCTGGGGTGCCGTGAAAACCCTCCAGGGGTGTCGCGACAACCCTCTGAACCACTGCCATGGCCGTGCTTTCTCTCCTCCTCCTCACAGCGCGAAGTGCATGTGAGGAGATTTTTTTGCATCCCTCATCTCCGTAAATGGCACACACCCCCCCTTCCAGTAGATAGCGCCACTGTAGCTCCCTGAAGGAGCGGAATCCCCCTTGGCCGGGGATTCTGCTCCTGGACGGAGCGCTTGATCTCTCGGTCATGAGGGGCAACTCCTGAAGCGGAATCCCCGTCTATAGCATTGCCGGCGCAGAGGCCGGTGATTTGTCTCCAGGAGAAGCAGTGATGTAATTATCCATAAATGGACAGAGACGTTATGTGCTTCTCCTGGAGTGGAATTCCCGGTCACAGCATCGGCAACGCTGTGGACAGGGGATTCTGCTTCAGGGGTTGCCCCTGATGTCACTGTCCATATATGGAAAGAGACTTCAAGCGCTCCGTCCAGGAGTTGAATCCCCGGCCACACAGGGATTCTGCTCCTTCAGGGAGCTACAATGGCGCTATCTACAGGAAGAGGGGGGGGGTACATCTATGGAGGTAGGGGGTGCTATCTACAAGGGGGGGTGTAGCACTACCTACAAGGGGGCTGTGTGGCACTACCTACAAAGGGCTATGTGGCACTACCTACAAGGGGCTGTGTGGCGCTACCTACAAGGGGGTGTGTGGCGCTACCTACAAGAGGTTGTGTGGCGCTACCTACAAGGGGGCTGTGTGGCGCTACATACAAGGGGGCTGTGTGGCCCTACATACAAGGGGGCTGTGTGGCGCTATCTGCAGGGGGCATCTGTGAGTGGCGGGCTGATGGTCATTTTACTGTGTGTGGAGCTTATGGTCTTCAAGTGGTTTCCACCTCTGACCTCCAATTGAAATTAATAGCAGGCAGAAAAAACCTGCAGCACTCGTTTGAAGTGCTTTTTTGCCTCTTCTGCATCTTTTGCATTAGCTTCAACGGCTTAAGAAAATGCAGGCAGAAAAAAAACCAAAAAACCCCAACAAAAAAAACGAATAACGCTGTCAATTAAAAATCTACCTCAAAATTCCTAAAGGAATTTTGAGGCAGATTTGTTCTGCCTTACAAAAAACGCTGTGTGAACATACCCTAAGAGTGTAGTGTTTGTTTTAAGCTGTTTTCTGTCTTTCTCAAAACAATTTTTGGTAGGGGGGACCAGGAGGAATTTTTTTTTCCCAGGTGTGCCTAGAGTCCGAAAATGTTGGGAAACGCTGCCCTACAATGATCATACCCAGCAAAGTATATATATATTTTTTCTACATATTGCAGGCTCAAGGGCCAGCAAAAAAAAATGGAGGCTCAGGGACTTGTCATGGTACTCCAGGACATTTTAACACATCTTAGTAATGCCACCAGACTCTGCCCTTGAGCTAGACCACACTCATAGGTCTATGGGCTCCTATCTGAATGATGCAGCATAGTTTGTGTGATGTGATCTATAGAGTCCACCATTATAGTCAGGAAGCCATCTTGTGACTGGCACATGTAAAAGGAGACAATTAATTATCAAAGGACTACCAAACAAGTTATGACACCCCTCTCCTGTTCGACATTGCTGAAAAGGAGGGCATTACGGCTTCTTCTATATGGACTCTGCAACTTATAGACCTTGCTTTATCCATAGGGAAACACTGATGCTGGAACAAAAAAGGGTCTTCCCTAAACTGTTGCTTTAGCATGGACATTATCTTCACTGAACAAAAAGGGTCTTGCTCAACACTAAGACAGCCCAAGCCCAATATCCCTCCTCCATTAAATTCTACAGTAGACACTACGAATTCTAATAGGTAGCGTTTCCCTGGCAACCGCTAAACCCAGATTCATCCATCGGACAGCCAGATATTGAAACATGACTCATTACTCCACAGAATACATTTCCCCGTGCTCAAGAATCCAGTGGTGGCATTCTTTACACCACTACAGCTAAGACATGGCATTGTGCATGATAACCTTAGGCGTGTGTGCAGCTGCTTGAATATGGAAACTTACAAAGCTCCCCAAAAAGTTTTTGTGCTGATGTAACTTCCAGTGGCAGCTTGGAACCCCACGGTTTGCTCTTTGCAACGCTACGTATTGTTTTACCAGTATTCGTTTCTACTACTTTTCTTGGCTACTAGCTACATTTTTATAAGCGCACTATTTAAAGTTTTGGCAGTTGACCCCCTGAGTGAAGCTGCACGGTCACAAGCTTTTTCCCTTTACTCCTATGGAGACGGCATAGGATTTGTAGTTACAGGTTTTTTTTTTCTCTGCCCCAGATTTGCTCCAAGCAGATTTCCCATTTGAATTTTCTCTCGTCTCTGTATTTCACCTTGGCATAAAAGTTTTCTTCATTGCTATGTCACCCCTCTTCATTTAATGTCCCAAAACATTAGAAAATATCATATACGTAAGCAATAGGTTAATCTCTTGCTCCTTCAAGAGACACATTTTAAGATGGGCTTGAAAAACCCTCAGTGACGCAACATAGAGTGTTATCCCACAATTGGAAGGCAGTGATTACACAATCCGTCCAGGGCCTTGTCCCAAAAAAGTGAGAATGATCATGGATACAAAAAAAAAAAGGGGGACCTGTCTTTGGTGCGGCTACTGAATAAACGTAACTCAGTTGAATTACTCAGGAGTTATTTCAGAATCTCACCCGCTCCTACCTAAGGCATTACATATTAAGAACAAGCAAGATACTTTCATTTAGGGGAAAACAAGAAAAATACAAGTTTTAGGTCAAAGGTGACTAAAATTGACATTATTTACAAACCAGAAGATACATAAAAACACAGGTGTGCTTAGGCTGCATATTTTGAAATGATGTTGTCAACTAGAAATATTCTGAAAAACAAATAGTAGCAACATTGCGTCTATTGGTTGCCATGGCAACCTATGCAGGGCACAGGGCTACGTTTTACCATGTGAAACTGACTCACTGTGAGGGGAGGACCAGGCGAGACGGGGAAGTTGTTGGTGGTACTAAGAGCATGTATTGATAACAGCTGGACATCTAGGTTACTGGTGATGTTGTGGTGAACAGGCAAGATATTGATGCCTGGAGGGATCAAATGATTGGACATGCACCTGCACTACAGGATAGCTATTGTACATATTGATTCCACAGCACTAACCCACTTTCTGAAACCATAATGATTCATAGATCCTAGGCACATGTTGTGATGTCTTCCTGACATGGCCACAAAAGCAGCTATCTATTCTTTAACCCCTTAGTGTCTAAGCCTGTTTTGGCCTTGTGGACACAGCCGATTTTTCCAAATCTGACATGTGTTACTTTATGTGGTAATAACTCCAGAATGCTTTTGCCTATCCAAGCGATTCCGAGATTGTTTTCTCGGGACATGTTGTACTTTATGATACTGTAAAAAAATTGTCGGTAAATTCAATATTTATTTGTAAAAAACACCAAAATTTTGAGAAAATTTGCAAAAATCTGCATTTTTCTAAATTGTAATGTATCTGCTTGTAAAACAGATCGTAATACCACACAAAATATTTACTAGTTAACATTTCCCATATGTTTACTTTATGTTTGCATCGTTTTTTGAACGTTCTTTTATTTTTCTAGGACGTTACAAGGCGTAGAACTTTAGCTAGAATTTCTCGCATTTTCAAGAAAATTTCAAAAGGCTATTTTTTCAGGGACCAGTTCAGTTCTGAAGTGGCTTTGAGGGCCTTATATATTATAAAGTCCCCATAAATCCCCCCCATTTTTAAAACTGCACACCTCAAAGTATTCAAAATAGCATTCAGAAAGTATTTTAACCCTTTAGGCATTTCACAGGAAATAAAGCAAAGTAGTGGTGAAATGTACAAATTTCAATTTTTTTTTTAATGAAATTCATTTGTAATACATTTTTTCTGTAACACAGAAGGTTTTACAATAGAAACGCAAATCAATACTTATTGCCCAGATTCTGCAGTTTTTAGAAATATCCCACATGTGGCCCTATCGTGGTAATGGACTGAAACACCGGTCTCAGAAGCAAAGGAGCACCTGGTGGATTTTGGGGCCTCTATTTTATTAGAATATATTTTAGGCACCATGTCAGGTTTGAAGAGGTCTTGTGGTGCCAAAACCGTGGAAACCCCCCAAATGTGACCCCATTTTGGAAACTACACCCCTCAAGGAATTTTTCAAGAGGTATAGTGAGCATTTTTAGCCCACAGGTGTTTTGCTAAATTTATTGGAACTGGTCTGTGAAAATCTACTTTTTTTTCTGAAAAAACAAACAATGTTTTAGTTTTTACAAGGAATAAAGGAGAAAAAGCACCCCAACATTTGTAAAGCAAGTTCTCCCGATTACGGCAATACCCCATATGTGGTAATAAACTGCTGTTTGGACCCACGGCAGGGCTCAGAAGGGAATGAGGGCCATTTGGATTTTGGAGCGCAGATTTTGCTGGAATGGTTTTCGGTGCCATGTCGTGTTTGCAAAGCCCTGGAGGGACCATAACAGTGGAAACTAAATTTTTCTAGGGGGTATAGTTAGCATTTTGACCCTACAAGTTTTTTGCTGAATTTATGGGAATTATGCAGTGAAATTGAAAATCAAAATTTTTTCTAATAAAATGTAGTTTTAGCTCAGATTTTTTCATTTTAAGGGTATGTTCACACGACAGCGTCCGTAACGGCTGAAATTACGGGGATGTTTCCGCCTGAAAACATCCCCGTAATTTTAGCCCTAACAGCATGTGCAGGCGCTTAAACGCCGCGTCCATTACGGACGTAATTGGCGCTGCTATTCATTGGAGTCAATGAATAACGGCTCCAAATACGCTCAAAGAAGTGACAGGTCATTTCTTTGACGCGGGCGTCTATTTACGCGCCGTCATTTGACAGCGGCGCGTAAATCTACGCCTCGTGTGAACAGACAAACGTCTGCCCATTGCTTTCAATGGGCAGATGTTTGTCAACGCTATTGAGGCGCTATATTCGGACGTAATTCGGGGCAAAAACGCCCGAATTACGTCCGTAATTAGTGCGTGTGAACATACCCTTACAATAGATAAAGGAGAAAAAACACCCCAATATTTGTAAAGCAAACTCTTCTGAGCACAGCAATACCCTATATGTGGTAATAAACTGCTGTTTGGACACATGGCGGAAGTTAGAAAGGACGGAGCGCCATTTGACTTTTGGAGCTCAAGTTTTGCTGGAATGGTTTGCGGCCCCATGTCACATTTGCAAAGCCACGGAGGGGCCAAAATAGTGCAAACGCGGCAAAAGTGACCCCATTTGGGAAACTATACCCCTCATGGAATTTATCTAGCGGTATAGTGAGCATTTTGACCCCACGGTTTTTTTGCTGAATTATTGGAATTATGCAGTGAAAATGAAAATCTACATTCTTTCCACTAAAATGTTGCATTTTTTTCATTTTCACAAGGAATAAAAGGAGAAAAAGTGCCAAGAATTGTAAACCAATTTCTCCCGAGTACAGTAATACCCCACATGTGGTCATAAACTGCTGCTTGGATACACCACAGGGCTCAGAATGGCAGGAGTGCTACTTGGCATGTAGATTTTAGTTGATTGTTTTTTGGGCGCCATGTCGCATTTGCAGAGCCCGAGGTACCCGTACAGTAGAAATCCCTGAGAAGTGACTCGATTTTGGAAACTATATCCCTCAGGGTAATCATCTAGGGGTGTACTGAGCATTTTGATCCCACAGGTGTTTCATAGATTGTATTAGAATGAGGCAGTATGAAAATGAAAAATTATTTTTTTTCCACAAGGGGTAATAGGAGAAAAAACACATAATTTGTTACCCAATTTCTCCAGAGTACGGCAATACCCCATGTGTGGCCCTAAACTGCTAAAGGAGTGCCATGTGGCTTTTAGAGCACAGATTTTGCTGGACTGGTGTATGGGCGCCATGTCGCATTGGCAGAGCTCCCTTAGGTACCAGAGTAGAGAGTAGAGTGTAAAACCATGAGAAGTGACCACATTTTGTAAACTACACCCCTCAAGGCATTTATCATTTGCCTGGACATATGACAGGGCTTAGGAGTGAAAGGTGCATGTGAGACCTATTTTGGTGATTTTTCGCAGCATTAGCCCACAATGGCAGGGCTCTGGGATCAAATAGTAAAACAAACCCCCAAGTAGTGGCCCCCATTTTGGAAACTGCACCCCTGAAGGCATTTTATTAACGGGTGTAGTGAGCATTTTGACCACACAGGTTTGTTTTTTTTCTATAATAAATGAATGCTCAGTGGATGGTGCAAAGTGAAAATGGCAAATTTCCACAGGTATATGCCATTTTAGGGCACAATATTTTGTGCCCAGTTCATGCCACTGAAGACAAATACCTCAAACTGTTAAGCGGGTTCTCCCGGGTATGGCGATGCCATATATGTGGACATAAACTGCCCGTTTAAAATCTGCAGTTTTAGTACAATTTTTCTCTATCCTCTTGAACTGCACCTTGGTTATGTTTGCAACCAAGGTTTAGAACGACAACTCCTATACTAAATCTAACTATTGTTGTCAGTTTGTTTGAGGAAAGCTTTTGTACTTCGAGGTCTTTATAGATGGTGAAAAACGAAGTACAAAAACTTTCTTCAAACAAACGGACTGCAATAGTTAGGGTATGTTCACACGAGGTCATTACGTCCGTAATTGACGGACGTATTTCGGCCGCAAGTACCGGACCGAATACAGTGCAGGGAGCCGGGCTCCTAGCATCATAGTTTTGTACGACGCTAGGAGTCCCTGCCTGACAACTGTCTCGTACTGAAAACATGATTACAGTACGGGACAGTTGTCCGGCAGCGAGGCAGGGACTCCTAACGTCGTACACATGTATGATGCTAGGAGCCCGGCTCCCTGCACTGTATTCGGTCCGGTACTTGCGGCCGAAATACGTCCGTCAATTACGGACGTAATGACCTCGTGTGAACATACCCTTAGATCGAGTATACGAGTTGATTAACTTAATCCCGTTCCCACACCGTCCGTTGGCAATGAAGACCCGCACTCTTCTGAGCAGGTCTGCTGGAATTGAACGACGCAAGCAGCGCGATGACGTCATCTTGCATCATTGAAAGGTGCTAATTGACAGGGCAAGTCATTCTGCCATGCCAATCAGCGCCTTTCATAGGCGCGGTGCGAAGACATCGCGCCGCTTGCATCTATGAAAGGCGCTGATTGGCAGGGCACGATGACTTGTGTCGTTGAAAGGCATGATTGACAGGACAAGTGGTGCAAAGAAGTAATCGCGCTGCTTGAGGTGTTGAAAGGCGCTGAATGGCCGGGCACGGAACGCACCCAGCCATTCATCGCCTATAGTGCAGGAGGGGTTGGCGGCGCCGCCCCCTCAGAGAGGCAGCAGGCCGCCGGCACGGCCCTGGCGCCCCCCCCCACCTTCCCTATTAGTTGCGCCTTCTCCCCCCTAGCTATGCCCCTGAACATGTAGCGAAGCATATCCAAAATTTGTGCTTTACAGTGAAGCGAGTGTAACAATAGTATAATATTAGATTTGATGATTCTCTCTTACCCAGTTGTGTGGCGGCGGTAACTTGGTCCCGGGGTGAGGTTAATATGTAGCAAAGCACATTTTAAATATCTGCTACTGTAGCAAAGTTCACCACTTACGAATGAAGGGACGTGAATATGCATATTACTTACCATAGGCTGTGCTCTCCTCGATGGCGATTGGTTTGCGGTCATGTCGGTCTGCACGATGTACAGTATGTTTATAAAAATTGAGAGGCGGTATATGTATGTATAAAATCTGAATAAATATCTATACGCCTACCCCTCAAATTAAATATAAAATAAAGTACTTGAGAAAGGTAGGAGCAAAGAATTGATATTAAAAGCACATTGTAATGGCTACTTAGATTAGTAGCAATATAAAAGTTTGCGCAAGTGATATTAAAATCCATAATGCTGCTTTAATAAGTTGAATTCTAAATTTGAATATTTCCTGGTGTAGGTTTTTGGACTTGTGTCATTCGTGATTTTTACATTTATTTATTTTTTAGCTTTTGGTATGCGGCGGCTGTTTAAATCCAGCAATCGTACACACCTTACATGCCCCAGAGGAAGCTGGAAGAGCGAAACCCCGGGTTGGGCTACAGAGTTTGGCATGCTGGGGGATATTGATCGTGATCGTTTTTTATGTTTATTTATCCTGTAAGTATGGAATAAAAAGCATGACGTGGTCCAAAAGGTGTTGCACTATTTGTTGCCTTGTTCTCTATTTGGAGATTATAGGTTGGTGACTGATCAGGAGAATCTGGATCAGGTGACTTCTGTATCCCTCGTGGAACTACAAGATGAACAATAGCAGAGCGTACACAAGGAGGACTTGGAACTATCTTTTTGCATACAGTCTGGGGAAAGCGTACCCTCTGAAAATACTTTTGGACTGCTTTTCTAAAGGACCGTGTGAGCAGTAAAAATCTATACAATTGTTTGCATTTATTTTGGGGTGTTAAGGATTTCACCCAACACAATTTTTACCTGCTCTGGTCAAGCATAAATAATACATAGTGAGTTAAGAGCCAAGGACTACTATACATTCTGGTATTATTATAGTAATGTAGCATTGTTATAGTAGTTTAAATAACTAATTGACTATTGATAACTTTGTATTGTATCAAATTTGAAAGTAATGCAGCCCGTCAACTTCACACTTTTTCTATGTGTGGCCCATTTACCCGGCAGACTTTGAGACCACTGTCCTAGAGGAAGTTAAACTGGGAAAGTCACTTGTAGAGAAGGCTCTGAGTGTATTTTTATATCATAGAAGCAGCTGATTGATATTGCATGCTGTTGTTATTTAGTCTAATGCATGACGGTATCTTGCTAAACCTTAACCCCTTCATGACAGAGCCTGTTTTGGCCTTCAGGACGAAGCCAATTTTTCAAATCTGACATGTGTCACTTTATGTGGTAATAACCCCGGAATGCTTTTACCTATCCAAGCGATTGAGATTGTTTTCTCGTGACATATTGTACTTTGTTAGGGAAAAAATGTGGTCGATAAATTCAATATTTATTTGTAAGAAAAACCAAGATTTAGAGAAAATTAGCAAAAATTTGCATTTTTCTAAATTTAAATGCATCTACTTGTAAAACAGATAGTAATACCACACAAAATAGTTACTAGTTTATATTTCCCATATGTCTACTTTATGATTGCATAGTTTTTTTAACGTTCTTTTATTTTTCTAGGACGTTACAAGGCTTAGAACTTTAGCTAGAATTTCTCGCATTTTCAAAAGGCTATTTTTTCAGGGATAAGTTCAGTTCTGAAGTGGCTTTGAGGGCCTTATATATTAGAAAGTCTGCATAAATCACCCCATTTTAAAAACTGCACCCATCAAAGTATTCAAAACAGCATTCAGAAAGTGTTTTAACCCTTTAGGTGTTTCACAGGAATTAAAGCAAAGTAGAGGTGAAATTTACAAATTTCATTCTTTTTATTTTTTGAAAATTCATTTGTAATACATTTTTTCTGTACCACAGAAGGTTTTACCCAAGAAATGAAACTCAATATTTATTGCCCAGATTCTGCAGTTTTTAGAAATATCCCACATGTGGTCCTATTGCGGTAATGGACTGAAACACTGGCCTCAGAAGCAAAGGATCACCTAGTGGATTTTGGGGCCTCCTTTTTTTAGAATATATTTTAGGCACCATGTCCGGTTTGAATAGGTCTTGTGGTACCAAAACAGTAAAATTGAATTTTATTAGTGTAGTATAAAATATGGCTCATATAGCCCAATAGTAACATATATTCAGGCTCAGGCAAGGTAGTCAGGGATAGGAGGTGGTGAGACTCTCCTCTTATAGTATACAGCCCTGACAGCAACTTGCTGAGAGAAAATAATTCCAGCCCACCGGGCTCACAGCAAGTGGTCAGAGAAAAGAGTTAGTCCTGTTGACAGACTAATCTTGGACAATTCTCAGAACCACCGCTGCATTAATTAGGACAACCCTACGCGTTTCAGTGTCACTGGTAAGTGTGACACATCATCAGGGATTGTAAAAGTTGATGCCGGTTAAGCACAATTTTGTGCTAACATTTGTTTCTCCCGGCTCGTGCACGACTCGAATACAAATGGCCGCCGCTTGTGCTTAACCGGCATCAACTTTTACAATCCCTGATGTGTCACACTTACCAGTGACACTGAAACGCGTAGGGCCGGAATTATTTTCTCTCAGCAAGTTGCTGTCAGGGCTGTATACTATAAGAGGAGAGTCTCACCACCTCCTATCCCTGACTACCTTGTCTGAGCCTGAATATATGTTACTATTGGGCTATATGAGCCATATTTTATACTACACTAATAAAATTGAATTTTAATCGTTCTAATCAGGCAGTCAATCTATCTATTCAGTGAACGACATTTACATTACCATTAATTGGTATCAATAGAAACTACAATTCCTCCCGCAAGAAATAAGCCCTCACATCACTCTACTGACGTAAAAAGAAAAAAGTTATGGCTCTTGGAAGGCGGGCAGTGAAAAACGAAAATAAGAAAGCAAAAAATGGATCAGTCCTGAAAGGGTTAATTCATTTCTAATGAAAAAAATGCATGACCCCATGTGGGGTATTTCCGTACCCGGGAGAAATCGCTTTACAAAAATTGGTTGTTTATTTCTCCTTTATCCCTTGTGAAAATTCAACATTTTAGTGGAAAAAAAATTGATATATTAATTTTCTCCGCCTAATTCTAATAAATTCTGCAAAAGACCCGTGGAGTCTAAATGCTCACTGTACCCCTAGAAAAATTCCTTGAGGGGGGTTTCCAAAATGGGGTAACTTGGGGGCTTCCACTGTTTTGGTCTCTCCAGGGCGTTGCAAACGTGACATGGAAGCGAAAACCAATCCAGCAAAATCCGTGCTCCAAAATCCAAATGGCGCTCCATCCCTTCGGAGCCTTGCTGTGGGTCCAATCAGTAGTTTATTACCACATATGGGATATTACCGTAATCGGGAGACATTGCTTTACATATGTTGGGGTGAATTTTCTTTATTATTTCTTGTAAATATTAAAAATTTCTTGAGGGGTGTAGTTTCCAAAATGGGGTAACTTTTGCGTTGTTTCCACTGTTTTGGCACCACAAGACCTCTTCAAACCTGACAAGGTGCCTAAAATATAATCTAAAAAAAAGGAGGCCCAAAATCCACTAGGTGCTCCTTTGCTTCTGAGGCCGGTGCTTCAGTCCATTAGCACACTAGGGCCACATGTGGGATATTTCTAAAAACTGCAGAATCTGGGCAATAAATATTGAGTTGCATTTCTCTGGTAAAACCTTTGTTACAAAAAAAAAAAAAATGTATTAGAAATTAATTTATGCAAAAAAAATAATTGTACATTTCACCTCTACTTTGCTTTAATTCCTGTGAAACGCCTAAAGGGTTAAAACACTTTGTGAATGCGGATTCGAATACCTTGAGGGGTGCAGTTTTCAAAATGGGTCGACTTCTGGGGATTTTCTAATATATAGGGCCCTCAAAGCCACTTCAGACTGAACTGGTCCCTGAAAAAAATAGCCTTTTGAAATTTTCTTTAAAATAAGAGAAATTGCTGCTAAAGTTCTAAGCCTTGTAACGTCCTAGAAAAATAAAAGGACGTTCAAAAAACGATGCAAACATAAAGTAGACATATGGGAAATGTTAACTAGTAACTATTTTGTGTGGTATTACTATCTGTTTTACAAGCAGATACGTTTAAATTTAGAAAAATGCTAATTTTTGCTAATTTTTCTAAATTGTGGTGTTTTTCAGAAATAAATACCAAAATTATCGACAAAATTTTTTCACTAACATAAAGTACAACATGTCACGAGAAAACAATCTCGGAATCGCTTGGATAGGTAAAAGCATTCCAACGTTATTACCACATAAAGTAACACGTCCGATTTGAAAAAATCGGCTGGGTCCTGAAGGGGTTAATATCAACATTATTTCCACTGAATTTTTTCAATTTCACAAAGGATAAAGGAGAAAATTCCGCCCACCATTTGTAAAGCAATTTCTCCCGAATACGGCTATATCCCACATGTGGTCATAAATGTTTTTTCATTAGAAAGTAATTAACCCTTTCCGAACTGATCCATGTTTTGCTTTTTTTCGTTTCGTTTTTCCTCCCCGCATTCCGAGAGCCACAACTTTTTTATTTTTCCGTCAATAGAGTGGTGTGGGGGCTTATTTTTTGCGGGACGAGCTGTAGTTTTTATTGGTACAATTTTTTGGTAGATAAGACTTTTTGAGCACTTTTTATTAAATTTTTTGGGGTAGAGCCAAGGTGACCAAAAAACTGCGATTTTGCAGTTTAAAATTCTTTATTTTTCATGGCGTTCACCGTGTGAGTTAAATAATGGTATATTGTAATAGCTTGGACTTTTACGGAAGCAGCGATACCAATTTTGTGTATTTTTTTACATTACTTTAGAGAAAAAAAATGTGAAAAGGGTTTATTTTTGGACTTTAAATATTACATTTTTTCCACTAACAACAACTATTTTATTAGTCCCCCTAGGAGACTTGAACCAGCAATCGTTAGATCACTGGTAGAATACACTGCAATACTAATGTATTGCAGTATATTGTGATTTTTACAGGCTCCTGTAACAGCGTGATCGCGGTTTCTGTCCGTTAGTCCCGGGTGTCAGCTGTAATACACAGCCGACACCCGTAGCGTATGGTGCGGGCTCAGCGCGAGACGCTCCATATATCACCCCCCACACCACGAAATGCTATTAAGTCATGGTGTGCGAAGGGTTTAATGCGCAGCGAATGGTGCAGAGTGAAAATTACAATTTTCCACTGATGTGCCATTTTCGTGCACTATATGTTGTGCCCAGTTTGTGCCACAAATACCACATAAAATATTAACCGGGCTCTCCCGGGTATAGCGATGCCAGATCGGTGGACGTAAACGGCTGTTTGGGCACGCCGTAGGGCTCAGAAGGGAGGGACGCCATTTGGCTTTTGGTGCGCAGATTTTGCTTGGTAGTAGCTCTGGCGTTTTGCTGGTATTTCAGTTTATAATGTGGGGGCATATGTAGGCTGGGCAGAGTACATCAGGGCATAATAACGGGGTAAATAATTAATAATCCACAGATCTGTGGCCAGTGTCGCACTTATAAATGGCACCCGATCCTATCCGCTTTTGGAATGCTCTGCACATTTTGCATCGCCATAAATCTGGGAGCCGGAACTTTTTTTTATTTTTTCACCACCGGAGCTGCGTGAAGGCTTAGGGTATGTGCACACACACTAATTACGTCCGTAATTGACGGACATATTTCGGCCGCAAGTCCCGGACCGAACACAGTGCAGGGAGCCGGGCTCCTAGCATCATACTTATGTACGATGCTAGGAGTCCCTGCCTCGCTGCAGGACAACTGTCCCGTACTGTAATCATGTTTTCAGTACGTGACAGTGGTCCTGCAGCGAGGCAGGGACTCCTAGCATCGTACATAAGTATGATGCTAGGAGCCCGGCTCCCTGCAGTGTGTTCGGTCCGGGACTTGAGGCCGAAATACGTACGTCAATTACGGACGTAATTAGTGTGTGTGCACATACCCTTATTTGTTGCGGGACAATCTGTAAATTTCATTGCTACCATTTTGGGGTACATGCGATTTTGTTGATCACTTTTTATTCAATTTTTTCGGCAAGCCAGGTGACCAAAAACCATAAATTCTGACAATGATTTTTATTTATTTTTGACGGCGTTTACCCTGGGCTATAAATGACCATTATATTTTATTCTGCGGGTCGGTACGATTACGGCGATACCATATGTATATAGGTTTTTTATGTTTTGCAGCGTTTGCGCAATAAAATAACTTATTTAGAAAATAAATTATTTTTTGTGTCACCATATTCTGAGAGCCGTAACTTTTTGATTTTTCAGTCAAAAAAAAGATGTGTAAGGGCTTGTTTTTTGCGGGACGGGTTGTAGTTCTTATCGGTCTTATTTTGGTGTACATGATCACTTTTTATTGTATATTTTGGGAGGGGTGGTGACCAGTAAAAGTGATTCTGGCATTGTTTTTCGCTTATTTTTTTTGCGGTGTTCACTGTGCGGGAAAAATAATAGTATAGTTTTATAGTTGGGGTCGTTATGAACGCGGTGATACCAAATATGTGTACTTTTTTTTTACGTGTTCATTTTTTTCCTATAATAAAAGACTTATTATAGGAAAAAAAAAGCAGTTCAGGTTTATGTCACTTATAACTTTTATTTTTACACTTTTTTGAAAACATTTTTATTATTATTTTTTTACTTTTTTCACTTGTCCCACTAGGGGACACTTAAGACTTGCAGCTCTGATCGCTGCTGGAATACATTACACACGTAGTGTAATGCATTCCAACTGTCATTGTGACGTAACAGTCATACGGACAGGAAGCATACGACGACCACCCTCCGGCTGGTCCTCATAGGCTTCTGTACATGGCAGCCCGGAAGCCATTGTCTGGCGTCCGGTTGCCATGGGTACCATCGCCAGCCCCCGTGATTTCACGTGGCGGCTGCCGAACGGCGCTAAACACCTTAATTGTGGCGTTCAAAATCGAACGGCGCAATTAACGGGTTAACTGCCGAAATCAGCGGCGATGTGCCGCTGATCGGCAACGGGGAATGCAGGGCAGACACCCTGCACAGTTAACCGCCGCTGCCGTGTAGCGCCTCGGTTAACTGTCAGAGCAGACGTAACTGCAAGTCAAGGTGCGCGAACTTACTGCTCACCTAGACGTGCAGGAAGGGGTTAAAGAAGCATGGACTCGCAGGACCGGGATAAAATATTACCACTTTATAAAGCATTAGTGCAGCCTCATCTAGAATATGCAGTTTGGCCCTGGGCTCCAGTTCATAGAAAGCATGCCCTGGAGTTGGAAACATTACAATGAAGAGCAACTAAACTAATAAAGGGCATGGAGAATCTAAGTTATGAGGAAATTTTAAAAGAATTAAACAAAGTTTAGCCCTGAAAAGAGACGACTAAGTGGGAGGGGGCTTGGGTGGGCCATGAAAAACTAGTATACGTAAATAAAATGGGCCATAAAAAAAAGAAAAATATATGTCTTAAACCCGTTCCATGTATAATCCCCTCAGAATAAAAGTGTTCTCTTGGCGAATGTAGAAGAAAAAATAAAAAAAAAGGATTCACTCTCCAGAGGGGACAAGCCTTTACCATAAGAACTGTGAATCTGTGGAATAGCCTACCGCAGGAGCTGGTCACAGCAGTAATAGTGGATGGCTTTGAAAAAGGCTTATATTATTTTGTTCTAAAAAAAAAAACGATCTATCAGCGTCTATGTCAGTTTATAGAATTTGCGTGTGACTGTTGATTTAGTCTGATCATCACTTGGGTTTGCCATTTTTGCATATACTCCTGTTTAGTAGCAAAATTGTTGACCTGAACATAAAAATATTACATAATAAACAAATCAATCAAATGGCCAAAATGAACATTTACAAAGGAAAGCTGCATGTACAAGATTTATTTAAAACATTTTTTCAGGATACTCACACCAGAAATGTATTAAAAAAAAATATTTACAGAATGAAGTGGAATATTGATATGGGTTGTATTTTCAGATACAGTGGACAGTTTAATATAGTAAAATAGAACTGGGGTGAAGGCAATATTATATCTACATGTTTTAAGATGTCTAAGCCACATTCATACACAAAAAAAAAACTGCAGAAAACAAAAATCTAATTCTCAGTTGGCTTCTTTAACATTTTACCTCTTTAATTTGCAAGAGGAAATTGTAACACAACATGCTTGTTCAAGCTGCATAGAATTCTGCTTACAAAACCTGCCATAACATACCACATTTATTTCCATACAATGAATGGCCAAGAAAATGAAAATAAAAAAGCCAAAAGTAGAGTTCTAAAATAATTCATGTGATTCATTGTACAAATATAAACAAAAAAAAAAGTCAATTCTCATGCATCATACACAATAAGGGAGAGGCAACAAAACTGAAGAGGGGGAGTTATCAATGTCCCTTATGTGATTGACCGCTTGTATTTCTGAATGGGGAAGTTTTATTTTAATGCAAAGGAAGAAATGCATTACAAAGGAAGATCCAACCAAGACATAAAAAGGTATTGTACTTAAAAGTAAGGCCCCGTTCACACCACCCGCAGGGGGGAAAAAAACAAACGCCTCCGCCTCCCAATGAAATCAATGGGAGGGATTTTCTGACGCTTTTTGGCACGGTTTCCACATCAAAAAACTGTGTGAACAGGGCCTAATACATCTTCAACGTTTATGTAAACATTAAGTTGAGGCATTTGAACAAAAAACAGGCTTAACTTTTATTAGGCTATGTTCACACTGAGTTTTTTTGCAGGCGGAATTTCTGCCTCAAAATTCCGTTTGGAAGTTTGAGGCAGATTTTCCTCTCCCTGAACGCAGATTTTTGCGGCGTTTTTCGCCTGCGGCCATTGAGCGCCACGGGCACAAAACGCCACGAAATACGCTTTCTCTGCCTCCCATTGATGTCAATGGGAGGTCAGAGGCTTAAACGCCTGAAGATAGGGTATGTCCCTTCTTTCTCCCGCGAGGCGGTTTTACCGCTCGCGTGACAAAACCACCTCCGCCTCCCATTGAAATCAATGGGAGGCATTGTAGGGCCGTTTTTGACGAGTTCTGTGGCGCGGTTTCCGCATCAAAAAACTCAGTGTGAACATAGCCTTAATGTAAGTAAGCATAAGCCTCGTGGAAGTTGACCAAAGGGGTTGTCCAGGATTTTTTTTTATAATTTAGTTAGCCCTCTTATTTATTAAAAATAACAGTGGCATCCTATTACAGTACCACTAAGGAAATCAGTGAGTTCTTTAGAACGGCCCATTCGTCACAAATGTTTGTAAAAGGCAGACTGCATGGCTAGGTGCTGAATTTTATACACCTGGGGCAAAAGGACTGAATAAATAACCTAAATTGAACAATTAAGAGGTGTGTCACAATACTTTTGTCCATATAGTGCATATTGCGATAATAGTTTACCTCTTTTGTAAGCCTGGATGTAAGGTTTAATTGACATGAAAAATTCATCAACTTCCAGGATTATATATACACCATATTGGTTAAGACAAAAAAACTGTAATCTAGGATTTCACAAATCAAATAAATAATGCCACAGTAACAATATACTTAATTGGTGTTAAAATGTCGTTTGCCCTATGTTTCCCATGGCAATACTTCAACCCTTAGGCCTTATTCACACGAGCGTGTTATACGTGTGTGATTCACGCGCGTCGCACGGACCCGTTAGTGAATGGGGCCGTTCAGACTGTCAGTGAATTTCACGCAGCGTATGTGCGCTGCGTGAAACTCATGACATGTCCTATATTTAGCCGTGTTTTGCGCAGCACGCACCCAATGAAGTCAATGGGTGCGTTCAAATTGCGCACGGCACACGGAAGCACTTCCGGGTGTGGCGCGTATTGCGCGCCACAGTAGTAAAATAAATTAATGCAAACCGGAAAAGCACCACGTGCTTTTCGGTTTGTAAACATAAAACCAGTGTCATAATGATGCCGACTGCGCGAAAATCACGCAGCCGCGCACCATATGCTGATGACAGACGGACCTTTAGCGTGCGCAAAACGCAGCATTTTTTGCGCGCGCAAAACTGACACGTCCGTGTAAATAAGGCCTTAAACAGATTGTCCCACTTTTAAAAGAGAGCCTTTCACCTGCCCATACATGTGCAGCATGTAATAGGCAGAGCTGCACAAACCCCGGGGGGGGGGGGGGGCTTTACAATTTTTCCCAACCCTCCTGTTATTTAGATATCTGTGCCGTTATATTTGGCGCCCGATAAATAACCCCCTGAATGGTCAATGGGGCGTGTAACATCGCTGTGACACTGTTCAATCAGCTACGGCCAGTGTCACAGCAAGAGCTGGATAGAGGAGAGCATCAGGAAAGTTCAGGGGGTTATTTAAATATGGGGCGCCAACTATAACTACACCTATATCTAAATAACTGAGGAGGAGGAGAGGGAAATAATGTTTTATCACTTATCACTACACCGCTTATCGGCCGGTGTAAAGGGGCCTTAAAGAGGCTCGGTCACCAGATTTTGCAGCCCCTATCTGCTATTGCAGCAGATAGGCGCTGCAATGTAGATTACAGTAACGTTTTTATTTTTAAAAAACGAGCATTTTTGGCCAAGTTATGACCATTTTCGTATTTATGCAAATGAGGCTTGCAAAAGTACAACTGGGCGTGTTTAAAAGTAAAAGTCCAACTGGGCGTGTATTATGTGCGTACATCGGGGCGTGTTTACTACTTTTACTAGCTGGGCGTTCTGACGAGAAGTATCATCCACTTCTCTTCAGAACGCCCAGCTTCTGGCAGTGCAGATCTGACACGTCACTCACAGGTCCTGCATCGTGTCGGCACCAGAGGCTACAGTTGATTCTGCAGCAGCATCAGCATTTGCAGGTAAGTAGCTACATCGATTTACCTGCAAACGCCGATGCTGCTGCAGAATCATCTGTAGCCTCTGGTGCCGATGTGTCCTCGCTCGTCTGACACGATGCAGGACCTGTGAGTGACGTCACAGATCTGCACTGCCAGAAGCTGGGCGTTCTGAAGAGAAAGTGGATGATACTTCTCATCAGAACGCCCAGCTAGTAAAAGTAGTAAACACGCCCCGATGTACGCACATAATACACGCCCAGTTGTACTTTTACTTTTCAACACGCCCAGTTGTACTTTTGCAAGCCTCATTTGCATAAATACGAAAATGGTCATAACTTGGCCAAAAATGCTCGTTTTTAAAAATAAAAACGTTACTGTAATCTACATTGCAGCGCCTATCTGCTGCAATAGCAGATAGGGGTTGCAAAATCTGGTGACCGAGCCTCTTTAAGTACAAACATGCTCAGTTCCAATCTCCAACTGGCACCAGCCAATGGAAAAAGTCTTCTCTGCTTGTAAGTTTAAAAAAAAAGTAGAGAATCAGCTTTTATTTAAAAACACAGCTTTTCTTTTCCAGTTAAGGACCGAGTTCCCTATAAAAGACATGTACTGGGGGCATTTGTAGAGTTTCTCCTAGAGAGGAGGGGATGACAGAGGGGGAGGAGCTGCAGCAGAAAGGACACACCTCCTATGCTGCCAGCCTGAAGATAGTCTAGTGAGCAATGAATGGAGAGATCTCTGGATCCATGTAAGATACAAGACTGGTTCTAGCTTTTTTTTTTTTTTTTTATGAAATGGTTATGCCCTATATAAATGTCTGATTTAAAAAAAAAATCCCGCTAAGGCCCCATGCACACGACCGTGTTCGGTCCGTGATATACGGTCCGCATGTCGGCTGCATGTCCCGGACCGAACACAGTGCAGGGAGTCGGGCTCCTAGCATCACACTTATCTATGACGATAGGGGTCACTGCCTGTCCGCGGAACTACTGTCCCGTACTGTAATCATGTTTTAGTGTGTGACAGTAGTTACGTGGATAGGCAGTGACACCTAGCGTCATAGATAAGTATGATGCTAGGAGCCCGGCTCCCTGTACTTTGTACGGTCCGGGACAAGCGGCCGACATGCGGACCGTATATCACGGACCGAACACGGTCGTGTGCATCAGGCCTAATTCTGGGACAACCCCTTCAAAATTCTTAAGGACTTCTCAAAACTTTTCTACAGGGGCCTCACCAGTTAAAGCATGGGGATGCCTGTGCCTCCCCTTTGGTTGATGTTCATGCCAAAATTTACTTTCTTAATTTTTCCTTTTTCATTAGTCTCATGAACCCAGCAAAAGAAAAAAAAAATAAGCACAGAATAAGTAAATTATGTTACTAGATCAGAGATTGCTGCAGCCAGGGAAAGGTCTATGTAGCATATAATGACTTGTCAAAACTGGCTCGCAGCTGCAACTCACAAACCACTATGGGGGGGGGGGGACCTCAGCACCTGTAAAAACAATTATTGTTATGGGCTCACTAAAACCACATGGGTTCTGGATATCATAACACATTTTATACTTTTAAATAGACTTGACAATTTTAAGTTATTTTATTTCAGTCTATTTAGCAGAATATTAATAGTCATAACGACATGAGTTTCTCCTATGGTGGCATTGACATTTGAGTTACAGTTAAATTGGCCATACACATTGAAGAGGCACTGTCACCAGATTATAAGTGCCCTGTCTTCTACATGTAATGTAGATAGCAGCAGTTTTTATTTTGAAAACCGCATTTTTGAGCAAGTTATGAGCAACTTTAGATTCATGCTAATTAGTGTCGAGCGTGGAGGGGGGGGGGGGAGAGAGATGGTTGCTATGGCTGCCTGGGGGCGTTTTTTGTACACCTATTAAGCCTTTAAAAAATATATTAAAAGTTTAAAAAAAAAAAAAAACCTTTTCCCATTTTCCCCCTAGAGCGTAGTAAAAAAATAAATAAACATAATTGGTATCGCCGCGTCCGTAAGTCTGAACCATTACAATATATCATTATTTAAACCGAACGGTGAACGCCGTTAAAAAAATAATAATTTGTAAACGCCAGAATGTCTATTTTTTGGTCACCTAATCGCCCACAAAAAATGAAATAAAAAGTGATCAGTCGCATATACACCAAAATGGTATTATTAAAAACTACCGCTTATGCCGCAAAAAATAAAGCCCTCATACCACTTAATCTACAGAAAAAAAAAAAAAGTTATGGCTCTCAGAATTTGGCAACGCAAAATACATTTTTTACACTTAGGTTTTTACATGTAAAAGTAGTAAAATATAGAAAAAACTATATATTTTGTATCGCCGTAATCGTATTGACCCACAGAATAAAGTTTACATGTTTTAATTGCACAGTGAATTCCGTAAAAACGGCGCGCAAAAAACCATGGAGGAATCGCTGTTTTTTCATTTTCTACCCCACAAAATTATTTTTTCCCCGTTTCCTAGTATATTATACAGCAAAATAAATGGTGCTACGAAAAACTACAACTCGTCCCGCAAAAATCAAGCCCTCATAGGACTATATAGACGGAAAAATAAAGACGTTATTGCTTCTGGAACGTGGGGAGGAAAAAACAAAAATGAAAATCTGAAAAAGGGCTGCGGCAGGAAGGGGTTAATAGACAACTGTGCATTTACCTTTTGACCAAGTGGGCGTTGTAAGGAGGAGTGTATGACGGGCAATCAGTGCCATAAGCTTCTCTCCATTCATGTCCATTTGTACTCGGCACAGCGTGATCTCGGGAGATCACGCTGTGCGGTCACATACACCCACATTAACTTTACTGAATTGTCTTGAGTGTATAGACATTACCGAAGTGTTGGGAGTGTGAATAGACATCACATCCTGGCTGGAGGCAATGTCTATTCTCTCAAGACACTTCAGTAAAGTTAAATGTGGGTGTATGTGACAGCACAGCGTGATCCCACGAGATCACGCTGTGCGGAGTACAAACTGACATGGCGAGAAGTGTGACGCCGATTGGTCAGCGTCATACACTCCTCTATACAACACCCAGTTGGTCAAAAGTTAAAAAACGCCCAGTTGTCTATTAAGAAATTAATTTGCATGAATCTAAAATTGCTCAAAAATGTTTTTCAAAATAAAAACCACTTATCTACATTACAGCGCCGATCATATCATGTAGGAGATCGAGCCTCTTTAAGTGTCCTGTCACCACATTATAAGGCTTTTTTTCTTTTTCTTCAACTTGTATGGTCGACATCCAAAAACGCCTCAAATAAGGAGATGTGGCAGAAATCTTCAGGTCAACATTGTGATGCATATGTTAACTAGGAATAAGTTTCACAAAATATAAAAGTTTTCTCTTGCTTTCAAGCTGGAAGCTTCAAACCTTGGATTGCTTACATTGGTCATACAATTATCGTAATGGCGATACCACAATCTAAAATCTTACAACTGACAATGTGCGCCAATTTTTTTTTTTGAGAACTGAGGGCAAAAATATACATATATAAAAATAACGAACTGTAGTACCTGTAAAAGGGTGACGAAGACAGAACACAAAAACGAAACAAACTAGAAATGAAGAAAAAAAATAAAACAAAATATCACACATGCACCTTTATTTAACAATTAACCTAACTAAGCATGCAAAAAAAAAAAAAGTCCGGTCAATTATATTTTTTATAGATTTTTTTTTTTTATGTAATATTACATGGCAGCCTAACATCACACACAAAATACAAATATACATCAGAAAAATAAAAAAAAAAAATAGAACAAAAATAGGATCACAAACAAAACACAGCTTTTAGTTCAGTCCTGTGAAATTTCTGGACATTGATTTCACCCACTTGTATCAAGATGTAAGGTAACCGTAAATGCAAGCACTGCATGCAGATCTAAAACATGAGCCCTAACAAAAACCTGAAGAGAGATGAATGGTGAAAGCTCTTTAATGTATACCTCAACAGGTGAAATTCATTGACAGAAGCATAAAAGAAAAAAAAAAAAATACATATATATGTACAGAAAAAATTTATATAAAAACAGCAAGTATACATGTAGCCATTAGGACATAAGAGTTCTTTAGCCCCAAAAAAAAATTAAAAATTAAAAATAAGGCCCAATTTGTCAATACATACTGTGCGTTTCCATTTGCACACATTTACAATGTGTTACAAAGTATAATGGTGGGCTCACGGAGCCAGGCTTTGCTTTGAGATTTACATGCAGGACTCTTCGGAGTCAATAATAGTCACTTAGAGATCTGCAGGATATAAACACTACGTACTTTGCGGAGTACACAAAAAAAACCATGATTCAAGACCTTAGTGTGTAACACAAAAAAGACAAATGGATAAGCTATTCACCGAATACCCACTGCCTTTTATTTGCCCAAAAGAACATTCAAGAAAGTACTGAAATAGCAATGGACAACTACACTGACCATGATTGTGAACAGTAAAAGAACAAAAAAAACAAAAAGAAAAAAAAAAGAAAATAAACACATTACAAGGCATTTGCCATAAGGCTAAATAGGAAACATGGCAGAAAGATTCAGTAAAAAGAACGCCACAAGGTTTTAAGTGAGTAACAGTTCAGCACTCTCGTGCATTTACAGGAGGTAAGTGCTAAAACTTAGCAGCAAAGGGGAACAAAACAAAAACCCTATAAGCATTATGGTAACCTGCTCCCTCAAAAAAATCGTACAGAGAAAGTTATATTGGAGGACACATGCGGCATTTCTTTATCCATTGTGCACAAAACACACCTCTTCCAATACTGTGGGTGAAATACATGGTACACCATATTATTATTTCTGGATTATACCAGTAAGAGGTTTATATAGAGCATTCAAGAGCTTGATGTCTACAGAGAAAAGTAATTATATGTTGGCACCAATACAGTTGTAAGTCTAGCCAATGTTTTAAAGGTGGTCCCAATTTAGCCCAACTAGAAAGAAACTCATGGTGCACAGCATTTTAGATGTTCAATACTTGGGGAGTGTAAGATGAACTTGAACTTTTGCAGCTTATCCACTTATAAGTCAACATACAGAACAAATCTTAAAAAAAAAAAAATTAAAAAAAAAATAAAAAAATATATAAATGTGCAAAACATAATGCAGAAGGGGGAAAAACAGGTTAAAAAAGGTATAAAAACACATTTATTTTATTTTAATTTTCACAAATAAATCTGTTTTGCAAGCCTTTCTGCTCGAGCAGAAAACGTTCTACACATTAATATGTAAGAAAGTTTTAGGTCTAGCTTCTTCCACATTAGGAGAAAAGGATTCAAAACATTCTGTATTTCACATGTAACAGAACTTGGCTCCCCAGAAGCGCGAATAAAAATGTATACTCAGCAGTGTCAAAATTTGTGCGTTTTTTTTTTACTGCTACGTTAGAAAAACTCACATGCTTGTCTGAGGCTGTAGATCGAAATTCTTCTTTAGGAGTGTGAAAAAAAACAAAAAACAATGCAGTCAAAGCTTGAGTAGTGCCATAGGTCATCACATGATAGAGTGGAGATAAGAATTTCCTGATATTTCAAAAAGTATTTTGTTTTCATTTTATGAAATTGGAATTCAAAATCAGGTCACACATTTTTCATAGCACTTAAAATACATATTAACCAGCAGCAAGTGACGGGAAAAAAAAAAAAAAAAAAAAAAAAAAAAAAAGAAGAAAAGAAGGAGTAAGTATAGCCAAACACAAAGGACATAACAGAAGAAACAAAAAAAGGAAAAAAAAAAGAAAAAAAGGAAAACGTGGGAAGTAGGAACACTTCTCACTCACAAGACAGACATAACACTGGAAATATACTTTCGACGCAGTCGAACTTGGTGCAGAATTGCCCCACAACCGAAGACAAGTCCAGGTAAAGCCAAAAAAAAGTTAGGACTTTATTTTTGTATCAATTTGTTTTTCCTTTCATTTACACAGCTGCACTAGTGTTGCCATATATTGGATGTGGAGCTTTAGGCCAATTTACAGCCAATGAACATCCCACAGATGCTCAACTGAATTGTGCCAAGAGTTTGGCAAAATGTTGTGTGAACTGTAAGTCAATACCTCACAGTGCAATGTTTTGCTGGGACTCACAGTACAAGTATCAATTACTCTTACAGCCTTCAAAGACGCTGGAAGTTAAAATAATGGACACCTACTTTACGGAAGCTAGACATACCAAACCGTTCTCTGTAGAATAAGGAATGAATGCTTTAAGAAATACATTTCTATCCAGATATTTCTCATTCTGCATGGCGGCTTTCATCTTTGCGCCAAGACACCTCCTGCTTTAAGTTTTTGAACATTATTCTTTAGTGTCCCTTAATCCAAACAGGTAAATCTTTGACAGTGGTTTGTTCCATTTTAAGAGAGAGAGACGGATAAGCATGTTGTTCAAACAAAATTACTTTCCCCTTCCTTTTGTACGCAACACCAGGGATTGTGGGTTCGCAGGAATATCTAAAGCATTTCTGTAATCAGAAAGCAGTATTTCTTTCTACAAATTTTACATATATTCAGATCCACAAGTTTGGCAAGGGTGTCCACAATCCCACTTAGGAGGTCTTCACCAAATCGTAGACATAAATATGGAAATCGTCATCAAACTTTATGAAGTAAACAGACGGTTTGGCTTCAACTTGATGAATAACCATGCCAGTCCTTTTTGAGCCATCTTCTTTGGCATATTCCACTTGCTTTCCCACCAGGCTGTCAACAACCTCCCCTGGTTCTCTTTCAGCTGGAGGAGAATCATCTACCGGTAGCATTAAACAAAATAATAACACATTAGCAGTCTTGCACTTTCAACATACATCACAAATTAAACCCCATTTAAAAGCCATATCTAAAAACGCTCCATGTAAAAGATCTGGGGCATTATACATTAGTCTGTAAAACATTTCCTTTTCCATAAAATGTTTTACATATGACTGGTGGAGGGGAAAAATAGATTTTTTTTTATTATATTGACTTTTAAACACATGTAAAACCCAATAATGTAGCAGAACAGAAATCCAATAGTTAGAGAAGCAGCACTTACAGGCTTACTTGATATGAATGGAAAAAAAAAAAAAAAAGGGGTACAACAGAAAGTACTAAGGGAACACTTGAAAACAAGCTATGAGCCCCAATTTATCTATCCATCAAAAAACAAACAAAATCTAATTTGTGTAAATATAAGGGATAATGCAACCCAAGCAGAAGAGTTCGAGAACTGCAAGAAAAAAAAAAAAAAAAAAAAAAAAAAACCACCAGCGGCTATTTACTTGAAATGTTGGATAATCCTGAAGTACACAATTCCTTATAATACATGAGTAGTAGATTTGTGACAAATAAATGAGTACTTTAAATATCACGGTCAAATGTGTGTTTTTCTGAATGACGTGTGTTTACTGTAAGAAATTAAATCAACCAGCGTTTCAGCAGATGGGATACTGCAGACTCTGGGTGCTTTTCTTCGTGTAGCACATATACAGGAAAGATAGCTTAAAGAGGCTCTGTCACCAGATTTTGCAACCCCTATTTGCTATTGCAGCAGATCGGCGCTGCAATGTAGATTACAGTAACGTTTTTATTTTTAAAATACGAGCATTTTTGGCCAAGTTATGACCATTTTCGTATTTATGCAAATGAGGCTTGCAAAAGTACAACTGGGCGTGTATTATGTGCGTACATCGGGGCGTGTTTACTACTTTTACTAGCTGGGCGTTGTGTATAGAAGTATCATCCACTTCTCTTTACAACGCCCAGCTTCTGGCAGTGCAGACACAGCCGTGTTCTCCAGAGATCACGCTGTGATGTCACTCACAGGTCCTGCATCGTGTCAGACGAGCGAGGACACATCGGCACCAGAGGCTACAGATGATTCTGCAGCAGCATCGGCGTTTGCAGGTAAGTCAATGTAGCTACTTACCTGCAAACGCTGATGCTGCTGCAGAATCAACTGTAGCCTCTGGTGCCGACACGATGCAGGACCTGTGAGTGACGTCACAGATCTGCACTGCCAGAAGCTGGGCGTTCTGAAGAGAAGTGGATGATACTTCTCATCAGAACGCCCAGCTAGTAAAAGTAGTAAACACGCCCCGATGTACGCACATAATACACGCCCAGTTGGACTTTTACTTTTCAACACGCCCAGTTGTACTTTTGCAAGCCTCATTTGCATAAATACGAAAATGGTCATAACTTGGCCAAAAATGCTCGTTTTTTAAAAATAAAAACGTTACTGTAATCTACATTGCAGCGCCTATCTGCTGCAATAGCAGATAGGGGTTGCAAAATCTGGTGACAGAGCCTCTTTAAAGAGCCTTAATATTCTAAAGTTCTAGAAGGATTCTATGAACAAACGTAAAATGTATTACCTTTGTCATTCTCTGGCATGGATGAAGAATGTCCTAATAGGTATAATAATAGGATTAATATATATGTATATAGATAACAATAGAATAATAGTGATGGTCTCCTAGAGATAGTGACGATCAGGGATAACTCAGAGGTTGATGCAGAATACAGTTTATAGCGGCTTAGATTTGCACCACTCATGTATTATACCAGGAATACAATTTACCAGCTATAAAATAAGATCACGATCAACAAATTAAAAAAACTCCAGAGTGTTTAAATCTTGGGTAAAAAAAAAAAAAAGAAAACTTCAGGTAAAAGTGATACATTGTTTTATGCTTCATAAGTGAGCATTGCATGACTCAGACTGGAAAAAACAGCAGTAACATCGGTCCTGCACTGCCCCTTCAGGCCCTGCACTGGGCATAACACCTTGTACCAGTTTTGCCTTGAGTGTTCCTTTAAGCACTACACTACCCCTTACATAATGGCAGTCAACACATTTTAGAGGAACCAAACGTATCAGTGTTAAGTCCTAGAACACCTCTTACATATCTGATAAATGCATCCCAAAACCAAGCGCTAGAGGTCCTCGCAAGCATCTCACCTGTTTGTAGACCCCTTAACTCTGGCTTCTGTCCTTCGGTTTCTGACTCTCACTATTTCTCCACTTAAATGTGTTTTATCAGTTAAAATCTTTCAACCATTTGGCAACACGCACCGTACATTTAGGACGCTAGCGCTATGCAGTTCGGTCCAAGCGCCATAAGTCTACGGTGTGGGCTCAAGAGATGTGCCCGCACCATCCGCAGTACACTGCATACACTAATGCATGCTGCAAGAGTTCTCTCCAATCCAGGCAGTGTAACTCCTCAGATGCTGTGTACAATAGCGACCGTGGCACCTAAGTGGTTAACGGAGTGCCGATGGGTTGCCATGGCAGCCGGGGGCCTTCTTTAGGCCGTGTCTGCAATGTGTGTATACCTATTAGTACACATAATTGGCATTGTGGCAACTAACGATCAACAATAAAATAAAACATTTATCCCACACTTTGCGCGACTTAAAAATAGACGACCATTACATTTTTATTTTTTCCATTGAGTTGCATTGAAAAGCATAGTTGGTGTAGTTTGAGTCAACTGTATCCAGACATACACCAGCCAAAAGGTATGCTAGAAGAACGCTATTGAAGTTAATGAAATTTTAGGTATACACATAGGGAGAATTTCATGGCATATTCGCCAAATAAGCACCACAGCCATGGTATAAACCTAGCCTTACCTCTTTCCACGGTCTCTGGATTTGGTGGTCATTTGGCTGGCAGAGAAAAGCTGAGCATATATAATTTTACTTATCTAATAAAGCCCATTAAGAAAGTCCATTTAACCATATATGTTCTAGTGTTTGTTTTTCCAGCCAAGACTTACATTTAAAGATACTGCGCTCTATATTACCAAAACCAACGAAAGAACTATTTTGCTTCATGTGAAACAAGATACATAAAATACTTACTTGAATCTGGCATAATGCGAAGATCTCCTTCTTTGTAGTCATCTAAAAGTTGATACATGTATAAGACAGGGTCCTTTTCATAGGTTATATAAAACCATGTGTTCATAATGGGTGCTCGTGCCAAAACCATCCCTCTCCATTCATCCTTGGAGCCATCTTCTGTTTCAAACATATGTTCTACAGCTTTACCAATCATTGTGTCTGCTAAATGGGCATCGCTGATTCGGGATGATGCTTTAATAGAGAAATACAAAAATAGTTTCACAGAAATGCTTTTGGTGATCAGACCACAGATACATATGCAACCATTCCACAAATTTTCTGTCAGCCTCAGACTTTAAATGAAGCGGCACGCACATTGCCCGCTCTCCGCTCCATTCAAACTCTTCCTTGCCGCCATCTTGCGGCTGGGGGACTGGGGTTCTCTATTCTGGATAGGTGAAAAATGCTAGTGACTGGAAAACCCCAGCATGAATTTCATATCACCATAAGCCCAATGTTGAACTAGTCCTAATGGAAATTAACTTTATGGACAACACTATAAAAATTCAAAACAGCTCAATAGAGACATTCCTGCATCAAAAACGTATTAACCCCTTAACGACCAAGGACAAAAATGAACGTCATGGTCGGCTGCTAGTTCCCGCACCATGACGTTCATTTTCGTCCGCATTTCAAACGGTCACTCTGTGTAAACACAGAGTGACAGACCCGCGCTGACAGCTGTCCTAGACAGCTGAGACATCAGTCTCGCCGGACAGCGGACCATCGCCGCTGCTTTCGGCAGTTAACCCCTTAAGTGCGGCGACGGATTGCCGTCGCCGCATTTAAGTGGTTTGAAGCACATCAGCAGACCCCACGAAGTGATCGTGGGGGCTACCGATGCTTGTCACAGCAATCGAGGTCAGATAATGACCTCCGGGTTGCCATGTACGGAAGCCTCGGAGGAACAGCCTCCGGCCGTTCCTCCTCTGCTTCCTGTCAGTGTGACAGTTACGTCACAATGACAGTTAGAGTACATTACACTACGTGTGTAGTGTAATGTACTCTAGCAGCGATCAAAGCTGCAAGACTAAGTGTCCCCTAGTGGGACAAGTTAAAAAAGTAAAAAAAAGTGATAAAAATGTTTTAAAAAAAGTGTTAAAAAATAAAAAAGTTATAAGTTATATAAACACGAAATGCTTTTTACCCTATAATAAGACTTTTTATTATAGAAAAAAAATGAACAAGTTAAAAAAGTACACATATTTTGTATCACTGCGTTCGTAACGAACCCAACTATAAAACTAAAATGTTATTTTTCCTGCACGATGTACACCCCAAAAAAAAAAAAAACAATAAAAAACTACGACAGAATCGCAATTTTTTTGGTCACCACCGCTCCCTAAATAAAGAATAAAAAGTGCTCAAAAAGTCGCATGAACCCAAAAATAGTACCAATAAAAACTTCTATCCGTCCCGCAAAAAACAAGCCCTTACACAGCTTTTTTGACTAAAATTAAAAAATTATAGCTCTCATGATATGGTGACACAGAATTTTTTTTTTTTATAAATAAGTCATTTTATTGTGCAAACGCTAAAAAAAAAGGACCAAACCTATATACATCTGGTACCGCCGTAACCGTACCAACCCGCAGAATAAAGTAAAAATGTCATTTATAGCGTAAGGTGAGCGCAGCAAAAAGAAAACATAAAAAACGGTGTCAGAATTCCTGTTTTTTGCTCAGGATTGCAAAAAAATTGAATAAAAAAATAAATAAATAAATAAATATAAAAAAATTGCATGTACCCCAAAATGGTACCAATGAAAACGACAGATTGTCCCGCAACAAATAAGCCCTCACGCAGCTCCGGTGGTGAAAAAATAAAGAAGTTCTGGCTTTCAGAATATGGCGATGCAAAATGTGCAGAGTGCTCCAAAAGCGGATAAGATCGGGCGCCATTTATCAGTGCGACACCGGCCACATATCTATGAAATATTATTTACCCCATTATTATACCCTCTTATTATGCCCTGATGTACCCCGCACAGATTACATATGCCCCCACATTATAAACTGAAATACCAGCGAAACCCAAAACAGAAAAACTACCAAGCAAAATCTGCGCTCCAAAAGCAAAATGGCGTTCCCTCCCTTCTGAGGTCTGCAGCATGCCCAAGCAGCAGTTTGCGCCCACACATATGGCGTCGCCATACCTGAGAACCCGCTTAACGTTTTATGAGGTATTTGTCTTCTGTGGCACAAACTGGGCACAACATATTATGCACTAAAATGGCGTATCAGTGGAAAATTGCAATTTTCACTTTGAACCATCCGCTGCGCATTAACCCCTTTGCGCACTATGACTTAATTGCCCGTCATGGTGCGGCGGTTGATGTATGGAGCGGGCTCACGTGCTGAGCACGCTCCATACGCTGCGGGTGTCGGCTGTGTATTACAGCAGGTTCCCTCGGTACTAACGGACAGATACAGCGATCGCTCTGTAAGAATAACAATATACTGCAATACATTAGTATTGCAGTATATTGTACCAGTGATCCAATGATCGCTGGATCAAGTCCCCTAAGGGGATTGATTAATAAAATGTGTAGAAGAATTATAGTTATTAGTAGTGAGAATTTTTTTTTTTAAAGTTAAAAAAACAAAACACCTTTTCGCATTTTTCTTCTAAAGTAATGTAAAAAAAATGAACAAAATTGGTATCGCTACGTCCGTAAAAGTCAGAACTATTACAATATACGAACATTTAATTAGCACAGTGCACACCTTAAAAAAAATGTAATAATTGAAACCGCCAAAATCGCTATTTTTTTTTTTTGTCACCTTCGCTCTAAAAAAAAAATGTAATACAACTTTTGAATCACTTTTTATGTACCAAAAAAATGGCACCAATAAAAACTGCAGCTCCTCCCGCAAGAAATAAGCCCTCACACCACTCTATTGATGGAAAAATAAAAAAGTTATGGCTCTTGGAAGGCGGGGAGTGAAAATCTAAAATATGAAAGCAAAAAATGGATCAGTCCTGAAAGGGTTAATTCATTTCTAATGAAAAAACTTTTGACCACATGTGGGGTATTTCCGTACTCGGAAGAAATTGCTTTATAAAAAATAGTTGTTTTTTTCCTCCTTTATCCCTTGTGAAAATGAGAAAATGCAACATTTTAGTGGCAAAAATGTTGATATTAATTTTCGTGCCCTAATTCTAATAAACTCTGCAAAAGACCCGTGGGGTGTAAATGCTCACTATACCCCTAGAAAAATTCCTTGAAGGTTTTTCCAAAATGGGGTCACTTTTGGTGGGTTTCCACTGTTTTGGTCCCTCCAGTGCATTGCAAATGCGACATGGCACCGAAAACCATTCCAGCAAAATCATAAATCCAAATGGCGCTCCTTCCCTTCTGAGCCCTGTTGTGGGTCCAAACAGCAGTTTATTACCACATATGGGGTATTGTCGTAATCGGGAGACATTGCTTTACAAATGTTGGGGTGCATTTTCTTCGTTATTCCTTGTAAATAATAAAAATTTATATGTTGTTTCAGAAAAAAAGTACATTTTAATTTTTACAGACTAAGGCCTCATGCACACGACCGTAAAAACTCCCGTTATTACGGGTCGTAATCACGACCCGTAATAACGGGCTCATAGACTTCTATTGGCGACGGGTGCCTTCCCATTTTCTCACGGGAAGGTGCCCGTGCCGTTGAAAAAGATAGAACATGTCCTATTTCAGGCCGTAATAACGGCACGGACAGTCCATAGAAGTCTATGGAGCTCTCGTAATAACGGGTGGCTACATGTGTGCACCCGTCATTACGGCAGCGTTGCTAAGCGACGTCAGTAAATAGTCACTGTCCAGGGAGCTGAAAGAGTTAACTGATCGGCAGTAACTCTTTCAGCACCCTGGACAGTGACTACCGATCAGTATAAACCTGTAAAAAATAAAAAACGTTCATACTTACCGACAACTTCCTGCTTCCTCCAGTCCGGTCTCCCGCCCGTTGCCTTGGTGACGCGTCCCTCTCGACATCCGGCCCGACGTCCTGGATGACGTTTCAGGCCATGTGATCGCTGCAGCCAATCACAGGTCAATCACAGGCTGCAGCGGTCACATGGACTGCCGCGTCATCCAGGGATGTCGGGCTGGATGTGAAGAGAGGGACGCGTCACCAAGACAACGGCCGGGTAAGTATGAATTTCTTTAACTTTTATTACAGAAAAGGCTGTCCCTTCTCTCTATCCGGCACTGATAGAGAGAAGGGGCTGCCGATTAGTGCAGTGCTATTTTGCCGCCAAAAACGCGCTCGTAAATACGGGTGGAATACGTGTGACACCGGACCCATATTTACGAGCACGGGTTCGTAAATACTGGTGCAAAACGGGTGGAATACGTGTGACACCGGACCCGTATTTACGCCAGTATATACGGGTGGGAAAAAATACGGTCGTGTGCATGAGGCCTGATTCCAATATATTTAGCGAAAAACCTGTGTGGTCAAAATGCTAACTATACCCCTAGATAAATACCTTAAGGGGTCTAGTTTTCGAAATGGGGTCATTTATGAGGAGTTTCTATCGTTCTGGCAGCTCAAAGCCTCTCCAAATGTACAGTGGGGCCTAAAACATTTTCAAGCAAAATATGAGTCCTGAAAGCCTCCGGGTGCTCCCTTCCTTTTGGGTCCTGCCGTGTGTCCAGGCAGCGCATTAGGGCCACAATGTTGGTATTTTTGAAAACAGGAGAAACAGGGTGATAGATTTTGTGGTGTGTTTCTTCATTCTCATGGTCGCTTTACAAAGAAATTGGTCTTCAAACTGATACTTTTATGAAAAAAAGTGAAATTATTTTTTTTGTTCACCTGCTATGTATTAAATTTAGCAAAAAACTGTGGGGTCAAAATACTTACTATACCCCTAGGTAAATACCTTAAGGGGTCTAGTTTTCTAAATGGGGTCATTTGTGGGGGTTTCCATCACTCTGAGACCTATGAGCCTCTGAAAACCTGGCTTTGTGCAGGAAAACAAAATGTACTTCAAAATGTATAAAATTATTATTCAATTTGTAAGTCCTCTAAATTGCTGAAAATTTATTTTATTTTTTCAAAAGTGCTGCCAAAATAGAGTAAAGAGATAGAAATATATATTTAATTAAAAAAATTGTACAGTATGTGTGTACATATGTGACATATTGCAGTTAAAAATAGGGGAAAATGGTAATTTTTACAAAATTTCTTCCATTTTTCTATTTTTTAATTAATTTCCGCAAATCGTATCAGTCTACTTTTACCACTAAAATAAAGTACAACATGTGACGAAAAAACAATGTCAGAATTACTTGGATATTCAAAACTTTCACAGAGTTATTCTCTGATAAAGTCAGACATACCAGATTTGACAAATCTGGCTTGGTCATTAAGGTACAAACATGCCCGGTCATTAAGGGGTTAAAAAAGCAGAATACATACCTCAGATGTGACAGCTTCCACCCCAAACTAGGGTAGCACGATGCGTCGAAATCTCGATACTATTTCAATGCCGTGCACCCTCAAACGGTTCAATACCGTTAATTCATGTATTTCGATACTAAGCTGTGCAGCCGCAGAGCTTAGTATCGTAATACTTGTATTTAGTCAGAGTGGGGCTGCGGCTCTGTAATTCAGCCATTGCCCTGTTCCCGACAAGTGTGCGCATGCAGTCAGCATCATGTGATGCGGCCAGCACTGCACTAATGAACGCCAGCACCGAAGACAGAGAACATAGTGGACTCAATGCAAAACAACCCCATGTTGTGTCTTCAGGGACGCGCCGCCGCTCATTAGTGCAGCGCCGGCCACATCACATCATGCGGACTGCGCACGCACACTTGTTGTCAGTAGTGGGGCAATGACTATTACACAGCCGCACCTAACAACAGAGATCAGAGAAACTTCTGATCTCCGCAGCTATCCCCTTGAATGATACGACCAAAGCGGACTGCAGCATTCAAGGGGAAAATTAGAAGGTGGCATGCCCCTTGTATCACGTCACAGGGAATCTCTGACACGATCGAGGGAGTATGTATGCATACATTGAAGGACGCCAGGACGGTCTGACCATATTTCCTGTTAGGACATATCCAACCCCCCAAAAGTGACCCCATTTTGGAAACTACACCCCTCAAGGAATTTTTTTTAGGGGTAAAGTTAGCATTTTGACCAAACAGTTGTTTTGCTGAATTCATTGGAATTAGTCTGTAAAAAGGTAAAAATCTACTTTTTTGCTGGAAAAAACAGACATTTTTAATTTTTACAAGGAATAAAGGAGAAAAAGCACCCCAACATTTGTAAAACAATTTCTCCTGATTACGTAAATACCCCATATGTGGTAATAAAGTGCTGTTTGGACCCACACCGGGGCTTAGAAGGGAAGGAGCGCTATTTGGCTTTTGGAGCTCAAATTTAGCTGGAATAGTTTTTGGGTGTCATGTCGAATTTGCAAAGCCCCCGAGGGACCAAAACAGTGGACGCCCCCCAAAAGTAACCCCATTTGGAAAACGACACCACTTAAGGAATCTATCTAGGGGTATAGTGAGCATTTAGACCCCAAACGTCTTTTGCAGAATTTATTAGAATTAGGCCGTGAAAATTAATATCAACATTTCCACTAAAATGTAGAATTTTTTTAAATTTTACGAAGGATAAATGAGAAAAAGCACCCCAATATTTGTAAAGCAATTTCTCCCGAGTACGGCTATACCCCACATGTGGTGATAAATGCTTTTTCATTAGAAAGTAATTAACCCTTTCCGGACTGATCCATGTTTTGCTTTTTTTTTTTCGCTCCCCGCTTTCCGAGAGCCATAACTTTATTTTTCCATCAATAGAGCGGTGTGAGGGCTTATTTTTTGCGGGACGAGTTGTAGTTTTTATTGGTACATACATCTTTTTTAGCACTTTTTATAAAAAATTTTGGTAGAGCCAAGGTGACTAAAAAACAGCGGATTTGCCATTTTAAATTCTTTATTTTTCACGGTGTTCACCGTGCGAGTTATATAATGGTATATTGTAATAGTTTGGACTTTTATGGACGCAGCGATACCAATTTTGTGTATTTTTTTTACATTACTTTAGAGAGAAAAAAAATGTGAAAAGGTTGTTTTTTTGGACTTTAAATATTTATTTAATTTTTTCTACTAATAACTATTTACTTTTGTTTTTACATATTTTATTAGTCGCCCTATTAGACTTGAACCAGCGATCGTTAGATCACTGGTAGAATACACTGCAATACTATATTGCAGTATATTGTCATTTTTACATGCCCCTGTAACAGCGCGATCACTATTTCTGTCCGTAGTCCCGGGTGTCAGCTTTTATACACAGCTGACACCCGCAGCATATGGCGCGGGCTCAGTGCGTGATACGCTCCATACATCACCCCCCACACCACAACATGCTATTAAGTCATGGTGCGCGAAAGGTTTCATGCGCAGCGGATGGTGCAAAGTGAAAATTAAAATTTTCGACTGATGTGCCATTTTAGTGCACTATATGTTGTACACAGTTTGTGCCACAAATAAAATATTAACAGGGTTCTCCCGGGTATGGCGATGCCATATCGGTGTACGTAAACGGCTGTTTGGGCACGCTGTAGGGCTCAGAAGAGAGGGAGCGCCATTTGGCTTTTGGAGCACAGATTTAGCTTGGTAGTAGCTCTGGCGTTTTGCTGGTATTTCAGTTTATAATGTGGGGGTACACGTAGGCTGGGCAGAGTACATCAGGGGCATAATAAGAGGATATAATAATGGGGTAAATAAATAATAATCTGCAGATATGTGGCCAGTGGCGCCCGATCATATCCGCTTTTGGAACACTGCACATTTTGCATCGCTATATTCTGGGAGCCAGAACTTTTTTGATTTTCTCACCACCGGAGCCGTGTGAGGGCTTATTCTTTGCAGGACAATCTGTAGTTTTCATTGGTACCATTTTAGGGTACATGCGATTTTTTTTTAGCACTTTTTATTCCATTTTTCGTCAAGCAAGGTGACCAAAAACCATCAATTCTGACAATGTTTTTTATTTATTTTTGACGGCTTTCACCCTGGGCTATAAATGACCATTATACTTTATTCTGCGGGATTGATACGATTATGGCGATACCATATGTATATAGTTATTTTTACACTTTGCAGCGTTTGCGCAATAAAATAACTTCTTTATAAAATAAACTTTTTTGTGTCCCCATATTCTGATAGCCATAACAACTTTTTTTATTTTTCAGTCAAAAAAGCTGTGTAAGTGCTTGTTTTTTGCGGGCGGGATGTAGTTTGTATTGGTACCATTTTGGCGTAAATGCAACTTTTTGATCACTTTTTATTGTATATTTGGGGAGGGATGTTGACCAAAAAATAGTGATTCTGGCATGGTTTCTCGTTTATTTTATTTGCGGTGTTAACCGTGCGGGAAAAATAATATTATAGTTTTATAGTTGGGGTTGTTATGAACGCGGTGATACCAAATATGTGTACTTTTTTTTTCCTCTAATAAAAAAGACTTATTATAGGAAAAAAAGCAGTTCTTGTTTATGTCACTTATAACTTTTATTTTTACACTTTTTTTTTATATTTTTATTCTTTTTTTTTTACTTTCTTTACTTGTCCCACTAGGGGACACTTAGACTTGCAGCTCTGATCGCTGCTGGAATACATTACATTACCTACGTAGTGTAATGCATTCCAACGGTCATTGTGACGTGACAGTCAGACTGACAGGAAGCCTACGACGACCACCCTCCGGGTGGTCCTCATAGGCTTCTGTACATGGCAGCCCGGAAGCCATTCTCTGGCTTCCGGTTGCTATGGGTACCATCGCCAGCCCCCGTGATTTTACGAGGGGGCTTCCGATCTCTGCTAAACTCCTTAGATGTGGCGATCAGAATCGACCGCCGCATCGAAGGGGTCAACTGCCGAAATCAGCAGCGATGGGCCGCTGATCGGCAACAGGGAATGCAGGGCAGACACCCTGCACAGTTAACCGCCGTTGCGGTGTAGCGCCACGTGGCGGTTAACTGTCAAAGCACAGACGTAACTGCACGTCGAGGTGCGCAAAGTGACTGCTCACCTCGACGTGCATTAACGTCAAGGTGCGGGAAGGGGTTAATGTGAGGCACATGAAGGTTCAAATTCATCACACCTTGTGCCTCACATCAGAAAATGGAAGAACTTTTTTTTTTTTTTTATTATTATTATTGTTGTTGCCAAAAGTATCGTTCTGGTATAGAGAATTGCAATACTACACACACAAAGTATTGGTATCGAAGTCCAAATTCTGGTATCGTGACAACCCTACCACAAACACATTAAAAAGTTTGTCTACAGCCAGGCAATCAAATATAAATTGTATCTGTTTCAGCCCAACAGACAGGGTTGAACAATTAAACCATCTTAAAAGGACGCTTTTAAAAATGAGGGGGATAATAGTGTACCTCTAGTGGAGATGTAGAATCCACAGCTAGGAGGTACTATGGACGTCTGCAAGAAAACAACATCATATCCTACACAAATATGACAGTCTGAAAATAGTCTCAAATCCTCCCCTACTAGGTTACAGACAACCTCCAAATTTGAAAAACATTATGATCAGGAGTTCATTACCCTCTGACACACAAAAGGGAACTTATCGCCGCAATGTAAAAAAAAAACTACAAAACCTGTTCTCATATAACGCACCATTGGGGGGGTCTATGTGGGAGAAGCAGAATAGAAACGTGAAGCAAGGAGGAGGTAGTCAACGCACAATTAAAGACAGAAAAACAAAACAAAAAGACCACAGAAAAGCACCGAGTTGTTTTTAAGGTGAACTCTTAGGCCTAGTGAACACACCGTTTTGGCCATGTGTATTGCGTACACCAGTAAAGCTCCTGATGTACACGTGTCCATAGCGCTCAATTAGCCTGACGATTTGCCAAAAGATCATCATTTTGGTCTACCTCGGGCTGATATCTGTCAGTATACCTATATTTGAAGGACAGACTAGTGTAGTAGACTACGCTATTCCATCCTACCGGATCCAGCAAGGAAAGGAGGAATACCACGCTGTATTTTTTTGTTTTGTTTCATTTTTATTTATTTTTTAACATGTGAACCTATGGGTGACAGATGCCACTATATGGCATTCGTCAGAGTTATACGTTAAGGAGTCCCCAGCCAGAGTGCTTCCGATGCATTGTATACATATACCTCTGGCAGAAGGCAAAATGCTGACATGAAGGGGGCTTTACTCTCCAAGCTCATTCTGTTTTTTTCTAATATTTTTTACAGAGTGTGTGAGTGCGAGCGCGTGAGAGCACGAGAGAGAGTGCGAGAGCATACGAATTAAATCAAAATTACGATTAGTTGAACATGTAACCTCGATTAATAAACGATTTTTAGGCCACATCATTTAATATAGATGCTCTGATCCTGCTGTATGTAATATATCGCGCCAACACTGCCCCTCAAACAGTATGTCCCTATAGATGCCCCCACAGAGTATAATGGCCCCATACAGCCACAATAGTGGCTAATAAAAACCAATAAAATACTCAACTAACCCTGTTCCGATGACAAGTGGGGGGGGGGGGGGATCCCTCTGCTCCTCCGGTCTGTGTTTCTCGGCACATATTGACAGGACTTCTGGTATATACCGGCATTACAGGCATCCTATTAGTCCAGTATCCTCAATGCCCGCCCCATTTACTTCTTGTTTAGCCTCAACACCCACGCGCCACGCTGAGCGGACAGTGCCCACCCCAATGGTATATAGAGCAGTGATGGGGGATATATACAGGAATAATGGGGGTTATATACAGGGATGATGGCAGGCTGGTATAAACAGTGGATATTAAAATAATATTAATAATCTTTATTTATATAGCGCCAACATATTACGCAGCACTTTAGCAATTTAGACCGGAAGATGGAGGACCCTGCTCGCAAGAGCTTATAATCTATGAGGAAACAAGGGAGACAAGTGTAAAAGAGTTTGTTCAGTACAATGGTCCAGCCATCTTTCATTCACATGGGGTGGTACACAAAGCTGCACGAACCGGTCACCAGCCAATATCCGTGTAGGACGGACATGAAATGCAGTACGGTGCAAGGAGTGTGAGGGAATCTTATTCTGATGACTAGGGAATGTTATAGGACTGTATAGAAATATGTGTTTTCAGGGCACGTTTAAAACTGTGGATATTGGGAATTAATCTTATTGTCTGTGGTAGCGCATTCCAGAGGACTGGCGCAGCACAAGAAAAATCTTGGATACGGGAGTGGGAGGTTCGGATTATGGCGGATGTTAATCTAAGGTCGTTGGCAGAATGTAGAGCGCAAGTAAGATGGTAGACAGAGATGAGGGAGGAGAGTAAGGAGGTGCAGCACTGTGGAGAGATTTGTGGGTAAGAGTAATAAGTTTACATTTAATTCTGTAAGGGATGGGCAACCAGTGTAGTGACTGGCACAGGGTAGAGGCGTTGGTGTAGCGGTTGGTCATAAAGATGAACCTGGCTGCTGCATTGAGGATAGATTGGAGAGGGGAGAGTTTAGGGAGGGGGAAGACCGACTAATAAGGAGTTCTAGTACTCAAGACCAGAGTGAAGCAGAGCAACAATAGGGTATGTGCACACACAATCAAAAACTACTGAAAATACAGGAGCTGTTTTCAAGGGAAAACAGATCCTGATTTTCAGGCATTTTTTTTTAAGCCACTCGCGTCTTTTCACAGCTGTTTTTTGGAGCGAATGAAAAAACTGTTCCAAAAAAGTCTCAAGAAGTGACATGCACTTCTTTCTTACAGGCGTTTTTTACGCAGCCGTTTTTTCAAACAGCCGCGTAAAGAATCCGGCCCGTCAGAACAGAACGTCGTATTTCCCATTAAGATCAAATGGGCAGATGTTTGGAGGCGTTCTGCTTCCGAGTTTTCGGCTGATTCTGGAGATATTTTTGAGGTGAAATTGACAGGAGCATGTAAGTGATTGAATTTGAGGAGTAAAGGAAATATTGGAGTCCAAACTAACCACGAGATAGCGGGTGTGCTGCCTAGGAGTTATGGTAGTGCCACACACTGAGATGGAGACATCAGGTTTGGGTAGGTTAGTAGATGGTGGGAAAACAAGGAGCTCAGTTTTAGAATGATTGTTTCAGATAGAGAGAAGACATGTTAGAGACAGCGGACAGACAATCACTGGTGTTTTGGATTACAGCCGGGGTGATGTCATGGGAAGAGAGTCATACAAGTCTACACACCCCTGTTAAAATACCAGGTTTATGTCATGTCAAAAAAAAAAAAAAAAAAAATCAGTAGAGAATTAATCATTTCAGAACTTTTTCCACATTTAGTGTGACCCATAATCTGTTGTTCAATGGAATTGTACAAACAAATCATTTAGAAAAGAAAAATTAAAAACAACAAAACTAGAGTAATTTGGTTGCATAAGTGTGAACACCCTCTTATAATTGGGGATGTGGTTTTGTTCAGAATTAGCCAATCACATTTAAACTCATGTTAAAGGAACAGTGTCACGACAAAATTTTTTTTCATGTCAGTTTAATGTTAGTGTTTTATTAAAAACGTTTTTATTTGTGTGTTACTTTTTTCTATTTTTTCACTTTTTCTTCCCTATGGGGGCTGGCATTTTTTTTCCATTTCTGTAACGACACATACAGACATGGAATACGGCAGCCACAGTCCCATAGGGACTGCGAACGGGGCCCGTCCCATCCACTTCTGTGTACGCCGTCTGTGTGGGAACTGCGCATGCGCCGCTCCTACACAGTCCAATTTGAAATGCGCGCCGTCCGGCGCCATTTTCCTGTGGACCGGAAGTCGCGGCCGGACAGTAAGATTACTACTTCCGGTCGCGGCTTCCGGACTTGTGCACTTGGACCAGCGGCAGCAGACGGAGCGGACGGGCCGGAGGGAGCCGCGGCGGCAGGAGCAGGTAAGAGATTTCTATGTATGTTCGTGTTTGTGTGTGTTTACTACTGTATGTAAACCTACTACACTGTGTGTTAGCTCAAAAAATGGCGACACACAGTGTAGGAGGTTAGACCGTTCAATCCCCTCGTTTATCCCGGCACTAGCCAGGATAAAGGAGGGGGGGATTCTCAGAGCTCACTAGAGCGAGTGCTTTTTTCCCAATTTTGCAGCAAAAAGCAATGTGGTTGCTTTACCACATGCAATGCTGCAATTTTGAGAATAGCTCCATCTAGTGACCAGCACTGGGAAATATTATAAATTAGAATCTAATTTATAATATTTCCTGACTCGTGAAAAAAATAAACTTGAATAAATTTGAACAATGTTTAATCACCTACACACTAAATGTTTAATTAAAAAAAAAAAATAATATGTTTTGCTGGCAACACATTCCCTTTAAATAGTAGTCAGTACAGCGCTGCCATTATTTAAAGTGATTCTGAGTAACCCCCTATAAAGTTCAGCTGTTCTATTAGGATTTTCCTGACATTTTCTTTGTTGCATGTGACAGCAAAAGCCATGGTCCCTAAAGAGTTTACAACACATCAAAGGGATCTGATTGTTGGAAGGCATCAATCAGGAGAAAGGTACCAAACAACTTCCAAGGCATTAGATGTACTATGAAACACAGTGAAGACTATCATCAAGAAGTGGATTACATTTGGCACAACAGTGACATTACCAAGAACTGGACGTCCTTCAAAACTTGATGAAAATACAAGACGAAAATTGGTCCGGGAGGCTACCAAGAGGCCTACAGCAACATTAAAGGAGCTGCAGGACTTTGACAGGTACTGGTTGTGTAGTGCATGTGACAATATCTCTTATTCTTCATATGTCTGGGCTGTGGGTTAGGGTGGCAAGACGGAAGCCTTTTCTAACAAACAAAAACATCCAAGCCCGGTTATGTTTTGCAAAGACCTACATCAAGTCTTCCAAAAGCATGTGGGAAAACGTGTTCTGCGAGACCAAGGTTGAACTTTTTGGCCAGAATTCCAATAGGTATGTTTGGTGCAAAGCCAACACTGCACATCACCAAAAGAACACCATACCCACAGTGAAGCATGGTGGAGGCAGCATTATGCTTTGGGGCTGTTTTTCTGCAGCTGGAACTTTAGTCAAGGTAGAGGTAATTATGAACACTTCCAAATATCAGGCAATATTGGCACAAAACCTGCAGGTCTCTGCTAAAAAACTGAAGATAGAGGAATTTCACCTTTCAGCACGACAACGACCCAAAGCATACCTCCAAATCAACAAAAGAATGGCTTCACCAGAAGAAGCGCAACATTCTGGAATGGCCCAGCCAGAGCCCAGACCTGAATCCCATTGAAAATCTGTGGGGTGACCTGAAGAGGGCTGTACACAGGAGATGCCCTCGCAATCAGACAGATTTGGAAAGCTTTTGCAAGGAAGAATGGGCAACAATTGCCAAGTCACGATGTGCCATTCTGATAGACTTCTACTCAAAAAGACTGAATGCAGTCATAAAGTCAAAGGGTAATTCAACAAAGTATTAGTTTAAGGGTGTGCATATTTATGCAACCCCATTATTTTTGTTCCTTATTTTTATTTTTCCACCCTAAAATATTTCATTTGGTTTCTCAATACAATTGTACAGATTATAGGTGGCATTAACTGTGGAAAAAGTTCTGAAATTATTCATCTTGGACGGACAAAAACCTGGCATTTTAACAGGGGTGTGTAGGCTTTTAACATACATACATACATACATGATGGGGGTCCCTGTATATAACCCCCATCATAATTCCTGTAAATAACTCATCATCCCTGGCTGGAGGGGGCAATATACAGGGACCCCCATCATCCCTGTGTATACCATTGGGGAGGGCATTAAGGCTAAACAAGAAATAAACGGGGCGGGCATTGAGGACTCTGTGGACCAATAAGATGCCTGAAACACCGGTATATGACAAATGCAGCGGACTCTGAATACATTCGTGCTGAGCCACTCAGGGTCCAGCAAGCACAGGCAGGGGTAAGGTAGTGACGTCAGCGCGCTTGTCTGTGCTGAGCCGTGAGCAGCCAGCGTTACACAGGGAATAGTACAGCAGGGAACTAATGTTCCCCCATCTCTACTATAGGATTCAACTGTATCCGCGTCCTGAGGGCCAAAATGCGCAAGAGGACCTTGGTTACCTATGCCGAATTTCTGCTAACACACTAATCACTTTAGGGTAATTCTAGCTTCTGTAATTGTAAATAGGTGTTTTCTATAGAGAGATTTTTTTTATATTATATATATATATATATATATATATATATATATATATATATATATATATATATATATATATATATATAAAAATTTAAGATATAGAAAACACCTATTTACAATTGGGAAGCTTTACAATTACAGAAGCTAGAATTACCCTAAAGTGATTAAAATGGTAACTCAGCTCAAATTATGGAGTTCTTAAATCTAGTCACAACATTAATCCTTATCAGAGCAAAAGGATGGGTGAAACAAAAGCATGTAATATTTTATTATTGTAATACACCACATACAAGGTTGTTCTTTGGATCTACCAAGCTGTAATACATACAAAAATAGTGCTAGTTTACACAGCCCCTTGTACAGTAAAAGTAATGTATTCATGAATCCACAAGGATCTGTGTTATGCCCAATTCTTTTTAAAGGGGTTTTCCCACCAACTAAAATACAGTTAAAGTGTAGCTAAACGTTCGACAAACTTCTGACATGTCATAGTGACATGTCAGAAGTTTGGTTGGTGGGGGTCTGAGCACGGAGACCCCCACCAATCGCTAGAACGAAGCAGCTGAAGTGTTCATGTGAGCGCTCAGCCGCTTCGTGGCCATTCGGCTTTTTCCGGAAATAAATGTATCGCTGTACGGATTAAATACAAAGTCTATGAGCCCGTACTCAGATACATCGGCTTTCCGGAAAAAGCCGAACAGACACGTATCAGCGGAGCGCTCACACGAACACTTCAGCTGCTTCGTTCTAGCGATTGGTGGGGGTCTCAGTGCTCGGATCCCCACCAATACAAACTTCTGACATGTCTCTGACATGTCAGAAGTTTGTCGAACATTTAGCTACACTTTAAGGCCTCATTTACACGAGCGCGTGAGTTTTGCGCAGGCAAAAAAACACAGCGTTTGGCGTGCGCAAAAGGCACTTGACAGCTCCGTGTGTCATCAGTGTATGATGCGCGGCTGCGTGATTTTCGCGCAGCCGCCATCATAGAGAGGAGTCTAGTCAACGTCAGTCACTGTCCAGGGTGCTGAAAGAGTTAACTGATCGGCAGTAACTCTTTCAGCACCCTCGACAGTGAATTCCGATCACAATATACACCAAGATGTGAATAAAAAAAAAAAAAAAAAAGACGTTCATACTTACCAAGAACTTCCTGCTTCCTCCAGTCCGGTCTCCCGGCCGTTGCCTTGGTGACGCGTCCCTCTCTTGTCATCCAGCCCCACCTCCCTGGATGACGCGGCAGTCCATGTGACCGCTGCAGCCTGTGATTGGCTGCGGCCTGTGCTTGGCTGCAGCTGTCACTTGGACTGAATTGTCATCCCGGGAGGTCAGACTGGAGGAAGAAGCCGGGAGTTATCGGTAAGTCAGAACTTCGTTTTTTTACACGTTCATGTATATTGTGATCAGAAGTCACTGTCCAGGGTGCTGAACCAGTTTAACTCTTTCAGCACCGTGGACAGTGACTGTCTCCCGACGTCGCGTACCGGAATTTTTTTTGCCGGGTTCGGTCAAAACGAGTTCGGCCGAACCTGGTGAAGTTCGGTGCGCTCATCTCTAATTTGACACTCCGTTTGGATGTTTGTAAACAGAAAAGCACGTGGTGCTTTTCTGTTTACATTCATCCTTTTGACAGCTCTTGCGCGAATAACGCAGTTCGCACGGAAGTGCTTCCGTGCGGCATGCGTGGTTTTCACGCACCCATTGACTTCAATGGGTGCGTGATGCGCGAAAAACGCACGATTATAGAACATGTCGTGAGTTTTACGCAACGCACTCGCGCTGCGCAAAATTCACGCATTGTCTGCACTGCCCCATAGAGTAATATAGGTGCGTACGGCACGCGTGAAAAGCACGAGCGTCGCACGCGTGAAAAGCACGTGCGTCGCACGCGTGAAAAGCACGTGCGTCGCACGCGTGAAAAGCACGTGCGTCGCACGCGTGAAAAGCACGTGCGTCGCACGCGTGAAAAGCACGTGCGTCGCACGCGTGAAAAGCATGTGCGTCGCACGCGCGTATATTACGCTCGTGTAAATGAGGCCTAAATGTGTCCATAAGTGGGAGTTATACATTTGTGGAATTACATGTTATTTTCTAAAATGTACTGTTATAAAGAACCGGCGACTGTTCCCAAGTGCTGCTTCTAAACTTGTAGTTAGCGTGTGCTACTGCTGTAGAAGACTTCGTATGCACTCGGGAACTGGCTTTTGTTCCCGAGTGATTGTGACATACGTCTGTGAGGATCTATATTTGGTAAGAAACGGTAGCTCAAATGGACAAATATAGATCCTCACAGGCGTATGTCACAATCACTCGGGAACAAAAGCCAGTTCCCGAGTGCATACGAAGTCTTCTACAGCAGTGCTACTGCGCATGTGCAGTAGCGCACGCTGAAACACATGTTTAGAATAAGCACTTGGGAAAAGTCGCCCGTTCCCGGGTGCATACAGTCTTGCTGAAATGCAAGTTTAGCAGAAGCACTCAGGAACAGTTGCCAGTTAGAATGCAGGCGGGGATTTGGACAGCACTACTGCTGCGCATGCGCAATAGCAGCTACAGAATTTTAGTCACACCAAGCACTCAGGAATAATCGGAAGATCCCGAGTTCAAACGAAATAAAACGCCACATCTTGAAAATGTAATTCCGTTTTGGGCTCCACATTGTAAAAAGGATATAGGAGAACTGGAGAGGGTTCAAAGGCGGGAGACTAGATTATTAAATGGGATGGGAGGTGTCCCCAAGTGTGCACACTTAGTGTTTTCAGGTGTATTTCGGGGTGTTTACGCCTGGAAAAACGCCTGAAAAAAAAACACAAGCAGAACGCATACAAACATCTGCCCATTGATTTCAATGGGAAATACAGCATTCTGCTCCGACGGGGCGTTTTTTATGCCTCGTTTTCCAAAAACGGCACGTAAAAAGACACCTGTGAAAAAGTGCATGTCACTTCTTGGGACTCTTTGGAGTAGTTTTTCATTTACTCTATTAGAAAAACAGCGAGAGAAAACGCTGCGAAAATAGTGAATAGCTTAGAAAAAAAGGTCTGAAAATCAGGAGCTGTTTTCCCTTGAAAACCGCTCCGTATTTTCAGACGATTTTGATTTTGTGTGTGCACATACCCTTAGAAAGAAAGGCTAGAGAAATTGGGCTTGTCCAGCTTGGGGGGAGCCTTAGAGGTGATCTCATTAACATGCAGGGCCGGCCTTCGGATGGCGCCCCGAGCAAAATTTTCGTCTGAAAAAAATGCCCCATAAAGTATATTGCCCCACAGCATAATGGCATTTATAGTGCCCCCACAGAGTATAATGCACGTTTAGTGCCCTACACACATTAACGTTACTTTAGTGACCCCCGTACAGTATAATAATTATTATAATATATAACCCCTTTAAGGACACAGTATACGGTTGTCACGATAACAGAAATTGGACAGCGATACTTTGTGTAGTATTGCGATTTGATAGCAAAAAGTTACTTTGCCAACAAAAAAATAAAATTGGGGGAAAAAAAAAAGGGTCCTTCCATTTTCTGGTGAGGCACATCGTGTGATGAATTTTGAATCTCCATGTGCCTCACATGAATAGTAATTAACTCCAAAATATACCTCAGTCATAATGGGCAACATTGGGTTAATGCGTGAGTGCCACGGTTAAAAACGCAGCGAAAAATGCTTCCTCTGCCTCACATTGAGGTCAATGGGATGTCAGAGACTTTAAACGCCCGAAGATAGGGCATGTCGCTACTTTTTCCATCGAGCCGGTTTTACTGCTCGCAGGATAAAAAACCGCCTCCGCCTCCCATTGAAATCATAGGGAGGCATTTTCGTCCGTTTGACGCATTTTCCCGCATCAAAAAAAACTGTGCGAACAGGGCCTTAATGTGAGGCACATGGAGGTTCAAAGTTTATCACACCATGTGCCTCACATTAATAAGTGACCCCATGATTTCCCTCATAATGGCAACATTGTGTTAACCCCTTAGGGACACTGCCAATTTTGGCCTGGAGGACAGAACTTTTTTTCTTCCTCTTTGCATCCCGCGCTCAGAACTTAATTTTTTTGCTAGACGTAGACTACTTTTTTTTTTTGGTACATTTTACATTATCGTTTAATTTATATACACATTTTTATTTTAGCAAAAATGGTTTTTTTTTTTTCTTTTACTGCATACACCGATCATAAATGACGCTGTGTGTTTGCTGTGCATTGTTCTACAGTCCTGACGATACCAAATGTATAATATTTTATGTATTGGGATTTATTGTAATAATGTTTATTGTATAAGAAAAAAAAGGGGCATTTGTGTATTTTTATTTAACTTTTTATACTTTTTTTTTTTTTTTTAAGTTTAATGTACTGGCATATATCTATATACCAGTACGTTAGCCTGTGTACTGCTAGTACACAGGCAGTTGTTAGTGTATACGGAGGTATGTCCCAACAGGAAATATGGTCAGACAGCCCTGGGGTCCTTAGATGGACCCTGGGCTGTCCACCCATATATGGTGTGTCCATCGATCGCATCACAGGGATTTCCTGTGACGCTATCAAAAGGGGGAGTCCCCCCTGCCCATTTTCCCCGTGAACGACACGGTTAGCTTTGATCAAGGGAATAGTGGCAGAGATCAGAGGTTTCCCTGATCTCCGCCATTAGAGCGGGGCTGCGACCCGTGTAGTACAGCCATTGCCACACACACGACATCAGAATGCCGTGATGCAGCCGGCACTGAAGAGAGAGAGAGACCATGGCAGGCGCTGTGCAGTGCGCCCGCCATGTCTCTGCCCTAGAGCCTGCGCCGCTACATCACACCATGCCAGTGTCCACATTCATGTATTACAATACTAAGCTGTGCGGCTGCTCAGTTTACTATCGAAATACATGTATGCATGGTATTGAACAGTTTGAGGGTGCACATCGAAATAGTATCGATAGGTCGATGCATCGTGCAACCCCAACAGTATTTTGTAATCTAAGTGTGCCCACACAGTATATTGCCCCCTGTAGTGCCCCTACGCCGTATAATGTCCCCCCTCCCCTGGGGACCACAGCCCCCACCTCCCCCTTGTAGACCGTGCCATACGGACACCCCAAACAAATAAAATAAAAAATACTCACCTAGTTACCATGGTAATAGAGCTGCTCCACAACGGGATCCTTGCGGAGATCCGGCGTGATCAGGTGAAGTAATCACGTCAGCCTGCGCAGGGATCCTGTCCCTGCGTCTGTAGCCTAGTAAAACAGCAGAACAGGGAGATACCTCCCTGCTCTGCCATAGTGTTCAATAGTATCTGCGTCCTATTGAATGTGGCGTCGCTACCGCTGTAGCAGAGCTAGTGACTGCTAGCAATGCCACCGGGCATGGGAGGGCCAGTTCCGGCGGCACAAGCCCCAACATGTCGCGGGTGCCGTAGGAGCAGCTATAGCGGCTACAATGGTAATCATGCCATCGCAGAGAAGGAGCGGCCGGGTGGAAAGGCAGCTGCAGAGTTGCCAGGCCCGGGCGCTTCAGAAACACAAGCTGGAAAAGGGAGCCAGCGCTCCCTTCCACCTGCTGGAGTGATGCACCGTGTGTGATGGCACAGGTTGCATACCCCAAAGGCCGGCCCTGTTAACATGTATAGGTCAATAAAAAAAATTAAAAAAAAGCACATAATCTATTCTTACCAAGGAAAGGGTTCTTTACCTTTAGAGTAGTCAAACTATGGAATGCCCATCCCCCAAGAGGCATTTAAAAAAAGGCTAGATAATTATTTACTAAAAAAAAAGGCATGAAGTGTTCGGGTATGTTCACAAGCACTGTTCTGACGTAATTCGGGCGTTTTACGCCTCGAATTACACCTGAGAAAACGGCTCCATTACGCCTACAAACATCTGCCCATTGCTTTCAATGGGTTTTACGGTGTTCTGTTCCCACTGTTTTTTTTGCGCGTCGCTGTCGAAATAAGGCGTGTAAAAAGACGCCCGCGAAAAAGTGCATGTCACTTCTTGGGATGTTTTTGGAGCAGTTTTTCATTGACTCCATTGAAAAACAGCTCCAATATTGTCTGTAAAATACACAGCGAAAAACGCGAGTTGCTACAAAAACGTCTGAAGACCGCTCCGTATTTTCAGACGTATTTTGCCAAGCCGTGTGAACAAACCCTTGTAAGTAAACCTTTGATGCCCGTGTCCAGGTCAAATTTTCCATTTCTGATATGCACTTTTTTTTTTTACAAAACTTATGGGGCTTTCATGTTCTAGATTAGTTTAATTCCATTGTTTAAATTTTTATTATGAGCAGGTAAGTCACTAAAAATGTGAAATAAACCCATACATTCATACCTACACACACAATTGCAGCTCTGTAACAATTAGTCTTCTTCCCTCTGTCACCCTGGATCGCTGTGAGGGGAGAGTGAAGAGTACTATAAGGCTACATTCACACGACATGAGAAAAAGGCAGTTGTAATACGGATCAACTGTCAGTTTTTCATGGCTGTTTTGCATCAGTGTGTCTCAAAATTTGACTGCCATTTACCATCAGTTTCTCCATGGCTGTTTAAAAAAAAAACAAAAAAACTTTTTATTAATTAGGGTTTTCTTGTTCCAACCTCCTGAAAACACCACAGTGTCAAAGTAGATAGTGCTGCATAGCACCAGTGTCCCCTGTAGGTAGTGCCCATATAGTGCAACAATGCCCATGTAGAAGTTGCTACACCTACCCTGTAAATAGAACGCCTCCCACACTCCCTCTAGGAGCTGAATCCCCAGTCCGAGCGCTCTGGACAGGTATTTCGCTCCTAGGAGGAACTTAGGTAGCGCTATCTGCAGGGGGGGGCTTGTATGTGGAGCTATCCACAGGGGGGGTTGTGGGTAGCGCAATCTATGGGGGGGGGGGGGGAGCGAGTGTCTGGCATCTCAAAGTCTCGGCAGACATGAAAGTGTAGCGCGGCTTACACTGAATCAGAACTGCACACATTAAACCCTGTTCCAGGCTGCAGCTTATATACGCCACAACCGCACATGGCAAAGGCAGTTGGAACGTATATAGCCATATGGCTGTTGTGAAGGGGTTAATCAAACAATAAATGATGTGTAATTTTTTTGAGAACGGTTGACCTTGATGGACCAGTGTTTTTTTATTTTTTAACTTATGTAACTATGAAATTAATCACTTCAGGGCACTTACCAACTCTGTCTGGAAGAACTTCAAGAGCAGACACCCTTTCATCCTTGTGAAGCTCCAGTCCATAGACACAATCAAATCCATCATATTTTATAAGATAAAGTGAAGGGTTGACAGGTACTTGATCCAAAACAGTTCCTTTCCATTGAGTTATTGGACCACTGCCCTCTTTCCATCCATGCTGTATTCTACAACCTACAATATTTCTTCTTGGTTGAGAGATTGGTTTACTTGGTCCCATATTGCTTCGATGTTTCCTGAAAATGAGAGAGTCTATGAAAAACATAGCAAAACTAAATTCACTTCGTGAGACCATATGTGATTTTCTATACGATTTAGTATCAGCAGTGCCGATTCAAACCCATAAATGATGCACTAATCATAAGCGCTAAAACATTGTACACTGAATTTGTGTACCAAAACTTTAAATTATTGACAGAGGAGGTTTCTAGCAGTCGCCACAAACTGCACCAGGCAAGAACCAAGACTGATCACTTAGGGCTCATTCAGCCGAGCGCAATTCTCGTCCGTGTGCCGTGCGTTAAAATAGCGCACCGCACACAAACCCATTGATTTTAATGGGGCTATTTGTGTGCGGTCCATGGTTTTCATGCATCAAAGAAGTGCTTGCGTGAAAAACACATGCCACACGCAAAGCACACTGATGCAAAATCGCAATGCACACTGACAGATTTGCGTGCTTTTCTTATGTGCGTAAATCGGTCACGCTCGTGTGAATGTAGCCTTACAGACTAATGTGTGGGTGGGAAGTACATTATTATTATTTTTTTTTTTAAAACAAAACACCGCCTTGAATATACTTTTTTTTCATGCAATTATGTCCTAGGTCTTTATTATTCGCTCTCTAGCTATAGAGTAATCTGATATCATGCAGCAGTCTGGGGGAATTTCAAATCCCTTACTACTGTAAAGCAAAATACTGCCTGTACTCTGCAATAACTCATACAGCTGCAGCAACATGTCTTGCATGCCGTTTTGCAACCAAGAAATATGTAAGAAAACTGCATGAATGTGATCTAGTCCTAACCGGAGGAACAGTAGTGACAAGCTAGTAAGGATTAGAGAAAATACATAGAATATTACTTGGCAGTCGCTTTAGAACGGTTACCAGTTCGTTGCACTAGTAAAGCCTAAACCAAATCCCAAAAAGTTCTTTTATACTCACTTATGAGAGGTCCTTTTCTTCATCATATTTGCAGAAACACCTGCATGTGCTGGGAGACAAGAGAAAAAGGCAATGGAAAATAAGTATTCTCAGCGGATTGTTTTTTTCTCTTAGGACAGCAGACAACTTCAGTGTACATTGGGGTTCATTGTTCTCTAACCAATATGCTGATAAATTGACACGGTTTTCACAGTTATTAGCCTGGGTTCACACGTCGTGGCAAACGGTCACAGTTTGCTGGGATTCACTGAGAAGAAAACAAACATTTTTGACCACGACGTGTAATCCCAGCCTTAGGCTACATTCACACGAGCGTATCCGATTCAAGCGGGTGAAAAACGCGTGTGAATCTGGTCCGGGTGTGTTGCGTTATGCATCAGTGTGCTTTGGGAGTAAAATGCGTTATTCACGCACTCGCAAAGCACATTTTTTTTCTCTCAATTGAATGGGCAAATCACGCACCGCACACGCATGTGCATCCATGTGTGGTGTGTGGTTCTCACGCACTCATTGACTTCAATGGGCACATCGGTGTGTGAAAGCTCACCAATATAGGACATGCAGTAAGTTTCACATAGAGGACTCTCACTGCGTGAAAACTCACGCCTGTGTGAACGGCCCCATTGAAATCAATGGGGACGTGTGCTGTGCATGGTTTCAACACAGCACACGGACGAGATTCACGTTCGTGTGATTGGGCCCTTAGGCAAATAGTTTCCCAGAGCAAAAAGGAGTTTTCCAAACAAAAAAAAAAAAATTACATTAAACCTTCATATAAAGCTTTGTAGACGTCAACACAAAAATATAATATAGCTATGCTCTCAGAATGTGGCAACACCAGAGCAAATGCTCAAATTTTTTTTTAAAAACCAAACTGTTTTATTGTGAAAGTGATCTAAATAGGTTTACAGGATTTCAATTTGTGTAGCATCCACCTGGCATGGAGTCTCGATCTGGTTTACATTTTAGTGAATGAGAAGTCATTGTTCCTTTCAGAAAAGTATATTACAGCTATTTCTTAGCTATGTGTGTCCTTGATGCTTAGGAGAAACTTGTTGTAAGAGATGCATGGTAACCTCAAAGTTGAAACAACTCTTTCATAGGGAGTGAAGGGAGCGAGATAAGAATTTGTTCACGCCTGGTGGGAGGGAATGAAGCTGGTATTGCGTTCTTGCCAGAGAATTTGCAGGTGTTAAGCCTGAAGGAAGCATCTAATGAAAAAAAAAAAAATGTTACATTTGAAATGTATTGTTTGTCTGATTGGCTCAACATGAAAATGAAATATTCTCATTGTATGCTATTGGCTGAATCAGCGTTTGTCATGATGTAAATGATTGGCTGAAATCAGGCCTATTCCCTTTTTGAAAGATATTATTAATAAAGGTCACCAGAATTTGGACTTCGATACCGATACTTCATGTAGTATTGCAATACTCTATAGCAAAACGATACTTTTGCCAACAATAATAATTAAAAAAAAAAGTTCTTCCATTTTCTGATGAGGCACGTGGTGTGATGAATTGTGAACCTCCATGTGCTGCACATTAATAATTAACCCCATCATGTTTCGCACAGTCATAATGGACAACATTGTGTTAGTGTGAGGTACATGATGGGGTTAGTTACTATTAATGTGAGGCACATGGAGGTTCAAAATTCATAATACCTCGTGCCTCACATTAATAAATGAAAGCAAGCAGTTTTAGGTTTACGCTGTTATAAAATAAAAACAACACTAGAATCTCTCTCCCCCTCTCATTGATGCTGCGGTCAGTCTTGATCGCAGCATTCAGTGGAATAGCAGCGGAGAGGAGGTTTCTCTGATCTCCGCCGATAGAGGTTGCGTAATACAACCATTGCCCCGCTCCTGACAAGTGCGCACGCGGTCAGCATGAGGAGATGCGACCAGTGCTGCACTAATGAGCGGTGGTTCAGGCAATGGGGGTGTTTTGCAGTGCAACCGCCACTCTCTGCCTTCAGTGCCGCCGCTGATTAGTGCAGCGCTGGCCGCATCACATCATGCTGACCGCACGCACATGTTAGGAGTCAGTAGCGGGGCAATGGCTGTATTACTCAGCCCCAGCCCCGCTCTCATACATTCATGTATCACTATACTAAGCTGTGCGGCTTAGTCTTGAAATATATGAAATAACAGTATCGAACCGTTTGAGGGTGCACGGTATCGAAAAGTATCGATGCATCGTGCATCCCCGAGTCAGAGGAGTATTTTGAGCATACAAGCAGCGTGTGTTTCTTACGTTTCTCCGATATAACCTACAATTTTGATCGGGATAAATCCCCTGGGAGGGTATCGGTTGACATACCCATTACAAGTTTGTCTAATATATTTTGGGCCATGATTGCATCAACAGCAGTAAAACAAACAAAAAATAAAGTAGTATTACATATTTACACCGAAATGGTGCTATGAAAATATATAACTCATTCTGCAAAAAGGAAAAAGAAAAAAAAAAAAAAAGTTAATTGAAAGATATACAGCTTTCGTAATGCTCCGATTGGAAGGGGGGGGGGGGGGACCCTGCATTCTGAAGTACCAAAATAAGCACTGTTTTTACGGGAGTTAAAGATTGCCAAAAACACGAACGCTCAATAAATATACCTTGAAATGGGTATTCCAGCTGACAGCATTTTTCACCTATACCCTGGATAGGTGATAAATGGTAGAACAGTGGGGGTCCGACCACTGGGCTGTTTCCATCAGTCCCCTAGACTTTAAATATAGCGGCACTGCACATGCCTGGCCACGGCTCCATTCAAACTACCCCTAGCCATTGTGTGGCAGCTGGGACCCCTGTTCTGGCAATTGGTGGGGGTCCCAGTGGTTTGACCCCCACCGATCTAGCATTTATCACCCATCCGCTGGTAGGCTGGCATACCCCAGGTAGGGGGGGGGGGTCGGGTATGGGATTAGAGATCGAGATATATAAACATTAAAGAAATGTGTTGTTCTAGTATCTTAGGCATTCTTAAAAAGTAGTGTTTTTTTTAACCCTTTAATGACCAGCCTATTTTAAACCTTAATGAACAAGCCATTTAACTTTATTTTTGCTTCGACATAGCTGTATAATGTCTTGCTTTTTGCGGGACAAGTTGTATTTTTTAATAGCACCATTTTGGGGTATATAATTTGATTTTTTTTTTTAAATCTCATGAAAAAGTTCTGGCTCTCAGAATATTGCGATGCAAAATGTGCAGTGTTCCAAAAGTGGATAACATCCGGCGACATTTATCAATGAGACACTGGCCACATATCTATGAATTGTTTATTTACCCCATTATACCCCCTTATTGTACCCGGATGTACTCCACGCAGCCTACATATGCCCTGATGTACTCCGCACAGATTAATTTTATAATGTGGGGGCATATGTAAAATACAAGCAAAACCCCAAACAGAACTACTACCAAGCACAATCTGCACTTCAAAAGCCAAACGACACTCCCGTTCTTCTGAGCCCTGCAGTGTGCCCAAACAGCAGTTTACGTTCACATATATGGCACACCAAACCCGGAAGAACCCGCTTAACACTTTGAGGTATTTGTCTTCAGTGGCACAACATATTGTGCCCTAAAATGGCGTTCCAGTGAAAATTTTTATTTTTCACTCTGCACCATCCACTGCGCATTAACCCCTTCGCGCACCACGACTTAGAGGCTCTGTCACCAGATTGTAAGTGCCTACATAATCTGATCGGCGCTGTAATGTAGATAACAGCAGTGGTTTTTATTTTGAAAAACTATCATTTTTGAGCAATTTTAGATTTATGCAAATTAGTTTTAATAGACAGCTGGGCGTGTTTTTACTTTTGACCAACTGGGGGTTGTGACGAGAAGTGTACGACGCTGACCAATCAGTGACTAATCAGCGTCATAAACTTCTCATTGTTCCAGCCCATTGTTCCAGTGGGATTGTGCAGTGAAAGAAGCTGGGCTGGAACAATGAGAAGAAGTGCAGGACGCTGATTGGTCAGCCTCATACACTCCTCTGTACAACGCCCAGTTGGTCACTTCAGGACTGAGCCTGTTTTGGCCTTGTGGATACAGACCAATTTTTCAAATCTGACATGTGTCACTTTATGTGGTAATAACTTGGGAATGCTTTTACCTATCCATGCGATTCTGAGATTGTTTTCTCGTGACATATTGCACTGTATTTTAGTGGAAAAATGTAGTATTGGTTTGTGAAAATCACCAAACTTTAGAGAAAATGTGCAAAAATTAGCATTTTTCTAAATGTAAATGTAACTGCTTGTAAGACAGATCGTAATACCACACACACAATAGTTACTAATTAACATTTCCCATGTGTTTACTTTATGTTGGCATCGTTTTTTTGAACATCCTTTTATTTTAGTTTTCTAGGACAATACAAGGCTTAGAACTTGCAGCAATTTCTCATATTTTCAAGAACATTTCCAAAACCTATTTTTATAGGGACCAGTTTAGTTCTGAAGTGGCTTTGAGGGCCTTATTAGATTAGAAACCCCCATAAGTCACCCCATTTTAAAAACTGCACCCCTTAAAGTATTCAATACAGCATTTAGAAAGTTTCTTAACCCTTTTGGTGTTTCACAGGAATTAAAGCAAAGTAGAGGGGAAATTTTCAAATTTATTTTTTTTGTCAGAAAATCCATTTAAATCCATTTTTTTCTGTAAGGCCTCATGCACACGACCGAAGCAATGTGCACGGCTGTGATTTTCGGGTCGGCTAGCCACAGAGTGTCAGCCGCGAGCCGCCCGCAAATCGCGGGCTGTGCACATGGCCACGGTCATTATTTACTGCTGTGATCAGACTATGTTTTCCCCCCAGTACTAAGGCTGCTTGTAGCAGCCTGTACTGGGGAGATGCCGGGCTGCGGGGAGCGCCCGTGTGCTCTGTTAGGAGCACACATATTTGAACGGGCTGCAGGCACAAGAACCAGCTCTGCAGCCCGTTAATGGGGTGGTCAGGAAGGGGTTAAGAAACTAATTAGCATAAATACAAAATTGCTCATGACTTGCTCAAAAATGATAGTTTTTCAAAATAAAAACCACTGTTTCCTACATAATCTGATCGGCACTGTAATGTAGATAGGCCACTGTGATGGATGGTCAAATTGCTTATGTTCTCTGTATTAAATTACACTATGAATTATCAAGCAGGATGCCGGATTATGAAGATATGTATTCTCCATTTTGTAATGACCTCTTTCTGGTTCTGCTTGAGTCACAAGGGAATTAGTGATTTCTTCGTGTGGCCTTCAATACTGGTAGATGGAAGTCTGGCAGAACGCCTAGACCTGAAATAATCATCATATTTGTAATTCTTTTCTTCTCCGTATTTCACACACATATATGAAATCATCACATAGACTTATGAAAACCTCCTACATTTCTATTGTTTGTAGGCCAGGATTTGCAGGTGTTAGAAAGATCACGTGACCTCAGTGGGAAGGTACCCTATGACGTATTTTCAGTCTACGTGTGAAATGTTATGATTGGTTGTTCCATGAAAGGTAACACCCTGATTAGAGGGTACGCCCTGAGGGTATATTAACTTATGTATCTTGATAATAAATGACTATTGATTGAGACAACAGATTGCTATTGTCTTTATTGATCTCCCGATGCACTGCTGATACTTCAATTACCATATTTGAATACCACCTGACAAAGCAGAGGGAGCCCATTAGAGCACCCATCCCAAAGGAGCTACCTGGAAAGGGTTTCTTAGACACCACTTAAAATCTGGTGACAGAGCCTCTTTAATAGCACGTCGTGGTGCGAGGGGCGATTTATGGAGCGTGCTCACGTGCTAAGCCTGTGCCATTCGCTGCGGATGTCAGTTGTGTATTACAGCTAACAGACCGGAACAGCGATCGTGCGTTTACAGGAGCCTATAAAAATGACAATATACTGAAACACAGTATTGCAGTGTATTGTACCAGCGATCGAATGATAGCTGATTCAAGTTCCCTAGGGGGACTACTAAAACGTGTAAAAAGAAAAAAAAAAAAAAAAGAAAAGTTAATACTAGTGACATTTTTTTTTTAAATAAGTAGAGAAAAAAATGGGGAAAGGTTTTAAATAAAAGTAATGTAAAATAAACCCCCCCACAAAATTGGTATCGCTGCGTCCGTAAAAGTCCGAACTATAACAATATACCATTATTTAACGCGCACAGCGAAAGCCGTAAAAAATAAAGAATTTAAAAAACGGCAAAATCTTTTTTTGGTCACCTTAGCTCTGGAAAAAAAAAAATCATAAAAAAAAAAAAGTTCAAAAGTTGCGTACCAATAAAAACTACAGCTCATCCCCAGAGGCATGATCTAGCAGGCATTCACGACAGGCAGACCTGGGGGCCTCTATTAGGCCCCCAGCGATCTTATCGCCGGGTGTCGGTGAGGGAGAGAGGGAGCTCCCTCCCTCTCTCCAAAACCACTCAGATACGGTGCACGCTATTCAGCACCGCATCTGAGGGGTTAAACGGGTGAGATCTATACGAATATCGATCTCACCCGGTCGAGCAGGGAGATTTGACAGCTCCCTGCTCCGTTTACTTATTGCGATGAAGCGACGTAAAAAGTCTATTGCATCGGAATAAGGCCCGTTAGTGACCGACGTAGAAACACTATGGGCCGGTCACTAACGGGTCAAACCTATCCAAGCGATTCTGAGATTGTTTACTCGTGAGACAATGGGCTTTAGGTTAGTGGTACAATTTGGTCGATATATTCAGTGTTTGTGAAAAATGGCAAAATTTTGAAAAATTTTCATTTTTCTAAATTTAAATGCATCTGCTTGTAAAGCAGATTGTTATACCACACAAAATAGTTACGAATTAACATTTCCCACGTTTATTTTAGATTTGCATCGTTTTTTTAAACCATTCTTTTTGGACGTTACAAGGCTTAGAACAGAATAGCAATTTTTCAGATTTTTAAGAACATGTCAAAAGCCTTTGAGGGGTTTATGTATTAGAAACACCCATAAAACACCCCATTTTAAAAACTAGACCCCCTCAAAGTATTCAAAACCGCATTTAGAAAGTTTAACCCTTTAGGCATTTCACAGGAATTAAAGCAAAATGGAGGTGAAATTTGAAAATTTCATTTTTCTTGCTGAATTTCAATTTTATTCATTTTTCTGTAACACAGAAGGTTTTACAAAATAAATACTACTAAATATGTATTGTCCAGATTCTGCAGTTTTTAGAAATCTCACATGTGGCTCTAGTGTGCTCGTGGACTAAAACACAAGCCCCAGAAGCACCTAGTGCATTTTGGGGCCTCTTTTTTATTAGAATATATTTTAGGCAGCATGCCAGGTTTGAAGAGGTGTCGAGGTGCCAAAAAACAGTAGGAATTCCCCAAAAGTGACCCCATTTTGGAAACTACACCCCTCAAGGAATTTATGGGTGTTGTGACCATTTAGACCCCACAGTTTCACAGAATTTATTTGAATTGGGCTGTGAATTAACCAATTTTTTCATTTTTTCCAAGATATAGTTTTGGGTCAAAAAGTCTTATTTTCACAAGGAATAAAATACCCCATTTTGTTGCCCAATTTGTCCTGAGTGCAGCAATACCCCATTTGTGGTGATAAACTGCCGCTTGGGCCCATGGGAGGGCTCAGAAGGAAAGGACCACCATTTGGAGCTTTTCTGGTGCGAAGTCATGTATGCAGAAGCCCCTGAGGTACCAGTACAGTTGAAACCCCCGAGAAGTGACCACATTTTAAAAACTACACCCCTTAAGGCATTCATCTAGAGGTTTAGTGAGCATTTTGACCCCACAGGTACTGTGTAAAAGATAAGGCGCAGCAGATGGTGCAGAGTGAGATTTGCAAATATATATATATATATATATATGCCATGTCAGTGTCCGATCTATTGTGCCCAGCATGTGCCACCGGAGATATACACCCCATAAACTGTAATGTGGGTTAACCCGGGTACGGCCATACCCTACATGTTGCAGTTATCTGCTTCCTGGGCACATGGCAGGGCTCAGAACGGAAAGAGGAGGGGGATAAGCTGTGCGGAGAGCATCAGGGTAAACTAAAAATCAAGGGATGTATGGTAATTCTAAAACAATCTTTCATACAGAGCCCTGGTTTTTCGGGACACGTGTCGCATTGGTATAGTGTGTCCTTCCTTATCCCCCTCATTGATCAGACTCTGCAACTCTTGACTTTTTCCCATTGTTGCCAGTTTGGGGAACTTATCCTGGAAGATGTTGCCCTGGTAATATGCGTGTGGGCTCACTTCCAGAAGTACTGGGTGCCCCCCTTCCTGGTCCCTAAAGATTAGGTTCTTGATAACCACCTCTCAAAATTCCAGGAAAGTTACCCTCTGGCCTGTAGATCAACGTAGCACGTACGCGTTGTACAATGCCATCTGTATGATGTGCACGGCCAACTTATTATACTATACCACACCCTCGATCTCCGCACGGCGCTGTAGGGCTTCAGGACTTGAACTGACAAGTCCACCCCTCCCATGTACCTATTGTAGTGCAGGTTGCAGTCTGGTTTGGGGGTCTCTGTACTGGTACATGGGTACTGGTGTGGCCATGTATTGTCAATACAAGGACATCTCTATTGTCCTTGTACTTGACACAATCGATTGCTGCTAGATTGTGCCCTGCTCTCACCCTTCTCCAGAGTCTTAGGTAGACCTCTTTTTTTTCTAGCAGTGCCGCATGCCACAGTACTTCTGGAAGCGAGGCATTTGAAGAGTGGGACGCTGGTATAAAAATGATCCAGGTAGACTGCTACCTAAATTTTTAATTTTGTTTTTATAGTTGACTTCCCCGACACTAAACCTAACTAGGGCAAGGGTTCCTAACACTAAACCTAAGTAGATTTTGTGTGAACTTCCCGGACACTAAACCTAACTACGGCGACTATTCCCTGACACTAAACCTACCTATATTATTCCGAGCTTTCCGGACACTAAACCGAACTACGGTGACGGGTGCCTGACACTAAACCTAGCTAGATTATTCCAAGCTTTCCTGGCGCCAACAACGGATTTTATGTGAACTTCCCTGACGCTAAACTGAACTACAGTGATGGATCCCTAACGCTAAACCTAACTATGGTGACTGATTCCTGACGCTAATCCTAACTGACTTATTCCTGATGCTAAATTCCCTGACGCTATACCCGACACTAACTAACCCTAATACTAATCTGTTGACTTTCTAAACTGGCAATTTTTTTTTAGATTTATTTTATAAAGAATATAAAAAAAAACCTCCGGGACCAGGGAAATATGTGGCCCTGAAGACTCAAAAGTGGTCAGTGATCGAGATCACTGACCAAAAACGTGGGTGACAAGGGGAACACAGGGACAGGAGTGGGAAGTGGATACAAGTTGGTAAAAGCAAAATAATAAAATTATATTTTTGTTATTTTTTAACTGCTCTGCCTCTCTCCGACTAACCAACTCCAACAGAGTGCGGGTGCGGCAGGATCTGAGGTCAGAGCAGGAAATTTCGTATTCGATCGCTGCTATTGGTCGGTCACTAACTAACCAATAGCAGCGATCGCGAAGGCGGGACCACTACGATTGGTCCCTGCACACTAAGCTGTGATAGCCTGCTGTCGGAAACAGCAGGCTTCACAGCTCTATGAAACGCTGGGGGAAAATGGTGATACATTTCACCCTGGACGTACTATATTGGCGCTGAGCGCGAACGATGCAGTTAGCGTGACGGAATAGTACGTCGCTGAGCGTGAAGGGGTTAAGGAGTAAAACACTTTCTGAATGCAGTTTTCAATACTTTGAGGGGTGTCGTTTTGGGTCATTTCTGGGGATTTTATAATATATAGGGCCCTCAAAGACTTGGGCCTTTATTAGGCCCCCTGGCTGCCATAGAAGACACAGACACCCTGCGTGTCTGTGCCAGTGGGGTGAGAGAGCGAGCTCCCTGCCTCTCTCCAAAACCACTCAGATATGGCGCTCGATATTGAGTGCCGCATCTGAAAGGTTAAACGAGCGGGATCGATACGGATATTAATCTTGCCAGTTAGAGCAGGGTTGATCCCAGCCCTCAGCTACCGGAGGTAGATGAGAGCAGGGAGATACGACAGGTCCCTGCTCCATTTATTTACTCTGATACAGCACCGTAAAAAGGCTACTCCATCAGAATAAAGCCAGTTCGTGGCCGCCGTAAAAACACTATGGGGCAGTCACTAACTGGTTAATCTTTCAGAAAAACACATTTATTGTTAAACATATGCAATGCTATTCACAAATACAAAACTTAATTTAGTGTCAAAAGAAGAAAAAAAAAAAGAAAAAAGGCAGTTTTCCCCATGAGACACATTTAGGACATATCCACAGGATACGTCATAAATGTCTGCGAGACCAACCTCGGTGAGCCACACCAATCTCCAGAACAGGCCCCCCTAAACCCCGTTGTAGCTTTGTCTAATCTCGCTGCCTCCCGGCCACTTCCTGGTTATGTGGTCAGGAGTTCTGAAAATAGCGTAGCTCGCTGATCTACGCGGTTTCAGTAACTCCCATAGTAGTGAATGGCAGTTACGGAAGCAGCGTAGCATGTGAGCTACACGGTTTCCGTAAGTCCCATAGTAGTGAATGGTAGTTACGGAAACCGAGTAGCTCAATTTCACATTTCTTTTTTCCTTTAGCAACTGATCCACTATAAAAATAGACAACACACGGATGCCGTCCGTGTGCTACCCATTTTCTTTAAAAAAAAAAAAAAAAAAAAAAAAAGTGTACGCATGTACCCCATAATTGTACTAATAAAGACTACAGCTCCGCCCACTCTGCTCCATCCACGAAAAAATAAATAAACTTCTGCTTCTCCGAATATGTAGATACAAAAACATGATATTTATTTTTGTGTTTTTATGGTGTAAAGCTAGTAAGACAAAACAAAAACTATATAAATTTGGTATCGCCAGAATCATATTGACCCACAGAATAAAGTTAACATGTTGTTTATACTGCAAAGTAAATGTCAAAAAAAAAAAAAAAAAAGTTATAAAAAAATAAAATAAAATCAGTGCCAGAATTTTGGGGTCTGCCTCAAAAAAATTGATTAAATATATTTAACAAAAAAAAAAAAAAAAAAGAGCCCTCACACATCTGTAAATAGAATATAGAAAAGTTATGACTCTCGGAACGCAATTACGCAAAAATGATGGCCCAGACTAATTTATAAGTTTAACAGTTTTTCGCCCAAACCACCACATCATTTGCTGGACCCCACATATTGACCCCGCAGACGCAGCAGGGAAGATGACGTTTTGGGTCCTTGTGTTGCATACGGGGCTAGTGAAGAAGCCAAAGATTAGGCAATACTGGGAGCTTGTATATTTTGTACAATACCCCGGATTTACCACATAGCCGTGTCCCAAGGTACAAAAAAAGCTGGCTGTGCAACATACAGATGGCTTTGTATAACGCTTCCCTAATGTGCAGGTCAGATGGGAACATTCCTTCAGTTTTAAGAGGTAATAATCAAAGCCCTAATATTTTGGTAACAGGAAGGAAGAGGAGCCCAAGCACATCTGCCCCTAAAAGTAATCTCCGCTGCAAGCGAGGCCGCTTGTATTATACTAGTGCAACACTTTCTCAGTGAAGTTCCCCAAACTGCAAACGATAGAAGGACTCAAAAAAGGTGCAGAGTGTGTTCCAAAAAAGGAATAAGAATGGACTCTATTAGTGTGACCCGTCCCAAAAAACCTGGCTTGTGAATTAACACTTTGACCGCCAATACGCCTTTTCACGATGGCATGCCAGAGCGCCGATGACCTGTGCCGGCTAAAGCGGGTGTCGGGCGGTCTAAAGACAGCCGGACACCTGCACTAATGGGCGGGATCGATTTCAGCATCTATCTCACTCGTTTAACCCCTTAGATGCAGCGCTCAATAGCGAGCGCCGCATCCAAGTGGTTTTGGAGGGAGGATGCTCCCTCTCAGCCCATCGGCATCCTGCAATTGCAGGGTGCCAATGGCTTCTATGGCAGCCAGGGGCGCCCAGGTCTGCCCTTAGTGGATGCCTGTTAAGCCATGCCTGAGGCTAGGCATGACCTAGCAGGTGCCTGTCAGTTTTAGGCTGGGTTCACACGACCATGTTACGTCCGTAATGGACGGAACGTATTTCGGCCGCAAGTCCCAGACCGAACACACTGCAGGGAGCCGGGCTCCTAGCATCATAGTTCTGTACGACGCTAGGAGTCCCTGCCTCGCTGCAGGACAACTGTCCCGTACTGTAATCATGTTCAGTACGGGACAATAGTTCCACGGGGAGGCAGGGAACATAACTATGATGCTAGGAGCCCGGCTCCCTGCGCGGTGTTTGGTCCGGGACTTGCGGCCGAAATACGTTCCGTCCATTACGGACGTAACATGGTCGTGTGAACCCAGCCGTACAGGCAATAGTACGCTGCAATACAGAAGTATTGAAGTGTATTATAAAACCCCACTTTTTCCCCTTACAAACTGCTTTAGTATTAAAAAATAAAAAAGTTACACATATTTGGTGTCGCCGCGTCCATAACGACCCCGACTATAAAGCTATTCCATTACTTAACCCGCACGGTGAATGTCGTAAAAAATGAAATAAAAAACGACAGAAAAATTGCTGTTTTCTGTGAATCCTGACTTTAAAAAAAAAATGTGACAAAAAAGTGATCAAAAAGTCGCATCTACTCCAAAACGGTACCAATAAAAACTACAAGTCTTCCCGCAAAAAAAGCCCTCATACAACTGCATCGGCGAAAAAATAAAAACATTTCGGCTCTTCAAATATGGACACACAAAAACAAATAATTTTGAAAAAAAAAGCGTTTTTACTGTGTAAAAGTAGTAAAACATACAAAAACTATACAAATTTGGTATCGTTGCAATCGTAACAACCCGCTGAATAAAGTTAGTGTTATTTATATCACACGGTAAACGGCGTAGATTTAGGACGCAAAAAAAGAGTGGCGAAATTTCAGATTTTTTTCTATCCCCCCCCCCCCCCAAAAAAGTTAATAATAATCAATAAATAATATGTACCTCAAAATGGTGCTATTAAAAAATACAACTTGTCCCGCAAAAAACAAGACCTTATACAGCTATGTCGACGAAAAAATAAAAAAGACGATGGAAAATCTTAAAAAATAGCCTTGTCATTAAGGTCTAAAATAGGCTGGTCATTAAGGGGTTAAGGTTTAAAATGGGCTGGTCATGAAGAGGTTAAGGATTGCTTCAAAGCGTACCACACATCCATAGGTTATTCATTTATTATTTATCCAATTATTTTCCACTGTATTATGCCCTGATGTACTCCGCCCAGCTTGCGTATGCCCCCATATTATAAACGGAGATACTAGAAAACCCCAAACGAAAAACTACTATAGGGTATTCCTGCACTTGGGAGAATCCAATTAACCAATTATGGAGTGCGTCTCCCCAGCGGCACAACATACATGGCACTAAAATGGCTGCTCTGTGGGAAACGTAATGTTCACTCTGCAAGATTCATGGAGAACTAATTTCTGGAGAACACCTATGGGCTCAAAATACGCACTACTTCACTAGCTGAGGCCTTGAGGGGTGTAGCTTTTAAAATTGGGTAACTTCTTTGGGGTTTCTTTTATTATTTCACCTCAGAGCCTTTCCTAATGGTGTGTAACGCGGTGTAAAAATCACCAAATTAAGCCTGTACATGATGCTCACTTCCCCGTCGTATGTCCAGGCAAAAGTTAAGGCCACATGTAAAAAGGGTTTCTAAAATGTGGAAACCCAGAATAAACGAGTCTTTTCACAGTAACACAAGATATTGTACTAAATTCTGTGGAAAAATTGCAATTTTCACTCGAACATCCATCGTGCACGGATTTCTGCAAGACGCCTGTGGGGTCAAAAGGACCACGACAGCCCTAGATTCATTGCTTGGGAAGGGCTTCCACTGGTGCCTCAGGGTTTTTGCAATTGTGACATTCGGTCGACAAACCTTTACAGCAAAATCTGCGCTCTAAAAAGCAAATGTTTATTTCTGTGGCCCAAGTCCAAACATTTCCTTGCAACACATCTGTGGTCAAAATGCTCACTACACTCCTAGATTCATTTTTGGAGTGTTGCCGTTTCTTTCCTATGTTTTGGCACTTCAAGGCCTCTAGACATGAAATAGTGCCTGAAAAACATCCTAATGAATAAAAAATTAAAGCAGGATGACCCCAAAATGCACAGGGAGCTCAGCTGTTTCCGCAATCCCAGCCACTTAATTAACCTCCTCCTGGATGCGACGGCCACCTCACTGGATGGGGTTGAGGGACCCGTTCTCAAGGTAGATGCGGGTTTCAGCTCTGGGACCCGCACCTATCAGACATTGGTATCATATCCACAGGATAAATGTCTAAAATATGAATACTCTTAAGGAATCAGATACTGAAGCTAAACAATTCCGACAAACTTTTACCTGCATCAGCTCTTGAACGCTGAGCGGCTGCCTTCCCAAAAGGAGTCTTCATTCATCTGTGTATGCAAGGGGCAGCAATGCTGCCAAACTAGGGTGAAGACTAGTCACTCCAAGTCTGATGTAGTACTTGCCATCTACATGGAAAAGGCACCCTTCTTTCCACCTTGCAGACCAATAGTTATTCAACCATAAAGTGCTCCTACCAAACGAAGAGTAATCTGCAAAACAAAATCAAGATTTTCAGAAGTTCTCGTCTACAAATAATTGTGTAATATTTCTTTATAAAACAGTTATTTCCCATTTAAAAAGATCCACGTGGGAGTCTGAGATGGGTTAATGGGACAATCATCGCCTGACTACCAAAGCAGGTCAGAACATTTTTAGACCGTGCTCCCTTAATGCAGATAAAGAAAAAGTAAGTTGTACAATTGGTCATGATAACAATTCAATACAATCTCGTGCCATCCAGTAAAAATAAATATATACCTTATTTTTAATTTATTTTAAACATGGGATTCTATTGGCACAGATGGAATTCATCAGAGGCATTAGTTGGCCATCTGTTGCCCATAGAGTCCCATGGTAAAAAAAAAAAAAAATTGTATATGTTTAGTACTTTTTTACTGGATGTCTGGGACGTACGGTAGACGTGTTTTTTTTTTGCTTTTTTTAGCATGGGAGTCTACGTGCAACTTATGGCTTTCCGTCTGAGGCCTACTTTTTTTTAGGTCTGTTTAAATCCAGGATGTACAGAGCGAGATTTTAGAGAGAGAAAGAAAGGGAGGACATCTGTACAGTCTTATCAAACTTCTCTACAGTATTCAGTCCTTGACAGGAAGGTTTTCAGGGAGGACATTTTACCTGATAAGTGTGGTATAAAATACGTACCATAATCATTACTAAAACTTTCAAGTTCTCACACTTCGAGCCTAGTTTTTCAACATCTGGAATGGAAGACCATCACGATGGCCTCATACACATTAGATTCTTATCAAAATCTGTAAGGCTTATATTCAACTGTAGTATTAAATCTTAAGACTACATAAATATAAGTAAAGTACACATTTAGGGTCAATGCACATGGGTTTACGTGCGGCTTTGCAGCACGGATTTGCGTGCAAATCCGCAGAGTAATACAGTACCAGCATAGTCAAGGAGATTCCAGGAAATCTTATGTACACTGGTATTTTTCTGAAATTGACCTGTGGCGCGATTTTTTAGAATCTGCAGCATGTCAATTTATCTTGCGTTTCCGCTCGCGAATTCCATCTGTCTAGTGCAGAGAAAAAGAAAAAAAGAAAGAAAAAAGAAAGAAAAAACAAAATCCACAGCATGAAAACGCGCCAAAAAAACGCATCAGAGCATGCACCTTTTGGTGCGTTTTTTTCCTGCAAATTTCTTGAGGCTTCCTGCAGCAAAATATGCAACATGTGCATGTAGCCTTAGGACTTATTCACACGACCGTAGTATAGGTCCGTGTGACGGCCGTTAAAACAGCGGCCATCACACGTACGCATGTATTTCAATGGGGCCGTTTTTTTCCCACAGATCTTTCACACGGTCCATTAAAACTAGGACATATCCTTCAGTTTTCAAGGATCCCTCAATAGACTCAAGTCTATGAGGGATCTGTGAAAACCGGTCCCGCACGGGTGAAACTCAGATGTGAAAAACTGAGTTTGCACACGGTCGTGTGCAGCGAGCCCAAGTATGCGTGTTCTCCCCTACATTTCATTTTGAGAGTTTTTATTTCTTTTTATTTTTTATCACCACAAATATCAGGTTGGCGGAGGCTACACTGTTTGAAGCAAAGTTGCCTGAAAGTGGTTGCTAGTGTTAAAAGAAACGTTTAAAAAATAATTAAAAAAAAAAAAGCAAAGCCTAAACTTACCGTCGGGCATTGTCATAGCGATGCATCCCTCTATTCTCCATGTAGCCCAGCCTACTGGGATGACACTGCAGCAGTCACATGGGATAAACGTCATCTCAGGAGGCCGGGCTGCACAGAGAACATAAAAATGAGTCGCTAGGACAATGCCAAGGGGGTCTGCATTAGCATCTCATTCATTTTTTTTTTGTTTAAAAATATTTTTTTGTTTGCAATTTTTTCAACTTTTCCGTCGTAAAAAAAACGCAACATTTGCCATTTGTTGCAGTTGCAACAGAAAAACAGCACTGTCGCAGAATAAATTCACATGCTGCGGATAAAAAGAAAAAAAAAAGGAGGACGCACCACAGTCGTACTTTATGAACATTTTCTAGGCAAATTTTTTCCAGGGTGTGGAGGAGATTTGTTCAAATCTCATCCACTCTGCTGATGCTGTAATACACTGCGGGTTTTCCCCAATTAAAATCAGCTGCGGAAAGTCTGCAGCTAATCCGTATCAACATCCCCTCATTTTTAATTATCCCCAAAACACTTCAATTTGCCATAACCAGACAACCTTTATAAACCTCACACCCTTAGCCATTCCCTAACAGAAAATGGCAAAGATCAGCAGGAGACTGACTAACTTATACATTCTCTGCAGGACTTCTACAAGACGGTCTCAGGAACAAGCAGAAAATCACACAGTCCGACAAACAGTGGGGGCAAATTTATCCATCTGGAATCACACATGCAGCTTTTGATGCAGTTTTGAGCCAAAGCCAGGAATGGATCCAACAAGGAGACGACGTATACAGTGAAGGAAATAAGTATTTGATCCCTTGCTGATTTTTTAAGTTTGCCCACTGTCAAAGACATGAACAGTCTAGAATTTTTAGGCTAGGTTAATTTTACCAGTGAGAGATAGATTATATATAAAAAAAAAAAACAAAAAAACACAAATCACATAGTCAAAATTATATATAATTATTTGCATTGTGCACAGAGAAATAAGTATTTGATCCCCTACCAAACATAAAGGGTTCAACCTCCTCCAGACCAGTTACACTCTCCAAATCAACTTGGTGCCTGCATTAAAGACTGCTGTCTTACATGGTCCCCTGTATAAAAGACTCCTGTCCACAGACTCAATTAATCAGTCTGACTCTAACCTCTACAACATGGGCAAGACCAAAGAGCTTTCTAAGGATGTCAGGGACAAGATCATAGACCTGCACAAGGCTGGAATGGGCTACAAAACCGTAAGTAAGACGCTGGGTGAGAAGGAGACAACTGTTGGTGCAATAGTAAGAAAATGGAAGACATACAAAATGACTGTCAATCGACATCGATCTGGGGCTCCATGCAAAATCTCACCTCGTGGGGTATCCTTGATCCTGAGGAAGGTGAGAGCTCAGCCGAAAACTACACGGGGGGAACTTGTTAATGATCTCAAGGCAGCTGGGACCACAGTCACCAAGAAAACCATTGGTAACACATTACGCCGTACTGGATTAAAATCCTGCAATGCCCGCAAGGTCCCCCTGCTCAAGAAGGCACATGTACAGGCCCATCTGAAGTTTGCAAATGAACATCTGGATGATTCTGAGAGTGATTGGGAGAAGGTGCTGTGGTCAGATGAGACTAAAATTGAGCTCTTTGGCATTAACTCAACTCGCCGTGTTTGGAGGAAGAGAAATGCTGCCTATGACCCAAAGAACACCGTCCCCCACTGTCAAGCATGGAGGTGGAAACATGTTTTGGGGGTGTTTCTCTGCTAAGGGCACAGGACTACTTCACCGCATCAATGGGAGAATGGATGGAGCCATGTACCGTCAAATTCTGAGTGACAACCTCCTTCCCTCCACCAGGACGTTAAAAATGGCTCGTGGCTGGGTCTTCCAGCACAACAATGACCCGAAACATACAGCCAAGGCAACAAAGGAGTGGCTCAAAAAGAAGCACATTAAGGTCATGGAGTGGCCTAGCCAGTCTCCAGACCTTAATCCCATCGAAAAGTTATGGAGGGAGCTGAAGATCCGAGTTGCCAAGCGACAGCCTTGAAATCTTAATGATTTACAGATGATCTGCAAAGAGGAGTGGGCCAAAATTCCATCTAACATGTGTGCAAACCTCATCATTAACTACAAAAAACGTCTGACTGCTGTGCTTGCCAACAAGGGTTTTGCCACCAAGTATTAAGTCTGGTTTGGCAAAGGGATCAAATACTTATTTCTATGTGCATAATGCAAATAAATATATATAATTTTGACTGATTTTCTGTTTTGTTTTTTAATATAATCTATCTCTCACTGGTAAAAGTAACCTAGCCTAAAAATGCTAGACTGTTCAGGTCTTCGACAGTGGGCAAACTTACAAAATCAGCAAGGAATCAAATACTTATTTCCTTCACTGTAAGTACTTCCTTAATATTTCCCATTCCATTTGGCTTTAGCTCAAGAACTACATGTGTGATTTAAGACTAAAAGCCATTTAAATAGACTTTGGTTCATGTAGGCACAGATATGGCTATATGTTTGTAAGCTCAAAGTGAAGAAATCTTTAATGCCCATTATGCTGCCCTTACTATTTCTCCCTCCTTTTGGGTCACATATGGTACTTAAAAAGTCTTAAGATAATTTTAATATGCACTGGGGAATATGGATTATTCAATGTTCCACAGTATAGTGTGTCTCATTAAAATGAAAATTGAGCACACATTCTGTGCGCAAAATATATGCTTAACCCTTTCCGGTAGCTCCACTGGTGATTTACACAGGGAAAGTTTTTTGTTTTTTTTAAATGGCACCCGCTCAGCCGCCGGGTCTCTGCTGTGTTACACAGCAGGGACCCAGCGACAATGCTTGCGATCAGAAGCATATCGAATCGCAAACATTTAACTCCTCAGATGCCGGCGTCAGATGTGACGATCGGCATCAGAGTTGTTTTTTTTTTTACTGCTCCTTTCAGGTCTCAATAGCAATGCACAGGATTTGGCACAGACTGCAAGATCACAATATTGCAGTCTATGGCATAAGCGGTCAAATGATCGCAGGTTCAAGCCTCCTAGGGGGGGGGGAGGCTACAAAATAAAACAAACCGATGAGGTATCCCCGCATCGGAAAATGCCCAAGCTATAAAAAAGACTTGCCAATACGGTGAATGCCGTAGCAGGAAAAAAAAAAAAAAAAAAAAAGGCAAAATGGCCGAATCGCAGTTGTCACTTCAACCCCCCAAAAAAAATTCAATAAAAAGTGATCGAAATGACAGACATTCTCCAAAAACTACATCTTTCCACATACAAAAAGATGCTTTACACAGCTCTGAACATAGGAATATAAAAAAGTTAAAGGGGCTCACAATATGGCGATGCAAAAAAAATAATTTTTTCAAACTTCGGGCTCATGCACACGAACGTATTCACCACGGGCCGTCCGCAATTCGCGGGCCGTGCATTCATTTCAATGAGCCTGGACTGCAAAATACAGCCATAATAAGACATGTCCCATCTTTTTGCGGTCCAGGCTCCCGGTCAATGCACAGACCGTGGAAACCAATGTCGTGTGAATGGGCCCATAGAAATGAATGGGACCTCAATTCACCCGCAGATTTGTGGGGGAATTGCGACCGCAAAAACACGTTAGTGTGCGTGAGGCCTTACCATTTTACAGGTACTAAAACTACTTAAGTTCGGTATCACCATGATCGTACTGACCCGCTAAATAAAAGGTAACGAGTAATTTTCACTGCACAGTGAACTCCGTAAAAACGAAGAAAAAAAAAAAAAAAACACATGAGAAAATGGCAGAAGTGTGTTTTTTATCCCCAATTCCACACCATTCTGAATTTTTTTCCAGCTTCCCAGTACATCATACAATACTAAGTAGTAAATAACATTAAAAAGTACAATTTGTCCCGTAAAAGCTAAAACCCTCATGTGACAGTCAACGAAAAAAATTAAAAGAAGTTCTGACTTTTTGAAGGCGGGGAGGAAAATAAAAAGCATAAAATTGAAAATTAGTCTGGCCCTGAAAGGGTTAAAGGGAACTTTTGATGCACATTATGCTGCCTTCAAGGAGGGCAGCATAATGTAGCGACAGACACGTTGATGTAGCGACAGACACGTTGATTTCAGCGGTCTGTCACTTATCTGCCAACGTGAAGCCGTTTCTAAGGAACTTACATAGCCTGGGCAGCATTAGTAGAGAGGAGCCAGGAGTATTCATGAGCCGTCACACGCTCAACCCGCACTCTCTTGGCAGACCTAGCTGCACCTCTGCAGACGTTGTCTGGGCTCTGCATGTTGCGAACGACTCCCTTTTTTTTTTTTTAAACGTGCATTTTTCCACAGCGGATATTCTGGACGAAAAACTGCACCACAAGCAGGCAGGCACACACAATCGTGTGCAAGATACTTAAAAGGACCAATCGCCAAATTAATCTATCCAGCTTTTTCTGGGTATTTAAGTTCCTTCTCTTCCTGTGCTCAAGTCAGAGCAATTTGGTTCGGTCTAGTGTTCCTTTGCTATTTTGCCTATTAGATTACCTTTTCTCCAAAGACTTCTCTCCTGCTGAGAAAAAAATATGGCATCGGATATTGCAAATTGTTCTTCTCACGATTTAAACTTCTTCCTCCATTATCGGCCAGCTGACAAAAACATGAAGGCCGATGCCTTTTGACCCTGAAGATCAAGATCCTGAAGCTCAATTTATCATTAAACCAGTTGTATTTTATCAGGGGCATCTACATTACATTCCTCTAAAAGACATATCCCCTACCTCTACAAAAACAAATTCTTCATTTGAGCAGTTTCTCCGAGTTCTCTGGACATCCTGGTAGTCAGAAAACATTAGATCTAGTTTCTCATCATTACTAGTGACCTTCTGTCCCAGAACATTAGAGATTATGTTGCAGCTTGCAAGGTTTGTGCTCAAAATGAAGTTTCCCACCAAAGACCTTATGGATTGCTTCATCCTTTGCCACTACCTGATTCTACAAAAAATTTCCACAGTAATGAGTCCATTACAGACTTACCCTCTTCCTCGGTCAACTACGAACCAAATCACTGTAGTCAGTTTCTCGAACATGGCACACTTCATTCCCCTGACTGGACTACCTTCTGCTAAACATCTGGCTACCCTCCAAAACACATTTTCCGCTCGCACGGACTTCCTAAGCACATAGTATCCGACAGAGGATTACAGTTCACTACAAGATTGGAGATAACTTTGCAGCTTACTTGAAGTGGAGTTGGACTTGATCTGCCTACCACCCTCAATCTAGTCGACCAGTAGAATGAAACAAACAATAGAAAACGCTCAGTAATTTTGAGTCTCCTCTGCAAGATAACTGGACCAATCTTCCTCCGTGGCCAGAATTTATCAGAATCATACTAGGGAAGCTACGCAATCTTCACCTTTTTTTTCTGGTTTATGCGTAACATCCTAGAGTTCCTCTGCCAGTTCCAACATGGGGGTTCCAGCAGCTAATCTTGCTCATGCCCACTTCTTACTCTCCGATAGAAGGCCAAAGGGTCTATTACTAAAACAGTATTCAGTTCCAAGAAAAAGGTAGATGAGAAGTGCAGAATTCCTCCTCAATTCCTTCCTGGAAACCAGGCCAGAGTATCCTCCAAAAACATCTGTTTGAGAACTCAGTCTTACGTTTGCACCTTGTTTCTTGGGTCCTTAAAGAGGCTCGGTCACCACATTATAAGTGCCTTATCTTGTACATGATGTGATCGGCGCTGTAATGTAGAAAAACGATAATTTTTGATGGAGTTATGACCTATATTAGCTTTATGCTAATGAGTTTCTTAATGGACAACTGGGCGTTTTACTTTTTGGCCAAGTGGGCGTTGTACAGAGGAGTGTATGACGCTGACCAATCAGCGTCATACACTTCTCTCCATTCATTTACACTGCACTAGCGATATAGCTATATCGCTATGTGCAGCCACATACACAAATACTAACGTTACTGCAGTGTCCTGACAATGAATATACATGTGGCTGCACATAGCGATATAGCTATATCGCTAAGTGCGGTGTAAATTAATGGAGAGAAGTGTATGACGCTAATTGGACAGCGTCATACACTCCTCTGTACAACACCCACTTGGTCATATAGTAAAACACGCCCAGTTGTCCATTAAGAAAATCATTAGCGTAAAGCTAAAAAATAGGTCATAACTAGGTAAAAAATTATCGCTTTTCTAAATAAAAAAAAACACTGCTGTAATCTACATTACAGCGCCGATCACATCATGTACAATATAGGCCACTTATAATGTGGTGACAGAGCCTCTTTAAGTTGTTTTAAAACAAATCAATACCGTCTCTTGCAAACTCCATCTTTCCCAGTCTTGAAAAGAATTGAGAATTTTTAATGCGTCTCTACTCAAGCCACTGATCATAAATCGGTTTAAGGAATACTCCATCTTCTGCTGCAACTTCTTGTCCAGACACGAGGTCACTAGATTTTAGACGCCAAGAGAGTGAGGGAGAAATTGTTGTATATTGTAGCTTGGAAGAACTTTAGCCTAATGAAAGATCCTGGAACATATGGAAAACATTCATGCTCCATCTCTTCTCAGAATTGTATTGTTGGTTTCCCCGAAAGCCTAAAAAGTGGGAGTGTAAGTGAGTTACGGTAACATACGCCGCTCCCCGCCACCCTGTTTTACTTATACACCCGCCATCCTCCTGGGTAGCGCTGTTCCTTCTGAGGTCCGTATCCGGCGGCGTATATTACATTGCTGACGCTCTTTTAAAAGGGTCAGGGCCTAATTCACAAGTGGCGCTCTCCCGCTCTTTTAAAAGGGTCAGGGCCAAGTTAGTTCACCCAGCACTTCCTGGGTTTAAAGGTACTCTTCTTCCTGTTCTCTTTGCCAGAGCAATTTGGTTCTTTATAGTGTTCCTAGTGTACCTTTGCTATAATGTCTATTAGATAACCAGTGTTTAAAACTCTGCCCGTACCTTTGACCATCCCTGCCTGCCCTGACCTCTTGCTGGTGACTCATGACAAACCTCAGCAAGTGGTTAGGGCAGGTGGCAAAGTACCCCCTTACAAACCTTTTTGCCGGTCTTTACCTTTTGCTATACCTTACCACACTTACTTGCACTTTACCTGTTACATTGGCTATCACCAAGGGAGACTGCTCTGGGGTTAGCAACCTGGGCTTCCCCTGCAGCAAAGTCCAGATCCCTGCATAAGGGTTAAAGGGTGAACAGGGGTTTCCTCAGACTACCTGGTTTAGCCCTACATCACATCCCTTGGTGACAAATTGGGTTCACACCACCCCCTGCTGGCCCAATGACAGACAAAATTTAAGAATCACCAATCTTCATACTCAGACGGCAGTGCTGTGAAACCATTTAATGTTAGAACTTATACAATGCTAAAAAGGGATTTTCCCAGAATTAACAATTATCACCTATTCATAGTGAAATGTAGCAGTGGTTGAGGATGCATCTGCTGATCCATTCAACGTCTATGGGACTGACGAACAGCCGAGCGCTGTACTCGGTTTCCATCATTCCTATAGAAATTGAATGGAGCGGCAGCACGCAAGCTTGACTGCCACTCCGTTCCATGTCCACATTGAGGTGGCACAGGGGGTTCAGGATCCCTGTTCTCACGAGCGGTGGGGCTCCTAGCGGTTGCAGGTGATTGTAAACAGAGCATTCCCAGAATCTATAACGGTTGTGCTAAATCATCAATTTTTCACTAATGGGATTTTTCTCCAATAAAACTCCGAAATCGTTAAATAGTAATATGGGTGCAAACTTTGTATGCAAGCCATTTTCAATTCATTTTCCCCAGAAACAAAATGCCATCCACTACAGAGACGAGACAGTATTGCCATGAAAAACGTATTTATTATACGCTAGATTACAAATAGTCATGTTTTTCTCAAGATACTTGGAGAAACATGACCAGGGAAATGCACGGAGGGAATACCTGACTGCTCTTTCAGTATTATATTACACACACATACATACATATATATATATATATATATATATATATATATATATATATATATATATTTTATTTTTTTTTCTACTAGAGGACTCTAGATCTCTACTTCAGGGATTTTAAAAGGCAATGTGTCCCGAAATTATTATTTTTTTTTAAATATTGGTTTGAGTTTGATATTTAAATACATTTTATTTATTTGTGTTGTGTTTTACTTTTTACGTTTTTCATTCTTTTACTTCTCTATGGGGGCTGCCATTTTTTTTTCCATCTCTGTGTGTGTCGATTTTCGACACAAAGTGATGGAATACGGCACACACATCCCCATAGAGAATGCGAACGTGAGCCATTCCATTCACTATAGCGTACGCGGTCTGTGTGGGAGCGGCGCATGCGCCACTCCCACACAGTCCAAATGGAAGGTCTTCGACCGAAGAGACATCCGGCGCCATTGTCTTGTGGGCCGGAAGCCGCGGCCGGACAGTAAGAGGACTACTTCCGGTCGCGGCTTCCGGACATGTGTTCAGAAGCAAGCGGAGGGAGCAGACGGACCGGAGGGAGAGGCGGCGGCAGGAGCAGGTAAGTCATGTTTGTGTATGTTTTGTGTTATAACCACTGTATGTAAGCCTACTACACGGTGTATTCGCTCAAAAAATGGCGGCACACCGTGTAGGTGGTTTGAACATTCAATCCCCTCCTTTCTCCAGGCACTAGCCAGGATAAAGGAGGGGGGATTGTTGGAGGATGCTAGAGCGAGTGAGTCTTTTCAAATTTTGCAGCATAAAGAAATGTGGTTGCTTTACCACATGCCAATGCTGCAATTTTGGGAATTGCTCCCTCTAGTGACCAGCACAGGGAAATGTTAGAAATTAGAATCTAATTTATAATATTTCCTGACTGGTGAAAAAATTAGAACAATGTCTAATCATGTATACGTATACTAACTGTTTAACTAGAAAAAAAAAAAATTCTAGCGACACATTCCCTTTAAAATGGATAAATGACTTGGTTATCAGAATACGTAAAACAGGGAACTAGGCGTTTCTCTATATGAGCAAAAAAAAAAAAAAAAAAAGTATAGGTGGAACCAAATGACATTTTATAGCAATAGGGCAATACTGATTTGTTCAATTAATGCCCAGAAGTAATGATAAGAGATGAACATGCTGTACAATCTGAACTCCTCAGGATCGGAAGCCTGCATTAGAGTTTAGCATTGCCAAATATAGAATGTATACCAGAAGATGCAACGCCAGCAAAATCAAGGCGGTTACCAAGATCAGTTTGAAATGAGAATTGCAAATGTGGAGTTCAGGTCTAAGGACCTGTTCACATCAGCGTTGAGGGGTTCCGTCAGAGGTTTGGTTCCAATTTGTCGTTTAATACTCAGCGGCTTTTCGGCTAGAAGTCGAAACGAGAGAGTCGGGTGTCACTAGTTTTTCAAATCCAATGTTGTTAGCTCCATAACCATGACAATTCTTATAAAACCTCAATCAATACCAGCTATTAGTTCCTCATTGCTCTCCCGTTTCCTCTGCTCTGTACAGGAGCGAGGACACTGCGAGGCAGATAAGCAGCCTCCGATGCTTTGATTGCAGGAAGTGCCATATAGACCGCAACGGTGGTGCACGGACAATAGCCTCGGTCTGTGCACCAGTCAGCCTTGATCTGTGGTTCTCCCGCTGTCTCCGCGAGCGAACACACAGCGTAACAGGACATTATACAAATCGCTCACTAGTGGAGAGCAGAGTATAGAAGGACAAATTCGAGCCAATTTACGCACGATTATTATTTGATAGTGTATTTATAAAGGAATACAAGGGACTAGATCACTCCATTCTTAGGGTCTGGAATCCTATTACACAAATTATATTCAACATCCGTGGGGTTGCACTATCCTCTCCAGTTAGAATCCAGCCTCAATTCCATCTCATAGCCACATTCATCTTGCAGGTATGGTGATCTGTATAATTTTACTGCCTGAAGATAGAACGATTAAAATTAAATTTATTGAGTTGTTTCATTAAAATGAGCCATCTTAGCCCCAAATAACAATATAAACAGGCTCAGATAAAGTGGTCAGTAATAAGGAGAGGTGTGCTGATGTGATAGTATAGTTGCAAACACCAAGCACCACCTCACCCCTCACGATATATTCTACTGACACACCTCACTGACTGACAGACAATCCAACGCGTTTCAGTGCCACATACATAAGTGACACATCATCAGGGATTATCGATTCAATTCGGTATTGTGTTAGATTTCACTGTTAATTCAGCCGGTTAGCACGATTGTGTGCTTCTTCAAAACCTCCCGGCGCGTGTACGACACTAATGCCTTGGCCGCACACGCGCCGGCGAAGTTCCGGTCTATTTGACAGGTCCAGGCCCACCCACTGTGCTGACGTAGCTTAGACCCAGCACCAACCCGCAGTGACCACGTCAAGGGAATGACGTTGCAGGGTGATAGCCGAGCCTCTTTACTGGCCACCAATCAGCTCTGTTACGGACGCCACAGCGTCCTGTGTTGCCATGGAGATCTAGAGGCGGATACATTTTACCCTAAGCGATCCAATACCGCAAATAAGTCTCAGCACCAAAACACACAACCACACAAACACCAGCTGCATCCTGAACATAGCCAGATATTGATTATCTATATTCGAGGAGATACCTTTAGATAAAGGAACCTTGCGATCCAGGTACAAAACAATCTGTTAACGCAGGATGGGGTACATCGGAGAAACCGGACCAGCCCATAATGCACGAACTATAGCTATTCCAGATGCCCGAGACAATAATGTCCGGTACCAAACCGCAATAACCGTGACACAATTGCAGAGCCTACCAACCAGCCATTAGTCAGATTATGACCAACATACCAGCAAACGGCATTGAATAGAAGGCGGATACAGCCATACACGGGAGTAGGTCTTCTAGATGTAAATTCTACAGGAAACACGCATAGGAGATCTGCTCATTCAAACCTTGGGGACAGACAGTCTGTAGACGGTGGATCCATTGCGCTTCTTTTTGCATGATCCTATCTAAATCACCGCCTCTCATTGTCTGTCTAATGCATTCTACCCCTTGAAATTTGAGACATGAGGAGTCACCTTTATGATGCTCCCAGACATGGCGGGACACTGAGGTATCCACTTGTCGCCTAATGTCGCCAATATGCTCCCTGATCCTCCTTCTGAATTCTCGTATTGTTTTCCCTACATATTGCAGTTTACAATCACAGGTGATCAGGTATACCAAACCCATTGTTTTGCAATTAATGTAGGACCAATTTTCAAAGCTCTTCCCAGTAGTAGTGCTGGTAAATTTACTGCTACAAAAAGTATTGACGCACAAGCCTTACAAGACCCGCATCTGTAGCTACCCTTTAAACTCTGATTTAACCAAGTACCACCTGTTTCCTGAGTATTTAGATGGCTGTGCACTAGCCGATCTTTCACATTCCGTCCACGTCTATAAGTAACCAGGGGGGACTGTCCCACAAGGTCACCAATATCGGGATCCGCTTGCAGAATACCCCAATAGCGTTGTAGAATACAACGAACCTCAACATTGGCCGAGTCAAAAGTGCCAATGAATCTAGTTGTTTCCTCCTCCACTTTCTTTGGTTTCGGGTTGAGTAAATCATCCCGATTTCTGCCTAGTGCGTTTTGATACGCCTCCTTTAAAACCTGTCTTGGATATCCTCGACGCCGAAACCTATTTTCAAGTTCACATGCCGAGATCTTAAAATCGGATATAGTTGAACAGTTGCGGCGTACCCTCAGATATTGGCCCTTTGGAATACCACGTTTCAGGTTTAAAGGGTGACAGCTTTCCCATCTCAATAGACTGTTTGTGGCAGTAGATTTTCTATACATATTGGTCTGTATAGCTCCTGAAGGTGTCTTTTGGATTAACACATCGAGAAATGTAATCTTATTCTCATTAATCTCGTGTGTGAAAAAAAGGCCTAAATTGTTCACATTCAGGACTTCCACAAACTCAACGAACTCGGCCTTAGTTCCCTTCCACAATATCAAAATATCGTCTATGAAACGAATCCATAGGAGGATACACGAGGTCCATTTTTCCATTATTTCCGTGAAGACACACTCTTTTTCCCACCAACCCAGATATAGGTTGGCATATGTGGGAGCACACGGACTCCCCATAGCAACCCCTTTGAGCTGGTGGTAGATCTTTTGATCGAATAAAAAGAAATTGTGCTCCAAAATGAATCTCAATAAAAAGATCACAAATTCATTGTGGGCCTTAAAGTGTGTACCCTTTCCTCTCAAAAAATATTCGATGGCACAACATCCAAGCTCATGGGGAATCGAGCTGTATAATGCCTCCACATCCAATGAAGCAAGGAGCACATCCTGATCAAGACGGATGCCCTCCAATTTCCTAAGGGCATCCATCGTATCCCTCACATACGAGGGTAATGATAACACAAAGGGTCTCAATATCTGATCCAAATATACACTCGCATTTTGCGTCAGACTGTCTATCCCAGATACAATTGGGCGACCTTTAAGGGGGACCGTCCCCTTGTGGACTTTAGGTAAACTATAGAATGTTGCAACCTGAGGGAACTCAATGAACATAAATTTGAATTCTTTCTCACTAATCAATTTGAGATTTTTAGCTGGGTCAAGGATATCCCTAAGCTGATTCTTGAAAATCCTAGTAGGGTCAGACTCCAAGACCCTATAACACTGTTGGTCATGCAGGATATGAAGACACATTTTCTTATAGCGGCTGCGATCCATGACCACGATGTTACCACCTTTATCAGATGGCTTTATGACAATCGTGTCATCTGATTCAAGGGATCGCAGACCCGCCATTTCCTCCTTGGTTGTGTTAAAATGACCAATCTTCGAGTCATCAAGTGACCTGAGCTGGTCTTCAACAACCTTTACAAAGACATCTATGGGTGTATTGTCATTTAAGGGTGAAAATTTGGTAGAAGGCGCCCTCAGGTTTGTAAATGGACCCTCACCAATATCTCTGTGGCCTTCCTCCCACAGTCCCTCCAGTAATCTGAGGTCTGGCAGATCATCTTCCACTATTCCTAATTCAAGACATTTACGTCGATCATGAGTCTTGAAAAATTTTTTCCATTTTAATTTTCGAGCAAAGAGGTTTAGATCCTTGACCCAAGTGAATAAATTGAATTTATTTGTAGGGACGAATGACAAACCCCGTTTGAGGATGCCGATTTCCTCACTGTTGAGCACTCGGGAGGATAGATTAATGACCTGTGATTCGTCCTCCTCAGATCTGGACCAACAGCCTACATATCCCTTCTGTCCCTCAGGAGATAGTCCGAGATGGGATGGCTTTTGGCTAAAAAACCACCTCCACGACTTTGTCCTTTACCTCTCCCTCTTCCCCTCAGATTAGCACGGGTGGGATAACGGCTCTGGTCCATCCCTCCCCGTTGTCGCCTAAACTGGTTCCTCCCCTGCTCAGAATCAGAGTATTCCTGCTCTGACGATGATATGTCAGTTTCAGGTTCGAGAGTCACATTAGATTTTGTGCTATAATCAAAGATTCTTCCCTCTTTAAAATCAAGCGTATCACGAACAAATTGGTAGTGCTTTCTCTCTTTTATATGGCTCGTGAACTTTTCCACTGCTTGTTGTACGACAGTTTCTTTCCTCTCATACTCTGAGTTAGAGGAGAATTTTTGTGCTGATGTTATTGCTTCTTTAAGCTGTTGAGTACTTTTAATTAAGCAATTTTTTTCCTCTTCCAGTAACAGACCCATGAATCTTAATGAAGACTCAATAGACTCTGTTTCCCATTTCTTAAGCAACTCCGGGGATCTAATTCTAACTGCTGGAGTCAAGGAGATCCTTAAGCCTCTCGGAACAATCTTATTTCTGCTGTAAGTTTCCAAAGTCTGAATCTCCCACCAAGATCTTATGTGGTCTTTATAGATTTTAGTCAATTGGCGAAATGATGCATTGATGTTTAAGGTCTGAGTAGGAAGTGCAATCTCATTTTCAGAGAAGACCTCCTTAGCATCATGCATCCATTTATCGGTATTTAAATCACCGGTGAGAAATCCTGCCATCTCCAATCCTAGATAGTATTATAATATTGTTGAATATACACACTGATAAAGTATTCCGTTCCGTAAATTAACAATTTTACTGCCTGAAGATAGCTACAGATGCGGGTCTTGTAAGGCTTGTGCGTCAATACTTTTTGTAGCAGTAAATTTACCAGCACTACTACTGGGAAGAGCTTTGAAAATTGGTCCTACATTAATTGCAAAACAATGGGTTTGGTATACCTGATCACCTGTGATTGTAAACTGCAATATGTAGGGAAAACAATACGAGAATTCAGAAGGAGGATCAGGGAGCATATTGGCGACATTAGGCGACAAGTGGATACCTCAGTGTCCCGCCATGTCTGGGAGCATCATAAAGGTGACTCCTCATGTCTCAAATTTCAAGGGGTAGAATGCATTAGACAGACAATGAGAGGCGGTGATTTAGATAGGAGGATCATGCAAAAAGAAGCGCAATGGATCCACCGTCTACAGACTGTCTGTCCCCAAGGTTTGAATGAGCAGATCTCCTATGCGTGTTTCCTGTAGAATTTACATCTAGAAGACCTACTCCCGTGTATGGCTGTATCCGCCTTCTATTCAATGCCGTTTGCTGATATGTTGGTCATAATCTGACTAATGGCTGGTTGGTAGGCTCTGCAATTGTGTCACGGTTATTGCGGTTTGGTACCGGACATTATTGTCTCGGGCATCTGGAATAGCTATAGTTCGTGCATTATGGGCTGGTCCGGTTTCTCCGATGTACCCCATCCTGCGTTAACAGATTGTTTTGTACCTGGATCGCAAGGTTCCTTTATCTAAAGGTATCTCATCGAATATAGATAATCAATATCTGACTATGTTCAGGATGCAGCTGGTGTTTGTGTGGTTGTGTGTTTTGGTGCTGAGACTTATTTGCGGTATTGGATCGCTTAGGGTAAAATGTATCCGCCTCTAGATCTCCATGGCAACAAAGGACGCTGTGGCGTCCGTAACAGAGCTGATTGGTGGCCAGTAAAGAGGCTCGGCTATCACCCTGCAACGTCATTCCCTTGACGTGGTCACTGCGGGTTGGTGCTGGGTCTAAGCTACGTCAGCACAGTGGGTGGGCCTGGACCTGTCAAATAGACCGGAACTTCGCCGGCGCGTGTGCGGCCAAGGCATTAGTGTCGTACACGCGCCGGGAGGTTTTGAATAAGCACACAATCGTGCTAACCGGCTGAATTAACAGTGAAATCTAACACAATACCGAATTGAATCGATAATCCCTGATGATGTGTCACTTATGTATGTGGCACTGAAACGCGTTGGATTGTCTGTCAGTCAGTGAGGTGTGTCAGTAGAATATATCGTGAGGGGTGAGGTGGTGCTTGGTGTTTGCAACTATACTATCACATCAGCACACCTCTCCTTATTACTGACCACTTTATCTGAGCCTGTTTATATTGTTATTTGGGGCTAAGATGGCTCATTTTAATGAAACAACTCAATAAATTTAATTTTAATCGTTCTATCTTCAGGCAGTAAAATTGTTAATTTACGGAACGGAATACTTTATCAGTGTGTATATTCAACAATGGTGATCTGTATACACTGCAATTGTTAAAGTCCACGTGTCAATTGTAGATATACAGGCAAGAGCTTATAGGCATCACAGCCATTCATATTGCATACGCCTCATAACAGAGAGTGAATATATAAGGTTGGTCCCTATAGCATGTAGGCAAAGGGGTCCTCTGAATTCATTACAAATATATCAACACAGGACTTAACAATATTTATAATAAATCAATAAAAGTACAATATTTTAGATTATACTATCAAATAACCACACAATCCCATCTTTGCCCTCTAAGTATACTATTACAGCTGACAACCTGCTGCATGGCCAGGACGGGAGCTAGCCTCCGATCTGGCAGATTAACCCCTTAGCTGCAGCGCTTAAAAGCGAGCGCTGCATCTACTATGGGGTTTACTAGCAGATCGGTTTCCCGCAATGCAATCGCGGGGTTCTGATGGCTGCTTTGGCAGATTGGAGGCCTAACAATGGCCTCCTGTCTGCCAAGTACAAAAGCCTGTTAGGCCCTGCCCAGAGACGGGGTCCAAAAGGCTTCAGACCGCGAAAGGAAGATTGCGCAGGCACCGAAGCGGAGCTTGCGACTTTAGCCTTGGGTGTCAACTGTATGTTACAGCCGACCCCATGCTGTAACGACAGGGAAAGTTGCTCGCTCCAATCCCTGCCATTAACCCCTTAGAACCCGTCCCGCAAAAAACAAGCCCTTACACAGTTTTGACTGCACAATAAAAATCACTTATTTTATTTTTTACAACGCTGTAAAACATTAAAAATGATAGATATACATACGATATCGCCGTAATCATATCGACCCCCAGAATAAAGTAAAGATGTCATTTATAGCCCAGGGTGAACACTCCCCAAAAAAAAAAAAAAACAAAAAAAAAAAAAAAACACACATTGCCAGAATTGCTCGTTTTTGGCCACTTTGCTTGCCCAAAAAAACTTGTGTACCCCATAACTGTACCAATGAACACTACGGATTGTTCTGCAACAAATAAGCCCCATCACAGTGCCATTGGAGAAACGTTCTGGCTCTCAGAATAGGACAGAAAATGTGCAGAGCGTTCCAAAAGTGCGACACCGGCCACACGTGTGGATTATTTATATACCCCATTATTATACCCTATTATGCCCTGATGTACTCCGCACCATTTACATATGCCCCACATTATAAACTGAAATACCAGCAAAACCCCAAACAGAACTATGTACTACCAAGCTAAATCTGCACACCAAAAGCCAAACGGCACGCCCTCCCTTCTGAGCCCTACAGTGTGCCCAAACAGCCATTTACATCCACATATATGGCATCGCCATACCCAGGAGAACCTGGTTAACAGTCTGAGATATTGGTCTTCAGTGGCACAAACTAGGCACAACATATTGTACACTAAAATGGCATACGTGTGGAAAATTGCAAATTTTACTTCGCACTATCCGCTGCGCATTTCTAATGAAAAAACACCTGTGGGGGCAAAATGCTCACTAAACCCCTTAAAATGCCTTGAGGGGTGTAGTTTCCAAAATAGGGGTCACTGCTTGGGGGTTTTACTATTTGACCTCAGAGTCCTGCAATTTTGGGCCAACTCTGAGGAAAAAAAAACAAAAAAAACAAAACACCAAAATAGACCTCAAATACGCATGGTGCTCTTCAATTCTGAGCCCTGTCATGTGTCCAGGTAAATGATAATTGCCTTGAGGGGTGTAGTTTCTAGAATGGGGTCACTTTTTTGGGGCTTCCACTGTGCTCTGGTACCACAGAGTTTTGCAAATGCAACATGGCGCCCAAAAACCAATCCAACAAAATCTGCATGTCAAATAGCACTCGTCTTTCTGAGCCCTGCAGTGTGTCCAAACAGCAGTTTATGACCGCATATGGGGTATTGCCGCAATCAGGAGAAATTGCTTTACAAGTGTGGGGGTGCTTTTTCTCCTTTATTCCTTGTAAAAATGGCTACGTTTTATCAGAAAAAATTTAATTTTCAATTTGACGGCATAAATTCCACTAAATTCAGCAAAAAGCCTGTGGGGTCAAAATGCTCACTATAATCCATAATATTCTTTCAGGGGTGTAGCTTCCCAAATGGGGTCACTTTTGGGGGATTTTCAATGATTTAGTCCCTCGGGGGTTTTGCAAATGCGACATGGCACCCAGAAAACCATTCCAGCAAAATCTGCACGCCTAGTAGCGCTCCTGCCCTTCTGAGCCCTCCCATGTATCCAAACAGCAGTCTATGACAACATATGGGGTATTGCCGTACTCCAGAGAGATTGCTTTACAAATGTTGGGGTGCTCTCTCCTTTAACCATTCTAGAAATGGAAAATTTCACCATTCTTGTGGAAAAACTGTTGACATTAATTTTCACGGCCTAATTCCATTAAATTCAGTAAAAAGGCCTGTGAGGACAAAATGCTTACTATACCCCTCAATAAATTCCATGAGGGCTGTAGTTTCCGAAATGAGGTATTTTTGGGGGTGTTTCCACTGTTTTGACACAAGACCTCTTCAAACCCAACATGGTGCCTAAGATATAATCTAATAAAAGAAACCCCCAAAATCCACTAGGTGCTCCTTTGCTTCTGAGGCCTGTGCTTCAGTCCATCAGGACACTAGGGTCACATGTGGGATATTTCTAAAAACTGCAGAATTTTGGCAATAAATATTGAGTTGCATTTCTCGGGTAAAACCTTCTGGGTTACAAAAAAAACAAAAAAACTAAACAAAATTGAAGATTTTCTGCAAAAAAAAAATAGAAAAAAAAAAAGAGAATATGTAAGTTTCACCTCTACTTTGCTTTAATTCCTGTGAAACACCTAAAGGGTTAAGAAACCTTCTAAATGTCATTTTGAATACTTTGAAGGGTGCAGCTTTTAAAACTGGTTGAGTTACAAGGGTTTCCAATAAATAAGGCCCTCAAAGCCACTTCAGAACTGCCCCATAAAAAAAAATAAAAAGAAGAACACCCACTTATGACATTTTCTTGAAAACATGCGAAATTGCTGCTAAAGTTCTAAGCCTTGTAACGTCCTAGAAAAATAAAAATGTTCAAAAGAACGATGCCAACATAAAAGGAGACATGAAATAGTAACTATTTTCCGTGGTATTACAAGCAGATACATTTAAACTTAGAAAGATGCAAAATTCTCTAAATTGTGTTCTTCACAAATAAACACAATGTAGCGACCAAAAATTACCACTAACTTAATGTACAATATATCAAGAGAAAACAATTCAATCTTTTGTAAAAAAAATAAAAAGCATTCGAATGTTATTACCACAAAGTGACACGTCAGATTTAAAATAAAAAATGGCCTGGTCATTAGGCGAAAACAGGTAGTGTCCTTAAAGAGGCTCTGTCACCACATTATAAGTGCCCTATCTTCTACATAATGTGATCGGCGCTGTAATGTAGATCACCGCAGTGTTTTTATTTTATTTTGAAAATTAGAGATATGAGCATTTTTAGATTTATGCTAATGACTTTGACAACTGGGCGTGTTTTTACTTTTGGACCAAGTGGGCATTGTAAAGAGAAGTGTATGACGCTGACCAATCAGCGTTATAAACTTCTCTCCATTCGTGTAATCAGCACATAGTGATCCTGCGTTGTTCACTATGTGCAGACATATCTACACACATTAACGTTACTGAAGTGTCTTGACAGCGAATATACATCGCTTCCAGCCAGGACGCGATGTCTATTCGCTGTCAAGACACTTTAGTAACGTTAATGTGCGAGTATGTAACTGCACAGTGAACAACGCAGGATCACCATGTGCGGATTACACGAGAGAAGTGTATGACGCTGATTGGTCAGCGTCATACACTTCTCTTTACAACGCCCACTTGGTCAAAAAGTAAAAACACGCCCAGTTGTCTATTAAGAAAGTCATTAGCATAAATCTAAAATTGCTCATCTCTCTAATTTTCAAAATAAAATAAAAAACACTGCGGTGATCTACATTATGGCGCCCATCACATTATGTAGAAGATTGGGCACTTACAATGTGGTGACAGAGCCTCTTTAAAAGGGGTTAACTCCTTTTCGTCAACACTTTACTAATAACACCCCCCCCCCCCCCAATCGAGCAGAAGGGGCTTACCTTACTGTTCCTGGAATATAGGAATGGAGCGGTAGTGTGCATGCTCAGCCACGCCATTCATTTTTATGGGGCTGCCAAACATAGCAGCCGTTAACTCAAAAACAAAGCAAGATGCTGTGGGTGATTCCAGCCTAAATGTTGACTTTGATGTGGTTTATCTGAAATTGGCTGCAGTTTTAAGCCTGTGTCTATTTCAACCTGCAATCACAATTGAAGAAAAGCTATGACCAAAAAAATAAACCAAAAAAATATCTACTAAACCATTCCCGCTGCATGTGAATATAACCTAACAACTCATTTGCATTTAAGGAACATCCAGAATCAAGGTGCCCTACAAATGGTCTCCGGGGAGTTGCACGATAATTTATTTAAAAAAAAAAAAACCTTAGGCTGGATGCGGACAAATTGTGTTTTTGCCACAATTTTGTAAAGTGTCAAAATGGCACAAAGTCTGCCTAAAAAATGCATTTGGGACCACGACATAACACAGCCTAAAGATTTCAATGAATTATCCGAATTGTATAGCTAGCATACCTACCCGATCCTTTTTTATCCCTTCGACACCTACCGCCCAGGGAGTCGGGAGACTCCCACACACATTACATAATTGGCCACTCCCCCCTAAATCTGATAAAGGCAAAGAACTTATTTACATGCTGCTTTTCAACTAATGTAAGAACCACAGAGAAAAAAAACAAAAAAAATGAACAGATTTATATGCAGTTTTGCCATGGTGCTTTAAAGGGGGAAGCTCTGCCACACCATTACTAATCCACTTGAATGTACTCAGGACAGTGCCCCACATTTTCCCCTGGTCTAGTCATCAATACAGCCCCCCACCCCTGTTCCTCAGTAGGCCCCATCTTATTCATTACAGAAGGGAACCCACTTCCCCTCAACAGGCAGTAACAGTAAGCCACCCCACTGTATTCACAAGGCCCCTTTCTAGCCAATGCCATACTCCTAATATTCAGAGCTAGGCCTCCCCCAGCCCCCATTATACAGTAGTAACAGTAAGGACTCCCCCGTTCACCACACAGTAGTCGTAGTCACGCAAAGCATCCCCAGCTGCTTCCTCCCACAGAGTCACTGCAGGACTGCCTCTCCCACAGTAGTCACAAAAGGACCCTGCAGGGGTCACAGAAAGACTGCCCCCCACTGATCTTACCACAGTCCTTATTTGCAGAAACATGCCATTTAGTTTCATGACCAACACTAGACATATGGCAATTTTTTTTAAAACATTTTTTTAAGAAAACATCCCTGTCCAACACGTCCGTTAGGAAATACTTGCATTCCCTATTAAATAAAAATTCTGGGGCATCTTTTCTTAGAACTCTACAATTGAGCCGTTCCGGTTATTCCTAATAAATATGTATTCATAAATTAAACAACTGGATGTTACTGTAACAATGGCCTTGTCAAAGGTGAGTGTCCCTACACATTCACATTCTCCAATCGATGCGGACGGTGTCAGTGTGTAGAGACACCTTGCCGGGGAATGCTGGGACTTGTAGTGTCCCTCAGAAGTGGAAGATCGTGCGTGCCGATACATCAAGATTTGTTAAGTAACCCTAAAAGAAGGCATTTTTATTGAAAATAAAGTCTATGAGGGAACCTTTTGAAGTGTTTTGAGGGGGATTTTTTATTTTTCTGAGGCGCTGGACAACGTTTGATTAAAGCGATCACTACGAAAAGTCTGTGTGTAGCCCTAGCTCTACTGCTCTGATTGACTAGTAGGTTGCCAGTTCTAAGGAGCTCAGTGAATTAAAGAGGCTCTGTCACCACATTATAAGTGCCCTATCTCCTACATAAGGAGATCGGCGCTGTAATGTAGGTGACAGTAATGCTTTTTATTTAAAAAAACGATCTTTTTTCACAACGTTAGGAGCGATTTTGGTTTATGCTAATGAGCTTTCTTAATGCCCAAGTGGGCGTACTTTTACTTTCGACCAAGTGGGCGTTGTACAGAGGAGTGCATGACGCTGACGAATCAGCATCATGCACTCCTCTCCATTCATTTACACTGCACTAGCGATATAGTTATATCACTATGTGCAGCCTCATACACAAGCCCTAACATTACTAGTGTCCCGATAATGAATACACATGAAATCCAGCCTGGACATCATGTGTACTCAGAATCCTGACACTTCTGAATCTTATTTTCTGAGATTCCGGCAAGTGAAACCAAATCTCGTTTAGCTCCGAGATCTCGCGAGATTTCGTATCCGTTGCTGGCATCTCACAAAAAAAAAATAATTCAGAAGTATCAGGATTCTGAGTACACATGACGTCCAGCAAAAAAAGTTACACATATTTGGTATCGCCACGTCCGTAACGACCCAGACTATAAAGCGGTTACATAATTTAACCCACACGGTGAATGCCGTAAAAAATAAAATAAAAAACAATAGAAAAATTGCTGTTTTCTGTTAATCCTGACTTAAAAAAAAAAAAAAATGTGATAAAAAGTGATAAAAAAGTTGCATCTACTCTCAAATGGTACCAATAAAAACTACAAGTCGTCCCGAAAAAAAAAGCCCTCATAACTGCATCGGCGGAACAAAAAAATAGTTATTGCTCTTCAAATATGGAGACGCAAGAACAAATAATTTTTTAAAAAATGTGTTTACTGTGCAAGTAGTAAAACATACAAAATCTATACAAATTTGGTATCGTTGCAATCGTAACAACCCGCTGAATAAAGTTTGTGTTATTTATACCACACGGTAAACTACGTAGATTTAAGGTGCAAAAAAAAAAAAGAGAAGGTATAGCTCTTCGAATGTGACTATGGAAAAACTAAACTAGCTTGGTCATTAGGGCCCAGAGTGCAGGCAGGGAGAAGGGGTTAAAAAAGTGATGTTGCAGCTTTTTTTTTGTTGTTTTGTTTAGATTTGGTGCTTAAAGAGGCTCTGTCACCACATTATAAGTGGCCTATATTGTACATGATGTGATCGGCACTGTAATGTAGATTACAGCAGTGTTTTTTATTTAGAAAAACTATCATTTTTGACGGAGTTATGACCTATATTCGCTTTATGCTAATGAGTTTCTTAATGGCAAACTCGGCGTGTTTTACTTTTTGACCGAGTGAGCGTTGTACAGAGGAGTGTATGACGCTGACCAATCAGCGTCATACACTTCTCCCCATTCATTTACACGGCATATAGTGTTCTTATTACATCACTATGTCCAGCCACATAAACACACTATAACGTTACTGAAGTGTCCCGACAGTGAATATACTTTACCTCCAGCCAGGACGTGATGTCTATTCAGAATCCTGATACTTCTGTAGCGTCTCTGTGATAGTTACAGCAAGGCAAGTGTAATCTCTCGAGATCACGATGTAACCTGCCATTTAAAACAAGATTACGCTTGCCTTGCTGTAAATATCACAGACGCTACAGAAATGTCAGGATTCTGTATAAACATCACGTCCTGGCTGGAGGTAATGTATATTCACGGTCAGGACACTGCAGTAATTTTCGTGTGTGTATGAGGCTGCACATAACGATATAGCTATATCGCTATCTGCAGTGTAAATGAATGGAGAGAAGTTCATGACGCTGATTGGTCAGCGTCATACACTCCTCTGTACAACGCCCACTTGGTCATATAGTAAAACACGCCCAGTTGTTAAGAAACTCATTAGCATAAAGCGAATATAGGTCATAATTCCGTCAAAAATGATTGGTTTTCTAAATAAAAACCACTGCTGTAATCTACATTACAGCGCTGATCACATCATGTACAATATAGGCCACTTATAATGTGGTGACAGAGCCTCAAACATATAAACCTGGGCTTAGGCTTCGTTCACATCTGCGTTGGGGTCCCGTTCTCACGGAGGTTTCCTTCAGAGCGGGACCCTGAGCAGACACAAACTGACCCCGACGGAAACCAGAGGTTTCAGTTTCCATTGATTTCAACGGTGACGGATCTAGTGCCCATGATTTCAGTTTGTTGTGCACCGGACCAGTCGTTTTGCCGCAAGCAACAGCGTAGTAGACTACGCTATTGCTTCCGGCGAAACGACGGGTCTGGTGAATAATAGACACAAACGGTAGCTATGGGCACCAGATCCGTCACCATTGAAATCAATGTCATTGAAACAGAAACCTCTGGTTTCAGTCGGAGTCTGTGTCTGCTTAGGGTCCCGTTCTGAAGGAAACCTCAGACGGAACGGGACCCCAACGCAGATGTGAACGAAGCCTAACACAAGATTTACTTTAACATTAGGACACAAAACATGCAGAAAAGTCATACAGAGACCTTCAAGATTCTGTGAAATACAGAAGTAATCTACTTTTGGTAATCTAATGAAAGCAGGCCTAAACACACCTTACTAAAGTGTATTTCAGCAGCACATAAGCTAGTGCATGGAATAAAATGACTATTTTATGTTCCAATGGTGTAAGCGCTCATTCAAATGTTCTTGTTTATATAATGTTATTGCAACACATTACTACCCAAGCATGGAAAAACTAAAAACGCAAGGAAGAGATGAATAAGGCATTTCTAAAAAGGTTTTCATTTACATACACCCAACATCGAAACATTAATTTAGTTACGTGGCCAATATAATTCTGACGAATGAATGAAAGTATGGAAAAATGTAGGCCAGCTCTTCATTAAGATCACCAAATCGGCACCAAATAGAGTGGAAATTCCACCATACATCTTACCTGTGCCATTTTTTTATTAGTACTCCTATTTACACCAAGTCATTAATAAACTTCCAGAATGCAGAAACAAGATATGTAATTCTCGCCTGCGTTAAGTTTTTTTTTTTCATTGTTCTGCTCAGTGACGGGAGCAGAAAGAAAAACTGAGCACCGGATCCGTTGAATGACGGACACGAACGGCGCCTGGCAAAACACATTGACTTTAAAAAGGGTTCAGTGAGGTTTCCGCAGCTTTACCGGACTAAACAGTGCAGTATGCCGAGCTATTTTGTGCGGCATTTCTCACCAGATACGAGACGGAGTCTCCAAAGCAGATTTGAACAAAGCCCAATACAATTTTTCAATCACAGCTACGGATGACCGAGATTCTGCCAGACTAAAAGGAAATTTACCTATGAGTTTAAAGAGGACCTATTTCCTCCTGGGAAGACTTATTGAGTAATAGGATATCAAAATAGAAAACCTCTCAAAAACAGAATTCTTAAAATAAAAATAGTAATAAAAAGCTCTGGCCTTTTAACCCCTTAGGGACCAGCCTATTTTAGGCCCGAATGACGAAGCTATTTTTTTTTTCCGTTTCTATAGTCAAATTCAAACAGCTATAACTTTTTTATTCTTCCGTCTGCATAGCTATATGAGGACTTGTTTTTTGCACCATGGGGTACATATTTTTTTCATTCACTTTTTTTGGTGGGGGGGGGGGGGGAATAGAAAATAGAAAAAAAAAAACTGAAATTCCGCTGTTCTATGCGTTTTAAATTCACTGTGCGGCTTAAATAAAACTACCTTTATTCTATGGGTCGGTACGATTGCGGCAATACCACATGTTTTTTTTTTTTTTTTATGTCTTACTACATTTGCACAATAAAAACTCTTGAACTGTTTTTTGCATTGTCGCTTTCCAAGACCCGTAATTTTTTTAGTTTTACGTCAATGTAATGATTTTTATGGGCTTGTTTTTTGCAGGACGAGATGTAGTTTTGATTGGAACGGTTTTGGGGTACATGGGACTTCTTGATTAACTTAGGACTTTGGGGGCAATAGGAAAAAAATAGCAATTTCGCCGTTGTTTTTTTACGGTGTTGTCCTTGCGGTTTAAATTACATATTAACTATTGTTTGGGTCATTACGGTTGCGGCGATACCAAGGTTTTATTTTTTTTACACTTTACACCTTTTAGACCGGCACACAGCGCTGATCAATGATTTAGAACGTCGATCGAGTGATGTTTTAGCGCTGCCGACAATTATGATCTTTAGCCAACAAACGAACACTGCTGAGCACAACTTTTATACGGTAGTAAACGGTGGACTCTACACAGGCCGGTGATTGAGAACAGGCTTTGTTACCCAAATTATCGGCCCATGTAAAAAGGGCCTTTAAAAAAGGGGTTATCTAGGAGTTTTCAGATTTTGCAGGAAGACATGGGAGGGTATAAAATAAACTAACAGCTACGCACACAGAAAAGTCTCTGCTCCAGTCCCATCACGCAGGTTTACCGCCACTTGTCACATGCCATTCATGGCAGCATCACTGCAGAGGCCAGAAATTGGCAGCAGCAAAAACACGATCCGTGTCTGGAGAAAAGGATGTTAGAGCTGGAGCAGGGGGCGTTACCTGCCAGTTTATTATTTTATACCCTCTTGCAAAATATTAAGACTCTAGGATAACCCATTTAATGCCCAGGGAAATCTTTTTACATGGCTGATAAAAAAATAATTTATATATAGATATATATATATATATATATATACACACACACACACATATACATATACACACACATATTCTGTATGAAGTTAAAGGGGGTTTTCTAATCAGGGACATTTATAAACTATCCACAGGATCGTTCATAAATGCGGGTCCCACCTCTGGGACCCGTACCCATCTCTAGAATGAGGCCTCCTAAACCCCGATCACACACACACACAACACAGGAGGTAGAACAGAGTTTAGGGGGCCGTGTTCCAGAGGTGGGACCCGCATCTGAAATTTATGTCATAAACGTCCCTGATGGGAAAAACTCTTTAAGCCTCCTGGCTAGATGTGAGCAAATGTACGCCCGATTCGCAGTTTGCTAGTCAGTCACAGATTAGGATGCATTGCTGAACTATCCACGGTTTGTGTTTCTTTAGCCCCATTCTATGGGCACTGTATTACGGATCAATACTACGGTCATGTACAAGAGGTTTAAATGTATAAACTTCAATTCAAAAGATTAGTTCAGTAGATGGTGGATAGAGCTATATGCAACAGCAAAAACTAATCGATGAAGGGCAAATAATACCCTGTACCCACGATACTAAATAAGAAACCCTACATAATTTTAGAGACAACCTAGAAGTAAAACTTAACATACACTAGACCTAGATCACATTAAAAACCCAACAAGGGTTCTGGAATATAAAATTACAAGGATAAAAACAAAGACAGTGCACTATAGCAGTAGTGAAAATACAGTAGCAGCAATCTGGCTGTATGATTTGTCAATGGGGTGCATCTTCAGATCACACCCCCTATTTTCAATACACAGAACCCTTGCAGTTATTTAAAAATCATATTTCAGTGCCCTCCATCCCAACATGTTTCACATTAGATACGGCACCCATTGGGGTTTATGAAACAAATGTCAGATGCAGAGTCTGAGGCTTAAATAACGGATTATGTGACAGAAGGATTTTCCTACCTTCAGCCAACCCGAGGGTACAAGAGGTGAATGTCCCTCTCATCGTAATTTGAGAAACAGACCATCCAGCCAGTAGTAACATTTAAAAGGTCATCCAAAAAGAATTCTTAGCACAAGCATTTATGGAGCAGAACAACGAGGTGGCAAGCACAGGTGTGAACCATCCCTTACAAACATTTGGTACTAATGAGCGGCGGCGCAGGCACTGAAGATCTAGAACATAGGGGTGTTTTGCAGTGCGCCCGCCATGTCCGGTCTTCAGTGCCGGCAATCATTTGTGCAGCGCTGGTCGCATCACATCACACTGGCCGCGCACACTGGTCAGGACTCGAGCGGGGCAATGGCTGTATTACACAGCCGCAGCCCCGCTCTGACAACATTCATGTATTACTATACTTAGCTCTGCGGCCGCACAGCTTAGTATCTAAATACATGAAATAACGGTATCATACAGTTTGAGGGTGCATGGCATCGAAACAGTACGAAGTTTCGATGCATCACGCAACCCTAGTGAAGACCAATTCTTACTTTCCATTTCGTAGGACAATACCAAAGGAGATGGTTTAGGGTGGGACTAGGGATATCACGATACCAGAATTTGGACTTCGATACCGATACTTCGTTTAGTATTGCGATTTCGATACCAATTTCGATACTTTGCCAACAGTAATAATAAAAAAAAAAAAAATCTTCAGTTTTCTGATGTGAGGCGCGACGTGTGATGAATTTTTTATGTGCCTCACATTAATAGTAATTAATCCCATCATGTTTCTCAGTCATAATGGGTTAATGTGTGAGGTACAGGATGGGGTTAATTACTATGAATGTGAGGAACATGGAGGTTAAATTCATCGCACCTCGTGCCCCAAAATAAGTGAAAGAAAGCAGTGTTTATTTTATTTTTTTATAGCGTACACATCATAAATGATGCAAAAAAATTCTTGTGCGTGCCGATACTGAATGTGTATATTTTATGTATTGAGACTTATTTTAATGTTTATTGTAAAAAAGGTGAATGTGCATTTTTTTTAATTTAACATTACTTTGTTTTTACTTTATTTTTAAACGTTAATGTACTGACATATATCAGATATGTGCCAGTACATTAGCCTGTGGACAGATAGCACACAGGCAGTTGTTAGGACATATCTAAGTATGCCCTATCAACAAGAAATATGGTAAGACAGCCCTGGGGTCTGTCAATAGACCCTGGGCTGTCTGCCCATATATGGTATGACCCTCGATCGCATCACAGGAATTACCTGTGACGCGATCCAGGGGCATCCCCCCTTCTCATTTCTCCTGAATGCTGCAGTCAGCTGTGAGCGCAGCATTCAGGAGAATAACGGCAGAGCTGAGAGGTTTCTCTGATCTCCGCCGTTATAGAGCGGGGCTGCGGCTGTGTAATACAGTCATTGCCCCGCTCCTGACATTAAGTGTGTGCGCAGTCAGCATGAGGTGATGCGGCCGGCGCTGCACTAATGAGCGGCGGTTCAGGCACTGAAGACAGAACATGGGGGTGTTTTGTAGAGTGCCCGCCATGTTCTGTCTTCAGTGCCGCCGCTCATTAGTGCAGCACCGGCCGCATCGCATCATCCTGACCCCGCGCACATGTCATGACTCAGGAGCGGGGCGGTCGCTGTATTACACAGCAGCAGCCCCGCTCTCATACATTCATGTGTTACTATACTGAGATGTGCGGCTGTGCTGCGAAGTATCGAAATACAGGAAATAGCGGTATCGAACCGTTTAGGGATGCAGAGTATCGAAACAGTATCGAAGTTTCGATGCACCGTGCATCCCTAGGTGGGACTAACGCCTGGAGTGCTTTGCGGACAAAGGCGAAGTCTCTACTGGATGAAAGGTCTAGCCTATAATGTTTTGCAAAGGTAAGGGAGCTAGCCCAAGTAGCTGCAGTACAAATCTGGTCTAGCAAAGCTCCTCCCCTTTCTGCCCATGATGAAGCTGTGGATCTGGTGGAATGGGCCCGGATGTTTAACCCCTAGGCGCACCAGGACGCAACTGTACGTCCATGTGGCCAGTGTCTTAGCGCACAGGGACGCACAGTTACTGAGTGGTTCCCGATGCACACTGTCGGCGACAGTGTGCACCGGGAACCGGGAGGCCAGCTGTCCCTGAAAGCTAACACACCACCGATCAGCGGCTTATTTCGGCAATTAACCCCTTAATTGCGGTGATCGATTGAAATCACCGCATTCAGGTGTTTCTAGCACATCGGCAGACCTCACAATGAAATCGTGGCGATCGGAGGCCATGTACACTGACACTCCACTGCGGCTCATTGATGCGGATTTCGGCAATTAACCCGTTACATGCGGGGCTCGATTGCGATCTCCGCATGTAGGGGGTTTGTAGCACATCAGCAGCCCCCATGCAATTCTGGGGGCTGCTGATGCTTGTGATGGCACCCGGTGGCCAGACAACGGCCTCCGGGTCTGCCATGTACCGAAGCCTATGAGGACGGACGTCACACTGACAGTTAGAATACATTACACTACCTAGGTAGTATAACGTATTCTAGCAGCGATCAAAGCTGCAGGTAAAAAAAAATAAAAAAAAAATAAAATAAATTGTAAAAAAAAATTATTTTTTTCCTATAAAAGTCTTACTATAGGGAAAAAATGAAAAATTAAACCGTTAAAAACACAGTACACATATTTGGTATCACCGCGTTCGTAACGACCCAATCTATAAAACTATACTGTTATTTTTACCGCACGGAGAACGCTGCAAAAACAAAAAACAAAAAAAATAAAAATAAAAACAATGCCAGAATCACTATGTTTTGGTCACCACCCCTCCCAAAATATAGAATAAAAAAAAGTGATCAAAAAGTCGCAATAGTACCGATAAAAACTACAACCCGTCCCACAAAAAACAAGCCCTTACACCGCTTTGACTGAAAAATAAAAATTAAAAAAAAGTTACGAATCTCAGAATACGGTGACACAGAAAATAAATTTTATAAAGTAGTGATTTTATTGTGCAAATCATAAAAAACAAAAAAAACATATATGGTATCGCCGTAATCATACCGACCCGCAGAATAAAGTAAGATTGTCATTTATAGCGCATTATGAACGCTGTAAGAAATAAAGAATTTAAAAAAACGCCAAAATCACTGTTTTTGGTCACCAAAGCTCTAAATAAAATATAATAAAAAGTGATCAGAAAGTTGCATGTACCAAAAAAAAAAAAAAATGGTACCAATAAAAACTACAGCTCGTCCTGCCAAAAATAAGCCCTCACACCGCTCAATTCATGGAAAAATAAAAATTATGACGTTTGGAAGGCGGGGAGTGAAAAACTAAAATGGAAAAACAAAAAAAAGGATCAGTCCTGCAAAGGTTAATTAATTTCTATTAAAAAAATTAATTACCACCACATTGTCATACTGTTTATATTCATTTTCACGGCCTAATTCTACTAAATTCCACAAAAAACCTGTGTGGTATAAATGCTTACTAAACCTCTAGAAAAATTCCTTGAGGGGGTGTAGTTTCCCAAATGGGGTCACTTTTGGGGTGTTTCCACTGTTTTGTTCCCTCCAGGGCGTTGCAATCGAGACATGGCACTAAAAACCAATCCAGCAAAATCTGCGCTCCAAAATCCAAATGGCGCTCCCTCCCTTCTGAGGTTATTACTACATAAGGGGTATTTCCGTAATCGGGAGAAGTAGCTTTACAAATGTTGGGGTGCATTTTCTTCTTTATTCCTTGTAAATATTACAAATTTTTATGTTTTTTCAGAAAAAAAAGATTTTCATTTTCAAACTAACTCCAATAAATATAGCAAAATACCTGTGAGGTCAAAGTGCTAACTATACCCCTAGATCAATTCCTTGAGGGGTCTAGTTTCCAAAATGGGGTCACTTGGAGAGTTTCCACTGTTTAGGAACCAGAAGACCTCTTCAAACCTGAAATGGTGCCTAAAATATAATCTAAAAATAAGCAGGCCCCAAAATCCACTAGGTGCTCCTTTGCTTCTGAGGCCGGTGTTTCGGTCCATTAGGGCACTAGGGCCACATGTGGGATATTCCTAAAAACTGCAGTACCTGGGCAATAAATATTAAGTTGTATTTCTCTGGTAAAACGTGTTACACAATAATTTTTTTATTACAAATGAATTTCGGTGTGAAAAAAGAAAACAAATTTGTACATTTCCCCTCTACTTAACTTTATTTCCTGTGAAACGCCTAAGGGGTTAAGAAACTTTCTGAATGCTGTTTTGAATACTTTGAGGGGTGCAGTTTTTAAAATAGGGTGATTTATTGGGGGATTCTAATATATAAGGCCCTCAAAACCACTTCAGAACTAAACTGGTCCCTGTAAAAATACCCTTTTGAATTTTTCTTGAAAATGTGAGAAATTGCTGCTAAAGTTCTAAGCCTTGTGACGTCATAGAAAAATAAAAAGGATGTTCAAAAAACGAAGCAAATATAAAAAGTAGACATATGGGAAATGGTAACTAGTGACTAATTTTGTGTGGTATTACTATCTGTTTTACAAGCAGATACATTTAAATATTGAAAAATTCACATTTTTGCCAATTCGCTCTAAATTTGTGTTTTAGGGTATGTGCACACACACTAATTACGTCCGTAATTGACGGACGTATTTCGGCCGCAAGTCCCGGACCGAACACACTGCAGGGAGCCGGGCTCCTAGCATCATACTTATGTACGACGCTAGGAGTCCCTGCCTCGCTGCAGGACAACTGTCCCGTACTGAAAACATGATTACACTACGGGACAGTTGTCTTGCAGCGAGGCAGGGACTTCTAGCATCGTACATAAGTATGATGCTAGGAGCCCGGCTCCCTGCAGTGTGTTCGGTCCGGGACTTGCGGCCGAAATACGTCCGTCAATTACGGACGTAATTAGTGTGTGTGCACATACCCTTACACGAATATACAATTTATCGGCCAAATTTTTCCACTATCATAAAGTACAATATGTCACGAGAAAACAAATCTCAGAATCGCTTGGATAGGTAAAAGCATTCCAGAGTTATTACCACATAAACTGACACGTCAGTTTTGAAAAAATAAAAAAAAATAAAAAAATCGGCAGTGCCTCAAGGCCAAAACAGGCTGCGTTCTAAAGGGGTTAAAAGAAACATTTTCTCTCAAGAAAACAACTAATTTGAATGGTTGTTTTTAATCCATCTAGCAATGGTAGCTTTTGAGGTCTTCTGTCCTTCATTTTTCCACCCAAAATTGGACCAGGAGGTTGAAGTCTTTCCACCAATCTGCAGTAACCTGTAAATATTGTAAGACTGCCCTTCTAATCTCCTGATTTCTATGAAAATCTGATGATATGACCTTTGGAAGGAAATTAGAATAGTACTAAAACTGGATCATATCAGTTATCCTAAGGTATGGTTCACCTGTGGATAGCGCCTGTATTTCCCCCAGTCTCTTTGCTGTGGTTACCGCTATTAGAAAGGCAACTTTAAAGGGACCAGTGTTTGACTTCTGTTTTCAACTGGTGAATGGGGGTCTGGTTAGGGCCCTAAAGGACAACGCCAAGCTTCCATTGCGGGGATGACTGTCTAATGGTCAGCCTTAGTCTTGAGGCTGCAGACATGAATATTTTCACCCACCTGTGTTCTGACAGTTGGGTGTCAAAAACATACTAAGGGCCGAGACCTGTACTCTGAGGGTGCTTGGTCTAAGACCTAGATCCAGCCCCTGTTGTAAAAAGTCCAAAATCTGCTGGATGACTGGATGATTCTGGTCCAGGGGTTGGTCTCCACACCAGGAGGTAAATTTTTTCCAAATCTTTAGGTAGAAATTGCAGAAGTAACTGGTTTAGGGTTATTACCTTCTGGGACAAACCCCTTTCTTTGAGCAGTGCCCCGTCAGGATCCAGGATGATAAACGAAGGTTCTGGAGATGTTGGTGTCCCAACAGCCCTTGTACTAGCAGATCTGGTTTTAGGCATCATTTACACGAGCGTGATATATATACGTGTCGTACGCACCTATATTAGTCTATGGGGCAGTGCAGACAGTGCGTGAATTTTGCGCAGCGCGAGTGTGTTGCGTAACTCACGATATGTCCTATCTTTGTGCGCTGTTCGCGCATCACGCACCCATTTAAACCAATCGGTGCGTGAAAACCACGCATGCCGCACGGAAGCACTTCCGTGCTAACTGCGTGATTCGCGCAACAGCTGTCAAGCTCTGAATGTAAACAGAAAAGCACCACGTGCTTTTCTGTTTACAAACATCCAAACGGAGTGTCATAATGATGGCGGCAGCGCGAAAATCACGCAGCCGCGCATCATACACTGATGACACACGGAGCTGTTAAGTACCTTTTGTGCACGCAAAACGCCGCGTTTTTTGCGTGCGCAAAACGCACACGCTCGTGTAAATAAGGCCTTAAACAAAGTTCTATAGGATCTTCCAGTGCCAATTCCTTCAGAATTGGAAACTAGGCATTTTTTGGCCAGAGTGGGACAATCAAAACGAGTTTCAGATTTCCCTTGTAAAGCTTTTGAAGGACACTCGATAGAGGTAGTGGTGGAAAGGCATATGCTAAATCCATGTCCCAAGGCAGAGATAGAGCATCTATGCTTAGGGGGACGATCCTGGGGGCTTAGAGTAGAGAGAAGACCACAGTTTTGGAATTCAATTTGTTAGCAAACAGGTCTACTTGAGGAAACCCCCATAGCCGTGTGATCTGAAGAAAGACTTCCTGATTTAGAGAGCATTTGCCCAGTTCTAGGTTTTTCCTGCTGAGAAAATTTGCTTCTGTATTCTCCAAACCTCTTAGGTGGACAGCTGATAGAGAAAGCAGGTTTTCCTCTGAGCAGGGTGGGAGATCCGGTACCCCCATGTTGTCTCACAAAAGATACGGTCGTGATGTCATGGTGAAGGAACTCAATTGACTTCAGTGTTTCCCAGACTGCTCTCAGTTCTCGGTAATTTGAGGAGCGAGCAGCTATGATCGGTGGCCAAGTCCCCTGAATATAACCGTCTGGGAATTTGACTCAAACCTTTTTTGCTTGAAACTGTCAGAATTATGGATTGCTGGATACGGATGCCAAATTACACCCCTCCTGAGATTTGAGTGCGCTGTCCACCAATATAGGAACGTTTTTCTCTTCTGCAGTATTTTTACCTTTCGATCTAGGGAGAACGGTTTGTTTTGTTCCATGAGGAAAGTATCCACCTTTGGAGTGGACGGGAATGGTTTTAGCTCCAGGCCACTGACTGAATGCATGTTGTCATCTGACCTAGCATACTCATTGCCACTCTTATTTTGTAAGAGGTGGCTTTTTAAAAATTCCAGATATTGGAGATTAGAATCCTTTTTTTTTCTCCTGGTAAGAAGGACATCTGTAGGGTAGAGTCCAGTATGACCCATAGAAATGTCACTAGCTTTACCTGAGTGGAAAGAATCTCCTGGGTCTCTGCTGTAATTAGGCAGTCATCCAGATAGGGGACTATAATAATACCCTGTCTGCGAAATGAAGCTATCACTTCTAACATAAGTTTTTGGGAACACCCTTGGGGCGGATGAAATTACAAAGGGGAGAGCTGTAAATTGGTAATAGACCACGTGGCCTGTCGACTCCTTTACTGCAAACCTTAGGAATCTCTGCGAGGAGGGATGACTGGGGACATGGTAGTAAGCGTCCTTTAGATCTAGGGTGCACATTTAATTCCCCTTAATAAGGGGGTGGTGGATGCTACGGATTCAATCTTGAACCACCTGTAAATTAACCAATGGTTGAGGTTTTAGGTTGATTAGCCTGTATGAACGGTCTGGCTTTTTTATAAGAAAGAGGAGTAGTAACCTTCTCCCCACTGATCCCGTGGTACCAGAGATATTACCCCTCTCTGGTGTAGGTTTCAGATATTGTCGAACATCTGATTTTTCAGAAATTGTGAGGGTTGTGTTGTCAGAATAAATCTCTTTGGAGGAAGGGTTGAAAATTATATTCGATAGCCGTTTCTTATTACGTCTAGGACCCATTTGTTCTGGGTGATGTTGTTCTATAGACTAGAATTTTAACAGCCTTCCTCCGACCTTGGAGTCATGGTCTGTTAACTGGTCTATTTGGGTGGAGCAAGAAGCTTCTACACCTCCCCACTTTTGGATAACTCCAGCGACCTGTCTCATTTCCCTCTATAGTTTTCACTCTGGGGTCTTTGGGAAGGAAAGGGACACTTCCTTAAGGTTAGCTTATCCTCTGGAAATCCCTTTTTCTTATCTGCCGCCTTCTCTAGGATCTGGTCTGGGCCGAAAACATATACCCCCCCCCCCCCCCCCAAACGGGATTTTACAAAAACAATTTTTAGAACGGGTGTTCCCTCTTTGCCAGTATCTTAACCACAGAGATCTTCTTGCAGCGTTGGTAAGGGGCGAAACCTGATGCATTGCACCGAGGCATCTGCTAGAAAGTCTGTAGCTGGTTTTAGGAGAGGCTCTTAATTGGTCCCTGGCGGTTTTTAACCTTGAGGTGATGCCTAAATTCACAGGAGGCTCCCAGCTTTTCTTCTGGGTCCTTCCATTCCTCGTTTATTAAACGCAAATAAATTGTCATCAATAAAAAAAACACATTTCTTCCTTGATTTTAGACCAAACATCACGTCTTGGCTGGTTTAAAAAAAAAATATAAAAAAAAAATTACAGCCCTCAGAATTTGGCGACAATATACAATTTTATTTCTTACACAGTTTCTTCCCTGGTCAAAGTATTGAAAATTATATTATATATATATACATACACACACACACACACACACACACACACACAGCAACACCAAGGAGGAAAAGTTTTGGAATTATAGAAATCACAAGATCAACAGGCATGTTAATGATACGCAATAATACAAAAAAATTGAAAAAATTAAAATATTGCAAACCTCTTGATTTCTTCAGTATCGAGTATGAGCGCCACACACAGAAATACATTGTCTTAGCATGCGAAGGCGTGTATCAATGAGGTTATTAATGGTTGTCAGAGGAATGCTATGCCACTTTGAATGCACTTAGGCACACAAATCATCAAGATTGGCTGCTGGCAGCTCCCATGGCCATTGTCGACCAATGACGTTCCAGATGTGCTCGATGGGAGCCAATTCCGGAGACACTGCAGGCCATGGCAACAAGTTTAGACCATGCAGGCGGCTCACAGTAGCACAAGCAATATGCGGCCTGGCGTTGTCCAGTTTAAAAAATGGCTTCTGGGACACTTTGGAGAAACGACCGTACCATGGATTCCACGACCAAATTTAATGTAATGCCGAGCTGTTAGAGTACATGAAACTAGGACTCTTAACTTGGAGGACTAGAGGGGTCTGACTACCGTACGTTATGCCACCCCACAACATAATCCCGGGAGTAGGACCGTTGTGACGTTCCCTTGTGAAGGCCTCTTCATAGCAACCAATCTCTGGCTATCATTGAGGGTACTCAAGTGGGGTACAAAAAAAAAAAAACACAACAGAAATGTAACCATTTGTTTTGAGTGTTCATTTTACGCCGTTTACGTGGTATAAACAACAACTTTATTCAGCGGGTCGTTAGGATTGCGGCGATACCAAATTTATATGGATTATTTTTTTACGTGTTCCTACTTTTACACAGTAAAAACATTTTTTTCAAAATTTGCTTTCGTGTCTCCATATTTGAAGAGCCATAACTTTTTTATATTTTGACCGATGCAGCTCTAGGAGGGCTTTTTTTTGCGGGACGACTTGTAGTTTTTATTGGTACCATTTTGGAGTAGATAAGACTGTTTGATCACTTTTTATAAAATTCTTTTGAAGGCAGGACAAACAGAAAACAGCAATTCTGGCGTTGTTTTTTTATTATATATTTTACGGCGTTCACTGTGCAGGATAACTAATGTAATGATTTTATAGTGGGGTTAGTTACGGACGTGGCGATACCAAATATGTGTAACTTTTTACTTGGTTTTCATCAAGTATTTTGTATCGGGAAAAAGTGGGTTTTTTTTTTTTGTTTTTTTTACTTGCGACATTTATTTATTTATTTCAAACTTTAGTTAACTTTTTACTTTATTTATAGTCCCACTGGGGGACTTCACTGTGCAGACTGCTGATCGCTATTAGAATACACTGCAATACTTCGGTATTGCAGTGTATTATTGCCGTTCAGTGTAAAACTGACAAACACCTGTTAGGTCATGCCTCTGGCGTTTTGAAAAAAGGCTGCGTAAAAAAACGGCCATGAAAAAGAAGTGCAGGTCACTTCTTGGGACATTTTTGGAGCAGTTCTTCATTGACTATATAAAACTGCTCCTAAACGGCCGTAAAAACCGCAGCGAAAAACGCCACGAAAATCACGAGTGGCTTAAAAAAAAAAAAAATATTCTAAATATCAGGAGCTGTTTTCCCTTGAAAACAGCTCCATATTTTCAGACGTTTGAGTTTGCGTGTGAACATACCCTTATATACACATGCACTTGAATTTTTGGGTTTTGTAGTAGGTCATGGGTTTCACATCATATTTTTAAATTCGTTGCTTATGGTACGACATTTGTATATATGGTCATTGCATATTTGACCTGTATTATATTTTGTATTCTCTTTCACTTGTATTGCAAGTGTATCACACATACCTTACTTTATGTATTTTGGCAGTTTTTATTAATGCTATGCCATTGTGGGGTTGGTATATATATTTTTTTAGGTATATGTTCAGGATATAGGATTTATTGCTTTGTAATTTAAGTGAATTTAGAAATGAGAGTCTATACATATGTAGTTTCTATATTAGAACTATAATTGGACTTTTTTTTTTTGCTTACCGTCTCCAAGTCCTCCCTTATTTCTTGTCGGTTCGTGTCCTGCCCCATTATAACCTTTGTAGTTTATATTTTAAAAAGTGCTCTTTTTGCTTTAGCTGAGCGAGTTCCACTGGCTGGGCACTGTGGTGATGTGCTCAATTGCATACATGCTGCTATGAGGGATGTGCGCGATGATGTAGTCTTGTTCCCTCTCTGACAAGCGCACTGAGCGCAGTTTCGGTGCTGTGCCATAATAGATACCGACCGCCAAGTCTCGCTACAGGTGCATAGCGAGTGTTTCCAGCTTCAAAGAAAAAATAAAAAATTATAATATATGCCCCTCCCCTCTATTGATACTTTACTGCCTCCAACGAAGCTGGTTTAACAGCGAAAAGTGTGTCAAGGATTTTAGTGGTTTGCTCCCTTAAAGGGGTTATCCAGGGACCAGAATTTTCTTTGGATTTATATTTTTATGTGAGAATGATTCACTTACTAATGTACTTTAATTTTTAATTCCGTACTCAATTGTGCAGTTCAAAACCAGTGAATTGGTGCTGAAAGCCCTGTAGTTTTCCTAATATTGATGACACGCCCCCACATGACTGAGGGCGAGTTATCAAGCGCATGACAAGGGGCTGGCACATCGCCCGAGTTCCTGAGTAGAGCATCCGCATATGCTCTGCCCAGGGACTGCAGCGATAGGAAACCCTTGATGTCACTCCATATAAGGACAGTGGCGTCGGAGCAGTGCTCGAGTCCCGGGCAGAGCGCTAGCGGATTCTCTGCTCAGGGGACTTCAGCGATAGGCAACCTGACAGCCCCTTTGCATTGATGCGCTTGATAACACGAACAGCACAGGAAGCCCTCAGTCACGTGTCAGTGCATCATCAATATTAGGAAAACTATAGGACTTTTGGCATCATTTCACCAGGTTGGAACTGCACGATTGAGTACAGAATTAAAAATACAAAGTACATTACTAAGTGATTTCTTTTCACATAAAAATATAACTCCAAACAAATTTTTGGTCCCAGGATAACCCCCTTTAATACCTCCACATCATTTCTAAGTGTTAGAGTTTACGTTACATATGGTCGCTGGTCTTTTATTAAAAACAAAATGTTTTAGGCAGTTGTGGAAAACTGCTGCAAAGTAAGAATACTTTCAAAAATAGAATGTTAATTGATTTATTTTTATCAATTAAACTACAAAATGAATGAACAGAAGAGAAATCTAAATCCAATCAATATTTGGTGTGACCACCCTTTGCCTTTAACACAGGATCATTTCTTCTAGGTACACTTGAACAAAGTCATGGATTTTGTAGGATTATAGTCTGGTATAATTGGTTACTCATACACCTAACAGGTGATAATGATCATCATTTTCATATGTAGGTTGAGCAGGACGTCGACCCAAAACATACAGCCATCAGCATTCAGAACTCTTTAGTGTGAAGAAAAACAAGGAACCCTGGGAGTGATGACATGACCCCCACAGTGCCCTGATCTCAACATCATCGATTCTGTCTGGGATTACATGGAGACAGAAGGAGTTGAGGAAGCCTACATCCACAGAAGGTCTGTGGTTAGTTGTCCAAGAGGTTTGGAACAACCTCCCAGCCGAGTTCCATTTAAAAACCGTGTGCAAGTGTACCTAGAAGCATCAATGCTGTTTTGAAGGCAAAGGGTGGTCACACCAAATATTTATTTCATTTAGATCTCTTTTCTGTTCATTCACTTTGAATTTTGTTAATTGATAACACACTTCTATTTTTGAAAGTATTCTTACTTTGCAGCATTTTTCGCAATTGTCTGCATTCACCACATCGGTGTTATATCATACGCTATATCAATCTAGTACTCTATGACTTTCTGCAAATATATTAACTGTCTTACCCTTGTCATATGCACTGTGCCTTACAATAGTATTCCGGGAGGCTTCAAGTTCTGTGCAGTGTTTAGGTTATTCTAGGTCTTCTGTCTTATAATGGATACTTAAAGAGGCTCTGTCACCAGATTTTGCAACCCCTATCTGCTATTGCAGCAGATAGGCGCTGCAATGTAGATTACAGTAACGTTTTTATTTTTAAAAAACGAGCATTTTTGGCCAAGTTATGACCATTTTTGTAGTTATGCAAATGAGGCTTGCAAAAGTCCAAGTGGGTGTGTTTAAAAGTAAAAGTCCAAGTGGGTGTGTATTATGTGCGTACATCGGGGCGTTTTTAATACTTTCACTAGCTGGGCATTCTGATGAGAAGTATCATCCTCTTCTCTTCAGAACGCCCAGCTTCTGACAGTGCAGATCTGTGACGTCACTCACAGGTCCTGCATCGTGACGGCCACATCGGCACCAGAGGCTACAGTTGATTCTGCAGCAGCATCAGCGTTTGCAGGTAAGATCGACTTACCTGCAAACGCTGATGCTGCTGCAGAATCAACTGTAGCCTCTGGTGCCGATGTGGCCGTCACGATGCAGGACCTGTGAGTGACGTCACAGATCTGCACTGTCAGAAGCTGGGCGTTCTGAAGAGAAGAGGATGATACTTCTCATCAGAATGCCCAGCTAGTGAAAGTATTAAAAACGCCCCGATGTACGCACATAACACACCCACTTGGACTTTTACTTTTAAACACACCCACTTGGACTTTTGCAAGCCTCATTTGCATAACTACAAAAATGGTCATAACTTGGCCAAAAATGCTCGTTTTTTAAAAATAAAAACGTTACTGTAATCTACATTGCAGCGCCTATCTGCTGCAATAGCAGATAGGGGTTGCAAAATCTGGTGACAGAGCCTCTTTAATATATTTTTATGTATAATTAACTTTGTTATTGACTTATAAAATACCCAAAAATGTTTAGTTGGAAATGGCTTAGGGTATGTTCACACGGCCTACTTACGGTCGTAATTCGGGCGTTTTTGCCCCAAATTAAGTCCAAAAATAGCGCCTCAATAGGGCTGACAAACATCTGCCCATTGAAAGCAATGGGCAGACGTTTGTCTGTTCACACGAGGCGTAATTTACGCGCCGCTGTCAAATGACGGCGCGTAAATAGACGCCCGCGTCAAAGAAGGGACCTGTCACTTCTTTGGCCGTAATTGGAGCCGTTATTCATTGACGCCAATGAATAGCAGCGCCAATTACGTCCGTAATTGAAGTGGCGTTCAAGCGACTGCACATGCCGGTACGGCTGAAATTACGGGGATGTTTTCAGGCTGAAACATCCCCGTAATTTCAGCCGTTACGGACGCCCTCGTGTGAACATACCCTTACAGTCAGTTGGTGAAAATTTATTTTCTGATAAATAGAAATCTTTTCCATCAGATATGTATTAGCAATAACAATTACCAAAGGAGAGAGAGGTCTAACACTGTAGCGTGTAACAGATATCACTAGAGACGCAGTCAGCGGATGTTAAAGACCGGGAACGGACAGGATAGGGACAGCGTAAAAACATATATACATTGTTCATGTCTGTGCATGTGGTGCGACTTATTTTGATTCCGTGATCTGGATGCTGGAAAACCTCTAGGTCATGGAATCAATAAACCGAATTAGACACAGAGGGGTGATTAGATAACTCTACTTCTCTTCTCACTTTTTTGTCAGACCAAAAAAAAAAAAAAAAAGAAGCTCTCTCATCTGAGAGAAATTGTGCGCTGATTGACAAGGGGGTGATAAAATGAACAAAAGTTCATGTAAGGGTATGTTCACACACAGTGTTTTCAGGGCGTTAACGCCTCGAAAAACACCAGGAAAAAAACGGAAGCTAAACGCCTCCAAACATTTGCCCATTGATTTGGGAATGGGTGAAACAGCATTTCCTTCAGACGGGTAAAAAGACACTGCAATAAAAGATGTGCATGTCACTGAGAGGTTTTTCATTGTGTCAATCGAAAAACATCTCCAAATAACGCATCAAAAAACATTTGACGCTTTAAAAACAGCTGACAGAGGCTGTTCTGCCCTGAAAACGGCACCGTGTTTTTACTTTAGTGTGTGAACATACCCTTACCCATTCCGTTGGGGACATGTACAGGAACATAAGGCAAATAACAGATTCTCTTTTTTTTCCCTGCATGCCGCCAGCACCTCCCCACTGACCACCCCCCCCCACACCGGCTGAAGAGAGCTGCAAGTATATGCAGCTCACAATTCAATCTGCTCCAGCTCTGACTAAATTGCAGCTAGAGTTGCGATCTAGGTCTGATTTTAAAGCAAAAAAAATCGTAGCTTTAAAACAAGAGCCATTAGTAGCAAGGACATTTTCAATACGCCGGAGATACGTTCTCCCCACTCTTTAAATGCAGAATTACCTAGTAGGGTATATAAAAATGGGTTTTAAAATGCAGAGTGTTGAGGAATAAGACATAAGGTGCAGCTATAAAAGTTGCTACTTTTGAACTAGCTTCTAAGCAACTAGTGGTAAATTGTCACTTTGTATGGAATGTACATGCAGTCAGAATACCATCAATTGAAGAAGCCCATAAACACCGTAATATAACAACTGAAATGAAAGCCAATCAATCTAAGGCAACGTTCACACGACAGTGAAAAATAAATGGGCGTTAAAAACTGATCAACGGTCAGTTTTTCCATAGCCATTTTGCATCGGCGTATCTCCAAATTTTAATCCATTTCCAGTCCATCTGTCCATTTTTACTGGCATCTTGTCATCCGTTTTTGACGTCCGTTAAATAAAAAATAAAAATAATGGATTTGATCGTTTTGGTTTTTTTTGTCCCAACCCCCAGAAAACACCAGCGCCCGTGTAGAGTGCCGCAATGTCCCTGTAGGTAGTGCCAGTGCCTACTGTAGATCATGCCTACATATAAAGTGACAGTGCCCACGTAGTGCCACGTAGATAGCGCCAGTGCCCTCTGTTGATTGTGCCAGCCCACCCCCCATATAGTGCCAGACCCCATATATGGACAGTGACAACAGGGGCTTCCTCGAAGAGTGGAATCGCCTGCCAGAGCGTCAGAGCTCTGGCTGTAGATGCCGCTTCAGAAGTAGCCCCTAACGTCACTGTCCATATACGGATAGTGATGCCAGGGGCTTCTCTAGGAGGGGAATCCACAGCCAGAGCATCAACAGAGCTCTGGCCAGGGATTCCTCTCCAGGAGTAACCATATATGGATAGTGACGCCAGGGGTTGTTTTTTCAAGAGCGGAATCCCCGGCCACCGGGGTTTCCAATCTCCAGGCAGGGGATGCTATCTACAGGGGTGGGGGTCAGGGGGAGCCCCTGACACCACTGTCCATATATGGAGAGTGACGTAAAGAGCTTTCTCAAGACAGGAGTGCCCAACCAGAGATTTTGAGATGCTCCGGCTGGGGACTCCATAGTTAAAAGCCCTTAGTAAAATACATATGGACAGTGCTGTCAAGGGGCTTCCCCGAGCTCAGCGCTCAAAGTAGCGCTGTGTGTGGGGAGTCCTCGGCCAGGATCAGTTTTTCCCGGCCGTTACAAAGATTCCTAAAAAAAAAAGTCCGTAAAAAAGGATCCATTGACTTCTATGGAAGCTATGAAAATGGGCAATGATATTTTTTTGACAGCTGGTATTTACGAGCCGTTAAAAAAAAAAAAAAAAAAAAAAAAAAAAACAGCCGTGTGACTATACCCATAGAACTTTATTATTCCGAAACCAGCCGTCACGGCGTGTGAATGTAGCTTAACTTTAAAAAGAGGAAATTATGTCTTAACCATACAGAATAAAACCAAATAATCCCTTAGTCAATGAGACATTAGTGGAACGTACAAATTTTAAGTTGCTATATGAAATCAGAACAAAAAAACAAAAAAAAGTATTTAAAAATATTTTTTGCATTAAAGGTTGGACAAGATTTACTGAAGAAGCTGGTTGTGAATAAGATTTTCACATTAGTAGTTTGAAAATAAGCGATTTAAAAACACTATTAGGGTATGTTCACACTACAGCGTCCGTAACGGCTGAAATTACGGGGATGTTTCCGCCTGAAAACATTCCCGTAATTTCAGCCGTAACGGCATGTGCAGGCGCTTGAACGCCGCGTCCATTACGGACGTAATTGGCGCTGCTATTGGAGTAAATGAATAACGGCCAAAGAAGTGACAGGTCACTTCTTTGACGCGGCCATCTATTTACGCGCCGTCATTTGACAGCGGCGCGTAAATATACGCCTCGTGTGAACAGACAAACGTCTGCCCATTGCTTTCAATGGGCAGATGTTTGTCAACGCTATTGAGGCGCTATTTTCGGACGTAATTCGGGGCAAAAACGCCCGAATTACATCTGTAATTAGTGTGTGTGCACATACCCTTAGGTGTTAATGTTTAAGCATAGCTCCCATAGAACAGAATGGAGAGAGCTATGGCTAACCTCACCAGGCGGCGCAGAGTTTGGGTGACTGTTCCTTTCTGGAGAATAGGTGTGGATAAAATGGCTGATGGAGACTAATTATCGTTAAGAACAGTTCATTCCCCATACAGTTTGATATTGTTGGCAGCACATTCCCGCTTTACACAAGGAGGAGATGTGCTGTCAATTGATAAACGGTCACTAACTTTTCAATAAACTTTACATAAAATCCATAGTACACGTAAATAAGAAACTTTGTAATATAGATTACAAGGGGGGGGGGGGAGCGCCCTTTCTCCAGCTATCAGGCTCCCCCATGTGTATGTTTACACAGTTTTGCTGAAGCTCAAAAAACAAATGCAAGCTGTTTTCACGGCTTTTCAGCACCAAAAACTACGGGAGCCAAAAACAAGGCATTTTCCACACCGATAAAGGGAATGAGCGTAACAAAAAACGCCCTGTGTGAGTGAGACACTGCTGTTCTAGCTCATGAGATAGAGAGATAATATTAGAGATAGGGGGGCAGGATGTTCTCTTCCGATGTATGCTCTTTATAGGAGACATAATAGCGGTTGGGGATTCCTCAGGTACACAAGCATAGGACTGCTTATTCTGAAAAGTCAGGAATGTTATAAGTTGGGCATAACTAACAAAGAACATTCATTCTCCCATACGTTACTCCGTCCAATCAGCACAAGATCTCACATTATTTCTAAGGAGATATTAACAGGATCTTTCGGCATTTTTAGAAATATTGCAATAGAGCTCTATCAGTTGCTGAATCATTTCACCGGGAAAACAGTTTATACACTTTCCTATACAGTGAAAAAAAAGGGATATGCGTTTGGATATGTTTCACGTACGCATCAGAATTTTTCCAATAGTCAAAAAAAATTGTCGACAAATCCTTAAAAAGGGGCTTCCTGGTCTTTAAAGAGGCTCTGTCACCAGATTTTGCAACCCCTATCTGCTATTGCAGCAGATCGGCGCTGCAATGTAGATAAGAGTAACGGTATTTTTTTTTAAAACAAGCATGTTTGGCCAAGTTATGACCATTTTTATATTTATGCAAATGAGGCTTTCTAAAGTACAACTGGGCGTGTTTAAAGTTATGTACAAGTGGGCGTGTATTCTGTGTTTACTTGTTTTACTAGCTGGGCATTGTGAATAGTAGTGTATGATGCGGACGAATCAGCATCATCCACTTCTCTTCGTTACCACCCAGCTTCTGGCAGTGCACAGACACACAGCGTGTCCTCGCGAGATCACGCTGTGACGTCACTTCCTGCCCCAGGTCCTGCATCGTGTCGGACGAGCGAGGACACATCGGCACCAGAGGCTACAGTTGATTCTGCAGCAGCATCAGCGTTTGCAGGTAAGTAGCTACATCGACTTACCTGCAAACGCTGATACTGCTGCAGAATCAACTGAAGCCTCTGGTGCAGATGTGTCCTCGCTCGTCCGACATGATGCAGGACCTGGGGCAGGAAGTGAGTGACGTCACAGCGTGATCTCGCGAGGACACGATGTGTGTCTGTGCACTGCCAGAAGCTGGGCGTTGTGTAGAGAAGTGGATGATGCTGATTCGTCAGCTTCATAAACTTCTATTCACAACGCCCAGCTAGTAAAAGAAGTAAAAACGCCCAGATGTACACACATAATACACGCCCAGTTGTACTTTAGAAAGCCTCATTTGCATAAAAATAAAAATGGTCATAACTTGGCCAAAAATGCTAGTTTAAAAAAAACAAAAAAAAAAAACGTTACTCTTATCTATATTGCAGCGCCGATCTGCTGCAATAGGAGATAGGGGTTGCAAAATCTGGTGACCGAGCCTAACTAAAAAAATTGTATGCAAATTGTGTAACTGTAGTAAGATTAGTCAACTACCAACGTACTGTCTTGTAGCTGAAATACCTCTCAGTCTCACATAACCATGCTCCTGGTGGTTTTTCTCCTGCTTTTCGGACATCTGGTACTCCAGTTATCTTCCTTCTCCCTCTACTACAGGACGGCACATGCATTTTATCTCTACTGCTCCAACCTCTCCCTCTGGGGAAAGGGGGATGGTGTTTCCCATGCTGGGCAGCAATCTAGTAGCAGACCGGTGTCTCAGTAGAAGACAGTGGGTAATTACAGCACTACCTTACACCTTGTAATAGAGGGAAATGCAGGCAGCTGTAAACATAGGCATTATCTGTGAGAGGAACGATGGAAATTGTAGTCCTATACGCTTCAATGTTGCCCACAGCAAGCCCTAGCAAAACAACAATAACAGTGCTGCACAGAGATGGGCAAAATAATGAAAAATAACTATCTGGTGACCATTCAGACACATCGGTACATTTCTGTGTTTTGCATAAGCTCTGAAAACCAATTCACGTTGCTCAGCAGTGTAAACTAAAGGTGCGTGACTTATGGAGAACCCACATAAGTCCTGTTTGAAGTAACCAAGGTTAAAACTTCACCTACGCACAGGAGTGATGTAGATAGACACGGACAGAGCGAGTAGGGATTTGTGGGATCATATAGGTAGTACCTAACCATTCTACAGTGTATATCAACGGGATTCAGGAAGGGCAGGTGTTTCCATTAGAGAGCTCAGACGTTTAAAAGGATGACCTTTATGGATTTTATTTAGTGAACATAAAACGACTGCGCTATAACTATTGTCATACCTATGAGATCGCCACTTGTTTTAACTAGAAATCTGCTCAGAGAAGCCATAAATTCCCTTCCCCCACAGGTGATCTCGAAAGGCCTGGATAAGCACAGGAGAGCCAGGCAAGCTGGGAGACATTCAATAGATCAAACATACCGGTTTCTAAAATGTGTCAAACAATAACAAAGAAACGTTCATTGTATCAATCTATGAAAAATAAAAAGCTACAAAACAACCTCTTACATTAGCAATAGAAGTACATTATATGATACATCATAAAAACCTCCACTACAAGACAATGACTGGGCCTGATGGTGATCAACGTCTTAGGAGAAAAGTGCTGCAAAGTTTCACAACTTATATGGACTATTCAACGAATCACTAGCTAGTGCATGAGATCACATCACAAGTGAGATCCGCTATGGCTTATTCAGCAAAAGTAATTCATCAGAATCTAGCAAAATAAAGCTGCATCCTTTACAGCCAGTAGAGACAAGGTCAAAACCACAAGGAGCCATCATCATTCCCGCACATGTAATGCTTTAATAGCCCTGGTCCTTCCCTAGCAATGACAAAGGCAGCATTTTCTTTATAGGAAATCACGCTTAATACATTCATTCATTTCTTCAGCTGCAAACACGAGCAGATCGGACGCAATCCAGGCATAAGTCATAAGAAGTCTAATTCACCAGCAGCATAGAAAGGCGACATACCTACTAATACAATCATCACATAAAATAACTGCTGTCTGCCAGCGCATTATGGCGCATCACTCCCCTCCCCAAATCACAGAATGGGACCCCTCCACTGGGTACCGAGGCCTGCTTGTGATCATTCCTATGCCTGCAGATGTAAAGACAGCCGGCAGTGTGCGGGGCTCTTACCCTTGAAATGCCAGTGTGGGAAGAGAGGCTGCCCGCCTAGTGCTTGTGAGGCAGCAGGCTGATGAATCCTATGACCCACCGAAGGAACAAGGCATTCCTAGCAGCCAGCGTCAGCCATGTTGTGTGCTGCTCCAGTATTTACAAACCTGCAGCAGCTAGCAATTCAGTCTTGGAGAAAGAGACGAGGGGGGAGGGGACGGAAAGCGGCAGACAAAGAAAGCCAAAGCCTGAGACACAGACAAGACACACACGGCAACGCTGCCCCAGCCTGGCTCTATCCCCGCCTTATGGGTCTGCTGCTGCCTCCCACAAACTGACAATGGTTTGGCTCGCACAGCGCCGGCCGCATAAAAGAGCCCCCTGCTAATGACATCACAAAGAGAGGATTCCTCAGCCCAGGTGAAACAATAGCAGCAGCTCTGTTACGTCATACATTCTCCAGCCGCTGTGACATCACTGACTGAAGGGGAACACAAGGGGGCGTCGCTGCGCGCCAGGGGAGAGCTCCGAGTACAGTGTGGCGCTCGCAGCAACAGGAGGAATGTAGGGGAGGCGCGGATACCGTGCAGGGAGGTGATGGAGACAAGCCGAGAGTATTACCAGACAAAGGGCTGGAAGAGCACAGGCCGGGCGCCTGTACAATAAGCGCTTACCTTGAGAAGGTGTTTCCCTCCACTTTTCCACAGGAAGCTCCAGGTGAAGGCTGCGACACTGCTCCACTGGGGCCGAGTACCCCCAGTGCCGCCCCCTCCCTCCTTTGTCAGACTCAGTCAGCTGTATTTTTTTAGCAGAGCAGCTCCCGCCTCACTCTCCTCTCCCCCTGAACTTCCAAGCCCTCCAGTCAGGCACTACAGTTCTCGTTTTCTCACTATTCACTCACCCCCTCCCCCCACCGCCAGATTTGGAGCTGGCTGCTAATATACAATGTGCTATGTCTCCCCTGCCAGGATAAGGCCTCGCCTTCCTGCCAAATAATGATCCCTTCAGCGATGGGCCCCTCCTCCCTGTGTTGGTGCAAGACCGAGCTGCACGCATGCGCATAAGGAGTCCGCTCTCCGCCGCGGTAGGACTCAAATGCGCATGTGCCCCACTTTTTCAGCGTTGCCAGTGTTTCATGGACAGGTTTTTCCAATAACATCCTAGCCTGAAAGTAATAACGCTGTATAATGAGCACGTGTGACCCCAGCCTGAATCTATGTGCAAGGTGTCAGTGGTGGTTTAGGGTGCGTTTATACGTGCTGCTTTGATGCAGTTCTTTGGTGCTGTTTTTAAAGCTAGAACTACGAGTGGATTCAAAAAAAGTAGAATCTTCCTGTAGGGTGGAATTCATATTTTCATTCTATTTTTACTGAAGTTCAGGAGCGATTGCCATGTGCTTTTTTTTATTATACTGCGAACCGCTGCAGTTTTTGGGGCAGCTGTTACGGGTAAAACACATGGTTTTGAATGAAAATCACTCAAAAAACTGTAGTAAAAAGCGTGATCAAAACGCCATGTGCAATTCCAGCCATATAGTTTTTCTCCCTTTACAATCCATAACTGGCATTGGCTTCAGAAACTGTTGAGAAAAATTTCACCAAACGAGCAGGTGGGGAAGCACCCTCAGGGTATGCTCACACAGGATATTTTCAGATGTTTTTCGGGGCGTAAATGCCCCGAACACGGGTAAAAATACGGGAGCTTTGAATTCAGAAAAGAGGGACATTTTAAGCCACACCCCCTAATCACGCCCAATACCCCGCATCAACACATCAAATCACGGCCAGATCCTTCTGCAAATTCTCACTGCGGATCTCTAGACTGTCTTGATATCAAAGATATTATATTTCAGGTTATATTGTCTTTGTGTTACTTTTCCTATCTTGGGTATAACATTTGCTCATCACGGCGGCAGCAGCTGCAGGACAAACCAAAAGGCCGAGAACAATGAAAGTCAAGAGGGAGACCCTGTGGTTGATGATTTTCAATTGACAGGTAGCAGAGTTACATGATGGGGATTTATTTTTTTCCAGTTGTGTAACTCTGCTACCGGTCAATGGAAAAATCATCCACCACAGCCCCCTGTAGATTGCTCCACACACAGCCCCCCTGTAGATTGCTCCACACACAGCCCCCCTGTAGATTGCTCCACACACAGCCCCCCTGTACATAGCTCCATACACAGCCCCCTGTACATAGCGCCAGACACAGCCCCCCTGTAGATTGCTCCACACACAGCCCCCCTGTAGATTGCTCCACACACAGCCCCCCTGTAGATTGCTCCACACACAGCCCCCTGTAGATTGCTCCACACACAGCCCCCCTGTAGATTGCTCCACACACAGCCCCCCTGTAGATTGCTCCACACACAGCCCCCCTGTAGATTGCTACACACACAGCCCCCCTGTAATAGCTCCATACACAGCCCCCTGTACATAGCGCCAGACACAGCCCCCCTGTAGATAGCTTCCCATAGGTAGCGCAACACAACCCCCTTAGGGATAAGAGGTAGCCGGCCCTACTGCTGCCACTCTCCGCTCTGCTTTCACTCACCGTCAGAAGAAGGCAGGAGTCTTGCGGCGGCGTTCTCAGTGGTGTCGATGCCGGCCCGGGAGTGGACCAGTCCAGTTCTCTGACCTGTCACCTGACCGGTCAGGTGACTGGACTGGTCAAGTCCCGTGCCGGCATCGATCCCAGTGAGAACACCGCCGCAAGACTCCTGCCTTCTTTTGATCGCTGCTGCAGTCGTTTGGCATGCAGGGTGCCTGTCAGCAGCGATCAGCTGTTTTGATAGAGCTGCAGCGCCCAGAGGGACATTTTGCAGAACTCCCGACACGGCGGGACAGCGGTGAGAAACCAGGACTGTCCCGTCGGATCCGGGACGGTTGGGAGGTATGGCTGACCGCCTCCAAACATCTGCCTATTGATTTCAATAGGAAAAACGGCATTCCGTTTCCCACGGGATGTTTTTTACACGGCCATTATTAAAAACGGCCACGTGAAAAAAACACCTCGTAAAAAGAAGTGCATGTCACATCTTGAGCTGTTTTTGGAGCCGTTTTTCATTGACTAAATATATAAAAACAGCTCCAAAAACGCGAGTTGCTTAAAAAACGGCTGAAAATCAGGAGCTGTTTTCCCTTGAAAAAAGCTCCAGATTTTTATCCGTTTTTTGTTAAGCGTGTGAACATACCCTTAGGGTATGTTCACACTATGTGTTTTCAATGCCCCGAAAAAATGGTAGCTGAACATCTACAAACATCTTTTCATTGAATTCGATGGGAAACATGGCGTTTCGCTCAGAGATGGCGTTTATTTTATGCCTCAGTTTAAAAGAACGGCACGATAAAACAAGTAGCGTGTCCCTTCTTGAGACGTTTTTGGATCTGTTCTTCATTGGGTCAATAGAAAAACGGCTCCAAAAAACGTTTTCCGCTTTAGAAACGGCTGAAAATCAGAGGATGTTTTCTCTGAAAACAGCTCCGTAATTTTCAACTGTTTTTGACTCAGCATGTGAACATACCCTTAGGCCCTATTCACACGGCAAGGATACCCGGCCGTGTGACGGACGTTTTTTAAACGGCCGTCACACAGTCGCAATAGGAACAATAGACCCCAAATGGGGCTATTCACACGGCCGATTTTTTTGGAGCTCCAAAAAAATGGAGCATGCCCTATTTTTTACCGTTCTCTCCCGGCCGCACGACTCCCATAGAAGTCTATGGGGCCATGTAGAAAACGGCTGTCACTCGGATCTGATCCGAGTGACAGCCGAGCTTTCTGCAGCTCGCTCTCTTCCCCTCCTCACAGTGCAAAGTGCATGTGAGGTGGAGGGTATTTTGTTGCTCCCTGTAGGAGCTGAATCCCTAATCCCCGGCCACAGCGTTGCCGAAGTTGTGGCCGGGGATTCCGCTCCAGGAGAAGTCCCTAACTTCACTGTCCATATATGGACAGTCACGCAGGGACTTCTCTTGGAGCGGTCCCCTACTCCTGAAGCGAAATACCCGGCGCTGTGGCCGGTGTTTCCGCTCCAGGAGAAATCCCTGACTTCACTGTCCATATATGGACAGTGACGTCAGGGACTTCTGAAGCGGAATCCCCGCCGTTGTTGCCGGTGTTTCCGCTCCAGAAGTCCCTGATTTCACTGTCCTATATGGGCACAGTGACGTCAGGGACTTCTGAAGCGGAATCCTTGGCGCTGTGGCCAGTGATTCAGATTCAGGAAAAGTCCGTGATGTCACTGTCTATATATGGACATTGAAGTCAGGCACTTCTCCTGGAACGGTCCCCTACAGTGGCGCTATCTACAGGAAGGTAGGAGGGTGCCATCGATGGGGAGGGGGTGCTATGTAAAGGGGGGCTGTGGTGCTCTACCTACAGGGGGGCTGTGTGCATTACCTACATGGGACTGTGTGGCACTATCTACATGGCGCTGTGTGGCACTACCTACAGGGCGCTGTGTGGCACTACCTACAGGGTGGCAGTGTGGCACTACCTACAGCGGGCTGTGTGGCACTGCCTACAGGGGGGCTGTGGCAGTATCTACAAACGGCAGTGTGTGCCATTCTCTACAGAGGGAAGTGAGTGGCAAAAAATGTACAAATGAAATTTATCCGTTTTTAAAACGGACAGGGAAAAAAACTGATGCAAAATCGGCCGTTAAAAACGGAAACACGGCCCGAAACGGAACAGAACGGTCGAGAAAAACTGACATTTTTATCGGCCAATACTCTGACCCTGTCGTGTTATTGGAGCCTAAGCCCTTATTCACACGACATGGTCACCCAGCTGCATTAGGAACAATAGACCCCTAATGGGGCTATTCACATGACCAATTTTTTTGACGGCCCGGGAAACCTGGGTCGTCAAAAAATGGGACATGCCCTATTTTCAGCCGTTTACCCGACCGACCGACTCCCATAGAAGTCTATGGGGCCGGGTAATACACGGCCATCACCGGAATGTGTCCCGAGTGATGGCCATGTATTCCGGCCGGGGATTGGGGATTCCGCTACAGGAGAAGTGAGTGACTACACTGTCCATATATGGACACAGCGACGTCACTCACTTCTGTAGCGGAATCCCCGTGGCCGGGGATTCCGCTACAGGAGAAGTGAGTGACTACACTGTCCATATATGGACACAGCGACGTCACTCACTTCTGAAGCGGAATCCCCGACCCTGTGGCAGGGAATTCCGCTACAGGAGAAGTGAGTGACTACACAGTCCATATATGGACACAGTGAAGTCACTCACTTCAGAAGCGGAATCCCCGACCCTGTGGCAGGGAATTCCGCTACAGGAGAAGTGAGTGACTACACAGTCCATATATGGACACAGTGAAGTCACTCACTTCAGAAGCGGAATCCCCGACCCTGTGGCAGGGAATTCCGCTACAGGAGAAGTGAGTGACTACACTGTCCATATATGAACACAGTGACGTCACTCACTTCAGAAGCGGAATCCCCGACTGTGGTAGGGAATTCCGCTACAGGAGAAGTGAGTGACTACACAGTCCATATTTGGACACAGTGACGTCACTCACTTCAGAAGCGGAATCCCCGACCCTGTGGCCGGGGATTCCTCTCCAGGAGAAGTCAGTGACTGAACTGTCCATATATGGACATTGAAGTCAGTGACTTCTCCTGGAAGGGGGGGGTTGGGTGCAACCTACAGGGGACTTGGTGGCATCACCTACAGGGGACTTGGTGGCATCACCTACAGGGGACTTGGTGGCATCACCTACAGGGGACTTGGTGGCATCACCTACAGGGGACTTGGTGGCATCACCTACAGGGGACTCGGTGGCATTACATACAGGGAGCTCGATGGCATTACCTACAAGGGGCAGGGTGGCATTACCTGCAGGGGGCTGTGTGGCATTACCTACAGGGGACTTGGTGGCATTACATACAGGGGGCTGGGTGGAATTACCTACAGGGGGCTGGGTGGCATTACCTGCAGGGGGCTGGGTGGCATTACCTACAGGGGGCTGGGTGGCATTACCTACAGGGGGCTGGGTGGCATTACCTGCAGGGGGCTGTGTGACATTACCTACAGGGGACTTGGTGGCATTACCTACAGGGGGCTGGGTGGAATTTCCTACAGGGGACTTGGTGGCATTTCATACAGGGAGCTGGGTGGCATTACCTGCAGGGGGCTGGGTGGCATTACCTACAGGGGGCTGGGTGGCATTACCTGCAGGGGGCTGTGTGGCATTACCTACAGGGGACTTGGTGGCATTACATATAGGGGGCTGGGTGGAATTACCAACAGGGGGCTGGGTGGCATTACCTACAGGGGGCTGGGTGGCATTACCTACAGGGGACTTGGTGGCATTACCTACAGGGGACTTGGTGGCATTACCTACAGGGGACTTGGTGGCATTACCTACAAGGGGCAGGGTGGCATTACCTGCAGGGGGCTGGTTGGCATTACCAACAGGGGGCTGGGTGGCATTACCTTAGGGGGCTGTGTGGCATTATCTACAGAGGACTGTGTGTGGCAACAAATTTAAATGAAATTCATCCGATTTTAAAACGGACAGGGAAAAAAACGGATGCAAAACGGGTCAAAATCGGCCGTTAAAAACGGCAACACAGAACGGAATCGGAACGGATGCAAACCGGCTGGGAAAAACGGCCCAAAACGGCCGTTTTTATCGGCCGACACTCGGACCCTGTCGTGTGAATGAGGCTGTAGCCTTATTCACACGACAGGGTCCGAGTGTCGGCCGATAAAATCCCAATTCGGCGTTGCCGAAGCTGTGGCCGGGGATTGGTGATTCTGCTCCAGCAAAAGTCCCTGACGTCACTGTGTCCATATATGGACACAGTGACGTCAGGGACTTCTGAAACGGAATCCCCACCGCTATGGCTGGGGATTCCGATCCAGGAGAAGTGCCTCACTTCACTGTCCATATATAGACACAGTAACGTCAGGTACTTCTGAAGCGGAATCACCGGCGATGTGGCTGGGGATTCCGCTCCAGGAGAAGTCCCTGCCTTCACTGTCCATATAAGGACACAGTGACGTCAGGGACTTCTGAAGCGGAATCCCCACCGCTGTGGCTGGGGATTCTGATCCAGGAGAAGTCCCTCACTTCACTGTCCATATATGGACAGTGAAGTGAGGGACTTCTCCTGGAGCAGTCCCCTACAGGAAAGTAGGTGGGTGGGGTGCCATCTATAGGGGGTGACTATGTACAAGGGGGTCTGTGTAGCATTACCTACAGGGGGGCTGTGTGGCATTACCTACAGAGGGGCTGTGTGGCATTACTTACAGGGGGCTGTGTGGCATTACCTACAGGGGGGCTGTGTGGCATTACCTACAGGGGGGCTGTGTGGCATTGCTTACAGGGGGCTGTGTGGCATTGCTTACAGGGGGCTGTATGGCATTGCCTACAGGGGGGCTGTGTGGCATTACCTACAGGGGGGCTGTGTGGCATTGCTTACAGGGGGGGGTCTGTGTGGCACTACCTACAAGGGCGTCTGTGTGGCATTACCTACAAGGGGGGCTGTGTGGCACTACCTACAGGGGGGTTGTGGCAGTATCTACAGAGGGCAGTGTGTGGCATTATCCACAGAGGGAAGTGTGTTGCAAAAAATGTACAAATGAAATTCATCAGATTTTAAAACGGACAGGGAAAAACACGGATGCAAAACGGGATCAAAATTGGCCATTAAAAACGGCAACACGGCCTGGAACGGATGCAAAATGGCCTGGAAAAACTGTCCAAAACGGCTGTTTCTATCGACTGACACTCGGGACCCTGTCGTGTGAATAAGGCCTTAGGGCCAGAGGCAGGACCTAATACGTTACATGTTTGGTTATGTTCACACACAAACTCAAAAACGTCTGAAAATACGGAGCTGTTTTCGAGGGGAAACAGCTTCTGATTTTCAGAAGTTTTTTAAGCCACTCACGATCTTCGCTGTGTTTTTCGCTGCGTTTTTTTACGGCCTTTTTGGAGCTGTTTTCAATAGAGTCTATGAAAAATGGCTTCAAGAAGTGACCACTTCTTTTTCGCGTCCGTTTTTTTACGCGCCCGTTTTTCAAAACGGACGCGTAAAAAAAAAGGCCGTCGGAGCTGAATGCCGTTTTTCTCATTGAAATCAATGGGCAGATGTTTGGAGGCGTTCTGCTTCCGATTTTTCGGGCATTTACGGCCTGAAAAACGGCCGAAAATAGGCCGTGTGAACATACCCTCAGAGTGGGACAGCGATCAGACAGTTGGACCTTCAAATTCCTAGTGGGACTAAAAATAAACAAGTTAAAAAAAAAAGTTGTACAAAAATAAAAAGTTAAAGTTCCAAGAAATAAAATAAAAAATCGCCCTTTTTACCTTATCAAATCCTTTATTATTAGGGAGGAAAGGGAAACAAAAAACTATACATAGTTGGTATTGCCGCTTCCGTAACGGCCTGAACTATAAAAATATTATGTTATTTACCCTGCACAGTGAGCGCTCTACAAAAATATAATAAAAGAACAATACCAGAATCGCTATTTTTTGGTCACTTAATCTCCCAAAAAATGTAATAAAAAGGGATCAAAACTTTGCATGTTCCCAAAAATGGTACCAATAAAAACAATTAGTTCTGCACAAAAACAAGTCCTCACACAGCTTTCTTGATGGAAAAATATAAAAAAGTTATGGCTCTTAGAATATGGCAAGACAAAACGAAATGATTGCTTTAAAAAGTGATTTTATTGTGCAAACACCGTAAAACATAAAAAAAACAATAAGCATTTGGTATCGCCGTAATCGTGTCAACCCACAGAATAAAGGAAGTATGGCATTTATAGCGCATGGTGAAGGCTTTAAATAAAATAGAAAATTATAGCAGAATTACTGTGTTTTGGTCACCACTCCTCTCAAATAATAGAATAAAAAGTGATCAAAAAAGTTGCATGTACTCCAAAATGGTACCGATAAAAACTCTAGATTGTCCTGCAAAAAATAAGCCCTTATACCACTCCGTCGCAAAAAAAAAAAAAGTCATGGCTCTCAGAATATGGCGCCACAAAATGTGCAGTCTGTTCCAAAAGGGGGGATAAGATTGGTGTAACGTCTATGACCACGCCCCGTCTTTCTGACTTACCCATCGACGGCCGTGGCCATGTACATCCGAGTTCCTTGCAGCGTCGTCCTCCTGTGAGGTTGTGGCACTCACTTCCGGGTATCGAGACTGTCTCTTCACGGTCTTAAAGGGCCAGTGCGTGCATAATTGCAGGAAGTCTGCAATCTAGCCCAGAATGCTACTGGGCTATAAAAGGGGCCCTGCCCTCTTGTTCTTTGCCTGTGCGTTGCTCGTTACCCAAAGTTTGTCTTGTTAATGGTCCCCTAGTGTCTTCCAGTTTCCTAGTGTTCCCTGTATCCTGTTCCAGATCTAGTTCCGTGCTGAGCTGTTGCCGTGTTGTGCTGCATTCCATGCCTGTTCTGCTACGCCACGCCTGATGTCTACCTGCCGCCTGGTCCCAGCCAAGCCTGCCTTGGTACTGTCTATGTTGCCTCAGGTACCCTCTTTGGACTATAGACTCTGTACTATACCTGTTTGGCCAGCTGCCATCCCTCTATGCGGTACGGCCCAGTGGGTCCACACCCCGCATCGTGACAGTACACTCAGGCCATGGACTCCGCTGGTCAATTCAAAGGCATGTCACCCTCCCAAGCCATGCAGGCGGACCTGCAGGATCTCCGAGCTAGACAGGATCAACTTCTTGTGGCAATGGACTCCATGGCACCACAGCTAGGGACACTAGCTGCTTCTCTTCCTGCCTCTATGCAAGCTCCTCAGATCGACCCTCCTGCTACACCTCCTGGCAATTCCGGCCCGGATCCTTGGTTCGGAGGTTTCTGAACCAATGCTATATCCATTTTACCCTGCACGCCCAAGCATTTCCGTCAGACGGAACCAAGATCGCCTTCATCGTGTCTCTACTTGCCGGCAAGGCCCTGGCATGGGCAAACCCTATCTGGGAACGTCAGGGACCCGAGAACCAAGACTTCCAGGGGTTTGTGCGGTTATTCCGGATTAAATTTTGAAGAGCCAGGACGAGTCTCTTCGGCAGCCACTGCTATATTTAACCTTCGCCAGAAGTACACCTCCGTGGGCGAAGACACCATCGAGTTCCGGACCCTGGCAGGAGAACTATCCTGGAACAATGAGGCCTTGGTGGCATCCTTTTGGCATGGTCTATCATCCGAGATCAAGGACGAACTGACCGCTCGAGATCTGCCACATGCCTTAAACGACCTGATTCTGCTTGCCACTCGGGTGGACATAGGGCTGGGGGAGAGAGCTCATGAAGTTCGTCAGGAGAGACGGCTTCCTAGACTGGTGCCCAACTTCCAGCAACCCCTCTTGCCTCCTCCTGCTTTGCCCGAGGTTCCGATGCAAGTGGATCGGCTAAATTGTCCGTCCAGGAGAAACAACGCAGGCGCACCTCTGGACTCGGTTTATATTGCGGCCTCGCTTGCCATGTCGTGCATCTGCGTCCTCAGAAGCCAAAAAACCCCAGCGCCTAGGTTTGGTTGGAGAGACAACCCTGGCAACCACAGCATTTAATCGAGAACTCTCCTCTAAACTGTTCATTCCCGTAACCATTATTGCTGGCGAGAGGCCCCATCCGGTCTCTGCCTAACTGGACTCTGGCTCTGCAGCCAATTTCATCTGTCAAGACCTTGTGGACCTTCAGTTGCCCACTGTCCCCCTGGAAAGGCCGTTGATCGTTGCCTCGATAGATGGACTGCCATTGCCTGACCCAGTTGTGTCTGTGACCAAGCCATTAAGATTTCAAGTGGGAGCTCTTCATGCTGAGCTCATTTCCGTTTGTCCTGTCCAAGGCCGTCGACCCCGTACTGCTGGGTTTGCCTTGGCTCCGTTTGCACACCCCAGTCCTGGATTGGAACTCTGGAGAGGTTCTCCTGTGGGGCCCGAAGTGTCTTGACCGCTGTCTGGGTCATATCCAGCCACTGCAGCCTCCTCCTTCAGTCATTGGCAGGGTTGCCTTCTGGTTTCTCTATGTTCTCCAATGTCTTCGATAAGAAGGAAGCTGAGACCTTGCCACAACATCGAGCATATGACTGTCCAATCGACTTGGTTTCTGAGTCGTCTCCTCCTCGTGGTAGAGTGTACCCTCTCTCCTTGCCAGAGACCCAGTCTATGTCGGCCTACATTAAAGAGAATCTGGAGAGGGGCTTCATTCGTAATTCCTCATCCCTGGCCGGATCTGGGTTCTTCTTTGTCAAGAAGAAAGATGGATCCCTATGACCTTGCTTTGACTACCGAGGCCTCAACCAGATCACGGTGAAGGACAGGTACCCACTGCCTTTGATTTCAGAACTGTTTGATCGCATACGGGGGGAAAAAGTTTTTTTCTAAACTGGACCTGCGGGGGGCCTACAATCTGATCCAGATTCGTCGAAGTGACGAGTGGAAGACTGCTTTTAATACTCGTGATGTGCACTATGCCCTTCGGCCTGTGTAACGCCCCCGCGGTGTTTCAAGAATTTGTTAATTACATTTTTCGTGATCTCCTTTATGTTTGTGTTGTGGTGTATCTCGATGACATTTTGATTTTTTTCCCCAGATCCGGTAACTTATCAGAGTCATGTCCGCCAGCTGTTGCTTCGTTTAAGAGAGAATCATCTTTATGCCAAGCTGGAGAAGTGTGTGTTTGAGAAAGAGACTCTTCCCTTCCTGGGCTATATCATCTCCGATCAGGGTCTCAAGATGCACCCTGACAAGGTAAAGGCTGTCCTGGTGTGGCCACGCCCCCAAGGCTTAAGGGTCATACAACGCTTCCTGGGATTCGCCATCTTCTACCGGCTGTTCATTCCCAACTTCTCATCTTTGACTGCTCCCATTTCTACCCTCACTGAAAAGGGTATTAATGCCAAAGTGTGGACTCCGGAGGCAGAAGCCGCATTTGAACCCTTGAAAAAATCCTTTACGTCAGCCTCTATTCTTGACCACCCTGATGTATCCCTACAGTTTTCTTTAGAGGTGGACGCTTCCTCTGTTGGTGCGGGTGCACTGTTGTTCCAGAAAGGTTCGAAGGGCAAGACTGTAGTATGTGGCTACTATTTCAAGCTGTTTTCTTCCGCAGAGCGCAACTACTCGATTGGGGATCGGGAGTTACTGGCCATCAAGCTGGCTCTGCAGGAGTGGAGACACCTACTGGAAGGCGCAGTCCATCCTATCCTGGTCTTTACGGATCACAAGAACTTGACCTACCTACAGACGGTCCAGCGGTTGAATCCTCATCAAGCCAGGTGGTCATTGTTCTTTGCTCGGTTCCGGTTCGAACTCCACTACCGACCTGCCGACAAGAATGTGGGGTCCAATTCCTTGTCTAGGTCATTTAAGATAGAGGACACTGTGGAGTCCCCACAGAATGTTATTGACCCTTCCTGCATCTTCTCTGTGAACGCCCTGCAAGTTAGAGACATTCCTCCGGGAAGGATTTTTGTGCGTCTGGCAGACAGAGGAAGAATCCTTTGCAGGGGTCACAGTTCCAAGCTGGCAGGTCATGCGAGTGCTCGTAAGACCCAAGATCTAATCGCCCGCCAGTTCTGGTGGCCCACGCTGCCCAAAGACGTTATGGACTTTGTCTCCTGATGCACGGTATGCGCAGCAAATAAAGTTGCTCACTCCAGACCTGCTGGCCTTCTCCAACCACTGCCTGTGCCCGTTGCTTCCTGGCAGCATGTCGGTATGGACTTTGTCACAGATCTTCCTCCTTCTGCGGGTTGCAGTGTGATCTGGGTGGTGGTGGATCGATTTTCTAAGATGGCTCATTTCGTTCCCTTGACCGGTCTGCCTTCTGCTTCGCGATTGGCTGACCTATTCATTCAACACATCTTCTGTCTGCACGGCTTGCCCCTGCATATGGTCTCGGACCGAGGGGTTTAGTTCACCTCAAAGTTTTGGAGAGCACTCTGCGGTCTCCTCGGTGTAAAATTTGACTTCTTTTCGGCCTATCATCCCCAATCCAATGGGCAAGTCGAGAGGGTTAACCAGATTATGGAGAATTCTCTGCGTCACTTTGTTTCCAGGTGGCATGATGACTGGGTGTAGCTGCTCCCGTGAGCAGAGTTCTCCTATAATAACCACACTAGTGAGTCCACCACTTCCAGTCCGTTCTTCATCGTCTACGGCCAACATCCTCGTATAACTCTTCCTGTCTCTACTATGTCCCAGGTGCCTGCAGCTGACGCTACCTTCAGGGACTTTCAGCAAATATGGCAACAGACCCGATCTTATATCCTGCTGGCGGGGGACAGCATAATGAGAAAGGCAGATACAAGAAGACGGGCTCCTCCTCAGTTTCTTCCAGGTACAAAGGTCTGGTTGTCTACAAGGAATATCCGGCTGAGGGTGCCGTCCTGCAAATTTGCCCCTAGGTTCCTCGGACCCTTCGGGATCCTGCTACAGATCAACCTGAATAGATGTCAAATGGTGTTTTAGTACCTTCCACCAAAGGTTGTTTGAAATATTAATAATCTATTTGGAATTAATGAACAAATCACTGGAATGAGGATAGATTTTATCAAATATAACTTTTACTTATTATTTGTTAAAAGTGTGCAAATACATACACAAAGAACAAATTTATAGAATAAAACTGTACTCCTTTTATGAGAGGAAAATGACATTCTGTTTGGTCACGGATTACCCATTTGTGCAGGTTGTGACCACTTTTTTACAGAGTAAATCTAAAACTCCAAATATTACTGCATAAGGAAGAGGTTTTTCAGGAGGTATATTTGGGGTAATCCACCCCCCTACCCGTTCTATAATGTATCCAATTCCATCTCAATCCTGTATCTGGGGACTGGGAAACCTCCTTCTTTCCTTTTATGTGTATCCAGGCAACTAGTATTATGCCTTCTCCCGACGCGTTTCCTTGTGGCCAAAATTCTTCAGGGGAGATCAGGCTAATTAGCCTCTACAAACGGAGGCTTTAGAGCAAGAAAGAAATAAATCTTATGCAGTGGCAAAGATAGTTAAATGCATCTTTTCCCGCGATGCTGGGATAAACGCCTGTCATGGCGTGTAACGTCCTCCCTCACATGTGTAAAGAGTCATCTATTTATCTGAAGACTCCTCCCTATCGAGACTCAACCCCGATGACGTGTCTGTGGGTGTGTTCAGGAGTAGCAGCTGTAACGATGTCAACAGTAAAAAAAAACCTCCCAAAGAGGGGGAGGTGTCCATGTCTGCATAAGCAGCACATAGCTCCTCCCACCAAGGCCGACAGCCAATAGGTTCGTGTAGCCTGTCACAGCTGGTGATTCGCTGCATTTGCAGCTGAGCCAGCCGTCTGTGAACAGGATGGTAGCATACCGAATGCCTGCCTACACGAGATAACATCCATCGGTATGTAAGTCCAGGATGGCGGGGAGGGAATTAGATTAGATCTGTTCTAACGTCTCCTTCGGTGTTTACTTAATGTCTGTAAATGTTTTATACTGACTATTAAACCGAGGTTAAGAGACTACATCAAAAAAGCCCATTTCTTTATTTTAATGGGTTTTGAATATTATTATATTGGATATTTTTTGCAGTATCTACCAATCTACTATTCTTATATAGAAGATAATGAACTCTAATTGCAAACATATCTAGTATTTGAATAGAAAATCTTTCTAATGAAGGAAGTGAGAATATGACCTAGACGTTAATAGTTTTATTTATGGCTTCCATGTCATGTATCTAAAGCAGTGAACTAATTATATATGTATTATGAATTGGGACAAGAGATCTGGGGACGCGAACCTATAGATACTATTTTCATTTGTCATATACCTTAGAGGGAGACCTAGTCTTTAGTGGAATTTATATGAAACAGCAGTAATTTATTTGTTCATTTAGTCCATGAGGAATTACGGAACCCATTTTAAATATCCACCTAGACTCCCTTTGGAGAACCACTTTATCTATATCTCCTCCCCTTGGTGATGGATGGATGGATAAGCTCTATGGCTGTGAATTTGAGGCATTTTGCATCTCCCCATGTTTTAGATGTACATGTCTAGCTACTGGTTTATCCCTATCATTCGCGATGTCCCCTAAATGTTCCAAAACTCTCTTTTTAAATTCCCTGATGGTTTTGCCTATATAATCCATGGGGCAGCTACAGGTGATTTTATACACTACGTTTTTGGAACTACAGTTAATGAAGTCTCTGATTTCATAGTTTTTGCCAGTGTTTGAACTCGTAATTTCTTTCGTGTTTAGTACTGCAGTGCAGGCCTTGCAATGTTCGCATTTATAACACCCATTTATCTTCGCATGGTCCAACCAACAGAGACCATTTTGGGAGTTTTTCAAGTGGCTGTGTGTAACCCTATCTCCAATGCTCCTACCTCGTCTATATGTAATCTGTGCCCACGGGGATATCGCTTCACTTAGATCTGGATCCATTTGTAGGATATCCCATGCTTCCTTAACCCCTTAAGGAAGCAGCCTTGTTTTGGCCTTAAGGCTCAGAGCCCATTTTTCAAATCTGACATATTTCACTTTATGTAGTAATAACGTCGGAATGCTTAAACCTACCCAAGCGATTCTGAGATTGTTTTCTCGTGACACATTGGGCTTCATGTTCGTGGTAAAATTTGGTCGATAAATTCAGTGTTTATTGGTGAAAAATTGCAAAATTTAGAGAAAATTTTGAAAAAATAGCATTTTTCAGAATTTAAATGCATCTGCTTGTAAAACAGACAGTTATACCACCCAAAATAGTTACTAGTTCACATTTCCCATATGTCTACTTTAGATTGGCATCGTTTTTTGAACATTCTTTTATTTTTCTTGGACGTTACAAGGCTTAGAACATAAACAGCAATTTCTCATATTTTTAAGAAAATTTCAAAAGCCTTTTTTTTAAGGTACCTCTTGAGTTCTGAAGTGGCTTTGAGGGCCCTATGTATTAGAAAACCTGATAAAACACGCCATTTTAAAAACTAGACCCCTCAAAGTATTCAAAACAGCATTTAGAAAGTTTTTTAACCCTTCAGGCATTTCACAGGAATTAAAGCAACGTGGAGGTGAAATTTGTAAATTTCATTTTTCTTGCTGAATTTCAATTTTATTCAATTTTTTTCTGTAACACAGAAGGTTTTACCAGAGAAACACTACTAAATATGTATTGCCAGATTCTGCAGTTTTTAGAAATGTCCCACATGTGGCTCTAGTGCGCTCGTGGAATAAAACACAAGCACTAGAAGCAAAGAAGCACCTAGTGCATTTTGAGTCCTCTTTTTTATTAGAATATATTTTAGGCAGCATGCCAGGTTTGAAGAGGTGTTGAGGTGCCAAAACAGTAGGAATCCTCCAATAGTGACCCCATTTTGGAAACTACGCCCCTCAAGGAATTCATTTATGGTTGTTTTTACCATTTTTACTGCACAGTTTTTTCACAGCACGTATTTGAATTGGGCTGTGAAATGAAAAAAATTAAATTTTTTCCAATAAAATGTCATTTGTGATCAAAATTCCTTATTTTCACAGGGTACCAAATACCCCATTGTGCTGCCCAATTTGTCCTTAGTGTGACAATACCCCATTTGTGGTGATAAACTGCCGTTTGGGCCCATGGGAGGGCTCAGAAGGAAAGGAGCGCTATGTGTTTGTTGGCGTCCAGATTTTGCTGTATTGGTTTTCGGGTGCCATGTCGCATTTGCAGAGCCTCAGAGGTATCAAAGCAATGGAAACCCACCAGAAGTGACCCCATTTTGGAAACTACACCCCTCAAGGAATTCAAATATGGTTGTTGTTACAATTTTGACCACACAGTTTTTTTAACAGCACCTACTTGAATTGGGCTGTGAAATGAAAAAAATGAAATTTTTTCCAATAAGATGTCATTTTTTATCAAAATTTCTTATTTTCACAGGGAACAAAATACCCCATTTTGTTGCCCAATTTCTCCTGAGTGCAGCAATACCCCATTTGTGGCGATAAACTGCCGTTTGGGCCCATGGGAGGCGTCAGAAGGGAAGGAGCGCTGTGTATCTTTGGAGTGCAGATTTTGCTGGTTTGGTTTTCGGGTGCCGTGTTGCATTTGCAGAGCCCCAGAGGTATCAAAGCAATGAAAACCTACCAGAAGTGACCCCATTTTGGAAACTACACCCCTCAAGGAATTCATTTATGGGTAATGTGACCATTTAGACCCGATAGTTTCTTCACAGAACTTATTTGAATTGGGCTGGGAATTAAAAAAAAATTATTTTTTCCAATAATATGTCGTTTTAGCTCAAAAATTCTTATTTCCACAAGAAACAAAATAACCCATTCTGTTGCGCAATTTGTTCTGAGTGCCGCAATACCCCATTTGTGGTGAAAAACTGCCGTTTGGGCCCATGGGAGGGCTCAGAAGGAAAGGACCACCATTTGGCCTACTGGGGATTTTCTAGTGCGAAGTCATGTATGCAAAAGCCCCTGAGGTACCAGTACAGTTGAAACCCGCAAGAAGTGACCCCGTTTTAAAAACGACACCCTTAAGGCAATTATCTAGAGGTGTAGTGAGCATTTTGACCGGAGACCTACACCCCATAAACTGTAATGTGGGTTCTCCCGGGTATGGCAATACCCTACATGTGGCTGTTATCAGCTGCCTGGGCACACAGCAGGGCCCAGAGGGGGAAAGACGAGGGGGATAAGCTGTGCGGAGTGCATCAGGGTAAGTAAAATTGGGGTAAATTATAAACCAAGGGATGTATGATAAATTTTAAAACACTCTTTCATACAGAGCTCTGGTTATTCAGGACACGTGTCACATTGATATATTGTGTCCTCCCTTATCCCCCTCTTATAGCAGACTTTGCACCTCTTTTGACTTTTTCCCTTCTTGCCAGTTTGGGGAACTTCTCCTGGAAAGTGTTGCCCTGGTACGATGCGTGTGGCCTCACTTCCAGAAGTACTGGGTGCCCCCCTTCTTGGTCCCTAAAGATTAGGTTCTTGATAATCACCTCTTGAAATTCCAGGAAAGTTCCCCTCTGGCCTGCACATCGATGTAGCACGTACGCATTGTACAATTGTAGTCCAGGATGCAGTCTGGTTTGGGGGTGGCCTTTCCTTCATATATCCTAAACCTGTAGGTATACCCTGATACACTCTCGCACAGCTTATACAACTTCACGCCATACCTTGCCCTCTTACCCGGCAGGTACTCGCGGAATTGAACCCTCCCTTTAAAATGTACCAGGGACTCATCAATAGAAATACACTTCTCGGAGGTGTATGCTTGGGAAAACCGGGCACTGAAACGGTCTAATAGGGGTCTCCATTTATACAAACGGTCAAAACTGGGGTCATCTCGGGGTGGGCACGGCTCATTATCAGTATAATGTAAGAAGCGAAGTATTGCTGTAATGATGGGGGTAGGGAAACAGACAAGTGAGCCCTAATCTACCCGCCACTCAGTCCCTGCCTACTTGCAACGACCCGCCCTAGGCGACGGGGTACAACTGGGCGACGGTCCCTACACTCAATAAGTGAACGACAGACAAACATACAAGGGAACACAGAACCTAAGGGAAACGGGGAAGTTGCCCACGGCAACACTGTGAGCAACAAGAGTAGTAAACGAGCCGAGTAAAACCAGGAGAGTATGAGGTGCCAAACGCAGAACAGGAGAGTAGTGAACAAGCCGAGTCAAACCAGGAGAGCACGAGGTACCAAACGCAGAGCAGGAGAGTAGTCAACAAGCCAGGGTCAATACGAAGCAGGGACAAATAGTACAAGAAGCTGCAGCAGGGCCAGGAAACCAACAGAGAAGATTCACAAGCAAGGAGGAACAGGAAAGGCAGGTATAAATAGACAGAGGGCGGGAGCTAGCTCCGTCTGGCCAGGCTGCGATAGGCTCTCCCACGCCTAAGCCTGCTATCCTGAGTGGTGGAAGATGGAGTCAGTCTCACAGACCTAGAAGCAGGTGCAGACTGATTACCTATGGGCGTAGATAAAGAAGCTGTGCCTGGCAGATCCTTTACAGTACCCCCCCCTTTTATGAGGGGCCACCGGACCCTTTCTAAGTGGACCTGGTTTATTGGGGAAACGAAGGTGGAACCTCCTGACCAATATCCCAGCGTGAACATCCCGGGCGGGTACCCACGTTCTCTCCTCAGGCCCGTATCCTCTCCAATGGACCAGGTACTGGAGGGACCTTGGACCATTCTGCTGTCCACAATCTTGGCCACCTCTAATTCTACCCCCTCAGGGGTGAGAACAGGGACCGGAGGTTTCCTCGAGGGAGCCAAGGACGGGGAGCAGCGTTTAAGGAGGGAGGCATGAAACACGTCGTGTACTCGAAAAGATGGGGGCAACTCCAGTCGGAAGGAGACAGGATTGAGGACTTCAATGACCTTGTATGGCCCTATAAACCGGGGAGCAAACTTCTTGGACGGGACTTTCAGGCGCAAATTTTTTGACGATAGCCACACCAGATCCCCGACCATAAACAAGCGGTTAGCAGAATGTCTTCTATCTGCCTGAGTTTTTGTATGCTCTGGGAGGCCTCTAGGTCCTTCTGAACCTGGGCCCAGACTGTGCACAGTTCCCGATGAACGACCTCTACCTCGGGATTGTTGGAACTACCAGGTGAAACGGAGGAAAACCGCGGATTAAACCCAAAATTACAGAAAAAGGGGGAGACCCCTGACGAGTTACTGACCCGGTTATTAAGGGAAAATTCGGCGAGGGGAATGAATGAGACCCAATCATATTGACAGTCAGAGATAAAACACCTTAAATATTGTTCTAGAGACTGATTAGTCCTCTCAGTTTGGCCATTAGTTTCAGGATGGAAGGCCGAGGAGAAGGACAGATCAATCTAACTTTTTACAGAAGACTCTCCAAAAAAATGAAACAAATTGTACCTCTCTGTCAGAAACAATATTGACAGGGACCCCATGGAGATGCAGGATGTGTTTGACAAACAAGGTAGCTAACGTCTTAGCATTGGGTAGTTTCTTGAGGGGCACAAAGTGGCACATCTTACTGAAGCGGTCTACTACAACCCACACCACCGACTTGCCTTGAGATGGAGGCAAATCGGTGATAAAATCCATGGAGATATGGGTCCAAGGTCTCTGGGGAATGGGCAAAGAACGTAGTAAGCCCGCTGGTTGGGACCTGGGAGTCTTGGACCTAGCACAAACCTCACAAGCGGCGACGTAGGCCTTAACGTCTTTAGGCAACCCAGGCCACCAATAGTTTCTGACAATGAGGTGCTTGGTACCCAGGATGCCTGGATGACCAGATAGTGCGGAGTCATGATTTTCCGTAAGTACCCTTAGCCGGAATTGCAGGGGAACAAACAGCTTGTTCTCAGGAAGGTTCCCGGGAGCTGAACCTTGATCAGCCGCAATCTCAGAGACTAAATCAGAATAAATAGAGGAAATGATTATACTTGGAGGCAAAATACAAGCAGGATCTTCCTCCGAAGGAGGGCTGGCCATGAAGCTACGCGACAGTGCATCAGCCTTAATATTTTTAGACCCAGCCCTATAGGTAACCAAAAAGTAGAATCTGGTAAAAAATAGCGCCCATCGAGTTTGTCTCGGGTTTAGCCTCCGGGCAGATTCTAGGGAAACCAGATTCTTGTGCTCGGTAAGGACCGTTACCTGCTGCCTAGCCCCCTCCAGGAAGTGGCGCCACTCTTCAAATGCCCATTTAATGGCTAAGAGTTTGCGGTTGCCAATATCATAGTTACTCTCAGTGGGCGAAAACTTCCTGGAGAAGTAGGCACAGGGACGGAGATGGGTGAGGGACCTGGTACCCTGGGACAAGACAGCCCCCACTCCCACCTCGGACGCGTCAACCTCCACGATAAACGGCTCCATTTGGTTGGGCTGAACCAGTACCGGGGCCGAGATAAAGCACTTCTTAAGGACCTCAAAAGCCTGGACAGCCTCAGGAGGCCAGTGGAGGAATTCAGCACCTTTGCGAGTGAGATCCGTAAGAGGCTTAGCGATGACCGAGAAGTTAGCAATAAATCTCCTGTAATAATTAGCGAACCCCAGGAAGCACTGTAACGCCTTCAGGGAAGCAGGTTGGACCCATTCCGCCACAGCCTGGACCTTGGCGGGGTCCATTCGGAATTCATGAGGAGTGAGGATTTGACCCCAAAATGGTATCTCCTGCACCCCAAACACACATTTTTCGGTCTTCGCAAACAGTTTGTTTTCCCGAAGGACCTGGAGCACCTTCCTGACATGCTCAATGTGGGAGGACCAGTCCTTGGAAAACACAAGTATGTCATCAAGGTACACTACAAGAAATACCCCCAGGTAGTCTCTTAAAATCTCATTTATGAAATTCTGGAAGACCGCGGGAGCATTACACAACCCAAAGGGCATGACGAGGTATTCGAAATGGCCTTCGGGCGTGTTAAACGCAGTCTTCCACTCATCCCCCTCTTTGATGCGTATAAGGTTATAAGCCCCCCGTAGATCAAACTTAGAGAACCATCGGGCCCCCTCAACCTGATTAAAGAGATCAGGAATCAAAGGAAGGGGATACTGGTTCCTCACAGTGACCTTATTCAAGTTTGGTTAGTCAATGCATGGCCTAAGACCACCATCCTTCTTCCCAATGAAGAAGAAGCCAGCACCTACCGGAGAAGTAGAGGGGCGAATGTAACCCTTGGCCAGGCATTCCTGGATATACTCTCTCATGGCTTCACGTTCGGGACAAGAGAGATTAAATATCCTACCCTTAGAGAGCTTAGCTCCTGGTCCCAAATCGATAGCGCAATCGTATTCTCTATGAGGGGGTAACACTTCGGAGGCCTCCTTAGAGAAAACATCAACGAAGTCCTGAACAAACTAAGGTAGCGTGTTCACCTCCTCAGGGGGAGAAATAGAATTAACAGAAAAACATGACGTCAAGCATTCATTACCGCATTTGGTAAGATCCCCAGTATTCCAGTCAAACGTGGGATTATGCAACTGCAACCAGGGAAGGCCTAAACCCAAATCGGACGATAATCCCTGCATTAACAGTACAGAGCACTGCTCCAAATGCATGGAGCCAACAAGGAGTTCAAAAACAGGGGTATGCTGTGTAAAATAACCATTAGCAAGAGGAGTGGAGTCAATACCCACTACCGGGACAGGTTTAGGCAAATCAATCAAAGGCATAGCTAGAGACATAGCAAATTCCACAGACATGATATTAGCAGAAGACCCTGAATCCACGAAGGCACTGCCGGTAGCAGACCTACCACCAAAAGAGACCTGAAAGGGAAGCAAGATTTTATTACGTTTCATATTTACGGGAAATACCTGTGCGCCCAAGTGACCTCCCCGATGATCACTTAGGCGCGGAAGTTCCTCCGGCTGCTTATTCTTACACCCAGGACAGTTGTTCACTTGATGCTTGTCATCCCCACAGTAGAAGCAGAGACCATTCTTCCTGCGGAACTCTCTTCGTTGTTGGGGGGACACGGAGGCCCCGAGTTGCATAGGTACCTCCAAGTCTTCCGTGGAAGAACGAAGCAACGGAACCTCGGGAGGCATCATGGGGGAGTCAGAGGAGAAAACACCAAGACGTTCAAGTCGTCGTTCCCTGAGACATCGGTCAAGTCGTACCGCTAAAGCCATAACCTGGTCTAGGGAGTCAGAAGAGGGGTAGCTAACTAGCAGGTCTTTCAGGGCGTTCGACAGGCCCAACCTAAACTGGCACCTTAAGGCAGGGTCATTCCACCGAGAAGCTACGCACCACTTCCTAAAGTCAGAACAATACTCCTCAACAGGTCTCTTACCCTGATGTAAGGTCACCAGCTGACTCTCGGCAAAGGCAGTCTTGTCAGTCTCGTCATAAATGAGTCCGAGAGCAGAAAAGAAAAGATCAACGGAGGAAAGTTCAGGGGCGTCAGGAGCCAAGGAGCAGGCCCATTCTTGGGGCCCCTCCAGGAGCCGGGACATAATTATACCCACCCGCTGGCTCTCAGAACCTGAGGAGTGGGGCTTTAAGCGAAAATAGAGCATACAACTCTCCCAAAAGGAGAGAAAAGTCTTCCGGTCCCCTGAGAACCGGTCAGGCAACTTGAGGTGGGGTTCAAGAGGTGAGGTGAGGGGCACTACCATGGTAGCATCAGGCTGGTTGACCCTCTGAGCCAGGGCCTGGACCTAGAGGGAGAGACCCTGCATTTGCTGAGCCAGGGTCTCAAGGGGGTCCATAGTAGTGTCAGGGACCAGGGTAGACTAGGTATATAGGCTTGTGAATATGTAATGATGGGGGTAGGGAAACAGACAAGTGAGCCCTAATCTACCCACCACTCAGTCCCTGCCTACTTGCAACGACCCGCCCTAGGCGACGGGGTACAACTGGGCGACGGTCCCTACATTCAGTAAGTGCACGACAGACCACCAGACAAGGAAACACAGAACAAAGGGAAACGGGGAAGTTGCCCACGGCAACACCGTGAGCAACAAGAGTAGTAAACAAGCCGAGTAAAACCAGGAGAGTACGAGGTGCCAAACGCAGAGCAGGAGAGTAGTGAACAAGCCGAGTAAAACCAGGAGAGTACGAGGTGCCAAACGCAGAGCAGGAGAGTAGTCAACAAGCCATGGTCAATACGAAGCAGGGACAAATAGTACAAGAAGCTGCAGCAGGGCCAGGAAACCAACAGAGAAGATTCACAAGCAAGGAGGAACAGGAAAGGCAGGTATAAATAGACAGAGGAAGGGAGCTAGCTCCGTCTGGCCAGGCTGCGATAGGCTCTCCCACTCCTAAGCCTGCCATCCTGAGTGGTGGAAGATGGAGTCAGTCTCACAGACCTAGAAACAGGTGCAGACTGATTACCTATGGGCGTAGATAAAGAAGCTGTGCCTGGCAGATCCTTTACAATTGCCTCATTTATTTATTTTTTTAGGTTACAGTTCAGTTCTGAAGTTGCTTTGAGGGGCCCATATATTAGAAACCCCTATCAAACACCCCATTTTAGAAACTAGACCCCTCAAAGTATTCACAACAGCATTTAGAAAGTTTATGAGCCCTTTAGGTGTTTCCCAGAAATTTAGAGCAAAGTAGGTGTGAAATTAAAAAAAATTTTTTTTGTCAGAAGATCCTCTTTATACGATTTTTTAAAAAACACAAAAGGATTTATCAGAGAAACGCAACTTAATACGTATTGCCCAGATTCTGCAGTTTTGAGAAATATCCCACATGTGGCCCTAGTGCGGTAATGGACTGAAGCACCGGCCTCCGAAGCAAAGGAGCACCTAGTGGATTTTGAGACCTCTTTTTTTATTAGGCACCATGTCCGGTTTGAAGAGGTCTTGTGGTGCCAAAACAGTGGAAACCCCCCAAAAGTGACCCCAATTTGGAAACTAGACCCCTTGAGGAATCCATTGTAGTTTTCTTGGGGTGCATGCGGCTTTTTGATCAGTTTTTATTCTATTTTTTTACAGCGTTCACCGTGCGCTATAAATGACATATTCACTTTATTCTGCGGGGCGATACGATTACGGCGATACCCTATGTTTATAGTTTTTTTTATGTCTTATGGCGTTTGCACAATAAAATACGTTTTGTAAAAAATCATTCACTTTTTGTGTTACCTTTTTCTAAGCGCCAGAACTTTTTTATTTTTCAATCAATAAAGCCGTGCGAGGACTTATTTTTTGCGTAACGAACTGTAGTTTCGATCAGTACCATTTTTGGGAACATGCGACTTTTTGATCTCTTTTTATTCTATTTTCTGGGAGGTGAAGTGACCAAACAATTGTGATTGTGGTACGGTTTATTATTATTTTCTTTTACGGCGTTCACCGTGCGGGATAAATAACGAAATAATTTTGTAGTTCAGGCCGATACGGACGCGGCGATACCAATTATGTATAGTTTATTTGTTTGTTTATATATTTTTATTAATAATAAATGACTGATAAGGTAAAAAGGGGGATTTTTACTTTTAATACTTTTAAAACTTTTATTTTCTTATTTTTACACATCTTTTTTTTACTTTTTTTTTACTTTATTACTTTGTCCCACTAGGGGACTTGAGGGCAGGAGGCCCTGATCGCTATTCTAATACACTGCACTACATGCGTAGTGCAGTGTATTAGAACTGTCAGCTACTCACTGACAGCAAGCATAGTGGGTCCTGACGTTGTCAGGACCCACTAGGTTTCCGTCTATGGCATAGCCGGACGCCATTGTTTGGTGTCCGGTTGCCATAGTCACCATCGCCGGCCGCTATCGTGTAGCAGGCCGGCGATGGCAGCTTAACCCCTAAAAAGCCGCGATCTCTATAGAACGCGGCTTTTAAGGGGTTAATCAGCGGGGACACAGCGATCGGTCCCTGCTGTAGGAGCTGTGACAGCTGCTGTACAAGACAGCAGCTGTCACAGCTCCTGTATGTGTCGGGAGGACGGCCGAAACGGCCGTTACTCCCGAGACGTACTATTAGGTCATGGAGCGCGAACGATACAGCTGCCATGACCTAATAGTACGTCGAGGTGTGGGAAGGGGTTAATATCCTTTTGATAATTTTGTTGGATCTATCAAAAGTACCAATTAGCCGTATTGGTTGTTTGAATTCCTCTATCTTTTTTTGCAATGAGTAGTTCATCCCGTTTCTTTTCTTTTGCGTGTTGATAAGCCTCTTTCAGAGTCTTCAACGGATATCCCCTCTCAAGGAATCGGTTTTTAAGATCTTTGGCTTGTTCTCTAAATTCTCGTTCGTTAGAGCAATTTCGTCTTAATCTAAGGTACTGCCCCTTGGGTATGCCTCTTTTCAATGGTGTGGGATGATGACTTTCCCATCTAAGCAGGCTATTGGTCGCGGTTGGCTTTCTATATACAGTGGATTTTAAACCTCCTTTCTCGTTTTTGGAGATGCATACTTCCAAAAATGGTAAACATTCACTGTTAGTTTCAGATGTGAATCTTAAACCTATGATGTTTTTGTTTAGTGCATCTGCATAATTTCTGAATTCTCTTTCTGGTCCACCCCATAGAACGAACACGTCATCTATGTAGCGTACCCACATCAAAATTGGAAGGTTTAGGGATTGTCGTTTGTCTGTGAACACCATCGTTTCTTACCACCAACCTAGGAGCATACGTTGGTGCACATGAGTTGCCCATGGCAGTAGATTTAACAGTAGAAGCATATTTAGGATTTATTTTCAAGTATCCACAGTGATTGCTATAAAACTTTGCCTGGGGTTGTCTCTCAAGGCAAAATATTTAACCCCTTAAGGACGCAGCCTAGTTTTGGCTTTAAGGGTATGTTCACACGGAGTGTTTTCAGCCGTTTTTCGGGCCGTAAACTTCCCGAATAACGGCAGAAAAATCGGAAGCAGAACGCCTACAAAGCATTTTTTAAAAACGGCCACGTAAAAAAACGCCCATGAAAAAGAAGTGCATGTCACTACTTCAGCCATTTTTGGAGCCGTTTTTCATAGACTCCATAGAAAAACGGCGTGAAAAACACGACTTTGATTAAAAAACTTCTGATAATTAGGAGCTGTTTTTCCTTGAAAAAAAATCAGTATTTTCAGACGTTTTTTATTTTGTGTGTGCACATACCCTAAGGCTCAGAGCCCATTTTTCAAATCTGATATGACTGGTAATAACTTCGGAATGCTTAAACCTATCCAAGCGATTCTGAGATATTGAGCTTCATGTTAGTGGTAAAATTTGGTCGATATATTCAGTGTAAATTTGAAAAAAATAGCTTATTTCTGAGTTGAAATGCATTTGCTTGTAAGACAGAGGGTCATACCACCCCAAATAGTTACTAGTTCACATTTCCCATATGTCTACTATATGTTGCCATCATTTTTTTGAACATTCTTTTTTTTTTCTAGGACGTTACAAGGCTTAGAACATAAGCAGCAATTTCTCATATTTTGAATAAAATTTCAAAAGCTTCTTTTTTTAGGTACCAGTTCAGTTCAGAAGTTGCTTTGAGGGGCCTATATATTAGAAACCCCCAGAAAACACCCAATTTTAGAAAATAGACCCCTCAAAGTATTCAAAACAGCATTTAGAAAATGTATTAACTCTTTAGGTATTTCACAGAAATCGAACGCAAACTAGAGGTGAAATTTACAGATTTCCTTTTTTTGTCAGAAATTTCTTTTTATTAATTTTTTTTCTGTAAAACATACGTTTTTACCAGAGAAACGCAATGCAATACTTATTGCCCAGATTCTTCACTTTTGAGAAATATCCCACATGTGGCCCTAGTGCGCTAATGGACTGAAGCACAGGCCTCCGAAGCAAAGGAGCACCTAGTGCATTTTGAGGCCTCCTTTCTATTAGGCACCATGTCCGGTTTGAAGAGGTCTTGTGGAAACCCCCCAAAAGTGACCCTATTTGGCAAACTACACCCCTCAAGGAGCTTATCGAGGGGTATAGTGGCCATTTAGAGCCCACAGGTTTTTTTGCTGCATTTTGTGGAATTAGGCTGTACAATTGAAAATCTAATTTTTCTGATAAAATGTACGACTTTTTAATTTTGACAAGGAATAAAGGAGAAAAAGAACCCCAACATTTGTAAAGGAATTTCCCCTGATTAAGGCAATACCCCATATGTGGCCATAAACTGCTGGTTGGACAAACGACAGAGCTCAGAAAGGCAGTGGGGCTATTTGGCATGTAGATTTTGCTGGATTGGTTTCTGGGTGCCATGTCGAATATGCCGCTTCTGAGGTACCAGTACAAGGGTAACCCCCTAAAAGTGACACCATTTTGGAAATTAGACCCCTTGAGGAATTCATTGTAGTTTTCATGGGGTGCATGCGACTTTTTGATAAGTTTTTATTCTATTTTTAAGAGGCGCGGTGACTAAAAAACAGCAATTCTACTATTGTTTTTTTTTTCTTTGTTTTACAGCATTCACCTTGCGCTATAAATGACATATTCACTTTATTCTGTGGGGCGATACGATTACAGCGATACAATCTGTTTATAGTTTTTTTTTATGTCTTATGGCGTTTGCACAATAAAATACTTTTTATAAAAAATCATTTACTTTTGGTGTTGCCATATTCTAATAGCCACAACTGTTTTATTTTTCCATCAATAAAGCGGTGTGAGGACTTGTTTTTTGGGTAACAAACTGTAGTTTCGATCAGTACCATTTTTAGGTACTTCTGACTTTTTTTCTCTCTTTTTATTCCATTTTTTGGGAGGTGAAGTGACCCAAAAATTGTGATTCTGGTATGGTTTATCGTTATTTTTCTTTTATAGCGTTCACCGCGCAGGATAGATAACAAAATACTTTTGTAGATCAGGCCGTTACGGACACGGCGATACCAATTATGTATAGTTTATTTGTTTATTTATTTTTATTAATAATAAAGGACTGATAAGGGAAAAAGGGGGATTTTTACTTTTTTATTACTTTTAAAACTTCGCACAGAGACTGCATTAATTTTAGTGTTAAATAAAACAGAAAGAACCACAAAGAGTGAGAAAATGTGGACTATTAGTCCATGTTCACGCAGTGCAGAATTGATGTATATTTTACATATATTTTTTCAGCCAACAAGATCGGAACCTAAACAGAAGAAATGTATAAAGGCAGGCCTTAAAGGGAAGGTGTCATGATTTTTTTATTTTTTATCATATTGCTTTTAATATGATATTAACATAAATTTTATTTATTTGTGTTCTCATGTTCTACTTTTTACTTTGTTCTTACTTTTACTTCTCTATGTGGGCTGCCATTTTGTTTTCATCTCTGTATGCGACGATTAACGACACATACAGAGATGGAATACAGCACATACAACCCCATGGAGAATGCGAACGGGAGTCGTTCCATTCTCTGAATCGTACGCCGTCTGTGTGGGAACGGCGCATGCGCCGCTCCCCCACAGACCAAATCAAAGCTCGTTCGCAGAGGCGCAAGGAATAGGAGCGGAGGCGGTGGCAGGAGAAGGTAATTTATGTTCGTGTATGTGATGTGTGTATTATGTTCGTGTATGTTCGTGTTATACTGTCTGCTGAGCACTGTATCTAATCCTCCTACACTGTGCAGTCGCTCAGAAAATGGCCGCACACAGTGTAGGAGGTTTGAAGATTCAAACCCCTCCTTCTCCTTGCACTAGCCAGAAGAAGGGAGGGGGGATTGTCTGAGGACACTAGAGAGAGTGTGTCCACCCCAAATTTGCAACATAAATCAATGAGGTTGCTTTACCATATTGACCATGCTGCAATTTTGGGAACTTCTCCCTCTAGTGCTCAGCACATGGAAATGTTATAAATTAGAATTGTAATGCCGGGGTAGGGAGACAGACAGGTGAGCCCTAATCTACCCGCCACTCAGTCCCTGCCTACTTGCAATGGCCCGACCTAGGCGACGGCGTACAACTGGGCGACGGTCCCTACGCTCACTATGTGCACGACAGACAGACAGACAAGGGTACAAAGAAGCTAAGGGAAAAGGGGCAGATGCCCACGGCAACACCGTGAGCTACAAGAGTAGTGAACGAGCCGAGTCAAACCAGGAGTGTACGAGGTACCAAACGCAGAGCAAGAGAGTAGTCAGTAAAGCCAGGGTCAATAAGAAGCAGAGGACAATAGTACAAGCAGCAGCAGCAGAGCCAGGAAACAAGCAGAATCACAGGCAAAGGAGAAGCAGGAAATGAAGGTATAAATAGACAGAGGGCGGGAGCTAGCTCTGTCTGACCAGGCTGTGATAGGCTCTCCCACTCCTCAGCCTCCCAGCCTGAGTGGTAGAAGAAGGAGTCACTCTATCAGACTTAGGAGCAGGTGCAGACTGACTAACCATGGGCGTCGACACAGAAGCTGTGTCTGGCAGATCCTTTACAGTACCGCCCTTTTATGAGGGGCCACTGGACCCTTTCTAGGTGGACCTGGCTTATTGGGGAACCGAAGATGGAACCTCCTGAGCAATACCCCAGCGTGAACATCCCGGGCGGGTACCCAAGTCCTCTCCTCAGGCCCGTATCCTCTCCAATGGACCAGGCACTGGAGGGAGCCTTGGACCAACCTGCTGTCCACAATCTTGGCCACCTCAAATTCTACCCCTTCAGGGGTGAGAACAGGGACAGAAGGTTTCCTCGAGGGAGCCAAGGACGGGGAGAGAGTTTCAGGAGGGAGGCATGAAACACGTTGTGTATTCGAAAAGACGGGGGTAACTCCAGTTGGAAGGAGACAGGGTTAAGGACTTCAATGACCTTGTACGGCCCTATATACCGGGGAGCAAATTTTTTGGACGGGACTTTAAGGCGCAAATTTTTAGAAGACAGCCACACCAGATCCCCGACCACAAACAAGGGGTTAGCAGAACGTCTTCTATCTGCCTGAGTCTTTTATATGCTCTGGGACGCCTCTAGGTTCTTCTGAAACTGGGCCCAGACTGTGCACAGTTCCCGATGAACGACATCTACCTCGGGATTGTTGGAACCACCAGGTGAAACGGAAGAGAACCGTGGATTAAACCCAAAATTACAGAAAAAGGGGGAAACCCCTGACGAGTTACTGACCCGGTTATTAAGGGAAAATTCAGCGAGGGAAATGAAGGAGGCCCAATCATATTGACAGTCAGAGATGAAATACCTTAAATATTGTTCTAGAGACTGATTAGTCCTCTCAGTCTGGCCATTAGTTTCAGGATGGAAGGCCGAGGAGAAGGACAGATCAATCTCCAACTTCTTACAGAAGGCTCTCCAAAACAATGAAACAAATTGTACTCCTCTGTCAGAAACAATATTGACAGGAACCCCATGGAGACGCAGGATGTGTTTGACAAACAAGGTAGCTAACGTCTTAGCATTGGGTAGTTTCTTGAGGGGCACACAGTGGCACATTTTACTGAAGCGGTGTACTACAACCCACACTACCGACTTGCCTTGAGATGGAGGCAGATCGGTGATAAAATCCATGGAATTATAGGTCCAAGGTCTCTGGGGAATGGGCAAGGAACATAGTAAGCCCGCTGGTCGGGACCTGGGAGTCTTGGACCTAGCACAAATTTCACAAGCGGCGACGTAGGCCTTAACGTCTTTAAGCAACCCAGGCTACCAATAGTTTCTGGCAATGAGGTGCTTGGTACCCAGGATACCTGGATGGCCAGATAGTGCAGAGTCATGATTCTCCCTGAGTACCCTTAGCCGGAATTGCAGGGGAACAAACAGCTTGTTCTCGGGAGCTGAACCTTCATCAGCCGCAATTTCGGAGACTAGGTCAGAATCAACAGAGGAAATGATTATACCTGGGGGCAAAACACAAGCAGAATCTTCCTCCGAAGGAGGGCTGGCCATGAAGCTACACGACAGTGCATCAGCTTTAATATTTTTAGACCCAGCCCTATAGGTGACCAAAAAGTTGAATCTAGTAAAAAATATTGCCCATCGAGCTTGTCTCGGGTTTAGCCTCTGGGCAGATTCTAGGAAAACCAGATTCTTGTGGTCGGTAAGGACAGTTACCTGGTGCCGAGCCCCCTCCAGGAAGTGGCGCCACTCTTCAAATGCCCATTTAATGGTTAAGAGTTTGCAGTTGCCAATTTCATAGTTACTCTCAGTGGGTGAGAACTTCCTGGAGAAGTAGGTACAGGGACGGAGATGGGTGAGGGACCTGGTATCCTGGGACATGACAGCACCCACTCCCACCTCGAAGGCATCAACCTCCACGATGAACGGCTCCATTTGGTTAGGCTGAATCAGCACTGGGGCCGAGATAAAGCACTTCTTAAGGACCTCAAAAGCCTGGACCGCCTCAGGAGGCCAGTGGAGGAGATCAGCACCTTTGCGAGTGAGATCCGTAAGAGGCTTAGCGATGCCCGAGAAGTTAGCAATAACTCTCCTGTAATAATTAGCAAACCCCAGGAAGCACTGTAACGCCTTCAGGGAAGCAGGTTGGACCCATTCAGCCACAGCCTGAACCTTGGCAGGGTCCATGCGGAATTCATGAGGAGTGAGGATTTGACCCAAAAATGGTATCTCTTGCACCCCAAACACAAATTTTTGGTTTTAGCAAACAGTTTGTTTTCCCAAAGTGCCTGGAGCACCTTCCTGACATGCTCAATGTGGGAGGACCAGTCCTTGGAAAACACCAGTATGTCATCAAGGTACACTACAAGAAATACCCCCAGGTAGTCTCTTAAAATCTCATTTATGAAATTCTGGAAGACCGCGGGAGCATTACACAACCCAAAGGGCATGACAAGGTATTCGAAATGACCTTCGGGCGTGTTAAACGCAGTCTTTCACTCATCCCCCTCTTTGATGCGGATAAAGTTATAAGCCCCCCGTAGATCAAACTTAGAGAACCATTGGGCCCCCTGAACCTGATTGAAGAGATCAGGAATCAACGGAAGGGGATACTGGTTCCTTACAGTGACCTTATTCAAGTTTCGGTAATCGATGCACGGCCTAAGACCGCCATCCTTCTTCCCTATGAAGAAGAAGCCAGCACGTACCGGAGAAGTAGAGGGGCGAATGTAACCCTTGGCCAGGCATTCCTGGATATACTCTCTCATGGCTTCACGTTCGGGACAAGAGAGATTAAATATCCTACCCTTAGGGAGCTTAGCCCCTGGTATCAAATCGATAGCGCAATCGTACTCTCTATGAGGAGGTAACACTTCGGAGGCCTTTTTAGAAAAAACATCAGCGAAGTCCTGAATAAACTCAGGTAGAGTGTTCACCTCCTCAGGGAGAGAAATAAAATTAACAGAAAAACATGACGTCATGCATTCATTACCCCATTTGGTAAGATCCCCAGTGTTTCAGTTAAATGTGGGATTATGCATCTGCAACCAGGGTAGGCCTAAAACCAAATCGGACGATAATCCCTGCATCACCAGTACAGAGCACTGCTCCAAATGCATGGAGCCAACAAGGAGTTCAAAAACAGAGGTATGCTGCGTAAAATAACCATTAGCAAGAGGAGTGGAGTCGATACCCACTACCGGGACAGGTTTAGGCAATTCAATCAATGGCATAGCTAGAGACATAGCAAATTCCACAGACATAATATTAGCAGAAGACCCTGAATCCACGAAGGCATTGCCGGTAGAAGACCTACCACCAAAAGACACCTGAAAAGGAATCAAGATCTTATTAGGTTTCATGTATACGGGAAATACCTGTGCGCCCAAGCGACCACCCCGATGGTCACTTAGGCGCGGAAGTTTTCCGGCTGCTTATTCTTACACCTAGGACAGTTGTTCACTTGATGCTTGTCATCCCCACAGTAGAAGCAGAGACCATTCTTCCTGCGGAACTCTCTACGTTGTTGGAGAGATACGGAGGCCCCGAGTTGCATAGGTTCATCCGAGTTTTCGTGGAAGAACGAAGCAACGGCACCTCGGGAGCCATCATGGGGAAGCCAGAGGAGAAGGCACAAAAACGTTCAAGTCGTCGTTCCCTGAGACGTCGGTCAAGACGTACCAATAAAGCCATTACCTGATCTAGAGAGTCAAGAGGGATAGCTAACTAACAGGTCCTTCAGGGCGTTCGACAGACCCAATCTAAACTGGCACCTCAAGGCAGGGTCATTCCACCGAGAAGCTTCACACCACTTCCTAAAGTCCGAACAGTACTCCTCAACGGGTCTCTTACCCTGATGTAAGGTCACCAGCTGACTCTCGGCAAAGGCAGTCTTGTCAGTCTCGTCATATATGAGAGCAGAAAAAAAAAGGTCAACAGAGGAACGCTCAGGGGCGTCGGGAGCCAAGGAGAAGGCCCATTCTTGGGGGCCGTCCTGGAGCCGGGACATAATTATACCCACTCGCTGGCTCTCAGAACCTGAGGAGTGGGGCTTTAGACGGAAATAGAGCCTACGACTCTCCCGAAAGGAGAAAAAGTCTTCCGGTCCTCTGAGAACCGGTCAGGCAACTTGAGGTGGGGTTTAAGAGGTGAGGTGGGAGGCACTACCAGGGTAGCATCATGCAGGTTGCCCCTCTGAGTCAGGGCTTGGACCTGTAGGGAGAGGCCCTGCATTTGCTGAGCCATGGTCTCAAGGGGGTCCATAGTGTGTCAGGGACCAGGGTAGAAAAGGTATATGGGCCTGTGATTATGTAATGCCGGGGTAGGGAGACAGACAGATGAGCCCTAATCTACCCGCCACTCAGTCCCTGCCTACTTGCAACGGCCCGTCCTAGGCGATGGCGTACAACTGGGCGACGGTCCCTACGCTCACTATGTGCACGACAGACAGACAAGGGTACAAAGAAGCTAAGGGAAAAGGGGCAGATGCCCATGGCAACACCGTGAGCTACAAGAGTAGTGAACGAGCCGAGTCAAACCAGGAGTGTACGAGGTACCAAACGCAGAGCAAGAGAGTAGTCAGTAAAGCCAGGGTCAATAGGAAGCAGAGGACAATAGTACAAGCAGCAGTAGCAGAGCCAGGAAACAAGCAGAATCACAGGCAAGGAGAAGCAGGAAATGAAGGTATAAATAGACAGAGGGCGGGAGCTAGCTCCGTCTGGGCAGGCTGTGATAGGCTCTCCCACTCCTCAGCCTCCCAGCCTGAGTGGTAGAAGAAGGAGTCACTCTATCAGACTTAGGAGCAGGTGCAGACTGACTAGCCACGGGCGTCGACACAGAAGCTGTGTCTGGCAGATCCTTTACAAGAATCGAATTTATAATATTTCCTGACTTGTGAAAACATTAAAAGAATTAAAGGAACATGTAATCACTTAAATAATAATTATTGAACTAAAAAAAATAAAAAATTCTAGCGACACATTCCCTTTAAAGGATTTTCAAGGCAAATACAAGTTTAAACCTGTTTAGTAGGTAAGTGAGCGTTACTTACATATACACAGTCGAGTCACATTATTATGACCACCTCCTGCTTTCGACATCGGCAGCGCGTAGCCCATCAAGAAAGGGATATATACACTGGTTTGGTGAGTATATAAGGTGTTCGATAGGCTGTCTGAACACATATCACTCATTGTTGCCATGGGTAAAAGGGACGCTTTATCAGAGTTGCAAAAAGGGATGATTATTGGCTTTCGAGCAAGGGTGGCAGTATTTCTCATCACAGTTTATGAATTGTTCGCTTGCTGCTGTGGTGAAAGTGTATCCTGAGTGCACAAATGGCACTATTGGGAATAACCGATGTGGAAACTGTGGAGCACCACATGCCAATGATGTGAGAGGTGAACTTCGGCTACGCAGGTGCGCGAGGGCCGAACGGAGCAGCTCACCGCTCACCGCAAAAATCATTCAGGGGGCTACCAGACGTGTGTGCAAAACAAACAGTTCAGCGAACCCTACTGCGTATGGGGCTCCAAAGCAGACAGATGGTCACTGCTCCTATGCTAACAAAGGTGCATTGGAAATAAAGGCTTCAATTTGAACGTCCGTATCGGAATTGGACCACCGATGATTGGCAAAGGGTTGCCTTCTCCAATGAGTCACATTTTCTGCTTCATCGAACAGATGGACATTGGCGTATCAGGAGCGCAAAATCAAAGAACAAACATCCTGCAACCATTACTAGAAGAACACAAGCTGGTGGTGGCAGCATTATGGTCTGGGGAATTTTTCATGGCATTCTCTGGGCCCACTCATCCATGTGGAAGGCACTCTGAACCGGTTAGGGTATGAATCCATTGTTGCCGATCACGTCCACCCATACATGCTATTTGTTTTCCCTGGGGCAGATGTAATCTTCCAGCAAGACAAAGCGACATGTAACACGGCTAGAAATGTTTGACAGTGGATCAAAGCATGACCAAGACTTTCAAGTACTTCCCTGGCCTCATAATTCGCCAGACTTGAACCCAATTGAGCATCTGTGGGACCACCTCGATCATCTTGTTAGCTCTATGGATCCTCCCCCACGCACCCTCCAGCAAATGTGGCATGCACTGCAGTCAGCATGGCTCCAGATACTTGAGAGAACCTACCAGCTTATCTAGCTGCTGCTGTGATATTAGCTGGTGGTCATAATAATGCGACTCGTCTGTGTAGATGGCTGCTTGGGCACTTGTATGCGCCATTCCGCTAGTGTCATCGCTAGTCACATGACCACTGAATTCCGTTCTTCTTTGTGAGTACACTAAAATGGGAAGTTCATGTAAGTCACTCCTCCATTGTGACATCTAAACCCCTCCCTCTGCATGGTGCATAATAACAGTAAGGGCTGGTGAATCTCAAAGGCGGCGGCAGAATCCATCTTCAATTCAATGCACATGCACAGTAAATATGCAGACAGATGGATTAGAGTCACATGTCTGGATGATGCGCCGACCACTGGGGCGTGTTTAGGAGCACTGCAGCAGAAGAGAGATGGTTGTTACCACCAGGCCCGGCCTTAGGGGTGTGTGACCTGTGCAACAGAACGCAGCAGCCTCCCCGCATGTAGGGGGTGCAACTGGGCAGGTTGTTTGAGCTCTATATCCTCTGCTCCTCATTGTACACACGGAGGAAGCAGAGGCAGCAAGAGGAGAGTAGGAAGCTCCACCCCTGCAAGAAACCTGTGAGCCTGTGCAGCAAGGAGAGATGGACAGTGCCTGTGTGTATCTCTGTTACTGTACATATCTCTCTAAGTGTGTGTGTGTGTGTGTGTGTGTGTGTCTATATATGTGTCTGTATGTGTATATATGTCTATGTGTAATTGTATATTTTTCTGTGTGTGTCTGTATAAATAAATATATATATATATATATATATATGTATGTGTGTGTGTGTGTGTGTGTGGGGGTACAGTTATCAAAGTGTGATATCTGTGATCCGGGCCAGCTCTAGTTGTATGTGGGCCCTTGGGCGACACAGACTTTGTGGGCGCCTCTGCGGCGGGTGTAAAATGGCAAAAAATTTATTTTTGTGCCACCATATAGAAGTTAGGCCCTGTTTATGCCCCCATATAGAAGTTAGGACCCCAATTTGTACCCTCATAAATTTAGTGCCCTCTGTAGGTAGTGCCACACAGCCCCTTCCCAGGTAGTGCCACACAGCCCCCACCCAGGTAGTGCCACACAGCCCTCATCTGTAAATAGTGCCATACAGCTTCCCCCGGTAGATAGGGCCATACAGCCCCCTTGTAGATAGCGCCATACAGCCCCCCTGCAGATAGCACTATACAGCCCCGCCAGTAGTTAGCGCCAAACAGCCCCATGTAGATAGGAACATACAGCCCCCCTCTGGTAGATGGCACCATATAGCGACCCCCCCTCCAGTAGATAGCGCCATTTAGTGACCCCCCTCATGTAGATAGCGCCACCCTCGTGTAGATAGCGCCCCCTCGTGTAGATAGCGCTATATAGCGATACCCAAACAAATAAAACCAAAAACGTCATAGTCACCTAGGCCCCATTCCTACGACGAACGGAGCGAATCAACGCCGATGGGATCCTTGCGTAAGATATCTCCCTGCTCTGCCATAGCATTCAATAGTATATTTTATTGAATCTGCCGTGGCTACCGCTGTAGCAGCCATAGCGGCAGCTAGCGGCACCTTGGAGAATGGGGGGGCCGTTTCGGAGGGTGGCACGGGACCCCTCGTGCTGTGGGCCTCGTAGCAGCCACTATAGCTGCTACAACGGTAGTTACACCGTTGCCTAGACAGGGGCTCCCTCTAAAAGCAGAGTCGATGGAAAGAGCATCGGCAATGCTCTAGCCGGAGATTCCACTCCGGGAGGAGCCATGACGGCACTGTCAGCACCCGGCAGCCGAGTGGGCCCCCTCCCACTTGCCCGGGTTCATCGTGTGCTGATGCCGGCCCTGTCTGGGAAGTTACTTAGGACTGCAGGTAACATTACTACATTATCTGTACTGTGTATATGTGTGCCTGTGGGGGTATATATGGGTCTATCTGTCTGTCTGTGTGTGTGTGTGTATGTATATATATATATATATATATATATATTTATATATATATATACACAGTGCCTGTCGAGTGGGGGCTCATCTGAAAGCTGTTTTCGATACAAACACTATGCTGCAAGCGATTTTGAGATAGAGATATTTAACTACCGCCGGGGTTAGCATTACCCGAAATGTACCACGCGGAGGTCGCACGGTCGGATTTACATCCCATCGGGGTGCTAGATTAATGTGAGTCCCCTTGCCTCTCACTTTTGTGTGTGTGTGTGTGTGTGTGTGTGTGTGTGTGTGTGTGTGTGTGTGTGTTATCCGGCCAAAGCAAGACCGAGTTCATGTATTATCTGTATTAGTACAAACATAACAATTACTGTATTAAATCAAATGTTCGAACTGATGTCCTTCAATTTGACAGTATCATAAGCGAACGTAAAACGTGTCGATAACGTTATTTATAACATCTGGTGTTATTGAATTCAAAATGTTTACTATTCTTTCCCGCAGCTCGTCTAAGTTTGCGATCCTAGTCTCATAGACTTTACTTTTTAAATACCCCCAGTAAAGAAAGTCTAATGGGATCAGATCTGGTGATCTCGGTGGCCATTCTGTCACGTTGGGTTCGTGGACCCACTGGGCCGTACCGCCTTGATTGAATGACAGCTAGCCAACAAGGCGCAGGTCACAGTCCATAGTTCGTATAGTGTACCTGTGGCAGCTCGGACAGTAGCAAGGTGTCACGTAGGGTTCATGGACTCACTGGGCTGTACCGCCTTGGCGGTATGGCAGCTCGCCAACGGGTCAGAGTCTATAGTTCATATAGGGTACCTGTGGCAGCTCGGACAGTAGCAAGGCAGGCTTGGCTGGGACTAGCCAGCAGGTAGACGTCAGGCGTGGAGAAGCAGGACAGGCGTGGTATACAGCACGGCTACAGCTCAGCATGGCACTAGATATGGATACAGGTTACAGTAACAGGGAACACTGGGAGCAGGAAACACTAGGGGACCATTTGCAAGACAAACTTGGAATACAACAACAACAACTCTCAGGCGCGGGAGGAAAAGGGGCTGAGACCTTCTTATAGCCCAGAGTGCTCAGGGAGCAATCAGCACAATCTCCCACATGCGTGCGCTCTGGCTTCTTGAGTCTGGACTGAGCTCGCGAGTGCACCCTGGTTGTCACTGTGGAACAGGACGGCTGTATTTGCAAACATCTCTGGAGAGAAGGGCGTCGACTGGATGGAAGGAGTTTGTAGTCAGCGACCACGGACGTTACAATATCCCACCTCTTACGCCCCCTCTTCTTGGGACCAGAATGAGAGAGACACCTCTTAATGAGGGTAGGAGGGTTGAGATTCTCTTCTGGCTCTCAGGACCTCTCTTCTGGACCAAACCCCTTCCAATCTACTAAATAAAAGTTTCATGCTCTTACTTTTTTAATGTCCAGGATCTCTTTTACCTCGAAGGTGTCTGAAGTACCGCTGGAGGCAACCGCAGGGCTAGGAGTCTTGGTAAAGCGGTTCAGAACCACCGGCTTCAGGAGGGAGACATGGAAGGAGTTGGGGATCTTGAGAGTAGGAGGCAGCCGAAGCTTGTAGGCAACTGGGTTGTTCTGCTGTAGGATCACGAAGGGTCCGAGGAACCTGTGAGCAAATTTGTACGACGGCATCCTTAGTTGAATATTCCTGGAGGACAGCCAGACCTTCGTGCCAGGAAGAAACTGAGGAGGTTCTCTTCTCCTTGTGTCCGCCTTCCGTTTCATGCGGTCGACCACCAGCAGGATGAAGGATCGAGTCTGCTGCAAGATCTGCAGAAACTCGCAAAAGCCGTGTCAGCAGCTGGTACCTCGGACGTATCAGGCACCGGGAGAGGAATTTGTGGGTGTTGGCCATAGACAATGAAGAACGTTGTCTTCTGTGTGGACTCGCTGGGGTGATTGTTGTAAGAGAATTCAGCCCACAGAAGCAACTGCACCCAGTCATCATGTCGCTTGGAGATGAAGTGGCGTAAGTAGTTCTCCAAGATCTGATTGATCCTCTCGACCTGACCATTGATGGTAGGCCGAAGAAAAGTCCAACTTTACACCTAGGAGTCCGCAGAGGGCTCTCCAGAACTTCGAGGTGAACTGAACCCCCCGATCAGACACAATATGCTGCGGTAAGCCGTGCAGGCGGAAGATGTGTTGGATGAACAGCTTGGCCAGTAGAGGAGCAGAAGGAAGACCGGTCAGAGGAACGAAGTGGGCCATCTTCGAAAATCAATCCACCACCACCCAGACAGCACTGCATCCAGCAGAGAGAGGCAGGTCAGTAATAAAGTCCATAGCTATATGCTGCCAGGAAGCATCGGGCACAGGCAATGGCTGGAGCAGGCCAGCAGGTCTGTAGTGAGTGACCTTGTTAGCTGCACACACTGAGCAGGACAAAACAAAGTCCAAAATGTCCTTGGGCAGAGTGGGCCTCCAGAAATGATGACCAATCAGATCTCGGGTCTTACGGGTCCACGCGTGACCTGCCAGTCTAGAGAAGTGTCCCCAGCAGAGGATTCTCCCTCGGTCAGCCAGGCGCACAAAAATCCTCCCTGGAGGAATGTCCCCAACTTGCAGGGGATTGACAGAGACAATGCAAGATGGATCAATAATGTTCTGTGGCATCTCCATGGTGTCCTCTGTCTCAAAAGACCTGGACAAGGCATCGGCCCTCACATTCTTGTTGGCCGGGCGATAATGGAGCTCAAACTGGAACCTGGTAAGGAACAAGAAAAATCGGGATGGGATGAGCTGCGCTCTCTAATAGATGTCTCCACTCCTCCAGGGCCAACTTGACTACCAATCCCCAATCGAGTAGTTGCGTTCTGCGGAAGAGAAGAGCTTAGAAAAATATCCACATACCATAGACTTGCCCTTGGAGCCTCTCTGGAACAGGAGTACACCAGAGGATGCGTCCATCTCCAGCGAAAACAGTAGAGAAATGTCGGGATGATGGAGGATAGAAGCTTACGTGAAGGCACTCTTCAGGCTATTGAATGCAAAGTGTGCCTCAGGAGTCCACACCTTGGCGTTCATTCCCTTCTTAGTGAGGTCAGAGATAGGAGAAGTCAGTGAGGAGAAGTTTGGAATAAATTGGCGAATCCCAGAAAGTGCTGTATGGCCCACTAGCCCTGAGGGCGTGGCCATTCCAGAACGGACTTTACCTTTTCAGAATCCATCTTGAAACCTCTATTCAAGACAATGTAGCCGAGGAAGAGCAGAGCATCCTTTTCAAACCCCGAAGGGCATTACTGGATACTCATACTATCCATCACGTGTGTTAAGCGCAGTCTTCCATTCGTCACACTGGCAAATCCGGATTAGGTTATAAGCCCCACGCAGGTCTAGTTTGGAAAAATTTTTGGCATCACGTATACGATCAAATAATTCAGAGATCAGCGGCAATGGATATTTATTCTTCACCGTGATTAGGATGAGACCCCGGTAGTCAATACAAGGACGCAGGGAGCCATCCTTTTTCTTGACGAAGAAGAACCCGGCTCCTGCCGGGGAGGAAGACTTCCGTATGAAGCCCCTCTCCAAGTTCTCCTTAACATAGGTGGACATGGACAGAGTCTTTGGCAAGGAGAGAGGATATATCCTACCACGGGGAAGGGATGCACCATGGATCAGCTCGATAAGACAGTCATACGCCCGGTGTGGGGGCAGTGTCTCCGCCTCCCTTTTACTGAAGACGTCCGAAAATGCAGCATAATGACCAGGCAATCCTGCCAATGATCGAGGCAGAGAAGGCTGGACCGAACGAATCTGCACCAGGCATCGGCTGTGATACTCGGTGCCCCACTGGAGAACCTCTCCAGAGTTCCAGTACATTACTGGGGCATGTAGTGGGAGCCAAGGCAGACCCAGCAGCACAGGGTTAACGGCCTTGGACAGGACACAGAACGGTAGAAGTTCAGAGTGGAGAGCCCCTACTTGGAGCCTCAGCGGCTTTGTCACAGCTTTAACTGGGTCTGGCAGAGGTAGTCCATTTACTGATGCAACCATCAACGGTCTCTCCAGAGGGGTAGTAGGTAATTGGAGAAGGTCCACCAGGTCTCTACAAATTAAGCAGCGGATCCAGAGTCCAGATACGCAGAGACCTGATGCGATTTCTCACTGGACACTATGGTCACGGGTATGGACAACTGTTAGAAAAGTTTTATTTTGAATGTATTCTAACTTCATGTAATAGATATTAAATGTGAATGCAGGGTTCTCAGAAAATGCTTTAATTAACAAAGGGTTATATATGTTATATTCTTAAGTGTGAGAAGGTTGGATTCCTTAATAAAGATTGCAATCTCCAGAGGAAGTCCAACTGACCTAATCTCATTCTGAAGTGTAACATTTCATGTGACAGGAAAACCACAAATGGTTTTTCAGTTGGTCTGTACTGCAATATGGATTGATATGTGTATATAAACCTGTGCTTATGTAATGAAGTCAGACATTTGTCTCCACACCAGTGTGAATACAACTCTTATTGGGATAAAAACTTGAATCATTATTGATAAAGCATGGAAAATTCTTCTAACATCTTGGTTCTTCGAGCCGGAAACCAATATCTCCAGACCCTCGTCCACCCAAAGACTGTACACCGTGCATGGGGTGAGTCATCAAAATACTCACTTAATTCAAAGACCTCCGGTTAAATTACCGTTAAAAAAGAGGCCAGTCAGACGGAAGGACGAGGTGGAGTGACGGTTTTTAAAAGCACAAAGTAAGGAGAATTGAGGATTTGAGTTTTCATCTGAATAACGGTAATATAATTTTGTATATATATATATATATATATATATATTTTTATTTTTTATTTTTTTTTGTGTATATATATGTGTTTATTATTTTACATATTTAGATGTATAAGGTTATGTGATAAAAGCCTAAGTTGAATCTTAGGTACTAAGACTGGGTCTTAGTTATATTAAGCACAGGTCTTAATATAAAAACCTGGGAATAACGGTTCTTGAGGTTAGTAGTCCATAGCCTATGGGAAAAGGCTACAGATAATAAATAACTCCGTGCAGCACGTAAAAGATAAAGTACTTGGAGATTTGGAGGATCTCTTATAGATTAAGGATTATAGAGTATTAGGATTATTTGTTATAGAGTATTAGGATTATTTGTTATAGAGTATTAGGATTATTTGTTTTATAAAGTTCAAGATTGTGACTAAAAAAAGTATTGAATGATTGAGATAAACTAAATCCAAAGTTAAGGAAAGATAAAGACTTTCAAACTGTGGTGTAAAGACACATCCAGGACATCTGCTGCTGGTCTAACCAGCCTCTTATTGTCTCTGGACGCCCCTGACACCAGAAGTTTTATTGTAATCAAGTATTTCTTTGGTGCAGTTGACAGAAATAATTGTTATAGATTAAACATATATGAGACTCCTTGACTGTGAAGATTGAATGTATGAGGGTTAAATAAATATAGCCCTGTGTGTATAAGGGAGCCCAATTAGGTATGGTCCTTTGTAAAATTGTTACAAGGACAAATAAGTAGGAAAAATACTGTAAAACACCCAGGAACATTAAGTATATGACTGATCAGCATAATACTTGTAAATATTGGTGTGTTTTGTGTGTGTACTGTGACTTTGGTGAAAATACCTTGTGGTCAAGATATACGAGGTATACAGAAATATAGAATATGATAGCAGGTTTTTTTATTCATATTGAATCTGTTTGTTAATCGTTAATCATGTGTCTTGTCTAGATGTTGGGAGAGTTGAGACAGTGTTTCACATTTCCTCGTCGTAGTCACCTTGGGTGAGCGACATTACTCTCTTGGGACTGTGTTTTGGTAAGTGGCTCTAGGCGTCTAGAGTGCAGCGAATACTACAGTCCAGGGAGAATAACGTTTTGGTAAGCGGCCTTATTTATAAGGTGCAGCGAACACGGTTATTCAATATTCCCAACTGACCATAAAAATTCTATAAGACTCTTTGAATGAGATCAAATTAGAGTCAAATCATAGAACCAAGATTAAATAATAGAATAAAGGTATAAATGAATATTAGTAAGTCAAATTTTCAAGTAGCAAAAAAATAAAATAAATGGATTAACATCTATTGTCCCGAAGGCTTCTCATTAAGTTTGGTTGTTTTTTTTATTATTTACTATATTTGTGATGACTAAGATATTTAAAAATATTAGAAAAGGACAAAGGTACACCATATTGTTTTAAATCTTTTGTCCTGAGTGTCTGTTTGGATTAATGTGGCTCTTTCTACTGAAGGTTGGAGAATAGTCAAAATAATTGATAAAGGATACAAAATTAATCAAATCTTTCCATATTAAAAGTGTTTAAATTAAATATACGTAAGACTCCTATTCTAGAAAAAAAAACTATTGGCATATTATTAATGGACCTAGAAGGAGGCAAACTGTATATATCCATAGAAGACGCCTCATTTAGGTATCCATTAAATAGAGAGAGACATATACTGAAATTGCTAAATTAGATTTCCTTTCAAAAGGACACTGCTTGTAACATGGGTAATATATCAGGAACAGTTTCAGGATATGGTTGTTTGTGTTAAAAAGTATTAAAATATTCCTTTAGAAGGGGCTGTTAAAGAGGCTCTGTCACCAGATTTTGCAACCCCTATCTGCTATTGCAGCAGATCGGCGCTGCAATGTAGATTACAGTAACGTTTTTATTTTTTAAAAACGAGCATTTTTGGCCAAGTTATGACCATTTTTGTAATTATGCAAATGAGGCTTGCAAAAGTCCAAGTGGGTGTGTTTAAAAGTAAAAGTCCAAGTGGGCGTGTATTATGTGCGTACATCGGGGCGTTTTTAATACTTTCACTAGCTGGGCGCTCTGAAGAGAAGTAACATCCTCTTCTCTTCAGAACGCCCAGCTTCTGACAGTGCAGATCTGTGACGTCACTCACAGGTCCTGCATCGTGACGGCCACATCGGCACCAGAGGCTACAGTTGATTCTGCAGCAGCATCAGCGTTTGCAGGTAAGTCGATCTTACCTGCAAACGCTGATACTGCTGCAGAATCAACTGTAGCCTCTGGTGCCGATGTGGCCGTCACGATGCAGGACCTGTGAGTGACGTCACAGATCTGCACTGTCAGAAGCTGGGCGTTCTGAAGAGAAGAGGATGTTACTTCTCTTCACAGCGCCCAGCTAGTAAAAGTATTAAAAACGCCCCGATGTACGCACCTAATACACGCCCACTTGGACTTTTACTTTTAAACACACCCACTTGGATTTTTGCAAGCCTCATTTGCATAACTACAAAAATGGTCATAACTTGGCCAAAAATGCTCGTTTTTAAAAAATAAAAACGTTACTGTAATATACATTGCAGCGCCTATCTGCTGCAATAGCAGATAGGGGTTGCAAAATCTGGTGACAGAGCCTCTTTAAGTATATGCACAAATTAGATGTGGTGAATGTAAAATGATGATGATGATAAGTGGTGTGGCAAATTTGGATTGAAAAGGAATTTGAGGGTAATTGAATGTTATAATTTAGTGAAGGGAAAAGAGAAGTGTGTTTTTGATTGTGTAAGACGACGGTTGGAAGAATCTCACAAAGGGGAACAAGTTAGAAAGTTCTGACAGAATGTTAAAATGGAAAAGCGGAACTATAGAAGAATGTGTCAATATATGTTGATACTGAATTAATTGAATTTCAAATTATTATTATTATATGTAAAATTATGTGTAAAAAGTCCTAGAACATTGAACTAAGGTACAAGATTGTGTAAATAGACTGACTTTTTAAGTAATTAATTAAAGTTAGCTGTGTAAAATCAGGTTTTAAAGTTATAAATACAGTTTCCTTAATGTACGAACTTGCAAATGACAATGACTTGTTTGATATGGAACATGAGTCTGATTGTCACAGTTTAATGCAATTTGAATCTCAAGGGTTACCAGGTGTCACTGATGTACCTTTTACTAACCATGATGTTCAGTATTTTGTAGACGGATTCAGATACTTGCGTGAGCAGACAGGACATTTCACCACCGGGTCTGCAGTAATCCAGGAAGGTAAGACAGTGCTGCAAAAGTCACTGCCCTCCAGCAGCTCTGCCCAGGAGGCAGAACTCATGGCACTCGCAGAAGCATGTAAGTTGGGCACAGGTAAAAGGGTGAATGTCTATACAGACTCAAGGTACACCTTTGGAGTCGCACACGATTATGACACAATATGGCACGCAAGAGGCTTTCTGACTGCAGCAGGCAAACCAATACAACACTGGTTTGCACCTGAATTTCAGAATGCAGCTCGACATGTAGAGGGTTGCCTGACATGCGTCAGACACAATCCCGGTAAAATGATAAAAACTCCCAGTAAGCACATGCCTCGGCCTGATTACTCCTTCCAGCGACTGCAGGTGGACTACATACAGCTACCCAAGGTTGGTGTATATGAATATGTCCTTGTATGTACTAACAAGTTTTCAAACTGGCCTGAGGCATGGCCAGTAACCAAAGCCACAGCTAAAAAACACTGCTAAGAAAATACTTAGTGAAGTAGTATGCCGATATGGGGTCCCTGAAGTAATTGAGAGTGACAGAGGAACCCACTAAACAGGAGAAGTATTAGGGCATATACTTACTAGCCTCGGCAACACACAGTCATTCCATACACCATATTACCCAAGAAGGTAAACATCTGTATGAAGGAAGAAAGTCAGCAATACTCCAAGCACCGAAACCTCTGACAAAAAGACAAATGATGTCCTTTTTGGGTATGACTAACTTCTGCAGAAGTTGGATAGCCAAAGAGGCTGCTCTTACAGGACCATTGATGTCTTTAATTTATGAGGAGGCATTTGTTTTTTTCAGATAAAAATAAAACAGGTTCTTGTAGGCTCTTCAGTGCTTGGACTAACTGATAATTACAAAAAAAAAACAAAACAATAAAGAAAAAAAACTTTATTCAAACTGTAGATTGTAAAAATTGATATATGACTTAAAGGGGTTTTCCAATCCTTTTTTTTTTTTTTTAAATCAATGCAATGTTCCTCTATTAATATATTAGTGCGCTCTGACTATCTTTTTCTTGATAATAAATGGTTTTAGTAACATAACTCCCTATTGTTTACCTTGAGAGGTTTGTTTTGCTCAGTAAGTTCATTCCTCTTCTCTTCCTGTGTTTCTCCTCCCTGCATGCACTGCTCTAGTCCCAGCATGCAATGTGCATGCAGCAGTGCACTTGCTCCGCCTACTACACCCAGCTCTACTAACTTCTGCAATCTCAGTCTTCATTTTGGTGCTCTCATTCTATTACTGATAGCACAAGCTGAAATCACTGGATATCTGCGTTTTTAACCTCTTAACGCCGAAGGGCGGATATATCAGTCCTCTGCAGCTGCTAGTTCGCGCAGGAGGAGGGATATATCCGTCCTGTGATGGCGCGGGTACTGCCAGTGTACCCACACGATCAGCGGCAGGAGCACGGCTGTTATACACAGCCTGGCTCCTGCTGCAACTGCGGGAATCGAAGCGCGCTCCGATTCCGGCAGTTTAACCCATTAAATGCCGCTGTCAATAGTGACAGCGGCATCTAATGTGTTTGACAGAGGGAGGGAGCTCCCTCTGTTTTATACTGACAGGCAATAATGCTTTGGTATACGAAGTATACCAAAGCATTATATATGCGATCGGCACATCGCATAGTGAAGTCCCATGGTGGGACTAAAAAAAAAATGTCAATCCGTTAAATAAAGTTGGTGAAAAAACAAAAAAAAAATTACAGTGAAATACTTTTTTAAAGTAAAAGTGTCAAAACAAATCACACATACACATATATGGTATCCCCGCGATCGTAACCACTTGAACAATAAAATTAACACATTAATTAAACCGCTGGATGAACGGCGTCCAAAAAAACAACGGCAAAATTCGCTCTTTTCTCCCATTCCCACCATAAAAAATTAAATAAAAATTAATCTAAGTCCTATGTACCCCAAAATAGTACTAATGAAAACTACACATTGTCCCGCAAAAATCAAGCCCACGTACGGCCATATAGACGGAAAAATAAAACCGTTACGGCTCTTGGAATGCGGTGATGCAAAAACAAGTAATTTTTTTCTAAAAGGGTTTTTATTGTGCAAAACATAAAACCTTTACATATTTGGTATCCCCGTAACCGTGCCGAGCCATAGAATAAAGTTAACATGTTATTTACGCTGCATAGTAAACGGCGTAAATTTATAACGTGAAAATCAATACTGGAATAGCTGCTTATTTTCAATTCTCTCCTAAAATAAAGTTAATAAAAGTTAATATATTATATGCATCTAAAAATGGTACAATTACAAAATACAACTCGTCCCGCAAAAAACAAGCCCTTATACGGCTATGTCGACGGAATAAAAAAAAAGTTACGACTCTTGGAATGCGACCGTGAAAAAAACAAAAATAATCCTTGGTCATTAACGTGCAAAATGGCCCGGTCATTAAGGGGTTAAACGGTTTGAAGAGGTCTTGTGGTACCAAAACAGTGGAAACCCCCAAAAGGTGCCCCCATTTTGGAAACTAGACCCCTTGAGGAATTCATTGTAGTTTTCTTGGGGTGCACGCGGCTTTTTGATCAGTTTTTATTCTATTTTTAAGTGGCGTGGTGACTAAAAAAACAGCAATTCTACTATTGTTTTTTTATTCTATTTTTGTTACAGCGTTCACCGTGCGCTATAAATGACATATTCACTTTATTCTGCGGGGCGATACGATTAGGGCTCATTTACACGAGCGTGTTATACATCCGTGCAACGCGCGTCGCAGGGACCTATGTTAGTCTATGGGGCCGTGCAGCCAGGTGCGTGATTTTCACGCAGCGTATGTCCGCTGCGTGAAGCGCACGACGTCCTATATTTGTGCGCTGTTCGCACATCACGCACCCATTGAAGTCAATGGGTGCGTGAAAACCACGCATGTGGCACGGAAGCAATTCCGTGGGACGCGCGTGATTCGCGCAACAGCACTGTAAAGGATGAATGAAAACAGAAAAGCACCACGTTCTTTTCTGTTTACAAACATCCAAACGGAGTGTCATAATGATGGCGGCTGCGCGAAAACAAGGCAGCCGCGCATCATAAAGGGCTGACACACGGAGCTGTTAATTGCCTTTTGCGCACGCAAAACGCCGCGCTTTTTGCTTGCACAAAATGCACACGCTCGTGTAAACTCGGCCTTACGGTGACACCAGATGTTTATAGTTCTTTTATGTCTTATGGCGTTTGCACAATAAAATACGTTTTGTAAAAAATCATTCACTTTTTGTGTTCCCTTCTAAGAGCAAGAACTTTATTATTTTTCCATCAATAAAGCCGTGCGAGGACTTATTTTTTGCGTAACGAACTGTAGTTTCGATCAGGACCATTTTTCGGTACATGCGACTTTTTGATCTATTTTTAATAAATTTTTTGGGAGGTGAAGTGACCAAACAATTGTGATTTTGGTACGGTTTATTATTATTTTCTTTTACGCCGTTCACCGCGCGGGATAAATAACGAAATAATTTTGTAGTTCAGGCCGTTACGGACGCGGCGATACCAATTATGTATATTTTATTTATTTATATATTTTTATTAATAAAAAAGGACTGATAAGGGAAAAAAAGGGGATTTTTTTTAACTTTTATTTTCTTATTTTTACACATCTTTTTTTTTTACTTTATTACTTTGTCCCACTAGGGGACTTGAGGGCAGGAGGCTCTGATCGCTATTCTAATACAATGCACTACATGCGTAGTGCAGTGTATTAGAACTGTCAGCTATTCACTGACAGCAAGCATAGTGGGTCCTGACTTTGTCAGGACCCATTAGGCTTCCGTCGATGGCATAGCCGGACGCCATTGTTTGGTGTCCGGTTGCCATAGTAACCATCGCCGGCCGCTATCGTGTAGCAGGCCGGCGATGGTAACTTAACCCCTAAAAAGCCGTGATCTCTATTGAACGCGGCTTTTAAGGGGTTAGACAGCGGGGACACAGCGATCGGTCCCCGCTGTAGGAGCTGCGGCAGCTGCTGTAAGAGACAGCAGCTGTCACAGCTCCTGCACCTGTCGGGAAGACGGCCGAAACGGCCGTTATTCCCGCAACTTCGTATTCCGTCGGTAATTTATAAGGGGTTATAATTTAACAGAGCATGCGCGGTGGAGTGTGTTAACCACGCATGCTCTGAGATAAAGAAGCACGTGGTACGGTTACGTCATTTGTGACGTAACCGTACAGTGTGAAAGCCGGAAACCGGAAGCAAGGCAGAAGACTAAATGGACGGGTCTGCACAGGAAGTGCAGATTTTGCTTCACTAAGGGGGCGGTGACGGAGGAGGATATACGACGCTACAGCCATCTGATGAAACGTAAGTACATTGTAAAGTTATATCATTTTCATTGTTTTATTTAAATAAATGTAATTTTTTAGTTCCGGAATACCCCTTTAAAGAGGCTCTGTCACCAGATTCTCAGATCCCTATCTCCTATTGCATGTGATCGGCGCTGCAATGTAGATAACAGTAACGTTTTTTTGTTTTTTTTAAACGTTCATTTTTGGCCAAGTTATGAGCTATTTTATATATATGCAAATGAGCTTTGAAATGGACAACTGGGCGTTTTTTTTTTCATATGTCCAACTGGGCGTGTGTTTTTAACTGGGCGTGTTTTACTTGTTTTACTAACTGGGCGTTGTTAATAGAAGTGTATGATGCTGACGAATCAGTGACCAATCAGCATCATGCACTCCTCTCCATTAATTTACACAGCAGCATCACGTTCTTATTAGAACGATGTGCAGCCACATACACAAGTGTCCTGATAATGAATACACATGACCTCCAGCCTGGACGTAATGTGTATTCAGAAGCCTGACACTTCTGAATCTTTTCTGTGAGATTCCAGCAAGCCACGCGTAATCTCGCGAGATTACGAGGTAAACGAGATTTCGTTTCCCTTGCTGGAAATCTCACAGAAAAGATTCAGAAGTGTCAGGATTCTGAATACACATGACGTCCAGGCTGGAGGTCATGTGTATTCATTATCACGACACTTGTGTATGAGGCTGCACATCGTTCTAGTAAGAACACTATGTGCTGTGTAAATGAATGGAGAGGAGTGTATGATGCTGACTGGTCACTGATTCGTCAGCATCATACACTTCTATTCACAATGCCCAGTTAGTGAAACAAGTAAACACGCCCAGTTAAAAACACAATACACGCCCAGTTGGACATACGGAAAAAAACACGCCCAGTTGTCCATTTAAAACCTCATTTGCATATATGTATAAAATAGCTCATAACTTGGCCAAAAATGAAAGTTTAAAAAAAAACAAAAAAAACGTTACTGTTATCTACATTGCAGCGCCGATCACATGCAATAGGAGATAGGGATTTGAGAATCTGGTGACAGAGCATCTTTAAGGGCTAACACAGGAGTATGGAGGAAAGGATAGACCTCTAGCTTACTACTCATCAAAACTCTACCCAGTAGCTAGAGCCTTACCTCCCTGTTTTCAATCAGTTGTAGCCAAGGCAGAAGCTATAAGAGCTTCCGTCCCATTAGTGTTATTTATGATAGAAAGATGTACCACTTGAAATTTTTCGACCTTGATGTCTACTGTGGAGGATGGTGCACCACTTGATTGCCTATCCTCCATAACAGAAAGAGTGTTACCAAGATCAGATCTTAAAGATACTCCACTACCAAATAGTGATCTTATACTGTTTGTAGATGGATCTTGTAAGAACAAATGCATCCTACCCAGCAACTTATTCAGATATGAAGTTATATTGAGCCATCGTACAAGCCATATCTCAACAGGGGGGATGGTAGAAATCCTATCTAAAGTGTTCACGGCATATGGCTTTACTAACTACTCAAAAAGAATTTGTTTAACATGCGTCAAATATAATCCACAGGGGATTGTAAGACCAAAAAGACGACAGTTCCCAAATCCACAATATCCATTCTAACATATTTGTATGGATTTCATTGAAGTTGTTTTTGCTTCCTAAGTTATTAGGTATATGTATAAGGGTGTTAATTTGAATCTCAGAGTAGTTAAGACAAAATTTGGTTTGAGACACTTGTCAGATAAAACGTATGGTATTTGTGAATATTTCTGTGAGTAGAAGATGTTACAGATAATCAGCTCAGATCAAGGTATAAATCCGGCTGAAAAGGGTAACAACAAGTGTGACATAAAATATACCCAGTAACTACATACATTATGACCAATATGTACCGTGGAGGAGAAGTTTGGATTATTGACAATATTAGTAGGTTTAGCAGTAAAGAATGCTCATAATATAGAGAAAGTGTCCGACAGATTGAACACTGTTACAGATAATGGTTTGATGTTTTGAATGCTGCCCAAGGGGGCATTTGCCAAATAGTTGGCTCAACCTGTTGCCACTGTATAGACCTTTTTGGCATTATGCAGGACAAGTATGAACGTAGAGCAAGTTAAGAAAATAAAGTCCGTAAGGGGGATAAGCTCTATTTTGAGTACCTGGCTTGGGTACAAAATGTCCTCAAATAAACAAAAGGTGGGAAAAATGAAAGTGATTAAAATAATGTTTAAATTAATTCATTTTGTGCAGCAGCCATCTTGTCTGGAGACCTCGTCTTGTTCTTATGTAGTGAATAAGAAAGACATTGTTTCTTGAAGACAAGTATATTAATGCTGATTTTGCATGTTATTAAAATTAGTTATTTTTTACCTTAGTTCTTATGCGAAACTCAAAGGGAAGAAATATTGTTTAGTGATTATTGATGTATTCACCGAATGGTTAGACTATTTGTAATACCACAGTTAAATCCATTCTCTAGGATGGATGAAGAGTTTGATTTTACACTTACTGAATATATGGCAAAAATGCTAACCAACAAGTTGACCCTGTAACTGAACCTGTGAAGCCAGGAAATTGGTATTATTTTTGTTGAAAAAGATCATATCAGGTTCTGCTTACCACACCTACGGCCTTAAAGATATCCGTATGTAGCTCTTGGATACACTTATCACAATGTAAGGTAGTTATGGAATTGCCACTATCCTCCTAGGCTACAAAAGACTGATTACAAAGGGTGGTCATTTGTTAGAAGTGACTGGTCTCAAACTTCAGCGAAGAAAACATCCAGAGCCTGGGAGGAGATAGGGCAAAATGTTATATGTTATTCTAGGTATCCTATGGGGGTCCAAGGTGTGTCAACCAAAGGTATGGGATCCCTGGGAAACAGGGTCGGGAGTATGATTCCCTAAAGACTTAGCTTGGAGAGTTAAATATTTTAATTTCACTGAAGGTAACACTGCAATGTATGAAATAGATTTCTGCACTGTGTTATAGATCAATGCAAGGATAGAAACATAGCTTATAAACTAGCATATTCAGATAAATACATTTGTACTATCTATGTAAATACCCTAATAAAAAGGATAAGGGACTATATGCTATAGGAACTGATGTTTCAGGTACTGACACTATATGGAATTTTTTTTTATTGGAGTTAAGAAAAAGGATGCAACTGAAAGTTTTTTATTTCCAAAGATAGACCTACCCTCTATAGTCTATCTGGCTAACTTTACTTATGAAGATAAATTGACATTAGAAACAGGTTACAGTGATAAACATGAATGGTTAGCCTGGATGAGATACACTGCAATCCAAAATAATAGAACTAACTGTATCGCTTGCGCAAAAGCCAGGCCACATCTGGCTACTATACATTTCAGGCAAGGAGATCCCACAAGGTCTGCAATGTGTGTTATCTTTATATAATGCATCATATAATCCAGGTGATAAATTATGTAAGACATTCTCTTTATTGTACCCACCTGTGGGGAAAGATGAAATCCCTCTCTTAGTAGTGGCTTACCCAGGCAACTACACCTGCTTTCTGAGGAATGGGCAAGGTAAGAAAGTAGGGAACCTCACTGAAGAGTTTTGTGACCAATAAAGGTAATTACTCCTCTAATTGGTTTACCAACCAGACAAGGGCAAGAACTGATCTCTGGTGGCTATGTGGAGACAGGAAGGCCAAGTGGCAGGGAAGCTGTACTCTGGTTCAGCTTCTGATGCCATTCCACTTGTTTTCAGTCCCTGAGTTTCAGAAAATGAGAAAACGCCCTGGAGACTATCTGAATCGCTATAAGCGGTCTATCCATGGAAGTTCCTTTGACCATAGAATATACATAGATGAAATAGGAGTACCCCGATGGGGGCCAAATGAGTTTAAGGCCCAAAATCAGATTGCATCATTCTGGTGGTCTATGATAAATAAGAATGTCGACTGGATTAATTACATTTATCACAATCAACAGAGAGTTGTTAGTTATACCAGAGATGCAATAAAGGGCATTGCAGATCAGTTGGGACCTATATCTTTAATGACATAGCAAAATAGAATGGCCCTGGATATGTTACTAGCAGAAAAAAAGGGTGTTTTCAAAATGTTTGTATCTTCTGTTGTACTTTTATTCCCAATAATACAACTCCTGATGGCAGTATTACCAAGGCATTGAAAGGACTCAATTCCCTGTCCGAAGAGCTTGCAGGAAAACTCCAGAATAAATGACATCTTCACTTCATGGATTGAGGGGTAGTTTGGAAAATGGACTGGCCTGGTAATATTTGTACTCATGACCATTGCCGTTGTTACCAGTATATTGACTGTTTGTGGATGCGACACTCTGCATAAGAGGATTAATCCAAAGGTTAATTGAGACCTCAGTGACGAAGACAATGTGCCAAGAGATTCAAAAGAGGAGAACCTGCCCAGGATAATCGTACAAAACATTTCTTGATAAATTTATAACAGGAGGGATTGTTAGAAAAGTTTTATTTTAAATGTATTCTTACTTCATCTAATAGATATTAAATGTGAATGCAGGGTTCTCAGAAAATGCTTTAATTAACAAAGGGTTAAATATGTTATATTCTTAAGTGTGTGAGACGGTTGGATTCCTTAATAAAGATTGCAATCTCCAGAAGAAGTCCAACTGGCCTAATCTCCTTCTGAAGTGTAACATTTCATGTGACAGAAAAGCCACAAACGGTTTTTCAGTTGGTCTGTACAGCAATATGCATTGATATGTGTATATAAACCTGTGCTTATGTAATGAATCCTAGGCTTTGGGGCTTTTGGGGACACAGACGCACAAGATGGCCTCCGAGGCCGCAATAAAGACAGAGTCCCGAAGTGCGTCTGCGTTGTCTCTCCTGTGTAGATAGCTTACATTGGTCCATCTTCACAGACTCCTGAGGAGGATAGGCATCTGAGAACAGCAGGGGTTGCTGCAAGGTAGAGGCCAGACTAGGAAGGCCTCCCTCCCGACGAACCTCTTGGAGCCGTTCTCGGAGCCTTCTATCAATCCGGGCAGCCAGGAGGATGAGGTCATCCAGGGTAGACGGCAGGTCTTGAGCGGCAAGTTCGTCTTTAATCTTAGGAGACAGTCCATGCCAGAATATAGCCACCAGGGCCTCATTGTTCCACAACAGTTCTCCCGCCAGGATGCGGTAGTGGATGGCTTACTCGCCCAGAGAGATGTCTCCTTGGCGTAGATTCAGCAGTGAAGCCGCAGCAGAGGAGACTCGTCCAGGCTCCTCAAACACCAATGCGAAATTTCCGGAGGAACCCCTGGAAGTCACGAGTCACTGGTCCTTGTCTCTCCCAGATAGGGTTTGCCCATGCAAGGGTGTTGCCAGTAAGAAGAGAGATGATGAAAGAGACCCTTGCACCATCAGATGAAAATGCCCTAGAATATAGGCTGAAGTGGATCTGGCACTGGTTCAAAAATCCACGACAGGAACTTGCGTCTCCATCATAGCGGTCAGTAAGTGGTAAAGAAAAACGAGGACCAACACTGCCAGGAGGTGTAGTCTGAGGAACAGTACCGCCAGGAGGTGTAGTAGGAGGAATGGCAGCTCGTGCCTCCTGCCGACGTGCGAGAATGTTCAAGGCCTGGAGGAGTTGGTCCTGTCGAGACCGGAGGATACAGGATACAGGAACAGGGAATGCTGGGAGCAGGAAACACTAGGAGATCATTTGCAAGACAAACTTGGAATACGACAACAATGCTCAGGTGTGGGAGGAAGGGGCTGAGACCTTCTTAAAGCCCAGGGTGCTCTGGGAACAATCAGCACAATCTCCCACATGCGTGCGCTCTGGCTTCTTGAGTCTGGACTGAGCTCGCGAGCGCACCCTGGTGGTCAATGTGGAAAAGGACGGCCGTATGTGCAAACATCTCTGGAGAGAAGGGTGTCGACTAGATGGAAGGAGTTCATGGTCAGCGACCACGGACGTTTCACAAGGCAGGCTCGGCTGGGACTAGGCAGCAGGTAGACGTCAGGCGTGTAGTAGCAGGACAGGCGTCGAATACAGCACAGCACGACAACAGCTCAGCACGACACTTGACCAGGATAGTACACGATACAGGTACGGAGAACACTGGGAACTGGAAAATACTAGTAGACCATTTGCATAGACAAACTTTGGAAACTACAAACAACGCTCAGTCATTGCAGGGAGGGGCACAGCCCTTCTTATTGCCCAGGGGGCTCTGGGAGTAATCAGCTCAATCTCCCATGTGCTTTGGCTTCTTAAGTCTGGACTGAGCTCACGATCGCACCCTGGTGGTCACGGTGGAACAGGATGGCTGTATGTGCATCCATCAACTGGATGGAATGAGTTCGTAGTCAGCGACCACAGACGTTACAGTATCCCCCCTCTTACGCCCCCTCCTCTTGGGACCAGAGCGAGAGAGAAACCTCTTAATGAGGGTAGGAGAATTGATATTCTCTTCTGGCTCCCAGGACCTCTCTTCTGGACCAAACCCCTTTCAATCTACTAAATAAAAGGTTCTTCCTCTTACTTTTTTAGTGTCCAGGATCTCCTTAACCTCAAAGGTGTCTGTAGGACTGCTGGAGGCAACCGTAGGGCTAGGAGTCTTGGTATAGCGGTTCAAAACCACCGGCTTCAGGAGGGAGACATGGAAGGAGTTGGGGATCTTGAGGGTAGGAGGCAGCCGAAGCTTGTAGGCAACAGGGATCTTGAAGGGTCCGAGGGACCTGGGAGCAAATTTGTATGATGGCACCCTTAGTCGGATATTCCTAGAGGTCAGGCCAGGGAGAAATATATGGAGCATGTCCTATTTCAGGCCGTAATTACATCACAGGCAGGCCCATAGAAAACTATGGGGCTCCCGTAATTACGGGTTGCTACGTGTGTGGACCCGTAATTATGGGAGCGTTGCTAGGCGACGTCAGGGGATAGTCACTGTCCAGGGTGCTGAAAGAGTTAACTGATCGGCAGTAACTCTTTCAGCACCCGGGACAGTGACTACCGCTGGGGTTAATAGTATTAAAAGTTAACTTACCTGCTTCTTCCTCCAGTCTGGCCTCCCGGGATCATGTTTCATCCCATGTGACTGCTGCAGCCAATCACAGGCCAATCACAGTCTGCAGCGGTCACATGGACTGCCGCGTCATCCAGGGAGGTCGGACTGGATGTCAAAAGAGGGATGTGTCTCCAAGACAACGGCCGGGGTACGTATGAACTTCTTTTACTTACAATCGCTGCATTCCGCTGCGGAAACTCTGCCCGAAATGGCTGCCCCTTCTCTCTATCCACCACTGATAGAGAGAAGGGGCTGCCGATTAGTGCAGAAAAAACGTCTGACAAAGTACCCGTATTTACACCAGTATTTACAGGAGAAAAAATATACGTTTGTGTGCATGAGGCCTTAGCAAATTGCAGTAATTTTCTGCATTTATGTTTCCTTCAAAGAAAAACGGTCCTACAATATGATTGAGCAATATTCCGGCCCAAACGTTAACCTTTTGAGGATACTGGGTATGACTGTCTCTCATCCAATGTTAGATTTTCGTCCAATACCACATGTTCTGTCGATTTACAGAACCGCTTGGTTCAAACGTAGCTTCATCCAAAAAACAGGTCCAGTTGAAAAATCTGATGATTATCATCAAATCGTGTCCTCATTGTATCGCAAAATTCCACTCTTCTGTCATAATCATCTTCGGATAGCTCTTGAACTAGACGTATTTTTTAAGGATGATAATGATGCCTCTTCAAAATTCGACATACTCATGTGGAGCTGATATCATTTTGTCGTGCTCCACTAGAGACAGATGTATGAGGATTATCATGTACAGTGAGCAGAACATCTAAAGCTTTTTCATCATTACTAGCATGTTTGGGTTTTCCAGATCTTGGTGCGTCTTTAATTGAACCAGTTATTTCGAAACGATGAACAGTTCTTTTAACAGTTGATAATGAAATTGGATCATGGATAGGATAAGTGGTATTGAATAAAGCCGCCACTTCTCGATAGGATCTTATTTTTTCTTCACCATACCCTCTCATCATCAATAAAGTGATCCTTTCCATTTCGATCAAATGCATTTTGATATGACAATAGGAATGTACAAAAATGAAAATTACTCTCTGAATTAGAGCTTCTTGAAATTCACAAGCGACTACCGAAATCTGTACGCATTAAAACATCTTACAATCGTAGACAAGGTCCATTTTGTATCGCCGAGACCGATTGTAACAATACGTAATTTAAAGTCACCTTGATGTGACATCCATAAGCTCACACGCACACGCGCCTACACACATTTAGGATTTTACCCGCGCGGTACATTTTGGGTAATGCTAACACCGGCAGTAGCCGATAATGAAGATGATAACTTTAAAGTTAAATATCTCCGCGGAAAAAAAATGCTATCTTAAAATCGATTGCGCCATTGTTTTCGTATTGAAAAGAGCTTTCAAATACCATTTAAGAGTCTGCTTACCCCGATCACCCCACCGCCCCCAATGGGGTGGGGGTGTTTTGTTTTTTTGGTGTTAACTGGTAGATTTTATGACCCCATTAAATCCTATCAAATTTCAACCTTCTACTTCGAGCCGTTTAAAAGTTATGAGGGTGTTCCGGAACTTTTGGTGGGCACTGTATATGTGCCTCCTGTGTGTGTGTGTGTGTGTGTGTGTGTGTGTGTGTGTGTGTTTGTGTGTGTGTGTGTGTATGTATGTGTATATATACACCGCATTCCAAATTATTATGCAAATGTTATTTTTCGCTGATTTTCCTAAATATGGGGAAAAAAACTAAATCTTCTTTGAAGGGCACATGTTTCAGGATCTGGTGGCATTCACCCTGAATAAGCGACGCATTCTGCGACCCCTGACCACCATCTTAAGAACATCAAAATGCTCTTTTGCTAGATATATCCATTCGGACTGTTATTTGCGAGCGATGATAAAACCATTAAGACACCTGCTTATTTCATACTGAAAGCGCGACCATGGGACATTCCGTCAAAGTTGCCAGTTCCTTTGTCACACACGGTCTTACCATTACTGCAGCGCTCACAATCCTGGCTCCAGATGGGGAAGCCCAAGTATACCAACCAACCAGAAGAAGCCACCTTGAACGCAACTGTGATGCCTTGCGATCCTTTAGATGGGAATTATATTAATCCTGAAGGATAGTGAGTACTTACAGTTATGGACAAGGTTTATTGCTTATTGTCGGATGTTACCCGGTTGATAGGGACAAATTCTGTTGCATTTGAGTTGTGAATATGTTTTTATTATTACAATCATAATTGATAGATCCTTTGGGAAGGGTTCGCCCATGATAGTTAAGAGTTATTTACCTTAGAGCCTAATTATATAACTCTCAATTTAAAAATAATAGACCTGTCACTCCCGCTCAGGCTTAGTTTTATCTATCTGCCCCCCTCATCACTTTGCGTTTGGAAATGGATTTAGATCCTTTAAACGAGAAGATAATTCTTAATGTATATATATGCTCCTTATTGCCTTGACAGACACAAATTTCCTTCATTCTGTTTTTGCCTTACCTCCTATACTGTGTATTGACTGTGCTAGGAATCTACAGTGGATATAAAAAGTCTACACACCCCTGTTAAAATGCCAGGTTTTCGTCATGTTACAAAATTAGTCCAAGATGAATAATTTCAGAACTTATTCCACCTTTAATGTCACCTGTACAATTAATTGCATTGAAAAACAATCTTCAGGGTTTAAAAGTAAAGAACAAAAATCTGTACAATTGTATTGAAAAACAAACTGAAATCTTTTAGGGTGTAAAAATAAAAATAAGGAACAAAAATAAAGTGGTTGCATGAATATGCACACCCTTAAACTAATACTTTGTTGAATTACCCTTTGACTTTATGACAGAATTCAGTCTTTTTGGGTAGACGTCTATCAGCATGGCACATCTTGACTTGGCAATTGTTGCCCACTCTTCCTTGCAAAAGCACTCCAAATCTGTCCGATTGCGAGGGCATCTCCTGTGTACAGCCCTCTTCAGGTCACCCCACAGATTTTCAATGGGATTCAGGTCTGGGCTCTGGCTGGGCCATTCCAAAACTTTGATCTTCCTCTGGTGAAGCCATTCCTTTGTTGATTTGGAGGTATGCTTTGGGTCGTTGTCGTGCTGAAAAGTGAAATTCCTCTTCATCTTTAGCTTTTTAGCAGAGGCCTGCAAGTTTTGTGCCAATATTGACTGATATTTGGAACTGATCATAATTCCCTCCACCTTGACTAAAGCCCCAGTTCCAGCTGCAGTAAAACAGCCCTAAAGCATAATGCTGCCTCCTCCATGCTTCACTTTGGGTATGGTGTTCTTTTGGTGATGTGCAGTGTTGGCTTTGCACCAAACATACCTTTTGGAATTATGGCCAAAAAGTTCAACCTTGGTCTCGTCAGACCATAACACGTTTTCCCACATGCTTTTGGCAGACTTGATGTAAGTCTTTGCAAAACATAGCCGGGCTTGGATGCTTTTCTTTGTTAGAAAAGGCTTCCATCTTGCCACCCTACCTCACGGCCCAGTCATATGAAGAATACGGGAGATTGTTGTCATATGCACTACACAACCAGTACCTGCCAGAATGTCCTGCAGCTCCTTTAATGTTGCTGTATACCTCTTGGTAGCCTCCCGGACCAATTTTCATCTTGTCTTTTCATCAAGTTTTGAGCGACGTCCAATTCTTGGTAATGTCACTGTTGTGCCAAATGTAATCCACTTCTTGATGACTTTCTTCACTGTGTGCCATGGTATATCTAATGCCTTGGAAATTCTTTGGTACCCTTCTCCTGACTGATGCCTTTCAACAGTCAGATCCCTTTGATGTGTTGTAAGCTCTTTACGGACCATGGCTTTTGCTGTCACATGCAACAAAGAAAATGTCAGGAAAATCCTAATAGAACAGCTGAACTTTATATGGGGTTACTCAGAATCACTTTAAATAATGGCAGCTGTGTACTGACTACTATTTAACATGAGTTTAAATGTGATTCGCTAATTCTGAATTCTGAACACAACCACATCCCCAATTTGTAAGAGGGTGTTCACACTTATGCAACCACATTACTGTAGATTTGTTATTTTGATTTTTCCCCTTTAAATGATTCCAGTTTGTTTTTCAATGGAATTGTACAGATTATGGGTCGTATTAAGGCCTGATTTACACGAACGTGTGCGTTTTGCGCGCGCAAAAAATGCTGCGCAAAAGGCATTTGACAGCTCCGTGTGTCATCCGTGTATGATGCGCGGCTGCGTGATTTTCGCGCAGCCGCCATCATAGAGATGAGGCTAGTCGACGCCCGTCACTGTCCAAGGTGCTGAAAGAGCTAACTGATCGGCAGTAACTCTTTCAGCACCCGCGACAGTGAGTTCCGATCACAATATACACCAACCTGTGAATCAAAAAAAGACGTTCATACTTACCATGAACTTCCTGCTTCCTCCAGTCTGGTCTCCCGGCCGTTGCCTTGGTGACGCGTCCCTCTCTTGTCATCCGGCCCCACCTCCCAGGATGACGTGGCAGTCCATGAGACCGCTGCAGCCTGTGATTGGCTGCAGGCTGTGCTTGGCTTGTGATTGGCTGCAGCTGTCACTTGGACAGAATTGTCATCCCGGGAGGTCAGACTGGAGGAAGAAGCCGGGAGTTCTCGGTAAGTCAGAACATTTTTTGCCGGGTTCGGTCAAAACGAGTTCGGCCGAACCCGGTGAAGTTCGGTGCGCTCATCTCTAATTTGACACTCCGTTTGGATGTTTGTAAACAGAAAAGCACGTGGTGCTTTTCTGTTTACATTCATCCTTTTGACAGCTCTTGCGCAAATCACGCAGTTCGCACGGAAGTGCTTCTGTGCGGCATGCGTGGTTTTCACGCACCCATTGACTTCAATGGGTGCGTGATGCGTGAAAAACGCACGATTATAGAACATGTCGTGAGTTTTACGCAACGCACTCACGCTGCGCAAAATTCACGCATCGTCTAAACTGCCCCATAGAGTAATATAGGTGCGTACGACACGCGTGAAAAGCACGCGCGTCGCACGCGCGTATATTACGCTCGTGTAAATGAGGCCTAAGGGTGGTAAATGTTCAGAAATTATTAATCTTGTACTGATTTTTTGACATGACAAAAACCTGGCATTTTAACAGGGGTGTGTAGACTTTTTATATCCACTGTATGTGCAAAGGCTCGTGCATGTTCTACCTTTATCAACATAAGATGAGCAACATGTCACTTTATTTAATATTAGAGGTCTCAATGTTCCTCAAAAAGGTCACAGTTTATCTCTTTGATACGTAGAAACAAGACATATATCTATTTTCTCCAAGAAACACATTGTGAAGGATGGTTTATTTGCTTATATTCTCTGTATGAATATACATTATGAATTATCAAGTGGGATGCCGAATTATTAAGATATGTATTATGTGAAAGTGATTATAATAATGTTTAAATGATTCAATTTTGTGCAGCTGCCATCTTGTCTAGAATTCCCATCTTGGTTCTTTTGTAGTGAATAAGAAAGTCATTGTTCCTTTAACACAAGTTTATTAATGTTGATTTTGTATGTTTCTTAGTCAGTGATCTTTGACCTTGGCTCCCATACGAAGCTTGCAGAGAAGGCACAGGGAGTGGGATGGGAGGGTGGCAAATATGCTTGTGGGAATGCCTCCCCCATCTAACAGGAACATTCTTGCCAAGAGAGATAAGGCCACCTGCAAACCTGATGCGTAAAGAATTATAATGATGTATCCGGAATGTATCGTATGTCTGTAATTGGCTGAATAACAAATATTGTCACATTGTCTCTGATTGATTAACCTCATGCCTACACCCCTTCTGAATGATAGTATTGTAATTGAGTTTGGAAATAAACCCCCAGAGGAGTATTTTGAGCATATCAGCAGCGTCTATGTGTTTTTTCTCCTCTCTCGATATATATCTTGTATGAAATGTCCTGATTAGGATGCTGGATAAAGTGCCTGGCATGAGTGTCTGTTGGAACACTCGTCTAAATTTCAGTCTAATATATTTTGAGCCATTGACTTCCACGACAGTAATGGTGCCGAAACAACCCGAGAGATTGCTCATCTAATAGCTGTCGCTAGAGAGGTATGGCTTTGCATCTGTGAATTACAAAAAACGCGGTAGGTAAGGGGCTTATTCTTACACCATTCACACCTGTATTGCGTAAGCCTCGGAATTTAGCGTTCATGACGTCACATCTTCTGGACGGGGCACTTTATCCAGCAGTGGTATGAAAGATGGATCCAAAAAGGTATGTTAAAACTTTTTGTGTCATGAAAGATTGCAGGTGCGTACGTGATCTTGAACTGTTGATATGGAAGACAAGAGAATTTTTGCCAGCAATTACATTGTTTACCAGAAAAAATTGTGCGAAGTGTAAGACCTTCCCCCTTTGGAATGCAGTGACATAGCGCATGGCGGAGAGAAGTTGTAACTCACATGTGAAGTATTTGAAATGAAAGGATTGTAGTTTGGACAGTGAAAAAAAAAAAAGAAGAAAACTTGTGCTGCTCCGTTGTAGTGTGTCATTTGTTATTTGGTTGTTGTGTAAAACCGTTAATCGAGGATTCATTCTGTTACCCGTTTGCTCTGAGATTATAGCTGGGAGGTACTGACTTTTTGAAGGTGACAGAAAAGTTGGATATTTGTTAGTAATATCCTGTAGTACCACAAGGGCTTTAATGGTTAAGTCCTGATAATGGAGAATCCAGTGCAACTGTAATGGCCGGAAGGAGGTGAAGGGAAAGTGAGCCCTAATCTACCCACCGCCCTGTCCCTGCCTACTTGCAACGACCCGCCCTAGGCGACGAGGTACAACTGGGCGGCGGTCCCTACGCTGTCTAAGTGCACAGGAAAACAAACAGGGAACATGCAAGGGAAGGGGCAGTAGCCACGGAACGCCACAAGGAAACGGAGCGGCGAACGGACAGTCAGGACCAGGACGAAGTGAGTACACCCAAGCGGGCAAGGAGACAGAAGTAAGCCAGGGGCAAAGCAAAGCAGGTCAAGCAGAACTGCAGCAAGGCAGAAGCACGGCAGAAGCAGGCTGGAGCAAGCAGCAGTGGGGCCAGGAATCCAAAAGAATTACAAGCACTGAGGGAGAGAACAGGGCAGGTAATAAAGGACAGGGGGCGGAGCTAACTCCAACAGACCAGGCCGCGATAGGCTCTCCCACTCCTGAGCCTGCCACCCTGGTTGGTGGGAGATGGTGTCAGTCGAACAGGTCTGGCCTCAGGTGTGGATTGATTAATCCCAGGAGTATACCTAGATGAAGTACCTGGCAGATCCCTAACAGTACTCCCCCTTTTATGAGGGGCAACCGGACCCTTACTAAGGGGACCCGGTTTAGTGGGGAAGAGAAGGTGGAACCTCCTGATCAATACCCCAGCGTGAACATCACGGGCAGGTACCCAAGTCCTCTCCTCCGGCCCGTATCCTCTCCAATGGACCAGGTACTGGAGGGAGCCCTGGACCATCCTACTGTCCATAATCTTGGCCACCTCGAATTCCACCCCCTCAGGGGTGAGAACGGGAACAGGAGGTATCCTCGAGGGGGACCAGGACGGGGAGCAGCGTTTAAGGAGGGAGGCATGGAAGACGTAATGTATGCGAAATGATGGGGAGAGCTCCAGACGGAAGGATACAGGGTTGAGGACTTCAATGATCTTATAAGGTCCAATAAATCGGGGAGCAAACTTCCTGGACGGGACCTTAAGGCGCAAGTTCCTGGACGATAACCAGACCAAATCCCCGACGACAAACCGGGGGTTAGCAGAACGTCTACTATCCGCCTGAATCTTTTGTGCGCTCTGGGACGCCTCTAGGTTCTTCTGAACCTGGGCCCAGACAGTGCACAGTTCCCGATGAACATCCTCTACCTCAGGATTATTGGAACAACCAGGGGAGACGGAGGAGAATCTTGGGTTAAACCCGAAATTACAGAAAAACGGGGAGACCCCTGACGAGTTACTGACCCGGTTATTCAAGGAAAATTCAGCAAGGGGAAGGAATGAGACCCAATCGAATTGACAGTCAGAGATGAAACACCTTAAATATTGTTCCAGGGATTGGTTGGTCCTTTCCGTTTGGCCATTAGTTTCGGGATGGAAGGCGGAGGAGAAGGACAGATCAATCTCCAACTTTTTACAAAAAGCTCTCCAAAATAAGGAAACAAATTGTACCCCTCTGTCAGAAACGATATTGACTGGGGCCCCATGGAGACGCAGGATGTGTTTCACAAACAAAGAAGCTAACGTCTTGGCGTTAGGTAGCTTCTTAAGGGGCACAAAGTGGCACATCTTGCTGAAGCGGTCGACTACCACCCACACCACTGACTTGCCCTGAGATGGAGGCAAATCGGTGATAAAATCCATGGAGATATGGGTCCAAGGTCTCTGGGGAATGGGCAAGGAACGTAGTAGGCCCGCAGGTCGGGACCTAGGGGTTTTGGACCTAGCGCAAACCTCACAAGCGGCGACGTAAGCCCTAACGTCTTTAGGCAACCCAGGCCACCAATAGTTTCTGGTAATGAGGTGTTTGGTGCCCAAGATGCCAGGATGACCAGATAGAGCGGAGTCATGGTTTTCCCTGAGTACCCTCAGCCGGTATTGCAGGGGAACAAACAGTTTGTCCCCAGGGACGTTCCCGGGAGCTGCACCCTGATCAGCCGCGATATCAGAAGCTAAATCAGAATCCGTGGCAGAGACGATTATACCAGGGGGTAAAATACAAGCAGGATCCTTCTCAGAAGGAGGATTGGCCATGAAACTACGTGACAGAGCATCAGCCTTAATATTCTTGGACCCAGCCCTATAGGTAACCAAGAAATTAAATCTGGTAAAGAATAGTGCCCACCGAGCTTGTCTAGGATTAAGCCTCCGGGCCGATTCTAGGAAAACCAGATTCTTGTGATCCGTAAGGACCGTTACCTGGTGTCTGGCCCCCTCCAGGAAGTGCCGCCACTCCTCAAAAGCCCATTTAATGGCTAGAAGTTTGCGGTTGCCAATATCATAGTTACTCTCCGTGGGCGAAAACTTCCTAGAGAAGTAAGCACAGGGGCGGAGATGGGTGAGGGAGCTGGTACCCTGGGACAAGACGGCCCCCACTCCCACCTCGGAAGCGTCAACCTCCACAATAAATGGCTCCTCTTGGTTGGGCTGAATCAGCACGGGGGCCGAGATAAAGCACTTCTTGAGGGTCTCAAAGGCCTGGACGGCCTCAGGGGGCCAATGGAGGACATCAGCACCCTTGCGGGTAAGGTCCGTAAGAGGCTTAGCGACGACCGAGAAGTTGGCAATAAATCTCCTGTAATAGTTGGCGAACCCTAAAAAACACTGTAACGCCTTAAGGGAGGCAGGTTGGACCCATTCCGCCACAGCCTGAACCTTGGCAGGGTCCATGCGGAATTCATGAGGAGTGAGGATTTGCCCTAAAAATGGTATCTCCTGTACCCCAAAGACACATTTTTCAGTCTTAGCAAACAGATTATTCTCCCGAAGGACCTGGAGCACCTTCCTGACATGCTCCAAGTGGGAGGACCAGTCCTTGGAAAGCACCAGTATGTCATCAAGGTACACAACAAGAAAATTACCCATGTACTCTCTCAGGATTTCATTAATAAAATTCTGGAAGACAGCAGGGGCATTACACAACCCAAAGGGCATGACCAGGTATTCGAAATGACCCTCGGGTGTGTTGAACACAGTTTTCCACTCATCCCCCTCTTTGATGCGGATAAGGTTATATGCCCCCCGTAGATCGAACTTAGAAAACCATTGGGCTCCCTGAACCTGATTAAAAAGATCCGGAATCAAAGGAAGTGGGTACTGGTTCCTTACGGTGACCTTATTCAGGTTACGATAATCAATGCACGGCCTAAGACCACCATCCTTCTTCCCCACGAAGAAGAAGCCAGCACCTACAGGAGAAGTCGAGGGGCGAATGAAACCCTTGGCCAGGCATTCTTGGATATACACCCTCATGGCTTCACGTTCAGGACATGAAAGATTAAATATCCTACCCTTAGGAAGCTTGGCACCAGGCACCAAATCGATAGCGCAATCGTAATCTCTATGGGGGGGCAACACCTCGGAGGCCTCCTTAGAAAACACATCGGCGAAGTCCTGAACAAACTCAGGAAGCGTGTTTACCTCCTCCCGGGGAGAAATAGAGTTAACAGAAAGACATGACATAAGACATTCATTACCCCATTTGGTGAGATCCCCAGTATTCCAATCAAACGTGGGATTATGCAACTGCAACCAGGGAAGGCCTAAAACCAGATCAGACGATAATCCCTGCATCACCAGTACAGAGCACTGCTCCAAATGCATGGAGCCAACAAGGAGTTCAAAAACAGGAGTATGCTGAGTAAAATAACCATTAGCAAGGGGAGTTGAGTCGATTCCTACTACAGGGATAGGATAAGGTAAATCAATACAAGGCATCTTTAGAGACATAGCAAATTCCGCAGACATGATATTAGCAGATGACCCTGAATCCACGAAAGCACTGCCCGTGGCAGCCCGGCCAGCAAACGAGACCTGAAAGGGAAGCAAAATTTTATTGCGTTTCACATTAACGGGAAATACCTGTGCGCCCAAGTGACCTCCCCGATGATCACTTAGGCGCGGAAGTTTTCCGGCTTCTTATTCTTGCGCCTGGGACAGGTGTTCAGTAGATGCTTGTCGTCCCCACAGTAGAAGCAGAGACCATTCATTCTGCGAAACTCCCTACGTTGTCGAGGGGACATGGAGGCCCCGAGTTGCATAGGTACCTCCGAGTCCTCCGTGGAGGGGCGAGGAGACGGGACCTCGGGGGGATCGCAGAAAAGTCAGAGGGGAGCACACTGAAGCGTTCTAGCTGACGTTCCCTGAGACGTCGGTCAAGTCGTACTGCTAGGGCCATAACCTGGTCAAGGGAGTCAGACGAGGGGTAGCTAACCAGCAGATCCTTCAGGGCGTCAGATAATCCTAACCTAAACTGGCACCTTAGGGCCGGATCGTTCCACTGAGAAGCTACGCACCACTTCCTAAAATCAGAACAGTATTCCTCAACCGGTCTCCTACCCTGACGTAAGGTCACCAGCTGACTCTCGGCTAAGGCAGTCCTGTCAGTCTCGTCGTAAATGAGTCCGAGGGCAGAGAAAAAACGATCAACAGAGGAAAGTTCAGGGGCGTCAGGAGCCAAGGAGAAGGCCCACTCTTGGGGCCCTTCCTGGAGTCGGGATATGATGATACCCACCCGCTGGTTCTCGGAACCTGAGGAGTGGGGCTTTAGGCGGAAATACAGTCTGTAACTCTCCCGGAAGGAGAGAAACGTCTTACGGTCCCCTGAGAACCGGTCAAGTAACTTGAGGTCGGGTTCTAGAGGTGAGGTGAGGGGTACTACTAAAGCAGCGTCACCCTGATTGACCCTTTGGGCCAGGGCCTGGACCTGTAGGGAGAGGCCCTGCATCTGCTGGGCCAGGGTCTCAAGGGGGTCCATGATAGCGTCAGCGTAGGAGAAATGGTAGACTAGGTAAGGGCTTGTAATTATGTAATGGCCGGAAGGAGGTGAAGGGAAAGTGAGCCCTAATCTACCCACCGCCCTGTCCCTGCCTACTTGCAACGACCCGCCCTAGGCGACGAGGTACAACTGGGCGGCGGTCCCTACGCTGTCTAAGTGCACAGGAAAACAAACAGGGAACATGCAAGGGAAGGGGCAGTAGCCACGGAACGCCACGAGGAAACGGAGCGGCGAACGGACAGTCAGGACCAGGAAGAAGTGAGTACACCCAAGCGGGCAAGGAGACAGAAGTAAGCCAGGGGCAAAGCAAAGCAGGTCAAGCAGAACTGCAGCAAGGCAGAAGCACGGCAGAAGCAGGCTGGAGCAAGCAGCAGTGGGGCCAGGAATCCAAAAGAATTACAAGCACTGAGGGAGAGAACAGGGCAGGTAATAAAGGACAGGGGGCGGAGCTAACTCCGACAGACCAGGCCGCGATAGGCTCTCCCACTCCTGAGCCTGCCACCCTGGTTGGTGGGAGATGGTGTCAGTCGAACAGGTCTGGCCTCAGGTGTGGATTGATTAATCCCAGGAGTATACCTAGATGAAGTACCTGGCAGATCCCTAACAGCAACAGGGAAAACTTTGAATGTAGTTTTGAATAATCATTGATCCAATTTTAGCACACACTGCCAGCTTGTAATACTGTGTGTAAGGGTCCTTCTGTATGAACCAAAAGATATACCCTGCAAGTGAGGGGTTTGTAGATGTTTGAAATGAATGTGACCAACTCCTGTTTGATTCAATGGAGGTTCATGAATGTCGATTGTGTTGAAGAATTTGATCTTGCAATTGTTGATTGGCAGCATTTTGTCTGTTCTTGATGTTCAATACAGTGAGGGATCAGAGGAAAGGATATCCTACTGCTAGAATGTCTGGAGGAATGACTTTTGATATCGTATTGGTAAGACAGTCTAGGAGATAGACTGGTCTGAGATATCTGTTGGCAAACGTGGCCAGTTTGCCTGGAGGTGGGAGATTTACCGGAGATCACCCTACTGCTCTCCGATCATGGGGTCAGGAGAAAGTGAGACAAAAATACGGGACAGCCTTGGGGCACGGGTCCCGGCCATCATTATAGTAGAATGAGCAAAAGGAGCTGGGGCTTTAATTGTAAATAATGTTAAAGAGTGATGGGAGTTGGATCTTGTGATGTTTGAAGAATGTGAAGGCAAAATAACACACTGTAAAAAAAAATTGTTGAAGAGGCTGGCAGCCGTAAGATGGATGTTTGCATGAGATAAATAGAATGGTTTGTGGAAAGTTGAAAAAGGGACGGTGGATGGCCAGGAGTAGGCATAAGTTAAAAGGACGTAAGTAAGTGATTATAGGTGGATAACAAGTAAGTTGATGTGAGAAAGAACAATTTGAATACAGGTGTAAATTTTGATAGGAAGAGTGAAGAAAACGGAGCAGCCAGGTACATTGCAATGACTAATGTGGGTCAGAACGGGGGGAGTGTAATGTGAACGGTTGCGATATGACATCTGTGTGATGTGTGAGACGTGTGTAATGTAACATGTGGGAAGTTTGAAACTAGTGGCTACAATTAAGCAGATCTATATTGTATGTTCTTATTTTTAACAGCAGTAGTCTAAAAAAATGTTAGTGTCTTGTGTATGGGGTTAAAATCAGTTCCTCTCCTCTTTGCGCATGCGCTGTTGTCCGTAACTACATCAAGTGAGAAAAATATTACAGCAGGCTGAATTTGTCTGCAAAAAGATAAAAGTTACGTTGCATATTTATGTGTTATGATGTGATAAGATTTAATGTTGGAATGTTTTGATGTTGATTCAAGTGAATTAAAATACAGATATTATGAGACACGGGGTCTTGAAAATGTATGTACCCCCACTGTTCCCTATTCTTATATATAGTTTATTGGTTTGCAGTAATTAATATTACCAGATATATTATTTTCTGTTTTATTGAATAACTAATTACAATTGTTTTGTTTTTGTTTTCACACATGCAGGCACGTGCTATAGTACAGCCTAAGGGCAGATTCAGACGAACGTTGCGTTTTTGCGCATGTAAAAAACGCGGCGTTTTGCGCGCTCAAAAACCACTTGACAGCTGCGTGTGTCATCCGTGCATGATGCGCGGCTGCGTGATTTTCGCGCAGCCGCCATCATAGAGATGAGGCTAGTCGACGCCCGTCACTGTCCAAGGTGCTGAAAGAGCTAACTGATCGTCAGTAACTCTTTCAGCACCCTCGACAGTGAATGCCGAACACAATATCGAGAAACCTGTTAAAAAAAAGAAAAAGTTCGTACTTACCGAGAACTTCCCTCCCGGCCGTTGCCTTGGTGACGCGTCCTTGGTGACGCGCCTCTCTTGACATCGGGCCCTACCTCCCTGGATGACGCGGCAGTCCATGTGACCGCTGCAGCCTGTGCTTGGCCTGTGATTGGCTGGAGCTGTCACTTGGACTGAATTGTCATCCCGGGAGGTCAGACTGGAGGAAGAAGCCGGGAGTTATCGGTAAGTCAGAACTTCGTTTTTTTTTTACAGGTTCATGTATATTGGGATCGGAAGTCACTGTCCATGGTGCTGAAACAGTTTAACTCTTCACCGGATTGATTTCCCCTATTTGCACACCAAGACTCCTACCTTGGACTCCTTTTAATTGAAGATTATTACAACTTGGAAACAGCTTCCTTTTAATTCCAACCAGCGCTGGACCCATCTCTCCGTTGCCTCTGTAACTCTTTCAGCACCCTGGACAGTGACTATCTCCTGACGTCGCGTACCGGAAATTTTTTTGCCGGGTTCGGCCAAAACGAGTTCGGCCGAACCCGGTGAAGTTCGGTTCGGTTGTCCGGGTTCGCTCATCTCAAAGACACTCCATTTGGATGTTTGGAAACAGAAAAGCACGTGGTGCTTTTCTGTTTACATTCATCCTTTTGACAGCTGGTGCGCTGTTTCAGTCGGTTCGCATGGAAGTGCTTCCGTGCGACCTGCGTGGTTTTCACGCACCCATTGACTTCAATGGGTGCGTGATGCGCGAAATACGCGGAGATATTGAGCATGTCGCGCTTTTTGCGCAGCTGACAAACGCTGCGCAAAAAGCACGGACTGTCTGTACTGCCCCATAGACTTGTATTTGTCTGTGCGTGGCGCGTGAAAACCACACGGCCCGCACGGACCCAATACACGCTCGTGTGAATCCCCCCTAAGGCCTCATTTACACGAGCGTAATATACGCGCGTGTGACGCGCGTGCATTTCACTCGTGTCGTACGCACCTATATTACTCTATGGGGCAGTGCAGAAGATGCGTGAATTTTGCGCTGCGCGAGTGCGTGGCGTAAAACTCACGACATGTTCTATAATCGTGCGTTTTTCGCGCATCACTTGTTATGTCCATGAAAAAGAGTCTATAAAGCTGGACCAAGCAAACAAAAACCAGGAAGTGCTTGCGTTTTCACTGCGAGTGGGCAAGGCTAGTGACTGGAGACAGAAATTAGCTTCCACTGAACATCTGCTGCCATGCCGCGTGGGATGGACGTAGAGCGCCTCATTGTCCTGGTCCAGGGCCATCATGCCATTTGGGACACTCGTGCAGAGGCGTACCACTACCGCACGGTCAAGGAGGACGCCTGGGAGGTGGTCGCGAGGGAGCTATTTGGCCAGGAGTGGGAGAGTGGCCGAACCCGGGACCGCAGTCGGTTGGGTGAGTACCAGGCTTTTTCTGTCAATGCAATGTCATCCCTATTGAAGAACTGGGGCCCTGTATGTGTCTTCCGCGCATTTGCCCGAAGAACTTTTGTGGAGCAGGCGCATCACCGTGTACCACGTCATTGGCAGTGCAGGGCCCCTCATTTAAGTGAGAGGGCATAGTTCTTATGGCGTGATATTTGTTTTTACTTCAACAGTCCAAGACATCAAAACACGGTGGCGGAGCTGCCGTGACCAATTCCGCCGTGAAATGGGTGAAAAGGGACGCAGCGGAGATGGCGGATCTCGTAAGCGACCATATATGTACACGAAACAGCTGATGTTCCTGAAGGACATCATGGCGATGCGCACGTAAGAGATTCTGCTTTTGCATGTGTCTAATGTGTGTTCGCCCATGTCCTGTTTGCCATCGTGTTGTTGTGGGCATTGTTCTATATTCTGTTCTAACGTAATTTTCTCTTTTTAGAACCACCGACAATTTGGAGGATACCACAGAGGAGACGGACGTTGGCGAGTCTCAGCCGGATCCTCCTGCTGCCCATGTCCTGCCCCCTAGCCCAGAGCCGATACCCCTGGAGCCCGCCCCTGGCCAGTCTGCACGGGCCGTCGCCTCTACGGCTGAGGAGCGCCCCGTGCGTGCCCGCACTCGCCGGCCCCGTGCTCAACAGACCTCTGCAGCTGGGCAAGTCGATGCCCGGGTCCTGGAATATCTGAGGCGAGCCGAAGATGAGGACGGGAACGATGCCTTTGGGCGCAGCATCGTTCCCCTACTCCGGCTGGTCCCCATGGACCGTATGGGCCGTCTGCAAGCGTCGATCGTAACGTTGATCGACGCCTCCAGACCGCCCCACAATCCCAACCAGTGCTTCACGGCCATTGAGCAGTGGCGCAGTTCAGCCATGCCGGCCACCACGCCCCAGATGCCGGGCCCATTCTATCCAGCACCCCAGATGCCACGTCCGCATCCCTATATGCACCCTATGGCTCCCCACTTCTCTGCCCCAACATACCACGGGCAACATCAGCACCACTATGCTGGCGAGGAACAACCTCCACAGCCATAGTTGTTTTGGCTGCAGGGATGGCAACTCGCCGTCTTCAGTCTTTTTGATGTATATTATACACCATGTTGGTGTTTTTTTGGTTATGCAAAATGTTTGTGTCTTTGCAAAACACACTATTAAAAGAATGGATGTTGATTGGTTAGATTTCGTGTTGTTTTTCATTGATACCCCTCAACACAATGTTTGTGCCACATTTCCTTTGGCTATACCCTCTCACACTTCTGGCCTTTGGGCCCAATGCATACACACGTGATATGAGGTTTTAGTTAATATCTCGGGGTTTGACATGGTTTGCAAGAGGTGCGAACGTTTAGGTGCTGTCATGGGCCCCGAAGCAAACTAAGTACACTTGCAATTGGACTTTCCTAACTTTAGGCCACACATCATTCTATCTCCAGAAAGAAGGTTGCCAACTTTCACAAGTCCTGCTCAAACCCCGACAGATGTAAGCTCGCAACCCGCGTCAAGGCTCCTCTTGTTTTGCAAGTCCCTAACCCAAACACAAACCCCTAAAAATAGAAAAAACCCAGGCCACATGTGACGTGTGTAGTGAAGCCGCCAAACAACCGAGAACCCGTCAAAGGTCATCACGCACACAGGGTGCGGCTCCTGATCGACACTCAAAATATGCCGCCGAAGTATCCCTCACGCGAAGGCCAGATGAGAGAGATCGGCCGAGAGGAATAACCGGGACAGTGTGGCTGCTGCCTGCATGTGTAAGGATATATTCTGCATCAAAGGTAGCATCATTAATGCGGCAGAAGTTATGCAGGCCGACACACAATTCTATAACACGTGTCACATTCTGCATGGACAATTGCATTGTCGTCAGAAATACACGCCACCTGTTCGACATAATGCCAAAGGCACATTCCACACATCGACGAGCTCGGCAGAGGCGGAGATTAAGGTGCTAAACCTGCTTCTCCTAGCAAGCAGGGGTTGGGCCAGCTGGCCTATTTGTAGGCTGGTTTGCCATGAATCCCCTCTGCGTTTTTGACGTGCGTGGCAAACGCTAGTCGTGCGCGCGTTTAAAACGCAACAACACTGCGTATACGCAGTCAAAACGCAATGCCAACGCGCGCAACACGCTGCATTTTTTGCGCGCGCAAAACGCACACGCTCGTGTAAATGAGGCCTAAATGTTATTTTTAAAAATGTATGATGTTTTACAGATAAATGGTTGCAAGTCATTTTAAAGATAAAATGTATTTTTGTCAGGAGAAAGTCATTTTTGTTCCAGACTATTGTTTATTACAGGACGCCAAACTAGTGCCCCCCAGATAGAGTGCCCGCCCTTACTCTGTTGAGATATGTAGTTTTGAACCCTGCTACATTACTTTCGTAGAGTTCAAATAGGAGGGAGTAGTGAGGGGACTGATCAGGTACAATTTTGTTTTGTATTTTATTTTGTTTTGAATTAATGAATTTGGTTCTAGGAGGTCTACAAAATGTGTATGAGACCCCAATGAGTAATCCAGATTAAATGTGTTTGACAGTAACCTAAATTTTTAGGTTTTTCTGTTTAGATGGTTCTAGATCCTTCCAGAATGGTAAATATGGCACTGGGTATGTTGTGCTGTAGTCTCCACCGAATATGAGGTATTGTGTAAGAGACCATCCCCCTTCAGCAAATTTACCCAGGAGGCGAGGTGACGTCACCCACAGATGAATCTTTACAGATTTAGATGGGGAGAAGGCAAAACAAAAAATGTGTCTGAACATTGGTCATTTTATGCCAGATTTCAGTAACATAATTTGTTTGTTTTTGTATTAATCAGGTATTTACAGGACCTGGTGGGGTGGGATTTACAAGTGTCCTGGATCATCAGATGAATGTGGAAAAATAAAACTCCATCCTTTTGAAATGTTCTATCTATATGTGACATGGGTTTCCAATGTAAATTTGTAATGTAGAGATACTTTATCATATACAGTATGTACAAGACAGGATATGAGGCACAAGGTAAATCATCCAGAAACCACTCTCACCTTCTTGTTCATCTCAAGAAGCGGAGCTGGAGGTGCTCGCTGAGGCTTGTAACCTGGCAAAAGGTAAGACGGCCGACATTTACACTGACTCTAGGTACGCTTTTGGCATCGCCCACAATTATGGGCTCATTGGTAGTAGGAACTTTATTGGATCATCGGGTAAACTAATTGAGAGAGCAAGAGATAACAGACCTGACAACAATAGAGTATGTGCAGCCAGGTATAAGTAAATTGGCTTGTCCTTGGATACAATAATGCCACCACTAGGTTTGTAGCAGCCTGCATTTGCGCATGGCATGACATAGGTAAAACAGCAAAGATACCTGTGAAAAGTGCACCCTGGCCAGATTACCCATCCCAGCGACTGCAGAACATACAACTACCCAAGGTAGGTGTGTATGAAAAGGTGCTAGTATGTGTAGACCTGTTCTCAGGGTGACCTGAAGACCGGCCTGTATCTTCAGGGGAATCGTTTTTATTCCAAGTATTGAACTGGTGTTTGTACAATAAGATATCAGCAGTTCTCCAGATGTTATTCTAAAGTTAGGTTGTTTAATAACTGTATTCAAGAAGTAAAAACTGAGGATAAGTTTTATGTAAACTTCTAGACTAGCGTGCCTCAGCATTGGACTATTGGAGGCATCAGATAAAAGGTACAGCACCGGGATATTCCCATTTGAAAACAATTTTTTGTTGTGAAAGAAACATTTTAGAGCAGAGAATTCCGTGCAGTATATATATATATATATATATATATATATATATAGAAGACAAATCAGTTTGCATGTATCACTTCTAGTTACTGCTCAATGTGAATGTTTAATGTAAGGATGTTATTTGTTAATGTTTTTTTCAAATTTAATTATCTGATTAAGATCAATTAATGATTATGCGATGAAAAAGATTGTTCTCCACAGGAAGAGTCCAACTGGGAGCGGAAGGCGTGAAAACCAGATTCTAACAGAATGTGGAAGGATAAAGGAGGTAAACTGGTAGCACCCAAGGCAGTCTTGATGGCACTTGCATTGATGGTGTATGACCTCACATATGCCCCAAGACTGCAAGGATCGATTTGGTAAGATCTAATTGGTATATCCCAGGTTTTTACAGCCGTTGCTGCTAAATTCTTAGAGCAGTTTGATTTGCCTACAGAACAGTCCTGGCAGACCGGTGCCAACTTTATCATACCCGTCTCCCATGAAGAGAACAGACCTTGAGAGGCCTTCCCAGGCAATACAAATCAGAGTAAGAAAAATTGGTTTGCGACATTTGTCAGATAAACATGTGGAATCTGTGTATATTTTTGTGAGTTGGAGCTGTTCCAGGCAATCAGCTCAGATCAAGGTACAAATCCTGCTGAAAAGTGTAACACCAAGTGCAAATACAATGTACCCAGTATGTACACATTTTCTAGGTGCCCTGTCCATTTGGACAGAGAAGTTTTCCTTATATAAAGGTGTGTGTTTGATTTAGTTTAAGGGCCTGACATTGTTATTGTATGTACTTAGAACAACTTTTATATAATGTAGATGATATCACCAGATTAGCATTTATTTAAACAATTGACAAGGGTTGGGGGTTCCCAGCAAGTGCCAGTAAACATGAACTAAAACACTTTAACATGATGAACTCCATCACTGAGATGTTGCAGGCGCAGCCAGAGCCAATACAACGCGTTTGTCATGAACTGACGGCAGTGTCACAATTCTAAGCAGCCGCCCAGACAAGTAACTTACCGGAGAAATAGGACAGATGCGGAGTTTTTTTGGTAGTCACAATATAACTCCACTAATCCGTCTACGTGGGAACTCACCCCAGTCTCACAGTACAGCCCAGTGATGTATACTAAAAGAGACGGTGTCTGACAGATGAGAAGGACCAAGCCAAGTCCTGATGACATCAGCAAAGGTCAAAGTAAAGCAAAGACCAAAAAAAGTGAACCCGTTAGCAGCATCCAAGTGTTTTAATAAGTAAGTGACCAGGAGGGGGTAATAATAAATCCCCCACTGGACACCAGCGTACACAGTCTGACTCCACAATTGTGTGGGTTACCCTGAGGGTGACAGTCAGTGAAGAGCAGAAGATAGAAGAGGATGATGATGATGATGTACAGGACTTGTCAACGCACTGGTGGGACCCTATACACAAACCGGACATTGGTGATGGCATCATATTAATTGTGGCCCTATTGATATATTGTATGAGTTTTATAATCATAATATATAATTTCTGTAATTTAATATGAGATAAAGGGGGGTTTGTGAAGGATGGTTTATTTGCTTATATTCTCTGTATGAAATTACATTATGAATTATCAAGCAGGATGCCGAATTACTAAGATATGTATTATGTGAAAGTGTAAAGGATCTGCCAGGCACAGCTTCGGGGTTAACGCCCATAGATAATCAGTCTGCACCTGCTTCTATGTCTGTGAGACTGACTCCATCTTCCACCACTCAGAGTGGCAGGCTTAGGAGTGGGAGAACCTATCACAGCCGGCCAGACGGAGCTAGCTCCCGCCCTCTGTCTATTTATACCTGCCTTTCCTGTTCCTCCTTTGCTTGTGATTCTTCTCGTTTGGTTTCCTGGCCCTGCTGCAGCTTCTTGTACCATTGTCCTTGCTTCATATTGACCCCGGCTTGCTGACTACTCTCCTGCTCTACGTTTGGTACCTCGTACACTCCTGGTTTGACTCGGCTTGTTTACTACTCTTCTGCTCTGCGTTTGGCACCTCGTACTCTCCTGGTTTGACTCGGCTTGTTCACTTCTCTTGTTGCTCACGGTTTTGCCGTGGGCAACTGCCCCTTTCTCCCCCTAGCTCTGTGTACCTGTAATGATGGGGGTAGGGAAACGGACAACTGAGCCCTAATCTACCCGCCACTCTGTCCCTGCCTACTTGCAACGACCCGCCCTAGGCGACGGGGTACAACTGGGCGGCGGTCCCTACGCTCAGTAAGTGCACGAGACAAACAGACAAGGGTACACAAAGCTAAGGGAAAAGGGGCAGTTGCCCACGGCAACACCGTGAGCAACAAGAGTGGTGAACGAGCCGAGTCAGACCAGGAGTGTACGAGGTACCAAACGCAGAGCAGGAGAGTAGTCAGAAAGCCAGGGTCAGTATGGAGCAGGATCAAATAGTCAGGATCTGTAGCTGGGCCAGGAAACCACACGAGAAGAATCACAAGCAAAGGAGGAACAGAAAAGGCAGGTATAAATAGACAGAGGGCGGGAGCTAGCTCCGTTTGGCCAGGCTGCGATAGGCTCTCCCACTCCTAAGCCTGCCAGCCTGAGTGGTGGAAGCTGGAGTCAGTCTCAGAGACATAGACTCAGGTGCAGACTGATTGTCTATGGGCGTATCCACAGAAGTTGTGCCTGGCAGATCCTTTACAGTACCCCCCCTTTTAAGAGGGGCCACCGGACCCTTTCTAAGTGGACCTGGTTTATTGGGGAAGCGGAGGTGGAACTTCCTGACCAATACCCCAGCGTGAACATCCCGGGCGGGTACCCAAGTCCTCTCCTCAGGCCCGTATCCTCTCCAATGGACCAGGTACTGGAGGGAGCCTTGGACCCTCTTGCTGTCCACAATCTTGGCCACCTCGAATTCCACCCCCTCAGGGGTGAGAACGGGAATAGGAGGTTTCCTCGAGGGAGCCAAGGACGGGGAGCAGCGTTTAAGGAGGGAGTCATGAAACACGTCGTGTATTCGAAAAGATGGGGGCAGCTCCAGTCGGAAGGAGACAGGATTGAGTAAATCAATGACCTTATATGGCCCAATAAACCAGGGAGCAAACTTCTTGGACGGAACCCTAAGGCGCAAGTTCCTAGACGATAACCACACCAGATCCCCGACCATAAACAAGGGGTTAGCAGAACGTCTTCTATCAGCCTGAGTCTTTTGTACGCTCTGGGACGCCTCTAGGTTCTTCTGAACCTGGGCCCAGACTGTGCACAGTTCCCGATGAACGACCTCTACCTCGGGATTGTTGGAACTACCAGGTGAAACGAAGGAGAACCGTGGATTAAACCCAAAATTACAGAAAAAGGGGGAGACCCCCGACGAGTTACAAAAAGATACAAATTTGCAATGAAGCAAAAATGAGAAAAGGATGCCTTTATTTCCAGTCAAGCTATAGTAATATGTAATGTATATGTAAATAAAATATAACTTTTAATGGTTAGGATTAAATATAATTAGAACAAGGACAAAAAATCTAAATCTAAAATTTAGCCAGAGTTCACTGACAGGTAGATTTGTATCGATCAGATACAATCAGTGTGTAGTGTAAACTGTCTGCCTTTGTGTCTCCTACGGCATCTGCAGAACACCGGGCGACACAATTGAGTGGCGTATATATCTCAGTCAGTGAAGACTCTGAGGTTAAAAGTAATGTGGAGGCCCCCCCGACATGTTTCGCTGCATACGCAGCGTCTTCAGCGGTTCAAATGGGGCATCTGACGGCGCGTGGAAGGTCCGTCCCTCTTAAGCCCTCGGGCCGCCATGACAGTGGGCGTGGCCAATAAGGGACCAATTGGAGAGGTCAACACAGTCTGGCCGTGATATGTATGACTGACATCCAGGTCAGCCATACAGGAGTTAGAAAAGAATGCACCAATCACGCAGGGGCAAGCGCGCCTGCGTGGTTTATGTTAAGATGCGATGAAGGAAATTTAGACTAAGTCTGTCATGTTTATACATATATGATAGTTATTTCTTACTCACACTTTAACGTTTTTTAAAATCCTTTCAGCGCTCACAGTTATAATACTCACATCTTTCACATTCACACTCTGAACTATCCTTATCTATTATATGGTCCCTCCTATACATCTCCTAGACACATAGGGAATGTACCTTCTCGTTCACTTCTTGCTAAATGCTCCGCTGACAATCAGTATTTACCTTTCGATTCTCTAAGTGTGGTGACATGCGCAGTCGCGTTTCCCCACACTTAGTCTAAATTTCCTTCATCGCATCTTAACATAAACCACGCAGGCGCGCTTGCCCCTGCGTGATTGGTGCATTCTTTTCTAACTCCTGTATGGCTGACCTGGATGTCAGTCATACATATCACGGCCAGACTGTGTTGACCTCTCCAATTGGTCCCTTATTGGCCACGCCCACTGTCATGGCGGCCCGAGGGCTTAAGAGGGACGGACCTTCCACGCGCCGTCAGATGCCCCATTTGAACCCCTGAAGACGCTGCGTATGCAGCGAAACATGTCGGGGGGGGGCCTCCACATTGCTTTTAACCTCAGAGTCTTCACTGACTGAGATATATACGCCACTCAATTGTGTCGCCCGGTGTTCTGCAGATGCCGTAGGAGACACAAAGGCAGACAGTTTACACTACACACTGATTGTATCTGATCGATACAAATCTACCTGTCAGTGAACTCTGGCTAAATTTTAGATTTAGATTTTTTGTCCTTGTTCTAATTATATTTAATCCTAACCATTAAAAGTTATATTTTATTTACATATACATTACATATTACTATAGCTTGACTGGAAATAAAGGCATCCTTTTCTCATTTTTGCTTCATTGCAAATTTGTATCTTTTTGTGACAATTTAATGCCTGCCAGCCTGCTGGGTCTCTTCTCATTTATACCTGCCAGATCATCTTGGGTTAATCACCCTTTCCTGACCCACTCCTCACCGAGGATTTAGTCATATTTTGTGTTAAAAATCCCCAATTTTATTAACTGAATTGGGGATGGCGAGTTTCCTATCTCAAAAATTACACTCTGGTGATTTTTCTGCCGAAGTGGCCAGTGTCTTTTCCATTGACAACTTACCTTTCCACCACCTTGATGTAAATACTGCTTTCAAGGACCTTCAGAAAACATATAAACAATACGTAAGATCTTATTGGGAGATTGCTAGCCTAGATACATACGTCCAACAAAAAATTGTTTACAGAGGGCTACGCATTAATATTATACCTAATGCACTTCGCAATGATAGTATTTTTCTTAAAGGTTGGGAAGACTTATTGACGGATAATTCCTTGCGTATGTTACAATACCTTCTTGACTTTGAAAAACGTGCTTTTGAAACCATCAAGCTGCAGCTCTCCAAAGAGATTGAGGATATAAAAATTTTCGGTACAACACCTGAGTTTAATGATTGTGAAATCAAGTTACAGAGGAATATTGAAAATTTGCAAAGGGATATAAAAGAGCGAAAACATCGCAAATATATACGTGACCGTAAAGATTTTGAAACAGGACAAGCATATACGTTTCGCAGACATATCCCTACTGGTACCTACAGAGAGGCTAGATCTACAGACTATTCTGAGTCTGACATCTCCGGTACTGACGAATCTAGATCTTCTTTTGATGATAAAAGATTAGGGACTAAGCGCAAAACCAATAATAAGAGATTTAATCCCCCTAAAAGAACCTTTTTGCCATCAAAGGGAAATAGACAAACATGTCCTGGTCCAACAGGACAAGAGAATACATTAAGAGCACCTGCCCTGGCGCCCTCCTCTACTTCCTCCTTTGCTTTACCTACCATGTTCACTACCAGTGCTCTTGCTGCACCCCTGACAGCGGGAAAGAACATGGGTATATTGGGGACAAATACGTCTACATCAAGCGGGATGGGGAGGACATCAGCTGCCTTACATACCCCTTCTCCTTTTTTAGGACCACCCAACATGAACTGGAGCCAGACAAATTAAATTACCCTGACTCCATTATTCCAACCACATGTGAAGGTGGTATGCAAATTTATAATCTTTCATCTTGTAGATTAAATCCTTACCAAATGACACTTTTACAGAAGGGTCTTTCATATACCCCTACTCCTGGATTTAACAAATTCAATTGGACTAAAGATGTGAATCTATTTGCGCGAAAATTAGCCTTGCATAAATTGTTTGGGACCAACTCCTCTCCTATTTCCTCATCCACCTATAATGAGCTGAGAACTTTGACTGATCTAGAGGCACTCCTTGATGAGAATGAATTCGGAGCCATTGCAGCCACTGGCCCCTTTTCATCCTTGCGACCGAAGTCACGCATGACACCACCCTTCTCCCAGTATGGTCATATAGACATTTTTGTCAAAATGGTTAGTGCCGACTTACATAAATTAAAATCTAATAAATCTAAAGTTCTAGGTAACCTTAGCAAGATGGAGCAGGCTGCTCTGGCTCAACTCAACAAGAATGAATCCATTGTCATAAAGCCATCGGACAAAGGGGGTAACATCGTCATCTTGGACAGGGCGGACTATATCAACATGGTCCATAGACTCCTGGACGATGGATCTACTTATACCATCCTCAAAAAGAATCCTACTGAAGTTTTTCTTAGAGAGTTACATTCCCTCTTAACTCAAGCGAAGTCCCAGGATCTAATCTCCACGGACGAGTTTAAGAGGATGTATGATGCCAATCCCACTTTGTCCACCTTTTATGCCCTACCCAAGGTCCATAAAACGACTCGTCCGATACCAGGTAGGCCTATCGTCTCAGGTAACGATAATCTTACACAGGGGATCAGCTCATATGTTGATGAGATGCTTGCGCCTTTTGTCTCTACCTTACCTTCATATCTTAGAGACACTAAGGACGTTGTCACGAGGATCCAGGGAATTTCAGTAACACCTTCTACCCTAATAGCCAGCATTGACGTTGAGTCTCTATATACAAATATTAGACATGATCTGGGTTTAATTGCGGTCCAACATTTTTTGAGCACCAAGGGTATTCAGTTTAAAGCACATAATGCACTTATTATTTCCTTACTCCAATTTCTTTTATCTCACAATTATTTCATTTTTGATGGCAAATTCTATCAGCAAATTAAAGGCACGGCCATGGGCACAGTATGTGCACCCACATATGCCAACCTTTTCCTAGGTTGGTGGGAAGATACTTGTGTCTTCATTGATAATTTGTCTCATTTTACCTGCCACATCACATTTTGGGGCAGGTACATTGATGACATTCTCATAATTTGGGATGGGGACAAAGCACTTTTTCGTGAATTCATGGAGATTCTCAACGTTAATGATATAGGCATGAAATTTACATCTGAAATACATGAACAAGAAATTAATTTTCTTGACCTTAGGATTTCCCTGGATCCTGGTGGCAGTGTCCTTACCGACATCTATCGTAAGACTACCGCCACAAATAACTTCCTACATTGGGAAAGTTACCATCCTCCAGCTCTGAAAAGGGGAATACCGATAGGACAGTACCTCAGAGCTAAGCGTAATTGCTCTGAAGAGGTGTCGTTTCAACTAGAATGTGATAAGCTATATCATAAATTTCGCGCAAGGGGGTATCCCAAGAAATTCTTACATAGGGCTTATGCGAGGGCCCGAGCGACCACTAGAGAGGAGCTACTTCATGGAAGGAGGAAAGTTAAAGATATCTCCACCATCAGATGTATAGGGAACTTTGACGTGTGCTCCCCACAGATCTACAGGATACTCCAAAGGCACTGGCCTATCCTTCAGGCTGATCCTGATCTTGCCAAGGTCATTTCGAATACACCTAATATAACCTATCGCAGGGGAAAAAATCTAAGAGAGTACCTTGTGCATAGTCATTTTTCCAAACCATCCATTGCAAAAAGCACTTGGCTCCCTCCTCCCACTAAAGGCTCTCATCCATGTGGCAGATGTTCGTTTTGCCCTCTGATGCCAACCACCAAGTCCTTTATCAATCCCGTCGATGGTAAATCCTATACCATTAGACAATTTATCAACTGCCAAAGCAGTGGAGTTGTTTATGCCATACAATGCCCCTGTCTGAAATTATATGTAGGTAAAACCATACAGCAACTACGAAGACGTATTTCAAAACATTTAAGTACAGTTGTTAATGATGAGGACACTCCACTCGCCAGACACATTAGATCCATACATGATGGAAATACCAAGAATCTCCAAATTTGGGGTATCACCCAATTACAATTGGGACCCAGAGCTGGTAATCTTGATAGGAAATTACTTCAAGAAGAAGCCCGTTGGATCCATAGGCTGAGCTCATTGAGCCCCCTTGGTCTTAATGAAGGCTTCAATTACACAGCTTTTCTCTAATAGGTACTATACCTTCAATTTAATATTTACTTCATTCTGGGAAAAATTCCCTTCAGATCGTCACTTTACACATTTTTATATATATTTGTGACTCTATAGTTAAGAAATACTGATACTTATGAATTAATACTCTGACAACTTGGACATTTTTCTTAAATAAATGTATTCATTTATTTATACGGCGTATTTCATATGCTACTAAGCTTTATGTATCATTTACAATGTTCCGTTTCTCAACCTTAGTCATTTTCATTATTTCATGTTTAATTTTATTTTCATTATTATCTGATTTTACTTTTAGCACTATTATTAATTAATTTTTTATATTCAAATGTCTTTTTGCTCATGCCAGCAATAAATCCATTGGATTCCTTTAGGACCATATATTTACAATACACGACACTTATCCCCCCCTTTTTTCATATATTTACTTCATGTCCTCACTTTAGCCACCTCATCCCTTTATTCCCCAGCACTGCACATTATTATTATTTTCCTTAGTATATACCATATATCATGGTTCTTTCTCCCTCCCCCCTCCCTCTCACTTTTTCCATTTTTCACCTTAGCCACTTAATTTCTGTCATGTTTATACATATATGATAGTTATTTCTTACTCACACTTTAACGTTTTTTAATATCCTTTCAGCGCTCACAGTTATAATACTCACATCTTTCACATTCACACTCTGAACTATCCTTATCTATTATATGGTCCCTCCTATACATCTCCTAGACACATAGGGAATGTACCTTCTCGTTCACTTCTTGCTAAATGCTCCGCTGACAATCAGTATTTACCTTTCGATTCTCTAAGTGTGGTGACATGCGCAGTCGCGTTTCCCCACACTTAGTCTAAATTTCCTTCATCGCATCTTAACATAAACCACGCAGGCGCACTTGCCCCTGCGTGATTGGTGCATTCTTTTCTAACTCCTGTATGGCTGACCTGGATGTCAGTCATACATATCACGGCCAGACTGTGTTGACCTCTCCAATTGGTCCCTTATTGGCCACTCCCACTGTCATGGCGGCCCGAGGGCTTAAGAGGGACGGACCTTCCACGCGCCGTCAGATGCCCCATTTGAACCCCTGAAGACGCTGCGTATGCAGCGAAACATGTCGGGGGGGCCTCCACATTACTTTTAACCTCAGAGTCTTCACTGACTGAGATATATACGCCACTCAATTGTGCCGCCCGGTGTTCTGCAGATGCCGTAGGAGACACAAAGGCAGACAGTTTACACTACACACTGATTGTATCTGATCGATACAAATCTACCTGTCAGTGAACTCTGGCTAAATTTTAGATTTAGATTTTTTGTCCTTGTTCTAATTATATTTAATCCTAACCATTAAAAGTTATATTTTATTTACATATACATTACATATTACTATAGCTTGACTGGAAATAAAGGCATCCTTTTCTCATTTTTGCTTCATTGCAAATTTGTATCTTTTTGTGACAATTTAATGCCTGCCAGCCTGCTGGGTCTCTTCTCATTTATACCTCCCCGACGAGTTACTGACCCTGTTATTAAGGGAAAATTCGGCGAGGGGAATGAATGAGACCCAATCATATTGACAATCAGAGATAAAACACCTTAAATATTGTTCTAGAGATTGATTAGTCCTCTCAGTTTGGCCAATAGTTTCAGGATGGAGAAGGCAGAGGAGAAGGACAGATCAATCTCCAACTTTTTACAGAAGGCTCTCCAAAACAATGAAACAAATTGTACCCCTCTGTCCGAAACAATATTGTCAGGGACCCCATGGAGACGCAGGATGTGTTTGACAAACAAGGTAGCTAACGTCTTGGCATTGGGTAGTTTCTTGAGGGGCACAAAGTGGCACATCTTACTGAAGCGGTCTAATACAACCCACACCACCGACTTGCCTTGAGATGGGGGCAAATCGGTGATAAAATCCATGGAGATATGGGTCCAAGGTCTCTGGGGAATGGGCAAAGAACGTAGTAAGTCCGCTGGTCGGGACCTGGGAGTCTTGGACCTAGCACAAACCTCACAAGCGGCGACGTAGGCCTTAACGTCTTTAGGCAACCCAGGCCACCAATAGTTTCTGGCAATGAGGTGTTTGGTACCCAGGACGCCTGGATGACCAGATAGTGCGGAGTCATGATTTTCCCTAAGCACCCTTAGCCGGAATTGCAGGGGAACAAACAGCTTGTCCTCAGGAAGGTTCCCGGGAGCTGAACCTTGATCAATTTCAGAGACTAAATCAGAATAAATAGAAGAAATGATTATACCAGGAGGCAAAATACAAGCAGGATCTTCATCCGAAGGAGGGCTGGCCATGAAGCTACGCAACAGTGCGTCGGCCTTAATATTTTAGACCCAGCCCTATAGGTAACCAAAAAGTTGAATCTGGTAAAAAATAGCGCCCATCGAGCTTGTCTCGGGTTTAGCCTCTGGGCAGATTCTAGGAAAACCAGATTCTTGTGGTCGGTAAGGACCGTCACCTGGTGCCTAGCCCCCTCCAGGAAGTGGCGCCACTCTTCAAATGCCCATTTAATGGCTAAGAGTTCGCGGTTGCCAATATCATAGTTACTCTCAGTGGGCGAAAACTTCCTGGAGAAGAAGGCACAGGGACGGAGATGGGTGAGGGACCTGGTACCCTGGGACAAGACAGCCCCCACTCCCACCTCGGATGCGTCAACTTCCACGATAAATGGCTCCATTTGGTTGGGCTGAACCAGCACCGGGGCCAAGATAAAGCACTTCTTAAGGACCTCAAAAGCCTGGACAGCCTCAGGAGGCCAGTGGAGGAGATCAGCACCTTTGCGAGTGAGGTCCGTAAGAGGCTTAGCGATGACCGAGAAGTTAGCAATAAATCTCCTGTAATAATTAGCGAAGCCCAAGAAACACTGTAACGCCTTCAGGGAGGCAGGTTGGACCCATTCCGCCACAGCCTGGACCTTGGCGGGGTCCATGCGGAATTCATGAGGAGTGAGGATTTGACCCAAAAATGGTATCTCCTGTACCCCAAACACACATTTTTCGGTTTTCGCAAACAGTTTGTTTTCCCGAAGGACCTGGAGCACCTTCCTAACATGCTCAATGTGGGAGGACAAGTCCTTGGAAAACACCAGTATGTCATCAAGGTACACTACAAGAAATACCCCCAGGTAATCTCTTAAAATCTCATTTATGAAATTCTGGAAGACCGCAGGAGCATTACACAACCCAAAGGGCATGACGAGGTATTCGAAATGACCTTCGGGCGTGTTAAACGCAGTCTTCCACTCATCCCCCTCTTTGATGCGGATAAGGTTATACGCCCAACGTAGATCAAACTTAGAGAACCATTGGGCCCCCTGAACCTGATTAAAGAGATCAGGAATCAAAGGAAGGGGATACTGGTTCCTTACAGTGACCTTATTCAAGTTACGGTAGTCAATGCATTGCCTAAGACCACCATCCTTCTTCCCTACGAAGAAGAAGCCAGCACCTACCGGAGAAGTAGAGGGGCGAATGTAACCCTTGGCCAGGCATTCCTGGATATACTCTCTCATGGCTTCACGTTCGGGACAAGAAAGATTAAATATCCTACCCTTAGGGAGCTTAGCTCCTGGTACGAATTCGATAGCGCAATCGTATTCTCTATGAGGGGGTAACACTTCGGAGGCCTCCTTAGAGAAAACATCAGCGAAGTCCTGAACAAACTCAGGTAGCGTGTTCACCTGCTCAGGGGGAGAAATAGAATTAACAGCAAAACATGACGTCAAGCATTCATTACCCCATTTGGTAAGCTCCCCAGTATTCCAGTCAAACGTGGGATTATGCAACTGCAACCAGGGAAGGCCTAAAACCAAATCGGACGATAATCCCTGCATCAACAGTACAGAGCACTGCTCCAAATGCATGGAGCCAACAAGGAGTTCAAAAACAGGGGTATGCTGTGTAAAATAACCATTAGCAAGAGGAGTGGAGTCGATACCCACTACCGGGACAGGTTTAGGCAACTCAATCAAAGGCATAGCTAGAGACATAGCAAATTCCACAGACATGATATTAGCAGAAGACCCTGAATCCACGAAGGCACTGCCGGTAGCAGACCTACCACCAAAAGAGACCTCTAAGGGAAGCAAGATTTTATTACGTTTCATATTTACGGGAAATACCTGTGCGCCCAAGTGACCTCCCCGATGATCACTTAGGCGCGGAAGTTTTCCAGCTGCTTATTCTTACGCCTAGGACAGGTGTTCACTTGATGCTTGTTATCCCCACAATAGAAGCAGAGACCATTCTTCCTGCGGAACTTTCTACGTTGTCAGGGGGACACGGAGGCCCCGAGCTGCATAGGTACCTCCGAGTCTTCCGTGGAAGAGCGAAGCAACGGGACCTCGGGGGGCATCATGGGGGAGTCAGAGGGGAAAACACAAAAACGTTCAAGTTGTCGTTCCCTGAGACGTCGGTCAAGTTGTACCGCTAAAGCCATAACCTGGTCTAGGGAGTCAGAAGAGGGATAGCTAACTAGCAGGTCTTTCAGGGCGTTCGACAGGCCCAACCTAAACTGGCACCTTAAGGCAGGGTCATTCCACCGAGAAGCTACACACCACTTCCTAAAGTCAGAACAATACTCCTCAACAGGTCTCTTACCCTGACGTAAGGTCACCAGCTGACTCTCAGCAAAGGCAGTCCTGTCAGTCTCGTCATAAATGAGTCCGAGAGCAGAAAAGAAACGGTCAACGGAGGAAAGTTCAGGGGCGTCAGGAGTCAAGGATAAGGCCCACTCTTGGGGCCCTTCCTGGAGCCGGGACATAATTATACCCACCCGCTGGCTCTCAGGACCTTAGGAGTGAGGCTTTAAGCGAAAGTAGAGCCTACAACTCTCCCGAAAGGAGAGAAAAGTCCTCCGGTCCCCTGAGAACCGGTCAGGCAACTTGAGGTGGGGTTCAAGAGGTGAGGTGAGGGGCACTACCATGGTAGCGTCAGGCTGGTTGACCCTCTGAGCCAGGGCCTGGACCTGTAGGGAGAGACCCTGCATTTGCTGGGCCAGGGTCTCAAGGGGGTCCATAGTAGAGTCAGGGACCAGGGTAGACTAGGTATATGGGCTTGTGATAAGGATAAAGACTTTTTTATTTTTACTCTTTAAATAATAGTTGGAAAACAGGGCTCATTTCTGCCGGTAGGCAGCCTTTTTTTGAATTTAACTGTTTCACGCCCACCAACTATTTAGGTCCGCTCCATTGTATTTACTGTGCACAGTCTGGGCTCAGGTTCAGAAGAACCTAGAGGCGTCCCAGAGCATACAAAAAACTCAGGCAGATAGAAAACGTTCTGCTAACCCCTTGTTTATGGTCGGGGATCTGTTGTGGCTATCGTCTAAAAATTTGCGCCTTAAGGTCCCGTCCAAGAAGTTTGCTCCCCGGTTTATAGGGCCGTACAAGGTCATTGAAGTCCTCAATCCTGTCTCCTTCCGACTGGAGTTGCCCCCATCTTTTCGAGTACACAACGTGTTCCATGCCTCCCTCCTTAAACGCTGCTCCCCGTCCTTGGCTCCCTCGAGAAAACCTCCGGTCCCTGTTCTCACACCTGAGGGGGCAGAATTCAAGGTGGCCAAGATTGTGGACAGCAGGATGGTCCAAGGCTCCCTCCAGTACCTGGTCCATTGGAGTGGATACGGGCCTGAGGAGAGGACTTGGGTACCTGCTCGGGATGTTCACGCTGGGATATTGGTCAGGTGGTTTCCCCTTCATTTCCCCAGTAAACCAGGTGCACTTAAAAAGGGTCCGGTGGCCCCTCATAAAAGGGGAGTTACTGTAAAGGATCTGCCAGGCACAGCTTCGGGGTTAACGCCCATAGATAATCAGTCTGCACCTGCTTCTATGTCTGTGAGACTGACTCCATCTTCCACCACTCAGGGTGACAGGCTTAGGAGTGGGAGAACCTATCACAGCCTGGCCAGACGGAGCTAGCTTCCGCCCTCTGTCTATTTATACCTGCCTTTCCTGTTCCTCCTTTGCTTGTGATTCTTCTCGTTTGGTTTCCTGGCCCTGCTGCAGCTTCTTGTACCATTGTCCTTGCTTCATATTGACCCCGGCTTGCTGACTACTCTCCTGCTCTGCGTTTGGTACCTCGTACACTCCTGGTTTGACTTGGCTTGTTTACTACTCTTCTGCTCTGCGTTTGGCACCTCGTACTCTCCTGGTTTGACTCGGCTTGTTCACTTCTCTTGTTGCTCACGGTTTTGCCGTGGGCAACTGCCCCTTTCTCCCCCTAGCTCTGTGTACCCTTGTCTGTTTGTCTGTCATGCACTTATTGAGCGTAGGGACCGTCGCCCAGTTGTACCCCGTCGCCTAGGGCGGGTCGTTGCAAGTAGGCAGGGACTGAGTGGTGGGTAGATTAGGGCTCACTTGTCTGTCTCCCCACCCCCGTCATTACAGAAAGTTATTCTAATAATGTTTTGAATTATTTAATTTCGTGCAGCAGCCATCTTGTCTGGAGTTCCCATCTTGGTTCTTTTGTAGTGAATAAGAAAGTCATTGTTCCTTTAACACTAGTATATTATCGTTGATTTCGTATGTTTCTTAGTCAGTGATCTATGACCTTGGTTGCCATACGAAGCTTGCAGATAAGGCACAGGGAGTGAGATGGGAGGGTGGCAAATATGCTTGTGGGAATGCCTCCCCCATCTTACAGGAACATTCTTGCCAAGAGAGATAAGGCCACCTGCAAACGTGATGTGTGAAGAATTATAATGATGTATCTGGAATGTATCGTATGTCTGTAATTGGCTGAATAACAAATATTGTCACATTGTCTCTGATTGGTTAACCTCAAGCCTACACCCATTCTGAATGATAGTGTACCATCCATGGCCACGGGCAGTCGGGTTTACTCATGTCCCTACGCCCGCAGCCATGGATCCATGAGAGCTGGTCCCCATCTCCTTCCTAGGAGACGCCAGCGCTCACTTACGCTCCGTTCTGCTGTGTCCCTTAAAGGGCCAGTGCGAGCACAAAGGAAATGATCAACTGCTATGATTTCCTGGTCTATAAGAAGGTCCCAGGCCTTCTGATCCTTGCCTGAGCGTTGCTAGTTTATCCCAGTCTGTCTTGCAAATGGTCCCTTAGTGTTTCCTGTTCCTGTTGTTACCCGTGCCCTGTTACCTGTTCCTGTATCCCGTACTGTTCTTGTTCCTGTGCCTATTAGTGTTGGAGTCGTGTCTACTGCACCTGCTGTCGTTTGCCACGTCCAGTGTCGTTTGCCACGTCCAGTGTTGTTTGCCCTGTCCAGTGTCTTCTGCCACGTCCAGTGTCTTCTGCCACATCAGATACTGCCCGCCATGTCTGGCGCTACCTGCTGCACCGGCCTCCATCCGTGCTGAAGCCACAGCCACCGTCTGCACTACTTCAGGTACCCAAGCGTTACTGTCTACTATTGACTTTCATATAGACCGTGACCTGGTCAGCTGCCTCTCCGCTACGTCGGAGCGGCCTAGTGGGTCCACATACCCTATGACCGTGACAGTACGCTCAGGCCATGGAACCCGCGGCCAACACAGGACCGCAGTCCAGAAGATATAGACGGAGATGCATGACCTACGCACACGTCAGGATCAACTCCTTGAGGCTGTGAATTCTATCCTGGTCCGCCTAGATCTACTCACTGTTCCACCTCCGGTTCTTCCTCCTGAAGCTGTTGCTGTGCCACTGCCCATTGCTCCTCCTGTTTGTTCCAGATCCACAGTTCCTCTGCCTCTTCCTCCTCGCTACGACGGTGATCCCAGAGCATGTCGAGAATTTATTAACCAATGCACGGTTCATTTTAGGCTACGGGCTCATCTCTTCCCCTCTGAGGAGGCCAAAGTGGCGTTTATTATCTCCCTCCTCGCTGACAAGGCCCTCGCATGGGCGAACCCAATCATGGAGCAACAAGGACCTGTATCCTCGGACCTAGCCTTGTTCCTGCAGAACTTTCGTGCCGTGTTCAAGAAGCCGGGTCGAATATCTTCTGCCACAGCCACTCTGTTGACCCTCAAGCAAGACGGCTCCACGGTAGGGGAGTATGCTATCTCCTTCCGTACCCTAGCAGGCGAGCTGGCATGGAACAATGAGGCACTATTGGCGACCTTCTCGCAGGGTCTGTCCTCTCACATCAAGGACGAACTTGCAGCCCGCGACCTTCCTTCTACCTTTGATGCCCTCATCCTGTTAGCCACCCGGGTTAATATGAGAATCCGGGAGCGGACTCAAGAGGCTCAACAGGAGAGCCGGGTCCACTCACCAGCACCCTTGGTCCAGAGACCACTATTGCCTTCCCCTAGTGCGCTACCTGAAGAACCCATGCAGGTAGACAGAGTCCGGTTATCCGAACAGGAGAAGCAGCGCAGACGCTCCTCTGGATTATGTATATATTGTGGCCTTAAAGGTCATTTTGTGTGCCAATGCCCACAGAAACCGGGAAACTCCAGTACCTAGGGTTGGTTGGAGAGGCAACTCTAGGTGGAACGTCTCCAAACGTTGAAACCTCTTCCAAATTATTGATTCCTGTGGCCATCGTCTCCGGAGAGACGTCACATCCTTCCTCCGCCTATCTTGACTCTGGAGCGACTCCTAATTTCATCCAGCAGGATCTAGTGGATTGTTTACGTCTACCCACAGTCCGTCTGGAGAGACCCCTGGCTGTTGCCTCTGTGAATGGTCTACCATTGCCCGATCCGATTATGCTCATCACGGAGCCGTTGTCACTACGAGTCGGAGCTCTTCACTCAGAACAGATCACCTTCCTAGTACTACCTAAGGCTATCAATCCTATTCTGCTGGGTCTGCCATGGCCCCGCCTACACGCCCTGGTTCTTGACTGGAGTTCCTGAGAGGTTCTTCAATGGGGTTCCAGATGCCGTAGCCATTGCCTGTCACAAGTCCGTCCTGTTATGCCCCCTCTGCCTCAGTCACTCTCCGATCTACCATCTCAGTATGCCAGTTTTTCGGATGTCTTCTGCAAACGAGAGGCTGAGACGTTGCCTCCACATCGGAATTATGACTGTCCCATTGAACTGGTTCATAATGCTTCTCTTCCCCGTGCACGAGTATATCCTCTCTCCTTGCCGGAGACTTTATCTATGTCAGCCTATATTAAGGAGAATTTGGAGAGGGGTTTTATTCTAAAATCTTCCTCCCCGGCTGGGGCCGGCTTCTTCTTCGTTAAGAAGAGAGATGGATCTCTTCGACCCTGCATTGACTACCGTGGTCTTAACCAGATCATGTTCAAGAATAAATACCCGTTGGCACTTATATCCGAGCTGTTTGATCGAATACGAGGAGCCAAAAAATTTTCTAAGCTCGATCGGCGGAGGGCTTATAACCTAATCCGGATTCGCCGGGGTGACGAATGGAAGACGGCATTTAACACCTGCGATGGGCACTACGAATACCTAATGATGCCCTTCAGACTGTGTAACGCTCCCGCAGTATTTCAGGAATTTGTCACTGATATTTTCCGAGATCTCCTCTATATGTGTGAAGTAGTTTATCTCGATGATATTTTAATTTTCTCCACAGATCTGATGACTCATCGGAGGCATGTTCGTCAAGTTCTTCTGCGACTAAGAGAGAATCGCTTATATGAAAGTTGGAGAAGTGCGTCTTTGACAAGAAGTCTTTGCCCTTCCTGGGCTACGTCATCTCGGATCAAGGTCTTAAGATGGACCCTGAGAAATTAAAGTCTGTCCTGGAGTGGCCACGTCATCAGGGCCTAAGGGCCATACAACGGTTCCTGGGATTCGCCAATTTCTACTGGCAGTTTATTCCGAACTTTTCATCTCTGACGGCTCCCATCTCTACCCTTACTAAGAAGGGTGTGAACGCCTAGGTATGGACTCCAGAGGCAGAGTCTGCATTCATTAGCCTCAAGAAAGCCTTCACTTCAGCTTCGATCCTCCATCACCCTGACGTATCTCGACAGTTCTCATTGGAGGTGGACGCTTCCTCTGCTGGTGCAGGTGCACTCCTGTTCCAGAGGAGCTCCAAAGGAAAGGCAGTAGTATGTGGCTACTACTCAAGACTTTTTTCTTCCGCTGAGCGCAATTACTCTATTGGAGGTCGGGAGCTACTGGCCATCAAAATTGGCTCTGGAGGAGTGGAGACATCTTCTAGAGGGCGCAGCTCACCCCATCTTGATCTACACCGACCACAAGAACCTTACCTACCTTCAGTCCGCTCAAAGACTGAATCCTCGTCAAGCCAGGTGGTCGCTGTTCTTCACCCGTTTCCAGTTTCTGCTCCACTACCGTCCCGCTGACAAGAATGTGAGGGCCGATGCCCTGTCAAGATCGTTTGAGATGGAGGACACGGTGGAGTCCCTTCAGACTATCATAGACCCGTCCTGCATTGTCACTGCTAATCCTCTGCAGATTAGAGACATCCCTCCAGGGAGGACTTTTGTTCGGTTGGTAGACAGGAGAAGAATTCTCCGCTGGGGACACAGTACTGGGCATGCTGGTGTCCGTGAAACCCGAGACCTGATTGCTCGACACTTCTGGTGGACCACGCTACCTAAAGATGTTCTGGACTTTGTCTCTTCTTGCACGGTGTGTGCTTTTAACAAACTTACTCACTCCAAGCCGGCCGGCCTGCTTCAACCTCTGCCTGTACCCAATGCCCCTTGGCAGCATAGTGCAATGGACTTTGTCACCACAGACCTTCCCCCCTCAGCAGGATGTAACACTGTCTGGGTGGTGATGGACCGGTTCTCAAAGATGGTACATTTTATCCCGCTGACCGGCCTATCTTCTGCTCCCCGACTGGCGAGTCTCTTCATTCAACACATCTTTCGCTTGCATGGCTTGCCTCTTCACATTGTGTCCGACTAGGGGGTTCAGTTTACCTCAAAGTTCTGGAGAGCCCTCTGTAAACTCCTGGATATTAGTTTGGACTTTTCCTCAGCCTATCACCACCAGTCCAATGGGCAAGTTGAGAGGATCAACCAGATCATGGAGAATTATCTCTGCCACTTCATCTCTTCACAGCACGATAACTGGGTACAGCTTCTTCCATGGGCCGAGTTCTCAGACAACAACCACACGAGTGAGTCCACCACTTCCACTCCATTTCACATTGTATACAGTCAACATCCTAGATTCCTCTTCCTGTGTCGACTTCATCTCAGGTACTCGCTGCTGACTCTACATATGGAGACTTTCTGCAAATCTGGCAACAGACTCGGTCCTCTATTTTGCAGGCAGTCGATCGCATGAAGCGAAAGGCAGATACAAAGAGAAGAGAGCCGCCTCAGTATCTTCCAGGTACTAAAATCTGGCTGTCCTCTTGGAACATTCGCTTGAGGGTACCCTCATACAAGTTTGCTCCCAGGTTCCTTGGTCCTTTCGAGATTCTGCAACAGATCAACCCTGTCTCCTATAAGCTGCGGCTGCCTCCTACCCTCAGAATCCCCAACTCCTTCCATGTGTCCCTCCTGAAACCAGTGGTCCTAAACCGCTACAGCAAGATTTCTAGTTCCACAGTTGCTCCCAGCGGTCTTTCTGATGTATTCGAGGTAAGGGAGATCCTGGACTGCAAAAGGATAGGAGGAAAAACTTTCTATTTGGTGGACTGGAGAGGGTTTGGTCCTGAGGAGAGGTCCTGGGAGCCAGAAGAGAACCTCAGTGCTCCTACTCTTATTAAAAAGTTCCTCTCTCGCTCTGGCCCCAAGAAGAGGGGGCGTAAGAGGGGGGATACTGTACCGTCCATGGCCATGGGCCATCAGGTTTACTCACCTCCCGACGCCCACAGCCATGGATCCGTAAGTGCTGGTCCCCATGTCCTTCCTAGGAGACGCCAGCGTTCACTTCCGCTCTGTTCTGCTGTGTCCCGTAGGGCCAGCGCATGCACAAAGGAAATAATCAACTGCCATGATTTCCTGGTCTATAAGAAGGTCCCAGGCCTTCTTATTCTTGCCTGAGCATTGTTAGTTTATCCCAGTCTGTCTTGCAAATGGTCCCTTAGTGTTTCCCGTTCCAGTTGTTACCCGTGCCCTGTTACCTGTTCCTGTATCCCGTACTGTTCTTGTTCCTGTGCCTACCAGTGTTGGAGTCGTGTCTACTGCACTTGCTGTCGTTTGCCACGTCCCGTGTCATTTGCCACGTCCAGTGTCTTCTGCCATGTCCAGTGTCTTCTGCCACGTCCAGTGTCTTCTGCCACATCAGATACTGCCTGCCACGTCTGGCGCTACCTGCTGCACCGGCCTCCATCCGTGCTGAAGCCACAGCCACCGTCTGGACTAGTTCAGGTACCCAAGCGTTACTATCTACTATTGACTTTCATATAGACTGTGACCTGGTCAGCTGCCTCTCAGCTACGGCGCAGCGGCCTAGTGGGTCCACATACCCTGTGACCGTGACAGATAGTATTGTAATTGATTTTGGAAATAAACCCCCAGAGGAGTATTTTGAGCATATCAGCAGCATCTGTGTGTTTTTTCTCCTCTCTCGATATATGTCGGTATGAAATATCCTGATTCGGATGCTGGATAAAGTGCCTGGCGTGTGTGTCTGTTGGAACACGCGTCTAAATTTCAGTCTAATATACTTTGAGCCATTGACTTCCACGACAACGTTTTAGATCTGATCACTTCCCCACTATGTCGCTGTGAAAAAAATAACGAACTCCACTATTTGTCTCATTGTTCTATACTTCATTTAAACTTCAGGGGGGCACTCGTGCAGATGTTATCTCTGTCTAAGTGTCATATTGGCAAAGTGTCCTGGCAGTTACACATGTCAGCTAGACAGGATAAGTGACAGGTAAGTTGTGTGGACTAAGCAAACAAACTTGCATATATTATAAATAATACAATAGAATTTTTATCTGTTTTCTACAACCAAACCATCGGAACATGTTTGCTGGCTCACTCATCATTGTAGCTGTTGTTGGTTTACAAGCCTAAAGCCCATTTCACCATTTAGAAAATTCAGTCCACATAAGTCCCTCTCTCCTTCCCTCGCCCATGTACAGCTCCCATGCACTATTCACTTTGCTGAATAACCTTAACCCATCCCACTGCTCAACACAAAGGTCGCTCTCACTGAACCATCTGCTGTCTCTTTCCATTCTCCTACTACTAGCTGCAGGGGACATCTCTCCCAACCCTGGTCCTCCCTTTTCTTCTACCAAGCTCAACCACTTACCTGCCACACATAGAAACCCTGCTAATCTCCTCAACATTTCTTGTATGTCTTCTCCTGTCTTTTTTTAACTGTGCGCTCTGAAATTCTCGGTCTGTGGGCAACAAACTCACCTTTATTCATGACTTATTCCTTTCAATCTCTCTCAACCTCCTGGCTCTTACAGAAACTTGGCTACACCTGTGTGACACTGCTTCTCCTGCTCTATTTTATGGGTCTCTACTTCTCTCATGCCCCCAGACCTGAGAACAGGCAGGGTGGAGGAGTAGGCATACTTCTCACCCCACACTGTACTTTCCAGGTCATTCCCCCTGTCCCCTCACTCATATTCCCCTTCTTTGAAGTCCATACCCTCAGACTCTTTCACCCTTTTTCCCTCAGTGTCAGTTGTCTACCTCCCCCCGGGCTCACCCCGCCAATTCCTGGATCATTTTGATGCCTGGCTACCACAATTTCTATCCTCTGAAACACCCACTCTCATCATGGGCGACTTCAACATCTCCATTGATAACAATCTCCCCATCTGCCTCCCAGTTACTATCTTTAAACTCCTCCCTAGGTCTGTCACAACTTACTAACTCTGCTACACATGAAGACGGGCATTCGCTTGACCTGGTCTTCTTCCATCTCTGCTCAGTTTCTGACTTTATTAATTCTCCTCTCCCGCTCTCTGACCACAACCTTCTCTCCTTTACTATCAAATATTCTTTGCCTCCTCAGGTCATGCCTACGTATCAGACAGACCGAAATCTACATGCCATTAACACTCAGCAACTCATAGACAGTCTACAGTCCTCATTGTCCCCTATTTCTTCCCTCTCCTGTCCCAATCTGGCCACCAAACTTTATAATAACACTCTCAAAAACGCATTGGAAGAAGCAGCCCCCCCAACATGCCGAATCACCCGACAAAGATGGTGACAACCCTGGCACACGCCTCAATCCCGCTTTCTTCAGCGGTGCTCGAAAAGTGCCTAATGTCTGGGGAGAAAATCACATTTGACTGCAGATTTCCTCCATTACAAATTTATGCTCAAAACCTACAACTCTGCCCTTCACCACGGCAAACAAGTCTATTTCACCTCTCTCATCTCCACACTATCTAATAATCTAAATCGCCTCTTTGATACTTTTCACTCCCTCCTTAGTCCTAAAGTGCAGATACCGATCACAGATCTCAGTGCTGAAGACCTGGCCACTTATTTTAAAATTAAAATTGACAACATCTGGCATGATATTATCTCCCAGTCCCCTAGTATCATCAATCCCCTTCCCTCCCGCACTCCCTCTTCTTTACTTTCAGCATTTGACCAAATAACAGAAGAAGTCACGAAGCTCCTCCCTTCTTCTTGTCCCACTACCTGTCCTAGTGATCCTATCCCCTCACACCTCTTCCAGTCCCTCTCCCCAGCTGTCACTAGCCACCTGACTAAAATTTTTAACCTCTCTTTTTCTTCTGGTATCTTTCCCTCCTCTTTTAAACATGCCATTATAAACCCATTACTGAAAAAAACAACTCTTGACCAATCCAGCGCTGCTAACTACCGACCAGTCTCTGCCCTTCATCTCCAAACTCCTGGAACACTTGGTCTACTCTCGCCTTATCCACTATCTCTCTGCTAACTCCATCCTAACACAATCTGGTTTCCGCACTCTACACTCCACAGAGACTGCCCTTACTAAAGTCCCAAATGATCTCTTGGCAGCTAAATCGGATGGTAAATACTCTCTCCTGATTCTTCTGGATCTCCCTGCAGCCTTTGACACTGTAGACCACAAACTCCTACTTAATATGCTCTACTCTACTGGACTTTAAGACACAGCTCTCTCTTAGTTTTCCTCCCATCTCTCTGACAGCTCGTTCAGTTTGTCATTTGCTGGTTCCACTTCTTCTCACCTTCCACTTGCTATCGGGGTTCCTCAGGGATCAGTCCTAGGTCCGCTCCTCTTTTCTCTCTACACACTGCATATTTGGCTTCCAGTACCATCTCTACGCTGATGACACCCAATTATATGCCACTTCCCATGACATCACCCACGCTGTAATACAAAACACCAATGATTGTCTGTCCGCTGTCTCTAACATCATGTCCTCTCTCTATCTAAAACGGAATCTTTCTAAAACTGAGCTCCTTGTGTTCCCACCATCTACTAACCTACCCAAACATGATGTCTCCATCTCAGTGTGTGGCACTACCATAACTGCTACACAGCACGCCCGCTGTCCAAGGGTTAGTTTTGACTCCGATCTTACCTTTACTCCTCACATTCAATCACTTACAGGCTCCTGTCATTTTCATCTCTAAAACATCTCCAGAATCTGCCCTTTTCTTACTGAGGAAACAGCCAAAACTCTCATTGTTGCTCTGATTCACTCTCGTCTTGACTACTGTAACTCATTATTAGTCGGTCTTCCCCTCACTAAATTCTCCCCTCTCCAATCTATCCTCAATGCAGCAGCCAGGCTCATCTTTCTGACCAACCACTACACCAACGCCTCTACCCTGTGCCAACCACTACACTAGTTGCCCATCCCCTTCAGAATTAAATTCAAACTTATTACTCTCATCCACAAAGCTCTCCACAGTGCTGCACCTCCTTACATCTCCTCCCTCATCTCTGTCTACCACCCTACCTGTGCTTTACCTTAGATTAAAATCCTCCATAATCCGAACCTCCCACTCCCGTATCCAAGATTTTTCTCGTGCTGCACCAGTCCTCTGGAATGTGCTACCACAGACAAGCAGATTAATTCTCAATATCCACAGGCCTATAAAATCCCCTAATCTGACTCCTTTCCTTGGCCCCATTAGTCATCAGAATAAGATTCCCTCACACTCTTTGCACCGTACCTTATTTCATGTCCGTCATACACGGATACTGGCTGTTGACCGGCTCGTGCAGCTTTATGTGTACCACTCCATGTGTATAAAAGATGGCCGGACCATTGTACTGAACAAACACTTTTACACTTTGTGTCTCCCTTATTTCCTCATAGATTGTAAGCTCTTGCGAGCAGGGTCTTGAATCCTCCTGTCTAAATTGTAAATTAGCTTAGTCATTATGTAATGTCTGATATTGTCTGTTTATAATAGGATTAAAAGTAGGAAAAAACGGGACCAACGGCGCTGCTTGGATAAGGATTAATCTACGACCACCATGGTAGGTAGGTACAATGGGCTTTAATGTTAACAGGCTACGCGTTTCGACGCCGAACTGACGTCTTCCTCAGGCCAATACAGACTGTGCGGTTCCTGCCTTATTTATACAACACGGCAAGGAAAAAGACCGCCAGAAAAACGGGTCAAAGGTCATATACATAGCAGAATAAAGAAACAGTAATGTGAGTTTAAAATACATACACGCATAATGATTCAATACAAGGGAACAGAAATATCAAAGGATTTAAAAAGTGTTTTGTGTGTTAGACATATATACTGCTTGTGTCAGATTGGCATGTCAGTGCGGGGTTCCACTAAAGAATCCTTTATGAATAAAGTGTTAACTTTTGTATGTGTGTTTGACTGTGAATGAAAGAACAGTCACATAATTGGTTGGGTGTAGGTTTTTTTGGGTTTGATTGATATTGACGTAAACATAGTAGTGACGAGCGAAATGCTGAGTCAAGCGTCCTTAGTTACTAGAAATTAGACAGAATTTTACGGAAGCCGTGGGGGACCAAACGACTTTCAATGGACCGCATGTTGGACCGCATGGGAACACGGACCTCAGCGGAAAAAATGTCAAGGGGGATCACGGCGTTGGAACAGGTTAGTAACAGAGCACTATGATATAGGGATATTTTAGTGATTAGAAATTGATAAGATACAATAAAAAACCTCATTATAGAAAGAGGATATAAATACATATCACAAAAGATGGATGTCTTTTTGAGATTTAAAACGGGAATAGTAATAAAAGAGTTATGAAAGGAACTTCGGATTTGTGTCAGTAAGGATTAGATTATATATGTCACGATAATACATACAATTATAAATATATAATTAAACAAGGACTGGACATATAAATAATGAAATAATTATTTAAAAGGACATTATGTTATAAAGGGAGCTCTATGTGTGAAGAAGGGAACGTGGGATTAGGGCCCTTTGATGTTTTCGTGATAACGATGTCCTGAATCATGTCATTATAGACGACAGGAGTTATAGAGCTGAGAGTACACGTATGTTTGTAAATTTGTTTCTGTTTTATTGTTTTTCATTTATTCTAAAGATGACTCTGTGAGGTCATTCAGACCATTTGGGTGTAGGGTTTCCAATTTGTAAATCCAGAAATTCTCCCTCTGCTTGAGTCTGATGAATCTATCGGGTAGGTCCGCTGGTATTTGTTCGATTGGGGTGACCGAAATGTCAGAAAAATTACATTTATGTTTGTACATACAATGACGGGACACACTTTGTTTTAAAAATCCCCTAGTGACATTAGATCTATGGCCATTGATTCGGTTCCTTAAGGTTTGTGTGGTCCGACCTACATATTGGAGGTTGCAGGGGCACTGGAGTAGATAAATTACATAAGAACTCCCGCAGTTTAAAAAATCTTTTATCATGAATTTTTCTCCTGTTTTTGTGGAGTGATATTCCCTGCATTTATTTAAAATATTATTACAACACAGGCACCTGTTTTGGCCGCATCTGAAGGACCCTTTCAAATCTGAAAATAGGCTAGGGTTTATTGTTTTAATATTGCGCAATTTGCTAGGGACTATTAGATTTTTTAGTGTTTTCGCCCGTCTGTAAGTAATGTTCGGTTTATCTGGTATTAAGGGTTTCAAGAAAGGGTCGTTTGTCAGGATGTGCCAGTGTTTTTTAAAAATGGTAGCTATGGTCTTACTCCCTTTGTTAAATGAAGTTATGAAATTGGTTTTAACCCTCTCACAGCTTGATTTGGACTTAGTGTTTGTAGATTTTACTTGGATACATTCTTTTTGTGTCAGACTCCTAGCTTTTGACTCTGCACCTTTGATGAGACTTTTTGGAAAACCTTTTTCCAAAAATCTCTGGTTTAGAATCCCACATTCTTGGTCAAAGGCTAAATTATCAGAGCAATTCTTCCGAATTCTTTGGTATTGTCCGAATGGGATATTTTTAAGCCATGGTGGATAGTGTGCGCTTTTAAAATCGAGATAGCTGTTTACGTCAACCATTTTAAAATGAGTCCTAGTTGTAAAAAGTCCGTTTTTCTTTCCAATCGTTAGATCTAGAAAATCGATGTTTGTGTCTGAAAAGTTATGAGTGAAAGTAAGGCCAAAGGTATTATTGTTTAAAAACTCTATAAAATTGCTGGCAGTGACAGAGTCGCCTTTCCATATAAAAAACAGGTCATCGATAAAACGTCTATAAAACAAGATTCTATCTCTAAAAACATGTTTACTGAGTATGAGGGCTTCCTCGAAGGCCCCCATATATAAATTTGCATATGAGGGGGCAAAACGTGTCCCCATTGCACATCCCTTTATTTGTTTGTAAAATTTTCCTTCTGAATTAAAAACATTATGGGTTAGAATAAAATCTACACATTCCATAATAAAATTGATCTGTGTATTTGGATATCGCAAGTCCGTGGCAAGATAATCTAAGGTGACTTGTGTGCCCTGTGTATGTGGGATATTGGTGTATAATGAGGATACGTCCGCTGTCAGAAAATTGATATTGGTTATGTCACAGGTTGACTGTAGTTGAAAAAGATCCCTTATGAGGTGTGTCGAATCCTTAAGAAAGGAAGGTAATTTGGAAACTAGAGGTTGGAGGTGAATGTCTACGAAATGTGATAGGTTACTTGTCAGGGAGCCTATTCCTGAGATTATTGGTCGGCCTGGCGGGTTAAGGAGGGCTTTGTGAATTTTGGGAAGGTGATACATGAATGGGGTGGTTGGAAACGGAACATTCAGAAACATTTTTTCTTTTTTGCATATCAGGTTTTTTGTATATGCGGTCTCTATCAATAGTTTGTATTCTATTGCAAATTCGGGGATTGGATTGTGTTTGAGTTCTTCATAGTACAGAGTATCTGACAATAATCTGTGAGCTTCTTTTAAATAATCAGATCTGTCTTGTAGTACTATGCCTCCCCCTTTATTCGCGGGTCTGATTACTATGTTCTGGTTAGTCTGTAGGTTTTTTAAGGCTCTACGTTGGGAGTAGGATAGATTATCGCTGGGGGTACTACAATGTTGGATGGTTTTTAGATCACTGCTCACTAGATTGGAGAAGGTTTCTATGGCTGGGCCCCTATGGTGTAAGGGGTAAAAAGAGGATTTGGGATGGAGGTCAGTCATAACAGGTGTAGTGCTAGCTGATGTGGTCTGGTTTGGTAGGGTCACTGATGGGGAAATAGCAAAGTGACGAAGTAAGGTCATTTTTCGTAGGAATTTGTTTAGGTCCATGAATAGATCAAAACCATTGTGGGACGAAGTGGGACAGAATGACAGTCCCTTGGATAATAGGCTAATTTCGTCTAAACTAGGGGTGAATTTCGATAGATTAAAGATTTTGGTTAGATTGGTTTGTGTTTTTTCTTTAGTGATAATGGTGGAATCCTTGGAACGGTGTCTCCCCCCTCTGCAACCTCTGTATCTAACCCTAGTTTTCTTTTTGAATGGGTTCTTAGTACTATTGGAAAATACGAGTTTAAGGTTTGGGACGGGGTTAGTTGCCCCTCTTGGGCTTGACAAGTGGATGTGATAGGCGGCATTGTAGGGACAGAGGGAAGGCCTAAAAAAGATGGGGGGTTGGGAAGGTTGGTTGGACCTGGACAGGGAGGAAAGTTTTGGGGAATCAATATGGGGGAGGATCCAACAAAGTGGGTAGTGAGATCCAGGAGGGATGGTGAATAATCCAGAGTAAGAGTGTTGCTAGATACATTACATGTTGAATGGTTGAGGGAGAACCCTAGGGGAGTACTAGGAAGGAGGTTGTGAAGAATGAGGTGTGCGTCCAAGTCACAGGATTTGAAGGCGTATTGTGGGATAGGGCCTGGGAGTTTGTGATTAGGTACAATACTCCGTGGGGTATTGGGGGTCTGAGGTCCAAGGGTGGTTGGGATTAACAGGGGTGGCCTGATGGTGGTTGGTAATGGTTGTTTGGAAATATTTAGAGAGGATTTGATTGGTGTTTGGACGAGATCACGGCAGGGAGTGTTGAAGGTGGTGGATTTGGTGCCCGGGTGGATCCTGGGTGAGGATTTGAACTTAATTGCTGATTTGGTGAGATGTATTGGGAGAAATGTTTTCCTATTCAAAATATTGTTGTTATTGGTTGGAGGTTGGATCGGTGTCCAATCTCCAATTTTATTATTGATATAATCATTTCTATCTCGTGTGAGTTTGCGTAGTTTTTTGGAAATGGTTGATTTTTCGAATATTTTGAGCCGGTCGAAAGTTGATTTCTCGAGTTTTTTGAAATCGGGATGAGAGAAAAAAAGACCAAATTGGTCAATGAGGCTTTCAATCTTAGATGTAGAGGACAATAATAGTTCGGATCTTTTATAGATTAGGCGGTCGATAAAACCTAAGTTACAATCCTCCAAATATTTGAGCCAATTGGAACTGAAGTCGGTATCTGTGGGAAAGGGGGAGTCAATTGTAATTCTGAGGCCTCTGGGGGCCATTCTTTCACATACATAGATATTGAGAAAATGACAGTCAATGCTCTGGAAAGCTTCCTCTTTTAGGAGGTCTTCCAGCCGCAAAAATAAATCAGTCATGCTTCTAGTTTGTTCCTCATTAAATGGACTGTTGTGGGTGAACAGGATATCCTTTTCTGGATCCATTTTCGTCATTTCTGACAGTAATGATTCACGGGACTTGATCCTCTCTGATAGTGATTCTATCATCATAGGGTTTGTGTAATCGACACTCTGATGGTTAAGAGCTATGAAGCAGCAAATGTCAAACTGAACAGTGGGGGTTGGGAAACAACAACTGTCCAAGGTACCTATCAATGCAATGATATGGTAACAGAGAGATGATGAGAAATTGTATTGGCAGCCAATGTCCGAGGTTCCCAACCAGTAGGGGTACTGTGTCCAATCTAGGAACTCCTCGATTGCCAGGACACGGACACTTTGAAAGGACTTTGTATCCACGTCCAGCCAGAAATGCTAAGTAAATTAGAAAAAAGGAACACGGCGCCACAAAGGACAATTCAGAATTTGATAGATGATGAGAATAGGATGGATGCGACAATTACGCTCACCTCGGGTGATGGACACCAGAGGTGTCAACAAAGCTTGGAAAGCTGCAGCCAGGTCCACATCACAGCCAAACGAAGTTTGCTGTCGGTTTGTAATAGGATTAAAAGTAGGAAAAAATGGGACCAACGGCGCTGCTTGGATAAGGATTAATCTACGACCACCATGGTAGGTAGGTACAATGGGCTTTAATGTTAACAGGCTACGCGTTTCGACGCCGAACTGACGTCTTCCTCAGGCCAATACAGACTGTGCGGTTCCTGCCTTATTTATACAACACGGCAAGGAAAAAGACCGCCAGAAAAACGGGTCAAAGGTCATATACATAGCAGAATAAAGAAACAGTAATGTGAGTTTAAAATACATACACGCATAATGATTCAATACAAGGGAACAGAAATATCAAAGGATTTAAAAAGTGTTTTGTGTGTTAGACATATATACTGCTTGTGTCAGATTGGCATGTCAGTGCGGGGTTCCACTAAAGAATCCTTTATGAATAAAGTGTTAACTTTTGTATGTGTGTTTGACTGTGAATGAAAGAACAGTCACATAATTGGTTGGGTGTAGTTTTTTTTGGGTTTGATTGATATTGACGTAAACATAGTAGTGACGAGCGAAATGCTGAGTCAAGCGTCCTTAGTTACTAGAAATTAGACAGAATTTTACGGACGCCGTGGGGGACCAAACGACTTTCAATGGACCGCATGTTGGACCGCATGGGAACACGGACCTCAGCGGAAAAAATGTCAAGGGGGATCACGGCGTAGGAACAGGTTAGTAACAGAGCACTATGATATAGGGATATTTTAGTGATTAGAAATTGATAAGATACAATAAAAAACCTCATTATAGAAAGAGGATATAAATACATATCACAAAAGATGGATGTCTTTTTGAGATTTAAAACGGGAATAGTAATAAAAGAGTTATGAAAGGAACTTCGGATTTGTGTCAGTAAGGATTAGATTATATATGTCACGATAATACATACAATTATAAATATATAATTAAACAAGGACTGGACATATAAATAATGAAATAATTATTTAAAAGGACATTATGTTATAAAGGGAGCTCTATGTGTGAAGAAAAGAACGTGGGATTAGGGCCCTTTGATGTTTTCGTGATAACGATGTCCTGAATCATGTCATTATAGACGACAGGAGTTATAGAGCTGAGAGTACACGTATGTTTGTAAATTTGTTTCTGTTTTATTGTTTTTCATTTATTCTAAAGATGACTCTGTGAGGTCATTCAGACCATTTGGGTGTAGGGTTTCCAATTTGTAAATCCAGAAATTCTCCCTCTGCTTGAGTCTGATGAATCTATCGGGTAGGTCCGCTGGTATTTGTTCGATTGGGGTGACCGAAATGTCAGAAAAATTACATTTATGTTTGTACATACAATGACGGGACACACTTTGTTTTAAAAATCCCCTAGTGACATTAGATCTATGGCCATTGATTCGGTTCCTTAAGGTTTGTGTGGTCCGACCTACATATTGGAGGTTGCAGGGGCACTGGAGTAGATAAATTACATAAGAACTCCCGCAGTTTAAAAAATCTTTTATCATGAATTTTTCTCCTGTTTTTGTGGAGTGATATTCCCTGCATTTATTTAAAATATTATTACAACACAGGCACCTGTTTTGGCCGCATCTGAAGGACCCTTTCAAATCTGAAAATAGGCTAGGGTTTATTGTTTTAATATTGCGCAATTTGCTAGGGGCTATTAGATTTTTTAGTGTTTTCGCCCGTCTGTAAGTAATGTTCGGTTTATCTGGTATTAAGGGTTTCAAGAAAGGGTCGACCCTTTCTTGAAACCCTTAATACCAGATAAACCGAACATTACTTACAGACGGGCGAAAACACTAAAAAATCTAATAGCCCCTAGCAAATTGCGCAATATTAAAACAATAAACCCTAGCCTATTTTCAGATTTGAAAGGGTCCTTCAGATGCGGCCAAAACAGGTGCCTGTGTTGTAATAATATTTTAAATAAATGCAGGGAATATCACTCCACAAAAACAGGAGAAAAATTCATGATAAAAGATTTTTTAAACTGCGGGAGTTCTTATGTAATTTATCTACTCCAGTGCCCCTGCAACCTCCAATATGTAGGTCGGACCACACAAACCTTAAGGAACCGAATCAATGGCCATAGATCTAATGTCACTAGGGGATTTTTAAATCAAAGTGTGTCCCGTCATTGTATGTACAAACATAAATGTAATTTTTCTGACATTTCGGTCACCCCAATCGAACAAATACCAGCGGACCTACCCGATAGATTCATCAGACTCAAGCAGAGGGAGAATTTCTGGATTTACAAATTGGAAACCCTACACCCAAATGGTCTGAATGACCTCACAGAGTCATCTTTAGAATAAATGAAAAACAATAAAACAGAAACAAATTTACAAACATACGTGTACTCTCAGCTCTATAACTCCTGTCGTCTATAATGACATGATTCAGGACATCGTTATCACGAAAACATCAAAGGGCCCTAATCCCACGTTCCCTTCTTCACACATAGAGCTCCCTTTATAACATAATGTCCTTTTAAATAATTATTTCATTATTTATATGTCCAGTCCTTGTTTAATTATATATTTATAATTGTATGTATTATCGTGACATATATAATCTAATCCTTACTGACACAAATCCGAAGTTCCTTTCATAACTCTTTTATTACTATTCCCGTTTTAAATCTCAAAAAGACATCCATCTTTTGTGATATGTATTTATATCCTCTTTCTCTAATGAGGTTTTTTATTGTATCTTATCAATTTCTAATCACTAAAATATCCCTATATCATAGTGCTCTGTTACTAACCTGTTCCAACGCCGTGATCCCCCTTGAAATTTTTTCCGCTGAGGTCCGTGTTCCCATGCGGTCCAACATGCGGTCCATTGAAAGTCGTTTGGTCCCCCACGGCTTCCGTAAAATTCTGTCTAATTTCTAGTAACTAAGGACGCTTGACTCAGCATTTCGCTCGTCACTACTATGTTTACGTCAATATCAATCAAACCCAAAAAAACCTACACCCAACCAATTATGTGACTGTTCTTTCATTCACAGTCAAACACACATACAAAAGTTAACACTTTATTCATAAAGGATTCTTTAGTGGAACCCCGCACTGACATGCCAATCTGACACAAGCAGTATATATGTCTAACACACAAAACACTTTTTAAATCCTTTGATATTTCTGTTCCCTTGTATTGAATCATTATGCGTGTATGTATTTTAAACTCACATTACTGTTTCTTTATTCTGCTATGTATATGACCTTTGACCCGTTTTTCTGGCGGTCTTTTTCCTTGCCGTGTTGTATAAATAAGGCAGGAACCGCACAGTCTGTATTGGCCTGAGGAAGACGTCAGTTCGGCGTCAGAACGCGTAGCCTGTTAACATTAAAGCCCATTGTACCTACCTACCATGGTGGTCGTAGATTAATCCTTATCCAAGCAGCGCCGTTGGTCCCGTTTTTTCCTACTTTTAATCCTATTACAAACCGACAGCAAACTTCGTTTGGCTGTGATGTGGACCTGGCTGCAGCTTTCCAAGCTTTGTTGACACCTCTGGTGTCCATCACCCGAGGTGAGCGTAATTGTCGCATCCATCCTATTCTCATCATCTATCAAATTCTGAATTGTCCTTTGTGGCGCCGTGTTCCTTTTTTCTAATTTACTTAGCATTTCTGGCTGGACGTGGATACAAAGTCCTTTCAAAGTGTCCGTGTCCTGGCAATCGAGGAGTTCCTAGATTGGACACAGTACCCCTATTGGTTGGGAACCTCGGACATTGGCTGCCAATACAATTTCTCATCATCTCTCTGTTACCATATCATTGCATTGATAGGTACCTTGGACAGTTGTTGTTTCCCAACCCCCACTGTTCAGTTTGACATTTGCTGCTTCATAGCTCTTAACCATCAGAGTGTCGATTACACAAACCCTATGATGATAGAATCACTATCAGAGAGGATCAAGTCCCGTGAATCATTACTGTCAGAAATGACGAAAATGGATCCAGAAAAGGATATCCTGTTCACCCACAACAGTCCATTTAATGAGGAACAAACTAGAAGCATGACTGATTTATTTTTGCGGCTGGAAGACCTCCTAAAAGAGGAAGCTTTCCAGAGCATTGACTGTCATTTTCTCAATATCTATGTATGTGAAAGAATGGCCCCCAGAGGCCTCAGAATTACAATTGACTCCCCCTTTCCCACAGATACCGACTTCAGTTCCAATTGGCTCAAATATTTGGAGGATTGTAACTTAGGTTTTATCGACCGCCTAATCTATAAAAGATCCGAACTATTATTGTCCTCTACATCTAAGATTGAAAGCCTCATTGACCAATTTGGTCTTTTTTTCTCTCATCCCGATTTCAAAAAACTCGAGAAATCAACTTTCGACCGGCTCAAAATATTCGAAAAATCAACCATTTCCAAAAAACTACGCAAACTCACATGAGATAGAAATGATTATATCAATAATAAAATTGGAGATTGGACACCGATCCAACCTCCAACCAATAACAACAATATTTTGAATAGGAAAACATTTCTCCCAATACATCTCACCAAATCAGCAATTAAGTTCAAATCCTCACCCAGGATCCACCCGGGCACCAAATCCACCACCTTCAACACTCCCTGCCGTGATCTCGTCCAAACACCAATCAAATCCTCTCTAAATATTTCCAAACAACCATTACCAACCACCATCAGGCCACCCCTGTTAATCCCAACCACCCTTGGACCTCAGACCCCCAATACCCCACGGAGTATTGTACCTAATCACAAACTCCCAGGCCCTATCCCACAATACGCCTTCAAATCCTGTGACTTGGACGCACACCTCATTCTTCACAACCTCCTTCCTAGTACTCCCCTAGGGTTCTCCCCCAACCATTCAACATGTAATGTATCTAGCAACACTCTTACTCCGGATTATTCACCATCCCTCCTGGATCTCACTACCCACTTTGTTGGATCCTCCCCCATATTGATTCCCCAAAACTTTCCTCCCTGTCCAGGTCCAACCAACCTTCCCAACCCCCCATCTTTTTTAGGCCTTCCCTCTGTCCCTACAATGCCGCCTATCACATCCACTTGTCAAGCCCAAGAGGGGCAACTAACCCCGTCCCAAACCTTAAACTCGTATTTTCCAATAGTACTAAGAACCCATTCAAAAAGAAAACTAGGGTTAGATACAGAGGTTGCAGAGGGGGGAGACACCGTTCCAAGGATTCCACCATTATCACTAAAGAAAAAACACAAACCAATCTAACCAAAATCTTTAATCTATAGAAATTCACCCCTAGTTTAGACGAAATTAGCCTATTATCCAAGGGACTGTCATTCTGTCCCACCTCGTCCCACAATGGTTTTGATCTATTCATGGACCTAAACAAATTCATACGAAAAATGACCTTACTTCGTCACTTTGCTATTTCCCCATCAGTGACCCTACCAAACCAGACCACATCAGCTAGCACTACACCTGTTATGACTGACCTCCATCTCAAATCCTCTTTTTACCCCTTACACCATAGGGGCCCAGCCATAGAAACCTTCTCCAATCTAGTGAGCAGTGATCTAAAAATCATCCAACATTGTAGTACCCCCAGCGATAATCTATCCCACTCCCAACGTAGAGCCTTAAAAAACCTACAGACTAACCAGAACATAGTAATCAGACCCGCGGATAAAGGGGGAGGCATAGTCCTACAAGACAGATCTGATTATTTAAAAGAAGCTCACAGATTATTGTCAGATACTCTGTACTATGAAGAACTCAAACACAATCCAATCCCCGAATTTGCAATAGAATACAAACTATTGATAGAGACCGCATATACAAAAAACCTGATATGCAAAAAAGAAAAAATGTTTCTGAATGTTCCGTTTCCAACCACCCCATTCATGTATCACCTTCCCAAAATTCACAAAGCCCTCCTTAACCCGCCAGGCCGACCAATAATCTCAGGAATAGGCTCCCTGACAAGTAACCTATCACATTTCGTAGACATTCACCTCCAACCTCTAGTTTCCAAATTACCTTCCTTTCTTAAGGATTCGACACACCTCATAAGGGATCTTTTTCAACTACAGTCAACCTGTGACATAACCAATATCAATTTTCTGACAGCGGACGTATCCTCATTATACACCAATATCCCACATACACAGGGCACACAAGTCACCTTAGATTATCTTGCCACGGACTTGCGATATCCAAATACACAGATCAATTTTATTATGGAATGTGTAGATTTTATTCTAACCCATAATGTTTTTAATTCAGAAGGAAAATTTTACAAACAAATAAAGGGATGTGCAATGGGGACACGTTTTGCCCCCTCATATGCAAATTTATATATGGGGGCCTTCGAGGAAGCCCTCATACTCAGTAAACATGTTTTTAGAGATAGAATCTTGTTTTATAGACGTTTTATCGATGACCTGTTTTTTATATGGAAAGGCGACTCTGTCACTGCCAGCAATTTTATAGAGTTTTTAAACAATAATACCTTTGGCCTTACTTTCACTCATAACTTTTCAGACACAAACATCGATTTTCTAGATCTAACGATTGGAAAGAAAAACGGACTTTTTACAACTAGGACTCATTTTAAAATGGTTGACGTAAACAGCTATCTCGATTTTAAAAGCGCACACTATCCACCATGGCTTAAAAATATCCCATTCGGACAATACCAAAGAATTCGGAAGAATTGCTCTGATAATTTAGCCTTTGACCAAGAATGTGGGATTCTAAACCAGAGATTTTTGGAAAAAGGTTTTCCAAAAAGTCTCATCAAAGGTGCAGAGTCAAAAGCTAGGAGTCTGACACAAAAAGAATGTATCCAAGTAAAATCTACAAACACTAAGTCCAAATCAAGCTGTGAGAGGGTTAAAACCAATTTCATAACTTCATTTAACAAAGGGAGTAAGACCATAGCTACCATTTTTAAAAAACACTGGCACATCCTGACAAACGACCCTTTCTTGAAACCCTTAATACCAGATAAACCGAACATTACTTACAGACGGGCGAAAACACTAAAAAATCTAATAGTCCCTAGCAAATTGCGCAATATTAAAACAATAAACCCTAGCCTATTTTCAGATTTGAAAGGGTCCTTCAGATGCGGCCAAAACAGGTGCCTGTGTTGTAATAATATTTTAAATAAATGCAGGGAATATCACTCCACAAAAACAGGAGAAAAATATATGATAAAAGATTTTTTAAACTGCGGGAGTTCTTATGTAATTTATCTACTCCAGTGCCCCTGCAACCTCCAATATGTAGGTCGGACCACACAAACCTTAAGGAACCGAATCAATGGCCATAGATCTAATGTCACTAGGGGATTTTTAAAACAAAGTGTGTCCCGTCATTGTATGTACAAACATAAATGTAATTTTTCTGACATTTCGGTCACCCCAATCGAACAAATACCAGCGGACCTACCCGATAGATTCATCAGACTCAAGCAGAGGGAGAATTTCTAGATTTACAAATTGGAAACCCTACACCCAAATGGTCTGAATGACCTCACAGAGTCATCTTTAGAATAAATGAAAAACAATAAAACAGAAACAAATTTACAAACATACGTGTACTCTCAGCTCTATAACTCCTGTAGTCTATAATGACATGATTCAGGACATCGTTATCACGAAAACATCAAAGGGCCCTAATCCCACGTTCCCTTCTTCACACATAGAGCTCCCTTTATAACATAATGTCCTTTTAAATAATTATTTCATTATTTATATGTCCAGTCCTTGTTTAATTATATATTTATAATTGTATGTATTATCGTGACATATATAATCTAATCCTTACTGACACAAATCCGAAGTTCCTTTCATAACTCTTTTATTACTATTCCCGTTTTAAATCTCAAAAAGACATCCATCTTTTGTGATATGTATTTATATCCTCTTTCTATAATGAGGTTTTTTATTGTATCTTATCAATTTCTAATCACTAAAATATCCCTATATCATAGTGCTCTGTTACTAACCTGTTCCAACGCCGTGATCCCCCTTGACATTTTTTCCGCTGAGGTCCGTGTTCCCATGCGGTCCAACATGCGGTCCATTGAAAGTCGTTTGGTCCCCCACGGCTTCCGTAAAATTCTGTCTAATTTCTAGTAACTAAGGACGCTTGACTCAGCATTTCGCTCGTCACTACTATGTTTACGTCAATATCAATCAAACCCAAAAAAAACTACACCCAACCAATTATGTGACTGTTCTTTCATTCACAGTCAAACACACATACAAAAGTTAACACTTTATTCATAAAGGATTCTTTAGTGGAACCCCGCACTGACATGCCAATCTGACACAAGCAGTATATATGTCTAACACACAAAACACTTTTTAAATCCTTTGATATTTCTGTTCCCTTGTATTGAATCATTATGCGTGTATGTATTTTAAACTCACATTACTGTTTCTTTATTCTGCTATGTATATGACCTTTGACCCGTTTTTCTGGCTGTCTTTTTCCTTGCCGTGTTGTATAAATAAGGCAGGAACCGCACAGTCTGTATTGGCCTGAGGAAGACGTCAGTTCGGCGTCAGAACGCGTAGCCTGTTAACATTAAAGCCCATTGTACCTACCTACCATGGTGGTCGTAGATTAATCCTTATCCAAGCAGCGCCGTTGGTCCCGTTTTTTCCTACTTTTAATCCTATTACAAACCGACAGCAAACTTCGTTTGGCTGTGATGTGGACCTGGCTGCAGCTTTCCAAGCTTTGTTGACACCTCTGGTGTCCATCACCCGAGGTGAGCGTAATTGTCGCATCCATCCTATTCTCATCATCTATCAAATTCTGAATTGTCCTTTGTGGCGCCGTGTTCCTTTTTTCTAATTTACTTAGCATTGTCTGTTTATGTTCCCTCTAAATTGTAAAGTGTTGGGTAATATGTTGGCACTATATAAATAAAGATTATTATTATTATTATTATTATTATTAACCCCTTCAAGACTGAGCCTGTTTTGGCCTTCAGGACGAAGCCGATTTTTCAAATCTGACATGTGTCACTTTATGTGGTAATAACTCTGGAATGCTTTTACCTATCCAAGCGATTCTGAGATTGTTTTCTCGTGACATATTGTACTTTATGTTAGTGAAAAAATTTGGTCGATTAATTCTATATTTAATTGTGAAAAACATCAACATTTTTAGAAAATTTGCAAAAATTAAAATTTTTCGAAATGTAAATCTATCTGCTTGGTAGACAGATAGTAATACCCCACAAAATACTTACTAGTTTATATTTCCCATAAGCAAACTACATGTGAAATTTTCAAATTTCATTTTTTTTGCCAAAATTCTTATGTAATCCATTTTTTTCAGTAACACAGAAGGTTTTTCCCAAGAAATGCAACTGAATAGTTATTGCCCAGATACTGCACTTTTTAGAAATATCCCACATGTGGCCCTAGTGTGCTAACGGACTGAAGCACAGGCCTCAGAAGCAAAGGAGCACCTATGGGATTTTGAGGCCTCCTTTTTTTAGAATATATATTAGGCACCATGTCAGGTTTGAAGAGCTCTTGTGCTGCCGATACATTAAAAACAGAGAAAAAGTGACCCCATTTTGGAAACTGCACCCCTCAAGGAATCTTCCTAGTGGTATAGTTAGCATTTTGACCCCACAGTTGTTTTGCAAAATTTATTTGAATTCGTGTGTGAAGATGAAAATCTACTTTTTTTCTGAAAAAACATAGAAATTTTTGATTTTTGCAATGAATATAGGAGAAAAAGCACCACGACATTTGTAAAGCAATTTCTCTCGATTACGGCAGTACCACATATGTGGTAATACACTGCTGTTTGGAACCACAGCAGGGCTCAGAATAGAAGGAGCGTCATTTGGATTTTGGAGAGCGGATTTTGCTAGAATAGTTTTTAGTGCCATGTCGCGTTTGCAATGCACTGGGGGGGACCAAAACAGTGGAAACCCCCCAAAAGTGACCCCATTTTGAAAACTACGCCCCTCAAGGAATTTTTTCTAGGGGTGTGATCATTTTTTTAACCCCATCGTTTTTTTGCAGAATCTTGTGGATATCTGGCGTAAAAAAGAACATATGACAAATGATTAATTTATAGGATAGATTTTTCAGACACAGAGCATGCAAGTGAAGAAAAGCACCTCAACATTTATCAGGATATTTCTTCTGAGTTTAAAAATACCCCCAAATTGGCCCTAATTCTCTGCTGCTGGACATATGGCAGGGCCAGAAAATATTGGAACATCACAAGGATTTTGAGGCCTTATTTTACTTGGATGATTTTTGGGCACATGTCATGTTTGCATAGGCCTAAAAAATTGTGCAGATACTACACCATATTACAAATCCTAGATATTCATCTAGGGGTATAATGGGAATTTTTAGTTTTGTTATGGGGATGTTAAAATTTTAAATGGTGAAATGGTTATGGTAAATGGGAGGGACGGTAATTGTAAATGAAAGGGCCGAAAATTATCAATGAAAGGGACAGATGAAAATAAAATTTAGAAATCCAGAGAGGTGTGGTATATTCGGAAGCACTCCTTCATACACAGTCCAGGGTGGGTGGGACAGGTGTTACACTGGTATGTCGTGTCTTTTCTTATGCCTCTTTTGGCACAGACACGACACCTCTTCTGGGGGTGGCTTTTTTTTGCGGTGGGCGGCACTTCACCAGGAACTGCTGACCTGGAACTATCCTGGAGACATCCGTACTTGCAGAGGCAGAACTTTCTCCTACCTCTGCCATATTCCCAAAGAGAAGGGATTTGATTACCTTCTCCTGGTACTCCAGGTATGTCCCCTCCTGACCAGTGCTCCTGTATATTATAAAGGAGTTGTACAATGCCATTTGGATAAAGTACACCGCAAGTTTTTTATACCAAATTTTTGATTTCCGCATGGCATTGTACGGCTTGAGCATCTGGTCAGAAAGGTCCACTCCCCCCATAAATTTGTTATATGCCTGGATGCAGACAGGCCGTGACGTGGTGGTGGGTGTTGCACCACGCACAGGGACAAGAGAGCAGGTGGCATCATGAATTGATGTTAGCATCAACACATCCTTCTTGTCCCTGAATTTCAAAAATAGGACCCCTTCGCTTTGGACCGCCCTGCTCTCCCCACGCTGCAGGGGTTGGCCGAGAAGGGTTTTTGGGAGCTGTCTCTGGTTTTTGCGGACCGTCCCACACTCCACCGTTTTTTGTTCTGCCAGGCATTTGAACAGGGGTACACTTGTGTACCAGTTGTCAATATACAAGTGGTACCCCTGATTAAACAGTGGGTGCAGGAGGTCCCAGACAATCCTCCCAGTTGTTGTCAGGACGGGTGGACAGTTTGGGGGTTCAATCTGACTGTCTCTTCCCTCGTATATTCTAAAAGTATGTGTGTAGCCCGACTCCGACTCACACAACTTGTAGATCTTGATGCCATACCTGGCACGTTTGTTGGGCAAATACTGCCTGAACTTCACCCTTCCCTTGAAATGCACCAGGGACTCGTCAATGGCAATTTCTCTTCCATATGACATGGAAAACTTTTGTGCCAAATGGGAAATAAGGGGTCTAATTTTATAGAGTCGATCGAAATTGGGGTCATCCTGGGGGGTCACTGGGAATTATCATTGAAGTGCAAAAACTTCTGTATTGCCTCAAAACACGCCGTGGGCATTGTGGTGCGGTATAAGGGGCAGTGGTAAAGAATATCAGTGGACAAATAGGCCCTCACCGATGACTTCTTTGTTAGGCCCATGTTTAGGACCAATCCCCAGTACTGCAGCATTTCTGCTTTGTCGGTGGGATGCCACCTGTATGGCCTGGCATAAAAACTACCGGGGTTGGCAGCAATAAATTGTTGAGCACAAAGATTCGTTTGCTCAACAATTTTGTCCACAATGCTGTCCGAAAAAAAGAGCTGAAAAAACTCCATTTCAGACAGCCCTGCTGTCAGGACTTGGACCCCTGCAGCAGCAGTAAAGTCCGGTACTTGGGGGGTGTAGGAGGTTGGGGGCAACCAATTAGGTTCAGGTGCAGGTGTAACCTGAACATTAACCCTCCTGCGACTGCGAGGAGGTTCCTCGGTGTCACTTGAGGAAGAGGACAGCACAAAAGCGGACCCAGAATCACTCGCCGTATCTGTGTCCGATGCCAGCATCTCATACGCCTCCTTTGCAGAAAATGTTTTGCGGGCCATTTTTTTATTTTTGTGTACAGTAAAGGTTTATGTACACTTGTATACTGTAGAAAGTGTATACAAAAACATGTAGAATAGAACTTTTTTTTTTTTACATAAAACGCTAAATACTAACACTAACGTACACTAATATATTTTTATTTAAATTTTTTTATTTTATGACACTATAACTGACTAACACTAAACTACACTTGCAAAAAGACGATGACTAACTGACAATCACACACTGACTGACGCTAACTGAAGGACGCTAACTGACTGAAACTAACTGACGCTGACCAACAGGCGGTCTGACGATGACTAATGGACGATCTGACGCAAACAGGCGATCTGACGCTAACGGGCGATCTGACGCTGATAGGCGGTTTGACGCTGACTAAATTGACGCTGACTAACACTGACTAAATTGACACTAACACTGACGATGACTAACTGACTAAATTGACGCTAACTAGATCTGACTAAACTAACACTGACGATGACTAACGGACGATCTGACGCTAACAGGCAATCCGACGCTGACAGGCGGTCTGACGCTGACTAAATTGACGCTGACTAACACTAAATTGACACTAACACTGACGCTGACTAACACTGACTAAATTGACACTAACACTGACGATGACTAACTGACTAAATTGACGCTAACTAGATCTGACTAAACTAACACTGACGATGACTAACGGACGATCTGACGCTAATGGGCAATCTGACGCTGACAGGCGGTCTGACGCTGACTAAATTGACGCTGACTAACACTAAATTGACACTAACACTGACTAGTGACGCTGACTAACACTGACTAAATTGACGCTGACTAGAATTGACTAAACTAACACTGGCTAAATTGACGCTGACTAACACTGACTAAACTAGCGCTGACTAGATCTGACTAAACTAACTAAAGGTTTTTTTTTTAGATTTTTTGGAATTTAAAAAAAAAAAAAGTAAAAGAAAATCTCCCTTATAGACTGGGAGAGGAGGGGAGGGGGTGATCACAGTTTGGGACTGCGATCAAGGGGTTAATGTTGGTTTTAAGTGTTTTTTAGTTGAATACTCGTTGCACACGACGGCTGCAGGCTCTGATCTCCTCCACTTCCTGACTCCAACAGATGAGATCAGAGCCTGTGACGTTGATCTCTAACGTGCTAAGCTCCAATTGATTAGTCTGTACAGACTAACCAATCGGAGCCTCTCTAACAAGGGACCGCTTCGATTTGTCCCTTGTACTCTGCCTGGACACCAGGGCAGACGGACTACACAGTTAACCGCCGCTGCGGTGTAGCGCCGCGCGGCGGTTAACTTTTAAAGTGCAGACGTAACTGCACTTCAAGGTGCATGAACTTACTTCACAGCTTGATGTGCAGTTACGTCAAGGTGCGGGAAGGGGTTAATAATATAAAATCGATGCTTAGAGAAATGTTTCTGCTGTGTGTAGGAAAATTCTGTGGAATACACAAAAATGACTCTTGAATAGAGATGAGCGGAACCGGGACAACCGAACCCGGTTTCGGTCCGAACATCAGGAAAAGTTCGGTTCGCAGCGAATCCGAACTTCACCGCTTTCGGCCGAACCCGTTTTGACCGAACCCGGTTTTTAATCAGCAGCCTCTTTTCTCTATCATGTGAAGGTGTTATTGAGGACAGGAGTGGAGGAGAGGTAACAGACTGAGCTACGTAATGTTAAGAGCAGAGTTCACAGCAGCACAGAGTATTTCAGGAGAGGAGCGTGCAGATTCTGTGCTGCTGTGAACTCTGCTCTTACCATTACGTAGCTCTCAGTCTGTTACCTCTCCTCCACTCCTGTCCTGAATAACACCTTCACATGATTGGCAAGTCACCACCCCGAACAAGATCCGCACGCTCATCTCCTGAAATACTCTGTGCTGCTGTGAACTCTGCTCTTACCATTACGTGGTGACTTGTCAATCATGTGAAGGTGTTATTGAGGACAGGAGTGGAGGAGAGGTAACAGACTGAGAGCTACGTAATGGTAAGAGCAGAGTTCACAGCAGCACTGAATCTGCACGCTCATCTCCTGAAATACTCTGTGCTGCCTTAAACTCTGTGAACAGGTCAGGATCCTGTTTCTTTTAAATGCTGCACTGTAGCGCAGCCTTATATAGTGGATCGAGCGGGTTCCCCAGCAGCATTTAAAAGAAACAGGATCCTGACCTGTCCACAGAGTTTAAGGCAGCGCAGAACAGAGTATTTCAGGAGAGGAGCGTGTGATTGGCTGCAGAGGCCGGTGCAGCCTGTGATTGGCTGCAGAGGCCGCTGCAGCCTGTGATTGGCTGCAGAGGCGGTCACGTGGGATGAAGCGTCATTCTTCTGACCGCCACTACAGCCTGTGATTGGCTGCAGCGGCGACATGGATGAAACGTCATCGCTGGAGGCCGGACAGGAGGAATGTAAGTATGAACGCATTTTTTTTTTTATTACATTAAAATTGTATTTTCCGTGCGCCGAGCATGGTACTGTCAAGGTTGCTGAAATAGTTAGTGCAGCCCATTAACTCTTTCAGCACCCTGGACAGTACCATGCTCGGCGCACGGAAATTACAGGTTCGGTCAGAACTAGTTCGGTCCGAATCAAACTTTTTCGTGAAATTCGGCGAACTAGCCGAACCGAACTTTTCATAAGTTCGCTCATCTCTACTCTTAAACAAGAATAAATAGACTAATACAATGACACCCTCCTGTACAAGAAGATAATATAAGGAGATGACTATGCATAATGAATATAATTTTTGTTTTTTGCAAACTCAAGAGAAATATTGTAACTGTTATGTAAATGTTCAGTTTAAGTGCTATAAAAACCCCTCCTATTATATGGAGAGAAGCATTGCCATAATACTTCCATGCAAAGTGACACGTATGTCACTTCCCTGTAATGCCCTGCTTAAGCAAATAAACATACATCAATTCGAAGCAACTGTTTGATGTTGAATTATCCACAACAATTCTGGTGCCGAAGCCCTGGAACTGACAGCAGCTGCAACAGAACGAGGGAACCAAGGACAGGAGACCGAACTGACGCCATCAAACAGCAGAGAAACGTTTTACTCATTCGCTCTCCCTTCCTTTGGTCCCCAGTCCCTCTGTTCTCTGTCGGGAGTACGGTTTTCCAAGAACCTGAAACAGTTGTTAAATGTACTAATCTTTTTTGATATGTATGTCATGTGAATGAATATGCTCATACACACCACATCCGAGTGAAAGAGGTCCTTTACAGTGGAGTGATTGAAACTGCCTCAAGACACACCTCTATGGAGAAAGCATAGTGGGGGCAGTGATATGATAAGTAAGAATATACTACCGTCCTCAGGCACAAGTGTTTTTCTATGTTTCTGCGTTTGTCAAGCAAATTGTTATTAACCACTGCCTGTATCAAAAACCAAGAATGGGCAGGCACACTGCCTATCTATAGAGTGCCGAGTCTATTCCCTAGAACAAACTACTAAAATTACCTGAGAATGTAGGGCAAAAAAACTGACATGCACCCCCAAAACTGTATCAAAATTGTAAAAAAATGTTTTTATGGACACCAAGGAGAGGACAAACAAGTTAAAAACATTGTATACAAAAATTCAGTGATCCATAATAAGATACACCGTAAAGTGCGCACGAGCCCCAAACTAGATCAAACCTGCCGGACACATAAATGGCCCTAATAAGGATCCCACTTCAATGTGATAATTCCTAACATAGGATAAGACCATGAATAAATGTGACATACAATGCAAAAAGGCACATACCTAAAATATCATAAGAATAAGGCAGAGGGGCGCACACTTAAAAAACAAAGACCATACCAAAGACCAGCCCCACGCTTATCGCCAGGAGATACCTAGCTTCCTCAGGGGTATCACCTGAGGAATCTAGGTTTCTCCTGGCGATACGCATGGGGCTGGTCTTTGTTTTTTAAGTGTGCGCCCCTCTTCCTTGTAGCGTCCATGGCCGTCCGGTTTACTTACTCCCGATGCCCGCAGCCATGGATCTATGAGCGCTGGTCCCCATCCCCTTCCTAGGAGATGCCAGCGCTCACTTCTGCTCCAGTCCGCTGTGTCCCGTAGGGTGCGCGCGCACGCTTGTGCCCGCACTTAAAGGGCCATCACGTACATTAAAACTATCATCATCATCAACTCACATGATTTCCTGGGCTATAAGAAAGCCTCTGGCCTTCTGATCCTTGCCTGAGCGTTGTTTGTCATATCCTAGTTTGTCTAAGCAAATGGTCTCCTAGTGTTTTCCAGTTCCAGTGTTCCTGTTCCTGTATCCTGTATCCTGTATCCTGTATCCCGTGCTATCCTGATGAAGTGCCGTGCTGTGCTGTAGCCGTGCTGTGAGGTATCTACACCTGTCCTGCTACTCCACGCCTGACATCTATCTGCTGCCTAGTCCCAGCCGAGCCTGCCTCGCTACTGTCCGAGCTGCCACAGGTACCCTATATGCACTATAGACTTTGACCTGCACCCTGTTGGCCAGATGCCATACCGCCGAGGCGGTACGGCCCAGTGGGTCCACGAACTTCACGTGACAGTCCTGGCTTGTATCTATTGTCTTGTTCTTATGATGTTTTATGTATGTGCCTTTTTGCATTGTATGTCACATTTATTCATGATCTTATCCTAGTTTAGGAATTACCACATGTATTGAAGTGGGATCCTTATTAGGGCAATGTATGTGTCCGGCAGGTTCTATCTAGTTTGGGACTTGTGCGCACTCTACGGTGTATCTTGTTATGGATCACTGTATTGAAGTTTTATATACAATGTTTTTAAGTTGTTTTTCCTCTCCTTGGTGTCAATAAAAAAAAATGTTTTACTATTTTGATACAATTTTGAGGTGCATGTCAGTTTTTTTGCCCTACTTTCTCTGGTAGTGTTAACCACTGCCTGAACAGCAGAAGGATAAAAAGTAAAAGAAAAGGTTAAGTGTGTTTTGGGTGTAGTTTCCATACTGGTCTGCCTTGGTTTGCCAGTACAGTTCCTTTGGGTCCCCCCTACACTCGGCCTTTGGACATCGTGGATTAAATTCAGCTTCAGTCCACTGTTGCTATTGGGTGCAGGGCTATTCCCAGGGAACTGGAGCGAACAAATCTCTGATCACCTCTCAGTCTGTTGCTTGACGGCCTTGTGTAACACTGGTGTTGGGTCTGCATCTAGGTACACTGAAGGGTGTGTCCTGAAGCTGCAGCTGGCTTGTCTTCTTCATGAAAAATCATATTGCCAGCTTAGAAGATACCTTTTTTTAGATTGTTTGACATAGTTGATATAGAGGGAAAATCCTTTGTGGGATTCTTGTTTTGTTGTTTGTCATTTGGCTTTGTTAAAAAAATAGATCAAAGAATAAGAAAAGAACAGCGCTTCATGGTGCAATATGTTAAAAAAAAATAGGTTAGCAGGCATGGTAGTGTAAATACCTTGTCCATATGTAGAATACTTGGAAAAAATAGTGGGATTTTCGGAGGCGCTGCTAATAATAAAACTCCACTTTGGACAGCAGGTATGAATAAAAGTCCTTTTATTTACTTTTTTTAAACAAGAAACAAAACGCAGCTTGGAAAACATAAGTTGCTAAAACATGATAAAATGTTATAAAATAGATCAGACCAGTTTAGGGACTGTACTAGTAGTCCCTTCTTCAGGGAAAATCTCATTGATTTGATATTATCCCTGAAGAAGGCACTATTCCAGTCCCGAAACCGGTCGGATCCATTTTATACAATTTTATTATGTATTAGCAATGTATACTTTCCAAGCTCTGTTTTGTTTTTTGTTTCGATAAAAAGGCTTTTATCTTTATACCTCCTGAACGTAGTGGAGTTTTATTACTTGAAGCGCCTCTGAGAATCCCACAATTTTTTTTCTACAAGCATTTGGCTCGGTAGTGTGGGACTTTTCCTAACAGCCAATAGCCATAGAATATTGTTAGTGAAAAGACAGAGAGAAGGGTTTGAGTCCCCTCAATAATAGCAGGGTTTTGGGCAACAGTCACGGCAAACGAGGATCTGGCTGATCACCAGATCAGAGTAGGGGGCGCCCGCAGGCTCTTCCATCCCGACAAGAGGAGATGAATATGAGGTATGGACCAAAGAAAGGCACATTTGAACTGGCCCGCTGGGTCTGTTTCTATAAAAACTGTAAAGCAAGAATAACAGCAAAATGAGAAAGCAGCTTGGACTAGATGGATTGTAGAATCTTTAAGGGCTAGTTCACACGGAGTATTTTGGCGCTGTTTTTGATGCGGAAACTGCGTTGGAAACAGTGCCAAAAAACACCCGAAATCGCCTCCCATTGATTTCAATGGGAGGCAGAGGAATTTTTTTCCCACGAGCGATAAAAAGCGCTTGCGGGAAAAAGAATCAACATGCCCTTCCTTCTGGCGTTTCCGTCACTGACCTCCCATTGACATCAATGGGAGGCAGAGATTGTATTTTTCGCTGTGAAAGTCAATGGGTGCGTGAAAATCACGCGCAGCACACGGAAGCAATTGCCTGTAACGCGCGTGATTCGCGCAAGAGCAGTAAAAAGTATGAATGAAAACAAAAAAAAGCAACACGTGCTTTTCTGTTTACAAACATACAAACAGTGTCATAATGATGGCGGCTGTGCGAAAATCACGCAGCCGCGCATAATATGGCGATGACACACGGAGCTGTTAAGTGCCTTTTGCGCGCGCAAAACGCACATGCTCGTGTAAATCCGCCCTTAGTGAAAGTAGAGGGTAAACCCAGCTGGATTCACGCTTCCCACTGTAAAAAGGTAAACATTCAGGTCGGTAATGCAGATCTGTGCAAAGAGGGTGAGGCCACTCAGAGATAAGAGGATTGGCCATAGGAAAACTTCCAAAATGCATTTGCTGTCTTGCTAGTTCTTTTGTATCTTATGCTATTGTATACAAATGTACGGACAATGGCCGAAGAACTCCATCTGGCTTCTACATCAACCAACAGCTGAAAACAACTGACTGTTGGATTTTTTCCCATGTTTCAGCAAATCATAAAGGAATCCCTTTAATGGGTGTACCAATATTGCTCTCATTTGGGCTTGGTGGACTAAGTGCTTGTGAATAAGTGGAGTTTTAAAAACCGGATTGTGTTGCTGTGTTCCTGTGTGTGATACTGTGTGTGATAAATGAATTGAGTGCTTGCAAATAGAAGCTAGCAAAACTGATACAATTTAAAACCCTTTTCTTCTTCTCAGCTTCTTTCCTGCTGTGCAGTAAACTAGCAGGAGGGGTTAAATGCCCTCAGGTGATATAAATTAGTGTCACGTTGGGTTCGTGGACCCACTGGGCCTTACCGCCTTGGCGGTATGGCAACTGGCCAACAGGGCGCAGGTAAAAGTCTATAGTACGTATAGGGTACCTGTGGCAGCTCGGACAGTAGCAAGGCAGGCTTGGCTGGGACTATGCAGCAGGCCAACGTCAGGCGAGGTGAAGCAAGACAGGCATGGTATACAGCACAGCATGGCAACAGCTCAACACGGCACTAGATCAGGATACAGGTTACAGAAACAGGGAACACTGGGAGCAGCAAACAAAAGGGGACCATTTGCAAGACAAACTTCGGATACGACAACAACGCTCAGGCGTGGGAGGAAGGGGCTGATACCTTATAGCCCAGGGTGCTCTGGGTGCAATCAGCTAAATCTCCCACATGCGTGCGCTCTGGCTTCTTGAGTCTGGACTGAGCTCGCGAGCGCACACTGTTGGCCACTGTGGAACAGGACGGCCGTATGTGCAGACATCTCTGGAGAGAAGGGCGTCGACTGGATGGAAGGAGTTCGTCGTCAGCGACCACGAGCGTTACAGTATCCCCCTCTTACACCAAACCTCTTAATGAGGGTAGCAGCGTTGAGATTCTCCTCTGGCTCCCAGGACCTCTCTTCTGTACCAAACCCCTTCCAATCCACTAAATAAAAGATTCTTCCTCTTACTTTTTTAATGTCCAGGAACTCCTTAACCTCGAAGGTGTCTCAAGGACTGCTGGAGGCAACCGCAGGGCTAGGAGTCTTGGTAAAGCGGTTCAGAACCATCAGTTTCAGGAGAGAGACATGGAAGGAGTTGGGGATCTTGAGGGTAAGAGGCAGCAGAAGCTTGTAGGCGACAGGGTTGATCTGCTGTAGGATCGCGAAGGTTCCGAGGAACCTGGGAGTAAATTTGTACGACGGAAACCTCAGTCGAATATTCCTGGAGGACAGCCAGACCTTCATGCCAGGAAGAAACTGAGGAGGTTCTCTTCTCCTTGTGTCCGCCTTCCGCTTCATGCGGTCGACCGGCAGCAGGATGGAGGATCGAGTCTGCTGCCAGATCTGCAGAAAGTCCCTAAAAGCTGTGTCAGCAGCTGGTACCTCGGACCTATCAAGCACCGGGAGAGGAATTCGTGGGTGTTGGCCGTAGAAAATGAAGAACAGTGTCTTCTAGTGTGGACTCGCTGGTGTGATTGTTGTATGAGAATTCAGCCCACGGAAGCAACTGCACCCAGTCATCATGCTGCTTGGAGATGAAGTGGCTGGCGTAAGTAGTTCTCCAAGATCTGATTGATCCTCTCGACCTGACCATTGGACTGAGGATGGTAGGCCGAGGAAAAGTTCAACTTTATACCTAGGAGTCCGCAGAGGGCTCTCCAGAACTTCGAGGTGAACTGAACCCCCCAATCAGACACAATATGCTGCGGCAAGCCGTGCAGGCGGAAGATGTGTTGGATGTACAGCTTGGCCAGCAGAGGAGCAGAAGGAAGACCGGTCAGAGGAACGAAGTGGGCCATCTTAGAAAATCGATCCACCACCACCCAGACAGTACTGCATCCGGCAGAGAGAGGCAGGTCCGTAATAAAGTCCATAGCTATATGCTGCCAGGGGTCATTGAGCACAGGCAATGGCTGGAGCAGACCAGCAGGTCTGGAGTGAGCAACCTTGTTGGCTGCACATACGGAACAGGAAGAAACAAAGTCCATAATGCCCTTGGGCAGCGTGGGCCTCCAGAAATGACGAGCAATCAAATCCAGAGTCTTACGGGTCCCCGCGTGACCTGCCAGTTCAGTTGTGAAGTGGCTTTGAGGGCCTTATATATTAGAAACCCCCAAAAAGTCACCCCATTTTAAAAACTTCACCCCTCAAAGTATTCAAAACAGCATTTAGAAAGTTACTAAACCTTTTAGATGTTTTACAGGAATTAAAGTAATGTAGAGGGGAAATTTAAAGTTCATATTTTTTGGCCGAAATTTATTTTTAATCCATTTTTTGTGTAACGCAGAAAGTTTTACCAGAGAAATGCAACTCAATATTTATTGCCCAGTTTCTGCAGTTTTATGAAATATCCTATTTGGCCCTAGCGTGCTTATAGACTGGATTTTGGGGCCTTATTTTTATTAGAATATATTTTAGGCACCAAGTCAGGTTTGATGGGCTCTTGCGGTGCCAAAACAGTGGAAATCCCCCAAAAGTGACCCCATTTAGGAATCTGCACACCTTAAGGAAATTATCTAGGGGTACAGTGAACATTTTCACCACACAGGTTTTTTACCGAAATTATTGGAAGTAGGCCGTGAAAATTAAAATCTACATTTTTTTCAAAGAAAATGTAGGTTTAGCGATTTTTTTCTCATTTCCACAAGGACTAAAGGAGAAAAAGCACCACAAAATTTGTAAAGCAATTTCTCCCGAGTGAAACAATACCCAACGTGTGGTCATAAACGGCTGTTTGGATACACGACAGGGTTAAGAAGGGAAAGAGCGCCATTTGGCTTTTGGAGCTCAAATTTAGCAGGAATGGTTTGCGGAGGCCATGTCGCATTTGCGAAGCCCCTGAGGGGACAAAACAGTGGAAACCCCCCACAAGTGACCCCATTTTGAAAACTACACCCATTGATGAAATTATCTAGGGGTATAGTGAGCATTTTGACTCCACAGGTTTTTTTGCAGAAATTATTGGAATTAGGCAGTGAAAATGCAGATCTACATTTTTTCAAAGAAAATGTAGGTTTGGCTAATTTTTTCTCATTTCCACAAAGACTAAAGAAGAAAAAACACCACAAAATTTGTAAAGCTATTTCTGCCGAGTAAAAAAATATCCCACATTTGGTCATAAACGGCTGTTTGGAAACACGGCAGGGCTTAGAAGGGATAGAGCGCTATTTGGCTTTTGGAGATCACATTTAGCAGCAATGGTTTGCGGAGGCCATGTTACATTTGCAAATCACTTGAGGGGACAAAACAATGAAACCGCCCAAAGAGTGACTCCATTTAGTAAACTACACCCCTTGAGGAGGGGTGTAGTGAGCATTTTGACTCCACAGGTGTGTCATAGAATTTATTAGAATTGGGCAGTGAAAATAAAAACAATCCTTTTTCTTCAATAAGACGTAGCTTTAGCTCAAAAGTTTTCATTTTCTCAACAAATAAAGGACAAAAGGAACCCCAACATTTGTAAAGCAATTTCTCCCGAGTACGGCAATACCTCATATGTGGTAATAAACTGCTATTTGGGCACACAGTAGGGCTCAGAAGGGAAGGAGCAGCATTTGGCTTTTGGAGTGCAGATATTGCCGGATTGGTTTCTGGGCGCCTGTGGGACCAAAACAGTGGAAACCCCCCAGAAGTGACCCCATGTTGGAAACTACACCCCTCAATGCATTCACCTAGGGGTGTAGTGAGCATGTTAACCCCACAGGTGTTTTGTAGAAATTAGTGTGCACTCGACGTTGCACAGTGAAAATGGGATTTTTTTCCATAGATATGCCAATATGGGGTGCCCAGCTTGTGCCACGATAACAAGAATGCTCTGTAATTATTATACGGTGTTTCCCGGTTTTAAAAACACCACACATGTGACCCTAATATTTTGCCTGGACATTTGACAAGGCTCAGGAGTGAAAGTGTACCATGCAAAATTGAGGCCTAATTTGGCAATTTACAAAGTATTGGTTCACAATTTCAGAGGCTCAGATGTGAAATAATGAAAAGAAACCCCTGAGAAGTGACCCAATTTTGGATACTACACCCCTCAAGGCATTTATTAAGGGGTGTAGTGAGCATTTTCACCCCACAGATCTTTTCCATAAATTAATGCACTGCGGATGGTTCAAATTAAAAATTAATATTTTTCGCTAGATATGCCATTTCAGTGGCAAATATGTAGTGCCCAGCTTGTGCCACTGGAGACACACACCCCAAAAATTGTTTTTTGCCATATACTAGGAAGTAAACTGCTGTTTGGACACACTGTAGGATTCAGATGGGTGGGTGCACCATTTGGCTTTTGTAGGGCGGATTTTGCTTGGTAGTAATTTTTTTTGAGTATTGCTGATGTTTCCGTTTATAATGTGGTGGCACATGTAAGCTGGACAGAGTATATCAGGGGCATAGTCAGGTGGTATAATAATGGGGTAAAAAAACAATAAAATGATCCATAGATGTGTGTTACGCTGTGGAGCAATCCTTTCTGCACAGGAAAGTGCCGCACTGATAAATGGTGTCCTTTCTTATCCCCTTTTTGGTCCACAATCCGCACCTTTGCAGTTTGGGGAATTTTGCTGGGAAGTGCTGTCCTGGTATAATACAGGCACCGTCGCTTCTAGCAGATATGTTTGGGCCCTCCCCTTCCTGGTCTCCTAATTTTAGGGCCTTGATAAATTGCCTTTTGAAACAGAAGAAATGTTCCCCAAGGACCTGCACAACTGCATATTTTTTATTTCCTGACTTATTGGAGCCTTAAAGAGGCTCTGTCACCACATTATAAGTGCCCTATCTCCTATATAAGAAGATCGGCGCTATAATGTAGGTGACAGTAATGCTTTTTATTTAGAAAAACTATCTATTTTAAACCACTTTATGAGCGATTTTTGGCTTTATGCTAATGAGTTTCTTAATGCCCAAGTGGGCGTGTTTTACTTTAGACCAAATGGGCGTTGTACAGAGGAGTGTATGACGCTGACCAATCAGCGTCATACACTTTTCTCCATTCATTTACACTGCACTAGCGATATAGTTATATCGTTATGTGCAGCTACATACACAAACACTAACATTACTGTAGTGTCCTGATAATGAATATACATCACTACCAGCCTGGACATGAAAGTGGTTTAAAACAGATCGTTTTTCGAAATAAAAAGCATTACTGTCACCTACATTATAGCGCCAATCTTCTTATATAGGAGATAGGGCACGTATAATGTGGTGACAGAGCCTCTTTAACTAAATTTATTTTTTCATTGACGTAGTGGTAGGAGGGCTGTTTTTTTGTGGGACGAGCTGTAGTTATTATCAGTACCATTTTGGGGTACATGCGAGATTTTGATCACTTTTTATCCTATTTTTTGGGAGGCCAGGTAACCAAAAAAAACGCAATTCTGGCATCGTTTTTTTAATTTTTTTTATACAGCGTTCACCATGCGTTATAAATTACATGTTAACTTTATTCTTCGGGACAGTTCGATTCCGGCAATACCTAATTTATAGCACTTTTTTATGTTTTTCAACGTTTTGCACAATAAATTACTTTTGTAAAAAGAATGTATTTTTTCTTTTTAACTTTTTAGTCGACGAAGCTGTATGAGGGTTTGTTTTTTGCGAGACGAGCTATAGTTTTTATAGGTATCATTTTTGGATATGTGCGACTTTTTGTTCACTTTTTATTCCAATATTTTTAGAGAAAAGTGACCAAAAAACTGAAATTCTGGTATCGTTTTTTCGTTTTTTTTTACGCTGTTCACCGCGTGCAACAAATAATATAATATTTCTATAGTTCAGGCCGTTACGGTCGCGGCGATACTAAATACGTATGGTTTATTATGTTTTTTTCAATAATAAAGGACTTGAAAAGGGAACAGGGCAATTGTGTTTTATTTTATTACTTGAAACTTTTATTATGTTTTCAAACTTTTCTTTTTTTCCCTTCTTTTTTACACTTTTTTTCAAGTCCCACTAGGGGACTTGAAGGTCCAACTGTCTGTGTTTTTTTTTCTAATACATTGCACTACCTATGAAGTGCAATGTATTAGATCTGTCAGTTATTCACTGACAGCAAGCCAATTAGGCTTTGCCTCCCGGCGGGGCCTACTCGGCTTTCGTAGTGGCAGAGCAGGAGGCCATTGTGTCTCCTGTTGCCATAGCAGCATCGGCAGCCCTGATTACATGTCAGGGCTGGCGATCTGCTAGCAACCTCTAAGATGCAGCGATCGCTTTCGATCGCTACATCTAAGGGGTTAATGGCAGGGATCGGAGCTAGCTGTAACATACAGCCGTAACATACAGCTAACATCCACCGCTGATGACGCCGGCTCAGCCCCTGAGCCGGCGCTATCTTGCCGGCGGCTACGGAAGCCGTTCAGGCTCTGGCGCCAGGCGGGTCCTGAACAGCTTCCGTGCTAGGCAGAACGGGAGGCCAGTATTACGGTATGTTCACATGCTAGACTAAAAACGTCTGAAAATACGGAGCTGTTTTCAAGGGAAACCAGCTCCTGATTTTCAGACGTTTTTTAAGCCACTCGTGATTTTCACTGCGTTTTTCGCTGCGTTTTTTATGGCCATTTTTGGAGCTGTTTTCAATAGAGTCTATGAAAAACAGCTCCAAAAACGTCCCAAGAAGTGACCTTCACTTCTTTTTTGCGGCCAATTTTTTACCATTGCAATTTCATTGCTGGGGTTCTGATGAGCTGCAAACACCTTAAATGCAGCGATTGTGTTTGAGCGCTGCATTTAAGGGGTTAATGGCGGCGATCTAAGCTAATTTCGGTCCCCGCCATTACAGCTGGAGCCAAGCAGTTGGCGTATGGATACGGCAAAATTCTGGAATCACTTGCTTTCCATGACGTATCCATACGACAAATGTCGGGAAGGGGTTAAAAGAGGCATGGACTCGTGGGATCAGGGATATAACATTACCACTTTACAAAGCATTAGTGAGGCCTCATCTAGAATACGCAGTTCAGTTCTGGGCTCCAGTTTATAGAAAGGATGCCCAGGAGTTAGAAAAAATACAAAGAAGAGCAACTAAGCTAATAAGGGGCATGAAGAAAATAATTAAACCTATTTAGCCTTGAAAAGAGACGTCTAAGGGGGGACATGATTAACTTCTATAAATATATGAATGGCCCATACAAAAAATATGGTGAAATCCTCTTACATGTAAAACCCCCTCAAAAAACAAGTATGCACTCCCTCTGTCTTTAGAAAAAAAGGTTCAATCTGCACAAGCGACAAGCCTTCTTACTGTGAGAACTGTGAATATATAGAATAGCCGACCGCAGGAGCTGGTCACAGCAGGGACAGTAGATGGCTTTAAAAAAGACTTAGATAATTTCCTAGAACGAAAAAACACTAGCTCCTATGTCAATGTGTATAAATTTTTCCCTTCCCTTTTCCCATCCCTTGGTTGAACTTGATGGACATGTGTCTTTTTTTTCAACCGTACTAACTATGTAACTATGTAATATCATTGAATGACCTCAGTCTCATAGAATATAGCTATGATGTTGAAATAGACGTAGATCACACTGCCCACAAAGCTCTCTCAGACCAAGGAACATACTTAGAAATTGTTGGCCTACTCAATACACCCACTACGTGCGTAGGGCCAATGTATGCTTATCACATAGCCATAATAAAAGGGCACAAAGTCAATTTACCTAAGGTACACATAAAACTTAAAGGAGTAAAGATTTTCTTATTCATTACAAAAGAAACAAGGGGACTCCAGACAAGATCGCCGATGCACAAAATTAAATCATTTAAACATTATTTTAATCACTTTCACATTTCCCACCTTTTGTTTATTTGAGGACATTTTGTATCCAAGCCGGGTATTTAAAGAAGGGCTTATCCCCCCTTGTGGACTTACTTAACCCATACTCATTTAACTCATAAAATATACTTGATCAAGGGATCCAGGCTGGTGGGTAATTGTCACGAAGGGTTAGTGGACCCAATGGGCCGTACCGCCTTGGCGGTATGGCAGCTGGCCAACAGGGCACAGGTGAAAGTCTATAGTTCGTATAGGGTACCTTTGACAGCTCGGACAGTAGCAAGGCAGGTTCGGCTGAGACTAGGCAGCGGGTAGACGCCAGGCGTGGAGTAGCAGGACAGGTGTGGAATCTAGCACAGCACGACTACAGCACAGCACGGCACTTGACCAGGATAGCACGGGATACAGGATACATGAACGGGAACAGGAACACTGGAAGCTGGAAAACATTAGGAGACCATTTGCTTAGACAGACTAGGATACGACAAACAACGCTCAGGCATTGAAGCAAGGGGCTGGGCCCCTCTTATAGTCCAGGGCACTCATGGGCTGATTACACATTAAAGTCCGGTGCGCGCGCTGCCCCTTTAAGAGCGGGCACAAGCGTGCGCACGCACCCTACGGGACCCAGCCGAGGTAAGTGGAAGTGAGCGCTGGCGTCTCCTGAGGAGGAGACTGGGGCAAGCGCCCGCAGACCTATGGCTGCGGCCGTCAGGAGGAGAGTGAACCTGACGGCCCGCAGCCACGGACATGTCAGTAATTATTTGGGCCTTTGCTGCAAAGCATTGCGAGAGTTTTGTCAGGCCTCAAAATATGAGGCTCAGACGCAAATATAATGCAATACATATTAAAACAACCTGCAGGACACTCTGGAGCAACCCATTATCCATTCCCCAATACCCTCAAACCAGTTAGAGGGGTCTAGCCATGACAACCACTTTGGCCGCTATTGCTCTATGTCATACTTGACCTGCATAATGCCAAAAAAGGTCTATATAATGGCAACATGCTTGGCCAACTACTTGACACATGCCCTTTGGGCAGCATTCAAAACATCTCACACTATTATCTATAAATTATATAACAAATGCAGAAGTTACATTCGAAAATATCAAACACATAATCTGTAACATTGTCAAAATTTCCGCTAATTTCTCTCTATATTATATGCCTGCTTTACTGTTAAACCTACTAATGTTGCCAATAATCCAAACCTCTCCAGCCACTGCACATGTATTGGTCACAAGAATTGTGTTGCACTGTCACTTACTGTCCTAATGGGACGTTTTCTCCTGCGGATACAACAGGTCGTTGGCAGCATCTTCCTCAAACCTAAAGATACCCAGGTAACATAACCTCCAGGTTCTCATTGCTGCCATATACTTCTTACTTCTGAGTGACAACAACTAGTGACCTTCACCTCATACCTCCACATAAACACACCTCATATTGTATTTTGCAGTACCGTGGCATATTTACATACATTATAATTATAAACCTCAGACAATATAACAATAGGGCCTCAATTAATAAAATAAAACTATCACCAATCTCATGCTATCACCCCTCAGATTTGGGTCCCATCAGTTCATTGACAAGTCCTGTACATCATAATCCTCTTCTGTCTTCTGCTTTTCACTGACTGTTGCCCTAAGGGTAACCCACACAATTATGGAGTCAGACTGTACGGTGGTGTCCAGTGGGGGATTTATTATTACCCTCCTCCTGGTCAATTATCTTCCACTTTAAAAACACTTGTATGCTGCTGACGGATTCACTCAGATCTTTGGCCTTTACTTTACTTTGATAATTGCTGATGTCATCAGGTCTTAGTTTGGTCCTTCTCATCTGTCCTCTTTCCCGGCAAGTTACTTGTCTGCGCGGCTGCTTAGAATTGTGTCACTGCCTTCAGTTCCTGGCAAGCGTGTTGTATTGGCTCCGGATGTGCCCGCCGCATCTCAGTAATGGAGTTCATCATGTTAAAGTCTTTTAGTTCATGTTTATCGGCACTTACTGGGGACCCAACCCTTATCAATTGTTAAAATAAATGCTCATCTGGTGATAAAATCATTTACATAATATAAAAGTTGTTTTAAGTACATACAATAATGGCAGGCCCTTAAACTAAATCAAACAAACACCTTTATATAAGAAAAACTTCTCTATACCAATGGACAGGGCACCTAGAAAATGTGTAGTTACTGAGTACATTTTATTTGCACTTTGTGTTACACTTTTCAGCGGGATTTGTACCTTGTTCTGAGCTGATTACCTGTAACAGCTCCTACCAACAAAAATATTCAGAGATACCATATGTTTATCTGACAAGTGTCTCAAACCAATTTTTTCTTACTCTGATTTGTATTGCCTGGGAAGGTCTCTCAATGTCTCTTCTCTTTGTGGGAGGCGGGTATGATAAGGTTGGCACCGGTCTGCCAGGACTGTTCTGTAGGCAAATCAAACAGCTCTAACAGAATTTAGCAGCAACAGCTGTTAAAACCTGGGACATACCAATTAGATCTTAAGAAATCGATCCTTGCAGTCTTGGGGCATATGTGAGGCCACATACTGTCAATGCAAGTGCAATCAAGAGTGCCTTGGGTGCTAACGGTTTACCTTACTTTATCCGTCCACATTCTGTTAGAATCTGGTTTTCACCAGTGACTAAAAGTGATACATGCAAACTGATTTGTCTTCTTTATATATATATATATATATATATATATATATATATATATATATATATATATATATACTACTGTTCAAAAGTTTGGGGTCACCCAGACAATTTTGTGTTTTCCATGAAAACTCACACTTATAAATATCAAATGAGTTGCAAGATGACTAGAAAATAAAGTCAAGACATTGACAAAGTTAGAAATAATGATTTTTATTTGAAATAATAATTTTCTCCTTCAAACTTTGCTTTCGTCAAAGAATGCTCCATTTGCAGCAATGACAGCATTGCAGACCTTTGGCATTCTAGCTGTTAATTTGCTGAGGTAATCAGGAGAAATTTCACTCCATGCTTCCAGAAGCCCCTCCCACAAGTTGGATTGGCTTGATGGGCACTTCTTGCATACCATACGGTCAAGCTGCTCCCACAACAGCTCTATGGGGTTGAGATCTTGTGACTGCGCTGGCCACTCCATTACAGATAGAATACCAGCTGCCTGCTTCTTCCCTAAACAGTTCTTGCCTAATTTGGAGGTGTGCTTTGGGTCATTGTCCTGTTGTAGGATGAAATTGGCTCCAATCAAGCACTGTCCACAGGGTATGGCATGGCGTTGCAAAATGGAGTGATAGCCTTCCTTATTCAAAATCCCTTTTACCTTGTACAAATCTCCCACTTTACCAGCACCAAAGCAACCCCAGACCATCACATTACCTCCATCATGCTTGACAGAAGGCGTCAGGCACTCTTCCAGCATCTTTTCAGTTGTTCTGCGTCTCACAAATGTTCTTCTGTGTGATCCAAACACCTCAAACTTCGATTCGTCTCTCCATAACACTTTTTTCCAATCTTCCTCTGTCCAATGTCTGTGTCCTTTTGCCCATATTAATCTTTTCCTTTTATTAGCCAGTCTCAGATATGGCTTTTTCTTTGCCACTCTGCCCTGAAGGCCAGCATTCCGGAGTCGCCTCTACACTGTAGACGTTGACACTGGCGTTTTGCGGGTACTATTTAAAGAAGCTGCCAGTTGAGGACCTGTGAGGCGTCTATTTTTCAAACTAGAGACTCTAATGTACTTCTCTTCTTGCTCAGTTGTGCAGCGGGGCCTCCCGCTTCTCTTTCTACTCTGGTTAGAGCCTGTGTGTGCTGTCCTCTGAAGGGAGTAGTATACACCGTTTTAGGAAATCTTCAGTTTCTTGCCAATTTCTCGCATGGAATAGCCTTCATTTCTAAGAACAAGAATAGACTGTCGAGTTTCACATGAAAGCTCTCTTTTTCTAGCCATTTTGAGAGTTTAATCGAACCCACAAATGTAATGCTCCAAATTCTCAACTAGCTCAAAGGAAGGTCAGTTTTATAGCTCCTCTAAACAGCAAAACTATATATTTACAGCGGTGCTAACATAATTGCACAAGGGTTTTCAAGTGTTTTCTAATCATCCATTAGCCTTCTAAAACAGTTAGCAAACACAATGTACCATTAGAACACTGGAGTGATGGTTGCTGGAAATGGGCCTCTATACACCTATGTAGATATTGCATTAAAAATTATTATAATTATTATTATTATGATTATTATGATTAATTTAATGTTATCTTCATTGAAAAAAAACTGTGCTTTTCTTTCAAAAATAAGGAAATTTCTAAGTGACCCTAAACTTTTGAACGGTAGTTTATATATATATATATATATATATATACTGCACAGAATTCTCTGCTCTAAAATTTTCCTTTCACAACAAAAAATTTTTTCAAAAGGGAATATTCCGCTGCTGTACTTTTTATCTGACGCATGCCTCCGATAGTCCAATGCTAAATCATGCTGGTCTTTAGATAAAACTTAACCTCAGTATTTAACCCCTTGCTGCACCAGGACGCACCAGTACGTCCTGTATTGCAGTGCTTTAGGGGAGCCAGGATGTACCAGTGCGTCCTGACTAATAATTGTCACCCTGTCAAAGGACAAGGTGACAGAACGGTGCCATCAACTGTTTATCAAGAGTAAATATTGGGATGCACTCCTCAATTGTTTGATGTGGTGCTAGTAGGGTTGGGACGAAATCCCTCAATATATAACAAGTGGAACCCCAGCACTCACTGTAAGAACAAAAGGATCTGGATGCAAAATATTTTTATTGTAGCACAAATGGCTGCATAATAGTACACCGCGTTCCAAATTATTATGCAAATGTTATTTTTCGCTGATTTTCCTAAATAGTCGATGCAAATGATAGTCAGTATAATCTTCAAGCCATCAACCGTTGGAGTATAATGCAAATTTTATTGAACAAATCTCCTAATGATAACAGATTTATTTTAGAAGTAAAAAACTCAAAATGCACTGTTTCAAATTATTATGCACAACAGAGATCAAAACATTTTAAAGGTTGTAAAGAGAACTAAAATGGTAATTTTGCTACGGAAGGCACGGTTCTTCTTTTTGTACCACGGAAGAAAGTGGTCAGTTATAAACTCTACGTACTTTTCAGAGGTCATTTTCCCACTGTCAGGGACCCTAAAGGGGGCCTACCAGCTCTCTCCCCATGACTCCAGCCCAAAAAATGACTCCGCTACCTCCTTGTTGACGTCGCAGCCTTGTTGGGACATGGTGGCCATTCACCAACCATCCACTACTCCATCCATCTGGACCATCCAGGGTTGCACGGCACTCATCAGTAAACAACACGGTTTGAAAATTAGTCTTCATGTATTTCTGAGCCCACTGCAACCGTTTCTGCTTGTGAGCATTGTTTGGGGGTGGCCGAATAATAGCTTTATGCACACTTCTAAACCTCTGGAGGATCCTACACCTTAAAGTTTGCGGGACTCCAGAGGCACCAGCGGCTTCAAATACCTGTTTGCTGCTTTGCAATGGCATTTTAGCAGCTGCTCTCCTAATCCTATTAATTTGTCTGGCAGAAACCTTCCTTATTATGCCTTTATCTGAACGAACCCGTCTGTGCTCTGAATCAGCCACAAATCTTTTCACAGTACGATGATTACGCTTAAGTTTTCTTGAAATATCCAACGTTTTCATACCTTGTCCAAGGTACTGCACTATTTCACGCTTTTCGGCAGCAGAGAGATCCTTTTTCTTTCCCATATTGCTTGAAATCTGTGGCCTGCTTAATAATGTGGAATGTCCTTCTTAAGTAGTTTTCCTTTGATTGGGCACACCTGGCAAACTAATTATCACAGGTGTCTGAGATTGATTACAATGATCCAAAGAGCCCTAAGACACAATAACATCCATGAGTTTAATTGAAAAACTAATAATTAAATGTTTATGACACTTAAATCCAATGTGCATAATAATCTGGAACACGGTGTATATAGAAATAGTAATGAGCGACTTGGTAATCGACATTTCCGCCAATCCACGGCCTTTGTCACTGTCACTGTGATAAGGAGAAAAAGTGTTGTAGAACATAAATGCAGTACAACGACAGTATATATTAACAAGAAACAAACGATAAATTAGAAAAATAGCAAAGTAAAAATATATACAAGCATATAGATGACGTAATAAGTTGAAAGGTATCGATCTGTGTCACCTTAGGTACTTTTATATGAATTCTCTATACTAAACGATAACATCTCCTTTTTGGTAATGAATTATCTATTATGTAATCAAACAGGTATGTGATAGGCTAGAAGCAATCAATCTTATAATGGCAACATTATTAGCTGAGAATGTCAGGCAAAGCTCTGTAGTGGTAAAGAACATGCACTATAATGAAAGAGGGGTAAGTAACCCCTCATGGAAATAGACCATAGCATAAAATACTGGAGAAAATTAAGAAATGGTGAAAACATGAATGTTATTGTAATGTCCGTGGCTGCGGACTGTCAGCTCCAACCTCCCCCTGACAGCCGCAGCCACGAGTCGGCAAGCGCTGGCCCCAGCCTCCTCCTCAGGAGACACCACGGCTCTCGTCCACTCACCTCTGCCGGATCCGGTAGGGTGCGCGCGCACTCTCGTGCCCATTTTTAAAGGGGCAGCGCGCGCACCAGACCTCATGGATGAACTTTGACCCGTGAGTACCCTGGACTATGAGAGGGTTCCAGCCCCCTAGTTCTATGCCTGAGTGTTGTTGTGTTCTCTATAGTTTGTCTATATGATGGCCTCCTAGTCCCTGTTCTAGTCCCTGTCCCTGTACCTATACCTGTTTCCAGTTCCTGTTCCTAGCAATCCATACCTAACTGGTCTAGCACTGAGCTGTGCAAAAGTCGTGCCGTGCTGCATCCCGCATTCAATAGCCTGAAGAGTGCCTTCACGTCAGCCTCTATCCTCCATCATCCGGATGTCTCTCTGCAGTTCTCGTTGGAGGTGGACGCATCCTCTGTCGGTGCTGGTGCACTCCTGTTCCAGAGAGGTCCCAAGGGCAAGTCAAGGGTATGTGGATTTTTCTCTAAGCTCTTCTCTTCCGCAGAACGCAACTACTCGATTGGGGATCGGGAGTTACTGGCCATCAAATTGGCTCTGGAGGAGTGGAGACATCTACTAGAGGGCGCAGCTCATCCGATCTTGATTTTTACGGACCACAAGAATCTGACTTACCTCCAGACGGCCTAACGGCTGAACCCTCGTCGGGCCAGGTGGTCACTGTTCTTTGCAAGGTTTCAGTTTGAGCTTCATTATCGCCCGGCCGACAAGAATGTGAGGGCCGATGCCTTGTCCAGGTCTTTCGAGACGGAAGACACCATTGAGAGTCCACAGAACATTGTCGATCCGTCTTGCATTGTCTCGGTCATTCCCCTCCAAATTGGGGACATTCCTTCAGGGAGGACTTTTGTGCGCCTTGCTGATTGTGGAAGAATCCTCCGGTGGGGACATTCCTCTAGACTGGCAGGTCACGCGGGGTTACGTAAGACCCGGGATTTGATTGCTCGTCATTTCTGGTGGCCCACTCTGCCCAAGGATATTGTGGACTTCGTTTCTTCCTGTGCTGTATGTGCAGCCAACAAGGCCACCCACTCCAGACCTGCTAGTCTGCTACAGCCATTGCCTGTGCCGAATGCTTCCTGGCAGCATATAGCGATGGACTTTATCACGGACCTGCCTCTCTCTACTGGATGCAGTGCTGTTTGGGTGGTGGTGGACCGATTTTCGAAGATGGCCCACTTCGTCCCTCTGACCGGTCCTGCTTCTGCGCCTCAGTTGGCCAAGTTATTTATCCAACACATCTTCCGCCTGCACGGCTTGCCGCAGCATATTGTGTCTGATTGGGGGGTTCAGTTTACCTCGAGGTTCTGGAGAGCCCTCTGTGGACTTCTTGGCGTGAATATGGACTTTTCTTCTGCCTAACGTCCTCAGTTTAATGGTCAGGTTGAGAGGATCAACCAGACTTTGGAGAACTACCTACGCCACTTCATCTCCAAGCAATACAATAATCACACCAGCGAGTCTACTAGGAATACACCGTTCTGCATTGTCTACGGGCAGCACCCACGAATTCCTCTTCCAGTGCCTGATACTTCCGAGGTACCTGCAGCTGACTCCACGTTTAGAGACTTTTTGAAGATCTGGCAGCAGACTCGATCCTCCATCCTAATGGCAGTGGACCGCATGAAACGGAAGGCTGACACAAGGAGAAGAGCGCCTCCTCGGTTTCTTCCTGGCACTAAGGTCTGACTGTCGTCCAGGAATATCCGACTGAGGGTGCCATTGTGTAAATTTGTCCCCAGGTTCTTCGGACCATTCAAGGTCCTGCAGCAGATCAACCCTGTCGCCTACAAGCTTTGGCTGCCTCCTACCCTCAGGATTCCCAACTCCTTGCATGTCTCCCTCCTGAAACCAGTGTTCCTGAACCGCTTTTCCAAGACTCCCAGCCCTGCGGTTGCCTCCAGCAGCCCCTTGGACACCTTTGAGGTCAAGGAGATCTCGGACACCAAGAGAGTGAGAGGAAAGATCCCCAACTCCTTCCATATCATGTCTCCCTTCTGAAACCTGTGGTCCTGAAACGCTACTCCAAGATTCCTAGTCCTGCAGTGGCTCCCAGCAGTTCATTAGATACATTTGAGGTTAAGGAGATCCTGGACACCAAGAGAGTGGGTGGAAGAACCTTTTATTTGGTGGATTGGAGGGTGTTTGGTCCTGAGGAGAGGTCCTGGGAGCCAGAGGAGAACCTCAATTCCCCTACTCTTCGGAAGAAGTTTCTCTCTCGCTCTGGCCCCAAGAAGAAGGGACGTAAGAGGGGGGGATACTGTAATGTCCGTGGCTGAGGGCTGTCAGCTCCAACCTCCCCCTGACAGCCACAGCCACGAGTCGGCAAGTGCTGGTCCCAGCCTCCTCCTCAGGAGACACCAGAGCTCACGTCCACTCGCCTCTGCCGGATACCGGAGGGTGCGCGCGCACCCTCGTGCCTGCTCTTAAAGGGGCAGCGCGCACCGGACCTCATGGATGAACTTTGACCCGTGAGTACCCTGAACTATAAGATGGGTCCAGCCCCTTAGTCTATGCCTGAGCGTTGTTGTGTTCCCTATAATTTGTCTATGTGATGGCCTCCTAGTGTGTTTCCTGTTCCAGTCCCTGTTCCAGTCCCTGTCCCTGTACCTATATCTGTCTCCAGTTCCTGTTCCTAGCAATCCATACCTTCCTGGTCTAGCACTGAGCTGTGCCAAAGTCGTGCCGTGCTGCATCCACGTCTGACCTCCTTCACCTCGCCTGACGTCCGTCTACTACCAAAGTCCCAGCCGAGCCTGCCCTGCTGCTGTCTGAGCTGCCACAGGTACCTTTATAACTATAGACATTCACCTGCTCCCTGATGGCAAGCTGCCTTACCGCCAAGGCGGTAAGGCCCAGTGGGTCCACAGACCCTATATGACAGTTATATAGGAGAAATATTTACCTGGTAATGAAATGAACTATGTCTGGGGTGTCCGCCGGACCTGCCCATGTGTGTGAAGTCAGAGGCGTAGCTAGGTTCTCCAGCACCCGGGGAAAATATTCAGTTTGGCGCCCCCCAACCTCTTTCCCGAGATCTCCTTCCCCCTCGCCGTGTTTGTTTTCTCTACCAATCGACGTGTCATTTCTTTTTATGTAACGCGAGCATATAATTATTTGTACATTTCACAAGCAATATGGTTCTATTACTTCTATACACAACACCAGAACCAAGCTCAGTACATATATACAGCCCCAGAAACAAGCTCAGTACATATATACAACACCAGAACCAAGCTCGGTACATATATACAGCCCCAGAACAAATACAGCTCAATTTAGTGCAACCCCTGCCGTATAGGTGTGTACGGCGTAAAACCTCAGCTCCCAGCATGGCCCGAACAATGGTAAGGATATGCTGGGAGATGCGGTTTCACCAAAAATAAATCCTCTCATAATCATTCCACCCATCATCTCGCTGCAGATCATACAGTGACTACAGTGCTGATTAGAGGCAGAATGAACATTTACATTGAGTGACTCACCGGTGACGTCTCAGATTCTAGTTCTTTTTCTCCATCCGGTCCAGACCTCTATGATGAATTCTCCCGGTCCATTTCTGCAGTTTGCCGCTCACATGTCTTCAGCTTCTCACTTTTCCAACATTTTTTCACCTATAAATAAATATAAAGTTCTCATTATACTACACACTACGCCCCTAAATATAATAGTGACATACACTGCACCTCTAATTATAATAGCACCATACATCGTGTACCACACACACACACTGTGCCCCCTGTAGATAGTGTCTGCCATAGAGCCCCCTGTAGATAGTGCCTGCCATAGAGCCCCCTGTAGATAGTGCCCCCATATAGACCACCCCTGTATATAGTGTCCCACAAATAACTCCCCCTATAGTGCTCTACAGATAGCCCACCCCTGTATATAGCCCCCTGTAGATATAGCCCACCCCTGTATATAGAGCTCTACATATAGCCCAACCATGTATGTAGCCCCCCTGTAGATATAGCCCACCCCTGTATATAGTGCTCCACATATAGTCCACCCCTGTATATAGTGTTTCACAGATAGCCCACCCCTGTATATAGCTCCCCCTTGTACATATAGTCCACCCCTGTATATAGTGCTCCACTAGATAGTCCACCCCTGTATATAGTGCTCCACTAGATAGTCCACCCCTGTATATAGTGCTCCACAGATAGCCCACCCCTGTATATACTATATACAAGGGTGGGCTATCTGTGGAGCACTATAGGGGGAGCTATTTGTGGAATACTATATACAGGGGTGGGCTATATCTACAGGGGGACTATATACAGGGGTGGGCTATATCTACAGGGGGACCATATCTACAGGGGGACCATATCTACAGGGGGGCTCTATCTACAGGGGGACTATATACAGGGGTGGGCTATCTACAGGGGGACCATATCTACAGGGGGACCATATCTACAGGGGGACCATATCTACAGGGCTGGGCTATATCTACAGGGCTGGGCTATACACAGGGGGGCTATATCTACAGAGGGGGGCTATATACAGTGGTGGGCTATACACAGGGGGGCTATATCTACAGGGGTGGGCTATACATAGGGGGGCTATATACAGGGGTGGGCTATTTACAGGAGGAATATATCTACAGGGGGCTATATCTACAGGGCTGGGCTATATCTAGAGGGCTGGGCTATATCTACAGGGCTGGGCTATATCTAGAGGGGGGGCTATATACTGGGGTGGGCTATATATGGAGCACCATATACAGGGGTGGGCTATATCTACAGGGGGCTATATACTATATAGCCCACCCCTGTATATGGTGCTCTATAGACAGCCCACTCCAGTATATAGCCCCCTGTAGATATAGTCCCCCTGTATATAGCCCCCTGTAGATATAGTCCCCCTGTATATAGCCCCCCTGTATATAGCCCCCTGTAGATATAGTCCCCCTGTATATAGCCCCCCTGTAGATATAGTCCCCCTGTAGATATATAGCCCAGCAGATATAGTCCCCTTGTATATAGCCCCCCTGTAGATATAGTCCCCCTGTATATAGCCCCCCTGTAGATATAGTCCCCCTGTATATAGCCCCCCTGTAGATATAGTCCCCCTGTATATAGCCCAGCAGATATAGTCCCCCTGTATATAGCCCAGCCCTGTAGATATAGTCCCCCTGTAGATTGACACACCCCGTAGATAAAGCCCCCCGCGAGTAGACAAAGTAGCCCCCCCCGCAGATGCAGCCACACACTTCTATTACAATTTAAAAAAAAAAATATTTCAAACTCACCTTATTCCCGCTCCCACGCCGTCCGGCAGCCATTCAGACCTGCTCTATTCTGCGCAGGTCTCCAGGGGGTTGAACGCAGCGTCTATGAAAGGCGCTGATTGGCTGGGCAGGATGACTTTCCCTGCCAGTCAGTGAGCGCCTTTCATCGACGGAAGCGTCACTGGTACAAAAGGTACCAGTCGCTTCATTCGTGGAAAGGCGCTGAATGGCCGGACACGTTCCGTGCCCGGTCATTCATTGCTTCTAATTGTACCTGTGTCCTTGCGACACAGGTACAATTATAGTGCAGGAGGAGGTGGCGCTGGCGCCCCCCTCAGAACTGCGCCCGGGGCACGTGCCCCGCTTGCCCCCCCTAGCTACGCCCCTGGTGAAGTATGAGCGTGTTCCGCGTTGTATATGTCTGACCAACCGGAAGTGCGTCAGTGCGGAGGACCAGAAGTGACGTTACGTCACTGGCGCCTCGAACACAGCTGTGACTGAGGGAGAATCGTGTAACGTGGTGAGGTAAGTAATTGTAGAATAGATAAATAGTCTGAAGATAAATGCAATGTCAAGAGATTAGTATTGGAATAAAGAAGAGATATAATTGTAAAAAGATCTAATGAAGTCATATGACGATAGCTTCCGAAACCGAAAGTGTAAGGAGAGACTTGTATCACTGGTTGTCATGGTAATATTTCTAATGTGAGAGTGGATGATGGAGATGAACAGAAAGAAAAAGGGGCAAAGGATGAGACATAATGACCGGTTTTATGGTACTTGTTACCTGGTCCACTTTGATGATTCTAGCGTGTCTAAAACAGGATTTTTTTTTATTAGATTAGACTATAATTACATAACAAAAGACAAGAATCAGTACAAAAATAATAACTGTGATGAAGACATATCCAGCTAAATTAATAACTCAATGATTGTATCACAATAAATGCAGAATATTAGGTCATTAAATCAAATTCCCTATTTAATCCTTTTGGGGTCAAGGTTTGAAGTGTATGTATCCAATAGGATTCTCGTTCCTTTAATCGGTGGGTGTGATTACCACCTCTTCGTTGTCTAGGGAAGTGTTCAATCACCTGAAAATGGAACTGAGATAGCTTGTGATTGGCCTTGTGATAGTGTTCTGGTAGTGGTAACCAGATTTTATTACAAAGGATGGTAGACTTATGACTCGCTATGCGGTCCCTGACGTGTTGTATAGTTTCACCAATGTACACTGGTTCAGTTCACATGGACATTTAATAAGATACACAACGAAGTTGGTGTCACAAGTGTAAAATCCTTTAACAGGAAAAGTTTTGTTGGTGTAAGGATGCTGAAATCTATCTCCCTTGATTACATTGGAGCAACACGAGCAATGAAGGCTTGGAAACGTCCCATTACGTCTAGATCTCAAAAATGATTGAGTTGGTAATTTTATGTTGCTGCCTATGTCTGCTTTAATCAATTTGTCTCTAAAATTGGGAGGACGTTTGAGACACATCATGGCAGGGAGAGTAAACTCATTAAGAATTGGATAAGCTGTATTCAAAAGATGCCAGTGTTTTTTGATTACCTGTTGGAATTTGGGTGCAAGTAGATGATAGGTGTGAACAAATGGAATCCTATTGTGTTTGATGTTAATAGGAGTAGTATGCGGTAACGTATCTTCTTGTAATGTTTTGTGGAGTTTCTGTTGGAGTATTCGTGGTGGGTAGCCTCTATCTTGAAATTTAACTGTCATCTCATTGAATCTAGTATTGCATGTAGTACTGTCTGTTACTATTCTAGAGATACGTTTATATTGAGATTTGGGTAGGGAGGTTTTGTTTTTCAATGGATGATTGCTCTGAAAGTGAAAAAGGCCATATCTGTCGGTAGGCTTGGTGTATAGGTCAATAGATAATTGACCCGTGCTGTTCTTTTTGACCAAGGTGTCAAGAAAGCAAATTTCATAAGAATTCATGTTAAGTGTAAATTGTATGCCCTCTCGTATCATATTGATTTCATTGAAAAATTCTAACAGAGAACTCTCTGCTCCTCTCCATATGCAAAAAACGAAATCTATATAGCAATACCAGCATAATGCATTTTCCCTAAATTTAAAATTGGAATATATATAGGTGTCTTCAAATGCTACCATGTAAGCGTTAGCGTAAGGGGGGGCCACATTGGAACCCATTGCGGTCCCACGTATCTGTCTATAGAAATCGTCCCCGAATAAAAAGTAATTCTCATTGAGTACTGATTCTAACAATTCCAAACAAAAAAGTTTGGAGTTGACTGTCATGTTGGTAGAATCAAGCAAGTTTTTCGTTGCTGATAAGCCATCCTATTGTTTAATTGATGTGTATAGACTGTTAACATCGAGTGTAATGAGAAGACTATCGGGCTCGATCTGAGTCAAATTTTTTATGTTTTGTAGAAAATGATTAGTATCTAATAGAAATGAGGATGTTTCTTTGATAAGAGGTGTCAATATTTTTTTCCAGGAATACTGCAAGTGGTGATAAAATAGAATCGGTGGAGGCTACTATAGGCCGACCTGGGGGATTAACCCCTTCCCGCTCCTGGACGTACTATTAGGTCATGGCAGCTGTATAGTTCGCGCTCTATGACTTAATAGTACGTCTCGGGAGTAACGGCCGTTTCGGCCGTCCTCCCGACACATACAGGAGCTGTGACAGCTGCTGTCTCAGCTCCTACAGCGGGGACCGATCGCTGTGTCCCCGCTGATTAAGCCCTTAAAAGCCGCATTCTATAGAGATCGCGGCTTTTTAGGGGTTAAGCTGCCATCGCCGGCCTGCTACAAGATAGCGGCCGGCGATGGTGACTATGGCAACCAGACACCAAACAATGGCGTCCGGCTATGCCATAGACGGAAGCCTAGTGGGTCCTGACAAAGTCAGGACCCACTATGCTTGCTGTCAGTGAGTAGCTGACAGTTCTAATATACTGCACTACGCATGTAGTGCAGTGTATTAGAATTGCGATCAGGGCCTCCTGCCCTCAAGTCCCCTAGTGGGACAAAGTAATAAAGTAAAAAAAAAGTAAAAAAAAGATGTGTAAAAATAAGAAAATAAAAGTTTTAAAAGTATTAAAAGTAAAAATCCCCCTTTTTACCTTATCAGTCATTTATTATTAATAAAAATATATAAACAAACAAATAAACTATACATAATTGGTATCGCCGCGTCCGTAACGGCCTGAACTACAAAATTATTTCATTATTTATCCCGCACGGTGAACGCCGTAAAAGAAAATAATAATAAACCGTACCACAATCACAATTGTTTGGTCACTTCACCTCTCAAAAAATGGAATAAAAAGAGATCAAAAAGTCGCATGTACCTAAAAATGGTACTGATCAAAACTGCAGTTCGTTACGCAAAAAATAAGTCCTTGCACGGCTTTATTGATTGAAAAATAAAAAAGTTCTGGCGCTTAGAATAAGGTAACACAAAAAGTGAATGATTTTTTACAAAACGTATTTTATTGTGCAACCCAATAAGACATAAAAAAAAACTATAAACATAGGGTATCGCCATAATCGTATCGCCCCGCAGAATAAAGTGAATATATCATTTATAGCGCACAGTGAACGCTGTAAAAAAAATAGAATAAAAAAACAATAGTAGAATTGCTGTTTTTTAGTCACCAAGCCACCTAAAAATAGAATAAAAACTGATCAAAAAGCTGCATGCACCCCAAGAAAACTACAATGGATTCCTCAAGGGGTCTAGTTTCCAAATTGGGGTCACTTTTGGGGGGTTTCCAATGTTTTGGCACCACAAGACCTCTTCAAACCGGACATGGTGCCTAATAAAAAAGAGGCCTCAAAATCCACTAGTTGCTCCTTTGCTTCGGAGGCCGGTGCTTCAGTCCATTACCGCACTAGGGCCACATGTGGGATATTTCTCAAATTTGCAGAATCTGGGTAATAAATATTAAGTTGCGTTTCTCTGATAAAACCTTTTGTGTTATAAAAAAAATGGTATAAAGAGGATTTTCTGACAAAAAAAAAAATGTAAATTTCACCTCTACATTGCTATAAATTTCTGTGAAACACCTAAAGGGTTCATAAACTTTCTAAATGCTTTTGTGAATACTTTGAGGGGTCTAGTTTCTAAAATGGGGTGTTTGATAGGGGTTTCTAATATATGGGCCCCTCAAAGCAACTTCAGAACTGAACTGTAACCTAAAAAAATAAATAAATTAGGCAATATTTCGCTTCTTACATTATACTGATAATGAGCCGTGCCCACCCCGAGATGACCCCAGTTTTGACCGTTTGTATAAACGGAGACCCCTATTAGACCGTTTCAGTGCCTGGTTTTCCCAAGCATACACCCCCGAGAAGTGTATTTCTATTGATGAGTCCCTGGTACATTTTAAAGGGAGGGTTCAATTCCGTGAGTACCTGCCGGGTAAGAGGGCAAGGTATGGCGTGAAGATGTATAAGCTGTGCGAGAGTGCATCAGGGTATACCTACAGGTTTAGGATATATGAAGGGAAGGACACCCCCAAACCAGACTGCATCCTGGACTACAATAGGTACATGGGAGGGATGGATTTGTCAGATCAAGTCCTGAAGCCCTACAGCGCCATGCGATGTGGTATAAGAAGCTGGCCGTGCACATCAAACAGATGGCATTGTACAATGCGTATGTGCTACGTCGATGTGCAGGCCAGAGGGGAACTTTCCTGGAATTTCAAGAAGTGATTATCAAGAACCTAATATTTAGGGACCAAGAAGGGGGGGCACCCAGTACTTCTGGAAGCGGGGCCACAGGCATCGTACCAGGGCGGCAACACTTTCCAGGAGAATTTCCCCAAATTGGCAAGGGGGGAAAAAGTCAAAAGAGGTGCAAAGTCTGCTATAAGAGGGCGATAAGGGATGACACAATATATCAATGTGACACGTGTCCCGAATAACCAGAGCTCTGTATGAAAGAGTGTTTTAAAAATTATTATACATCCCTTGGTTTATAATTTACCCCAATTTTACTTACCCTGATGCACTCCGCACAGTTTATCCCCCCTCGTCTTTCCCCTCTGGGCCCTGCTGTGTGCCCAGGCAGCTGATAACAGCCACATGTAGGGTATTGCCATACCCGGGAGAACCCACATTACAGTTTATGGGGTGTAGGTCTCCGGTCAAAATGCTCACTACACCTCTAGATGAATGCCTTAAAGGTGTCGTTTTTAAAATGGGGTCACTTCTTGTGGGTTTCAACTGTACTGGTACCTCAGGGGCTTCTGCATACATGACTTTGCACTAGAAAATCCCCAGTAGGCCAAATGGTGGTCCTTTCCTTCTGAGCCCTCCCATGGGCCCAAACGGCAGTTTATCACCACAAATGGGGTATTGCGGCACTCAGAACAAATTGCGCAACAGAATGGGGTATTTTGTTGCTTGTGAAAATAAGAAATTTTCAGCCAAAACTACATATTATTTGAAAAAAATAATTTTGTTTTAATTCCCAGCCCAATTCAAATAAGTTCTGTGAAAAAACTATGGGGTCAAAATGGTCACAACACCCATAAATTAATTCCTTGAGGGGTGTAGTTTCCAAAATGGGGTCATTTGTGGTTGGTTTCTATTGCTTTGATACCTCTGGGGCTCTGCAAATGCGACATGGCACCCGAAAACCAATCTAGCAAAATCTGGACTCCAAAGAACAAATAGCGCTCCTTTCCTTCTGAGCCCTCCCATGGGCCCAAACGGCAGTTTATCACCACAAATGGGGTATTGCCGCACTCAGGACAAATTGGGCAACAAAATTGAGTATTTTATTTCTTGTGAAAATAAGAATTTTTGAGCTAAAATGACATATTATTGGCAAAAATATATTTTTTTTAAATTCCCAGCCCAATTCAAATAAGTATTGTGAAGAAACTATGGGGTCTAAATGGTCACATTACCCATTACTGAATTCCTTGAGGGGTGTAGTTTCCAAAATGGGGTCACTTCTGGTGTGTTTCCATTGCTTTGATAGCTCTGGGGCTCTGCAAATGCGACACGGCACCCGAAAACCAAACCAGCTGTTAAGGATCTGCCAGGCACAGCTTCTGTATCCACGCCCATAGGTAATCAGTCTGCACCTGCTTCTATGTCTGTGAGACTGACTCCATCTTCCACCACTCAGGATGGCAGGCTTAGGAGTGGGAGAGCCTATCACAGCCTGGCCAGAAGGAGCTAGCTCCCGCCCTCTGTCTATTTATACCTGCCTTTCCTGTTCCTCCTTGCTTGTGATTCTTCTCTGTTGGTTTCCTGGCCCTGCTGCAACTTCTTGAACTACTTGTCCCTGCTTCGTATTGACCCTAGCTTACTGACTACTCTTCTGCTCTGCGTTTGGTACCTCGTACTCTCCTGGTTTGACTCGGCTTGTTCACTACTTTGCTGCTCTGCGTTTGGCACCTCGTACTCTCCTGATTTGACTCGGCTCGTTTACTACTCTTGTTGCTCACGGTGTAGCCGTGGGCAACTGCAACGTTTCCCTTTGTTCTGTGTTTCCTTGTCTGGTTGTCTGTCGTGCACTTACTGAGTGTAGGGACCGTCGCCCAGTTGTACCCCGTCGCCTAGGGCGGGTCGTTGCAAGTAGGCAGGGACTGAGTGGCGGGTAGATTAGGGCTCACTTGTCTGTTTCCCTATCCCTGTCATTACATAATCACAAGCCCATATACCTACTCTACCCTGGTCCCTCACACCACTATGGACCCCTTTGAGACCCTGGTTCAGCAAATGCAGGGTCTCTCCCTACAGGTCCAGGCCCTGGCTCAGAGGGTCAACCAGCCTGATGCTACCATGGTAGTGCCCCTCACCTCACCTCTTGAACCCCACCTCAAGTTGCCTGACCGGTTCTCATGGGACCGGAAGACTTTTCTATCCTTTCGTGAGAGTTGTAGGCTCTATTTTTGTTTAAAGCCCCACTCCTCAGGTTCTGAGAGCCAGCGGGTGGGTATAATTATGTCCCGGCTCCAGGAAGGGCCCCAAGAATGGGCCTTCTCCTTGGCTCCTGACGCCCCTGAACTTTCCTCCGTTGATCTTTTCTTTTCTGCTCTCGGACTCATGTATGACGAGACTGACAAGACTGCCTTTGCCGAGAGTCAGCTGGTGACCTTACGTCAGGGTAAGAGACCTGTTGAGGAGTATTTCTCTGACTTTAGGAAGTGGTGCGTAGCTTCTCGGTGGAATGACCATGCCTTAAGGTGCCAGTTTAGGTTGGGTCTGTCGAACGCCCTGAAAGACCTGCTAGCTAGCTATCCCTCTTCTGACTCCCTAGACCAGGTTATGGCTTTAGCGGTACGACTTGACCAACGTCTCAGGGAATGACAGCGTGAACGTTTATGTGTTTTCTCCTCTGACTCCCCCATGATGCCTCCCGAGGTTCCGTTGCTACGTTCTTCCACGGAAGACTCGGAGGTACCTATGCAACTCGGGGCCTCCGTGTCCCCCCAACAGCGTAGAGAATTCCGCAGGAAGAATGGTCTCTGCTTCTATTGTGGGGATGACAAGCATCAAGTGAACACCTGTCCTAGGCGTAAGAATAAGCAGCCGTAAAACTTCCGCGCCTAAGTGATCATCGGGGAGGTCACTTGGGCGCACAGGTATTTCCCGTAAAAAAGAAACGCAATAAAATCTTGCTTCCCTTTCAGGTCTCTTTTGGTGGTAGGTCTGCTACCGGCAGTGTCTTCGTGGATTCAGGGTCGTCTGCTAATATCATGTCTGTGGAATTTGCTATGTCTCTAGCTATGCCTTTGATTGATTTGCCTAAATCTGTCCCGGTAGTGGGTATCGACTCCACTCCTCTTGCTAATGGTTATTTTACACAGCATACCCCTGTTTTTGAACTCCTTGTTGGCTCCATGCATTTGGATGCAGGGATTATCGTCCGATTTGGTTTTAGGCCTTCCCTGATTGCAGTTGCATAATCCTACGTTTGACTGGAATACTGAGGATCTTACCAAATGGGGTAATGAATGCTTGACGTCATGTTTTTCTGTTAATTCTATTTCTCCCCCTGAGGAGGTGAACACGCTACCTGAGTTTGTTCAGGACTTCGCTGATGTTTTCTCTAAGGAGGCCTCCGAAGTGTTACCTCCTCATAGAGAATACGATTGCGCTATTGATTTGGTACCAGGAGCTAAGCTCCCTAAGGGTAGGATATTTAATCTCTCTTGTCCCGAACGTGAAGCCATGAGAGAGTATATCCAGGAATGCCTGGCCAAGGGTTACATTCGCCCCTCTACTTCTCCGGTAGGTGCTGGCTTCTTCTTCGTAGGGAAGAAGGATAGTGGTCTTAGGCCATGCATTGACTACCGTAACTCTAAGTTTGATCTACGGGGGGCGTATAACCTTATCCGCATCAAAGAGGGGGATGAGTGGAAGACTGCGTTTAACACGCCCGAAGGTCATTTCGAATACCTCGTCATGCCCTTTGGGTTGTGTAATGCTCCCGCGCTCTTCCAGAATTTCATAAATGAGATTTTAATAGATTACCCGGGGGTATTTCTTGTAGTGTACCTTGATGACATACTTGTGTTTTCCAAGGACTGGTCCTCCCACATTGAGCATGTCAGAAAGGTGCTTCAGGTCCTTCGGGAAAAAAAAACTGTTTGCAAAGACCGAAAAATGTGTTTGGGGTGCAGGAGATACCATTTTTGGGTCAAATCCTCACTCCTCATGAATTTCGCATGGACCCCCGCCAAGGTCCAGGATGTGGCGGAATGGGTCCAACCTGCCTCCCTGAAGGCGTTACAGTGCTTCTTGGGGTTCGCTAATTATTACAGGAGATTTATTGCTAACTTCTCGGTCATCGCTAAGCCTCTTACGGACCTCACTCGCAAGGGTGCTGATCTCCTCCACTGGCCTCCTGAGGCTGTCAAGGCTTTTGAGGCCCTTAAGAAGTGCTTTATCTCGGCCCCGGTGTTGGTTCAGCCCAACCAAATGGAGCCATTTATCGTGGAGGTTGACGCGTCCGAGGTGGGAGTGGGGGCTGTCTTGTCCCAGGGTACCAGGTCCCTCACCCATCTCCGTCCCTGTGCCTACTTCTCCAGGAAGTTTTCGCCCACTGAGAGTAACTATGATATTGGCAACCGCGAACTCTTAGCCATTAAGTGGGCATTTGAAGAGTGGCGCCACTTCCTGGTAGGGGCTAGGCACCAGGTAACGGTCCTTACCGACCACAAGAATCTGGTTTTCCTAGAATCGGCCCGGAGGCTAAACCCGAGACAAGCTCGATGGGCGTTATTTTTTACCAGATTAAATTTTTTGGTTACCTATAGGGCTGGGTCTAAAAATATTAAGGCTGATGCACTGTCGCGTAGCTTCATGGCCAGCCCTCCTTCGGAGGAAGATCCTGCTTGTATTTTGCCTCCAGGTATAATCATTTCCTCTATTGATTCTCATTTAGTCTCTGAAATTGCTGCTGATCAAGGTTCAGCTCCCGGGAACCTTCTTGAGAACAAGCTGTTTGTTCCCCTGCAATTCCGGCTAAGGGTACTTAGGGAAAATCATGACTCCGCACTATCTGGTCATCCAGGCGTCCTGGGTACCAAGCACCTCATTGCCAGAAACTATTGGTGGCCTGGGTTGCCTAAAGACGTTAAGGCCTACGTCGCCGCTTGTGAGGTTTGTGCTAGGTCCAAGACTCCCAGGTCCCGACCAGAGGGCTTACTACGTTCTTTGTCCATTCCCCAGAGACCTTGGACCCATATCTCCATGGATTTTATCACCGATTTGCGTCCATCTCAAGGCAAGTCGGTGGTGTGGGTTGTAGTAGACCGCTTCAGTAAGATGTGGCACTTTGTGCCCCTCAAAAAACTACCCAATGCTAAGACGTTAGCTACCTTGTTTGTCAAACACATCCTGCGTCTCCATGGGGTCCCTGTCAATATTGTTTCTGACAGAGGGGTACAATTTGTTTCTTTGTTTTGGAGAGCCTTCTGTAAAAAGTTGGAGATTGATCTGTCCTTCTCCTCTGCCTTCCACCCTGAAACTAATGGCCAAACCGAGAGGACTAATCAGTCTCTAGAACAATATTTAAGGTGTTTTATCTCTGACTGTCAATATGATTGGGTCTCATTCATTCCCCTCGCCAAATTTTCCCTTAATAACCGGGTCAGTAACTCGTCAGGGGTCTCCCCCTTTTTCTGTAATTTTGGGTTTAATCCACGGTTCTCCTCCGTTTCACCTGGTAGTTACAACAATCCCGAGGTAGAGGTCGTTCATTGGGAACTGTGCACAGTCTGGGCCCAGGTTCAGAAGAACCTAGAGGGGTCCCAGAGCATACAAAAAACACAGGCAGATAGAAGACTTTCTGCTAACCCCTTGTTTATGGTCGGGGATCTGGTGTGGCTATCGTCAAAGAACTTGCGCCTTAAAGTCCCGTCCAAGAAATTTGCTCTCCGGTTTATAGGGCTGTACAAGGTCATTGAAGTCCTCAATCCTGTCTCCTTCCGACTGGAGTTGCCCCCATCTTTTCGAGTACACGACGTGTTTCATGCCTCCCTCCTTAAACGCTGCTCCCCTTCCTTGGCTCCCTCGAGGAAACCTCCTGTCCCCGTTCTCACCCCTGAGGGGGTAGAATTCGAGGTGGCCAAGATTGTGGACAGCAAGATGGTCCAAGGCTCCCTCCAGTACCTGGTCCATTGGTGAGGATACGGGCCTGAGGAGAGGACTTGGGTACCCGCCCGGGATGTTCACGCTGGGGTATTGGTCAGGAGGTTCCACCTTCGTTTCCCCAATAAATAAGGTCCATCTAGAAAGGGTCCGGTGGCCCCTCATAAAAGGGGGGGGGGTACTGTTAAGGATCTGCCAGGCACAGCTTCTGTATCCACGCCCATAGGTAATCAGTCTGCACCTGCTTCTATGTCTGTGAGACTGACTCCATCTTCCACCACTCAGGATTGCAGGCTTAGGAGTGGGAGAGCCTATCACAGCCTGGCCAGACGGAGCTAGCTCCCACCCTCTGTCTATTTATACCTGCCTTTCCTGTTCCTCCTTGCTTGTGATTCTTCTCTGTTGGTTTCCTGGACCTGCTGCAACTTCTTGAACTACTTGTCCCTGCTTCGTATTGACCCTAGCTTACTGACTACTCTTCTGCTCTGCGTTTGGTACCTCGTACACTCCTGGTTTGACTCGGCTTGTTCACTACTCTCCTGCTCTGTGTTTGGCACCTCGTACTTTCCTGGTTTGACTCGGCTCGTTTCTACTCTTGTTGCTCACGGTGTAGCCGTGGGCAACTGCCCCGTTTCCCTTTGTTCTGTGTTTCCTTGTATGGTTGTCTGTCGTGCACTTACTGAGTGTAGGGACCGTCGCCCAGTTGTACCCCGTCGCCTAGGGCGGGTCATTGCAAGTAGGCAGGGACTGAGTGGCGGGTAGATTAGGGCTCACTTGTCTGTTTCCCTATCCCTGTCATTACACCAGCAAAATCTGCACTCCAAAGAACACACAGCGCTCCTTCCCTTCTGAGGCCTCCCATGGGCCCAAACGGCAGTTTATCGCCACAAATGGGGTATTGCTGCACTCAGGAAAAATTGGGCAACAAAATGGGGTATTTTGTTCCCTGTGAAAATAAGAAATTTTGATAAAAAATGACATCTTATTGGAAAAAATTACATTTTTTTAATTTCACAGCCCAATTCAAATAGGTGCTGTGAAAAAACTGTGCGGTCAAAATTGTAACAACAACCATAAATTAATTCCTTGAGGGGTGTAGTTTCCGAAATGGGGTCACTATTGGGGGATTCCTACTGTTTTGGCACCTCAACACCTCTTCAAACCTGGCATGCTGCCTAAAATATATTCTAATAAAAAAGAGGCCTCAAAATGCACTAGGTGCTTCTTTGCTTCTAGGGCTTGTGTTTTATTCCACGAGCGCAGTAGAGCCACATGTGGGACATTTCTAAAAACTGCAGAATCTGGACAATACATATTTAGTAGTGTTTCTCTGGTAAAACCTTCTGTGTTACAGAAAAAAAAATTAATAAAATTGAAATTCAGCAAGAAAAATGAAATTTGCAAATTTCACCTCCACTTTGCTTTAATTCCTGTGAAATGCCTGAAGGGTTAAAAAACTTTCTAAATGCTGTTTTGAATACTTTGAGGGGTCTAGTTTTTTAAATGGTGTGTTTTATCAGGGTTTCTAATACATAGGCCCCTCACAGCCACTTCAGAACTCAAGAGGTACCTTAAAAAAAAGGCTTTTAAAATGTTCTTAAAAATATGAGAAATTGCTGTTTATGTTCTAAGCCTTGTAACGTCCAAGAAAAATAAAAGAATGTTCAAAAAACGATGCCAATCTAAAGTAGACATATGGGAAATGTGAACTAGTAACTATTTTGGGTGGTATAACCGTCTGTTTTACAAGCAGATGCATTTAAATTCTGAAAAATTCAATTTTTTCAAAATTTTCTCTCAATTTTGCAATTTTTCACCAATAAACACTGAATATATCGACCAAATTTTACCATGAACATGAAGCCCAATGTGTCACGAGAAAACAGTCTCAGAATCACTTGGATAGGTTTAAGCATTCCGACGTTAGTACCACATAAAGTGAAATATGTCAGATTTGAAAAATTGGCTCTAAGCCTTAAGGCCAAAACTAGGGTGCGTCCTTAAGGGGTTAATGAGGGATTTATGAATTTTGAGTAGGATGTAAAAAACTGGAGTAATAGGGAAAGGATTCTGTAGAAATGTGTGTGTTTTCTCATCTATAGTGTTTAATTCAAGATGGTGATCTAGTATCGAAGTCATTTTAGAGCGTATGATTGTAATCGGATCTCGTGTTATCTTTTGATAAGTGTGGCTGTCCGCTAGTTGGCGACTTACTTCAGAGGCATAATTACTGTGATCAAGCACAATAATGGCCCCTCCTTTGTCGGCTGAATTTATTATTATCTCTCTGTTTTGTTGTAAACTTCTTAATGCAGAAATGTCTGCAGTAGATAGTTTTTTTTTATGGGGATAGTATCCCAGATTGTAATTATGCAAAATAACATCAATGTCTCGTTGGATAAGTTCAATCACTGACTTGGTGGCAAGATAAATTTTAGGAGGAGCAAAATTGCTTTTTCTACGTAAACCCAGGGTAGAGATTGAGAGTGGAGGGGGGGATATCTATGGATCGTTGGAAAATATGTGGATTGGCTAATCCAAAGTAAGGTCTTAAGGCGCAATGACCTGTAAAATGTATTTCGTTCCTGTTGGAGGATAACAGTGTTACAGGGGGCAGTGGGGCAGAAGGATAAGCCTTTTTATAGAATGGATAGTTCTGTCGACGTCAGAGTATGTGAAGAGAGGTTGACGACCAGGTGGTTCTCCTTACCTGGGATCTTGTCTGTATGTTCATGTCGCGTCCCCGTCCATCTCCTCCCCGCCCGTCTGGTGGTTCGTTTCGACCTTTCCGATTGCCTAAAAAACATTGAGGATGTCAGCCAGTGGAAGTGTCGCTGCCAGAGCTGGAGAAATTTCCGGTTTGTTGTCTTTGTTGGCGCCACGAATTTCCATAGGTTGATGAGTCGTTCCATCGATATACCCTGTTGTTGACGTAGTCGGTGGTGTTCCACTGGAATTTATCCAGTTTTCTGAGTTCTATGGTCTTGGAGAATTCTTTAATGGAGTTATCGGTACGTGTTTTCAGATTATCCCAATTGCAAGGACTAAGAGTTGCCGAAATTTGTGTTTTAAGAGCCTTGATCTTGGTGTCAGATTCCAAGATTCTAGTTTACAAATTAACAATGGTAAGTAAGATGAGATCTAGAGAGCATTTGTTGAGAATTCTCAGGAATTGTTGGCAATATTCTTCATCATCAGAGAAGAGAGTGGGTCTGAGATGGCTACGAAGGCCATGTGGTATCCTGTCCAGTCTATGATACTCAGCCAATGTGGTAGGATGTAGATTATAGGATGTATATTTGCGTAATTCTTTTTCGTAATCCCTTGTATGAAGTTCCAGTGGAGGAATGCATAGAAAGTCACCTGGATTGGTGACCTGTGCTAAAATATTAGCTGTGGTAGTAGAGTCGTAAGCAAAAGCTGATGACGTCATCTATGTTGGGTGCAGAACATCCAAGGTCAAATAGTAATCAAGAGTATATATTGTAATTCACTAATCTGGATAAAACATGCAAAGGGATATCAAAAATGTATAAGGTATTGTGTGAGGGTTTGCTTCGGGAGGAATTTCCTTGTCTGGGGCATTGGGAGAGAGATCTGGGAATCCCTATAAGTACGCAGGATTGGGAAGCCACATTCAATATAGCTTGCTCTCTCTCTAAGTGCGCTACACATTTGGAAGCGTCTAGGAAAATAATGTATAGGTGGTATTACACTCCTAGTCGTTTGTCGCGAATATATCCAACATCATCAGATAGGTGCTGGAGGTGCCTCACTTCTAAGGGTACCATCCTCCATATTTTCTGGGAGTGTACAGTATTGTCCAGCTTTTGGCAGCAAGTAGAAGATTTCTTACGTTCTCTTTTAGGGGTTGACATTCAGTTCGCCCCTGCTCTAGCCCTACTGCATGTGGGATTGGTCGATTTCTCTCCGGGTGTCAGAAACTTACTTTTTCATGTATTGCTGTCTGCAAAAATATTGATTGCAAAATACTGGAAATCTACAAAATTGCCTAGTATGAGTGAAGTGATTTTATATGTTAACAATAATTGTGTTATGGAACACGCTTTAGCCTCTATTCAAGGGTCCTACGCTCGTACTTCCTTATGGGATCAATGGACTGACTCTACTAACTCCGACATACTCTTATGATTACCTTAGTCGAATATGTGGTCAATTTGCCGTGTCTGGATCGGGAGTTTTGTTTGTTTGTTTGTATGTTTCTTTTTTTGTTTTTCTGTAAAAAATTTGATCCTTATCCCAATGCTTTGTTTGCAATGTTTCATTGCTGAATGTAATGATTAGATCTATACTGGATCAATAAAAATCTGTTTATTAAAAAGAGTAAATATTGGGATGCACTCCTCAATTGTTTGATGTGGTGCTAGTAGGGTTGGGACGAAATCCCTCAATATATAACAAGTGGAACCCCAGCACTCACTGTAAGAACAAAAGGATCTGGATGCAAAATATTTTTATTGTAGCACAAATGGCTGCATAATAGTATATAGAAATAGTAATGAGCGACTTGGTAATCGATGTTTGTGGCCTTTGTCACTGTCACTGTGATAAGGAGAAAAAGTGTTGTAGAACATAAATGCAGTACAACAGTATATATTAACAGGAAACAAACGATAAATTAAAAAAATGGCACAGTAAAAATATATTCAAACATATAGATGATGTAATAAGTTGAAAGGTATCGATCTGTGTCACCTTAGGTACTTTCATAAGAATTCTCTATACTAAACGATAACATCTCAGTTTTGGTAATGAATTATCTATTACGTAATCAAACAGGTAGATGATAGGCTAGAAACAATCAATCTTATAATGGCAACATTATTAGCTGAGTATGTCAGGCAAAGCTCTGTAGAGGTAAAGAAAATGCACTTGTAAAGGATCTGCCAGGCACAGCTTCGGGGTTTACTCCCATAGGTAATCAGTCTGCACCTGAATCTACGTCTCTGAGACTGACTCCTTCTTCCACCACTCAGGATGGCAGGCTTAGGAGTGGGAGAGCCTATCGCAGCCTGGCCAGACGGAGCTAGCTCCCGCCCTCTGTCTATTTATACCTGTCTTTCCTGTTTCTCCCTTGCTTGTGATTCTTTCCGTGTGGTTTCCTGGCCCAGCTGCAGCTCCTAACTATTTGATCCTGCTCCGTATTGACCCTGGCTTGCTGACTACTCTTCTGCTCTGCGTTTGGTACCTCGTGCTCTCCTGGTTTGACTTGGCTCGTTCGCCACTCTGTTGCTCACGGTGTTGCCGTGGGCAACTGCCCCTTTCCATTTGCTTTGTATTCCCTTGTATGTTTGTCTCGTGCACTTGCTGAGCGTAGGGACCGCCGCCCACTTGTACCCCGTCGCCTAGGGCGGGTCGTTGCAGGTAGGCAGGGACGGAGTGGCAGGTAGATTAGGGCTCACTTGTTCGTTTCCCTACCCCCGTCGTTTCAGCACTATAATGAAAGAGGGGTAAGTAACCCCTCATGGAAATAGACCATACCATAAAATACCGGAGAAAATGAAGACATGGTGAAAACATGAATGTTATATAGGAGAAATATTTACCTGGTAATGAAATGAACTATGTCTGGGATGTCCGCCGGACCTGCCCGTGTGTGAGAAGTATGAGCGTGTTCCACGTTGTATATGTCTGACCAACCGGAAGTGCGTAAGTGCCGAGGACCGGAAGTGACGTTACATCACTGACGTACCAAACACAGCTGTGACTGAGGGAGAATCGTGTAACGTGGTGAGGTAAGTAATTATAGAGTGGATAACTAGTCTGAAGATAAATGCAATGTCAAGAGATTAGTATTGGAATAAAGAAGAGATATAATTGTAAAAAGGTCTAATGAGGTCAGATGACGATAGCTTCCGAAACCGGAAGTGTAAGGAGAGACAAAAAATAAATTATTTGAAACAAAAGTGATTTTATTGTGCAGACGCTACAAAACATAAAACAAACTATATACATATGGTATCGCCGTAATCGTACCGACCCGCAAGATAAAGTAAAATTGTAATTTATAGCACATGGCGAACGCCGTAAAAAAAAGAATAACAAACATCAAAATTGCTGGTTTTGGTCACCTTGCTTGCCAAAAAATTTAATAAAAAGTGATCAAAAAGAAAAAAGGAATTGACGGACATAAAAATATTCCAAAATTATGAGATTAAGAGGAGACGGACACCTCAGCCGGTCATAAAAGTCTAATTCGATCATCAGATTTTTGTGCTTTAATCCATCCGTCCCAAATTGTGAAGTATGTATCTAGATTTTGTTCTATTGACCAATTAGTTTTTTCAAAGGACTGTAGTAAACAAATTTCATTATTCCATTCTGAAACAGATGGTGTATCCGTCTCCCTCCAGTGACGAGCAATTATGAGTTTTGCTGTACTTCAGAAATACCGGATAATAGATTTATGGTTTATAATCTGAAAGGACATATCAAGTTTAAGAATTGCAAGTTCTAACGTCAAAGTGAGTTTTTTTTATTGAGAACCTTGTTTATGAACGTTTCTATATTAGTCCAAAATGGTTTGATAAGGTTGCAATTAAACCAGATATGTGCCACTAATTTGTACTTTAGTTCCTGAATCTTTGTGGAGCTAGAGTGAGAATGGGAATTTTTCAAAATTCTATCAGTCTGTTCCTTAGTAAACAATTCCTTTTTTTTTTTTAGCTTGTACAAAATACATCTCAAACTCATATCAGCAGAGACAATTGTTAGTTTACCCTTTGTTCTCTTATTACAATTTGTATTTGTATACTTTGTAATTCCTAACCCTCTTCCCTTCCTTTCTGTACTCTCCTTCCATACCCCTCCTTTCCTATGTTTTAAAAGAAAAACTTAAATAAAGAATTTATAAAAAAATAAATAAAAAAAAAGTGATCAAAAAATCGCATGTACCCCAAAATGATTGTCCCGCAACAAATAATCCCTCACACTGCTCCGGTGGCGAAAAAATAAAGAAGTTCTGGCTCTCAGAAAATGACGATGCAAAACGTGCAGTGTTCCAAAGCGGATAAGATTTTTTAGTTATCAGTGCGACACCGGCCACATATCTGTGGATTATTATTTATTTAATGCATTATTATGCCCTCTTATTATGCCCTGATGTACTCCGCGCAGCTTACATATGCCCCCACATCATAAACTGAAATACCAGCAAAACCCCAAACAGAACTACCACTAAGCAATATCTGCGCTCCAAAAGCCAAATGCCACTCTCTGCCTTCTGCAGCGTGCCCAAACATCAGTTTACGTCCACATATATGGCATTGCCATACTCCGGAGAACCCGCTTAACTGTTTGAGGTATTTGTCTTCAGTGGCACGAACATATTGTGCACTAAAATGGCAATTTACATTTTCACTTTGCACCATCCACTGAGCATTCATTTCTAATAAATAAAACAAAAACATGTGGGGTCAAAATGCTCACTACACCCCTTAAAAAATGCCTTGAGGGGTGCAAGTTCCAAAATGGGGGGCACTACTTGGGGGTTTGTTTTACTATTTGACCCCAGAGCCCTGCCATTGTGGGCGAATGCTGCGAAAATTGCCAAAATAGGCCTCACATAAGCATTTGCTCTATCACTCCTAAGCCCTGTCATATGTCCAGGCAAATTAAAAATGACTTGAGGGGTGTAGTTTACAAAATGGGGTTACTTCTCTGGGTTTTACACTCTACTCTGGTACTTAAGGAAGCTCTGCAAATCCAACATGGCGCCTGTACACCAGTCCAGCAAAATCTGCGGTCTCAAAGCCAAATGGCGCTCCTTCCATTTCGATCTCTGCCATGTGCCCAAACAGCAGTTTAGGGTGGCCCGGGGTATTGCCGTATTCTGGAGAAATTGGGTAACAAATTGTGTGTTGTCTTTTCTCCTATTACCCCTTGTGAAAAAAAAAATTGGGCGCAATTCTAATACAATCTATGAAACACGTGTGGTATCAAAATGCTCACTACACCCCTAGATGATTACCCTGAGGGATATAGTTTCCAAAATGGAGTCACTTCTCAGGGGTTTCTACTGTACTGGTGCCTCAGAGGCTCTGCAAATGCGACATGGTGCCCAAAAACAATCAACTAAAATCTACATGCCAAGTCGCACTCCTGCCATTCTGAGCCCTGCCGTGTGTCCAAACAGCAGTTTATGACCACATATGGAGTATTGCCGTACTCAGGAGAAATTGCTTTACAATTGTAGGGGTAAATTTTCTCCTTATTCCTTGTGAAAATGAAAAAAAATTCAACATTTTAGTGGAAAGAATGTAGAGTTTAATTTTCCCTGCCTAATTCCAATAAATTCAGTAAAAAAAATCAGTGGGGTCAAAATTCTCACTCTACCGCTAGATAAATTCCATGAGGGGTGAAATTTCCCAACTGGGGTCACTTTTGCGGGGTTTGCACTATTTTGGCCCCTCAGTGGCTTTTCAAATGTGACTAGATGCCGCAAACCATTCCAGCAAAACTTGAGCTCTAAAAGTCAAATGGCGCTCTGTGCTTTCTAAGCCCTGCCGTGTGTCCAAACAGCAGTTTATTACCTAATATGGGGTATTACTGTGCTTAGAAGAGTTTGCTTTACAAATGTTGGGGTGCTTTTTCTCCTTTATCTATTATAAAAATTAAAAAATATGAGCTAAAACTACATCTTATTAGAAAAAAATTAGATTTTCAATTTCACGGCATAATTCCAATAAATTCTGCAAAAAATGTGGGAGGTCAAAATACTAATTATACTCCTAGAAATATTCCTTGAGGGGTGTAGTTTCCAAAATGGGTCACTGTTGGGGGGTTTCCACTGTTTTGGTCCCTCCAACCAGCGAGCAGCCTTCTCCTGTCTCCTCACACACATAACCCCCCTTTTCTTCTGACCAATGCTTTCCTGGAATGACTCCAATTTAACCCCATACACAAGACACTACAATTTTTACACAGTACTGCTATTAAGAATGAGAGCATACAATATAGATCTAAAATCAGTGCGATATTGTCGTCACTTGTCTCATCAGTACAATCCATGCAATACCTGTTCAGTCTGTTTTTAGACTTCACACTGCACACATGTTATATCACCCCCGTTCACATTACACTTCCCCCGTTCTGACCCACATTAGCCACTGCAATGTATCTGTCTGCGCCGTATTCTTTACTCTTCCTGCCAAAATCCACACCTGTCTCACATCTCCCTCACATCAACTTACTTGTAACCACCTGTGATCACTTACTTTGTCATTTTAAATTATACCTAGTTAACAGTTAACTCCTGGCCATCCACCATCCCTTATTCAACTTTCCACAAACCATTTTATTTATCACATGCAAACAACCATCTTTTGGCTGCCTTCCTTTTCAACAATTTTTACCACAGTTTGACAGTTTGCTATTCACATCTGGGTCAAGGGGTTTTAGGGATGATTTCTTTAGGGGCCCTGGGTGTGCGCCAATACCAATCTCTTTCACTGTAATTTGTGTAGGTAGTTATACTACTACGACACTATATGCTGGATTATCAAATGCGTGGTAGAAATCAGTCTGTACTGATTCCTACCTTATGTCAGTCTGACAATGCATACAACTAATGGTTTTTAAGGACCCTTACACATAATATGTCAAGCTAGCAGTGTGTGTGTCACGTAGGGTTCGTGGACCCACTGGGCCATACTGCCTATATAGTTCATATAGCGTACCTGTGGCAGCTCGGACAGTAGCAAGGAAGGCTTGGCTGGGACTAGGCAGCAGGTAGACGTCAGGCGTGGAGAAGCAGGACAGACGTGGTATACAGCACAGCATGGCTACAGTGCAGCACGGCACTGGATCAGGATACAGGTTACAGAAAACATGAACAGGGAACACTGGGAGCAGGAAACACCAGGGGACCATTTGCATAGACAAACTTGGAATACGACAACAACGCTCAGGCGTGGGAGGATGTGGCTGGGAACTTCTTATAGCCCAGGGTGCTCTAAGAGCAATCAGCTCAATCTCCAATATGTGTGGGCTCTGGCTTCTTAAGTCTGGACTGAGCTCGCGAGCGCACCCTGGTGGTCACTGTGGAGCAGGACGGCCGTATGTGCAGACATCTCTGGAGAGAAGGGCGTCGACTGTATGGAAGGAGTTTGTGGTCAGCAACCATGGACGTCACAGTATCTCCCCTCTTACGCCCCCTCCTCTTGGGACCAGAATGAGAGAGAAACCTCTTAATGAGGGTAGGAGCGTTGAGATTCTCCTCTGGCTCCCAGGAACTCTCTTCTGGACCAAACCCCCTCCAATCCACCAAATAAAAAGTATTTCCTCTCATTCTCTTGGTGTCCAAGATCCTTAACCTCGAAAGTGTCTGAAGGACTGCTGGAGGCAACTGTAGGGCTAGAAGTCTTGGTAAAGCGGTTCATAACCACTGGTTTCAGGAGGGAGACATGGAAGGAGTTGGGGATCTTAAGGGTAGGAGGCAGCCGAAGCTTGTAGGCGACAGGGTTGATCTGCTGCAGTATCTCAAAGGGACCGAGGAACCTGGGAGAAAATTTGTACGACGGCACCCACAGTCGAATATTCCTGGAGGACAGCCAGACCTCCGTGCCAGGAAGAAACTGAGGAGGTTCTCTTCTCCTTGTGTCCGCCTTCCGCTTCATGCGGTCGACCGCCATCAGGATGGAGGATCGAGTCTGCTACCAGATCTGCAGAAAGTCCTCAAAAGCCGTGTTAGTAGCTGGCACCTCGGACGTAACAGGGACCGGGAGAGGAATTCGTGGGTGCTGGTCATAGACAATAAAGAACGGTGTCTTCTGTGTGGACTCGCTGGTGTGATTATTGTAAGAGAACTCAGCCCACATAAGCAACTGCACCCAGTCATCATGCTGCTTGGAGTTGAAGTGGCGTAGGTAGTTCTCCAAGATCTGATTGATCCTCTCGACCTGACCATTGGACTGAGGATAGTAGGCCGAGGAAAAGTCCAACTTTATACCTAGGAGTCCGCAGAGGGCTCTCCAGAACTTAGAGGTGAACTGAACTCCCTGATCAGACACAATATGCTGCGGCAAGCCGTGCAGGAGGAAGGTGTGTTGGTTGAACAGCTTGGCCAGTTGAGGAGCAGAAGGAAGACTGGTCAAAGGAACGAAGTGGGCCATCTTAGCAAATCGATCCACCACCACCCAGACAGTACTGCATCCAGCAGAGAGAGGCAGGTCCGTAATAAAGTCCATAGCTATATGCTGCCAGGGGGCATTGGGCACAGGCAATGGCTGGAGCAGACCAGCAGGTCTGGAGTAACCGACCTTGTTGGCTGCACATACTGAACAGGAAGAAACAAAGTCCATAATGTCCTTGGGCAGCGTAGGCCACCAGAAATGACGGGCAATCAGATCTCGGGTCTAACGGGTCCCCACGGGACCTGCCATTCTAGAGGAGTGTCCCCAGCGGAGGATTATTCCACGGTTAGCCGGCCATTCCCTGGAGGAATGTCCCCAACTTGCAGGAGATTGACAGAGACAATGTAAGATGGATCAATGATGTTCTGTGGCATCTCCATGGTGTCTTCTGTCTCGAAAGACCTGGACAAGGCATCGGCCCTCACATTCTTGTCGGCCGGAGGTTCTTATGGTCTGTAAAAATCAGGATGGGATGAGCTGCGTCCTCTAGTAGGTGTCCCCACTCCTCCGGAGCCAATTTGATGGCCAGTAACTCCCGATCCCCAATCGAGTAGTTGCGTTCTGCGGAAGAGAAGAGCTTAGAAAAATATTCACATACCATTGACTTGCCCTTGGAGCCTCTCTGGAACAGGAGTGCACCAGCACCGACAGAGGATGCGTCCACCTCCAACGAGAACTGTAGAGAGACATCTGGGTGATGGAGGATAGAGGCTGATGTGAAGGCACTCTTCAGGCTATTGAATGCGGACTCTGCCTCAGGAGTCCACACCTTGGCATTCATACCCTTCTTAGTGAGGTTAGAGATAGGAGAAGTCAGTGAGTAGAAGTTTGGTATAAACTATCTGTAAAAATTGGTGAATCCCAGAAAGCGCTGTATGGCCCCCAATCCTTGAGGACGTGGCCATTCCAGGACAGACTTTACCTTTTCAGGATCCATCTCGAGACCTCGATTCGAGACGATACAGCCCAGGAAGGGTAGAACATCTTTTTCAAACCCGCACTTCTCCAACTTAGCGTACAGACGATTCTCCCTTAACCGCAGCAAAACATGACGGACATGTCTCTGATGCGTCATAGGATCTGGAGAAAAAAATCAAGATATCATCAAGATAGACTACTACACAAACATAGAGAAAAATGTAATTAACTAACTCCTGGAAGACTGCAGGAGCATTACAAAGGCCGAAGGGCATTACTAGATACTCATAGTGTCCATCACGGGTGTTAAATGCAGTCTTCCATTCGTCACCCTGGCGAATCCGGACTAGGTTGTAAGCCCCACGACGGTCTAGTTTGGAAAAAATCTTGGCACCACGTATACGATCAAATAATTCAGAGATCAGCGGAAACTGATATTCTTTCTTCACCGTGATCTGGTTGAGACCTCGGTAGTCAATACAAGGACGAAGAGAACCATCCTTCTTTCTGACGAATAAGAACGCGGCTCCTGCCGGGGAGGAAGACTTCTGTATGAAGCCCCTCTCCAAGTTCTCTTTCACATAGGCGGACAATGACAGAGTCTCTGGCAAGGAGAGAGGATATACCCTACCACGGGGAAGGGATGCACCAGGAATCAGCTCGATAGGGTAGTCATATGCCCGGTGTGGAGGCAATGTCTCCGCCTCCCTCTTGCTGAAGATGTCCAAAAATCCAGCATAATGACCCGGCAATCCTGCCAATGACCTAGGCAGCGAAGTCTGAGCCGAACGAATCGGCACCAGGCATCGGCTTTGACACTCAGGGCCCCACTGGAGAACCTCTCCAGAATTCCAGTCCAGGACTGGAGCATGTAGTCGGAGCCAAGGCAGGCCCAGCAACACAGGGTTAACAGCTTTGGATAGGACATAGAACTACAGGAGTTCGGAGTGAAGAGCTCCCACTTGGAGCCTCAGCGGCTTGGTCACAGCTATAACTTGGTCTGGCAGAGGTAGTCCATTCACTGATGCAACCGTCAACGGCCTCTCCAGGGGGGTAGTGGGTAATTGAAGAAGATCCACCATTTCTCTACAGATGAAATTAGCAGCGGATCCAGAGTCCAGATACACAGAGACTTGATGCGTTCTCTCGCCGGACACTATGGTCACAGGTATGGACAATTTAGACAGAAGTCCTTTCTTAGCCAAAGTTGTCTCTCCTAGCAACCCTAGGCTTTGGGATTTTTGGGGACACAGGCGCACAAGATGGCCACCGAGGCTGCAATATAGACAGAGTCCCGAAGTGCGTCTGCGTTGTCTCTCCTGGGTGGATAGCTTACACTGGTCCATCATCACAGACTCCATAGGAGGATCGACATCTGAGGACAGCAGGGGTTGCTGCAAAGTAGGGGCCTCCCTCCCGACGAACCTCTCGGAGGCGTTCTCGGATCCGCATATCAATCTAGTCGGACAGAAGGATAAGGTCATCCAGGGTAGACGGCAGATCTCGAGCGGCAAGTTCGTCCTTAATTTTAGGAGACAGTCCATGTCAGAATGCAGCCACCAGGGCCTCATTGTTCCACAACCGTTCTCCCGCCAGGGTGCGGAAGTGGATCTCGTACTCGCCCACGGAGGTGTCTCCTTGGCGTAGGTTAATCAAGGAAGCCGCTGCAGATGAGACCCGTCCAGGCTCCTCAAACACCATGCGAAAAGTCTGGAGGAAGCCCTGGAAGTCACGGTTCTCTGGTCCTTGTCTCTCCCAGATAGGGTTCGCCAATGGAAGAGCCTTGCCAGTGCAGAGAGAGATGATGAAAGCGACCCTTGCGCCGTCAGACGAAAATGTCCAAGTATACAGGCTGAAGTGGATCTGGCACTGGTTCAAAAATTCACGACAGGTACCTGCGTCTCCATCATAGCGGTCAGGAAGTGGCAAAGTAAAACACGGGTCAACACTGCCAGGAGGTGTGGTCTGAGGATCAACACTGCCAAGAGGTGTAGTAGGAGGAACGGCAGCTCGTGCCTGCTGCCGACGTGTGAGAGTGTTCAAGGCCTGGAGGAGTTGGTCCTGTCGAGACCGGAGGTCTAGCATATCCGCCCGCATCTCTTGTGATGTCGTCATGGTCTTGGATCGATCAGCGGGGTCCATGGCCTGAGCGTACTGACACGTAGGGTTCATGGACCCACTGGGCCGTACCGCCTTGACGCTATGGCAGCTGGCCAACAGGGCGCAGGTCAGAGTCTATAGTTCATACAGCACAGCACGGCTACAGCTGAGCACATTACTAGATCAGGATACAGGTTACAGGATACAGGAACAGGGAACACTGGGAGCAGGAAACACTAGGGGACCATTTGGAGACAAACTTGGAATACGACAACAACGTTCAGGAGTGGGAGGATGGGGCTGGGACCTTCTTATAGCCCAGGGTGCTCTGGGAGCAATCAGCTCAATCTCCAACATGAGTGCGCTCTGGCTTCTTAAGTCTGGACTGAGCTCGCGAGCACACTCTGGTGGTCACTGTGGAGCAGGACGGCCGTATGTGCAGACATCTCTGGAGAGAAGGGCGTAGACTGGATGGAAGGAGTTCATGGTCAGCGACCACCGACGGTACAGTGTGCTAGAAACGTATACTGAATACAACATTCAAATTTTTCCCTACCGCACTGGGTAATGGTACATACACATGTATCATACTTCTCACATGCACTTTCCTATATATTCATTTGACTACTACAATCCTGACAAAGAACCTGATTATTACAGGACCCCTTTTAGTTGTTATAGCATCTTTCTTCCCCTGTTTGTTACAATAATCTTTGGTTGTATGCCACTGGGATCCCGCTCTGCCCTCTGAGATCCTGGCAGTACTACTGGTACTATCACCGACGAATATCCAACTCCTCTGTCCCAGACTCTCTGCTATAAATGCGCAGTCTGTCAATGTTCGCGACTGTCTGCTATACTCGCGCAGTCTGTCAATGTTCGCAACTCCCTGCTATACACGCAGTATGTCTATCTGGACAGTTGTGTTACCGACGAACACTTGTGCCACCGGCGGACACTTTTAGTACCACTCTACCTTTATGCCACCGACGGAACACTTGTAGTACCCCTGAGTCCCCCGACTCTCAGCTCTCTCAGAACCAACCGGCAACAGGATAATATTTCCTTTGATCCTTAACAGTTTCTACACTACAGTCAAATAATAAATGAAATTTCCAATAGACCTATAACAATACACAAATCCAAACAGCTCAGCTCATTGCAGGTTCACTACACAACATTCAGCTTTCTCATCCTACAAAAAGACAGCTGGGTGCAATGGATTCACACTACTTCTACACAAGTTTCTCTTTCTTTCTTTCTTTCTTCACTAACTACGTCATCACATTCCACAGGAGGAGGTCACGCACTCACTCCTCACAGCTTCTGTTCTCAAAATCTTAACAGTTTCAATGCTTAATGCCGGCAAAAATTCTATCATACCATAAACCTCAAGATTCACACATCTGTAACAACAACTCAAGATAACATACGTATCTGCAATCATTCATCACACAAAAAGCTTTCAACATACCTTGTATTGCTGGATAAATTACTGCGTTCAGGAGATGTGACGTCATGAGAGCAAATTAAGCCTCGGCAATGAATGAGTGAACAATGTTTGTAAGAATAAGCTTCTTACGTACCGGTCGGTTTTCAATATTCACTGATGCAATACCGCCAGGCCTCCAGCGACAGCTTATCAGACGAACGAACTCCCGCGTTTACAGCACCAAAACTTTTAATGCAATCATGGGCCAAAATATATTAGACTGAAATTTGTATTGGGTATGTCAACAGATACCCGCCCTCCAGTTTTAAATGATGTTTTATCGATATATCAAGGGAGGAATAATACACAGATGCAGTTGGTATGCTCAAAATACTCCTCTCAGGTTTATTGCCAAACTCAATTACAATAATATCATTCATAAGGGGTGTAGGCTTGAAGTTAACCAATCAGATGGGACAAATGATAAATGGGAGATTTTCAAATCTACTTTGGGTAATTATAGTGCAAAATTTATTCCTATAGGTAACAAGTATAAACGACTAAAATTAAATCCCACATGGCTTACACCTTCGGTGAAAGGGGCAATATATGACAAAAAAAGGGCATTTAAAAAATACAAATCTGAGGGTACATCTGCAGCCTTTGTAAAATATAAAGAGCTTAATAAAATCTGTAAAAATGTAATAAAATTAGCAAAAATACAAAATGAAAGGCAGGTGGCCAAGGATAGTAAAACAAATCCCCAAAAATTCTTCAAGTATATAAATGCTAAAAAGCCAAGGTCTGAATATGTAGGACCCCTAGATAGTGGTAATGGGGAGTTGGTTACAGGGGATCAAGAGAAAGCAGAGTTACTAAATGGGTTCTTTAGCTCTGTATATACAACTGAAGAAAGAGCAGCTGATGTAGCCGGTGCCAGTGCTGTTAATATATCAGTTGATATACTGAATTAGATGAATGTATATATGGTCCAAGCTAAATTAAACAAAATAAATGTGCACAAGGCCCCGGGACCAGATGGGTTACACCCTAGAATTCTTAAAGAGCTTAGTTCAGTTATTTCTGTTCCCCTTTTCATAATATTCAGAGAATCTCTAGTGACTGGAATAGTGCCAAGGGACTGGCGCAGGGCAAATGTGGTGCCTATTTTCAAAAATGGCTCTAGGTCTTCCCCGTGTAATTATAGACCAGTAAGCTTAACATCGATCGTGGGGAAAATGTTTGAGGGGCTATTGAGGGACTATATACAGGATTATGTGACAAAAAATAGTATTATAAGTGACAGCCAGCACGGTTTTACTAAGGACAGAAGTTGTCAAACTAACCTAATCTGTTTTTATGAAGAGGTGAGCAGAAGCTTAGACAGAGGGGCCGCTGTGGATATAGGATATAGTGTTTTTGGACTTTTCAAAGGCATTTGACACTGTCCCCCATTAACGCCTAATGGGTAAATTAAGGACTATAGGTTTAGAAAATATAGTTTGTAATTGGATTGAGAATTGGCTCAAGGACCGTATCCAGAGAGTTGTGGTCAATGATTCCTACTCTGAATGGTCCCCGGTAATAAGTGTTGTACCCCATGGTTCAGTGCTGGGACCACTATTATTCAACTTATTTATTAATCATATAGAGGATGGGATTAATATCACTATTTCGATTTTTGCAGATGACACCAAGCTATGTAATATAGTTCAGTCTATGGAAGATGTTCGTGAATTGCAAGCAGATTTAAACAAACTAAGTGTTTGGGCATCCACTTGGCAAATGAAGTTTAATGTAGATAAATGTAAAGTTATGCATCTGGGTACCAACAATCTGCATGCATCATATGTCCTAGGGGGAGTTACACTGGCGGATTCACTTGTTGAGAAGGATCTGGGTGTACTTGTAAATCATAAACGAAATAACAGCATGCAGTGTCAATCAGCTGCTTCAAAGGCCAGCAGGATATTGTCGTGTATTAAAAGAGGCATGGACTCGCGGGACAGGGATGTAATATTGCCACTTTACAAAGTATTAGTGAGGCCTCATCTAGAATATGCAGTTCAGTTCTGGGCTCCAGTTCATAGAAAGGATGCCCTGGAGTTGGAAAAAATAAAAAGAAGAGCAACGAAGCTAATTAGGGGCATGGAGAATTAAGTTATGAGGAAAGATTAAAATAATTAAACCTATTTAGCCTTGAAAAAAGACGACTAAGGGGGGACATGATTCATTTATAGAAATATATTAATGGCACATACAAAAAATATGGTGAAATCCTGTTCCATGTAAAACCCCCTCAAAAAACAAGGGGGCACTCCCTCCGTCTGGAGAAAAAAAGGTTCAACCTGCAGAGGCGACAAGCCTTCTTTACTGTAAGAACTGTGAATCTATGGAATAGCCTACCGCAGGAGCTGGTCACAGCAGGGACAGTAGATGGCTTTAAAAAAGGGTTAGATAATTTCCTAGAACAGAACACATTATTATAATTCTTCACACATCAGGGTTTGCAGGTGCCTTATCTTTCCTGGCAAGCATACAATAAACTGTTCTATTAAGATGGGGGAGAAATACTCACATGCATATGTGACTATGTCTCCCTCTCCTATCTCACTCCATGTTCCTTCCTTCCAAGCCTCGTATGGGAACCAAGGTCAAAGATAGCTCAACTTAGAAACATAAAAACCTGTCTTAAAAGGAGTAAAGAATTTCTTATTCATCACTAAAGAAACAAGTTGGGGACTCCAGACAAGATAGCCACTGCACAAAATGAAATCATTTAACATTATTTTAATCACTTTCACACCCCTAAACCCCGTTATAGTTTTTTTTTAGCTCATGCTGCTTCCCGGCCACTTACTGATTATATGGTTGAGAGTTACGGAAACAGCGTAACTCGCTGAGCTACGCTGTTTCCGTAACTGCCATTCGCTACTTTTATCATATGTACACTCTTTATGTTTTTATGTATTTTCATCTCATGAAGTATTTGGCCATTGTTTTCTGTTGTCATAAAATTGCATTCTCTTTCTGCCTGTCAAATTTGCTCTATGACGTCAGACAGCAGTTCGATTTCTGTTGGTTCTTTTTTAAATAATTTGTATAATTGACTGCATTATATATGTTTTGTCCGTTTGTCCTGTATATTGAATGGCCTTATGAAGGTATTGGTAGAGCGTCGAAACACGCAACCCTAATAAAGCCGTTAACTTTGTACATTACTACCCTTTGACTTGTCTCTAATGTCAGCAGCACATTTTATGATTCATGTTTTTTTGCCTTAAAAATGTTCTATTGTCAGAAGGGAGGCTTTCTGAATGAGAAAAAGTCCTCAAAGTTATCCTCTACTGTGGAAATATTAAGGCAGTTTGTGATACCTTACAGGAGTCGGTTTCTTCTCTTCAGCCCGAATGGTCACAGGAGGTTTGTCCTGCTCACCTTGAGGTGGTCTATAAGTAGTGGAAACATCCTGACAAGAAGTTTTCTCAATTGTTATGAATCCCTTACCGGAAAATGTCTCTTCAAAGGGGTGTAAACGGCCAGTGGCGGACCCTCCAGATTCCCTCCTAGCCAAGACTACTACAATAGTTATGGCGGACGCAGCTTCATTCTGCGACCCCCTGGACAGACACGTTTAGTCTTTTTTTTTCAAGTCTTTTGAGGCGCCCAATTTTGATAGGAACTGGGTCAGCAGAGCTTCCACTGAATGGGCTAGACAACTCTGTCGCGGTCTCCTCTCCGGAGCTTCTCAGGAAAAGTTGGTTGATTTTTCCCATCACCTGTCTATTGCGACAAAGTATTTTATCTTTTGATGCTGCTCATCTGGTGGCTCATGCTTTGGCTTCTATCATCATTATCCACAGGACGGCCTGGCTGAAGTGTTTGTATGCGGACACAGCATCCAGGCTCTGCCTGAAGATGCACGCCTGCTCAATTCGGTTCCGGTGGGGGGCAAGCTTCTGCTCTTCATGGAGGTCTGGCTTTTCCACATCTTGGACGCCAGGGTTCAGGAAGTGGTATCCTCGGGACACAAAATCGAATTTACCAGTCTTCGTCCAGAGTGTTTCTTCTAGTTTTCTTTTCCCCAGTCACCTTCCAGAATGACCGCAAGAGATCTAAGGGGTTTTACTCTTAACATTTTGTCATGGCAAAAAAAGGACGGATTGGTTCGCTCCATCCTCTACCTCAAGCGTCTGAATGCATAAATCAAGAAACGCCATTTCCGCATGGAATCTCTCCTATCAGTCATTGCTTCCATGGAACAGAGGGAGTTTCTTTGCTCTGTGGACATCAAGAACATGTTCCTCCAGGTACCCATTTGCGCTTCCTATGTTTGCAGTCCCTCCTTATGTGGGTCTCCTGTTCGGACTGGCAACAGTCCAACAGTCCCATGGTTTTTCACCAAAATCCTGTCTGTGGTGATGGCGCTCCATCTGACCAGAGGAGTTTGTCACCCCTACCTGGTTGACATCTTTAACAAGTTCCCTATCAGGGAGGATAATGTGACTGGTCTCCAGATCACCCTGGATACCCTGACCCTATGTGGTTGGGTTGTCAACCGTTTCAATTCTTGTCTATCCCCCTCCCAGACTACTTTCCTGGGCGTGACATTCAACAGTCAGTTGGCAAGAGTGTTCCTTCCCCAGGAGAAGTTGTCAGTTCTTCAGACTCGGATACAATCCTTGCGGAAAGCCTCACCAACATCTCTCTGCCTTTGAATAAGATTTCACAACACCATGGTGTCCTCGATCAAAGCCATTCCCTTCAAACAGTTCCACATTCGCCCCCTTCAATGGGCAATCCTCTCCTGGGGGGAACTGCTTTTCAGACTCCTTGGATTGACGGATCCCTCTTCCCCTGCCTGTCCATTGTGCCCTCTAGTGTTGTTCTCTTCCCCTACCATACCGTGCGGTCACTCTTTCCTCCTGCTGAACTGGCAGATCCTTTTCACGGATGCAAGGCTCAAGGGGTGCGGGGGAACATTCCAGAACCTCATGGCACGGGCTCCCGGTCCCAACAGGGATCATCTCTGCCCATCAAGCTGCTGGTATTGACGGCCATTTTCATTTGCCTGCTGCACTGGACATCCTTCTGTATGGCCGAAGATTCTAACCTGGGCAGAGCGTCACGTACCTGGTCTGTCGACAGTGCACATCCCACTGGTCGACAACAAGGTTGCAGACTTCTGTTGAGAACAAGTGAATCCCGGAGAGTAATTTTTTCACCATGAGGTTTTCTACCAGATTTGCGCCAAGTGGGGCAGGCTGGACATAGGCTTAATAGCATCCACCTTCATTCTTAAGGTCCCCTGCTTCATCTCCCGTATCTAATGGGGAGAAAACAGTGATTGTGCCGGTTTTTTGGGGTTTCGTTTTTAAGGCGTTCATTGTATGGTAAAAACGACATGTTCACTTCATTCTATGGGTTGATATGATTACGGCGATTCCAAATTTCTATTTTTTTTATGTGTTACCACTTTTATAAATAAAAAACAATTTCTTAAAAAATTTAATTGTTTTGTGTCACCACATTTTGAGAACCATAACGTTTTTATTTTTTTGCCGATTGAGCGGTGTGATGACTTATTTTCTGCGGGGCAAGCTATAGCTATATTGGAGCTTTTTTGGGGTACATGCGACTTTTTGATCTCTTTCTATTCCATTTTTTTGTGAGCTACAGTGCCCAAAAAACAGCAATTTATTCATATTAAGTTTTTTGTTTTTATTACACCATTCACCGAGCGGGTTAAATAACGTTATATTGTAATAACTAGAAAGACGTATTCGGCACACAAGTTTCAAGATGATATGATCTTATTTTTTATTTTTATGGCAGTGGCTTGGTGCGACGCTTCGGTCACAATTTACGTTCATCAGGCACTGAGCCATGCTGGGGACTGCTCTATCTCGTAAACGGCGCTATTTAGTAAATGGCGGCTGACCGCTAGTATAGGCGATATATTGTAATAGTTCCGACTTTTATGAACGCGGAAAAAACAGTTATGTTAACTTTTATCTTTTTGTAACATTACTTTAGGGAAAAGTTTTTTTTTTTAAACTTTTAATATATATATTTTCTTACTACTGAAAACTTTTTTTAACTTTTTTTTACACTTTTTATTAGTCCCCCAATGGGAATTGAACCAGCAATCGGCGGACAAAAGGCAGTCCTGGGGGCCTTCATTAGACAATCCATTGGCACCCCACGATTGCATCGCGGGGGAGCCGATGGGCTGTCGGTGTGGGCCACTGCCCTCTTTCAAATGGATTAAATGCCACGGACGCTATTGACCACGGTATTTAAGTAGATAAACGGCCAGGAACAGCGTGATTGCTGTTTCTGGCCGTTAGTCCAGGGTGCCAGCTGTAATACACAGCTGATACCCGGGGCGTATTGAGCGGGCTCAGCACGTGAGCTCACTCCATACATCACCCCCCTCAGGGTTAGGTTAGATAAACAATTTTAGTATGCTAAATTCAAATATATGAAAAGGGAAAAGGACTCCTCATATATTTAACCCCTTCCCGACATTTGACATATCCATACGCTAAAGTAGTGTAGGGGAAGTTTGGAACGGGTTGACGGAGTGAACCCGCTCCATGCGATGCGGGTGTCAGCTGTATGTTACAGCCGACACTTCAGAGTAATGAGCGGGATCACGCTCGAACACGATCCCGCTAGTTTAACTCATTAAATGCCGCGGTCAATAGTGACCGCAGCATTTTAATCGTTAGAAAGAGAGGGGCGACCCCCTCTAATAGCTTATCGCATCCCCCGCAATGCAATCGCGGGGGGCGATGGTTGCTATGGCTGCCTGGGGGCCTAATGAAGGCCCCCAGGTCCGCCATTTTTTTTGCTCCTATTAAGCGCTGCCTCCGGCAGGGCTTAATAGAAGCCTGTCAGAAAAACGATATACTGCAATACATTAGTATTGCAGTATATAGTGCAGGGATCTAACGATCGCTGGTTGAAGTCCCCTAGGGGGACTAATAAAAAAAAGTCAAAATTAGTAAAATAAAGTTTTATTTAATGTAAAAAAATATATATATATATATTAAAAGTTAAAAAAAAACAAATTTTCCCCCTAGAGCATAGTAAAAAAATAAATAAACATAATTGCCATCGCCGCATCTGTAAAAGTCTGAACTATTACAATATATCATTATTTAACCCGCATGGTGTACGCCGGAAAAAAAATAATTTAAACGCCAGATTCTCTATTGTTTGGTCACCTCATCTCCCACAAAAAATGAAATAAAAAGTGATCAAAATTTTGCATGTACCCCAAAATGGTATCATTAAAAACTACAGCTTATCCCGCAAAAAATAAGCCCTCATGCCACTTAATCGACGGAAAAATAAAACAAGTAATGGTTCTCAGAATTTGGCGACACAAAATTAATTTTATTTTTTACACTTAGGTTTTTACTTGTAAAAGTAGTAAAATATAGAAAAAACTATATATATTTGGTATTGACGTAATCGTATTGACCCACAGAATAAAGTTAACATGTTGTTTTAATTACACAGTGAATTCCATAAAAATGAAGCGCAAAAAACAATGGAGGAATCGCTGTTTTTTTTCATTTTCTACCCCACAAATATTTTTTTCCCCGTTTCCTAGTACATTATATGGCACAATAAATGGTGCTACGAAAAACTACAACTCATCCCGCAAAAATCAAGCCCTCATAGGACTATATCGATGGAAAAATAAAAAACTTATGGCTTTTGGAAGGTGGGGAGGAGAAAATGAAAATCTGAAAAAGTGTTGCGGAGGGAAGGGGTTAATCTATAGTGACACATTCTGGTCTGAAAGTTGATTGTACAGAACAGAGACACGTACCAAAATAAGCTCATTCCTGAATTCCCTCAATCTTCCTGCCCTTTGTTCAGCAGGAATGTGACAAATTGTTGAGGCCTATCTCGTCTCAAGATTTCTCAGGAAATCTGACAATTATTGTCTTTATTTGCCATTATGCCCATGACAAGGAGCCCGAGACCGTATAACCTTCCGATTAGCTATTATAAAAAGTTACTTCCTACTCTTCTTCCATATATGACAAACTGGTGCTCGGCATTCCTAACTGGGCAGCCTCTTTCCAGGCAGGCTCTAGAGCAGGGGTCCTCAACTAGCCCCTCCCAAGAGGCCCCCCAGAGGACTTGGCATACTTCTTGCTTGGACGAGGAAAAGGCAGGACAGAACATGGCTAAAGAGAATCAGATAAATCTTGGCACGAGATACAACAGGTACAGGATCTTCCAGACTGGAATCCAAAATTAGAGTATAGAAAAAGACACCGGTTTCACCATTTTTATTGACTGAGGACAATGCCATAGGTGAGGCAAGAACTTGCATGTGCGTCTTGGAGCTGGAGGAATACTGGTGAAGCAGCCAATCAGTAGACCAATCAAGCTTAGAATTGGGCAGGCAGGTGAGGTTGATGGTAGGAGAAAGGAGGCATCCTCTTGTTTCTTAGACTGAAAGACTACCTAGACATTAGAAATCTGTGGCATTGTGAAACCTTTCGATGGGTTACTGATAACTGCTGCCACACAGGGAAAGAGACGATAATTCTCCTTTTATTTAGCACACCTTCCAAGGCTGACATTCATTTGGCAAGTCTTGAGATCACCACCACAGTGCTGCAGAGCAGGTTCTGGCTCCATTAGGTCCAGTCACAAGACAAGATGATTTAGGGCCATTGTTGGTAGCACAATCATGAGATGCTGCGGGGGGTATAACTCATAATAATTTAGGAGAGAGGTCAATCCAGCCTAACATAATTTTACCTTTCTGCTTTGGCCAGAAAGCTCTACCGGCCTGGTAGGATGGAAAGGGCAGTATTGTCGTAGATGACCCCTCTGACCATGGTAAAGGCACAGACCTTAAGATCTTCTGAACTGCACAGAAGGAGTTAATAAACACAAGTTGTAGCAGCAGGGTGATGTAACATACCCACGGAAGTCAGGATAGCATGACACTGAAACTCAGGAAAGCTCCGGGATCAGATGGCGTCCTGTCAGTAACACCAGCAGCGCACGCTGATTACCTAGCAACACAGTGCGACCTCCGAGAGGTTGCAAGAGAACGCAGCTGGAGCGCTGAGTAACAGTGCTGTTTGTGACGGAATCCATGAAGGTAAAAATAAATATACTTTTTGAGACTGTAAACATTTCAATTCCTTTCACAACAAAATGGGTAAGGTGGCAAGTGGAAGTTTTAAAAAGTAGTAAAAGGAAGAGGTTTCTTGTTTAAATAAACAATGACACCAGAGGAGTTGTAGGAAGAACATTTTGAAGAGAACTGGAATACTGTTTCTTCCAAAACTTGATTAATAAGGACTCTAGAACTATGTACCGTTCATAAAAAAATCCTCCTACAAACTTTAAAACTGCTCAGTTAGATCTGGAGTTAGAGCTACCTCAGAAAAGGGTAGTCCCTGTTCTCAGAAATCAATGGGGTCATGGTTATTACTCAGCAGTATTTTTAATCTCAAAGCTGAATGTATTAAACTTGGCTGATAATAAACTTCAAAAATCTGAACAAGCTAGTCGATTACAAAAGGTTCAAAATTGAAACTATAAAGTCCACAGTAAGGCCTCATTTACACGAGCGTGTGCGTTTTGCGCACGCAAAAAAACGCTGCGTTTTGCGTGCGCAAAAGGCAATTGACAGCTCCGTGTGTCATCCGTGTATGATGCGCGGCTGCGTGATTTTCGCGCAGCCGCCATCATAGAGATGAGGTAGTCGACGCCCGTCACTGTCCAAGGTGCTGAAAGAGCTAACTGATCGGCAGTAACTCTTTCAGCACCCTCGACAGTGAATGCCGATCACAATCTACACCAACCTGTGAATAAAAAAAGACGTTCACACTTACCATGAACTGCCTGCTTCCTCCAGTCCGGTCTCCCGGCCGTTGCCTTGGTGACGCGTCCCTCTCTTGTCATCCGGCCCCACCTCCCAGGATGACGCGGCAGGCCATGAGACCGCTGCAGCCTGTGATTGGCTGCAGCCTGTGCTTGGCCTGTGATTGGCTGCAGCTGTCACTTGGCCTGAATTGTCATCCCGGGAGGTCGGACTGGAGGAAGAAGCCGGGAGTTATCGGTAAGTCAGAACTTCTTTTTTTTTTTACACGTATATGTATATTGTGATCGAAAGTCACTGTCCATGGTGCTGAAACAGTTTAAGTCTTTCAGCACCGTGGGCAGTGACTGTCTCCTGACGTCGCGTACCCGAACATTTTTTGCCGGGTTCGGTTAAAACGAGTTCGGCCGAACCCGGTGAAGTTCGGTGCGCTCATCTCTAATTTGACACTCCGTTTGGATGTTTGTAACCAGAAAAGCACGTGGTGCTTTTCTGTTTACATTCATCCTTTTGACAGCTCTTGCGTGATTTTCGCGCATGCAACGCAGGACCGTCAGTGTGGCATGCATTGTTTTCACGCACCCATTGAAGTCAATGGGTGCGTGTTGCGTGAAAAACGCAAGAATATAGAACATGTCGTGAGTTTTACGCAACGCACTCACGCTGCGCAAAATTCACGCATCGTCTAAACAGCCCCATAGACTATTATAGGTGCGTACGACACGCGTGAAAAGCACGCGCGTCGCACGCGCGTATAATACGCTCGTGTAAATGAGGCCTAAACCTGTTTCAGGTTTTATGTCATCATTAACTCTTCGAAATGCATATTACCACATCCCAATTTGGATACAGCACCAAAGGTTGGCGGTCTTTATAAAGAGCGACGTTCCCCACTTTCAGTTTAAGGGTATGTTCACACGGCAGCGTCCGTAACGACTGAAATTATGGGGCTGTTTTCAGGAGAAAACAGCCCCGTCATTTCAGCCGTAATGGCATGTGCAGGCGCTTGAATGCCGCGTCCATTACGGACGTAACTGGAGCTGGTTTTCATTGGAGTCCATGGAAAACGGCTCCATTTACATCTGAAGAAGTGACATGACACTTCTTTGGCACGGGCGTCTATTTAAGTTCTCAGTAAGTAGGAACTTCTATTTTTTTTACAGGTTGATGTATATTGTGATCGGTAGTCACTGTCCAGGGTGCAGAAACAGTTACTGCCGATTTTCCGTCCGGATTTGTGGGCAGAAAATCCGCTTTGGAAGACTGTTGCAGACTGTCTCATCCACATACTGCTGAACATTTTCTGCACCGAAATCAGAGCATGCCCGCAGCATACTCACTCTGTTCTGGATGCTCCCTGCGGATTCTCAGTAGAGAAAGAGAGAAGAAATGTATCTGTTGTAGGATTTCTTTTTGGGCCTGTCAGGTTCCAGATTAGCTGTCTATACAAATGCATTTAAGGTCTCTTGAAAATCAGTAGAGTCAAGCAAATCTTTTTTTAATTGATAGGATTTAGAAGCGATTTTAAAAGTAGTATCACTATCTAAAAGAGAATCTGTCAGCAGTTTTGAGGCTTTAAAACTGCTGACAGCGTTATAGGGGAGAGCTTTGAAAACACATGCTTTTTATTCAAGTTTGCAAATAAGATGGGAAATTGATGTGCGAGTGCTTCTGCACTGCGTGCTGCCAGCCACGCCCCTCTGCTGTGACTGACGGCTCTGGCCGTTTCCTGATGGAGCCATCACTCAGAGCAGAGAGTGGCACTTGTGACCGTCATGTTGGGGGAATTAAATGTTGGTTTTTCGGTCATGCAACTTGCATGACCGAGTCAAAAAAAAACGGCCCGTCGGAACAGAACGGCGTTTTTCCCATTGAAATCAATGGGCAGATGTTTGGAGGCGTTCTGCTTCCGATTTTTCGGCCATTTTTCGGGCGTTTACGGCCCGAAAAACAGCCAAAAATAGGCCGAGTGAACATACCCTTAGAGTATTTTCACATGCAGCAGATTTATTTAAGATTTTTATCTAAATTGAACATATTTTCTGTTGCAGATATTTCTGCAATAAATCTGCCGCGTGTCGACATATCCTGATGTATGATGTACGGTGTACGGGCACATAGACTCTCTATTGAGCCCGTACACCGCTACATCAATTTCTGGAAAAAGTCTAACAGAAACTAAGCGGCTCAGCACTCACATGTGAACGCTTCTGCCGCTTCGTTTTAGCGATTGGTGGGGGTCTCGATGCTCGGACCCCCGCCAATCAAAACTTCTGACATGTCACTATGATATGTCAGAAGTTTGTTGAATGTTAAGTTACCCTTTAAAATCATAGGGGTATGCCGTGGCAGAGTGCATTAGTTGTGGCTACTAAAGAGGGACACAATTGGCCCTGGTAGGGCACCCAGCACTTGCATCTTTAATCCTACGCTTGCTGACTTAACCGTGAGTCTTAAAAAGATAAAAATAATGCACTGTATATGGTTTGCTTGCATAACACATACCTGTTCATCAAATCTAACTAAGGCCCCATGCACACGATCGTATTTTTCATCAGTAAATATGGAAAGCAATTACTGGCAGTAATTATGGACCCATTAATTTCTATGAGCCACGAACACCTTTGGCCTCATGCACACGATCGTTGTGGTGTGCACGGGCCGTCACTTGTCACCTGCAGCCGTCAGCAAATCGCGGGCTGTGCACATGGCCGCGTGCATTTATTTCTATGAGCTTGGACCGCAAAACACGGCCGTAATAAGACGTCTGTTCTTTTTGCAGTACAGGCTCCTGGGCAATGCACGGACCGTGGAAACCACGGTCGTGTGCATGGGCCCATTGAAATTAATGGGGCCGCAATTCACCCGCAGATTTGCGGGTGAATTGCGGCCGCAAAAATACGTTCGTGTGCTTGGAGCCTTTCAGTATTTTTACTGATGGGTGTCTGTGCTGAAAAAATTATAGAACCTGTCCTATTCTTGTCAGTAATTACGGCAAGGACTCTCCCATAGAAATCTATGGGAGCTTCCGTAAATACGGATGTTATACGGATATGCATCCGTATACCATCCGTATTTACGGAAGTGTTGCTATGCAACATGCTGATGACATCATTTGCATCCTCCCTCTTTTTTTACGGATCCGTATATACGGATGAAATAAGGATGCCTACAGATCCGTATTTACGGACAGTATTTCGGGATAGATGAAAATACGGTCGTGTGCATGGGGCCTAACAATGTCTTCCAGTGAAATGCTTAGCGCAGGCACAGAAGCTGCCTAGCATGCATGTCCCTCCGTTCTTACAGCAGTGTTTGTCCAGTATGATGGCTGTAAAGAAAGGAAACATTAAGGCCTCATGCACATGACCATAGCCATGTGCACGGCTGTGATTTTCGGGTCGGCCGGCCAAGGAGTGTCAGCCGCGAGCCGCCAGCAAATCACGGGCCATGCACATGGCCGCGGCCATTATTTTCAATGAGCCTGGACCGCAGAACACGGCCGTAATAAGGCATGCCCGTTCTTACTGCTCCCGGGCCATGCACGGACCGTGAAAACCACGGTCGTGTGCATGGCCCCATAGGAATGAATGGGGCCGCAATTCTCCCGTGGATTTTCAGGGGAATTGCGGCCGCAAAAGCACGTTCGTGTGCATGGGGCCTAACATGATGCATATATTATTTAAAAGTTCCTACCAAACACGTATGTAGGTGGCCAAGAAAACAAGGAATTCGTACACTTCATCCTCCATTACCTATCAGTTATTCTATTAAATCTATCATTATCTCTTTTAGGTTAAATTCAATAGTAATGTGAATTTGTCATCACTTTAGTTAAGTCGCAAATTTCAAACCAATCAGAACGATGTTTTTATATCTGTTTCATCGGCTTGATTCCACCATTTACACACGCAAATATTTTAAGATAGAACCAATTTCAGGCTGGGTTCACACGACCTATTTTCAGACGTAAACGAGGCGTATTATGCCTCGTTTTACGTCTGAAAATAGGGCTACAATACGTCGGCAAACATCTGCCCATTCATTTGAATGGGTTTGCCGACGTACTGTGCAGACAACCTGTCATTTACGCGTCGTCGTTTGACAGCTGTCAAACGACGACGCGTAAAAATACAGCCTCGGCAAAAGAAGTGCAGGGCACTTCTTTCAGACGTAATTTGAGCCGTTCTTCATTGAACTCAATGAAGCACAGCTCAAAATTTACGCTGTCAGAGAAGCCTCGCAAAATGCGAGGAGCAGCATTTACATCTGAAACGAGGCAGCTGTTTTCTCCTGAAAACAGTCTGTCTTTTCAGACGTAAAAGCCTGCTACCGTGTGCACATACCCTTAGTTTTCCTCATCCGATTTGATTTTGATAAAAAATAAAAAAAACACTACAATCATGGTGATAGTGATAATTTCTGAGCGTGACAGATCAGTCTCCTGGCAGACCAGACAGAATTAAATCTGACCAATTAGCCAGTTACACATATTCATTTAGATTTATAATGCTCTGATGGGTTGGAAATTGGACAGAAATCTGTATGTGTAAAGGCACAGTGGATATTGCAATCAAAATGCAAGCATGAACCCATCCTAAAACAATTACATCCCTTTCAACTGAATGGTCAAGTGAGTGTAATGACGGGGTAGGGAAACAGACAAGTGAGCCCTAATCTACACGCCACTCAGTCCCTGCCTACTTGCAACGACCCGCCCTAGGCGACGGGGTACAACTGGGCGACGGTCCCTACACTCAATAGGTGCACGACAGACAAACAGACAAGGGTACAAAGAAGCCAGGGAGAATGGGGAAGTTGCCCACGGGAACACCGTGAGCAACAAGCGAGGTGAACGAGCCGAGTCAAACCAGGAGATGAGCGAGGTACAAAAACGCAGAGCAGAAGAGTGGTCAGAAAAGCCAAGGTCAATCACAAGCAGAGGATCAGTAGTTCAAGAAGCTGCAGCAGGGCCAGGAAACAAACAGAAAATAATCACAAGCAAAGGAGGAACAGGAAAGGCAGGTATAAATAGACAGAGGGCGGGAGCTAGCTCCGTCTGGCCAGGTTGTGATAGGCTCTCCCACTCCTAAGCCTGCCATCCTGGGTGGTGGAAGATGGAGTCAGTCTCACAGACATAGAAGCAGGTGCAGACTGATTACCTATGGGCGTCGACACAGAAGTTGTGTCTGGCAGATCCTTTACAGTAAGACTGTTTGACCAGCTGCACAGCAACGTTCTTGTAAAAAGTTGCAGAGCCCGCTACATGATACCACTGGGTGAATCAGCAAAAAGGGGCTCTCATGGTCTTCCTTCTGAGATGCGTTATTCATACCACTAGATTACTGTTATTAGGGCATCTTATATAACATAATCTACGTATAACTTTTATTCTCCAAGTAAGAATCAGGTGCAAATGAATAAAACATTATTAGAGAGGGTCTAGCAGGAACCTGTTTTAGGCCTTCTTCACACATTTTCTCAGCATCAAGTGTTTTTTGTGGTATTCTTTATAACATGTGTTTTTTTGGTCATTTTCTAGTTTTATAGAGACGACTGGGAAAAACGCTACGTTTTGAAAAAAACTTCACTGTCCAAAAAAATGCAACAAAAGACCACCAAAAGCCACAAACAAAAACGCGTTGTTTGTAATATATTTTGTATTATAGTCTTTAATGTAATATCTGGCCGCAGCGCTTTTGGCCTAGAATAAATGTGGTGTTTTTCTGAAAAACTCTGTGTCAAACCAGCTTTAGGTCTTATGGACACAGTAGTGCACTAAGGCCATACAACCGCATAGACTCCATCAGGTGGCATAGGTGTGGAAATATTATCCCCTAGACAGAGGCGTAGCTAGGTTCTCCAGCACTCGGGGCAAAGATTCAGTTTGGCGACAACCTCTTTCCCGACATCTCCTTCCCCCTCGCCGCGTTTTTATTTTCTTTACCAATCAATGACGTGTCATTTCATTTCCACATTTCTTTTTATGTAACTCAAGCATAAAAACATTTGTACATTTTACAAGCAATATAGTTCTATACACAACACCAGAACCAAGCTCAGTACATATATAGAGCACCAGAACCAAGCTCAGTAAATATATACAGCACCAGAACAATGCTCAATACATAAATACAACACCAGCACAAATACAGCTGAATTTAGTGCAACCCCTGCCGTATAGGTATGTATGGCGTAAAACTACAGCTCTCAGCATGGCCCGAACAATGGTAAGGACATGCTGGGAGATGCTGTTTCACAAGAAATAAATAATATCATAATCATACCACCATCATCTCGCTGCAGATCATAGAGTGACTAAAGTGCTGATTAGAGGCAGAATAAACATTTACATTAAGTGACTCACCGGTGACGTCTCAGATTCTAGTTCTTTTTCTCCATCCGGTCCAGACCTCTATGATGACTTCTCTCTGTCACAGACCATTTCTGCAGTTTGCCGCTCAGATGTCTTCAGCTTCTGACTTTTCCAACATTTCTACACCTATAAATAAAGATAAAGTTCTCATTATACCACACACTATGCCCCTAAATATAATAGCGCCATACACTGCATCTCCAATTATAATAGCACCATACACTGTGTCTCACACACACACCGTGCCCCCTATAGATAGTGCCTGCCATAGAGCCCACTGTAGATAGTGCCCACACATAGCCCACCCCTGTATATAGTGTCCCACAAATAGCTCCCCCTATAGTGCTCCACAGATAGCCCACCCCTGTATATAGCCCCCTGTAGGTATAGCCCACCCCTGTATATAGTGCTCCACATATAGTCCACCCCTGTATATAGCACTCCACATATAGTCCACCCGTGTATATAGTGCTCCACAGATAGTCCACCCCTGTATATAGCCCCCTTGTAAATATAGCCCACCCCTGTATATCATGCTCCATAGAAAGACCACCCCTGTATATAGCACCCCTGCAGATATAGCCCACCCCTTTATATGGTGCTCCATAGATAGCCCACCCCAGTATATAGCCCCCCATGTAGATAGAGCCCCCCCTGTAGATAAAGCCCCCCTGTAGATAAAGTCCACCCCAGTTTAGACCCCTGTAGATAGAGCCCCCCGTAGATAAAGCCCCCTGTAGATAAAGCTCCCCATAGATAAAGCTCCCCTGTAGATAAAGCCCCCCTGTAGATAAAGCCACCCCCGTAGATAAAGCCCCCTGTAGATAAAGCCCCCTGTAGATAAAGTCACCCTCGTCGATAAAGCCCCCCCCTGTAGATAAAGCCCCCCTGTAGATAAAGCCACACACTTTTTTATTACAATAAAATAACAAACTATTCAAACTCACCTTAATCTCATTCCCACGCCGTCCGGCAGCAATGGAGACCTGCTCTCTTCTGCGCAGGTCTCCTGGGGTTGAACGAAGCGTCTATGAAAGGTGCTGATTGGCTGGGCAGAATGACTTTCCCTGTCAGTCAGTGCCTTTCAACGACGAGAGTGAAGCGCTGAATGGCCGGGCACGGAACGTACCCGGCCATTCATTGTTTCTAATTGTACCTGTTGTACCTGTGTCCTATAGACGCAGGTACAATTATAGTGCAGGAGGGGGTGGCGTTGGCGCCCCCCTCTAAGTTGCGCCCGGGGCACATGCCCCGCCTGCCCCTCCCTAGCTGTAGATTTTATCTCCTATCATACGGATGAAAATGTGCAATTTTTTTAAAGATATCTGCACCTTTTAACAAATTTGCCACAAATCACTCCAACTATCTTCTTTTTGACTAGCATAAAAAAAATTATATTCTTGGTAAATGTGGGCCATTCTGCTCTGGGCAGATGAAGCAATGATAAAGGTATTTGGGCACGGTACCAGAAGACAAGTTTGGAATAAACCAAAGGTGGCATTTTACCAGATATATATGTGTTAAAAAATAAGCTTTTCAATAAACTAATAATATAGTGTGCATTATGTTAAAATAATAGTTTGGATCTTTTTTCAAGATGCATTTTCAAGTTAAAAACCATCTGAGAATAAAAAAAGATTAAACTGCCTATTTCACAATGTAGAGTATGCCTAGTCAATTATTAGAGCAGAGCACCCAGAATACCAAAGAGCAGATGTTTCATATTGCATGTAAAAGAAAGACATTAGGTTCAAATTAATGCAAATTACATATTGAAATTTACTATCATGTGCTTGATGTACAGATGTTCATGTACAGATAAATAAAATCCGATATGTAACCTTCACAATAGAACAAAGAAAGAAAAAAAGATATAAAAAAATAAAGAAAAAAATGCGGTGGGCATAACAGCTATACAGACAGTGTCAAGGTCCTATACAGAAATCAGTACACAGTGAGATACAGTATTGAATCAAGTTTTTAAGACATATGGTCAAACAAGAAAAAGAACCAGCGCAGTACAACAGGATATAAAATAAATCCAAATAATGATGTAAGTTAATTGATATACAAGGTTTTGAAGATGAATATCTAAGCATAACACTCAAAACATGGTAGGTTTAGAGAATCCTGGTGTAGATAATGCCTGCAAATGCAGCTGAGCTGGAGCATAAAAGAAACCCAGACAGGACCGGTCACACACCACCGCCGCGCTCCCGACGCGCGTTTCGACATAGCTTCGCCAGGGAGCATAGTTGCAGTTCTGCAGCACGGCCGCTATGCAGTAGTCGGAGCCTTCTGCATCCGGCACCGAACACTGCATAACATCAGGTGCCTGGAGGCAGCCGGAACAACTGATCTGTGCGGGGTCCGGGTGTCCGTCCCCAAACGATCATATACTGATCTGTGGATAGGTCATCAGTATGAAAAATAGTCCCGTGGCCAGACAACCCCTTTAAGTGTATTTAGTGACTGAGGATAATCATATCTACACATATGCTATTGCTTGCAGGTAGTCTCCTGCATCTTTTTCTGTAATTTCACAAAAAGAAAACCAGTATTTTGCAGTGATTTAGCTGTAGTTGCGACCGCTACTTCTGAATATACCCTTACTCATAATGTATGCCAACTTGTGACAGTTAGCGATGTTTCCTAGACACATAGAAACAGCACAATGTAGGTCAGAAACCAATCTGGCAAATGGCTGATGTAACTCTGTCTAGGATATGTTTGTCACCTTAAAAAGACTAACAAAAGGCCAGGCAGACACTGGGTACTCTGATGGAACTCTGCCAGATATTTCTTAGAGCACAATATTTCTACAGGAGCCTTCATCACACACAGACAGCGGAATCTCCAACTCCTGCTGTAGTCGAGAGTCTATATACCTTTGGTGATGACCTACTACTCTGGGTAGTAGGTCACCACCAAAGGTACTGTATATAGACTCTCGACTACAGCGGGGGTTTGAGATTCCACTGTCTGTGTGTGCTGAAGACTCCCAGGAAGCTAACTACTATTTATTTTTCTTAAATAAACATTTTTTTTTACCATTGTGTGTATGTATCCTTTAAATCCTGCAATTTTTGTAGCCCCTTGCGTTACAATGCCTTTATATTCAAAATTATAGTTGACTAGTTAAAAAAAAAAAGAGATAGTATGTAAACAGACACTGCCCGGGTGCATGGCAAAAGGACACTCTATTGTTATATGTTTGGTCCACATATGTATATTTTCGGTATACACACAGGGAGCATTTTGTGGCATATAAGCCAAGCGTGCACGGTAAACACTGTGTCCATAGTCGAACATCATATCCAGAGTTTTTTTTCCAAAAGAGGTGATTCAATGATCCAAATGTTTGTAAATATTTTTTTTTTTATAGTGAAATACTCAAAGAGCACAATTATAAATACTACTTATTCTTTTGCTAGCAAACCCGTGTAACGGGTTTTCTATACTTGTAGTAATATAACAGTGTAAAAAAACAGCCTGTCGGAACAGAACGCCGTTTTCCCATTGAAATCAATGAGCAGATGTTTGGAGGCGTTCTGCTTCCGATTTTTCGGCCGTTTACCTGCCGAAAATAAGCCGCGTGAACATACCCTTAGGCTGAGTTCACACGCGGCGGATTTGCTGCATGAAAACACACCGCGTATCCGCCCTGTGCGTCGCAGAGAATTCCGGCCGAAAAACCGCACCAAACTGGTGCAGTTTTTTGCTCAGATTGTCCGCTGGGGATAACGTTTCATCCCAGGAGACCGCTGCAGTCTGTGGATGGCTGCAGTGGCGGTCACATGGGATGAAGCGTCATCACAGGTGTCCAAGGAAGAAACACAGACTTCTGGGTAAGTAATATATATATATTTATATATATATATATTTATATTTTTTTCTATGTCCCGTTTTTTGCAGTGGAATCTATGCGAATCCGCCTAAAAAAAACAAAAATGCAACAACTGCTATTTGTTGTGGCTTTTACCTCCCCATCGAGTTCAATGGAGAAAAACCGCAACAAATAAGCAGCGTTTACACAAATACTATTGACATGCTGCAGAATAAAATTCTGCACCTCATATAAATTTCTGAGCGTGTTTTTTTGCTCTGTATTTACGCAGCGTGTGGATGAGATTTGTTATATCGCATCTACAGTATAAATAATTTATATTCCTAGCTTTATTTAAAATGTAATAATTCCTGGGATAAGGAAAAATCAAAATGGTCTGAAATCCTCCTGTTAAAAAGGTCAATATTAATTATATAATTCTCTCAAAACCGGATTTAAATAAAAAAATATCCTCCCAAACTAATTCAGCCTCATTAATATTGGTGTATCGGATCTGTATTTAACTGTCCATGTTTCGGATGTTAAACCCAAACCCCTCACGATTCTACTAAACCAAACATACAACACCATAATCATCTATCTACCTTGTTGGCATTCTCTTTTTCCAGTTTTGTAAAAAAAAAAATCCTGCACCTTATACTGTATAACACCAACATATTTCGGAATTCTGTACAGAGATTGTTACCATTCACATCAGTCAAATCTAACTTACTAAGTTTAGCATCTGCTATTTCCTTTGTCAAAAGCCCTCAGGTCTAAATAAAGTAACTTAATAAAATTAGTAACATTCAAAATGCAGGACTAAGGCTTTGTTCACATCTGTGTCAGGGCTCCGTTCTGACGTTCCGTCAGAACGGAAACCATAGCTTTCCGTTTGCATCACCATTGATTTCAATGGTGGCGGATCCGGTGCAAATGGTTTCCGTCTTGACAGAATCAATACCGCAGTCAACTGCACTATTTATTCTGTCAAAACGACGGAATCCTTACACAACGGTGAAAGTGGAAACCATTTACACCGGATCTGTCACCATTGAAATCAGTGGTGATGCAAACGGAAACCTATGGTTTCTGTTTGTTTCAGTCAGGGCTCCGTTTGTTTCAGTCAGGTCTCCGTTCTGACGGAAAGCTCAGACGGAACATCAGAACGGAGCCTAAGACACCACAGAAAGTAGTCCTGAGAGAACAAATAACTGATCTATGCCGGTGTTGCCTAATCGTTTCTACGCTTAGTAGTCATAGACGTTTGAACGAAGTACCCCCAAAGCTGCGTTCCATTGCAATCTCAGGCAAATGTACTCAGCTGGCAGCATTTTACAGTGCAAACTCATGACTAAATCAATCATAAATAATTAAATACAGAAGGTGTAAAAGCAACACAAGAGGAAGTTGATGTCACTCGGTCAATGTGGAGGTTCAGTTCCCCCAAATTATTTCACCGTACAATGTCTACTTAGTACCCCAATACATTGCTCAATTAATACTCATACAATTATTAATCAATCAATGCTCCCATTCAGTAAATGTTGTATGTTGCCAATGCTCATTTAATGCCAATATCCACAGTACAATAAATGCGGCTATTTAGTGGTCAATTAATGTTGCTACACACAGTAAAATGAATGCGGCTGCACACAGTACAATTAATTTAGCCACCCAACCCCTGTACAATTAATGTTACCACCTATTTAGAATACAATAAATGTCACCAGGACCACACTATCCATGGCAATGCTTTTACCTAAATGCAGGGGGCGGTAAATCAATAAAACAAAAATGCCAACTCCTGTATATTGTAACATGTTGCAGTTTTGCTGTGATTTACGCAAATTGCAGCAAAAACATTGTAAATTTACCATGATTGGTACAGTACCGCATTGTTTTTGATGCGGTTCCACGTAAGCTGTAGCAAAACTGCAACATTTTTAGGCTGGATCCACACAAGCGTGTGCTTTTTGCGCACACAAAAAACGTGGCGTTTTGCCTGCGCAAAAGGCACTTAACAGCTCCGTGTATCAGCCCTGTATGATGCGCGACTGCGTGCTTTTCGCGGAGCCGCCATCATTATGACACTCCATTTGGATGTTTGTAAATAGAAAAGCACGTGGTGCTTTTCTGTTTTCATTCATCCTTTTCACTGCTGTTGTGCGAACCTCACTTGTCCCACGGAAGTGCTTCCGTGTGACATGCGTGGTTTTCACGCACCCATTGACTTCAATGGGTGCGTGATGCGCGAAAAACGCAGAAAGAACGGACATGTCATGACTTTTACGCAGCGGACTCACACTGCGTAAAAATCACGCAACTGTCTGCACAGCCCCATAGACTATTATAGGTCCGTGCGTCGCGCGTGTTGCACGGACGTATATCACGTTCATCTGAATAAGCCCTTACCATGATTTTGTACAAATCGCAGCAGTACTCCCACTAGAAAGAGTGCAGGAACTTTTGTGACATCATGGTCACATGGCCAAAGGTCCTGCACCCAGGCACCGCAGAGAAGGAAGACGTTAAGTAGTGTATGAGCATAGTGTCTGTGTATATCTGCAGTAGTATAGTATGTGTGTGTGGTAAATAGAGGGGCCTGATTTATTTAAGGGGTCTGAAATTATTTAGGGGTCTGATCTCGTGTCTGATTTAAATTAGCGGGTCTGCATTTATTTAGATGTCTAATTGAATTTATGGATTCTGGTCTAGGGTGTTATTCAATTTAGCTGGTCTAATTGAATTAAGGTGTCCAGTCTGGGGTTTGATTTAATTTAGGGGGTCTGAATGGATTTATGGGGTCTGGTCTGAGATCTGAATTAATTTAGGTGGTCTGAGGTTTTAATTAATATAGGGGCATGGTCTACAGTGTGAATTCATTTAGGGGTTTGGTTGGAGATTTGAATTTATTTAGGGGTCTGGGGTCTGAAATAATGTAAGGATCTGGTTTGGGGTCTGAAATAATTTAGGGGTCTGGTCTGGGGTTTGAATTAGTCTAAGTGTCTTGTTTGGGGTTTGATGCCTCCATACCCCCAACCTGCATGTTCTAGTTATGTGGCTGATAGTATGTGTGGTACTAGCACTTTATAGTTACATCCCTTGGGATAGGGGTGTGGTTCCACCTTCTCCTCGATTCTACCAAAAGAGTTGTTGAAATAGAAGCCAGCTCACAGAACCAAGGAGAAGCAGGACCCCTACCTGAATTACAAAGGACAAGCCTGTTTTCTTTTTTTTCGGATTCATATCTGTCTAAGGCTGTTTCATATTAGATCAAAATAAAGCTGGTTCCTACCTACTCTGTGTTCATTTTGTAGGCCTAGATCCATGAAAGAGGTGAGTCTCCTATCATGCATGTATAATGTTTAGTGTAGGGAGGTCGTCTTATCGTGGCCGGTGGTCTCTAACAATTTGAACAAAATGTGCGCTATGAACCTCACAGTTATAAGCATAGTAAATATAGCAGTAATGACAATTAAATTAATCCATATATTAATTGTTTGCATATATCTTGCTGAATCTTTGTGTTTGTAAGCCTGTTTATTTTTACACAATCCAGTGAGATGACATCATCAAGCCTCGAGGGAACGGCGACAGGTGGGATTCAAGAGCACTTAAAGAGGCTCTGTCACCAGATTTTGCAACCCCTATCTGCTATTGCAGCAGATAGGCGCTGCAATGTAGATTACAGTAACGTTTTTATTTTTAAAAAACGAGCATTTTTGGCCAAGTTATGACCATTTTTGTAGTTATACAAATGAGGCTTGCAAAAGTCCAAGTGGGTGTGTTTAAAAGTAAAAGTCCAAGTGGGCGTGTATTATGTGCGTACATCGGGGCGTTTTTAATACTTTTACTAGCTGGGCGCTCTGACGAGAAGTATCATCCACTTCTCTTCAGAACGCCCAGCTTCTGCCAGATCACGCTGTGACGTCACTCACAGGTCCTGCATCGTGTCAGACGAGCGAGGACACATCGGCACCAGAGGCTTCAGTTGATTCTGCAGCAGCATCGGCGTTAGCAGGTAAGTCGATGTAGCTACTTACCTGCAAACGCTGATGCTGCTGCAGAATCAACTGTAGCCTCTGGTGCCGATGTGTCCTCGCTCGTCTGACACGATGCAGGACCTGTGAGTGACGTCACAGCGTGATCTGGCAGAAGCTAGGCGTTCTGAAGAGAAGTGGATGATACTTCTCATCAGAACGCCCAGCTAGTAAAAGTATTAAAAACGCCCCGATGTACGCACATAATACACGCCCACTTGGACTTTTACTTTTAAACACACCCACTTGGACTTTTGCAAGCCTCATTTGCATAACTACAAAAATGGTCATAACTTGGCCAAAAATGCTCGTTTAAAAAAAATAAAAACGTTACTGTAATCTACATTGCAGCGCCTATCTGCTGCAATAGCAGATAGGGGTTGCAAAATCTGGTGACAGAGCCTCTTTAATATATACAGCGTTATTTTCCTGGACACTGTATGAATGTATTAAAACTATTGAAAAAACTGATGTCCCTCTTAGTAAGGCTTCGTTTACAACTGCGTCGGGACTCCGTTCATGGATTTCGTCAAAGCTTTCCATCATTGGAACCCATGAACGTAATCCAAACTGAAACAAACGGAAACCATAGGTTTCTGTTTGCATCACCATTGATTTCAATGGTTGTGGATCCGGTGCAAATGGTTTCCGTCTTGACGGAATCATTACCGTAGTCGACTGCGCTATTCATTCCGTCAAAATGACGGAACCATTACACAACAGTGAAAATGGAAACCATTTGCACTGGATCTGTCACCATTGAAATCAATGGTGATGCAAACGGAAACCTATGGTTTCCGTTTGTTTCAGTTTGGATTCAGTTAATGGGTTCCCCTGACGCAGATGTGTACGAAGCCTTAATAACGTGGTATGCCACATGGAAACAACACCTTTAAATGTATACCACAAATCTTTATAGTAAACCAACACATGATAATTACAATAATCTTTATTAGTTCCAATAGCAAAATATATAACAAAGGCTGTCTCATAAAAGCAATTAAAATCACATAAAACAAACTGAGATGGTGACCACAAGTACAATGTCAAGTTTCTAATATATATTTGGCAAGGACGTAGTGTCCGAGACACAGTTAGCTCCGCCCACAGCTTGACCTGCAAAAAGCCTGTGAGGAAGGAGATGTGAGTGCTCAGTCTGTCTGTTATTTGTGCCTCTATTTGTTTGTGTGTCTCTGTGTTTGTGTGCGTATAAGTTCCAGTATGTGTGTCTTTGTGTGTGTATTTGTGTCTAAGTGTCTATATATGTTTCTGTATAGTGGCGTAGCTATAGGGGTCGCAACAGTTGCAGTTTGCGACCGGGTCCCCAACTTGGGGGCCTGCACGGCCCCCGTTGCCACACAGTGCTGACCGCGCTTCCAACTGTATTTGCGTCCTCAGGACGCAAATACAGTTCAGATCAATGCTGGAGCCTTGCTCCAGCATTCACTGTGTCGCAAGCGGCTCGGCGCAGCCAGGCGCGATGTAGTGACGTCATCGCGCCTGTCTGAGCCGAGTCACTCACAGCACAGACCAGAGGAGAAGGATTCTCCACCCGTCGTGGGAACGGGGATAGGTAAGTAATTATGTTGTTATTTTTCTATTAGGTACATACATATGGGGGCATTATACTGGGTCTGGGAGGGGGGCTCATATGGTAGCTGCTGAGGGGGCATTATACTGTGTTGGACAACTAAGGGGGGCATTATACTGTATGCAGTGTATTATACTATATGGGAGAGCTATGGGGGCATTATACTGTATGGGGCAGCTATAGGGGGCATTATACTGTATGGGGGCATTATACTGTATGGGACAGCTATGGGGGGCATTATACTGTATGGGGGCATTATACTGTATGGGACAGCTATGGGGGGCATTATACTGTATGGGACAGCTATGGGGGGCTTTATACTGTATGGGAGCAAAATACTGTATGTGGCAGCTATGGGAGGCATTATACTGTGTGGGGTATTATACTGTATAGGACAGCTATGGTGAGCATTATACTGTATGGGACAGCAATGGGGACATTATACTGTATGGGGGCATTATACTGTATGGGGCAGCTATGGGGGCATTATACTGTATGGGACATTATAGTGTATGGCGCCGCTATGGGGGGCATTATATTATATGTGGCAGTTATGGGGGCATTATACTGTATGGGGGATTATATTGTATGGAGTGCATTATACTGTATGGGGGCATTATACTGTATGGGAAAGCTATGGGTGGCAATATACTGTGGGGGCAGCTATGGGGGCATTATACTGTGTGGGGGCATCTATGGGGGCATTATACAGTGTGGGGGCATTATACTGTATGGGACAGCTATGGGTGTCATTATACTGTATGGGGGCATTATACTGTATGGGACAGCTATGGGAGGCATTATACTGTATGGGACAGCTATGGGGGGCTTTATACTGTATGGGGGCAAAATACTGTATGTTGCAGCTATGGGAGGCATTATACTGTGTGGGGTAATATACTGTATAGGACAGCTATGGTGAGCATTATACTGTTTGGGGCATTATACTGTATGGGACAGCTATGGTGGGCATTATACTGTATGGGACAGCTATGGGGACATTATACTGTAAGGGGGCATTATACTGTATAGGGCAGCTATGGGGGCATTATACTGTATGGGACATTATAGTGTATGGCGCAGCTATGGGGGGCATTATATTGTATGTGGCAGTTATGGGGGCATTATACTGTATGGGGGATTATATTGTATGGAGTGCATTATACTGTATGGGGGCATTATACTGTATGGGAAAGTTATGGGTGGCAATATACTGTGGGGGCAGCTATGGGGGCATTATACTGTGTGGGGGCATCTATGGGGGCATTATACAGTGTGGGCAGCTATGGGGGCATTATACTGTGTGGGGGCAGCTATGGGGCATTATACTGTGTGGGGGCAGCTATGGGGAGAGGGGTAGTGGGGCCCAAGCTGAATTCTTGCACCAGGGCCCATGAGCCTTTAGCCATGCCCCTGTATCTGTATGTGTATATATTTCTGCGTGTGCATCAACGACATTATCTGTATTCAGTGTTATCACTGTGTTATCTGTGGTGTTACATAGGACTGCATGTAACACTACTACATTATCTGTACTCATAGTTATCACTGTGTGTTATCTGTGGTGTTACATAGGACTGCAGGTGACATCTACTACATTATCTGTACTCAGAGTTATCACGGCGTGTAGAGCTGGGCAATTTTTCAAAAAAAATTAATCTAGCTTTTTGTCAACCCTGGACATGGACGATTTTTTATTTGATTCACGATTTTCTTATTTTTAGGAGTAATTAAGGAATTACTGTGTAAAGGGTTTGCCTGACACAGGTTCTGTGTCGACGCCCGGGGTTAATCAGCCTTCATCAGCTCCAAGGTCTGCTAGAGTGAAAATTAGAATATTATATAAGCCCAATTTCAAAAATGATTTTTAATACCGAAATGTTGGCCTACTGAAAAGTATGTACAGTATATGCACTCAATACTTGGTCGGGGCTCCTTTTGAATGAATTATTGCATCAATGCAGCGTGGCATGGAGGCGATCAGCGTGTGGCACTGCTGAGGTGTTATGGAAGCCCATGATGCTTTGATAGCGGCCTTCAGCTCGTCTGCATTGTTGGGTCTGGTGTCTCATCTTTCTCTTGACAATACCCCATAAAGTCTCTATGGGGTTTAGGTCAGACGAGTTTGCTGGCCAATCAAGCACAGTGATACTGTGGTTATTAAACCAGGTATTGGTACTTTTGGCAGTGTGGGCAGGTGTCAAGTCCTGCTGGAAAATGAAATCATCATCTCCATAAAGCTTGTCAGCAGAGGGAAGCATGAAGTGCTCTAAAATTTCCTGGTAGATGTCTGCGGTGACTCTGGACTTGATATAATACAGTGGACTAACACCAGCAGATGACGTGGCTCCCCAAACCATCACTGACTGTGGAAACTTCACACTGGACCGCAAGCAACTTGGATTGATGCCTCTCCGCTCTTCCTCCAGACTCTAGGACTTTCATTTCCCAATGAAATGCAATACTTTCATCTGAAAACAGGACTTTGGACTACTGAGCAACAGACCAGTCCTTTTTCTCTTTAGCCCAGGTAAGACGCTTCTGACGTTGTCTCAAGGAATGCGACAGTTGTAGCCCATGTCCTGGATACGTCTGTGTGTGATTGCTCTTGAAGCACTGACTCCAGTCGCAGTCCACTCCTTGTGAATCTCCCCCAGATTCTTGAATGGCCTTTTCTTGACAATCCTTTCAAGGCTGCGGTTATCCCTGTTGCTTGTGCACATTTTTCTACCACACTCCTTCCTTCGTCTCAACTTTCCATTAATATGCTTGGATACAGCACTCTGTGAACAGCCAGGTTCTTTAGCAATGTCCTTTGGTGGCTTACCCTCCTTGAGGGTGTCAATGACTGTGTTCTGGACAACTGTCAAGTCAGCAGTCTTCCCCATGACTGTGTAGCCTACTGAACCAGACTGTTGGACCATTTAAAGGCTTAGGAAACCTTTGCAGGTGTTTTGTATTGATTAGCTGTTTAGAGTGTGACACCATGAGTCTACAATCTTCAACTTTTACCCAATATTCTAATTTTTGGAGAGACTAAATTTGGGTTTTCATTAACTGTTAGCCATAATCATCAACATTAAAAGAAAAAAATGCTGGAAACAGCTCACTCTGTGTGTAATGAATCTATATGATATATGAGTTTCACTTTTTGATTTGAATTACTGAAATAAATTAACTTTTTTATGATATTATAATTCATTGAGAAGGACTAGTATATATTTGGCTCAGAGAATAAAAAGAGCAACTATGAGTACAGATGAACAATGAGAAACCTATTCCCAAATCAATACGTTAAAGGGAATGTGTTGCCAGAAAAACATGTTGTTTTTTTTTTAATTAAACATTTAGTGTGTAGGTGATTAAACATTGTTCAAATTTTTTTTATTTTTTTCACGAGTCAGGAAATATTATAAATTAATTCTAATTTATAATATTTCCCATTGCTGGTCACTAGATGGAGCTATTCCCAAAATTGCAGCATTGCAAAATTGGGTAAAAAGCCCTCGCTCTAGTGAGCTCTCAGCATCCCCCCCTCCTTTATCCTGGCTAGTGCCGGGATAAACGAGGGGTTTGAACGGTCTAACCTCCTACACTGTGTGTCGCCATTTTTTGAGCTAACACACAGTGTAGTAGGTTTACATACAGTAGTAAACGTACACAAACACGAACATACATAGAAATCTCTTACCTGCTCCTGCCGCCGTGGCTCCCTCCGGCCCGTCCGCTCCGTCTGCTGCCGCTGGTCCAAGTGCACAAGTCCGGAAGCCGCGACCGGAAGTAGTAATCTTACTATAGAAACTGGGGAGGGAACCTCCAGCTCACCTGACACACTCCTGTGTGTTTGTAGATAGCACTCGGATCCTCGTGTCGGCACACGGTGGGCTAGCAAGAAGAGGAAAGATAGGATCCAGCGCTGAGTCAAGTTTAAAATGGATTTTCTGTTCCAAGTTTATTGGCGTGGGTTAAAAGGAAGTCCAGTTGTATGAGTCCTGGGTGTGTAAGAAAGTGGAGGTAATGTCCTCGGGGCCTACGCGTTTCGGACGACTGCCGCGTCCTTAAACTTGGCTGTAGTGATTTTGAAAAGCGCGCGCTGTCAGGTTTTTGTACTGAGTCAGTGAGATCAGCTGATTGCTCAATGCGTGTCATTGTCTATGTTACTTTGGACCGCAAGCCGGAAATGGTTGTCAGGTCCCGTATTGTGGTAAACCAACTAACTAGTGAGTATTATTGTTATTTATAGGACTTACTTAATCTAGATTTCAGTGATTTGTATATTGTATGTGTCCGTATCCGAGACATACATTAAATTGTGTTTTATTTTTTGATTTATTTTGACTTTTCAGTTTTCTGTTGGGGATGTCAGACAACGACGGTGGCCGGCTTGGTTACCCGAGCCTGGCGTGTCTCCCAAGAACCATCATAAACGTTCTAGTTGAAGGTAAGTAAAAAGGTGATGAACACTCATCATGTATGGAGGTTATGTATGTATTTTATATTTATGTGGGAACTGGGAGTGTTTTAATAGAGTCCTTGTTGAAAAATCAAGAATATAAAATTAAACGTTAGGACTGAATTATGGTGGTTGCAACTATTTTGATACGTGTATGTAAGATGACTGTCGGTATATGAATGTGGCAGCGCGCTATATTAAAGGATGAGGATCTTGTGGGGAAAGTGCAGGTAGGACACAACTGAATCTATAAGGGGATACGGAAACATGTGTTTGGACAAACGAGACTGGGTGGTGTGTGGGTTAAAATGTGTACATGACAAAAAGCAAATATTATGCATGCAACACTGAGTAAATTTGTATACCTTGGATGATGTTGTATGATTGATTATATCATGTTTTTTTAGAGAAAAAACAAAAAAAAAAAGAATTTATTTAAATTTTTATAATTAATTGCATAAGTATCATACCTATGTCCTGCGTTTTAATGTGAAACTGGTAGTGCTATTTGTAATTAACTGTTTAGTATAGGTACATTAATTCTTTTCTTAAATTTAAGCCTTTTGGAAATCTTGTGTTTAATCTGTAAATCCAGTAGGCTTCTCTGAGATGGGTTTTGTGTTTTATATCGCCTCCTCTTTTACACGGATGAATCTTTTCAATGGCGTAACACCTAAAGGATTTGGTTGATCTGTTGTGTTGGGAGATGAAGTGTTTAGATGCATTTGATATGTTCAAGATGTTTTCATTCCTCACGTAGCTGAGGTGTTCCAGAATTCTTATTTTAAATTTCCGATTGGTGCAGCCTACGTATTTTAAGTTACATTCTATGCACTCAATGATGTAAATAACAGATTCAGAATTGCAGTTGATGTAGTTTTGTATATTAAAGTTGTTAACTTGTGTGGAGTCACTAAAGGTCTTAGTGGTCTTGACGTGGGAGCAAACTTTACACGGATGCTGGCCACATTTGTAGAAACCTATGGTCTCTAACCATGTTGTTTTTGTTTTCTCATTGGCAGTGAATAAGGATGGAGATAAAGCATTTCCCAAAGATGCGGCTTTTCTTGCCACTATTCTGCAACCTCCAGCTAACACAGTACGCAAAGTGTCATCCTCCATGAGGATAGGTAAGTAGTTGTTTACTAATTTCTTAATTTGCGTAAACTGATTGCTCTGTTGTAAAATCAACGTAGGTTGGTTGTTGGTAGATTGGGTGTTCTGTGATGTGTCTATTGTTCTGTTGTGGTGACTCAGGAGTTGGGCTCTTGATTTCTTCCTCATGATGTTGCAGGCCCGGTTGAGTGACCATTGAGGATAACCTCTCTCATGAAGTCTTGTTTTGATTGTATCTTGTTCTAGCTCAAATTGACTTTGGGAGGTACAGTTCCTTTTAGCACGGTGCATTTCACCCACCGGTATGGCTTTAATGGTGTGCCTAGTATGGTTACTATTCGCATGTAATATATTGTTTGTAGCTGTAGGTTTACGATGCGTTTTGGTCGAGATGGTTTGACCATTGACACCCTTTAACTCCAGATCAAGAAAAATGATGTTTGTGACATCGAAATGATAAGTGAATTTGAGATAACATTCATTGTTATTGAGAGTTTCCACAAACTTGGGGATGATTTCAGTGTCTCCTTTCCAAATGATCAATATATCGTCGATATATCTACCGTACCATTCAATACAGTGGCTATGTGAGTTTTCGGTGGAAAAACTATTGCAGACATAAAGAAAAACAAATTTCAAAGGGACATCAAAGATTATTCAAACAACGAAGTCTACAATTGGAGTCAGAAAACAAGGAACTACAATAGACCGAGACCCATTCTTAAAAGAAGAAATCAGCCGTACAAACAATACAGGGACCTACCCAATAGAGTAAGTTTCAGCTCCACTGAACCGGACTCCGCTGATGGTATATCAGAAGACGACAATATTCGAACACGTCCCCATCCAAGTTACAGACCAGAAAACAATTCATTCCAGTCAAAAAACGGGGAAGGAGGGGCGGCAGAAAACACAAGTCGAATAAACTTAGAACAAAACCGCCGCCTCCGCTCAAGGAAATTCCAGCAGCATTAACCACGAATGTCACCAATCTTTCCTCCACACCCCTCTCAACAGAACAACATGAGGTGTTGTCTCTAGGCCTTAACTTCGCCCCCAAAAAAAACTTCAACCTGTTTAATACAATACTTGACATAAACAAATTCATCCGAAACCTGACTGTCCAAAAGCATTTTTCTCGCGAAAATTAAATAAAACCAGAAGATACCGTGGTAGTGTCACCATCCCCAACCTCAGCTGAAGAATATACTGAAACATTACCTCCAGACACAGTTTCCCAGTTGTCCAAATTCTCATTTGAAGAACTAACAACCCTTGCAAGCCTTGATCATTTACGATGTGAAACCCCAAACCAAACAGTGACCACAGCTTCTAATTTTAGAACAACAAATCCGAAATTCTACCCCATCAGCTCATGCACTGACTCTATGGATCGGTTCCAATTGGTCATGGAAAAAGAACTCCATCAGCTTGCTGACAGCCTCAAAGGCCAACGTCCAACGAAAAATATGTCAACCAAACTCAAAGAAGCAACAAAATCGTTACAAGAAAACAAACAACTAATTATAAAAATGTCGGACAAAGGGGGCAATGTCACAGTTCTGAACAAAGATGACTACCAACAATCTATTCTGGACATGTTATCAGATGCAACAACGTATAAAAAACTGGACAAAAACCCTGTAGAAACATTTAAACATTCAATGAAAAAATGACTCAATGATGGCCACCAGGGAGGGTTTATTAGCCAAAAACAAAAGGACTTTATCTATATTGACCAACCGATCACTCCAATCATTCATGCACTCCCAAAGATTCACAAACGGATTTTTCCTCCTCCAATGAGACCGATTGTTTCGGGCATTGGATCAATTCTTGAGAGATTATCAGAATGGCTGGACACATTGTTACAACCATTGGCACAAGCAACACCTGGCTTCCTCAGAGACACCAAACATGTCCTAAATTTGTTACACAACAAATCCTGGGATAAAAAATACAGTTGGCTCACATGTGACGTCGTGGCATTATATACATCAATTCCACACCATATAGCCCATGCCGCCCTCAATTACCACTTGACTAAACACAGTACATATGATAAACAATTCCAATTATACATACTGGATGTACTCATGTTTCTCCTAACCAATAACTATTTTCAATTCGATACAAAATATTATCTGCAACTCAAAGGCGTATCCATGGGGGCAAAGTTTTCCCCCTCAGTGGCAAACTTGGTTATGGCATGGTGGGAACAATTCCACATTTTTTCCACCGAAAACTCACATAGCCACTGTATTGAATGGTACGGTAGATATATCGACGATATATTGATCATTTGGAAAGGAGACACTGAAATCATCCCCAAGTTTGTGGAAACTCTCAATAACAATGAATGTAATCTCAAATTCACTTATCATTTCGATGTCACAAACATCATTTTTCTTGATCTGGAGTTAAAGGGTGTCAATGGTCAAACCATCTCGACCAAAACGCATCGTAAACCTACAGCTACAAACAATATATTACATGCGAATAGTAACCATACTAGGCACACCATTAAAGCCATACCGGTGGGTGAAATGCACCGTGCTAAAAGGAACTGTACCTCCCAAAGTCAATTTGAGCTAGAACAAGATACAATCAAAACAAGACTTCATGAGAGAGGTTATCCTCAATGGTCACTCAACCGGGCCTGCAACATCATGAGGAAGAAATCAAGAGCCCAACTCCTGAGTCACCACAACAGAACAATAGACACATCACAGAACACCCAATCTACCAACAACCAACCTACGTTGATTTTACAACAGAGCAATCAGTTTACGCAAATTAAGAAATTAGTAAACAACTACTTACCTATCCTCATGGAGGATGACACTTTGCGTACTGTGTTAGCTGGAGGTTGCAGAATAGTGGCAAGAAAAGCCGCATCTTTGGGAAGTGCTTTATCTCCATCCTTATTCACTGCCAATGAGAAAACAAAAACAACATGGTTAGAGACCATAGGTTTCTACAAATGTGGCCAGCATCCGTGTAAAGTTTGCTCCCACGTCAAGACCACTAAGACCTTTAGTGACTCCACACAAGTTAACAACTTTAATATACAAAACTACATCAACTGCAATTCTGAATCTGTTATTTACATCATTGAGTGCATAGAATGTAACTTAAAATACGTAGGCTGCACCAATCGGAAATTTAAAATAAGAATTCTGGAACACCTCAGCTACGTGAGGAATGAAAACATCTTGAACATATCAAATGCATCTAAACACTTCATCTCCCAACACAACAGATCAACCAAATCCTTTAGGTGTTACGCCATTGAAAAGATTCATCCGTGTAAAAGAGGAGGCGATATAAAACACAAAACCCATCTCAGAGAAGCCTACTGGATTTACAGATTAAACACAAGATTTCCAAAAGGCTTAAATTTAAGAAAAGAATTAATGTACCTATACTAAACAGTTAATTACAAATAGCACTACCAGTTTCACATTAAAACGCAGGACATAGGTATGATACTTATGCAATTAATTATAAAAATTTAAATAAATTCTTTTTTTTTTGTTTTTTCTCTAAAAAAACATGATATAATCAATCATACAACATCATCCAAGGTATACAAATTTACTCAGTGTTGCATGCATAATATTTGCTTTTTGTCATGTACACATTTTAACCCACACACCACCCAGTCTCGTTTGTCCAAACACATGTTTCCGTATCCCCTTATAGATTCAGTTGTGTCCTACCTGCACTTTCCCCACAAGATCCTCATCCTTTAATATAGCGCGCTGCCACATTCATATACCGACAGTCATCTTACATACACGTATCAAAATAGTTGCAACCACCATAATTCAGTCCTAACGTTTAATTTTATATTCTTGATTTTTCAACAAGGACTCTATTAAAACACTCCCAGTTCCCACATAAATATAAAATACATACATAACCTCCATACATGATGAGTGTTCATCACCTTTTTACTTACCTTCAACTAGAACGTTTATGATGGTTCTTGGGAGACACACCAGGCTCGGGTAACCAAGCCGGCCACCGTCGTTGTCTGACATCCCCAACAGAAAACTGAAACGTCGAAATAAATCAAAAAATAAAACACAATTTAATGTATGTCTCGGATACGGACACATACAATATACAAATCACTGAAATCTAGATTAAGTAAGTCCTATAAATAACAATAATACTCACTAGTTAGTTGGTTTACCACAATACGGGACCTGACAACCATTTCCGGCTTGCGGTCCAAAGTAACATAGACAATGACACGCATTGAGCAATCAGCTGATCTCACTGACTCAGTACAAAAACCTGACAGCGCGCGCTTTTCAAAATCACTACAGCCAAGTTTAAGGACGCGGCAGTCGTCCGAAACGCGTAGGCCCCGAGGACATTACGTCCACTTTCTTACACACCCAGGACTCATACAACTGGACTTCCTTTTAACCCACGCCAATAAACTTGGAACAGAAAATCCATTTTAAACTTGACTCAGCGCTGGATCCTATCTTTCCTCTTCTTGCTAGTAATCTTACTGTCCGGCCGCGACTTCCGGTCCACAGGAAAATGGCGCCGGACGGCGCGCATTTCAAATTTGACTGTGTGGGAGCGGCGCATGCGCAGTTCCCACACAGACGGCGTACATGTTAGTGGATGGAACGGGCCCCGTTCGCAGTCCCTATGGGACTGTGGCTGCCGTATTCCATGTCTGTATGTGTCGTTAATCGACACATACAGAAATGGGAAAAAAAATGGCAGCCCCCATAGGGAAGAAAAAGTGTAAAAATAAGAAAAAGTAAAACACAAACACACAAATAAATATAAACGTTTTTAATAAAGCACTAACATCTTTAACATATTAAAAAAAAAATTGTGATGACACTGTTCCTTTAAGAAGGCAAAACCCTGAAGTAAGACAAGCCTGTAATGAACAACGTCGCTGTCAAAGAGCACAATTATAAATACTTATCATTCCTTTTGCTAGCAAACCCGTGTAACGGGTTTTCTATACTAGTATGTTTATAAGGTGCAAACATATCAAAAATTACATATGCTAAAAAATCAGAAAACCAAATAAAGTGCCATTGCCCCCCAGTGAGATAATATATGGGTTGGAACTCAATCCCAGAATAGGGCACAGAGAAATATATATACCACAGAAGCAAATACTTACATATTGATACAGGCTAGGAAGAAGTGAATTAACGTAATCAAATAGATACCACGCCAACAAACCCAAAAGTGTACTACTAACCCATATAATAATAAATAAATATAAATAATAAATATAAATAATAATGCACCACCTCAGGACCCTGTTGCGCGTTTCGTCGTCAGCTTTCTCAAGAGGTTCTAACAATGCATGTCTGTGTGCCACCATTTTTCAGGCCACCTATTTGTGTGGCACTATTTGGGGGATGTATCACAATATAGCCTGGCTAGCAAAAGCGGTTTAGCAGAATCTAAGGTACGACTGGTTTTCATCATTAACCCCTTCCCGCTCCTGGACGTACTATTAGGTCATGGCAGCTGTATCGTTCGCGCTCCATGACCTAATAGTACGTCTCGGGAGTAACGGCCCGCTCCTACAGCGGGGACCGATCGCTGTGTCCCCGCTGATTAACCCCTTAAAAGCCACGTTCTATAGAGATCGCGGCTTTTTAGGGGTTAAGCTGCCATCGCCGGCCTGCTACGCGATAGTGGCCGGCGATGTTGACTATGGCAACCGGACACTATTGATTGAAAAATAAAAAAGTTCTGGCTCTTAGAATAAGGTAACACAAAAAGTGAATGATTGTTTACAAAACGTATTTTATTGTGCAAACGCCATAAGACATAAAAAAAAAAAAACTATAAACATATGGTATCGCCGTAATCGTATCGCCCCGCATAATAAAGTGAATATGTCATTTATAGCGCACGGTGAACGCTGTAAAAAAAAAATAATAAAAAAATAATAGTAGAGTTGCTGTTTTTTAGTCACCGCGCCACCTAAAAATAGAATAAAAACTGATCAAAAAGCCGCATGCACCCCAAGAAAACTACAATGGATTCCTCAAGGGGTCTAGTTTCCAAATTGGGGTCACTTTTGGGGGTTTCCAATATTTTGGCACCACAAGACCTCTTCAAACCGGACATGGTGCCTAATAAAAAAGAGGCCTCAAAATCCACTAGGTGCATCTTTCCTTCGGAGGCCGGTGCTTCAGTCCATTACCGCACTAGGGCCACATGTGGGATATTTCTCAAAACTGCAGAATCTGGGCAATAAGTATTAAGTTGCGTTCCTCTGAAAAAACCTTTTGTGTTATTAAAAAAATGGTATAAAGAGGATTTTCGGACAAAAAAAAAAAAAGTAAATTTCACCTCTACTTTGCTCTAAATTCCTGTGAAACACCTAAAGGGTTTCTAATATATGGGCCCCTCAAAGCAACTTCAGAACTGAACTGGAACATAAAAAAATAAATAAATTAGGCAATACTTCGCTTCTTACATTATACTGATAATGAGCCGTGCCCATCCCGAGATGACCCCAGTTGTGACCGTTTGTATAAACGGAGACCCCTATTAGACCGTTTCAGTGCCCGGTTTTCCCAAGCATACACCCCCCGAGAAGAGTATTTCTATTGATGAGTCCCTGGTACATTTTAAAGGGAGAGTTCAATTCCGCGAGTACCTGCCGGGTAAGAGGGCAAGGTATGGCGTGAAGATGTATAAGCTGTGCGAGAGTGCATCAGGGTATACCTACAGGTTTAGGATATATGAAGGAAAGGCCACCCCCAAACCAGACTGCATCCTGGACTACAATAGGTACATGGGAGGGGTGGACTTGTCAGATCAAGTCCTGAAGCCCTACAGCGCCATGCGGTGTGGTATAAGAAGCTGGCCGTGCACATCATACAGATGGCATTGTACAATGCGTACGTGCTACATCGATGTACAGGCCAGAGGGGAACTTTCCTGGAATTTCAAGAGGTGATTACCAAGAACCTAATCTTTAGGGACCAAGAAGGGGGGGCACCCAGTACTTCAGGAAGCGGGGCCACATGCATCGTACCAGGGCGGCAACACTTTCCAGGAGAAGTTCCCCAAACTGGCAAGAAGGGAAAAAGTCAAAAGAGGTGCAAAGTCTGCTATAAGAGGGTGATAAGGGATGACACAATATATCAATGTGACACGTGTCCCGAATAACCAGAGCTCTGTATGAAAGAGTGTTTTAAAATGTATCATACATCCCTTGGTTTATAATTTACCCCAATTTTACTTACCCTGATGCACTCCGCACAGCTTATCGCCCCTCGTCTTTCCCCTCTGGGCCCTGCTGTCTGCCCAGGCAGCTGATAACAGCCACATGTAGGGTATTGCCATACCCGGGAGAACCCACATTACAGTTTATGGGGTGTAGGTCTCCGGTCAAAATGCTCACTGCACCTCTAGATGAATGCCTTAAGGGTGTAGTTTTTAAAACGGGGTCACTTCTTGCGGGTTTCAACTGTACTGGTACCTCAGGGGCTTCTGCATACATGACTTCACACCAGAAAATCCCCAGTAGGCCAAATGGTGGTCCTTTCCTTCTGAGCCCTCCCATGGGCCCAAACCGCAGTTTATCACAACAAATGGGGTATTGCGGCACTCAGAACAAATTGCGCAACAGAATGGGGTATTTTGTTTCTTGTGAAAATAAGAAATTTTCAGCCAAAACTACATATTATTTGAAAAAAATAATTTTGTTTTAATTCCCAGCCCAATTCAAATAAGTTCTGTGAAAAAACTATGGGGTCAAAATGGTCACAACACCCATAAATGAATTACTTGAGGGGTGTAGTTTCCAAATTGGGGTCACTTCTAGTGGGTTTCCATTGCTTCGATACCTCTGGGGCTCTGCAAATGCGACATGGCACCCGAAAACCAATCCAGCAAAATCTGGACTCTAAAGAACACACAGTGCTCCTTTCCTTCTGAGCCCTCCCATGGGCCCAAACGGCAGTTTATCACCACAAATGGGGTATTGCTGCACTCAGGACAAATTGGGCAACAAAATGGAGTATTTTATTTCTTGTGAAAATAAGAATTTTTGAGCTAAAATGACATATTATTGGAAAAAATATATTTTTTTTTAATTCCCAGCCCAATTCAAATAAGTTCTGTGAAGAAACTATGGGGTCTAAATGGTCACATTACCCATAAATTAATTCCTTGAGGGGTGTAGTTTCCAAAATGGGGTCACTTTTGGTGGGTTTCCATTGCTTTGATACCTCTGAGGCTCTGCAAATGCGACATGGCACCCGAAAACCAAACCAGCAAAATCTGTACTCCAACACAGCGCTCCTTCCCTTCTGAGGCCTCCCATGGGCCCAAACGGCAGTTTATCGCCACAAATGGGGTATTGCTGCACTCAGGAGAAATTGGGCAACAAAATTGAGTATTTTGTTCCCTGTGAAAGTAAGAAATTTTTATAAAAAATTACATCTTATTGGAAAAAATTTCATTTTTTTAATGTCACAGCCCAATTGAAATAGGTGCTGTGAAAAAATTGTGTGGTCAAAATGCTAACAACAACAACCATAAATGAATTCCTTGAGGGGTGTAGTTTCCAAAATGGGGTCACTTCTGGTGGGTTTCCATTGCTTTGATACCTCTGAGGCTCTGCAAATGCGACATGGCACCCGAAAACCAATCCAGCAAAATCTGGACTTTAACAAACATATAGCGCTCCTTTCCTTCTGAGCCCTCCCATGGGCCCAAACGGCAGTTTATCACCACAAATGGGGAATTGCCACACTAAGGACAACTTGGGCAACAAAATGGGGTATTTTGTTCCCTGTGAAAATAAGAAATTTTGATCACAAATGACATTTTATTGGAAAAAAATGAAATTTTTTTCATTTCACAGCCCAATTCAAATACGTGCTGTGAAAAAACTGTGCGGTCAAAATGGTAACTACAACCATAAATGAATTCATTGAGGGGTATAGTTTCCAAAATTGGGTCACTATTTGGGGATTCCTACTGTTTTGGCACCTCAACACCTCTGCAAACCTGGCATGCTGCCTAAAATATATTCTAATAAAAAAAGAGGACTCAAAATGCACTAGGTGCTTCTTTGCTTCTAGGGCTTGTGTTTTAGTCCACGAGCGCAGTAGGGCCACATGTGGGACATTTCTAAAAACTGCAGAATCTGGACAATACATATTTAGTAGTGTTTCTCTGGTAAAACCTTCTGTGATACAGAAAAAAAATAATAAAATTGAAATTCAGCAAGAAAAATGAAATTTGCAAATTTCACCTCCACTTTGCTTTAATTCCAGTGAAATGCCTGAAGGGTTAAAAAACTTTCTAAATGCTGTTTTGAATACTTTGAGGGGTCTAGTTTTTAAAATGGGGTGTTTTATCAGGGTTTCTAATACATAGGCCCCTCAAAGCCACTTCAGAACTGAAATTTTCTGAAAAATATGAGAAATTGCTGTTTATGTTCTTAGCCTTGTAACGTCCAAGAAAAATAAAAGAATGTTCAAAAAACGATGCCAATCTAAAGTAGACATATGGAAAATGTGAACTAGTAACTATTATGGGTGGTATACCCGTCTGTTTTACAAGCAGATGCATTTAAATTCTGAAAAATTCAATTTTTTCAAAATTTTCTCTAAATTTTGCTATTTTTCACCAATAAACACTGAATATATCGACCAAATTTTACCACGAACATGAAGCCCAATGTGTGATGAGAAAACAAACTCAGAATCGCTTGGGTAGGTTTAAGCATTCCGACGTTATTACCACATAAATTGAAATATGTCAGATTTGAAAAATGGGCTCTGAGCCTTAAGGCCCAAACTAGGCTGCGTCCTTAAGGGGTTAAATCCCCGTACAGGGTTCTGGTCTTCACTGTAGCGTATCCCCAGGTTGCATCTACAGAGTAGCCACTGATGGATGGAGTAAATGTGCAATAGTAAACCAATATCTACAACAGAGACAAGCTGTGTCAACGCAATAGAAACAACAAAGTACAGTAACAAAAAGCAGGGGAGTAGTCAGGAAACGGTCCAAGGTCATGCACAGTAGCAAATACTAGGGAGAAGCAAAAAAAATATACAATGTACAGACTAACCAGGGTAAATTAATAACTGGCAAATTGCAGCAACTCAGCAGGAATTAAGTAGAGCACAGATCTAGCTGACTGCCTCTCAAGCCAAGCTTCCTCCTGCCTTTCTGCCTAATCTAGAGTTGGAACAGGTAAATTAGCCGCAGCTCTTAGGTCACGCCCCCTCCTGCTTCTTTGCCTGGCCTCTGGAGCAGAAACAAAGTTGTTCAAGTACCCCCCTTTATAAGGGGCCACTGGACCCTCATGACAAGGTTTGAGAGAATAATCAGCGTGAAATGCTTTAATCTATTAATTTACAGAGCTGCCAGCAACCCATAATCTCTCCTCAGAACCATACACCTTCCAGTGCACTAAGTATTGGAGTGTCCCTCTAACTCATCTGGAGTCCACAATATCTTGCACCTCGAATTTAAGGTGAACTCTGACTACGATCGATGGTGGTGGAGACTTATCAATATGGACCAGTATTCGGTATTTATCAACAGGGATTTATGGAAAACATCCGGAATTCTTAAAGATGGAGGGAGTTTGAGACGCTAGGCTTATGGATTAATGACCTGAATGCTTTTGTATTGAAGCAATACCAAACTCTGGTCCATATTGATAAGTTTCTGCCACCACTGATCTTAGTCAGAGATAACCTTGAGTTTGAGGTGGCCAGCGGCAATCTCACTAGCCGGGATTGGGTTCGGGGACCCCTAATATCGAGAAAGGTGCAGGTCTTCGACCCACATTTATCAGACATCTAAGGCATATCCTATGGATATGTCATAAATGTCTGAGATGGGAATAGCCCTTAAACACCAAATGAACTGGCAGAAATACTCCTATAAAAACAAATCATGAATGTAGCAGATACTGTTTTAAATACTTATATTTCCCACAGCCTTCTACCATAGATTCGCTGCTGTTTTCTTTATTGTTTTTATTGCTATAATTTTTACTTATTGTTTTTTATTTAATATACTGTATGTTGTCACATACACAACTTCTCAGAATGTAACGTTGGTGTGACCGTAAGGGGTTAATCTATTTTCATTCACTCAATCATGCACTCACTTTCCACCCAGGTTGCAAATAGAGCACAAATCACACCCCAACGCAGTCCACAAACCCCAGATATACAACTCGCTGTCACTATCTACTTAGTTCTGGGCCGAAAGGTACACTTCTGCTTCTTTTGGAGTAGGTAGGACATGGGATGTAAAACTCAGATGTGGATCTAAAACTCATGACCTGGTTAAGTAGAGTCAGGTGTTGATGTACCACTTATCTACTTACTAACCCCCTTAATTCAGAAAAAGCCACACAGGAAACAAGGTTGGATTTTAATGGCCACAGCAGCCGTTTATTTAATTAAATAACCTGAAAATTGTAAGTTTATATAAAACATAGGGAATTCTCCACAGTAGAATTCCTTCCAGTATATATGGGTCAGTATATCAATAAACATAAATAACATATGTGAATAAACATGAGTAACATACACTAAGACAGGGGAAGTCCTTGAAGTTATTCTTTTGTTTAATTGAGTTAGCAACCACCACTTTTTTACCTCCAGCTGTAACCCGGCTCGGAGGCACTGCTCGCCTTTGCAGATGGCTCTGACCAGAATCCCACTTCAAAGGCATAACACCCTAAAAAGTCTTCCACTATTATTCCTTTTTGGAGGACGCATACCCCTATGCGACCCCCCCACCCGTTTATACTGACCAACCATAAGGACTCCCACCGCCACAGCGAAACAGGCCCTTGACCACCTCGAGCCTGTGAGTGCCTCCAAACAACCACTGCTCTTTCGATCCCCTCCGCCAGGGCCAGACTCCACAGATCCATACCAACCTCCTTGAGGTGGACCCCGTCAGGGCCCCCCAGTGAACTAATGAATGCCCCAATATCCACACCAGACACAGGTGGGGATCTGAAATTAAAGGAAACATACACGCACATCCATAAGCAAACACACCATGACCACAACAACATTACTCACCGCCACACATCATATAGAATACAATTGTCAAGGCATCAATTACAACAAATGGGGCCGAACATAAGACCTAAACCTGTTAGATTCCCAACTCCCGCCTCGTCCAATCTCCAGCGCACCGCCTCAGTCGCCGCGCCAATACGGAATGAATGGGAAGCATAACTTCCGGGCTGACCCCCGCTTCCGACAAACATTTTTTAAACACTGCACAAAACTGGAATCTAGAGAGAAAGGTACCGTTCTCGCGATGCAGCAAGGCGATCGGGGGCCTGAAGTCGCACATACACCGCACCAGGCAAACCGCCAGCCCCGGAAGAGAGAACAAAACTATCTGCTTACCCCGACCCAGTTGATCCGTTTTTGACCGACGCAATAAAAATTCCAGTCTGTCCTCATATAATTCCACGTCCTCACGCGGGAAGTGCTAGGAAAGACCAGCTCGCCCAGCCTGAGAGCTCCAAAAAATGCCAGAGAAAAAGGGAGCCGGAACAACCTTACCTCAAAAAGCGAACAGCACACCACATCTACAGCTGTTCTGAGCGAGCAAAGGAGGGAAAAAGAAATGAGCCGCCTGCGATCTATCTCCGCCCTGCCCCGCCGTAAACCTTTTAACGCTTGCCTTACCAGTAAATCTTTCTTCACATCTGTTAAAACCCGAAGTTTAAACCCAAAAGCTCAAAATGATCATGGCAACCACGATGGGGAACAACTCGAGCAGGGCCAGATTCCTTGTAAGACCGCTTACAACCCAGCTTGATGGCCAGCTGCCCGCGCACCATGAACCCCTGCAGGAAGCACCAAACCCTCCTGCCCCCGCCGCGTCCGTGAACAGGTCTAAATCATATGTATCAAGCACCTGCGACATCCAAAAGGACCGACCATTATATTGCCCGAGAAAGTCATCCCACACCCGCAAATCAGCCCGATATTCTGCGCCCAGTCTCACAAAATTATGCGGCTCCCGCATGCCCGCCGTAGCACGCAACTTTTCCTGGACAGGAAGTCTACATTCCATCGCGACAGAATCTACCCCAATCCCTAAGAAACAGATGGTAGTGACAGGGCCTTCGGTCTTTTCGGGTGCCAAAGGGACACCGAAATCCCTCGTGACCTTTTGCAACGCATACAATAGGTTACTGCAAACAGGGGATCGCTTGGGGCCGACACACAAAAAATCGTCGACATAGTGAATCAAGGAGACCACCCCCGCTACCGCCCTAGTGACCCAGTCTATGAAGGAGCTAAACGCCTCAAAGTATGCGCAAGACTGGGAGCAACCCATAGGAATGCACCGGTCAACGTAAAACCTCGCTTCCCAAAAAAATACCAACAGCCGCTGACTGTCATGGTGCACCGGCAAAAGCCGAAACGCAGCTTCAATATAATTTTTCTCCAAAACAGCCCCGCAACCAGCCCATCTAACTAAACACACCTCTTTATCAAAGGATGTATAAACTACGGAACACAACTCGGGAGCAATAACATTGTTTACCGACGACCCTTTTGGGAAAAACAAATGTTGGATTAATCGAAGTTTGTTGGGCTCCCGCTTCGGCACGACTCCTAATGGGGAAACTACCAGATCCCCCACTGGGGTGACAAGGTAGGGGCCCACCATACGACCCAACAACCCTCTTTGTTAAGTTTTGAGGAAACCACTTAGGAATGCTGGTAAGCAGACCGAAGGTTCCGCCGGGTAACTTAGACTACGTGTAGGGGAGTGGGAATAACTAAACCAAAACTAAAACCTTCATAAATCAATTTAGCCCTATCAGGATAATCATTTAAATAAGGGGCCATACTTGCCAACCTCACTGGCATCACTTCCTTGACTAGCAGAACCGGGCTGGGTTCCCGATCGTTTTCCCTTACGCAAGCATTTTGAAGCGCCGTGGGAGGGCTCGTTGCAGTGTGAACAAACGTGTTGAAATTTACAAGCGGGACCAAACTTGCACTGGCCATCATTAAATTGCCAGCAAATCCAAGTTTGGACTCTGCACGCTGGCCGGACTGCCCGGACGAACCGCCACTCCTGGGAAAGGACTGACCCTGCTTAACCGGAGCGATTACCCGTAACCACAAGGCTATGTCTTTTTGATCCCACCGAATGGATGGACGAACTGTCTTGCGCTGACTAAACTGTTCGTCATAACGTAACCATGCCTAACCGCCATACGCCCGGTAAGCCTCGCCTATCGCATCTTAGTAACAGAAAAGCGCCGAGCAATTTTCCGGTGCCTTTTCCCCAATCACGCTGGCCAAAATAGCTAAGGCCTGGAGCTAATTTATGAATGTCTGCGGAATAAGCCTATACCGGCGACGTTCCTCCTCCTTTTTCCTCTCATCCCTCTTGCTTTTGTCCAAGTAAAACTTCGCAAGCGGCAGGAGAGAAAAAATCTTTTCCCCGTCCTTCGGTGAATCTGTCTGGACCGATACGGCCACCGCCGCAGCAGATGCTACCACCGAGTGGACCGAATGAGGTGAAGCCTGCGTACTTCCCGCCCCCAGACCTTTCCAAACTACCGCCGGGGACATAACCGACGTGTTAGAAGCAGGAGCCCTGTCTAATCACCCGACTAACTCAAGCAAGCAAGCAACCAAATCCGCCAACCCCTGAGGCTCTGCGCTCGCCTGTGAAGTCACAGTCGCAGATGAAGTCACGCTAGCTAACCCCCCCTATTACACCCGACATAAAAATTGCAGGATACAGCAAAGAAGTAGAAACATACTCACCGGGCTGCTGAGGAGCTGTAAAACCGCGAGCCGGAACCTCCTAACCACTTCGCCATCTTCCACTTCGGCCGCAGCCCGCGGCTGATGATCGCAGTGGCAGCATCGGCAGGGCGATCCAGAATAACTGCCCATCATGCCTGATGGCGATGGTCCTGACCTGGGACGGGTCATGTTGGGGGAGGGGTCGGGGGAGATGGCCAAGCCAGCGACCTGCTGCCCACCAGAAGGGACCCAGACTTCCGCTGCTCCTCTAATTGCTGCAGGTCCTGAGGATCCACGCTGCAGAGAAGCACGCCCCCCGACCGGGACATCATCAGGCGGGGCTACCGACATCATCACACCAGGCCTGGAGCCGGAAGGAGGGGGAGTGGCTGGGAATCCCGGACGTGATCTCCTGTTAACTGCCGAGCCCAGCCTAGGCTGAGGATTCCTGCCAGGCCGAGGCCTCAGAGGAGGGGCAGTCCCTGTCGAGGCCCAGCCCGCAGCGTCCCTAGAGGGGCTGCTTATGCGGCGCCTGGCCCGCGGGATTACATCCGGGCTCAATCTCTCCGGCGGGCGAGAGCACTGTGGCTGGCGAAGCACACCGGCCACACTGACCGCTGCCCCAGCTAGTTCCGGAGCAGCGCTACAAGGGGAGGGACTGACCGAGAGCAGCTGCGCTCCAGTCATCACGCTGCTGAAAGTGGAGAGAGGGCAGGGAGAAAGTACAGTGGCGCATCCTGTGCCTGTAACAGCACGCCGGGAGCTCCTGGGCAACACTTCGGAGGAAGCAGGTGAGCACATGAGCCCCATTACCTGCTCCTCCAGCCAGCCAGTATCCCGGACAGCAGCAAAGAATCGTAGCCGCTCCAATAGGCGATCCTCGTACTCCATTGCACTACAAAGGTAACTGCTAAATATAATGATGTTGCTCTTCCTTCTGCTTCCCTCGCAATGAGAAAAACTGGAGGAAGGCAAGCGATGTAATATTCCTCCTACTTACTCCACTCTGCCTTTAACAGAAAACAACCCCCCCTTCACCCCTTTCTTGACCACTCTGTGAACCCAGCACTATTATATTAACCCTACTCTCTCCTATACCTGTCATCGAGGCCTCCCCTCACTGTGAACAACTTTCTTATTGTCCAGCTTTTATTTGTATACCCTTAGTGCCTTGGCTCAGATTTCCAGAGCTGCCCACAAGTTTTTTAGATGTTTGTGTTTGGGAATGGACAGTGACGTAACAAGGAGGAAGTACCACGAATATTAAATAGGTAATTTGTCCTTTAAATAACCTCACAATAATTCCTTATTCGGGATGAGGGGATGTCCATTTGCCCATTTTTGATGACTGTGCAGACCTGGCGTAGGTGCTAAAGTATTATGCTGCTATGTTGACAAGCCCTAAATTATGTTCACTGCCATAAACCATGGTCCAGTGCATCTAGTGTGTCTATTGTCCTCATCAAGAAATTAATCATGTGGTTGCCAGTTACGTACATATCACCTTTTGATTACTTATATATATTTTCGATATTATTATCAGATATTATCATTTCCTTACTTTTTATCTAATCTAATTTATTTCTACAGCTACTAAATAATTAATAATATTTGTTTAGACACCCAAGCTACGATCTTGCCCAAATATCTACATTGTTACATCTACATTTAACAATGTGCCTCATTGGCCTCCGTAGCTCCAGTGCAAAGACAGAGATTGGAGAAGCACGCTATTTCGGCTACCATAGCCATGAACAGCGTTCTAGGTAACTATGAAGCCACCCACTAAGTCCAAACAGTTGGTGAGTGGCATCGCCAACCCTTGTCCGCCTGCTTCGCAAATGAGATTGTGCTGTTGTCTAATATTAGGCATCTGCACAGTGTCTAGAGGCAGTTTAAGACTAACACTTGCCCCTACGTCCCTTTAAGTAAAGCGATAGTCTTGAGTTATGCCGACATTGAAATCTATGGCAAATATCAAAAATAAAATGAGAAGGGGAGGCAAAATTGCTGTGCCAAGATTCCCAAAGCTTTACCTATATAACATAGGACGATTATATCAAGTATCAAAATGATGGATTCAACAGTATTTTTAAGCAAACACGATATCTTATTTGTTGTTTTTATTTGAAGCTAGTTATTTCTCTCTACAAATATACAGTAAATAGGAAAACACATTTCTACTTATTTTACTAGAAAAAAAATAATTGTTTTTTATTGGGAATTTCCATACACTGAGGCTATTAGGCCCTGTTCACACGGAGGAATTTTAAGGCCAAAAAAATATGCCTCAAGATTCCTTTAGGAATTTTGAGGCAGATTTTGACCTGCTTGCACTTTCTTGCCGCGGATTTCGTGGCATTTTTCGCCCACGGCCATTGTGCGCTGTGAGCAAAAAAACGCCCCAGAAAATGCTTTTTCTGAATCCCATTGATTTCAATGGGAGGTCAGAGGCGGAACTGCAGCAAAAAATAACATGCCAATTTTTGTCCTGCGAGCGGCTAGAAGCCGCCGCAGAAAAAATGCCTCCACCTTCCATTGAAATCAATGGGAGGCGGTTTAGGAAGTTTTTTGACGCTGATTCCGATGCGGTTTCCCCGTCAAAATCAGCGCCTAAAAATCTCTGTGTGAACTGGCCCTTAGGGATTTTAGCACTATAAACATATGCCAAATAGTCTCACTGGCAAAGATTGTTTAAGTAATACGCTTTGACATCTTTTCATCCAAGGCTCATAAGCTGCCTCAAGAAATAGCTATAACTAAAAATAAATTAAGCACTTAACATCACCTTGAAAGAAGATATACAAATATGCTAATATTTAAAGAATCAGATTGAGCTCTAGAGATGTTTTAATGTAACTGTAATGAAAACCATTTCACTAGTTTTGAATTGACAAAGCCTATTAACTGGAAATTACTGAGAATACATGCTTTTTATGTAAAGTGGCATCGATATGAAGCAGATTAATGTGCACATGTGAAAGCTTCATACTGCTACAAGTATTTTGGTAATGCTAGTAATTCATATTTTACAGGCAAGCCTCAGACAACTTCTGTTTTCATGTTCTTGCCCATACAGTATTATAGCATATTATTATAGAATGATATGAAATTTCTCTGAAAGGCATTATCTGGGACTTTTCAAAATTGGCAGCAGGGCAAGGTGTGGCATTACATAATAAATTAACAAATACTCACCCTCTGAAGTGCCCGCCACTCCAGTGTTGAGGTCACATTCTCCGCTGCTCAAGTCCCGAAAGCTCCTGCTGCAGTCGCATGCCGTTCATCGGCCACGTGCCGCTGCAGCCAATCGCTGGCCAAAGCAGGGATGCTGTCATGAACGGCACATGAACGCTGAGACCAGCGATTGCAGTATCTAGCCAGTTGTAGTCTCTACCCAAGCTCTTTTGATTCCTTTTGGCCAACACACTTAAAGGCTATGGACACCTTTTGGGCAATTTGTTTTTTATTTTATTGCATGTATTTTGGGGTAAAATTATTTTTGTAACAGGTTTTTATTAAAAATTCTGTACCATTTTCCTTCTGCAGCCTGCATGTATTCCAATACAAAGCAGGATTCAGAATGACGTTAACTGTGAAATCTGAATGACGGGCTGTGTGACATTTCGGTTTCCATTGGCTCCTTTTATCTCCTGAACACTGATCTAAGCGCTGAATTCTGATCAAATCAAAGTTGATCAACTTTGATCATAATTTAGCAAAATATTTAATGTCTCTAAGTTCTTGGATATAACCATGTTATGTCATAAATCTCTTTTTTTTTTTTTTTTTTTAAATGGATTGAAATGTATAAACAGATTCCACTAGTCTAATCAAATCACAATTAAAGGATTGCACAATTTATGTTTGCTCACAGACTTTAGTCTTTTACTTTTCTTCACAAAATAGGTGAAAGAGAGTCTTGATGCAGATTAATTTCATTACAATTTTTGCTCCCCGCTATGACTAGACAGCTAACTTAAAAGGTTACAGTCTGTTCAGAAAGGATTATAAAAACCGGAAATGGAGAGAGGTGTGCCTTTATATAAAGTCCTACCTAAAGCCTACACCACGGGACAATATATGTGAAGGAAATGATCGTGTGAAGTCTTTATGGGTAAAAATACATGCAGGGAAAAGCCATAATAAAATACTGTTTGGGTTTGCTATAAGTCACCAAATATAAAAGAATCCTCAGAAAATCTTCTGGTAAGGCAAATAGATGAGGCATCAAATAACAGCTTGGGTTTATGAGGGATCGGTCCTGTCAAACTAATCTGATCAACTTTTTTGAGGAGGTAGGTTCTAGACTGGATAAGGGTTAAGTCATTGGATGACATATATCTAGATTTTCTAAAGCATTTGATACTGTGGTAAATAATAGGTTGGTACATAAAATGAGATTGCTGGGACTGGGGGAAAATGTGTGTGAGTGGGTAAGTAACTGTGTGTGAGTGGGTGGATATTAACAGTACATTCTCAGATTGGGTCACCATTACTAGTGGGGTACCACAGGGGTCAGTATTTGGACCTATGCTGTTTAATATATTTATCAATGATAATGTGATTAATTCAAAGGAGGACAGTATTCAGTTACAAATGGATCTGGAGAAGTTAGAGGCTTTGGTAGAGAAGTGGAAAATGAGGTTTAACACTAATTAATGTAAGGTTATGTACTGGGGAAGGGAAAGTATTTGTCACTATTATATACTAAATGGGAAAATACTGGGTAATACTGACATGGAAAAAGACTCAGGAATTTTAGATGAAACTAAACTTAACTGTAGCAACCAGTGTCAGGCAGCTGCTGCCAAGGCAAATAAGCTCATGGGGGCATAGATGCCTATTATGAGAACATAGTTCTATCACTTTATTAATCTCCAGTAAGACCGCACATGGAATATTGTGTAAAGTTTTGGGCACCAGTGCACACAAAAAACATTGTAGATTGCTATATTTTTTATTGCCATATTGGAGTTGAGAAGGAATCTTTCCCTAAGATGAGAAAAATTGACTTTTGCCTCATGGTGGTTTTGCCTTCCTCTGGATCAACACTGCAGAATAAAGGCTAAACTTGATGGACAGAAGCTGGCATAAATGATAGCGGAAATGTATGCGAGCTACCTGCTGGCGTAGATTTCACTCAATGGAGCACGGACAGCCGACGATGCAACAAATGTATTAAAAGTCATGCTTCTCTAAATTAATTTGTTGCATCTTATTCTAGCTTGTTTCCTATTAAAGGGGTTTAATGTTTAGTGTAGAGCACTACCTACTATGGTGCTCTGTGGCGCTATCTACCAGGGGGCTGTGCGGCACTACCTACCAGGGGCTGTGCGGCACTACCTACCAGGGTGCTGTGCGGCACTACCTACCAGGGTGCTGTGTGGCACTACCTATAGGGGGCTGTGTGGCACTACCTACAAGGGAGCTGGGTGGCACTACCTACAAGGATCTGGGTGGCACTACCTACAAGGGGCTGGGTGGCACTATTTACAGGGGGCTGTGTGGCACTATCTACAGGAGACTGTGTGGCACTATCTACAGGGGGCTGTGTGGCACTAACTACAAGGGGGCTGTGTGGCACTACCTACCAGGGGGCTATATGGCACTACCTACCAAGGGGCTGTGTGGCACTACCAACCAGGGGGCTGTGTGACACTACCTACAAGGGGGCTGTGTGGCACTACCTACAAGGGGGCTGTGTGGCACTACCTACAGGGGGCTGTGTGGCACTATATACAATGGGGCTGTGTGGCACTATCTACATGGGGAATCTGTGAGTCGCGGGCTGATGGTAATTTTACTGTAAGTGGGGGGCTGATGGTCATTTTACTGTGAGTGGGGGGCTGATGGTCTTCAAGCAGTTTCCAGATCCGAGCTCCAATTGGAATTAATAGGAGGCAGAAAATACCTGCGGCACTCGTTTGGGGCTTTTTTTCCTGCATCTTTTGCATTAGCTTCAACGGCTTAAAAAAAACACACAAAAAAAAAAGGTCAAACAACGCTGTCAATTCCTAAAGGAATTTTGAGGCAGATTTTTTTTTGCCTTACAAAAAACGCTGTGTGAACATACCCTAAGAGTGTAGTGCTTGTTTTTAGACGTTTTCTGTCTTTCTCAAAACAATTTTTGGTAGGGGTGCCCTGAGGAAATTTTATTTTTCCAGTGCTGCCTCGAGTCCGAAAAGGTTGGGGAACTCTGTACTAGGCTACAGGATCACGCTGGCCTATGCACGGGTACCGTCGTGGAGCAGCTCAGTTCGTCGTGGGAACGGGGCCTTGGTGTGAGGTGGGGGCTTATGGCACGATCTACAAGGAGGAGGTGGGGGATTATGGCACTGTCTACAGGGAGGCTGTGTGGCACAATCTACAGGGGGGACTATCTACAAGGGGGGGGGTTGTATTTGGCAGTCAGGGCTGGGGGGGGGATTATACTGTGTGGGGCCCACTAAGCGGACATTATACTGTGTAAGGGTACTACAGGGGGCAATATACTGTGGGTGGCACTTACGGGGCATAATACTGTGTGGGCACAATTAGAGGACAAAGTACTGTGTCCTTGAAGGGGTTATAATATATTATATGATTAAATCTTATTATTATACTGAATGGGGGCACTAAAGGGGTATTATACTGTGTGGGGCACTATACAGGGCATCATACTGTGGGGGGCATTATAGTTTTTTATGGGGCATTTTTTTTTGATGGGGTAGGCGCCGAAAGGTAATTTCACACAGGGCGCCATCTATCCTAAGGCCGGCCCTGGTTGTAAACACAGCCTAAGGCAGACAGCACCGGCTGGTGCTTATGGACTGTGAAGCTTATCAGCTGAAATATAAAGATATAAAGACAGAAGTACAGTTCAGTGCAAGAGCAAGGCTAGGTCAACCCAGGTCAATAGCAGGGATCCATCTGAGAAATCAAGAGATGACAGGAACACAACAACAGTTTTACAAGCTTTGGTTTACATTTTCTGCATTTTCCTGTTTCTCAATGACATCACACATGACATCCCATGAACTTTTGTGAATATTTGTTCGGATCTAAGGGTACTTTTACACCAGCTTATATGGGCCGTAACAACGAGCACGATCAACGAGGCAGTTACTACGATAACTCGTCCCCATGAATTACCATCATGTTGGCAGCACATCTCCGTTTACACAGGGAGATGTGCTGCCGACAATGATAATATTTTCTGCTGCATAAAAGATACAATCAGCTGATGTCATCGACTGATCGTAATGATCGGGAACGAGCGATCATACGAACGCTCGTTTTCCCAATCATTAGCCCGGGTAAAAGGGCCTTAAGTCTCAGACTTTTTTTTTACTCTTAAACAGAAAACAATTGCTCTACACAAATTCACTATTACTATCACTGGGTCATAAATGTATCCTGCAATTTTCTTCACAGTAGTGCGTTAATGACACATCTGTGATACAACTGATATGAAAATAATTTTTCAGATTTGTTACTACCATATAGATAGCTCACAAAAATACCTGTAAAGCCTATCAATTGCATACAGTACCATAGATTTCTCCAGTTTCCAATAGGTGGCAGCAATATGCAAGAATGTTAGAGATCTGAGATTCACAAATCCTATCTAAGGTGAGGAGGAGACTGGCGTTTTGTAATCTCTCAAAAACCTAACCAACATTAAATCAAACAAATGAAAAGACAAGCAGGGAGAGATATTAGTCACCGTGAGTATGAATGGATAGGAAATAAATATGTTGTAATCAGAATGTATTTTCTGCCTCACAATTCTGACAATCGGAATTTAGGAGCCTTTCAAAGTAATTGATAATGTTGTGTATAAGGATAACTGAACCCTAATAAAGCACTGGTTTATTAACATTTTTATTAGGTGGCAATAAGCAAAGCAATAACACTATAAATTATAAAATGTAAAGCTATTGTCTGGCACTTTTCCTAGACAATGGACAGCTCTATAGCAGCTACAGAACAGATGGCAGCAGGCAATGCGCTGCAGAGGGCTATGTCGGAATGGGATTAGAAGTAATTAGAAGAAAGTCGTATTTATACATCACTGTCAGCTCCTGTTGAGTGTGGTAAGTATCGCTGCCCACAATAACAAACTCCACTCTTATTCTATACATCTAATTAGAATGGATATATTCACTGGACATATCCTGGTTAACAAGGATGGCGAGAAAGTGGACCCTGAGGAGACTTTGCAAAATAAAATAGTTGGATTGTATTTCTCAGCTGGTTGGGGTTCCCCCTGCAAAGACTTTACCCCTGTATTGTGTGACTTTTACACTGAGCTTGTGGAAGAAGCAGATCAGCCTGCACAGTTTGAAATAGTATTTATCTCTTCGGATAAAAGTGCAGAGGACATGGTGGATTACATGCATGAAATGCATGGGGACTGGCTGGCTTTACCTTGGCATGACCCATACAAGCAGTAAGTAACTCTGGTGTCCTCTCCGTAGGTGGCTTCATTTACAAGTGTATTTGATTCTATGTTTATTTCACATTCACAGTAGTGTTTTATTTATGCATCCAGTTTATTATATTTGCATGGAATGAATTCAATGTAAGTAATGGATAAAATGTTAAACCCTTGGACATAAGGAAAATATATTCTAGTATGTGACATAGGCCTTAGATTATCTGGTTTGCAGAATATCTTCAAAAGAAAAAAAAATGATCAAGAGAAGAATAAAGTAATGAACACATGCGTATATTTATAATCATATGAGATGAAATGGGATATAAGAATGAAACTTTATTTATCTTTATGTCAAATTTGTAATATTATGCTGTCTCCTATCTGCTTGTCAAATGTTTGCAGTCATGCAGCTTTTAAAAAGGATCTGGTTGATTCCGGAACACCCCTTTACTAGGCCCAAGAAAAAACGATCTTTGAAAAAGACTACTTCCACCGCTGCGGCCTGCTACGTTCCCAGTCACCAGTACTTTGTTTACAATGTCTATGTTACACGACGGCGGTGGCCAGTCATAGCACTGTGATGACAAATCACAGCACGGCACTGTGAAAGCAGACTTTTTCAACACTGTAACTATTTTTGAAACATTTTTATTCTTTTGCAGGAAGCATGGTAAAGATTTTCCCCAAATTCCCCCCAAACTCAGAAAATCCCTGTTAGCTATTAGATAAGATGTTGTTATCTTTGTAGTATTGGATGTAAATATTGAAAGTAGGTCCTGTAGTTCTCCTCCTTGTAATCAGAATCTGTGATAGGAGGACAACTTCAGTTGGTCATACACTTTAGATCTCCCTGATAGGGATGTCACGATACCAGAATTTAGACTTCGATACCGATACTTCATTTAGTATTGCGATTTCGATACCAATTTCGATACTTTGCCAACAGTAATTCTTCCGTTTTCTGATGTGAGGCGCGAGGTGTGATGAATTTTGAACGCACCTCACATTAATAGTAATTAATCCCATCATGTTTCTCAGTCATAATGGGTTAATGTGCGAGGTACATGATGGGGTTAATTACTATTAATGAGGAACATGGAGGTTAAATTCATCACACCACACGCCTCATATTAATCAGTGATAGAAAGCCGTGTTTATTTCATTTTTTTTACAGCGTACACATCATAAATGATGCAAAAAAATTGTTGTGCGCGCCATTACTGAATATGTGAATATTTTTTGTATTGAGACTTATTTTAATGTTTATTGTAAAAAAGGTGAATGTGTATTTTTTTTTAAATTTAACAATACTTTGTTTTTACTTTATTTTTAAACTTTAATGTACTGACATATATCAGATATGTGCCAGTACATTAGCCTGTGGACGAATAGCACACAGGCAGTTGTTAGGGCATACTTGGGTATGTCCTAACAACATGAAATATGGTAAGACAGCCCTGGGGTCCGTCAATAGACCCTGGGCTGTCTGCCCATATATGGTATGGCCCTCGATCGCGTCACAGGAATTCCCTGTGACGCGATCCAGGGGCATCCCCCCTTCTCATTTTCCCCTGAATGCTGCAGTCCGCTGTGATCGCAGCATTCAGGGGAATAACGGCGGAGATGAGAGGTTTCTCTGATCTCCCCCGTTATAGAGCAGGGCTGCGGCTGTGTAATACAGTCATTGCCCCGCTCCTGACAGGAAGTGCGCGCGCGGTCAGCATAAGGAGGTGCGGCCGGCGCTGCACTAATGAGCGGCAGTTCAGGCACTGGAGAGAGAACATGGAGGTGTTTTGCAGTGCGCCCGCCATGTTCTGTCTTCAGTGCCGGCAATCATTAGTGCAGCGCTGGCCGCATCGCATCATCCTGACCCCGCGAACGTATCATGAATCAGGAGCGGGGCTGTGGCTGAATTACACTCCGCAGCCTCGCTCCCATACATTCATGTATTACTATACTGAGCTGTGCGGCTGCGCAGCTCAGTATCGAAATACAGGAAATAGCGGTATCGAACCGTTTAGGGATGCACAGTATCGAAACAGTATCGAAGTTTTGATGCACCGTGCATCCCTACTCCCTGACTCCATAAACATGTGTGCTCGGACCGAGAACAAAGGATCAGGAGTGTTAAAATTCAACCTGTGTTTCCCATTTCCAATGCTTAACTGCTTCCCAATGTCACCCCATCATGGATTTGCAAAGGTGACCTTGTTTCCCATAGGGAAAACATTGGAAAACATTGAGGTTGTGACATGGTAACTGTAATCACACAATTTTACTGTTATTTACCCATAACTAAATGTCGAAATGTGGCCCCCGGCCCTAATAACATAGTCAACTCTGCTCAGGGGCATAGCTTAGGGCTCATGTGCAAAAGTTCAGCTTGGGCCCTCCACAACTTCTCCTCGGAGCAAACAGCCTGCTCGTAAACTTTTAGCTGCAACGGGTTAACCCGTTAGTGACCGCCCCATAGTGTTTTTACGGCGGCCACTAACGGGCTTTATTCCGATGCAATAGCATTTTTACGGCGCTGCATTAGAATAAATAAACAGAGCAGGGAGACGTTAAATGTCCCTGCTCTCAGCTACCAGAGGTAGCTGAGGGCTGGGGCATCCCTGCTCGACCGGGTGAGATCGATATCAGTATCGATCTCACCCATTTAACCCAATAGATCAATAGTGATCTGAGCGGTTTTGGATAAGATCGCCGAGTGTCTGTGTCTCCGATGGCAGCCAGGGGCCTAATAAAGGCCCCCAGGTCTGTCTGTAGTGCATGCCTGCTGGGTCATGCCTCTGGCATGACCTAGCAGATGCCTGTCCGTTTTACATGGACAGGCATAATACACATTATGGTATCGCCGCATCCGTAACGACATCAATTATAAACTTATTACATTATTTAACCCGCACGGTGAATGTCGTAAAAAATAAAATAAAAAAACATGCAAAAATTGCTGTTTTCTTTGAATCCAGCCTTAAAAAAAATGTGATAAAAAGTGATCAAAACGCCCTCCTACAACTGCATCACCATAAAAATAAAAAGTTATGGCTCTTCAAATATGGAGACACAAAAACAAATAATTTTGAAAAAAAAGTGATTTCACTGTGTAAAACTAGTAAAACATACAAAAACTATATAAATTTGGTATTGTTGCAATCGCAACAACCCACTGAATAAAGTTATTGTGTTATTTATACCAAATGGTAAACGGCGTAAATTTAGGATGCAAAAAAGTGTGGCGAAATGGCAGTTTTTTTTCTATCCCCCCCAAGAAAAAGTTAATAAAATGTAATCAATAAATTCTATGTACCCCAAAATGGTGCTATTAAAAATTACAACTTGTCCTGCAAAAAACAAGACCTTATACAGCTATGTCGACGAAAAAATAAAAATGTTATAGCTCTTTGAATGAGACGATGGAAAAACGTAAAAAATGGCTTGGTCATTAAAGTCTAAAATAGGCTGGTCATTAAGGGGTTAAGTAACCCATTGACGGCCCGGGGCATTGCTGGTGTCTTAAAAGATAAATATATATGTATCGGAGCTAGCATATCTATAAGACAGCAACCCCTTTAACTACGCCACTGAATAGGATTAGGTACAGCGGCTGAGCAGAGAGTATCACACATGATAGGATTAGATACAGTAACTCAGCAGACAGTAAAACACATGATAGGCTTAGATACAGGTCCCCAGGAGACAGTATCACACATGATAGGCTTAGATACAGTGGCTCAGTAGACAGTATGACAATGACAGGCTTAGATACAGGGCCTGAGCAGACAGTATCCTTGATGAAAAGCTTACATACATGGCTCAGCAGTCAGTACTGCACATGATAGGCTTAGATACATGGCTCAGCAGACACTATCACCCATTATAGGCTTAGATATAGGGTCTCAGCAGACAGTATCACCCATGATAGGCTTAGATAACGTGGCTCAGCAGACAGTATCACACATGATAGGCTTAGATACAGGGCCTGAGCAAACAGTATCCTTGATGAAAAGCTTAGATACATGGCTCAGCAGTCAGTACAACACATTATAAGCTTAGATACATGGCTCAGCAGAGAGTATCACCCATGATAGGCTTAAATACAGTGTCTCAGCTGACAGTATCACACATTAGAGGATTAGGCAGACAGTATCTATAAACTTACACTCCTGAGACGGGTCCTCTTTAGTTTCTGGGTGCAGCTCTGGGTCCTGACCCCGTTTAGGGTCAGTACATTGTATGTGCCTAGATGACAGACTGTCATCAATGTCTCACACAGAAATTACAGCATCTGCAAAACAACCCCAAGAACATACCGATAGGGAATTTAGATTGTGAGCCCCAATGGGGACAGTAAGTGTGGACCTCTGTACAGCGCTGCAGAATATGTTGGCGCTATATAAGTAACAGAAATAAATAAGTAACAGATATAAATAATGTCTAAACATGACCCTTGAGGATAGTTACTGTATATGTAGAAATGCGTAGCATAGGGGCTGTTCAATTGAGGGCTAGAGAAGCACAGAGTAGTGGTAGGAATAACCAACTTCTGACTTGTATAAAAACAGAAAGTAAGGCCATTGGAGGTTTAGTGACAAGTAATAGAACACCCACGACACACTGGCCAAGTATGGCCATTTGATCTTAACGGTTAATTAGTGGCAACTTTTTTTAAGTGATACAAATAAAAGTGAGGTTTTAACCCTTTTTTTCCCCTAATGTCCCTTTAAGTCAGTGAATTACAGTATGTTGTCATTTTCGGGGCATAATAATTTTGTACAACAATTGTTCTATCAGTGAAGTCTAAGCATATGGATACTGTCTGCTGGGGCCCTGTATCTAAGCATCTAATGTGTAATACCGTCAGCTGGGACTCTGTATCTCCTAAACGAAGAGGGTAAGTATATGGAGATGTTACTGTAATAACAGGCGCTCGTGTAGTTTACTACATAGGCCCAGTTACAGTATCTCTTGACAGACGTGATGCGGGGGGCCGTGGACCCCCCTGCCTTAAGGACTCAGTCGCAACGGCAACTGCTGAAACCCCTATAGCTACCGTAATAATTGAGCCACAGACATATTATCAATACAGACTAGCTGCATCTTTGTAAAGCAGTAAAAAAAAAAAGTGTTAGCCAAGAATGTGGACCTATTTCCAAAATAAGGAAAATTAAGTTTTGTTACATTTCAGTAGTTGCTCTAATTATATAAACCAAATTTGTCATTTCATATTTATCCAATATGCATAGAAAATGTATTAATCGTCTGTTAGGAAGCGTCTGTGTCTGTAAGATCGCCATGACTACGGATCAAGCTTCTGGGTAGTTCTGTTTACTTCCTGAGCCTATCCAACTTCTCTGTCTTCTTCCTGTCAGGTGTTGGGTGGGGTATTTATACCTGGCATCCTCCCTCTTTCTTTGCTTGTGAATTTTTCTCCTTTCTTAGGTGTGGTGATCAAGCTCTCACTTACCCTGTGTCCTAGACTTCTGGACTTCTGGAAACTGACCGCGGCTTGTCTCATTAATCAAAATCAGTAAACAAGGGGTTATCTCTCGCGGCTGGTTTTGACCTCTGCTGTACCTGATTTCCACCAGCTCTGTTTTGGACTTTCTGTTTACCCTCTGGCTGCCTGGTTACCTGTTCAGATATAGCCTGCATTGCACCTCTTATCCAACACTGAACTCTGTTAGAACAACCTGGGCTCTGTGCAGCAAAAACCATCCCGCCTTGCGGTGGGCTCTGGCGAATACCTCAGAGTAACCTTAGATTCTGCCAATCAGAGTTGTGACGGATTTGGGGTTGCGGTTTTATTTGCACGCTTACTCCCGACAGACTCCAGCAGCCTTTGGGGAATTGCGCAACCAGTGAATCCATAACATTGTCTGCTTTCACAGCACCTTTTTGTTATGAGTCCCCAAAAAATATGCTAATCACTCTGTGACTCACAGTGACCAACTGTAATCTGAAGGGGAACATGATAGCAAGTATTCAATTCCCTTGCAGCACCACCACAGGGAAAATTAAGCATTACATGTTGCACATTAAAATCAATGGGATATCTATCTAATGCTTGGACCTGCTTGATCCTTCTGATAACTGATGAAGCTCCCAAATGAGTCCCCTGTATTTAACGGGAGAAAAAGGCAGGCACCACCAAAATAAAATATTTAGAATAGAGTGGAAGTCAACATATTAAAAAATTAACACTTCTACATCAAAAATAAAAATATGTATACCAGACTGCACCTCTTAAATCGTATTAAAATCTTTATTGCAACAAAATAGAACATTATGAAAAAACTGACAATTTATATAAAAAACATTAAAGGGGTTGTCCACTACCGGACAACTGATGAGCTATCCATCGGATAGGTCATCAATATATGATCTCTTGTGGTCCGACACCCAGACCCCGCTCCGATGAGCCGATCCGGCTGCCTCCGGGCACCAGACGTCCATGCCGGAAACAAATGACTCCGGTCACAGAATAGCAGCCGAGCTGCAGTAGTGCAGCTCTGCTCCTATTCAAGTGAATAGGAGCAGAGCTGCAGTTCTGCAGCACGGCCTCTATGCAATGTACGGAGCCAACTGCTTCCAGCTCTGTACATTGTATACTGTGCAATGACATCCGGTGCCTGCAGGCAGCCAGAACAGCTGATCAGTGCGGGGTCCGGGTGTCGGACCCCCACAGATCATATACTGATGACCTATCCAGTGGGTAGCTCATCAGTTGTCCGATAGTGGACAACCCCTTTAAGAAAGCACAAACATGTGCCAAACCCAGAGTCCTAACCCTTGGTCGCATTAGAAGACATACACACGTGGTATTTCAAATACCTAACCAAAGAATACTTCATAAATGTCAACCAACATAGCTTGCACAATAATCCAAAAAATTGCATGGCTTTATACAACCATAACTACAACAATTTAAAAAATAATAATAATAATGTGTTAGGTGTCCTATGGCTCCATGTGGGATAAAGACCCCCCTCTATTAACATACATGCTAGGCAACCGGAGGCCTCCTCTACTGATCCCTTTTTCAGCTCCCCTATTCACCATGGCCGGAAATGGCCGGTTGCTGGGGAAACCGACACCTACTGATGACATTCCGCCTAGTGGCCTAGCCAGCACCAAACCAACTGTGACTTCTCTGGTGAGAAACGTAATAAAAGTGTGAAAGTTATCTTTTAGGCTTAAAGGTTATTCCCAGTAAAATAAACATCTCTAACAAATAGAGTATAAAAATATTTCTGGTTGTCAATTCTTGAATTTTATTCTTAATTTAGATAGTTGTTGACTGAAATAGTTAAATTCACATAAACTCATAATTTGTTTTTATTTCAGAAAAAACCAGGACTAACAATTTTCTATCCCGATGGGATTTGTACAATTATAGCTAAGAGCATCATACTGAAAATAGCTAAATAGATCTGTCAGTGCAGGTGCAAATGCAAGCTGAGGCTGTCTTGGGTCCCTGGGCTGGGACTATAGATGTTACCACCTCTCTGTATCTTATTAAATGTCTAATTGTCACAATTTATCAGGATAGATCCTATTCATTTCTGTGGAATAAACTGCTGCCAAAGTGCATCAGCTTGCAGCTATCAACAGACATACTGCAAAAAAACAAGGTTTATTGCGCTAATGCAACGTTTCAATGCATTAGTGTAACCCAAGGCCCCACTAAACAAATGGGCCAAAACATCACATTGTAACTGTACACACAAAAGAAAACCTCTACTTAAAGGGAATCTGTCAGCAGTTTTGAGGCCTCAAGTTGCTGGGTAGAGCGAGATAGGGGAGGGCATTGTAAAAATGGGTAAAACAGGCAACCCCAGTTACGATATTGTATACCTGATTTTTCAGTTAAAGTTTATGGAATCATTTTAGATGGTGACCTTTTCTCATTGAATGTTGGATCATCTATAGCTTTATATCTGATTCATTTAGAAACCTTTCTGTTTTACAGTGAGCTGAAGCACAAGTACAAGATCACAGCTTTACCAAAACTCGTCATTGTCAAACAAAATGGAGAAGTAATTACAGACAAAGGGAGAAAACAGATAAGAGACAGAGGACTTGCATGCATAAGGACATGGCTTGAAGTAGGAGATATCTTTCAGAACTTCACTGGGAAATAAGACATTATTCTGATTTTCTTAATCATAACAATATATTGTAAATTAATTCAGATATGTTCCATAGTCCTTATATTTTTCCTAAAGAATATTTTACATGTTTTTCTATGTAATAGTGGCAATAGATCTGGCTCAATAACAGATATGGAATTTTATGCACTACAAAATGCACTTTATTATCTCTCAAGATGATTCGTTTTCAAGTATTTAACCTTGTAGTAAAAACTAGAATCATTATTAGAGATGAGCGATTTTACCAAAATTAGTTTCAGGTCCGATTCGGTTTCAGTTTGAATAAATTAGTGGCAAATCTAAAGTGCCCTGATTGCCCTGAAAAGTCATGTATTACACGCGGAGGTTTTCTAGGATGTATCCAACCCTTATTAAGCGCTCTAACACCAAAACAGCATTAGTAATGTCAAAGTCACAGCAACATATATGGCCATGGGTAAACAGATGATAGCCGGTGGTAACAAACAGCCTGTTTAAAAACACACTGCACTGTCTGATTTTTGATGCTTTTTATAATCAAAATCGGTCCAAGAATTATTATTTTCATTGGCAGATGTCTGCTCGTGTTTATACATACATGGTGATATTGGAAAAATAAATTGCTTTTCAACAAACGGTCCAACAATGGTCCCTTTTTGGGGGCAGATGCCAGTCAGTGTTTTAACACACGGTGGTATCGGAAGAAGCAATGGCTTATCGACAAGCAGTCCAAAATGTTTCCCTTTTTGTAGACAGATGCCTGCTGGTGTTTATACACACGGTTATATCGGAAAAAGCAATCCAAAAATTATCCCTTTTGGGGAGTAGCAACAGGTTTGGTGTTATTTTAGTTTCAATAGATTTTTATTGAACAGTTTTTAAAAGGTAACAGAAAGCGTTAGATAGTTTAGATAGTAGTAGCTAATCATATTTTTGGATAAATTATTGTTGATAATTGGACCCAGGGAGTGATTATATTCCTATGGAAAACTCATACCTAATTACTGTTCCTGCCATGACTACGTAGAGACGCACCACTGATTGCCCTCTCCATGAAAATATTGAATATATCCTATAAGATATGACTTAATGAACATATGAACTGTTTGTTTGATCATAAAAACGTTTATGCTTGTTATTAAAATTGATTGTGGTATCTTATGAAAGATCCACATATACTATCCATAATGTTTTTTTGATTATCCCCACGAAACATGATGTCTGTGACAACGGAACCAATGAATGAATTTGGGACACTATAAATATACTGTGTTTGGCAGTATCTGTCAAACTGCTCTGAAGAAATCCCGTTCAGGGATGAAACGCGTCAGCTGTTCTAATCAACAGGGCGGGTAGTGACGTCCAAACCCTGCCTTGAGAATTCCTGTCCAGTGTTGGAGACACCGCGTGGAAGGAAACATACTCTGGAATTTCAACTCACCTGGTTGCCGGCGTGCGATCTTGCCCTGTTGGGTCCGTGTCTCTCGGAGTGCCCCTAGGTTCACTTGGATGCCAGCGTGTGACCCTGCTCCGTCGGGTCCGTGTCTCTTCAAGCGCGGTTGTGAATGCCCCGCATGGATCAAGGGAGGAGAGCGTCAACTGATGTGATGGTGGAGATTTGGAGGCTTTGAATTAAATGTGTGGCCATACAGATGAATCTTGCTTCGGTGGAGACCCGCTACTGTCCATCCTTGGGCTGACTGCCTCCACGTATGGTTTCCCAGCACTTGCTGGATGTCAAAGGTAAAAATTCTATACAAGTTATAAAAGTGCCTTGTTTCTCAAGATCACGAGGGCTACACATCGACCCATAGGGTCTGTAAAAGGACTTCCTACCATCACAAGATTCAAATTAGAACCAGGGATCCACTCATGAGAGGAAAAAAGCACGCTGCATAGCACATCCCCTTAACACATGGGGCTATTTTCCTAATCTTTGAATTATGTCATACTATATATATAAAAAGGAATCTCTTTAAAAACATCATTACCAGCTACTCCAAATAGGAACTTTGGCCACTTTGTGATAAAAACAACACATATGGTTGAAAACCGCAAGTGTGAACACAACCTAGCGGTTTTTCATTTGGAATTTCTCACTTTCTCAAAATTGTTCTGTACGTGTATGGTATGCTGTACATTCATCAGGCAATATCACAAATGTATCCAAGATGCTATTGTATGTTTTCTTTCCTGGCCAGGAGGTTTTTTATAAATATTGTTGTTGTTGTATAAATTATCATTGCCGGTATTATCTGGATTAAAAAATAAAATAGGATGCTGAATTTTATTAACCCAAGAGTGCCTAGTTATATTTCTGGATAATTTTTCTTTTTTCTTTTTTCTATAATCACACATACAATAATACAAAGTGAGACGGAAAAGGTAAACATGACCTAGTATCTAAACAGTCATATCAGAAGATGGTGTTATTTTAAATAATAATTATATATATATATATATATATATATATATATATATATATATATATATATATATATATATATATATAAAATCCACCACTTCCACCGTCATGACTACATGTGTCAGTGACAGTGTGCCTGATTGTCCTGGAAAGTAAAGAAACAATAGGTTTTTAGTATATTAAAAAATATATATATATTACTTGACACAGATTGATGTATAATGGCGCTGTATAACTGCTTGACTCAGAATAATACGCAAATTTTGACGTTACGTCCATGATGTCTGTATCAACAGGCAGCGGCATACTATCAGAACCAGGATTTAAATTAAAATCTATTTATCAGCACCAGAATTAATATTATTAAAGATTTGTGAATGATGTGATGAAGATTGATGATTCATAAATTAATGTAAGAATTGTATAGCTGCAGCAGCACTCACTCACAGCAATAGCTGCCTGTACCTGTCTAACTAACACTGACTACTATCTCTGTCTAAAATCTCTCTCTCTCTATTAAATTATTGTAAATCTAACTATTTATTCTCTTCTCCTCATTATGAAAAACACACTCACATACACTAATCCCCTATGTATCTGCAGCAGCTTTTCCAGGTTGGGCTATTAATAGTGGCTATGACTCTATATGTCTGTCATCCACTGAGCCATCAGTGACTCACACCTATACGCCTAATGATTGGCTGTGCTAGAGGGAGGGCTGCCTGCAAGGCATTATGGGGAAGCTTGTCGGGCTGCTGTCCGAGGTCATGTGATCCTTCTTCTCTGTCTTCTTCTGATCTCTAAAACGGCGATTCTTGCGGGCCGAATACCAAAAGTTTTGGATTAGCATAAATTTGAAGCTTTTGGGAGATTTGGAACAAATTCGATTTGTGTAGAATTGATTCTCTTATCTCTAATCATTATGTTATGTGTGACAATTCATTTATGTTATCCAATAAAGCTTGCTGTATTATGTAAATTACAGTAATTTCTATAAGTAATGTGTAATGCTGACAAGTCATATGCATTATATATATTTGATTTAATTTATGTGTGAAAATTTAAACTAACTAAATATTAACTTCTTGCAGAGGGGGACAGGTACTGAATAACTTCTTACAGAGAAGGACAGGGACTGAATCCTTTTCAATATCTGCAAGAAACTTTGCTATCCATTTTCTCCATCATTATACCAACAACACGTGTTTTCGTAAAGAGAACCTGTCAGCTCTGATTGGACAGTGTCAGAGACCCTCTTGACAAGGGAATAGTCATGCCCAGTTGTCAATTTATATATACATTTCCAGGACAAATAACAGCGGTATGGCCCAACTCTGAATTTTAAGAAAGATGATCAGGAATTGTTATGTTTTTGGGGAATGCAAGTATTTACTAAAACAGACATTTTATACTAGAAAGTTCAAGATAAACAAGATAAAAAAAAAAAAATCTTTGTCATGTTCCTTAAATAAGTTATCACACAAATGAAATACTACATTTCCCTGTTAGATTTTGCAAAACATAACATTTTATAAATAGGAATATTTAAAAAAAAAATAATAAAAAAATGTTCCTGTGTCGATATGGGTGTTACATACTTGTTGTGGTGCCGCCTGGTATTCTTTTCATTCCCTCTCAGATCGTCCACCTAATGGGTTCAATGTCGGTGGACATACATGCTCACAGTAGCTCAGTTTCCCCGCCCGGATTTCTCTGTACATGGGCAGCGGAGTGTTTCCTGCTATTGTGTAAGCCAGTCAATCAGAATCTGCATGCTAGATGCTACTTCTTCTCACCAGCACTGGACACATTAAGTGGACGTCCTGAAAAAGGACTCAAATGTCATGGAAGTTCTTGTCAAACAGCTGGTTCCCTCTTCTCATTGCGAAAATATATTTATATTGTGTACACAAGAGATTAGACACAGAATTCAGTTTCTCATCTAAAGTTTATTGTGTAAATTGGCCATTTTACACATTTTTAGAAGCATATAGGATAAATGTTAGTAGCGAATCACTGTACGTCAAGGTGCATTCCTAGGGGCATCATAACCTTCATAATAATCAATAATATTTTACAAACCTTTTTTTGTAACATAAATATTTGTAAATTATTCAATGATATTAGCAATTTTCTAAATAATTAAAATAATTATTTGTTTAAGCTATAGCTAGTAATAACCATCCTTGAGAAGCAGATGTGTTGTAATCACATCGAGCACAAGCTAAATCTAGTCATAATAATCCTTGAAATGGCACAGTAAAAGCAGCTATATCGCAGGTCAAATTGCCCTTCATGTCTCATGATTTTTAGGAACACATCACAAGTTCATTAGGAGTACGTAAGAATGGTCAAATACTGTCATTTTCTACTAGCACTCGTGTTCTTAAAATGTAAATCTGACAGCAGACATCTTGTGCCGCTAAACGATTTTTTTTTCTCAAAATGAACACCAGGGGGCACTGCAGCAAGTATGTTTCAGTAATATACACCCAGAGAAATGTCATATTTGATCATGGGACAATCACTTTAATCTCAGCAATGAATTGAGTTGTATAATGACTTGAAATCAGTTTGGTAAGTGGAAAGCTATTTTCTTTATATGGCGTACTCTTAACTCCAATGTGTACCTCTAACCCTAATGAAGGATCAAAGTCAGGAAAAAGATTTGCAATCTTGAATTAGATAGAATTGGGACACACTAGCGCTAATAGAATTTCTTCTTAATGAAACTGAATGAATGAAAAGGTAAAATTTACTCTCCCTGCTACATTAGTAGATTGTAATCTCCAATTCTCTATCTATCTCTTTATCTATCGATCCATCTATCCATCCATCCATCTAAACTATACAATATAGAGTAGGCAGCACTCCAAATTTGGTGAAGAAAATATAGAGCTTTTATTAGCCCAGGTGCGACGTTTCGGCTCCGCACACTGAAGCCTTTCTTTGCTTGAGAAAGGCTCTCCTGTGTGGAGCCGAAACGTCACACCAGGTCTAAAAAAAAGCTCTATATTTTCTCACCAAGGCTCTAGTGTGTGGAGCCGAAACGTCGCACCAAGGCTAATAACCAACCGCTCGGCTTTCCGAGAAAAGCCGAATGGAAAGTAAGCGGCTCAGCACTTATACGAGCACTTCTGCCGCTTAGTTTTTTTCTGCCGCTTCCTGGTTACCCTTTAAAGAGGCTCTGTCACCAGATTTTGCAACCCCTATCTGCTATTGCAGCAGATAGGCGCTGCAATGTAGATTACAGTAACGTTTTTATTTTTAAAAAACGAGCATTTTTGGCCAAGTTATGACCATTTTTGTAGTTATGCAAATGAGGCTTGCAAAAGTACAACTGGGCGTGTTGAAAAGTAAAAGTACAACTGGGCGTGTATTATGTGCGTACATCGGGGCGTGTTTACTACTTTTAGTAGCTGGGCTTTCTGATGAGAAGTATCATCCGCTTCTGGCAGTGCAGATCTGTGACGTCACTCACAGGTCCTGCATCGTGTCGGCACCAGAGGCTACAGTTGATTCTGCAGCAGCATCAGCATTTGCAGGTAAGTAGCTACATCGACTTACCTGCAAACGCCGATGCTGCTGCAGAATCATCTGTAGCCTCTGGTGTCGATGTGTCCTCGCTCGTCTGACACGATGCAGGACCTGTGAGTGACGACACAGCGTGATCTCTGGAGAACACGGCTGTGTCTGCACTGCCAGAAGCTGGGCGTTGTGAAGAGAAGTGGATGATACTTCTATGCACAACGCCCAGCTAGTAAAAGTAGTAAACACGCCCCGATGTACGCACATAATACACGCCCAGTTGTACTTTTACTTTTCAACACGCCCAGTTGTACTTTTGCAAGCCTCATTTGCATAAATACGAAAATGGTCATAACTTGGCCAAAAATGCTCATTTTTTAAAAATAAAAACGTTACTGTAATCTACATTGCAGCGCCGATCTGCTGCAATAGGAGATAGGGGTTGCAAAATCTGGTGACATAGCCTCTTTAAGTCCCTGGGACGTGCACCCATCTACTATCACCAATGCTGCTAGATTGTGGACTATATCTATCTATCTATCTATCTATCTATCTATCTATCTATCTATCTATCTATCTATCTATCTATCTATCTATCTATCTATCTATCTATCTATCATCTATCCATCGTCCACTAAGAGTATACATATCCATTTTCTCAATATACATATACACAGATGCAATACCCTAATGTTTTCATCTGCAATTTACAAAAATATAGTATAGCTTCTTCAAGAAGATTTCCATAAAAAAACATTAAACTGGTCATGTACATACAAACACTAACACACACTATCCAATTTTAGTTTTAGACATATTGGTTGTCACGCTTTGTTCACATCTGAGCTATGAATTCCATTTTTTTGTTCCGACATAGGAACAAAAAGTGAAATACCGTATTTTTCGGACTATAAGACGCAGTTTTTAGCAAGAATAAATCTTGTTAAAACGTCCCTGCGTCTTATAGTCGGCAGTCAAGGGATCCGGCATGCGCCAGGCCCCCTGACCGCTTCTTACTTAACCCCTTCCCGACCCATGATGTTCCGGCACATCATGGAGCGGGGAGGGGATGATGTTTGGAGAAAAGCGGGCTTACGCGCTTTTCCTGGCCTTTTAACTAGTTAAATGTCGCGGTCAATAGCGAACGCGGCATTTATAGGGGTCTTCCCAAGAAGGACATTTATGACATATCTACAGGATATGTCATAAATGTCAGATAGATGTGGGTCCCACCTCTGGGACCTGCACCTATCTCTAGAATGGGGCCCCGTGAACCCCGTTCTATCTTACCCAACACCGCTGTCTCCCGGTCACTTCCTGGTTAGGTGGGCGGGAGTTACGGAAACAGCCGAGTGATCTCTGAGCTACGCTGTTTCCGTAACTCCCATAGAAGTGAATGGGAGTTACGGAAACAGTGTAGCACTGCGTGCTACGCTGTTTCCGGATCTCGATAGCTAAGAAAACAGCGTATATGGTCGAGTTACGGAAACAGCGTAACTCGCTGAGCTACGCTGTTTCCATAACTCCCATAGAGCTGAATAGTGGTTACGGAAACAGCATAGCTCGCATGCTACGCTGCTTCTGTAACTGCCATTCACTACTATGGGAGTTACGGAAACAGCGTAGCTCAGCGAGTTACGCTGTTTCTGTAACTCATCCATGTATTGCAGTGTATTGTACCTGCGATGTAATGATCGCTGGTTCAAGTCCCCTAGGGGAATTAATAAAATGTGCAAAAAAAAAAAGAAGTTAGATACATTTCCAGGAGTGTAAAAAAATATTAAAAGTAAAAAAAAAAAAATCCTTTTCTCATTTTTCCACAGCACAATGTAAAAAATAAAAAAATAAAGTAAAAAATTGCTATCGCTGCGTCCGTAAAAGTCCGAACTATTACAATATAGCATTATTTAACTCGCATGGTGAACGGCGTAAAAAAAATAAATGAAAACCCCAGAATCTTTGTTTTTTTGGTTACCGTAGAGCTAAAAAGAATGAAATAAAAAGTGATAAAAAAAATCGTATGTACCAAAAAATGGTGCTAATAAAAACTACAGCTCGTCCCGCAAAAAATAAGCCCTCACACCGCTCAAACGATGAAAAAATATAAAAGTTATGGCTCTCAGAATGTGGTGACATGTCAGAAGTTTGGATTGGTGGGGGTCTGAGCACTGAAAACCCCACCAATCGCTAGAACGAGGCAGCTGAAGTACTCGTGTGAGCGCTCAGCCGCTTCGTCTCTGTTCGGCTTTTTCCGGAAAGCCGATGTATCGGAGTACGGTCTCATAGACTTTCTATTGAGTACGTACACCAATACATTTATTTCCGGAAAAAGCCGAACATACACGAAGCGGCTGAGCGCTCACACGAGTGCTTCAGCTGCTTCGTTCTAGCGATTGGTGGGGGTTTCAGTGCTCGGACTCCCACCAATACAAACTTCTGACATGTCACTATGACATGTCAGAAGTTTGTCAAACGTTTAGCTACACTTTAAGGACAAATGGCATTTTTTTTAAAATATAAGAATACTTACTTTTTACTATTTTCATTGTCCCAATGGGATCCACTGGCTTCTGGGTTGTTTCTGTAAAACGTGGGTGGGCTGTGCCCTTCCCGTGGCGTCCACAGTTCAGAGCGCTTCGTTCTAGCGATTGGTGGGGGTTTCAGTGCTCGGACTCCCACCAATACAAACTTCTGACATGTCACTATGACATGTCAGAAGTTTGTCAAACGTTTAGCTACACTTTAAGGACAAATGGCATTTTTTTTAAAATATAAGAATACTTACTTTTTACTATTTTCATTGTCCCAATGGGATCCACTGGCTTCTGGGTTGTTTCTGTAAAACGTGGGTGGGCTGTGCCCTTCCCGTGGCGTCCACAGTTCAGAGCGCTGCAAGGTGCGATGAGACAAACGACAGTGCTTTTTCAGGGCCAGAGGTTTCTGTGAATTCTCTGGATCCAGCTTATTTTTATTGCCAGCTGTCTCCTCCTAACATATAGAGGAGCCATTATTTACTCTAAGGCCGAATGCACACGATGCGTATTACGTACGTTTTTGCCACACGTTTTTTCGTGCGGCAAACCAGCAGCGTAATACAGTACCAGCAAAGTAAATGAGATTTCAAGTAATCTCATCTACACATTGCAGATTTTATTCTGCATGTAAATTGAGCTGCGGTGCATATTTTAAAATCTGCAGCATGTCAATTTATCTTGCGTTTCCGCTTTCGAATTGCATCAGACTATTTTTTTTTTCAAATGCATCTAAAAGCGCACTGTTAGGTGCGGATTTTACCCGCGGAATTACCTGCGTTTACCTGCGGGTTTGATGTGAATTTTCTGCACCAAATTTTGCAACGTGCGCATGTAGCCTAAAAATCCTGCCTATAACTCATTCTGCCTGTCATGTTAGGGCTTAACATCACGCTGCTGGAGTCCACCATCATGGCTCTGGCAAAGCAGTTTTCACTGCTCTTCATCTACTTTATCAACAGCAGTTTTTACTGCTCTTAATATCCGCATCGATTCTCTGAGGATCACCCAAATGTTTGGGGGTGAAACGCGTAGAGATAATAGATCTATAAGATGAAATAATGATCTAATTTTAGATACTATTGTTAATGTGAACACTACCAGTCAGTGTTCACATTAAGGGGTGCAGTCAGTTACCAGGTAGTATAGAGAGGCTATGTTAACTAATTGAGTAGAGTTAGCCAGTATACCCAGAACATCATAGGGTTACTTAGGTAAAGGCTCTATTCTTTTTTCATCAACAACCTCGCAATACTCCATTCTTTTGTCTTACGCTGTCTACACAGGGTCAGATAGTAGTATAGGTAGCTATTCTGACGTGCATGACCAGTAACTTTGTTTGTGGTGGATGTCACTATACACAATTTATTTTATTATACAGGGTGGGCCATTTATATGGATAGAACTAAATAAAATGGGAATGGTTGATGATATTAACTTCCTGTTTGTGGCACATTAGTATATGGGAGGGGGGAAACTTTTCAAGCTGGGTGTTGACCATGGCGGCCATTTTGAAGTCGGCCATTTTGTATCCAACTTTAGTTTTTTCAATGGGAAGAGGGTCATGTGACACATCAAACTTATCGAGAATTTCACAAGAAAAACAATGGTGTGCTTGGTTTTAACATTACTTTATTTATTTTGCCTCTGGTGGACGCTACCAGCGGCAACGGATCTTCTAAAAAAAAAAGTGTTATTTGCAATTACAAGTCATTTTAAATGAAATATGCTCCCCACATTGTTTGCCAAGTTAAAATACTATATCAGGTTCAACTATTATCCCATTAAATGGTAGGGCATGATTTTTCTTCTCACAAATGGTAGCTGTATTTTGGAAAAAGGAATTAGGAAAAATATTTAGCTACTGTAATGACCCTTTTTTCTCCCCCCTTAGTTCTGCTTGGCTCTGCAAGAAATATGTTATCTATGTGTTTCTCTTACGGCCTTGGATACGCTAACAGCTAGCAGTCTGGCAGAACGCCTAGACATGAAATAATCATCAGATTTGTAATTAATTCCCTTTATCTCACCATTCTCATCCATATTCGAAAACATCACATACACTTATGAAAACCTCCTACATTTGATTGTTTGTAGGCCAGGATTTGCAGATGTTAGAAAGATGACGTGACCTCAGTGGGAAGGTACCCTTTTAACGTATTTTCAGTCTTACGTGTGAAATTTTATGATTGGTTGTTCCATGCAGGGTAACACCCTGATTAGAGGGTACGCCCTGAGGGTATATTAACTTATGTATCTTAATAATAAAGAGAGAACATTGATTTAGACAAGAGATTGCTATTGTCTTTATTGATCTCCCAGTGCTATGCTGATACTTCAATTACCAATTGGAATATCACCAGACAAAGCAGAGGTAGACCAATGGAGCGGCCCTCCCAAAAGGTGCTACCTGGAAAACGGTTTCTCCGACGCTACCATTACCAGTTAAGAAGATAATTCTTTTTATTGCATTTTGTTGGAAAGATTTTTGTTTTTGACACAATGAGAAACACATTATTATACCATAAACTAAACTGGATACTATATAAAGGGACAACACAATTTATTTTCATTTATTCTCATGCTGCTTAACCCAAATACTCTTCAGCCCCAGCATATGAGCAGATGACAAACCATTCTTTTAAAGAAATTTCTGAATTCCTGATTAATTTAGTAATGAAAGGTTGTCTAGATAATAATGCAGAACCTTTTACCTCCCCATAGATGTGCATAGGAGTGCAGCATGTAATAGGCAGGGCTTCACAAACACTGTCTCACTTGAAATAATTTTTCTAACTTCCTCCGCTATTTACATATCGGTGCCGTTATATTTAGCACCCGATATGTAAATAAGCCCCTGAACTGTAAATGGGGCATTTCTATCTTACTAAATGGCAAGGGGGCAGGATGTCTTCGGTCTCACACTGTCCAATCAGCTATGGGCAGTGTCAGGGCGGCTTGTGCTGTGTTCCCTCCCGCGAGAGCACACACAGACAGAGGCAAAGTTCTGGGTGTATGTGCAGAGTAGGTTCCCACCTTACAGAGGTCGCCTTGTCGTGGCAGGTGGGCAAACACAATTTGATCAAAATGTGCACTAAGAACCTCCCTATTTTTAAGTAGATTTAGCAGTAATGCATATTTATTTATTTAGCGATTTAGGTGCCATTGGTTTTCGCAGTGTGCTGTACCATTTTCTTGTGTGCTGTATATTTGCAGTCACAGGCGTTCTTGCACCTGCATACACGCTTTGTTTCATTTTGTTGGAATGTGCTGATCAAGCTTTTGTGTTGTTTATCTAAAACAGCTACCACTTGAGTCCTGTAAAAAAACATAAAACGCTGTAGGAATTTGGTGGCTTTCGGAATGTGGTGAAACAAGAACATGAATATTGTATTGGCAACCTGAGTAAAAATACACTACCCAAAACTTGGGCAGTAGAAGAGTTAAAGTGTTTAAGCTTAGAGACAGTTTAGTTTGACAAATATGCAATAATAAGGGACATCTGGCAATTTCTGTGAATACTCCTTCACACCACTGTATGTATTGACATATGTTATAATTGGCTGTAATATACATGGGGCGCATCAATCACGTTGTCGCCTCAACGGTGTAGGTAATGCCTTCTATTGTTTTGTTTCTATTCCCTGTTGTGTAACTTAAAACCTGGCCTTAACTGTTTTGATATCATCTTTCTGATTTTCTAACTGACAAAAACAAGGGATATGGATCCAAGCCCTTGAGCTTTCTGTAAATTATCAGGATCACAACCAACTAAAGCCAGCTCCTGAGTATTCTTGTCAATTCTCCACCCTGTATGTGATTATAAACAACAATCTTCTTACTGGATTTGCTTTCAAAGCCTTTAACACATCTGACCTGTGCAGAGAAAATATCTATCTATCTATCTATCTATCTATCTATCTATCTATCTATCTATCTATCTATCTATCTATCTATCTATCTATCCAGCACACTGCGAACACCAATGCCACCTAAATACTATAAATAAATAAATATGCATTGCTGCTGAATGTACTTACAATAGTGAGGTTCTTAGCACACATTTTGATCAAATTGTGTGAGCCCACCTGGCACAAGAAGGCGACCTCACTTATAAGGTAGGTCCCTACGCTGTACATACACCCTGTTCTGGGACTAAGCCTGCAGAATACACTTGGGGATAGTAGGAACTACCCTTAAACTAATTAAAATCAACCAGGGCAGAATGGGAGGAGTGCAAGATCAAAAATGTAGGCAGTCACCACCCCCACACATATACAATACACAAAAAAGTTTGCATATTCCAGCCAAATGAAAAAAACAAACAAACGTGTATACAGATGCAAGCACTTCTGTGACTGTAAAACAATACACAAGAAAATGGCGACTGCACTCTCTGAACACCAATGCCACATAAAACACTGTATATAAATGAATATCCATTACTGCTGAATTTACTGAATTCTTAGCACACATTTTGATAAAATTGTGTGAGCCCAACTGCCACGACAAGGTGATCTCATTTATAAGGTGGGTGTCTACTCTGCACATACTATCCATCTGTTTGTCTGTCTGTCTATCTATCTATCTATCCATAATAGTATACATATACATTTTCTCAATATACGTATTGTCAAAAAGTTATTTAACTTTGTTACGAATGACAATTCTATTATTGCGAGGGAATATCTATCTATCTATCTATCTATCTATCTATCTATCTATCATTTATCTACATATGAATTTGGCTTAGGCTTTGTTTTATAGGTTGACTCTGCACAATAATAATATAAATTTCAATCTACATTTAATTATTTTAATATAAAATGCATGCTGCATTTTCTTTTATTCGTTTTTTTTTTTTTTTTTAAATAAATAACGATTTGCATTAATTCAGGGTTCATGGTTTTCTTTTCCAACAGTGTGAAAGAATATGATACAGGTAATGTTTCTCCAGTCCTCTAGTATCCTGTGTTTTTTTATTTTAATCTTAATGTGTCGCTGTACTTGGTACGGTCGCTGTCAGATCAGTAGATGCCATTTTTAATCTATGTCAAAATACAAGATTTGTATTCTTCTTTTTTTTTTATTATGTCCCTCTGCTAAATGCTTTGAGACGTCAAAACTCAGTAAAGGCTGCAACCATTGCCATTATTCAATGGCATATTTTATTAAAAGGTTATAAACTTTATTTTTAAATTTAAAGGTTTTCCCTAACAAAGAAAGCATCTTTTTTTTAACTGGAAGCTGGCTGAGCGTCAGTCTTCCCCAACCCCCGGTGATCAGATGTTATAATCAGGTTAAAGAGGACATGTGATCTCCCTTGACATGTCTATTTTAGTAAAAATTGTATTCCCCTTGAAATAACAATTATGTATAAATAAATTGACAACTGGGTGTTATGATTGCTGTTGTTAAAAGGGGCGTGTCCCTACACAGTCTCACTTTGTCAGCACTGATTGGACATTGACAATCTGTATGGGGACACACCCCCAACTGGTAACACTCAGTAGTCAATTTACTCATACATTTCTAGTAGGAATAACAGAGGAACGTAGAATTCTATGAAAAGATGCCCCAGTATTGTTATTTCATCTGGTATACAATTATTTACTAAACCAGACATGTCAGGAGAGGTAACAAATCCTCTTTAAGCCATGTCTGCCCAGACATTTCCCTTAAAGCAGCCATAGAAATGAAGCCATTCAAATAAATGGTTGTCCATGTAATGCACGGATGGGTTGTTTCCCCCAAAGCAGGAGTTGCTCTTAGAAAGCGACTCTCGGGTCTGGCTCCTAGAGAGGGCTTTCGAATATCTTTATATATGATGCATATATGTATTGCATGACCCCACATAAGTCAGCTACTTTAAAAAGTATTATGAGACATGGAGCCATTAAACTTCACGACTCCTCAGAAATAGGAGTTATAGAGTCTCAGGGCTGCTGACTGGCTAATGGGAATCATGGGACTTCACAAAACTAATTGGTGTTTCCTCTACAGCCCCCAACCCTGTTTGTGGTTGTGGTGTGGAGGCGGGAGGGGGCTTGTTTAAGCAGTCTAATTGTATCTACTAGTATAACTCTGGTGGGGTATCATATGAATGTCCTTATTTTAATAGCTCCGTCAGTGACAGGTTGTCTTTAAATGTAAAGAGAAATAATAAATTGTTTAAATATCTAATATTTCATTCCCCCTAGCTATGTAGTTTTAGGTAGATAGAGTCAAGTACATTGCAAGCAGCAGCACATATTTCCTTATAGTAGAAGGGCAGGTAACAATGACTGTGAGTTATCCACTGGAGATTTCTGCAAATATTCTGTGCATATCGAGTGACCTCAACTAGTTTTCCCTAAGTGGATCTAGAAACTATGCAACATTTCCCAGCGGATGGAACTGTTGACTGAGAGTTGTTTTCCTCACACCATCTGATTGCATTTGAAGGACTGTTCTCCACTGAATCCACTGCAGTAGACTATGAAAGCAGTCATACACCACCTAGTGGATGCATCATTTATTGTAAGTGCACTAAGAAATACTGTGACACTGCTGTGACTGCACACACAACATTTTACTAGTTGATATGCGGTAGATTTCTTTTTTTTACCTTCTATAGAGTATTTGCATTATGTGAGAAATAGCATTTTTAAGCAGGATTATGGAGACATTTTAAAGAGCTAAGAGTACTTTGAAGTGTGCCTCTGTCATATCCACAAACTTTCTAAAATAAAAAGCAGGCAAAATGTGAGCATGAAGATGGAACATGGGGTGCCTGAGTCCTCCCCATCCACCTAGTTATACATATTCTTAGATAAGCTGACACTTTTTTTTCCACATCAAACATGCAAATATAGATGCAAAGAACATTCATCTGGCCTATTGCAGCAGCTCGGAAAAGTACCCTCCATCAGGGGCGTAACTAGGTAACTAGGAAAGACTGGGCCATAGCAAACTCTTGACTGGGGCCCCCCAGGTGCCACAAGCAGCCCCTCTTATAGATAGTGCCCCCTGTAAAATGTGCCATGCAGCCCCCCTGTAAACAGTGCTATACAGCACCGTCTATAGACAGTGTCACACACCACTTGTAGATAACGCCCCCCACCTCCCCCTTGTAGATAGTGCCACACAGCCCCCCTGTAGATATTGCTATAAAGCCCCTCTGTATATAGCGATATACCTCTCCCACTGGATATAGTGCCACACAGCCCTCCTCCCTTGTATATAGTGCCACACAGCCCCCCTTAGTAGATAGTGCCGCACAGCCCCCTTAGTAGATAGTACCACACACAGACCCCTGTAGATTGCACCACACACAGACCCCTGTAGATTGCGCCACAGCTCTCCCCTTGTAAATAGGGCCATACAGCCCCCCTTGTAGATAGTGCCACACAGCCCCCACTTAGTAGTGCCACACAGCCCCTTGTATATAGTGCCACACAGCTCCCCATGCGTATAGTGCCACACAGCTCCCCTTTGTGTATAGTGCAACACAGCTCCCCCTTGTGTATAGTGCCACACAGCCCCCCTTGTGTATAGTGCCACACAGCCCGCCCTTGTATATAGTGCCACAAGGCAATGGCGCATCCGAGAAAGTTGTATCAGCCAGGCGGATGTCAATCAAACATGGAAAGGTGGGTTTGGAGGCAGGATATGTGACTCTTCAGGATAGCGGCACCGCCCCATTAGCCTTTAATGAGTAATTAGCATATAGTGTGCACCATTTTAAAAGGGGATTTTAAAGATTTTGCTGCATCTGAAAAAAACATACATTTGGAAATATTGTCAGGTCATGTATTACCGCATGGTGGCGGTTCAAGGGGTTAAAACTGCCAGACAGGTTCCCATGAAATATACAATGAACTGAGAACAATTCCATCTGCCCTGCAATTTTGTTATTATAAATATATCCTATATAATTACAGCTCCAGAACTAAGCTAATACATATATACAGTACCACAACCAAGCTCAGAACATAAATACAGCATTAGAACCAAGCTCTGACATATATACAGCATCAGAACAAAGCTCAGTACATATATACAGCACCAGAACAAAGCTCAGTAAATAAATACAGCACTAGAACCAAGCTCATGCATATATACAGCACCAGAACAAACCTCAGTACATAAATACAGGACTAGAACCAAGCTCAGTACATATACACAATACCAGAAGAAAGATCAGTACATAAATACAGCCCCAGAACCAAGCTCAGTACATATATACAGCACCACAACCAAGCTCAGTACATAAATACAGCACCAGAACAAAGCTCAGTACATATATACATCCCCAGAACCAAGCTCAGTACATATATACAGCACCAGAACAAAGCTCAGTACATATATACATCACCAGTACCAAGCTCAGAACATATATACAGCACCAGAACAAATCTCATACTTATATACATCACCAGAACAAAGCTCAGTACTTAAATACAGCATCAGAACTAAGATCAATACATAAATACAGCACCAGTACCAAGCTCAGTACATAAATACAGCACCAGAACAAAGATCAGTACATATATACAGCCCCAGAACCAAGCTCAGTACATATATACAACACCAGAATTTAGTACAACCCCTGCCGTATGGGTTTGTACGGCGTAAAACTACAGCTCCCAGCATGGCCCGAACAATAGTAAGGATATGCTGGGAGATGCTGTTTCACCCCCAAAAAAAAATCATACCACCAATCATCTCGCTGCAGATCATACAGCGACTACAGTGCTGATTAGAGGCAGAATAAACATTTACATGAAATTACTCCATGGTGACGTCTCAGATTCGAGTTATTTTCTTCTCCCTCCGGTCCTTGCCTCTATGATGGGTTTCTCCCGGTCACGACACATTTCTGCAGTTTTCCACTCACATGTCTTCAGCTTCTCACTTTTAAAACATTTCTGCACCTATAAACGAAGTTAAAATTCTCAACACCTCTAAATATAATAAAGCGTCATACACTGCACCTCTAACTATAGTAGCTCTGTGTCCCTGATTATAATAGTACCATACACTGTGTCCCACACACATGGACTTCAGAGCTGCAAGGCAATAGTGCTGACCACTGAGGCACCGTGCTGCCCTACATATAGCTTCCCCTATAGATAGTGCTCCACGTATAGCCCACCTCTGTAGATAGTACCTCACATATATCTCCCCTTTATAGTGTCCCACATATAGCCCACCCCTGTAGACAGTGCCCTACATGTAGCTCCCCTATAGTTAGTGCTCTACATATAGTCCACCCCTGCATATAGTGTCCCACATATCTATAGTGCGCCACATCCCCACAAATAGACCACCTGTAGATAGTGCCCCACATCTAGACCCCCCTGTGTATACTGCTCCACATCCTCACATATAGACCACCTGTAAATAGTGCCCCACATCCCCACATATAGACCCCCCTGTATATAGTGGCCCACATCCCCACATATAGACATCCCCTGTATATAGTGGCCCACACCCCCACATATAGACCCCCCCTGTATATAGTGGCCCACACCCCCACATTTAGACCCCCTGTATATAGGGCCCCACACCCCCACATATGGACCCCCTGTGTATAGTGGCCCACACCCCCACATATAGAACCCCTGTATATAGCGGCCCACATCCCCACATATAGACCCCCCTGTATATAGTGGCCCACACCACCACATATAGACCCCCGGTATATAGTGGCCCACACCCCCACATATAGACCCCCTCTATATAGTCGCCCACACCCCGACATATAGACCCCCTGTATATAGTGGCCCACATCCCGACATATAGACCCCCTGTATATAGGGGCCCAAAACCCCACATATGGACCCCTGTGTATAGTGGCCCACACCCCCACATATAGACCCCCCTCTATATAGTGGCCCACCCCCCCGCATATAGAACCCCTGTATATAGTGGCCCACATCCCCACATATAGACCCTCCTGTATATAGTGACCCACACCCCCACATATAGATCCAACTGTATACAGTGGCCTACACCCCCACATATAGACCCCCCTGTATATAGTGGCCCACATCCCACATATAGACCCCCTGTATATAGTGGCCCACACCCCCACATACAGACCCCCCTGTATATAGTGGCCCACCCCCCCACATATAGAACCCCCTTTATATAGTGGCCCCTACCCCCACATATAGACCCCCCTGTATATAGTGGCCCACACCCCCACATATAGACCCCCTTCTATATAGTGGCCCACACCCCCACATTTAGACTGCCCTGTATATAGTGCCCCCCTCTATAGATAGAGCCCCCACTGTAGATAACGCCCCCACTTTTAGTAGAAAAATAAATAAAAAATGACATACTCACCATGATCCCGTTCCCGCGCTGTACGGTGGCAATGCATATCTGCTCTCTTCTGAGAAGGTCTGTTGGAGCTGAACAATGCAAGCAGCACGTCGTTCAAAGGCGCTGATTGGCAGGGCATAATGACTTGTCCCGTCAATCAGCGCCTTTCAAACACGGAAGCGGAGCGATGACGTCATTGCGCCGCTAGCGTCGTTGAAAGGCGCTGATTGGTGGAGCAAGTAATTTTGCCCCACCAATCAGCGCCATTGTAAGGCGCTGAATGGTTGGGCATGAAACTTGCCCGGCTGTCCAGCGCTGAGGCATATAGAAGCAGGTACAATTACTGCAACAGGGGGGCGTGGTCTAGCGCTGATGGTGGAAAGACGTGCTGAGTGAGAGCTCCGGTTACACAGTCTGAATCTCATATCATCCGTCCGTGGAACTTACCCCCGGTGCTCTTAAAACATCTAGACACCTTCCTACCACCAGTTACCATCGTCGAAGGGCTGACAGGAGTGAGTTTCTTGCCCTACCACATCGACAAGAGAGTGCGGCCTATCTTACCTTGTGGCCGTAGTAGTAGATTCCAGCCAGCGTTGCGAGAACCAGACTTCCGTACCTCGCTATCCCACCCGGTCTATCGGGACACTCCCACAGCTCTCTGCCTGTCGCTCGACATAGAGAGATCCCGGTTTCCACATGTAGAACTTGCCGGTGAGTGCGGGACGGGAACGTTACAGGTAGCCATCTTTCTTTCGCACTTGATGCAAAGGAGAACTTTTCTTACTGGCGAACTCACATTGTAATAACCTTTGGTCAACGGAAAAGCTCTACCGATCTCCAGCTGTGTATTTAATCAAACATACTCTCGGATGTCGATAGTGGCTTAAATACTTACCTGTCGCTGAAACTTCCAGAACATCTGTTTACTCAGCTCACGTATCGCCTTTATGGTCAAAACGTCTAAAGATAAACTTAAAGACGCAGTGCACACTCCTAAAGCTAACAAAACATAAGCGGATCGTGACAAGTTTTTGAAGAAAAAATTTGCAGCTTCTCTAGCCTGTAAGTCCAAACAAGCTGTAATGATGGGGGTAGGGAAACAGACAAGTGAGCCCTAATCTACCCGCCACTCAGTCCCTGCCTACTTGCAACGACCTGCCCTAGGTGACGGGGTACAACTGGGCGATGGTCCCTACGCTCAATAAGTGCATGACAGACAAACAGGCAAGGGTACACAGAAGCTAAGGGAAATTGGGCAGTTGACCACGGCAACACCGTGAGCAACAAGAGTGGTGAACGAGCCGCGTCAAACCAGGAGTGTACGAGGTACCAAACGCAGAGCAGGAGAGTAGTGAACAAGCCGAGTCAAACCAGGAGTGTACGAGGTGCCAAACGCAGAGCAGGAGAGTAGTCAGTAAGCCAGGGTCAGTATGAAGCAGGGACAAATAGTTCAAGAAGCTGCAGCAGGGCCAGGAAACCAAACGAGAAGAATCACAAGCAAGGAGGAACAGGAAAGGCAGGTAAAAAATAGACAGAGGGCGGGAGCTAGCTCCGTATGGCCAGGCTGTGATAGGCTCTCCCACTCCTAAGCCTGCCATCCTGAGTGGTGGAAGATGGAGTCAGTCTCACAGACATAGAAGCAGGTGCAGACAGATTACCTATGGGCGTTGACACAGAAGCTGTGCCTGGCAGATCCTTTACACAAGCCCTTACCCTCCCTGATGACAACCCCTTGGAGGACGATTCTGATATGAATAGTGCAGGCTGCAATTCTGATAATAGTGATGAATCTCAGATGGCTCCAGTGTCGAGAGGCTTTATTAAAAGAACATTATACCAATCTCTTACTCCACTAGTCAAAGAACTCACAGATATTACATCTGATTTACATGGACTCGGGGGACGGGTTGAATCTCCCTAGAAGATAACCAAAATGATTTGCTGCATTATAGTGCAAAAGTTAAATGTGCTTTCGACTCTCAACAAAATTGTATTAATGAGACCTTATTACGTATTTAAGACCAAGAAAATCGGAGTCGGAGAAATAACCTTCGCCTCAGAGGCTTTCCAGAATCTATTATGCATGATAGTCTACCTCAGGTAGCCATGGATATCTTCTCTGACCTCATTGGCCAAGATGCGGCCAAATCCATTACGATTGAACGTATACGCAGAGCCCTGAGGGCCAAACCTCGCCCCAACGAATCTCCGAGAGATATAATATGCGGTCTACTCAGTTACACAAACACCGCTGCCATTTTAAAAGCTGCTAGAATTAGAAATACTCTGACCTACGAAACTTCTACAATTCTAATTTTCCAAGACATCACTCCTTCAACACTAGCAAAGCGAAGAGTGCTTAAGCCCTTACATGATGCTTTGCGAGAGAAAAAACTGCAATTCCGATGGCTTTTCCCGTTTGGTTTAGCTATATCTAAAGATAGACGCCAAATTATCATGAAAAAAAAAAACTTTGGATTTTGAGGCTGCTTGGGAGAGATTGGACATTTCACCTATGGACATTCCCTCATGGCTGCCGTCTACCATGGTGGATCTGCCACCCTTACCTGGTACCTCATTCTGAAACTGAGCTGGGAGAGCCATTTCACCTAAAGCCAAGAAAACCTGCTCATGATAGAAAGTTGGACATTTGATTGTACTCTCTAAGATTGCCTGGTGGTTCGTTGACATACCCGTTTCTCCACTATGTGTGTGGAAGAAACGACTTGAGTAACATGTAGATCTCCCCTAATATCTTTTAATAATCTACAGCTTTAAAATTACAATGAGATGATGTTTCTCTATTATTGTGACCTGGGTTTATATTCTTGATATGTTATTTTTTAACATAGGTTCTGGTGAGTTTTCAGTGTTAGGATTGATCATACATATATGTCTTGTATGTATCTATTCTTACAGGAACTTTCTTTTGTCCACAATTTCCTCCTGTTGATAAGGACATGCTTTCATAATTGTTTTCACATATATATTTCAATGGATAATGAAGTCCTTTTGGTTGCTTGCAACTTTTCTGTTTATGTGTTTATCCCCTTCAACCCCCATGCCTTTCCTTTCAATCATTCCGCCACTTTTCCCCTTCCCATGGACATTAGGTGGTTTTAGCCATTTTATTTGCAGTAGTGTATTCCGATCTATTCATGCTTATAACATGTACCTATGGCAGACTTAAAAATTACCTCATTAAGGCCTCATTCACACGACAGGGTTTCCCGGCCGGGTGCCGGCCGTTCATAAATCGGCCGGCACCCGGCTGCATTAGGAATAATAGACCCCTAATGGGGCTATTCACACGACCGAAAACCGGCCGTCAAAAAATAGGACATGCACTATTTTCGGCCGGGTGCCCGGCCGCCCGGCTCCCGTAGAAGTCTATGGGGCCAGGTAATACACGGCCATCACCGGAATGTGTCCCGAGTGATGGCCGGGTTTTCCGTCGCTTGCGCTCTATCTCCTCCTCCTCACAGCGCAGAGTGCATGTGAGGAGGAGGAGTTGATGCCATTCGGACGAATGGCTGTACACTGTGTGGCAGGGCCGGGGTGTACAGCAGGTGGAAGGGAGCGCTGCGCTGGCTCCCTTCCCCTGCTTGTTTTAAAAGCGCCCTGGCCCGGCGACACCTTCCATGGCGCCGCTAGCAGCTGCTGCTGCTGCTGCTACTACTTTAGCGACGCCACTATAGCAGAGCAGGGAGGTATCTCCCCACTCTGCTATGTGCTAGCCCCACTTTAGCTCCTTGAAGGAGCGGAATCCCCGTGTTTTCGGGGATTCCGCTCCTGGACAGAGCGCTTGATGTCTCTGTCCATATCTGGGCAGTGACATCAGGGGAAACTCCTGAAACGGAATCCCCGAACACATGGGGATTCCCCTTCAGGAGTTGCCGCTGATGTCACTGTCCAGATCTGCCCGACCCGGAACGGATGCAAAACTTTATGCAAACCGGCCGGGCAAAATGGACGATTTTACCGGCCGACACTCGGGCTCGGGCGGGACCCTGTCGTGTGAATCCCGCCTTAATGTTAGAGGTCTGAACTCTCCACGGAAAATAAGTCAAATTTTGCAACAAATTAATAAAGATAAAACAAAAATTGCACTATTGCAAGAGACCCATCTTAGACATAATAAAATTCCAACTTTACGAAAGAATGTTTTCCCGAACGCTTATCATAGCACCTCTTCTTCCACACATAGAGGAGTAAGTATACTTTTTCACAAAAGTGTACCTTTCAAATAGATAGCTGACATGATAGATCCAGAAGGTCGTTATTTATTTGTCAAATGCCTCTTGGGAAATACCCTCTTTACAATTGCTAATCTATATGCACCTAATTTAAGACAGACTACGTCGATAGTTCAGACCCTAAAATTGTTCAAACAATTTGCTGAAGGTATTTTGGTGGTTGGAGGTGACCTCAATCTACCTCTGGGACCATTATTGGACACTACTAGTAAGACCTCACTTTCCTATAGACATACTGCAAAATTGCAAATTCTTTAACAACTCATATCTGACAGATACTTGGAGACTATTACATCCCTCAGATAAGGACTTCACCTATTTTTCACACACGCACCGCACCTACCACAGATTGGATTATATTTTTGTATCTCAATCTCATACTCCATTTTTGCTTCATGCTGGAATAGGGAATATTCTCCTCTCGGATCATGCACCTATACATGCTCCTATACATGCTACCCTTAAACTAGTGGATGTTCACAAGGGACAATGGTGTAGGATTAATGACACCTTAATTGCAGATCCCTCTTATCAACCTTGTATACAGACACACATACAGAACTACTTTGAATCTAATATCACACCAGATGTTTCACCTACTATCAATTGGGAAGCCCATAAATCAGTTTTGAGAGGGGAACTTATCTAATTTTATACCCATGTTAAGAGACAGAGGTCGGCGCTTCTGAACTCCCTTTTTTCTCAAATATCCCTGCTAGAAAACCTGCATAAACGCACTCAAGCCATATCTACTAAAGAAGAATTACATTCCCTGCGTAATAAAGTAAAAAATCTTATCAATATAAAGTCAGCTAAACTACTTCAGATCTCCCGCTTTAAATTTTATGCACATGGAAACAAGGGCAACAAAACTATGTCCGCCCTTCTAAAAACCATCAGGATAAAGAATTTATCCGTCGTATCGCACCCACACCGGGTCATTTTATAACTGATACAAACTTGATTGCTGACGCCTTTCAGAAATTTTATTCTAACCTTTACAATCTTGCAGATTCTAACGCTTCTATCTCCTCTCCATACTCCACCAAACAAGCTATTCATTCTTTTTTAGATTCTATTGACATCCCACGTATATCTGACACTGATGCCCATGAGCTGCTTACTCCCTTTTCCCTGTCAGAACTACTACAGGTACTTCCTTTTCCCTCAGGTAAAAGTCCAGGCCCAGATGGTTACACTATAAATTATTATAAACAATTTAAAGACTTACTTATATCTCCGTTCACCTCTCTTTGTAATTCCTTCCTAACAGACTCGAGACTACCATATCAAGCTCTGGAGGCACATATTACACTTATTCCTAAGGAAGGGAAAGACGCATCACAATGTGGAAGTTACAGGCCCATTTCTCTCCTAAACACTGACATAAAGTGGTGGGGGGCGAAAGCTCTAGCAGCCCGTTTAAGCCCTTTATTATCTAACATTATTAGCCCTGAACAGACTGGATTTGTCAAGGGAACACAAGGGTCAGATAATTCATCAAGAATCTTGAGATTGGTGCAATATGGCTTGAAATCTCGAATACCTTTAGTCCTTCTTAGTACAGATGCAGAAAAGGCTTTTGTTAGGGTGGATTGGCCTTAGATTATTGCTTCCCTTGAGAAATTTGGTATACCTTTTTCTTTTATTCAGGCAATTCTATCCTTATACAGTGGCCCTAGTGCAAAGGTAAGAGTAAATGGAGTGCTGTTGGATTCCTTTAACATTACTAACGGTACGAAACAAGGCTGTCCCTTATCGCCAACTTTATTTGTGTTGGTTATGGAGACACTTGTGCAGAAAATCCGACAGGACCCCATTATCCAGGGTGTATCCATAGGTGCGTTTACACACAAAACAGCCGCATTTGCCAAAGATCTTTTGATACTCACCACTAACCCTGAGTGTTTTTCCCTCAGATTACTCACCTCTTCTCTGAGTTCAGGAAAGTTTCCAAATTTGAAATTAACTTCAGTAAGTCAGAAGTCCTCAATATTTTGACCCCCCCCCCCCAAACTATTATCACACAATTGAAAGCCAGCTCTCCATATATGTGGCCGGATACGTCTATTAAATATCTGGGCATTCAAATCCCTAAAGACCCATTACTACTATATAAACTCAATTATCTAAATTTATTGGCTGACATTAAAACCTACTTACAATCCTTACATATACCATTTGTGTCGTAGATGGGTAGGAGGAATCTGCTTAAAGGACAGGTGTCGCAAAATATTTTTTTTTATATAAATTTGCTTTTAATATGTTATTAAAATTTTTATTTATTTGTGTTTTTGTGTTTTACTTTTTTCTTACTTTTACTTCACTATGGGGGGCTGCCATTTTTTTTCATCTCTGTATGTGTTGATTAACGACACATACAGAGTTGGAATACGGCACATACATCCCCATAGAGAATGCGAACGGGAGCCGTTCCATTCACTATAGTGTACGCCGTCTGTGTGGGAACGGCGCATGCGCCGCTCCCACACAGTCCAAAAGGAAGGTCTTCGGCCGAGCGACATCCGGCGCCATTTTCATATGTACCGGAAGCCGCGGCCGGACAGTAAGATAACTACTTCCGGTCGCGGCTTCCGGACATATGTTCAGAAGCAAGGACTAGGAGCGGAGGGAGCGGACGGAGCGGACGGAGCGGCGGCAGCGGCGGCGGCAGGAGCAGGTAAGTTATGTTTGTGTATGTTCGTGTTTTACTGTGTGATTACCACTGTATGTAAACCTACTACACTGTGCATTCGCTCAAAAAATGGCGGCACACAGTGTAGGAGGTTTGAACAGTCAACCCCCTTCTTTCTCCTGGCACTAGCCAGGATAAAGGAGGTGGATTAATTGAGCACACTAGAGCGAGTGTGTCTTCTCCAATTTTGCAGGATAAAGCAATAAGGTTGCTTTACCACATGCCAATGCTGCAATTTTGGGAATTGCTCCCTCTAGTGACCAGCACATGGAAATGTTATAAATTAGACTCTAATTTATAATATTTCCTGACTTGTGAAAAAATTAAAAAAATTAGAACAATGTGTAATCATGTATATACTAACTGTTTAACAAAAAAAAAAAAAAGAAAAAAATTCTAGCGACACATTCCCTTTAAAACTTTTATCGTGCCCAAAATGTTATATGTTCTCCGAACTGTACATATCTGGCTTCCCAAATCTTTTTTTATGTTAATTCAAAAAACTTTTTCTGCATTTATTTGGAACAACAAACGTCCTAGGTTATCTTACAAATACCTTATTACGAATTCACGATTGGGAGGATTTGGTCTCTCTGACCTCTTATCCAATTTTAGGGCCAACGATCTTCGCAGATGGACTATTTTAGCACATCGTGACCCGGGGAATATATATGCCTCTATGGAATGCTCTCTTATGTCAGTGGAAGAAAGACACGCCTTCTTGGGTTTACGTTCGGTCACTTCCCACATGCTTTGCACCAATACTCTCCTCAGGGGTACTATTTCAGGTGAACAGATTTTCTAACTTATTATTTACCCCCTCTCCCCTAATGCCTTTATGTTTACTCCCATATTTCCAACGTAGTCCTGATTCAATTTTACCAGTTCCTTATGATATTTCACACAACCTGACTATATCTGATGTACAGGCGATTTCTGATGATGCTGGGATCATACACCTTCTAGAGAAAGCTAATGTCCCATATGGTAATTTCCTATTGACACAACAAATTAATAACAAGTGCCAAAAATTAAGGAAGTCCCTTGTTATTCCTTCTACTAATACTTGGCTGGAGGATCTTTTCACTTTAGACCCATACACTACCCCTAAACTATCCCAGATGTATCAGCATACTTTAACCATGAAAACTGATTATAAACCACGTTATATTGGGAAATGGGAAGAAGAGTTGGGTTTACACCTAACTGAACCAGAAACACGTTTCATACTAGCAAATACCCATGGCTTCTCTCGATGTACGAGAACTCAAGAGATCTCATTTAAATTAACTACACGATGGTGTAAAATACTGATTGTACTTCATGCTATCAATAATTCAATATCTGATAAATATTGGAGATGTAACATAGCTATTGGTTCACTTTCACATATCTGGTGGCATTGCTCCCTCATTTAACCATTTTGGCTACGGGTAGAAACAGCTATGAATACCATTTGCTCTATCAACATCAAACTTACATCGGAATTAATATTATTATGGAAGCCTATAATTGGATTTACACCAAAGAAACACAATTTACCAACTCACATGATAACTGCAGCTAAACTGCTTATTCCCATGATGTGGAAAGACACTTCCCCTCCATCTTTTGCTCAATGGCTGGATAAGATGTTTGAAATTCAGCGATTTGAAAAATTAGCGCATTGGGAAACTAGGATGCGTAAGAAATACCTAGACACCTGGTCTCCCTGGCTTGAATACACTGACTATTCCAAATTATAACAATCAATGTGATTTATTATTTTTAAATATTATGGGATATGTTGATGTGTCACTCATGTCCTCTGTTTACTGATGCTTAGATGTCAAGTTTTCAATGTACTGCCATTATTACCACACAATGCTATTTTATTCTTCTATTGTTCTATCCTAACCCCTAACTCACCTTAGTCCCTTATCCCTCCTATGACCCCATTGTTGTTGCTCTCTTTTGATAACTGTGCATTGGCTCTGCGCAGCCGACATTATTGCACTGCTTTACAGTATATACTCTTTCCAATATGCTTTTACCAATAAAAACAGTTTGAAAACAATTACTGCAAGAGGGGGTGACTGTTTCTAGCACCAGGGCCCCCTCCGGTGCTAGCGACACCCCCAGCCATGAGAAGGCCTGTGTCTCCCGTCCCATACATGTTAGAGGCTCGGCGGCGCGGGCCCCGTAGTAGCATCGCTACCGCTGTAGCAGCCATAACGACTGCTAGCGGCCAATGTTGCACATGTTGGTTATAGTGCATTTCCCTCTGAAATACTGGGGAAAATGGGTCATTCCAGACATTGTTCTGATGAAAAACGTACTTTGATTAAAAAGTTGATTGGAGAGGGAAAAACTTATAGAGAAGTGCAACAAATTATAGGCTGCTCAGCAAAAATGATGTCAAATGCCTTGAAGTGGCAACTAAAATCTGAAAGACGCGGAAGGAAGCGGTGAACTACTGTTCGAATGGATCGAATAGCCGAAATGGCAAAGGCTTAGCCAACGATCACCCCTAAAACGAGCAAAGAAGATCTGAAGTTACCAGTGAGTACTGCTACAATCAGAAGACGATTAAGTGAAGCCAAGTTACCAGCAAGAACTCCTGGCAAAGTCCCGTTGTTGAAAAAAGACATGTCCTGAATAGGTTCAAATTTGCCAAGAAAAACGTTGGCTGTCCCAAAGAGAAATGGCGCAAGATTTTGTGGACTGATGAAAGTTAAATTAGTTCTTTTTGGGTCTAGTGGATGCAAACAGTATGTCAGACGACCCCCGAGCTCTGAATTCAAGCCACAGTACATTGTGAAGACAGTAAAGCATGGTGCTGCAAAAATCATGATATGGGGATGTTTCTCATACCATGGTGTTGGGCCTATTTATCGCATACAAGGGATCATGGATCAGTTTGAATATATCAAAATACTTTACGAGATCATGTTGCCCTATGCCGAAAGAGAAATGCCCTTGAAATGGGTGTTTCAACACGACAATAACCCAAAACACACCAGTAAGCGAACAACATTGTAACGTCCGTGGTCGCTGACCACGGACTCCTTCCATCCAGTCGACGCCCTTCTCTCCAGAGATGTCTGCACATACGGCCGTCCTGTTCCACAGTGACAACCTGGGTGCGCTCGCGAGCTCAGTCCAGACTTAAGAAGTCAAAGCGCACGCATGTGGGAGATTTAGCTGATTGCTCCCAGAGCACCCTGGGCTATAAGAAGGGCTGTGCCCCTCCCTGCAATGCCTGAACATTGTTTGTCGTATCTAAAATTTGTCTATGCAAATGGTCTCCTAGTGTTTTCCAGTTCCCAGTGTTCCCTGTACCTGTATCCTGTATCCTGTGCTATCCTGGTCAAGTGCCATGCTGAGCTGTAGTCGTGCTGTGCTGTATTCCATGCCTGTCCTGCTACTCCACGCCTGGCGTCTACCTGCTGCCTAGTCCCAGCTGAGCCTGCCTTGCTACTGTCCGAGCTGCCACAGGTATACTATACGAACTATAGACTGTGACCTGCGCCCTGTTGGCCAGCTGCCATACCGTTAAGGCGGTACGACCCAGTGGGTCCACGAACTCAACGTGACAAACATCTTGGTTACAGACAAACAGGATTGAGGTATTGGAGTGGCCAGTCCAATCCCCTGATCTCAATCCCATAGAGAACTTGTGGGGTGACATCAAAACTGCGGTTTATGAGGCAAAACCCAAAAATGCAGATCTGTGGAATGTCGTCCAATCTGCCTGGTTTGGAATGCCTGTTCAGAAGTGCCAGAAGTTGGTAGACTCCATGAAACACAGATGTCAAGCAGTTCTCTATTTTTTTGAACAGCCGAATATTCCTTTTTATTTACTTTATGTAAAGGGTTAACACAAACTGGATACATTTTGTTATTGTTTTGATTTGAAATTGAACGTGTAGAATTTCCGCTGCATTTGCATTTAGGCAAATAAAAGTTATTATAATGATTTTGCACTTTATTTGCTTTTTTAAACTCACTGCTATTTTTTTTTGAACATTACTGTAGTTAGTACCATTGAAAAAATACATATGTCCATCGAGTTCAAGGGTTAGGAAAGAGGAAAAGTCGACTACGCTACTGTTTCCGCAAAAAACCTGAAACCTTACGGAACGGAGACAAACAGAACCATTTGCAGCAGAAGCATTACCTTTGAAATCAATGGTAATGCAAATAGGAGCTATGGTTTCAGTTCGCCCTTCCGTTCATGGGTTCCTCCAACGGAAAGGTCAAGCGGAACCCATGAACGGAAGAGTGACGCTAATGTGAACACACCTTTATTCCCATCCTCTATATCATAAATTAATAAATTGAATAATATCAACCTCAGTGATCCCTGGGAAACACCACTTATAACTGGTGATTATTCAGAGTAGGAATCTGTGATCACAACTCTCTCGTTCCTTGAGCCAATTTTCAGTCCAATTACAAACGATATTTTCTAAACCATAAGACGTCTATGAGGGACAGTGTTAAACGCTTTTGCAAAGTCCAGAAACTCTTTATCCACAGCGGCCACTCTGTCTAGGCTTCTACTCACCTCTTCATAAAAATAAATCAGGTTGATTTAACAACTTCTGTTCTTAGTAAAACCTTGCTGGCTGTCACTTATAACATTATTTTCTGTCACATACTCCTGTATATAGTGCCTTAAGAGCCCCTCAAACATTTTCCCACTGTGGATGATAAGCTTACTGGTCTATAATTACTTTGGGAAGATCTAGTGCCCTTTTTTGCAAATGGATACCAAATCTGACCTGCACTACTCCCTTTGCACTATACCAGTTACTAGAGAATCTCTAAATATTATGAAGAGGGGGACAGAAATAACTGAACTGAGCTCTTTAAGAACTTTTGGGTGTAACCCATCTGGTCCTAAAGCCTGGTTCATAATTATTAAATTTAACTTATCTTGGACCATATCTACATTCAGCCAATTAACTATATTAATCGATGTATTAACAGCACTGGCACTGGCTGCATCAGCTGCTCTTTCTTCATTGTATACACAGAGCTAAAGAACTAATTTAGTAACTCTGCCTTCTCTTAATCCCCAGTGATAGACTCCCTATTACCACTATTCAGGGGTCCTACATGTTCTGACTGTCACATAGTCAGCAGAGAATAGTGTGAAGCCTCTGTTTTGCCAACATATTTGGCTTGGGGGTTATCAGGAGAGCTGAGTCTAAGAGATTTCCAGGTGTTCACACTTTAACCTCCATACAGAGATGTGGTCTTTGTTGCTAGGAATCCCAAGGTCGCTAACCCAAGAGTAGTATCCTTTGGCAAAGGCTGACATGAACAGGAAAATAAATATATACGAAAAGAGTTACCTTGGAAGCACGTGATATACTAGGTCAGTCAATCAGAGGTCAGGGCAAGTAGGGTACGATCACCATGATGCAGAAGGTCAAGGCGGGCAAAGTTCATTCACTACTGTAGACTGGCAAAAGGTCAGGACAAGTGGCAGACAAGGACATGGTAACAGACAAGCTGGGTCAGTACCAGAAGTTCAATAGTAGAAGAGTACTCAAATGCACAAGGCAGGGACCAAAGTTAACAAAAATTCTGATGGGGGAAGGTACCTTAAAGGCTATGTACATTTTTAAGGAAATTTTTTTTCAATAAATCAATGTTTTATTTCATTTTGAACAACTTTTGAATTGTTTTTTTTAATTTAAAAATGTTTTACTTTTTGAAATACAACTTCAAAGCCAAATCCGTCAGGTGAATGCTGGTCCTGCGTGTTTCTGACACGCAGGATCCAGTTATTATCGATCACATCTAAGTTCATTAATTTGGATGTGATCGATAACAGCTGGATCCTGTGGGTCCTGCAGATCTGATGGATTCAGCTTTAACGGCAATATGCAGCTTCTATGTATTCAGGATACATAGAAGCTGTATCTCAAAAAGTAAAAAAAAAATTATTATAAAAACCAATTCAAGTGTTGTTCAAAATGAAATAAAGCATTGATTTATTAAAAGAAAAAAAATTGGCTTAAAAAGTTTACATAGCCTTTAAAGGAGACTTTGATGGCCTTTGCTGATCGGCGGGGGTCTGATTGGTTGGGGGTTCGACTCCCGACACCCCCGCCGATTAGCTGTTTTAAAGGGGCGGTGGCGCTGCTTCCCCTTTATTCCTTATCTGCTCGTACTGTGAATCGCCGACACACGTGTAGCAGCGGTTTACAGTATTACAGCATTCTCCCATTCACTTCAATGGGAGAAGGCTGTAATACTGTAAACCGCCGCTACAAGTGGTTCGGCGATGCACAGTACAAGCAATGACAGTAATGAAGGGGAAGCAGCGCTCGTATTAGCGCTGCGACCTCTTCAAAACAGCTGATCAGCTGGGGTGCTGGGTGTCAGACCCCCACTGTTGAGATATTGATGGCCTCTCAAGAGGCTACAATGCGGTTTTCGGACGCGCGGCAAAAACGCTGCAAAATCGCACTGTGTGAATACACACTAGGAAAATATTTTTTTATTGAAATAAAAACTCCCCCACACAACCCTCAGTAACCATTTTAGTAAAAAAAAAAACAAAAAAAACATAGATCATGGAAGTAGTCCAACGAATATACAATGTAGTCCAGACGGTCCAGTGGAACCTGCAAAAAACAACAAGTTAGTAATATGAAAAATAAAAATCTTATACTCCCCCACAGCAGTCTTCTGTCTTCTCCCCTGTGCCGCAACAGAAACTAGAGGCCCATAAATAATAATTCCCTTAAGCCCCTTGCACACGACCATAATTTTCATCCGTAGTTACGGAATCCATAAGTACGGATGAAATTGCAGACCCATTCCTTTCTATTGGCCACGGACACCTTTCCTTATATTTACGGATGTGTATCCGGGCTGTAGAAATGATCCGCAAATTATAGACCATGCCCTCCTCTTGTCTGCAATTGCGGCACAGACTCGTTCAAAGAAGTCTATGGGTTATTTTGCAATTGCGGACGGCTACGGAGGTGTATCCGTAGCCATCGGATCCATATTTGCAGACAGTAAAAACCCTTACTGTCGTGTGCATGAGGCCTAAGGGCAAGGTCACAGAAAAAATGACATATAAACGTTTCAAATACTCTAGCGTTTCTTGTGAAGCGCTTTTTAAAACACAGGCGTTTTTGATGCCTTTTTGTGCGTGCTTTTTGCAAGTTTTTTAGTGCATAATTAGGACTCTCACTAACTATGGCAACATTTGAACCGCTGCCTCTTTTTTATGCAACACTCGCGTAAAAAAGCGTGTTGTATATACAACGGCGCACTTTCCCATTGATGTAAATGAGAAGCTTAATAAAGTGTTTTTTGACAAGTTTTTTGACATGTAAAATGCGCCAAAAAACACATAAAATACACGCTGTGTCAACTTGTCAACTGAAAAGTCATTCACAACAGGGTCTCCCTCTTGACTTTTATTATTCTCAACCTTTTGGTGTGTCCTAGAGCTGCTGCCAGCTATAAATGGTAACTGGATACTGCTTGGCAATTTGAAGACACCTCTACCTGGCTTGTATCCAAAAATAGGGAGTAGGGTGAGTCTGCCTCCGACATTTACATAATTCGCCTGATTCACCTTGCTGTAATTCTGGGATGTGCTCCCTCTGGTGGCCAACATAGGAAAACATGTCAAATTATTATTTAATTTTATTTAATTATTTAATTTTTAATACTTCCCACCTTGTGGAAGAAAAAAATAAATACACCAAATAAAAAACAACAAAAACAAAAAAATAAAAATAAGTAACTTTGGAATTTTTTGCTTAAATTTGCAACACATTCCCTTTAAAGAAGCATTACAGTGATCAGCAGGATCAAAAGGTGTTTTGTCAGCAACACCAACAGCATGCAACGATCGCATCGCCTAGTGACACTGCGGATCCTTGGCGAGAGGAAGCAATGGAGGGACACTGGACTGAAGCGTGGAGAGGTGAGTAACGTAACGATCAGCACTGTTTGTGGCACTGAGCTTGGTTTTTTGCATTTATATACTTAAAGATTTTTTGGGGATTTGTTTTACCTTTTTTGACCACCTGACGTATTTTTTATATGCCTTCCATAGTCATTTATTGCCCTCTTTAAAGTAGGTGTAAGCCATGTAGGGTTTAATTTTAGTCGGTTTTACATGTTACCTATAGCAATAAATGTTGCAGCATAATAACCTAAAGTAGATTTTAAGCATTCCCTTGTAGCATTTGCATTATGATTTGACACTAGTTGTTTCCTGTCTATGTAGTCTTCAACCGGGGGAAATTGACCTTCTTAAAATTAAATGTTTTTTGTCTTGCTGGCCCGTGTTTGTTTTTTGCAGTATAGGTAAAATTAAATTCTATTTTAGTCACTGTTACTAATGTTTTCACGAACATTGACATTCCCTAGAAGTTCTGCATTTTTAGAAATTACCAGATTCAACAAAGCTTCACCTCTAGTCGACTTTTCCACAAAATGTCCTATAAAGTTATCCTGCAACAAGTTGAGGAAATTTCTCCCCTTTGTAGTTGAAACAGAACTACGACTCCAATCATTATCTGGGTAATTAAAATCTCTGGTTATCACTCCATTTCCGATTATCACCATAGCAACTATCCAATCATATGACAAGAAGGCGAGCACTGTCCAAACGCAGGATTAATTATTTGCAAGTGAGAAGCCTGTGACCACAAATCAAATTCAATCTCAATATCCCAAACGTTTTTGATTCAGCGAAATCCAAAACTTTAACGGTTCGCAGCACAAAAATTGTGGAAAAATGGAGGCCATAGGCGAGCGCTGAACACCATTTTATTGATTAGAGAAAGCATAACATGACCTCGGGTGGGCTTCCCCATTATGCACTGCAGTTATCCCTCCCTCTAGCACAGACAATAATAAGTGGTATAGGGGGATGACTCATATCCACTATCAAAAGCCCAACCAGGAAATGCTACTGTCTGCCAATGGCCTCCTGGTCTGCCAAGTATGGAAGCCGATTAGGCCTAGTCCGAGTCCCGTCAGTGATCCGAGGAAAGATAGGACATGTTCTATCTTTCCTCGGATCGGAGACTCGGACCATTTTGCACGGACCCGATTCACCCGCTAAAGTGAATTGGTCCGTGAAGACTATCGGGTGCCACTCGGATGCCATTAAAAATGGCCCGAGTGGCACAACGGTCATGTGCAAGAGACCTTAGGCCCCGCCTGAAGGCAGAGCCTAATAGGCCTGCTGTTAGTGAATGACTGACAGTTGTAATGCATTGCACTACATAGCTAGTCCAATGTATTAAAACAGCATTCAGACAGTTGGACAAAAAAAAAAAAAGTTTATAAAAATGTTGCACAAAAGTATAAAAATAAAAGTTTCTAGTTAAAAAAAACAATAACCACTTTTTTATAGTCTTTTATTATAGAAAAAAAATAGGAAAACATTAAAAATTAACATATTTGGTATCGCCCCGTTCATAACGACCAAACTATAAAACTATCACATCATCTTTCCCGCACAGTAAACACCGTAAAAAAACAAAAAAACAATGCCAGAATCAATGTTTTTAGGTCACCACTCCTCCCAAAACATAGAATAAAAAAGTGATTAAAAAGTTGCATGTGTACCCCAAAATGGTACCAATAAAAACTACAGCCGGTCTCACAAGAAACGAGCCCTCACATTTTTGACGGAAAAATAAAAAGTTATTGCTCTCAGAATATGGCGACACAAAAAAATAAATGATTTAAAAAAAGGTGATTTTATTCTGCAAAGATGTAAAACATAAGAAAACTATACACAGTTGATATCACCGTAATCGTATCAACCCGCATGGTAAAGTAAAAAGGTAATTTATAGCCCAGAACACTGAAAGAACGAAAGAATAAAAAATAACGTCAGAATTGCTGGTTTTTAGTCAATTGCTTGCCCAAAAGAAAAAATAAAGAAAAAGTGATAAATAAGTCACATGTACCCCAAAATGGTACCATGACAACTACAGATTGTCCCACAAAAAATAAGCCCTCACTCAGCTCCGTTGACGAAAAAATAAAAAAGTTCTGGCTCTCAGAATATAACGACACAAAATGTGCAGAGTGCGTTCCAAAAGGGGGATAAGATTGGGCACCATTTATCAGTGCGACACCAGCCACACATCTATGAATTATTGTTTATTTATTTCATTATTATACCCTCTTATTATATATACCCTGATGTACTCCGCACAGCTTACATATGTCCCCACATTATAAACTGAAATACCAGTAAGACCCCGAACAGAAATACTACCAAGCAAAATCTGTGCTCCAAAAGTCAAATTGCGCTCCCTCCCTTCTCAACCCTACTGTGTGCCAAAACAGCAGTTTACGTCCACTTATATGGCAATCTCATACCCGGGAGAACCCAATTAACAGTTTATGAGGTATTTGTCTGCAGTGGCACAAACTGGGCAAAACATATTGTGCACCATAATGGCAAATCAATGGAAAATTTAAATTTTGACTTTGCACCATCCGCTGCGTATTAATTTCTAATGGAAAATGTCTACGTTTTATTGTAAAAAAAATTGATTTTAATTTTAAAATGCCTTAAGGGGTGTAGTTTCCAAAATGGGGGACACGTCTTGCGGGTTTGTTTTACTATTTGACCTCAGAGCCCTGCAATTGTGGGCCAATGCTGCAAAAATTACCCCAAAAATCCTCAAATGTGCATGATGTTCTTTCACTCCTTAACCCTGTTATATGTCCAGGCAAATGATGAATACCTTGAGGTGTGTAGTTTACAAAAGAAGGTCACTTCTAGGGGGATTACACTGTACTCTAGTACCTAAGGGAACTCTGCAAATGTGACATGGCACCCGAATGCCAATCCAGCAAAATCTGCGCTCTAAAGGCCAAATGGCGCTTCTTACAATTTCAGCCCTGCCATGTGCCCAAACTGCAGTTTAGGGCCACATATGGGGTATTGCCATAATTGGGAGAAGTTGAGTGCTATTTCTCCTTTATTCCTTGTAAACATTTCTAAGTTTTATTGGAAAAAATGTAGATTTTCATTTTCACAGCCTAATTCCACTAAATTCAGCAAAAAACTTGTGGCGTCAAAATGCTCACTATACCCCTCGATAAATTCCTTGAGGGGTGTAGTTTGCACAATTGTGCCTTTTTGGGGGTGTTTCCACTGTTTTGACCCCACAAGACCTCCTCAAACCATACATGGTACCTAAAATATATTCTAATAAAAAGGAGGCCCCAAAATCCACTAGGTGCCCCTTTACTTCTGAGGCCTGCGTTTTAGTCCAGTAGTACACTAGGGCCACATGTAGGATATTTCTAACTACAGAATCTGGGCAATAAATATTGAGTTACGTTTCTCTAGTAAAAACTTGTGTGTTACAGAATAAAATGGATCAAAAATAAATTTTGGCAAGAAAAAATAAATTGGTAAATTTCACCTCCAATTTGCATAAATTCCTGTGAAATGCCTAAAGGGTTAAGAAACTTTCTGAATGATGTTTTGAATACTTTGAGGGGTGCAGTTTTTAAAACAGGGTGATTTATGGGGGGTTACTAATATATAAGGCCCTCAAAGCCACTTCAGAGCTAAACTGGTCTGCAAAAAAAATTGATTTGGGAAATTTTCTTGAAAATATGAGAAATTGATGCTAAAGTTATAAGCCTTGTAAGGTCCTAGAAAAATAAAAGGACGTTCAAAAAATGATGCCAACATAAGGTAGACATATCTGAAATGTTAACTAGTAACTATTGTGTGTGGTATTACTATCTGTCTTACAAGCAGATACATTTAAATTTAGAAAAATGAAAATTTTTGCAAATTCTCTCTAAATTTTGGTGTTTTTCACAAACACTGAATGTATCAACCAAATTTTACCACAAACATAAAGTACAATGTGTCACGAGAAAACAATCTCAGAATCGCTTGAAAAAAATAAAAGCAGTTCAAAGTTAGGTCCTTAAGGGTTAAAGGGGTTATTTGAGCATACAAAACCCCTTTCACAATGCGGCCGCTAGGGTGTGGTCAGCTCAGAGTCCCACTCCCTGCACACCGGCAACAGACGAGTTTGCCGGAGAAAGACACGGTTAGCAAGGCATCGCCCCTGATTCAGCCGCTGCAGGTGAAATGTGGTATTACATGTCTTACAAGGATGTCTCGAGCCTGCCAGAATGGCAGTCGCTCCTCTGGTCTTCAGTCTCCAGAGCAGGGGCGTAGCTAGGGAGGGGGCAGGCAGGGCATGTGCCCCGGGCGCAACTAGGTGGTAGGGAAGGTGGGGGCACAGAGCAGCTGATCGCTGCTGATAGGCGCCCTGTATGTCGGATACCTGCAGCAGCTTTAGTAAGTCACGCAGCGGCGTTCTGACTGGGGTCTGTGACGGCCAGGAAGTGGACCAGTCCAGTCACCTTACCTGTCACCTGACCTCACGTCAGTGACATGAGGTCAGATGACTCAGGTTAGGGGACTGGTCCACTCCCGTGCTGCACCCTCCCAGCATGTAGGGGGCGCCTCTGGGCTCTGCCTCTACTCTGTGCTCTGCTGTTACACACACAGAGTAAATAACAGCCGAGAAGCAGAGGAGGAAGCTCTGCCCACAGCCCGTCCTGAACTGTTATCCTGTCAGCAAGGAGACATGATGAGTGTCTGTGTGTATATGTGTCTGTAGTGTGTATACAGTGTGTGTCTCTGTGTTTGTATGTGTATATGTTACAGTGTGTGTGTGTGTGTGTGTGTGTGTGTGTGTGTGTGTATGTGTGTGTGTGTGTGTGGTGTATGTTACAGTGTGTGTGTGTGTGTGTGTGTGTGTGTGTGTGTCTCTCTGCATGTGTTTGTCTCTTACATGTATTACATTATCTGTACTCAGAGAGTTATCACTGTGTTTACTGTGGTGTTACATAGGATTGCAGGTAACAGCTACTACATTATCTGTACTCAGATAGTTATCACTGTGTTATCTGTGGTGTTACATAGGACTGCAGGCAACATCTACCACATTATCTGTAATCAGAGAGTTATCACTGTGTTATCTGTGGTGTTACATAGGACTGCAGGTAACATCTACTACATTATCTGTACCTAGAGAGTTATCACTGTGTTATCTGTGGTGTTACATAGGACTGCAGGCAACATCTACCACATTATCTGTAATCAGAGTTATCACTGTGTTATCTGTGGTGTTACATAGGACTTCAGGGGACATAACTACATTATCTGTACTAAGAACATTATCACTGTGTGTTATCTGTGTTGTTACATAGGACTGCAGGTAACACTACTACATTATCTGTGCTGTGTACATATGTGCCTGTGTGCGTATATATGGGTCTGTTTGTGAATGTGTCTTTGTGCTTCTATATTTGTGCCTTTTATGTATTTGTATATGTCCCTGTCTGTGTATTTATCTGCCGGGGTGTATATGTGTCTGTACGTCTATATATTTACCTGTATGTATGTATTCCAGAATGTGTGTATGTATATTTGCCTGTATGTCTAAATATCTGTCTTTATGTATGTACAGTATATATGTTCCAGCGTGTCCATATATGTGGTTAATTTTTGGTTTGTGTAGGGGGAAGCAATAGAGAGTCCCGCACAGGGCACCATCCAAGCTAAGGCCAGCCCTGGCTGTCACCAACCCTAGTCAGAAGGAACTCTGCCGCTGCCTGCGCCGCATGACTTCCTCGGCTCCTCCGGTAAGTCACATCAGGCAGAGCGGAGAGTGGTAGCGGTAGGCTACCGCTCACCTCTCTGTTCACAGTGTGGCGCTAAGTACAAGGGGGGGGGGGGAGTGTGGCGCTATTTACAAGGGGGGGGGAATGTGGCACTATTTACAAGGGGGTGGGAGTGTGGCGCTAAGGGGGGCTGTGTGGCGCTATTTACAAAGGGGGCTGTGTGGCACTATTTACAAGGGGGGCTGTGTGTGCGCTATCTACAAGGGGGGATGTGTGTGGCACTATCTACAAGAGAGGGGCTGTGTGTGGCGCTATCTACAGGGGGCTGTGTGTGGCCTCTTTAATTTATTTTCTATTAATTTATTTTATGTTAATTACATTATATAACTATATCGCTTGTAAAATGTAGAAATGTTTTTATGATCGAGTTACAGTAAAAAAAAATTGCACCTCATTGATTGGTAGAGAAAGCAAACATGGCGAGGGGGAAGGAGATGTAGGGAAATAAGTTGGGGGGGGGGGGGGGCGCCAATCTGAATCTTTGCCCCGGGTGCAGGACAACCTAGCTACGCCTCTGTCCAGAGGGAGACCACCCTCTATGATGTTCATATGCCCTAATAGTGCATAGCACATTAATTGTATTCATAAGACAGGGGCATGTCTTAACCATAAAGTCTCCAAAATAACAATGGCATACAGTGCTTAAGTATCACTGCCACATAATAGTACCTTCTGGTATTTTAATGTTCTGAAGTCAGATATAATATAACTTAACAATGCACAACATAGTCTCTTAAGTAGTTTAAGGCCCTTTTCACACAGAGTTTTTTTGCAGGTAGAAAATGTGCCTCAAAATTCCTTCAGGAATTTTGAGGCAGATTTGGACTTGACTGCAATTTCTTGCCGCGACTTTTGCAGCGTTTTTCGCATGCGGTCACTGAGTGTCACGGACAAAAAACTCAGCGAAAAATGCTTTCTCTGCCTCCCATTGATTTTAATGGGGGCCAGAGGCGGAACCGCGGCAAGAAAGCGCATGCTGCTTTTTTTTACTATGAGCAACTAAAAGCCGCCGTCAAAAAAACCCTGTCTCTGCCTCCCATTGAAATCAATAGGTGGCCGTTTCTGACGTTTTTTGGCGCTGATTCCGACGTGGTTTCCGCTTCAAAAACAGCGTAAAAAAACTCCGTGTGAACTGGGCCTTACCCAACGGAATGCTGTTTTCATAAACAAACTATTATACTAATGACTACTGATTTATGTGTGAACTATGTCTCTGATGATCATGACCTACTTAGAGACATGCACCCTAAGGGTATGTTCACACGGCAACGTCCGATACGGCTGAAATTACGGAGCTGTTTTCAGGAGAAAACAGCTCCGTAATTTCAGACGTAATGGCATGTGCAGGCGCTTTTCGCTGCGTCCATTACGGACGTAATTGTAGCTGTTTTTCCATGGAGTCAATGGAAAACTGCTCCAATTACGTCTCAAGAAGTGACATGCACTTCTTTGAAGGGGGCGTCTTTTTTACGCGCCGTCTTTTGACAGCGGCGCGTAAAAAAAATGACCGTCGGCACAGAACATCGTAAAACCCATTGAAATGAATGGGCAGATTTGTGCGGACGCTTTGGAGCCGTATTTTCGGACGTAATTCGAGGCTAAAACGCCTGAATTATGTCCGTAAATAGGGTGTGTGAACCCAGCCTTAGGGTGTAATTTCCACTGAAGAAAGCCGCGCCAGAAAAAAAAAAAATTCTCGCTCTGTTCTGTGCGTGGTCCGGCCTCCTGGGATGACATTGCAGGCCATGTGATCACTGCAATTCCGATTCCGCTGCAAATGTTGCAACACACACTACTATGTTGAATTCAATGCAGAAAACCGCAACAGAAGAGCTGCGATTCCGCAGCATTAATTGACATGCTGTGGCTGAAGAAACCGCACCGCAGGTCAATTTATGTGCGTGTTTTGCCGCAGCTTTTTTCCACTGTGTGAGGACGAGATTTGCTGAAATCTCACCCACACCGCTGCTACTGTAATACGCTGCAAATTTTCCACAATGAATTAGTTGCGGAAAATCCATAGTATTTACGCCGTATGTGTTGCTACCCTAAAATTGCAATGCATCTCCTGTAAACAGTATACAGCAATTTATCCTCTGACATGTTGTCTTAAGCTCTCTTCACATCTATGTTGTGGCTTTCGTTTATAACGGAAGCCATAGTGCAGTGCCGAATCAATTACAGGACGGATAGCAGCGGTGCCCGACTGACCCCATATTATTGAAAGAATTTTGCACTGCACATTTGACGGAGTCTGCGACGGAAGCTCCAAACGGAGCCTACAACGCAGATGTGAGCAAACTAAACCAATATGGAGGACAACCTAAATACCCCTCTTAATGAATTCTGGTCAGTATTACATAGCACATATGTCATATATAGGGGGAGGGCACATGAAAACGCCCATGACGCTCATGACATGACGCATTGACTCAGAGAAATAAGAATAAAGACCTAAAAATAGAGTCAAAACCACACTACTACTGATAAAAAGTATAACTTTTATTGATTACAAAACATAAAAATGCACATATTAAAATCAAAGATGATTACCACAGTGTGAGATAAAGTAGAAGCAGACACCTACTACTCTTGGACAACATATAAATGTCTACAAGATATGTATCTTGAAATATCATAAATGAACCTAGAGCAACTACATAAATGGGATAAAGGAAGTGCTCTAAACGGCATGCAAAACCACAAGGTCAGAGTTCACACGTGAGAGCATGGATGCATAAAAGCAATTATCCCAAACAGATAATTACATTAGTTACATATCACCGTATAATAAAGCTTACCCATAGGTGAATGATGTGCTGTCTGGCGTCACACTCGATGCTCATTTTGGCTGAAAGTCTTCGTCTGGGGGTCAACGCAGATGTGAGCAAAGCTTTGGCCCATAAAATACTACACTCCTCATCATTGAAATTGCAACACCATAAAGGGCAAGCCGTAAGGCTATGCAAATCGAGGAAGTAGCAGGTGTTGCTAAGATCTGCAAATGATCAAATTTTCAAGCACCTAGCTCCAATCTGTGGCATGTAGGAGGGGAAAAAAAGCCAGATTGAAAGCAAAGTTTTTTAGCCACATGAAACCTCAAAAATAGAATCAAGTGGTGTGGGATGATTGTGCGATGCCTCCTGCTCGGTGACGTGCCAGTTATCGCCATTATCGCAAACTAAGTGGGACGGAGTCCTTGAATTTAGAGACGTTGGTTTATAACTCCGGCATATTGCTACGTGCCTAGGTGGAGATGTCAGTACTGTTCAACGTTGCATGTCCAGGAAGTTGGGAGAACAAAAATGAGCGAAAAAAGCAGCAAGATGTGTGCGGAGGCAAACCTCGGCACAGACAAATTGTCTGATTGGAAGAATGGCGCGTAGTGATCCATTTTGTACTGCAAGTGAAATTAGACGTCACATCCCAAGCCGAGGGCGGCAACCAGTGTCGACACAAACCATCAGAAGGCATTTGCATGACATTGGGCTACAAGCCAGACGTCCAGCTATAAGTGTTCCATTGACCACACTCCACTACTCTCAAAGGCTATCGAGGTGTACAGCAAGACGGCAATGAAGGCTGGAATGGAGTTCTATCGTCTTCAGTGATGAGTCCCGCTTTTGTCTCTGACACAATGATAGCCGAAGATTGGTCTGTAGACCATGTGGGATATGCCATGAAGAAGCCTTCACAAGGGAACGATACTCCAGTCCTACTCCCGGGATTATGTTGTAGGGTGGCATAATGTACGGAAGCTGGACCCCTCTAGTCTACATTTTAGGTACACTAAAAGCTCAGGGTTACGTTGATTTGGTTGTGGAACCAGCGGTACGGACATTTCTCCAAAGTGTCACAGAAGCCGTTTTTCAATAGGTCAATGCCAGGCCGCATGTTGCTCATGCTACTGTGAGCAGCCTGCGTGGCCTAATTGTGCTACCATGGCCTGGAGCGTCCCAGGATTTGTCTCCCATCGAGCACATCTGGGATGTAATTGGTCAGCAATTGCAAAGGGAACTGCCAGCAGCCAATCTTGTGGCTTTACGTGCCCAAGTGCATTCAGCATGGCATAGCATTCCTCATACAACCATTAATAACCCCATTGATAGCATGCCAAGGCGTGCATGTGACGCTAATACGTGATACTGAATAAATATTATATTATATTTTGTTAACATTTTTTTTATCATTTGCACATCATTAACATGAATTCTAAAAGTTTTCCTTCTTGGTGTTGCATTTTCAATGTTGAGGAGTGTATATTCCTCTCACACTGTACATAACACAGGACTGTCTAACACCCACTGTCCATTGCAACTACTAGCCGCTACCCAAGACTCAAACAAGCTCCACACTCTACAGTATGGAAGAATCTCACTATGCTAAATACACTTTGCTCCAAACTACTGGTGCCAAATTGTGCCAAAATATTGGTCTAAAGTAAGTAAATTAGGAGGTGGCGTAAGGAACAGTAAAGTGTCTAACCTTCCTAATTAGATGGGCCAAATTTTTTATAAAGCGTGCACCACTGTAATAAATTTGATGCATGCCTGTCTAATTTAATTTTAAGCTGTCTGTTTAACACAGTAATAATAAACACTGTGGGTTAAACAGACACATCTTGAAGTTATTTTAGGCCATAGTAAATCTATTATATTCTCAAATAAGAGATGCACTTGCACATTATTGCATATTAAACCTTAGGCAGTGACCACACATCACGTAGTTTGGTTTTGTAACAAAAACATAAATCGCAGCACTACTGATCAAACTGCGCCAAAACCATAACTTGTGGACATAGCCTAATTCAAAACAATATGAGGCAACAAATAAGATCCATGCTGTATATTGTAAGGCTGGGTTCACATGACCTATTTTCAGACGTAAATGAGGCGTATTATGCCTCGTTTTACGTCTGAAAATAAAGCTACAATACGTCGGCAAACATCTGCCCATTCATTTGAATGGGTTTGCCGACGTACTGTGCAGACAACCTGTCATTTGCGCGTCGTCGTTTGACAGCTGTCAAACGACGACGCGTAAAAATACAGCCTCGTCAAAAGAAGTGCAGGACACTTCTTTCAGACGTAATTTGAGCCGTTCTTCATTGAAGTCAATGAAGCACAGCTCAAAATTTATGGCTGTCAGAGAAGCCTCGCAAAATGCGAGGAGGAGCATTTACGTCTGAAACGAGGCAGCTGTTTTCTCCTGAAAACAGTCTGTCTTTTCAGACGTAAAAGCCTGCTACCGTGTGCACATACCCTTAGGGTATGTGCACACGCTAGCTTGCTTTTACGGCTGAAATGACAGCCTGTTTTCAGAAGAAAACAGCTGCGTCGTTTCAGCCGTAAAAGCAGCTCCTCGTAATATACGAGGCGTCTGTGACGCTCGTATATCTTGAGCTGCTCTTCATTGAGTTCAATGAAGAACAGCTCAAATTACGTTGCAAAGAAGTGCCCTGCACTTCTTTGCCGAGGCAGACAATTTACGCGTCGTCGTTTGACAGCTGTCAAACGACGACGCGTAAATTACAGGTCGTCTGCACAATACGTCGGCAAACCCATTCAAATGAATGGGCAGATGTTTGCCGACGTATTGTAGCCCTATTTTCAGGCGTATAACGAGGCATAATACGCCTCGTTTACGCCTGAAAATAGGTCGTGTGAACCCAGCCTTAGGGTGCCGTATGAGTTGTAGACGTGCTGCGATAGTTGCCATAAACCCGCGAACCATGCATTTGTTTCAATGTGTTTCACCTGTACAAGCGATCTGGCCAAAAAAACATACTGCGATATTATGCCAATTTGTGGTAAAACCATATGCAATTTTGCCATGCAGTTCTTGGCAACTACCGCAGCTGTGACGATTTTCTACTCAGGAAAACTCCTACAATAGAAATGTTGGACCATAAGGGTATGTGCACACGATAAGGCTGGGTTCACACGACCTATTTTCAGACGTAAACGAGGCGTATTATGCCTTGTTTTACGTCTGAAAATAGGGCTCCAATACGTCGGCAAACATCTGCCCATTCATTTGAATGGGTTTGCCGACGTATTGTGCAGACGACTTGTAATTTACGCGTCGTCGTTTGACAGCTGTCAAACGACGACGCGTAAATGGACTGCCTCGGCAAAGAAGTGCAGGGCACTTCTTTGCCACGTAATTTGAGCTGTTCTTCATTGAACTCAATGAAGCACAGCTCAAGATTTACGAGCGTCTCAGACGGCTCGCAAAATGCGAGGAGGAGCATATACGTGTGAAACGAGGCAGATGTTTTCTCCTGAAAACAGTCTGCCTTTTCACACGTAAATGACAGCTAGCGTGTGCACATACCCTCAGGGTATGTTCACACGGCCTATTTACGGACGTAATTCGGGCGTTTTTGCCCCGAATTACGTCCGAAAATAGCGCCTCAATAGCGCTGACAAACATCTGCCCATTGAAAGCAATGGGCAGACGTTTGTCTGTTCACATGAGGCGTAATTTACGCGCCGCTGTCAAATGACGGCGCGTAAATAGACGCCCACGTCAAAGAACTGACCTGTCACTTCTTTGGCCGTAATTGGAGCCGTTATTCATTTACTCCAATGAATAGCAGTGCCAATTACGTCCGTAATGGACGCAGCGTTCAAGCGCCTGCACATGCCGTTACGGCTGAAATTACGGGGATGTTTTCAGGCTGAAACATCCCCGTAATTTCAGCCGTTACGGACGCCCTCGTGTGAACATACCCTAACTGGAATTACGTCTGAAAATACGGAGCTGATTTCAGGGAAAACAGCCTCTGATTTTCAGGCGTTTTTGAAGCTGAAAATGAAATTTGGAGCTTCTTTTGAGGCTTCTTTTCAGACGTTTTTTGAGGCGTTTTTGGAGCTGTTTTCAATAGAGTCAATGAAAAACGGCTCCAATTATGTCCCAAGAAGTGTCCTGCACTTCTTTTGACGAGGCTGTATTTTTACGTGCCGTCTTTTGACAGCGACGCGTAAAATGACAGGTCGTCGGCACAGTACATCGTAAAGCCCATTGAAAGTAATGGGCAGATGTTTGCCGACATATTGGAGCCGTTTTTTCAGATGTAATTCGAGGCGTAAAACGCCTCCATTAAGACTGAAAATAGGTCGTGTGAACCCAGCCTAACACAACAAGACAAGGGACTTATACACACGATTTTAAGACAAATCTTAGGGTATGTGCACACGATGAGAGGCTTTTAAGTCTGAAATGACAGACTGTTTTCAGGAGAAAACAGCTGCCTCGTTTCAGTCGTAAATGCTCCTCCTCGCATTTTGCGAGGCTTCTCCGACAGCCGTAAATTTTGAGCTGCTCTTCATTGAGTTCAATGAAGAACGGCTCAAATTACGTCTGAAAGAAGTGTCCTGCACTTCTTTTGACGAGGCTGTATTTTTACGAGTCGTCGTTTGACAGCTGTCAAACGACGACGCGTAAATGACAGGTTGTCTGCACAGTACGTCGGCAAACCCATTCAAATGAATGGGCAGATGTTTGCCGACGTATTGTAGCCCTATTTTCAGGCGTAAAACGAGGCATAATACGCCTCGTTTACGTCTGAAAATAGGTCGTGTGAACCCAGCCTTATAGGCCAATGCTGTACTTCCACGTAACGTGGTTTTTTACTCTTGGATTGTTGGCAGGGCATGTTCCATCGAATTCTAAAGAAGGCATGTGGCAGCAAACAGAATAGCAACAAGTTTATATCATCTGTTTCTATGGACAACACATGATTCACATAATAACCGATAAAACACAAGTAAACTAAGACAGGAGAGTGACCTGGAGAGTCGAGAAAAGGCAGGAATTGTTTTAACTGAACATTCTAAATCATGTAGTATTTATTGTAACGATTACTCATAGGGCATGATTGGATGATATTGGATAAAGCTTTCAAAGAGGATCTTCACTTCAAATGTTTCATAAAATGGCGGCAAGTTCAGACAATGGCGGCTCACTCACTTAATTCTTTGGACAGAGCTTGGGCTTCACCCTGATGCAGGGTGATATCTTCTCCAATTTCAGGCACATTTCTTTTTCTTGGCCTTCTTTCAATCTTTGTCGCTATCATGGAGAGGCTCCATGCCACTTCCACTCAGCTTATCAACAAGTCAACCACGGGGAAGCCCCAGGAAACTTTTCCCCAATACATCCAATACTGTCTCTTTCATAGTAGTCATCTGTGGGGAGGCTCTTACACTTCACCTGCCACAGCAATGAGCGCTCTTGAGCTTCAGGGCCTACACGTGCCATCCAGCACAACAGCACTCCTGCTCTGTGAGCCACAGGCCGCACAATGATCTCCGTTCGACGGAAACAGTGGCCTATTATAGTTTAGGCATTGCCCCCAATGTGAGGCATGCAGCGTAACCACACTGAATGGGCCCCCATTACTGTCATGGTACAGCAAACTACAAGAAAATGGTGTCTGGAACGTTTCTCTTGGCACCTAATTTGAAGGTACATTTACACAAAAAATATATATATTTTACATGATGATATTCTGCTTCAGGAGAAACAAGTTATTAACAACAACTTTGTACATTTACAGGGATAGCAACACACCATCATTCCCCAAAAGGTAAATGCTAGATTAATTCCTCCTATGTGACTTCTTCTATAGTCCCCGACCAGTGACTAATGGCAACGCTAGCTTTATCAACATATATCTTTATAGTTAACCCACTCCTGGCACAGTCCTTCATTTTCCCACTGAAGATGTCCACATTCTCAATCCACTTTGAAGAGGGGCTGTTCCACACTATGAGCAAGGTAACCCCTTTCCAGACCTTACAAACAGTGGCAGATTAAGTAGTCCTTTGGCCCTGGGCTGTTCCCCAAACATGGGCCCCCATCTCCACCGCGGCCCTGCCGCATTGTGCTATAGTTAACACCACCTTTTTGTGAGAGCATTGACAAATAGGTGTTACGATTCCCCTTGTCAAAGGGCTGTGTCCCTACATACTGGCAGTCTCCATTCATTACGGACAATATTATACTGTGTAGGGACACATCCTCCTGACAAGGGGAATGCTAACACCCATTGTCTATTAGTCCTGGACTTCACAATGACTTTTCATGAAAAACAAGGATTTCCTATAACAGACATGTAAGGAGAGGTGACAGATTCTCTATACATCACAGGCGACATCTTCTCAAATTGTAGTCGTTCTTTTTCTCTTTTCTTCTCCATCCGATCCAGACCTCTTGATGATTTCTCCCAGCCACGACCCATTTCTGCAGAATTTGCCGCTCAGATATCTTAGGCTCCTCATTTTTCCAACATTTCCACAGCTATAAATGAAGATAAAATTCTCATGGTGCCACACACTATGCCCCTCAATATAATAGCACCATACACTGCGCCCCTGAATATAATAGTACCATACACTTTGCCCTTTAATATAATAGTACTATTTGCTGCGCTCCCGAATATAATAGTACCACACACTTACAATGCCCTCTATAAATAGTGCCATTCACAACGCCCCCTGTAGATAGTGCCCCAAATAGAGCCCCCTATAGATACCCCTCAGAGCCACCTGTAGATAGTGCCCCCATAGAGCCCTCTGTAGCTAGTGCCACCTGTAGATAGTTCAGATAGGGCTCCCATTGAGTCCCCTATAGATAGTGCCCCCCATAGAGTCCCCTGTAGATAGTGCACCTCATAGAGTCCCCTGTAGATAGTGCCACCTATAGAGTCCCCTGTAGATAGTGACTTCCATAGATTCCCCGGTAGATGGTGCCCCCTGTACATAATGACCCCTATAGATAGTGCTACCCATAGAGTCCACTGTAGATAGTTCCTCCATAGAGTCCCCTGTAGATAGTGCCCCCTGTACATAGTGCACCCCATAGAATCCCCTGTACATAGTTCCCCCATAGAGTCCCCTGTAGATAGTGCCCCCTGTACATAGTGCTCCCCATAGAATCCTCTGTAGATAGTTCCCCCATAGAGCCCCCTGTTGATAGTGCCCCCTATAGAGACCCTTGTAGATAGTGACCCAATGGAGTCCCTTGTAGATAGTGCCCCTCATAGAGTCCCCCGTAGACAGTGTGTCCCCTGTAGATAGTGCCCCCAACACTGCCCACTAAAAAAAATAAAAAAAATTGTTCACCTGTCCCTGTTCTCTCACCATTCTACAGTGAGGCAGGCCTGGCCAGAGACCAAGCCTCATCCAGCGGAACGACGCAGGCGGCGCGATGATGTCAATCGTAAAGCGCTGAATAGTGAGGCAGGGAACTCATAGTTCCTGTGCCTCGCCACCGCTAGCCTAATCGATTGTATCCGCATCCTAAGGATGCATATACAATTGAGCGCTGGTTCTCCAAACTGGCTGTAATTTTAACAACTGGTTAGGCAGAACAGGGGGAAAACCGACAGGATTCCATAGGCCCCTTGGGAGTCTCGGGCTCCCGGCAGCCGCCCCAACGACCCATATTGGGATCCGCCACTGCTTACATATGTAAAAGTCAAAGGACTTCTAACCATATATTAATGATCTTTAAGCAGTGTTTTGCTCACACTGTAATAAAAGGTCTATCAAATTCTTTAATGTAATTCCCAGGGTGAGCTCAGAAATCAATGCACAGGGTCTCCTAGAGTTGTTCTTGTTAATAAAACTTTGACCAACATTTGACTGCAGTATATGTGCTCACAGTAAATAAAACTTTTTAATATAAAACTCAGTTTAAACAATTAATATTGCTTTGATTAAAATACATGCTGCCTAACCTGTAACTTACCACTAGATGGAACCATACCTCTATGTAAAGCTGCTTGGCAAAACATATCCTAAGTTTGCTAAATAACAAACCTCTTTACTATTACTATGATGGTGATTATAAATGTCATCCTTAGGCTATATTCACAGTACAGTGAGAAAAAACGACCGTTAAAAACAAATTAAACTGTCAGTTTTTCACGGATGTTTTGTATCCGTGTCTCTCCAAACTTTCATCCATTTCCTGGCCATCTGTTTTTACGGCCGTTTGTAATCCATTTTTCACGTCTGTTAAAAAATCGGATGAATTTCATTTGTCAGTTTTTTTTTGTCCCAACCCCTTGAAAACACCACTGTGCCCATGTAGATAGTGCAACACACTGCCCCTTTAGATAGTGCCACACACAGTGCCCACATAGTGCCTCAGTGCCAATATAGATAAGATCAGTGACCCCTCTAGATAGTGCCACAGTGCCCATGTAGATAATGCCACACCTGCCCCCAGTAAATAGTGCCACAGTGCTAATATAAATAAAGCGTCACAATATTACTAACTTGCATAAGAAAGAAAATACCCTGAATTTAAAAAGCTGCTAATATAAATTTAAAATATAACTTTTAATGAAAATTTTAGACTAACACACACACACCACATAAATTAAAAATTTGCGGCTGCAGTCCGCTTTCACATATATTTCACAGTATTTGCTAAGCCCCCCCGACAGGTTTCGCCACAGCCGTGGCGTCCTCAGGGGTATCGGGGCTAATGGCGATGGATGCTGATCGTTCCCCTTCTTATAGACTTCCTGTTTTTGTCATAAGACTTCTCAGTGCTTACAATCCAATTGGACTCGCTAATCTCCCTTCACCTATGATGTACATTTGTGTGAACCTATTAGAGCACTAAAGAAACAGCCAATGACTGGCTTAAGTGCGCGCATGCGCTATATTGTTATAGAACAGAAGAATTCTTACAGTGATAAATTGGCGCGTCTGTGCATGTCAAAATACTTATTGTAGATTTTGGTTTAGTGCGCATGTCACAGGACTTAGTCTAAAAGCTAAGAGTATTTGCGCATCAGTGCACTGTGACTTTTCCTTGCTATAAAGACTAAGTGTCGAACTGAGACTACTGCACACATCAGAACACTTAGTTTAAAGTAGAAAGGATTTAGCTAGAATGGGGACTTATTCTACATGAGTACAAGTCTAGTATAAAGTAACATAGGAAGATCCAGTCTACGCCACATCGAGTATACTAGAAGGAGGGGTTTAAGTACCCTCAACAAGTATATACCAATGGGATGCGACCATAGTGAGCACTTGATGATGGCTAAAATGTTGTTCAAATAGGCAATATAGAAGAAACAATTAAACATTTAGTACATGAGTGCAGTTGATTAATTTCTAGTTTATGGCAGTTATAGCTCACCATGCTCTGTCTAATACTGTGCATGTTGCCAGCGTCATACACTTCACTTCACTCATGCCTAGCTTAATCCATAGCACAGCATGGTCTCGCGAGATCACGCTGTGCTGTCACTTACTCCCGTAGTTCCTTCACATAAGCGACGAGAGAATTCCAATCCTGATCCGACTATAGCGACTTTATATGCCTTACCTAAGATCCATAAAAGTACTCGCCCTGTCCCTGGCAGATCAATTGTCTCAGGCAACGATAATCTAACACAGGGAATTAGTGCCTATGTAGATCAAATTCTCTCTACCTTCGTCAAAGCATTTCCATAGTATTTACAAGCCACAAAGAACAATATCACCAGAATCCATGAAATCAATGTAACTCCCACTACATTGATAGCTACCAATGATGTAGAGTCATTATACACTAACATTCAGCCAAATGTTGGCTTGGATGCCGTTAAAACTTTTCTCAATTCCAAAGGGACTCCGTTCCATTCACATAATAAATTTGTTGTCTCACTTTTAGAATTTTTGTTGACACACAATTATTTTCTTTTTGATGGTAAATTTTATCATCAATTAAAAGGCACAGCAATGGGCACAATTTGTGCACCTACTTATGCCAACTTATTTTTAGGATGGTGGGAAAACGTTAAATTTTTTTCAGAGGATCTACTCTTTTACACTAGTCACATCTTATTTCGGGGTCGTTACATTGATGACATTCTGGTTCTATGGGATGGGTTTTGCAGCTTCTTTATTCTGTGATACTTAGAAACTGCTGGAAACTACGGTTTCTTTTGTTTTAAAAAAGGCAAGAACAAAAGTGATTTTAATATCTAAATAAATTGATTTCAATAATGAGGAAAAAATTACTGTAAATGTTTGCATAGCCTTTATGATTTGTCACATACTTACCTCGTCCCATCTTCAGCGCTGTCTCTTCTCTCCTTTAGCTGCTGCAATTAGTCCTCCAGGGGGTTGGCAAGGATGCTGGGATGTCCAGCCAATAGAAAAGCAGGATGGGGGATTTAAATTGCAGTTAGATTGGTCTCAGTGCCAATTATTAGGTGTATACCCTAGCTAGGCTCTTTTCCCTTGTTTATTGTGTTTCACGCCTGTTTGACCCGGCTTGCTTGACTTCTCTTTGCTCCCCCAATTGTACCGCAATCTCCGCTCGGCTACATTACCGTTCCTGAACCTCGATTGACTACTCTTCTGACTACCGCAACTGTACTGCATACACACCTCTGCTTTATCTTCAGCAGCCCTATAGAAGTGAATGGAGCAGTGGCCGAGCATGCGCACTACTGCTACAGTTCTATGGGGTTCCCAGGAATGGCAAGGTAAGCCCGTATCTTCGGTAGCCCTATAGAAGTGAATGGAGCGGTGGCTGAGCATGCGCACTACTGCTACAGTTCTATGGGGCTCCCAGGAATGGCAAGGTAAGCCCGTTCTCGTGATCATGGCGGTCCCAGCAGTCAGACCCCCACCGATCAGAAATTTTTCACCTATCCGGTGGATAAGTGATAAATATTGCTTATGGGAAAAGCCCTTTAATGACAAAGCAATTTTTTGAGTTTTTCCATCGTGACGACGCGACGATGCGACATTCAAAGAGCTTGTAATGATGGGGGTAGGGAAACAGACAAGTGAGCCCTAATCTACCCGCCACTCTGTCCCTGCCTACTTGCAACGACCCGCCCTAGGCGAAGGGGTACAACTGGGCGGCGGTCCCTACGCTCAGTAAGTGCACGAGACAAACAGACAAGGGAACACAAAGCAAAGGGAAAGGGGCAGTTGCCCACGGCAACACCGTGAGCAACAAGAGTGGTGAACGAGCCGAGTCAAACCAGGAGTGCACGAGGTACCAAACGCAGAGCAGGAGAGTAGTCAGTAAGCCAGGGTCAGTATGGAGCAGGATGAAATAATTAGAAGCTGTAGCTGGGCCACGAAACCACACGAGAAGAATCACAAGCAAAGGAGGAACAGGAAAGGCAGGTATAAATAGACAGAGGGCGGGAGCTAGCTCCGTCTGGCCAGGCTGCGATAGGTTCTCCCACTCCTAAGCCTGCCATCCTGAGTGGTGGAAGATGGAGTCAGTCTCAGAGACATAGACTCAGGTGCAGACTTATTACCTATGGGCGTATACACAGAAGTTGTGCCTGGCAGATCCTTTACAGTACCACCCCTTTTATGAGGGGCCACCAGACCCTTTCTAAGTGGACCTAGTTTATTGGGGAAATGAAGGTGGAACTTCCTGACCAATACCCCAGCGTGAACATCCCGGGCGGGTACCCAAGTCCTCTCCTCAGGCCCGTATCCTCTCCAATGGACCAGGTACTGGAGGGAGCCTTGGACCATCTTGCTGTCCAGAATCTTGGCCACCTCGAATTCCACCCCCTCAGGGGTGAGAACGGGAACAGGAGGTTTCCTCGAGGGAGCCAAGGACGGGGAGCAGCGTTTAAGGAGGGAGGCATGAAACACGTCGTGTATTCGAAAAGATGGGGGCAACTCCAGTCGGAAGGAGACAGGATTGAGGACTTCAATGACCTTATACGGCCCAATAAACCGGGGAGCAAACTTCTTGGACGGGACCTTAAGGCGCAAGTTCCTAGACGATAACCACACCAGATCCCCGACCATAAACAAGGGGTTAGCAGAACGTCTTCTATCAGCCTGAGTTTTTTGTACGCTCTGGGACGCCTCCATGTTATTCTGAACCTGGGCCCAGACTGTGCACAGTTCCCGATGAACGACCTCTACCTCGGGATTGTTGGAACTACCAGGTGAAACGGAGGAGAACTGTGGATTAAACCCAAAATTACAGAAAAAGGGGGAGACCCCTGACGAGTTACTGACCCGGTTATTAAGGGAAAATTCGGCGAGGGGAATGAATGAGACCCAATCATATTGACAGTCAGAGATAAAACACCTTAAATATTGTTCTAGAGATTGGTTAGTCCTCTCAGTTTGGCCATTAGTTTCAGGATGGAAGGCAGAGGAGAAGGACAAATCAATCTCCAACTTTTTACAGAAGGCTCTCCAAAACAATGAAACAAATTGTACCCCTCTGTCCGAAACAATATTGACAGGGACCCCATGGAAACACAGGATGTGTTTGACAAACAAGGTAGCTAACGTCTTGGCGTTGGGTAGTTTCTTGAGGGGCACAAAGTGGCACATCTTACTGAAGCGGTCTACTACCACCCACACCACCGACTTGCCTTGAGATGGAGGCAAATCGGTGATAAAATCCATAGAGATATGGGTCCAAGGTCTCTCGGGAATGGGCAAAGAACGTAGTAAGCCCGCTGGTCGGGACCAGGGAGTCTTGGACCTAGCACAAACCTCACAAGCGGCGACGTAGGCCTTAACGTCTTTAGGCAACCCATGCCACCAATAGTTTCTGGCAATGAGGTGTTTGGTACCCAGGATGCCTGGATGACCAGATAGTGCGGAGTCATGATTTTCCCTAAGTACCCTTAGCCGGTATTGCAGGGGAACAAACAGCTTGTCCTCAGGAAGGTTCCCGGGAGCTGAACCTTGATCAGCCGCAATTTCAGAGACAAAATCAGAATCAATAGAAGAAATGATTATATCAGGAGGCAAAATACAAGCAGGATCTTCCTCCGAAGGAGGGCTGGCCATGAAGCTACGCGACAGTGCATCGGCCTTAATATTTTTAGACCCAGCCCTATAGGTAACCAAAAAGTTGAATCTGGTAAAAAATAGCGCCCATCGAGCTTGTCTCGGGTTTAGCCTCCGGGCAGATTCTAGGAAAACCAGATTATTGTGGTCGGTAAGGACCGTTACCTGGTGCCTAGCCCCCTCCAGGAAGTGGCGCCACTCTTCAAATGCCCATTTAATGGCTAAGAGTTCGCGGTTGCCAATATTATAGTTACTCTCAGTGGGCGAAAACTTCCTGGAGAAGTAGGCACAGGGACGGAGATGGGTGAGGGACCTGGTACCCTGGGACAAGACAGCCCCCACTCCCACCTCGGATGCGTCAACTTCCACGATAAATGGCTCCATTTGGTTGGGCTGAACCAGCACCGGGGCCGAGATAAAGCACTTCTTAAGGACCTCAAAAGCCTGGACAGCCTCTGGAGACCAGTGGAGGAGATCGGCACCTTTGCGAGTGAGGTCCGTAAGAGGCTTAGCGATGACCGAGAAGTTAGCAATAAATCTCCTGTAATAATTAGCGAACCCCAAAAAACACTGTAACGCCTTCAGGGAGGCAGGTTGGACCCATTCTGCCACAGCCTGGACCTTGGCGGGGTCCATGCGGAATTCATGAGGAGTGAGCATTTGACCCAAAAATTGTATCTCCTGTACCCCAAACACACATTTTTCGGTTTTCGCAAACAGTTTGTTTTCCCGAAGTACCTGGAGCACCTTCCTGACATGCTCAATGTGGGAGGACCAGTCCTTGGAAAACACCAGTATGTCATCAAGGTACACTAAGAGAAATACCCCCAGGTAATCTCTCAAAATCTCATTTATGAAATTCTGGAAGACCGCAGGAGCATTACACAACCCAAAGGGCATGACGAGGTATTCGAAATGACCTTCGGGCGTGTTAAATGCAGTCTTCCACTCATCCCCCTCTTTGATGCGGATAAGGTTATACGCCCCCCGTAGATCAAACTTAGAGAACCATTGGGCCCCCTGAACCTGATTAAAGAGATCAGGAATCACAGGAAGGGGATACTGGTTCCTTACAGTGACCTTATTCAAGTTACGGTAGTCAATGCATGGCCTAAGACCACCATCCTTCTTCCCTACGAAGAAGAAGCCAGCACCTGCCGGAGAAGTAGAGGGGCGAATGTAACCCTTGGCCAGGCATTCCTGGATATACTCTCTCATGGCTTCACGTTCGGGACAAGAAAGATTAAATATCCTACCCTTAGGAAGCTTAGCTCCTGGTACCAATTCGATAGCGCAATCGTATTCTCTATGAGGAGGTAACACTTCGGAGGCCTCCTTAGAGAAAACATCAGCGAAGTCCTGAACAAACTCAGGTAGCGTGTTCACCTCCTCAGGGGGAGAAATAGAATTAACAGAAAAACATGACGTCAAGCATTCATTACCCCATTTGGTAAGCTCCCCAGTATTCCAGTCAAACGTGGGATTATGCAACTGCAACCAAGGAAGGCCTAAAACCAAATCGGACGATAATCCCTGCATCAACAGAACAAAGCACTGCTCCAAATGCATGGAGCCAACAAGGAGTTCGAAAACAGGGGTATGCTGTGTAAAATAACCATTAGCAAGAGGAGTGGAGTCGATACCCACTACCGAGACAGGTTTAGGCAAATCAATCAAAGGCATAGATAGAGACATAGTAAATTCCACAGACATGATATTAGCAGAAGACCCTGAATCCACGAAGGCACTGCCGGTAGCAGACCTACCACCAAAAGAGACCTGAAAGGGAAGCAAGATTTTATTACGTTTCATATTTACGGGAAATACCTGTGCGCCCAAGTGACCTCCCCGATGATCACTTAGGCGCGGAAGTTTTCCGGCTGCTTATTCTTACGCCTAGGACAGGTGTTCACTTGATGCTTGTCATCCCCACAATAGAAGCAGAGACCATTCTTCCTGCGGAACGCTCTACGTTGTCAGGGGGACACGGAGGCCCCGTGTTGCATAGGTACCTCCGAGTCTTCCGTGGAAGAGCGAAGCAACGGGACCTCGGGAGGCATCATGGGGGAGTCAGAGGGGAAAACACAAAAACGTTCAAGCTGTCGTTCCCTGAGACGTCGGTCAAGTCGTACTGCTAAAGCCATAACCTGGTCTAGGGAGTCAGAAGAGGGATAGCTAACTAGCAGGTCTTTCAGGGCGTTCGACAGACCCAACCTAAACTGACACCTTAAGGCAGGGTCATTCCACCGAGAAGCTACGCACCACTTCCTAAAGTCAGAACAGTACTCCTCAACAGGTCTTTTACCCTGACGTAAGGTCACCAGCTGACTCTCGGCAAAGGCAGTCCTGTCAGTCTCGTCATAAATGAGTCCGAGAGCAGAAAAGAAATGATCAACGGAGGAAAGTTCAGGTGCGTCAGGAGCCAAGGAGAAGGCCCACTCTTGGGGCCCTTCCTGGAGCCGGGACATAATTATACCCACCCGCTGGCTCTCAGAACCTGAGGAATGAGGCTTTAAGCGAAAGTAGAGCCTAGAACTCTCCCGAAAGGAGAGAAAAGTCCTCCGGTCCCCTGAGAACCGGTCAGGCAACTTGAGGTGGGGTTCAAGAGGTGAGGTGAGGGGCACTACCATGGTAGCGTCAGGCTGGTTGACCCTCTGAGCCAGGGCCTGGACCTGTAGGGAGAGACCCTGCATTTGCTGGGCCAGGGTCTCAAGGGGGTCCATAGTAGTGTCAGGGAGCAGGGTAGACTAGGTATATGGGCTTGTGATTATGTAATGACGGGTGTAGGGAAATGGACAAGTGAGCCCTAATCTACCCGCCACTCTGTCCCTGCCTACTTGCAATGACCCGCCCTAGGCGACGGGGTACAACTGGGCGGCGGTCCCTACGCTCAGTAAGTGCACAAGGCAAACAGACAAGGGAACACAAAGCAAAGGGAAAGGGGCAGTTGCCCACGGCAACACCGTGAGCAACAAGAGTTGTGAACGAGCCGAGTCAAACCAGGAGTGCACGAGGTACCAAACGCAGAGCAGGAGAGTAGTCAGTAAGCCAGGGTCAGTATGGAGCAGGATCAAATAGTTAGAAGCTGTAGCTGGGCCAGGAAACCACACGAGAAGAATCACAAGCAAAGGAGGAACAGGAAAGGCAGGTATAAATAGACAGAGGGTGGGAGCTAGCTCCGTCTGGCCAGGCTGCGATAGGCTCTCCCACTCCTAAGCCTGCCATCCTGAGTGGTGGAAGATGGAGTCAGTCTCAGAGACATAGACTCAGGTGCAGACTGATTACCTATGGGATTATGCACAGAAGTAGTGCCAGACAGATCCTTTACACAAATATTGACTCATCAGTCCAGAGCACCTGCTGCCATTTTTCTGCACCCCAGTTCCTATGTTTTTGTTCATAGCTGAGTCGCTTGGCCTCGTTTCCATGTCGAAGGTACGGCTTTTTGGCCGCAAATCTTTCATGAAGACTTATTCTGGCTAGACTTCTCCGAACAGTAGTTGGGTGTACCTGGGTTCCAAAGGATTCTGCCAGTTCTGAGCTGATGGCACTGCTGAACATCTTCCGATTTAGAAGGAAAGTAAGCATGATGTGTCTTTGATCTGCTGCACTGTCTCCTTGGCCGACCACTATGTCTACAGGTCTTGACGTTGCCCGTTTCTTTGTGCTTCTTCAAAAGAGCTTGAGCAGTACATCTTGAAACCCCAGTCTGCTTTGACATCTTTGCCTGTGAGAGACCTTGCTGATGCAGTATAACTACCCTGTGTCTTGTTGCTGTGCTCAGCTCAGTCTTGCTATGATGGACCTGTGACATAAAACTGCCTTCCACAACCTCACCTTTGTAGCAGAGTTTTGCTGTTCCTCACCCAGTGTTAGGCATAAAACACAGCTGTTTCTGTTACAGTTAAAGACTGTGTTTCAACGTACATATGCAAATGATCAATATCACCTGTTTGGTATAATTGGTTAATCATAAACCTGACTATAATCCTACAAAATCCATGACTTTGTGCAAGTGTACCTAGAAGATTTGATGCTGATTTGAAGGCAAAGAGTGGTCACATCAAATATTGATTTTATTTAGATTTCTCTTCTGTTCATTCACTTTGTATTTTGCTAATTGATAAAAAAATCTAACACTAATTTTGAAAGCTTTCTTTCTTTGCAGCATTTTTCCCACAATTGCCTAAAACTTTTGCACAGTACTGTATAAATAAAACAAAAAGCAAACAAATATTGAAAGCATATTTTTATCAAAAGCCATAGCTGTAAACATTGAAGAAATAATTGTGTACTGAAAAATAATGTGTTACTATTGCTTTAATACGTATACTATTTTGTCGGTTATGTTTATTTCTTGCAGTTGACAACAGTAAACTATGCCACATCTCTTTACTATAATCTTTGTCATTTTTCATGAAAAATCCAATATATTTTATGTTTTGTTTTACTTTATAAAGTTTATATTTGCTGGTACTTCCACACTGTAAAACCAAGTTGACATTATTTCCGTGACACAAGTTTCAGGCAAGTTGTATGTTAATGGGGGAGTTGTATCAAAACCAATCAGAGTCCACCTCTTATTTTTCAGAGACCGTTTGGAAAGCAAAAGCAGCAACCTATTTGGTTGCCGGGGCAAATACTCCACTTTTCCTTTTCTCCAGTTTTGATACATTCCCCAATATGTTAACTATTAACACTTTCCGACGTATACTTACGTCATAGCCGGTAGGGGAGCCCACTCGTGCTTAGATGCTGCGGTCTATAGCGACAACAGTATCTAAAGCGTTAGATATAGGGGGTTGCTGACAGCCCATCGCCCCCTCTGACAGCCCATCGCCCCCCTGACAGCCCATTGCCCCCTCCCACGATATATTTGCAAGGTGCCGATGGTTGGTATGGCAGCCTGGGGGCCTAAGGAAGGCCCCTAGGTCTGCCATCTTTGTACACCAATTAAGCCCTGCCTCAGGCAGGGCTTTATTAGTATTGCAGTATATAGTTCAAGCGATCCAACTATTTCTGGTTGAAGTCCCCTAGAGGGACTATTAAAAAAAAAGTAAAAGTCCATTAAATAAAGAGTTTTTTTATGTACAAAAAAGAATTAAAAGTTCAAAAATACTTCCTTTTCCTATTTCCCCCCTAAAGCAGAGGCGTAGCTAGGTTCTCCAGCACCCGGGTCAAAGATTCAGTTTGGCGCCCCCCCCCCCCCCCAACCTCTTTCCCGACATCTCCTTCCCCCTCGCCCTGTTATTTTTCTCTACCAATCGACGTGTCATTGCTTTTTTTGTAACACATTTGTACATTTTACAAGCAATATGGTTCTATACACAACACCAAAACCAAGCTCAGTACATAAATACAACACCAGCACAAATACAGCTCAATTTAGTGCAACCCCTGCCGTATAATAGGTGTGTACGGCATAAAACTACAGCTCCCAGCATGGCCCGAACAATGGTAAGGATATATATGCTGGGAGATGCTGTTTCACAAAAAATAAATCCTATCATAATCACACCACCCATCATCTCTCTGCAGATCATACAGTGACTACATTACTGATTAGAGGCAGAATAAACATTTACATTAAGTGACTCACCGGTGACGTCTCAGATTCTAGTTCTTTTTCTCCATCTGGTCCAGACCTCTATGATGACTTCTCCCGGTCCATTTCTGCAGTTTGCCGCTCACATGTCTTCAGCTTCTCACTTTACCAACATTTCTGCACCTATAAATAAATATAAAGTTATCATTATACCACACACTACGCCTCTAAATATAATAGCGCCATACACTGCACCTCTAATTATAATAGCACCATACACCGTGTCCCACACACACACTGTGCCCCCTGTAGATAGTGTCTGCTATAGAGCCCACGGTAGATAGTGCCCCCATATAGCCCACCTCTGTATATAGTGTCCCACAAATAACTCCCCCTATAGTGCTCTACAGATAGCCCACCCCTGTATATAGCCCCCTGTAGATATAGCCCAGCCCTGTATATAGTGCTCCACGTATAGCCCAACCCTGTATATAGCCCCCTGTAGATATAGCCCACCCCTGTATATAGTGCTCTACAGATAGCCCACGCCTGTATATAGCCCCCTTGTCGATATAGCCCATCCCTGTATATTGCCCCCCTGTAGATATAGCCCACCCCTGTATATAGTGCTCCACAGATAGCCCAACCATGTATGTAGCCCCCTGTAGATATAGCCCACCCCTGTATATAATGCTCCACATATAGTCCACCCTGTATATAGTGCTCCACATATAGTCCACCCCTGTATATAGTGCTCCACATATAGCCCACCCCTGTATATAGTGCTCCACATATAGCCCATCCCTGTATATAGCCCCCCTGTACATATAGTCCACCCCTGTATATAGTGCTCCACTATATAGTCCACCCCTGTATATAGTGATCCACAGATAGCCCACCCCTGTATATACTATATACAGGGGTGGGCTATCTGTGGAGCACTATATACAGGGGTGGACTATATGTACAAGGGGGCTATATACAGGGGTGGGCTTTCTGTGGGGCACTATAGGGGGAGATATTTGTGGGATACTATATACAGGGGTGGGCTATATCTACAGGGGGACTATATCTACAGGGGGACTATATCTACTGGGGGACTATATCTACTGGGGGACTATATCTACAGGGGGACTATATCTACGGGGGGACTATATCTACAGGGGGACTATATCTACAGGGGTGGACTATATACAGGGGTGGGCTATATACAGGGGGACTATATCTACAGGGGGACTATATCTACAGGGGTGGGCTATATCTATAGGGTGGTTATATACTATATAGCCCCCCCCCCTGTAGCTATAGCCCACCCGTGTATATGGTGCTCCATAGATAGCCCACCCCAGTATATAGCCCCCTGTAGATAGACACCCCCCGTAGATAAAGCCCCCCGCGTGTAGATAAAGCCCCCCCATAGATAAAGTCCCCCTTGTAGATGAAGGCCCCCCCCATGAAGAAAAAGTCCCCCCCGTGAATACAGCCGCACACTTTTATTACAATTTAAAAAAAAAGCAAAACAATTCAAACTCACCTTATTCCCGCTCCCACGCCGTCCGGCAGCCATGGAGACCTGCTCTCTTCTGCGCAGGTCTCCAGGGGGTTGAACGCAGCGTCTATGAAAGGCGCTGATTGGCTGGCAGGATGACTTTCCCTGTCAGTCAGTCAGCGCCTTTCATCGACGGAAGAGTCACTGGTACAAAAGGTACCAGTCGCTTCATTCGTGGAAAGGCGCTGAATGGCCGGGCACGGAACGTGCCTGGTCATTCATTGCTTCTAATTATACCTGTGTTCTTGCGACTCAGGTACAATTATAGTGCAGAAGGAGGTGGCGCTGGCGCCCCCTATAAACTGCTCCCGGGGCACATGCCCCGCCTGCCCCCCCCTAGCTACGCCCCTGCCTAAGGCCTCATGCACACGACCGTATTTTTTCCCACCCGTAAATACGGGTCCGGTGTCACACGTATTCGACCCGTTTTGCACCAGTATTTACGAACCCGTGCCCGTGAATATGGGTCCGGTGTCACCCGTATTCCACCCGTATTTACGGGCGCGTTTTTGGCGGCAAAATAGCACTGCACTAATCGGCAGCCCCTTCTCTCTATCAGTGCAGGATAGAGAGAAGGGACAGCCCTTTCTGTAATAAAAGTTAAAGAAATTCATACTTACCCGGCCGTTGTCTTGGTGACGCGTCCCTCTCTTCACATCCAGCCCGACATCCCTGGATGACGCGACAGTCCATGTGACCGCTGCAGCCTGTGATTGACCTGTGATTGGCTGCAGCGGTCACATGGCCTGAAACGTCATCCAGGACGTCGGGCCGGATGTCTAGAGGGACGCGTCACCAAGGCAACGGGCGGGAGACCGGACTGGAGGAAGCAGAAAGTTCTCGGTAAGTATGAACGTCTTTTATTTTTATTTTTTACAGGTTTATACTGATCGGTAGTCACTGTCCAGGGTGCTGAAAGAGTTACTGCCGATCAGTTAACTCTTTCAGCTCCCTGGACTGTGACTATTTACTGACGTCGCTTAGCAACGCTGCCGTAATGACGGGTGCACACATGTAGCCACCCGTCATTACGAGAGCTCCATAGACTTCTATGGACTGTCCGTGCCGTTATTACGGCCTGAAATAGGACATGTTCTATCTTTTTCAACGGCACGGGCACCTTCCCGTGAGAAAACGGGAAGGCACCCGTCGCCAATAGAAGTCTATGAGCCCGTTATTACGGGTCGTAATTACGACCCGTAATAACGGGAGTTTTTACGGTCGTGTGCATGAGGCCTAAAGCATTGTAAACAAAAAATAATAATAAGCATAACTGGTATCGCCGTGTCCGTAAAAGTCGGAACTATTACAATATAACATTATTTAACATGCATGGTGAACGCCGTAAAAAAAAAAAATTGTCAAACGCCAGAATTGCTGTTTTTTGGTCACTTCATCTTCCATAAAAAATGGAATAAAAAGTGATCAAAAACTTGCATGTACCCCAAAATGGTACCATTAAAAACGACAGCTCGTGCCGCAAAAAATAAGCCCTCATACTGCTAAAATAAAAAAGTTATGGCTCTCAGAATTTAGCGATACAAAATACATTTTATTTGTTACAATTATTTTTTTCCTTGTAAAAGTAGTAAAATATAAAAAAAACAATGTAAATTTTATATTGCCATAATTATATTGACCCGCAGAATAAAGTTAATATGCCGTTTCAATTAACGGTGAACGCCGTAAAAACTATGGAGAAATCGCTGTGTTTTTTTTTCATTTTTCACCCCACAAAGAATTTTTTTCACGTTTCGAAAAACTACAGCTCGTTTTGCAAAAATCAAGCCCTCAGGGCTATATCTGCGGAAAAATAAAAAGGGCTTTTGGAAGGCGGGGAGGTAAAAATAAAAATGAAAATCCAAAAAATGGCTGTGGTGGGGAGGGGTTAAATAACTATTAACATAGTTCAAGGCCAACTTTAACTGGTGTCATATTCATAACCTACAAGGGTATAATCTGGGTAAAATTATGTGATGATAAAAACTTTTCGGCAACATTAAATTATACAAAAATATTTGCTGTTTTACATCTTAAACATCCCTATCTTGTTAAGGAAAATAAAGAAACCAGTGTTTTTAATAAATCAGGCTAAAGATTTGTTAAGTAAATAAGATAAAACATATAAATGTGATTTCACTCCAACAAAATCTAGACAGACTCGCAGATGTTTGGATAGCATTGTCAGGTCACCAGACTGTGGAAACTTATGCACAACTGCCAGTTAACACAACAATCTTCCAACTTCCTTTTTTCAAAGGTCCTGCTGAATGAAATTAATATGTGGCTTTGTTTTTATGAATAACATGTAATTATTTACTTTACATTTTGCTACTTTGCCATGGACAGTTTGATAGTCTTAGGCCCCGTGCACACAACCGTAAAAACGTTCGTTATTACGGGCCCATAGATTTCTATTGGCCACGGGTACTTTCCCGTTTGCTATGGGGAAGGTGCCCGTGCCGTTGAAAAATATAGAACATGTCCTATTTCAGGCCGTAATTACGGTACCGGCAGGCCCATAGAAGTCTATGGGGCTCCCGTAATTACTGGAGCGTTGCTAGGCGACATTAGGGGATTCCCCTGTCTGCAGGCTACAGCCTGATTTCAAAGAGAAGCAGAGAAAATGTCCATCACCAAACTACAAGTGGAAAGCCTCATTCTCTTCATTGAGTACTACCCGGTTATTTGGGACAAAAGGCTGGAAGAGTATAAAGACACTGTGGCCAAAGAGCAAGCATGGAACGAGGTTGTTTAGTCCCTGCACCCGGAGGAATGGGAATCGTCTACGGTGAAAGAGCGTAAGTTGCCACCCCCTCCCCCCAAATGTTATTGCAATCACCCTTTTTTTTAAAATAAAATGTATTATACATTAAACTTCTGATTTTTTTTCTGTCAGTGGCCAATGCTAAGTCGTGATGGAGCACCTGCCGCAACCAGTTCAGGCGGGAGATGGTGTCCAAAGGCCGCAGCGGGGAAGGACAGACCAAGAAAAGACCATACATCTACACCCAGCAGTTACGGTTTTTGAAAGCTGTGATGGACATTGGGCCGTAAGTATACAATTATGTCAAATGTCACATGCTATTGTGTTTATTTTATACGCATGGGGATATGTTATGTCCCACAAGTACCTGTGGGACATCGCATATCCCCATCCGTCACACCTTGATATGTTGCCAGGAGAAATGCTATTGTGTTTCATTTATACGCAAGGGGATATGTTATGTCCCCCAGATACCTGTGTGACATCGCATATCCCCATCTGTCACTCCTTGATTTGTTGCTCGGAGAGATGCTATTGTGTTTAATTTATGCGCATGTGGATATGTTATGTGCCCCAGATACCTGTGTGAAATCGCATATCCCCATCCATCAAACCTTGATATGTTCCCAGGAGACATGCTATTGTGTTTAATTTAAACGCATGGGGATATGTTATGTCCCACAAGTACCTGTTGGACATCGCATAGCTCCATCCGTCTTTTTTTTTTTTTTCCTTAAAAAAAGCTTTAATAATATTTAAGCTATATTGAACTGATTCAATAAAAAATTTTTAAACATAGAACTACCGATAACCTTCAGGAAGGGGACTCTGACGTGACGTTGGTGGAGTCTCCTTCAGGGAACACAAATCCCTACACCAAAGTCGAAAGTACGGATCAGCCTGGGCTTCAAGATACGACATCGCCCCAACCACATCGTCGTAACCGAAGACATCAAGAAGAGGAGACAAGGTCGTCCATAGACGCCCAGGTGCTGGCCCATCTCCAGCGATGAGCAGAGGACGTGTTTGGGCATACAGTGGCTCTACATCTGAAACGGATGCCTTTGCGAAAGGCAACTTCGATTCCAATCGGCAATACTTGGAGTCCTGGAGGCCTTCATGATCAATCCTGCTCAGATGGAACTCTGCAGTGCAATGTCATGCATGCCACTCCACCCCCAATGCCGCCGCGTGCCTGCACCTATCGTGGATATCTTCCCTCCTCACAGCCTCAATTCTGTCAGGATCGGCCGACGTTCAGTGCCCCCGGCCAGTTTCCCAGTGGCCAATACGGTTACCAGCAAGGGCAGGGAGGGGTACCGCATGGTAGTAATGTGGCGGGGCCTTCTACTGAGGACTTTGTCCATTTGTAGTTTTTTTTATGTTATGTGACTGTTTTTGTTGTTTTTCTTAAAATTTTGCTTTTTTACTTTATAAATTGTTGCACCAAAATAATTGGCGTTGTCTTTTTTTTCCGCTTTTTAGGTACAATACATTTCAGATTAATGTATGGTTACGTACGTTGTATGTGGAATGTATGTTTAGTTGTACTGTACGCAAAATGTATGTAGATTTCCACATTACACTTCATATTGGTATGGATTTTAGCAACATGAATTTGTGAACGTGTGTTATTTTTAACCAACAACAAAAATTATAATTTTCATATTTTTTTAACACTTTAGACAGATTACAAACGGTTTGATGTAAAAGTGGTTATCCTGCCTCTTAAGAATTGACAACTATCCAGGGAATAGCTCTTTAAATAATAGCTGAAGTGGCAGGTTGCAAGTGCTGGGTCCCCTGGCTATGTTCTGTTTGGAAGTGGCTGCAGCGCTCGTAGGAGCGTTTATTTCCCCTAATTTCTTCTAGCTCCGTGTGTTTCGCCAACATACATGTTGAGAAGTATCATAGTTATTTCAGTCTTCTCTGCTTTTGAAGTGAAAAATCAGAAAAAGCTGAATTACCTGTGAATCTACCCAATATTGCCATTGAAGAGTTTTATAGAGAGCAGGAACAAATGATTTGAAAACAGCGTTCTGACAAGTGCTTCGGCCCCTATAGAAATGCCACTGCAGGACGTATATGCATTGTGTATCTACACTGCGTCAATGTCAAGTGTGAACTCTGTGTATTGTGTTTGCATTTTTAGTTATTGAAAAAGTGAAAATATCATAATTGTAATGAGGTATTGGTATGTATTTCTGCACACAATGCCTTTAACCATTACCTTACATAACGTACAATGGCATTGCGGCAGAAATACATAAGCTCGCAACCCACGTCAAGGGTCCTCATTGGCTTGCGAGTCCCTAACTAATAACTCCAACCAGGATCAACTAACTAACTAACTAACTAACTAACTAACTAACAGAAACAGTCCTGAACCAATTCAAAAATGACAACTTCCCATATCCAACTATGTTCCACCGTGGATTGCATCTGTCTGCCAAGGGACCTCCCCAGCAGAGGACACAAAGTAGTCCGCATAGAATTCCCACGTCAACAGTCCTGCTGCTCCGGTTCTTCCATGCAGGGTGTTGTCCACAGGGATGCAAGAATTTGCAGGTACATCGTCCAGGTTAATGTCTAGTACTGACTCGTGAATCCTGCAAAAATTGTGGAGAATGACGCTGGCTTGGATAACCAGCATCACATTCTGGAGATCCAATTGAAGGGGGCTCTGGAATAAACGCCATTTGTTGCTCAGAATCCCAAAGGCACATTCCACATACCGTCTCGCACGGGTGAGCCGGTAATTAAAAATGCGCCTCCAGTTATCAAGACGCAACACATGGGGTGATAGCCCAAAACCTTCATCTGCCACGATGACTAATGGCACTGGTGGTCCTGAAGATCCAGGAAGTTGTCTAGGTTCAGGAATGGTGAGCTGGTTGGACAGAAGATGTTCACCCATTCGGGAAGCCCTGAAGATGCCAGCATCCGAGGAGCTCCCATAGGCCCCTATATCATCAATCACAAACCGGTAGTCGCTGTCAGCCAAGGCCAACAGCACCACCAAGAAAAACTATTTGTAATTGTAATATAGGGACCCAGAGTGAGGCGCTTTCTTCACACGAATGTGTTTCACATCGAGGGCGCCGACACAGTTGGGAAACTGTGCAGGTTGGTAGAAACCCTCAGCAATCCGTAGCCAATCTTCTGGCTTGGGCTGTGGCATCACTGACGCTCTCAGATGCTGCCAGATGACTTCGCAGGTCAGACGGATGATCTGCGAAATGGTTGAGCAACCCAGCAAAATCTCAAAATGCAGTGATGCAAATGAGTTGCCGGTTGCCAGGAATCTGTGAAGAAAATACAAAAAAAAATTAGTACTGCTGGTACAGGGTGACAGGACATCAGTTCACACAGGGGACAACTACGGTTATGCAGGACATGACGGGAATGGGCACAGGGGACAAGTACGGTTATACTAACTGTAGCAGGGCATGGCAGGAATGGGCAAAGGGGACATTATGTGTTTTACCTGAGGGTAACGATGAGCCTTTCCTCTAGAGAGATGCACCGTCGCATGTTGGTGTCCTGTAAGGTGATTCCAGGACGGAGGTCCGACAACAGACGGTCAAACCTGGAGATCGACATGCGACAGAAGTTGTGAAACTTCTCCGGGTGCTTCCGCAGGTCATCGTATAGAGTATAGAAAGTGCCGATCCTGGACATTTGGGAGACAATGGGGTGAACCCAATACCTCCTCTTCTTCCTCAACACTTCCTCGTCCAGCATGGGTCGCTGTCCAAATCGCCGCGAGACAAGCCAGCACAGCAGAGCATTATCCACACGAGTGTCTGACATCCTTGCTATGAAATAAACGCCAAGATCCCAAACTATACAGCACAGGAATCCCACACAGCTCTCACGATAAACAAATGGCAGATAAAATGGCGTCTGAGCGATCATGTGACCATTTAACCCCTTAAGGACACAGCCTGTTTTGGCCTTAAGGACACAGCCTATTTTTTTCAAATCTGACATGTGTCACTTTGTTGTAATAACTCCGGAATGCTTTTACCTATCCAAGCGATTCTGAGACTGTTTTCTCGTTACACATTGGACTTAATGTATCGAGCAAATTTTGCCAGTTACATAAAGTATTTAATTGTGAAAAACACCAAAATTTAGCGAAAAATTGCAAAAATTTGCATTTTTCTAAATTTATATGTATCTGCTTGTAAGACAGATAGTAATACCACACAAAATTGTTGCTAATTAACATCACCCATATGTCTACTTTAGATTGGCATCGTTTTTTGAACATCCTTTTATTTTTCTATGACATCACAAGGCTTAGAACTTTAGCAGCAATTTCTCACATTTTCAAGAAAATTTCAAAAGGCTATTTTTACAGGGGGCAGTTCAGATGTGAAGTGGATTTTAGGGCCTTATATATTAGAAACCCTTGATAAGTCACCCCATTTTAAAAACTTCACCCCTCAAAGTATTCAAAACAGCATTTAGAAAGTTTCTTAACCCTTTAGATTCACAGGAATTAAGGCAAAGTAGATGTGAAATTTTCAAATTTCTTTTTTTTTTTTTTGCAGAAATTCATTTTTCATCTATTTTTTTTGTAACACAGAAAGTTTTACCAGAGAAGCGCAACTCAATATCTATTGCCCGGATTCTGCACTTTTTAGAAATACCCCACATGTGGCCCTAGTGCACTTATTGACTGAAGCACAGGCCTCCGAATCAAAGGAACACCTAGAGGATTTTGGGGCCTCCTTTTTATTAGAAAATATTTTAGGCTACATTCTTTCAAAGAAAATGTAGGTTTAGCTAATTTTTTCTAATTTCCACAAGTACTAAAAGGAGAAAATGCACCACTATTTTTATAAAGCAATTTCTCCCGAGTAAAACGATACCCTGCATGTGGTCATAAACGGCTGTTTGGACACACGACAGGGCTTAGAAGGGAAAGAGCGCCATTTGGCTTTTGGAGCTCAAATTTGGCAGGAATGGTTTGCGGAACACACGTCACATTTGCAAAGTCCCTAAGGGACCAAAACAGTGAAAACACCAAAAAAGTGACTCCATTTAGGAAACTACACCCCTTGAAGAATCCATCTAGGGGTGTAGTGAGAATTTTGAACCCACAGGGGTTTTTATTAGAATTGGGCAGTGAAGATAAAAAAAATCCTTTTTTTCCAATAAGACGACGCTTTAGCTCAAAATTTTTAATTTTCTCAGCAAATAAAGGAATGAAAGAACCCCAACATTTGTAAAGCAACTTCTCTGGAGTACGGCAATACCCCATTTGTGGTCATAAACTGCTGTTTGGGCATACGGCAAGGATCAGAAGAGAAGGAGCGCCATTTGGCTTTTGGAGCACAGATTTTGATGGATTGGTTTCTTGACACCATGTCACTTTTGCAAAGCCCCTAAGGTACCATTACAGTGGAAACTACCCAAAAGTGACTTCATTCACAAAACTACACCCCTTGAGGAATTCATCTAGGGGTGTAGTGAGCATTTTGACCCCACAGGTGTTTCATAGATTTTATTAGAATTGGGCAGTGAAAATAAAAAAAATACTTTTTCTTCAATAAGACGTAGTTTTAGCTGAAAATGTTTCATATTCTCAACAAATAAATGAAAAAATGAAATGGATTTTTTCTGTCGCCAAGTTGTGAGAGCATAACGGTTTAATATTTTTCGTCGACGGAGCTGTATAAGGGCTTGTTTTTAGCGAGACGAGTTATAGTTTTTATAGGTACCATTTTTAGGTACATGCGACTTTTTTATCACTTTTTATTTCAATTTGTGGAAGACAAAGTGACCAAAAAATAGCAATTATGTCAGTATTTTTTAGTTTTTTTTTAACGGCGTTCACTGTGCGGAATAAATAACATAATATTTTTATAGTTAAGGTCGTTACGGTCGCAGCGATACCAAATATGTATGGCTTTATTATTTTTTTCAATAATAAATGACTTGATAAGGGATAAAGGGCGATTGTGTTTTGTGTTATTATTTGAAACTTTTATTGTATTTTTTACAACTTTTATTTTTACTTTTTTTACACTTTTTTTTTTTACACTTTTCTTTAGTCCCACTAGGGGACTTGAAGGTCCAACTGTTTGCTTGATGTTCTAATACATTGCACTACCTATGTAGTGCAATGTATTAGAACTGTCAGTTGTTCACTGACAGCAAGCCGATCAGGCTCCGCCTCTGGGCGGGGCCTAATCGGCTAACGTAATGGCAGATAGGAAGCCATTGTTAGGCATCCTGTTACCATGGTAGCAGTCGCCAGCCTTGCCATCGCATGGCAAGGCTGCCGATTGCATACAAACCACTTTTATGCAGCGATTGCATTGAATCGCTGCATTGAAGGGGTTAATGGCAGGAATCGGAGCTAGCTCTGGTTCCTGCTGATAGATCGGGGTGTCCGCTGTAACATACAGCGGACACCCACTGCTGATGACGCCGGCTCAGCTTCTGAGCCGGAAGCTGAGCCGGCGCCATCTTGACGATGGTACCGGAAGCCTCCTGCACCCGCCGATGACGGGGCATAGGAGGATTCCGTTACTGGCAGACCGGGAGGTAAGTATTACCCCTCCGATCGCCTTTGCAGCCACCGGCAACCCAGCGATCACGTTGCTGGGGCGCCGGTGGCTATAAACTCCTCACATGCTGCGATCGCTATTGAACGCAGCATGTGAGGGGTTAATCGGTCGGATCGGAGGCTAGCTCCGGTCCTGGCCGATACCTCAGGGTGCCAGCTGTAACATACAGCTGTCACCCGGCAGTGATGTCGCTGGCTCAGCTCCTGAGCCAGCTCCATCTCCTTCATGTACAGTTACATGGAGATGCGCGAAAAGACCATCTCCCATCACGTAAGGGGTTAAGGCTATATGCACTCGTTGTGGAATTTGGTGCAAAAAAATCTGCAAACCGCAGGTAAATGCAAGTAATTCCGCATGGAAAATCCATACCTAATAGTGCGTTTTTATGCATTTTTTGGTGCGGTTTTTGCATTTTGATGCTGCAGATTTTAGTTGTTTTTTTAAAAAAACTAGTCAGATACAATTTGCAAGATAAATTGACCTTGATTTTAAAATACGCACCGCAGGTCAATTTACGTGCAGAAAAAATTGCAACGTGTAGATGAGATTTCTTGAAATCTCATTTACTTTGCTGGTACTGTATTACGCTGCGGATTTGCTGCATGAAAATACACATCGTGTGCATTTTACCTTAGGGGTTAAGTACTTATTTCTATACAGTTTACCAATAACTAGTCATGTACATATGATTAAAGAGAACCTTTCACCTCCCCAAACATGTGCAGCTGAGTGCAGCATGTTATAGGAAAGGCTTCACAAACCCTGTCTCACGTAAAATTATTTTTCTAACTCCCTCCGTTATTTACATATCGGTGCCGTTATATCTGGCGCCCGATATGTAAATAAGCCGCTGAACAGTCAATGGGGCGTTGCTAACGAACTAAAAGGCAAGGGGGCGTGATGTCTCCGCCCTGACACTGTCCAATCAGCTGCGGACAGTGTCAGGGCGGCTAGCGCTGTGCTCCCTCCCGCGAGAACACACACAGACTTGGTGATTGTGCTGCAGATAGAAGCAAAGGAGTACCTAGTGAGTCTTGGGGCCTCCTTTTTATTAGAATATATTTTAGACACCATGTCAGGTTTGAAGAGCTCTTTCGGTGCAAAACAGTGAAAATCCCCAAAAGTGACCCCATTTGGGAAACTAGACCCCTCAAGGAATTTATCTAGGGGTACAGTGAGCATATTGACCCAACAGGTTTTTTGCAGAAATTATTGGAAGTAGGCCGTGAAAATGAAAATGTAAATTTTTTTCAAAGAAAATGTAGGTTTAGCTGACTTTCTTACATTTTCACAAGGACTAAAGTAGAAAAAGCGCCACAACATTTGTAAAGCAATTTCTTCCGAGTAAAACAATACCCCACATGTGGTCATAAATGGCTTTTTAGACACGCGGCAGGGCTCAGAAGGGAAAGAGCGCCATTTGGGTTTTGTAGGTCAAATTTAGCAGGAATGGTTTGCGGAGGCCATGTTGCATTTGCAAAGCCCTTGAGGAACAAAACAGTGGAAACCCCCCCAAAAGTGACCTCATTTGGGAAACTACCCTCCTCGAGGGGTACAGTGAGCATTTAGACCCCACAAGTTTGTTTGCTGAATTTAGTGGAATTAGGCCGTGAAAATGAATATCACATTTTTTTTTACTAAAATGTTGAAATATTTCATTTCTACAAGAGTTACAGGAGAAAAAGCCACCCAACATTCGTAAAGCAATCTCTCCCGAGTACGATAACACCTCACATGTGGTTATAAACTGCTGTTTGGATACACGTCAGGGCACAAAAAGGCAGGAGCGCTACTTGGCATGCAGATTTTGCTAGAATGGTTTTTGGGAGCCATGTCACATTTGCAAAACCCTTGCGGGACCAAATCAGTGGAAACCCCTAAAAGTGACCCCATTTGGGAAACTACAACCCTGAAGGAACTTATCAAGGGGTATAGTGAGGGTTACTGTACTGTTACTTTATGTAGTGTCAAAAGAAAGAAGTGAAATTTAGGCCTTATTCACACAATGCAGATTTGGATCATTTTAGTATTTTATTTTTTATTTTTTTTCCATGAAAAAACCTTGAGTAGATCCAAAACAGAAAAAAAAGCTGTATGTTTCTTCTCTTTTTAGTTGCAATTGTCTGGTTGTGTCTTGTTTTGTCAATGAATATTATAACAAATTTCTCAAATATTAGTGTATTACATTAGGGACTGGCGTAAATGTTTTTTCGGTCCACTTAAAACCTAAAGAGGTATTCTAATTTTATAGGTTACACTGTGGATTTTCCGCAATGGATTTAATTGCGGAAAATTGGCAGCGCAGTACAGTAGCAGCAAAGCGGATGAGATTTGAACTAATCTCATCCATACGCAGTGTAAAAAACCAGCCGAAAAAAACTTTAAGAAATTTATCTGTGGTGCGTTTTTTTAAACAGCAACATGTCCATTTATGCTGTGGAATCGCTGATATTCTGATGAGGGTTTTCTCCATTAATTTAAATGGGGAGGTAAAACCCGCAACAAGTAGCAGATGTAGCAATTTTTACTGCAGAAAAGCTCAGATTCCGCCACAAAAATCGCAAATCAGAAAAAAATAAATCTCATACTTATCCAGATCTCTCTGCTTTTGCGTCCAGCCTGATCTCCAGGGATGACGTTTCATCCTGTGATTGGCTGTAGCAGTCATATTAGATGAAACGTCATCCCAGGAGGCCGGTCTGCGGGCGTTAAAGCTTCGTGTCGCCATGACTATGGGCTTTTTTTTTTTAATGCAATTTGGTGTGGCTTTTCAGCCATAATTCCTTGCGGGGACCAGGGCAGATAGGCTGTGTACTTTTACGCAGCGTATCCGCCCTGTGTTAACATACCGATGAAGTAATGGCATTTCGCTAGAATATGCCACTACTTTATGATCGGCAAATGTCTGACCTCTGAGAATCCCCCCCCCCTATCCTAAGAATGTAGGGGCCATTGAATTGGCGCTGCATCCCCTTTTAAGTTTTTCCTGCATGGCTGTGCTCTTGGCCATCTGGTTGAACTGGGAACCACAGCCATCCATCTTGGGGAAAAAATAAAAATGGGAACAATTGGTGGATTGGGGTAGCAAGCTGAGCTTTTAACCTCAGGTATTAAAAATGTGTCTAATGACAAAGCTTGTTAACTGTTTCCAATGACAACCAGTAGAACTGTGAATGCAGCTCTGGACTATGAGGCAAGATAAGTAATGCAATGTATGTGTAGCGGAAGACCCGAGAATGGATGGGAAAGATGTAGATCCACAAAATGGCAGCCGGCTGGGCTCTCAGTGTGGATCACGGTGGCTAACCGGCCTTCCCACTCTCTCAGGGCTTGCTCACAGCTAGTAATGAGGGGGTTTGCACGGGTTAATGAGGATGTCAGTCTCTAGATCCCCTGGGAAACTCCCTGTGTCTTCTCCTGTCCTGAGGTTATTTTCGGGTGGCGTCTTGATGTTAGGTGTGCAAAGCAAGATAGGAGGCTGCGGTGGCAGTTAAACAGACTCAGCTGGCAGAAAACTTTACTTAGTTTCAAAATGTCAGTTAGAAGTCCACACACAATGGAGGTACAAGGTCATGTGATAAAGTCAATCTATAACATAGCAAAGTGCAAGTATGGCGTTTTCCACGCTGTAGTAGTCTACTCTGCTGCTACCCGTAGTGGATCCCAGGAATATATGCTGTATAGGGCTATTCTAACCCAAATCAATACCTCTTTATCCTGTCAGGCTCCCTGGCTCTGTTCCCAATTCCTGGGGTTACTCAGCTTCACAGATTTTGTAGTGTAGACCCTTGTAATGTGATCTCTTTCTCTTTCCTGCTTTTTCTCCTCAGTGAGCTGCTCTAGCCGGTCTTCAGGGGCTTAACTGCCACGTGCTGATCTTCCAGCAGAACTGTCCACTAGTGGCTCCAACTGTCAACTAGCTCCAACTGCCTACTGGATCCATCTGCCACTCTGTGGGGGAAGGGCCCACTATATATAAACTAAGCTCCTCCCACCTTCTGGAAACTTCCAGGAACATAGCATCTTGCATAACATAAAATAGATTTACAACATATTGTTTTACAAGTAGTGTCTTGAGAGACACTACACATGCACAGATTTAGGCCTCAGTCAGATTATTATAATTCAGCTGTATTTCAGCTTCTGTATTATGGCCACAAAACACAGACCTCCGTAGTTCAAGTGTACTGAACTTAGGTCAGTATAGGGTTCTATGGTGATCTAAGTTTAGTTCATTTAAATTGCAGGGGGGGGGGGGGAGTCTGGGTTATGTGGCCATAATATAGATGGTAAAATGCTATCGCTTTAAGGCCTTTTGAACGAGGTGTTAAAAGGTGGACTACCTGAAATAGTAACTCTAACTGCTTCCATTATTACTATTGAAGAAAAATCATCATTCTAACTGTATTTGCAACTACTTGATAAGAGGACATCCTTATTAAAAAAAATGGTTTAACTAGGAAAATTGCTAGAACAAATCATGATTAAGAAATTTAAGAATGATACCATATTCTGTATTTAATGTAAATCACATTACGGAACAGTTCATTGCATTCCAGGTTTCATTGTCAAATGTAATTTGTTTATTTTTTTTGCTTTTTTTTACAGATATAAAATCTTTTGTTGGATAAGCCAGATGACTTATTAAACGAAACTTTCCCACAGTTTTCTCAAATTAAGTAGTTAATTAAAAAAAAGGAGACTCTTCAGGGAAGCAATTCTTCAACACGTAACAGGAAACAGGCGTCCTTGGAGAAAATGTTTAACAGTCTCCATATGAGATGCTGATTGTATATCCACGCTGCTTGGAAGAGCAGTCTCTTGGTATTTTCTTTGAAAGATCACAAAGAGCTTCCATCTGTGACAGATTTGTGGTTTTATTAAGTGCGTTAAGGAAAATAATATCTGTTACTGGTGACATGAACATGGAAAAGGATGCTTGAAGAAGCAGTGGGATTTGATTTCATATTCGTACATTTTCATCCTTTCCACCAACATGTGTTTACAGTAGGTGTTAGACCGGATGTTACAAAATTAGATCTGATGCTTGTCGTCATTTCACTGTCACTTCATAGTACTATTATAAACAATGACAATTATTACCAAATTCTGCAATAAACAAAATCATTTGCCTAAAGACATTTTGTATAGACCTTTCTGACACATTTATAAAGGGACATTAAAACAACTGTCAGGCAAATATATGAACTTAGATGTCACCGAAGCCGTCAGTCCAGCTGACATGACGGATTCTATTTCAGCGCAAGATACAGCTTCTATGTTTCCAGGATACATAGAAGCTGCATCTCAAAAAGTAAAAACTTTTTTTTAAATAAAAACCATCTACAAAGTTGTATTTAAAAAAAAAAAAAAGTGTTCAAAGGTTTTCATAGACTTTAAGCTACAGCTGCAGTCCACAGGAATACTTTGAGCAGCATGCAGCTCAGATCAGTCCTGTAGACAGTAGCTGTCACTCGATAGTTATATTTGTAAAGTCTGACTACAAATAGTCTCCATATAGCCCCAGAATTATTCACATATGTACTTTTATTGCATTTTCTACCACAAGTTTTGCATAAAACACAAGATGTAAACGTGTGAATAAGCCCTAAGCAGCGTCTACTTCATTATTGTAACTGAATTCATTCATATATATATATATATATATATATATATATATATATATATATATATATATATAAATACTTGTGTATATATCACTTATTCAAGTGTTCATTTACTGAAGTAAGGTAAATTGTTTTACCATGAATCATTGCAATTTTGTAATTCTCATTTTTTGACGCATGGTTTTTGCAGGTCTTTAAGATGATTTACCTGTAAAAGTTGATGCATTGTAATCATTGATGATCACCGCCTAAATCTTTTTTTGTTATTGTAATTAGTATGTTGTATATAATGCTCACTAAATTGACCTATTACACATTTTCTCATATGATATAGACAATTAACTACATGCATTTTCTTTACTATGAAAAGATATTATGTTGCAAAAGCAACTTAGAACATTTATTTGGGGAGGCAGAAATTCGAGAATAGCCTCATCCATCCTTATGTTAAAATAGCCGTAGAGGCGGCTTGGGAATGCCCAACATTCTGTCCTATTATAAAGCATTGATAGTTAAACAATTATGTGCATGGATTTCACCAATTCCACTTTCTAACTGGACCTCGATAGAGCAAAATCTTACTGGCAGTAAGTCCCTCTGTAATGTCCTTTTGGCTTATGCTGTAAAACCATCTCTTCCCATAGCACCAACGGTAAGGGATTCTGCACAAGCTTGGCTTTCTGTTCTTTCGATCACCTCTACTAACACCATGGGAGATCCTGTTCCCATACTTTTGGCTGTTCTTGAATTGCTAATCCCAAGCTTGAAAATTCAGACTTTGGTGGGTTATGGTATTAATTATGTCTCAGAGTTATTCAATGGGGATGGTATAAGATCATTCTCAGATTTAGTGTCTACACATCATATCCCACAAAGTGAAATGTTTCGGTATGTGCAGATAACGTCTTACTTAGCTAGTTCTCGTATAAATACGGTTTCTTTACCACAATTTATATGTACTCATCTCTCTAATTGTAGCAAAGGGGACTTAAACTTTAAAAAACGTATATACGAATGCTTCAATCGAGACGTGGAGATTGCTAAGTGGGCCCATTTTCTAAATTGAGAGAAGGATATTGACAGGGTTTTTTGCCATTGAACAATGGACTGCGGCAATTAAGTGGACTATGAAGTCCTCCCTTTGCATGAATTTATTGGAAGTGTACCATAATGTCACGACGCGGGGTGTGGGCCCACTGGGCCGTACCGCGTAGCGGGGTAGCAGCTGGCCAACAAGGTACAAAACAATGTCTATAGTTTGTAATGGGTACCTGAGGCAATGTAGACAGTAGCGGAAGCAGGACTTGACTTTCACAGCAGGTGGCATCGCGGATGCAGCGGAAGGCATGACTTGACTTTCACAGCAGGTGGCACCGTGGATGCAGCGGAAGGCACGACTTGACTCTCACTGTAGATAAGATAGCACGGGATACAGGGTACAGGCAGCAGGAACGGGTAACATTGGGAACTGGAAAACACTGGGAGACCATTTGCAAGACAAACTTAGGTATACAAAAACGCTGAGACAAGGAACCAGTGGGCAGAGCCCCTTTTTATAGTACAGCAGCCATTTGGGCTAATAATTGATGGGTGACAGCTGGACACGTACTGGCCCTTTAAGGCCATGCACGCGCGGGCGCGCGCACCCTGCGGGAATCAGTACAAGGACCCAGAAGTGAGTGCCGGCGTCTCCCTGGAGGGAGCAGATTCCGTGAAGAGAGATGGCCAGGGGCCGTCAAGGGGTAAGTCTGAACGACGACCCCCGGTCATAGACATTACACATAAATTGCTGATGAGATGGTATTATACACATTCCAACTTAGCTAGAATCTACCCCCATTCGTCAGATCTATGCTGGTGAGGATGTGGTCAGATGGGCTCCCTTTACCATATTTTTTGGAGCTGCCCCTGTCATATTGACATTGTGGGATGACGTGTTTCAACTTCTCTTATGTATTAACGTCACTAAAGACCCAGCTTTGGCCCTGATTTTTTTAGGAATAGAGGATCTTCACACTAACTTTAGGTGCTTGGCATGCCATGTATTTCTCACTACTAAACTTTTGATTGCCAAAGCTTGAAAATCCTCCACGTCTCCATCTTGTAATGAGGTGATAAATATGGAATCTAACCATTGTGTTTATGAACGTTTATTTTACCTCAGGGGCAATAAATATGTTTTCTTCTCTACTCTTTGGAACCCATTGTTTTGTTGACTGTAGATCATGTACCTATGAAAGCTTAAGGCTGGGTTCACACAACCTATTTTCAGGCGTAATGGAGGCGTTTTACGCCTCGAATTACGCCTAAAAAGACGGCTCCAATATGTCGGCAAACATCTGCCCATTGCTTTCAATGGGTTTGCCGATGTACTGTGCCGACGACCTGTCATTTTACGCGTCGCTGACAAAAAACGACTCGTAAAATTACAGCCTCTGCAAAAGAAGTGCAGGACACTTCTTGGGACGTTTTTGGAGCCGTTTTCTCATAGAGGGCATGTGCACACGTAGACTGCATTTACGTCTGAAATTACGGAGCTATTTTCAGGAGAAAACAGCTCCGTAATTTCAGACGTAATTGCTCGTACTCGCATTTTGCGAGGCGTCATTGACGGCCGTAATTTAGAGCTGTTCTTCATTGAATTCAATGAAAAACTGCTCAAATCATGTCCAAAGAAGTGTCCTGCACTTCTTTGATGAGGCAGTCATTTAACGCTTCATCGTTTGACAGCTGTCAAACGACGACGCGTAAATTACAGGTCGTCGGCACAGTACGTCAGCAAACCCATTCAAATGAATGGGCAGATGTTTGCCGACGTATTGGAGCCGTATTTTCAGGCGTAAATTGAGGCATAATACGCCTCGTTTACACCTGAAAATAGGTCGTGTGAACCCAGCCAGACTCTATTGAAAACAGCCGAAAAAACGCAGCGAAAACGCTGCGAAAATCGCGAGTTGCTCAAAAATTTTCTGAAAATCAGGTGCTGTTTTCCCTTGAAAACAGCTCTGTATTTTCAGACGTTTTTGGCTCAGTGTGTGAACATACCCTTACTCCCTTTTCCCATTCTTTCCTTACCCTCTCTTTTCCTTCTTTTCCTGTACTTCTTTTACTTTTTCTTTGTCATTTGAACGAACATATATTTTTTGGATGTCATACTGCTCAGAGCTTGTTCAATATGTAAAACCTATATTATACTATGTTATGTTGAAATTTCAATAAAACATTTTTGATTAAAAAAAAAGATATTATGTTGCTACAGTTAACTTTTGAGGCTTTTTTTTTTCTATTTCTAGAGTCTGTCATGAATCAGCGTGGCTTGACAAGAAAATCACAAGTTTTATTTGTACTCCATGCCTAAATACAACATTATGTAGGTTTTTTCAGCAGTTAAAATACCATAAATACACGCCCTGAGAATCCATTATGAAAAGGTATTAGTAGTTTGGCCCATACCTCGATGTCGACAATAACAATAGCTCCCAAATGGAAACCACTCAAACAACACACAATTTGTTCATTTATTTTCCAAAAAAGAATTTGATAAATTACCTGTTCTGTGTTCCAGATGTGCATCAAAGCAGATGCTAGCATTTCTTTCCAATTTTCTCTCTTAGCCTAATAATATATGAGCTATATATGATAGAAGTAAAGCAGAATCTTTTGAAATAAATCACTATACAAGAGGGCATAAGTGCATAACTTAATACTTTCTCTTAACAGTAAAATGATGGTGCATATATCTAAAAAAGGAAGGATTTACATTGTACGAAGGATCAGATTGGACAATGGCTCCCAGCAAGAGTGTAGCTTTAGGGAGTGTAGAGGTCAAACCTTATCCCTGGCACCAGATGGCGACCAAAATCCCCTATGCAACATAAGACATCAGTTTTAGGCTTCGTTCACATCTGCGCTAGGGCTCCGTTCCGACGTTCCGTAGGAGCTTTTGCATTGGGAGCTTTAAATTAGGCATCTGGCACCCAGCTTAGAATTAAATTATGACATGACACAAATGAGGAGCATATAGATTTCCTACATAGTGACAATGTATCTTTGTGTAGTTTTGATGATTAAGATGTGCATTATCTGAACTTATTTGTAGTTCCTTGCATTATCAAATGCATATTGAGACCTAAATCATCTCCTAATCTTTTTATGTTTCTGGTCCTAATTCCAACGAGTTGAGTACAAATTTACAGTAATAACAATAACTGGAAGCAGAGCCGTTAGAATAACTTAAATCAATACGTTTTAGAAAAATAAATAAAAAATTGTCTTTAAAGTTATTGCTATCATTGAACAGAGTAGTTTGTTTTAGTCATAAGTACAATGTATTCAGAAAGTCTTCAGACCTGTTTAATCTTTTCACATTTTGTTATGTTGAGGTCTTGTGCTAAAATAAAAAATATTAACGCTTTTTCCCATCATTCTGCAATACCCCATAATGTCAAAGTGAAAACAGAATGTTAGTAATCTTGCTAATTTATTGAAAAGTAAAAACTGAAATATTGTATTGATATTTCAGACCCTTTACTCAGTACTTAGTTGAAGCACATTTGGCAGTAATAACAGCCTCCAGTCTTCTTGGGTATGATACCACAAGGTTTGCACACCTGGATTTGGGGATTTTCTGCCATTCTTCTCTGCAGATGCTCTCAAGCTCTGTCAGGATGAATGGGGACTGTCGGTGGGTAGCCATTTTCAGGTCTCCTCAGAGATGTTCAATTGGGTTCAAGTCAGGGCTCTGACTGAGCCACTCAAGGACATTTATAGTCTTGTCCCTAAGTTACTCCTGTGTTGTCTTGGCTGTGTGCTTAGGGTCATTGTCTTGTTGGAAGGTAAACCTTCGGCCCAGTCTGAGGTCCAGAACACTCTGGATCAGGTTTTCATTTAGAATATCTCTGTACTTTGCCCCATTCATCTTTCCCTCAACCCTGACCAGTCTCCCTCTCCAAGCCACTGAAAAACACCCCCACAGAATGATGCTGCCACCACCATGCTTCAGTGTAGTGATGGTATTGGGCAGGTGATGAGCAGTGTCTACTTTGCTCCAGACATGACTCTTAGAATTGAGGCCAAAAAGTTAAATCTTGGTTTCATCAGACCACATAATCTTGTTTCACTGTCTGAGATTCCTAAAGGCGCTTTTTTTTTTTTAATCCCCAGACAGGCTTTCTTGTGTCTTTTGCTGAGGAGAGGCTTCTCTCTGGTCACTCTGCCATAAAGCCCAGATTGGTGGCGTTTTGCAGTGATGGTTGACCTTCTGGAAGTTTCTCCTATCTGCATACAGGATCTTTGGAGCTCAGCCAGAGTGAGCATTGGGTTCTTGGTCACCTCTTTTACCAAGGCTCTTCTCCCCCGATTGCTTAGGAAGAGTCTTGGTTGTTCCAAACTTCTTCCATTTAAGAATTATGGAGGCCACTGTGCTCTTGGGAGCTTTCAGTGCAGCCAAGAAATTGTTGTATCCTTTTCCAGATCAGTGCCTCTACAGGCAGTTCTTTCCTCCTGATGGCTTGGTGTTTGCTCTGATATGCATTGTTAGATGTGAGACTTTATATAGACAGGGGTGTGTCTTTCCAAATCATGTCCAATCAAATTAATTTACCACAGGTGGACTCTACTCAAGGTGTAGAAACATTTCAAAGATGATCTAGAGAAATGGGAGGCCCGAGAGGTAAATTTCAAGTGTCATAGCAAAGGGTCTGAATACTTATGTCAGGGCGAAATTTGAGTTTTTCATTTTTAATAAATTTGCAAAGATTTATAAAATTCTGTTTTCACTTTGTCACTATGGGGTATTGAGTGCAGAATGATGGGGAAAAACGTTAATTTTATTTTAGCACAGGGCCTCAACATAAAATATGAACAAGTGAAAGGATCTGAAGACTTTCTGAATGCACTGTATGTATACAAAATAGTTTACAATAGTACACTATAGATCATAGTTGACAAGTTTAAGATGTCTTCTAAATTTTTGTAGAAAATATATTTATGTTGTAGAGAGGTGTACAGAAAATAACAACTTGTCATTCTGTGTCAGTAAATAACCGTCTCCCCCACCCCATTACAAAATGCAGCCAAAGCTTAAGTCTACCACTGTGTTTTAGGGCACCGCTTCTAAAAAGCTCAGGGCTCTTGCACAGGGCTGTGTTTTACAGTTGAGCTATAGAAAATAGTGACATAAAAAGCACTTGTTCCAGCAATATCCAAGCTGAAAAACTGTTAATTAAAAAATTTGTGAATATTTTATTGTACCCTCCTGTGTTATTACCCTTACCTTGTATAACCCTTTTAAGGTACCGTATGGACGATGGCTCTCTATGCCGCAAGGTGATTAAATTAACAAATAAAAGATGAGTCAAAAGTGGAGTCAATTCTAATAATTTCTATAAGAGAAATATACTTATTACATTACATGCCAAGAATCAATCAACAAGAGCATCCCACACATTCATTTAGAAGGATCGTCATCACAGAACACTGACATTTGTGGAAACATTAGCAGACTATAATGCACTGAGTCCAATTTCTTGAAAGATGAAAATCAAGATGAAAGGAAAGTTTCTGTTCATAAGTCAAATTTTGGCTGCATATACCCAAAGATATTTGCGAAGACTCTCAGCAATAAATCTTTGTAACATGTGTTCAAATGCACTAGAAGGAATGTACAGAATTTATTGTATGTTTTTATCCACATATTATTTCTTAGGAGTGTACAAAGGAACTTTAAATTGTCTTCTAATTTTTACTTGAGAACTGAGGACCTCATTAATCAAGTGTGTAATAAAAAAAAACTGGCCTTGTTGCCGGTAGCAATCACAGTTCAGCTTTCATTCTTCCAGAGCAGTTTGAGAGATGAAAGCTGAGCTCAGATTGGTTGCTTTCGGCAACAATGCACATTTTTTTGTTAAACAGTTTTGATAAATAAAGCCCTAAATACTTTTGTGAAATTATACTTCTTTATTAATTGATAGATTTTACCGCTCAGACGGATGTAGGCATAAAGTCTGAAGTGTCCATCAAGGGTTCTCCTTTTTCCCAGATTGCATGCAAAGAAGACAATCCAAACTTCCACCGGTGTGTATCTCGCTAGTTCTTGTAGATCCACACAGTAGTGCAACAGCTTTCTGTATAGATACTTATAATCGATGGTCTAAATCTCCAAAGTGGAAGCAAAGCTCATACGAGCGCTGCGGCCCCTTCAAAACAGCTGATCGGCAGGGGTTCCGATAGCCATCAGCTATTGATCGCCTAGACTGAGGATAGGCCATCAAGGTTTAGTGGCTGGAAAACCCCTTTAAGCAACACTTTACAAAAAATAAAATGTAATTTATTTAGGGGTTAAGGTCAACTTATATAAATACACAAATGCCCAATCGTAGTGAAGAGTCCATCACCAGAATAGGTTATAGCAAAAGCAGTTTTGCTTAAAAAAAAAAGGTTTGGATTCTTTCTTGAACTATAGTTGAATACATATTTGCCAACATTTGAAGTTTTCTTCTAAGTTCATTAAGGCGAGGCTTTAAGGGGATATGGCTTTGGCAGGGTATGGTTTGACAACGTATGGTTTATAATGGGGTAGGGTGGTCAGAATACATATTTTTGTACAAAATATTCCCGGTTTCCTGTCCTCAATATAAGGACCTTACAGTGAGAAGAGTAGGCTGAAGTGTTTACATTCCAGTACAAGACATCATAGCTCCAGCCAATATAAACAGATTGTGAGGGGAATGTGAACCTACTGAAGGGGATTAGAAGTTAAAAAATAAAAAAAATTCCGCTAAATGACGCCATTTGCAGTTAAAATGAAAATTTTTCTAAAGCCTGGATAACCCCTTTAATCCGAACCATACCCTAAACCTGATTCAGACCCCAAATATGACCCAAAAATTCAGCCTCCCATGCAGATCAGACCCCAAAATTCAGACCCCAGACCAGAACCCATAATTTAGACATCAGACCTCATAAATCAAACACCAGACCAGATCCCAGATTTCAGACCCCAGAATTCAGACCCACACCAGGCCCAAAGTTTAGACCCCAGACTAGACTACAAAATGTAGACCCTAGATCATACCTCCTTTAGTTACTTGATCCAATAGATAATGGCCGATATCAGCTACAGTCCTCTTCCGCTCAGGGCACCACCGCCCATAGCATCCTGACACTGGCAGAGATCTTGAAAGTTATGAATAGGTTATACACAAAGTACATTAGAAAATTGTCTAACTATTTTTGGTATACTAAATATACTTTGCTGAAAACCCCTTTTATCTACATTGGACTCGAGTTTAGAAGGACATATTCACATAGAACAGGCATTGTTTATTTTTTATCCAATTCCATAGGTGGATCCCAAAGGGACAGAAAGTATATAGGAAAGACAAACTTTTCACCACTTTTTGTATCCATTCCTTGCCTTGGCTAAAAACAGTGCATCAAAAACTGCATAGTGTGAACTTGGCCTAATGTTGTGTTCACACAGTGTGTTTTGTTGTGTTTTAAAAAACATATAAACTAGCCTTACACCTGTAGCTTGAAAATAAATTTTAGGGCATTTTTATGCATGTACTTTTAGTGGCGTTTTTTAAATAGCATCTTTTTGTGTAAGATTTTATCCAGACGTATATGAAGTTATATTGAGAAGTTTATGGTGGTAATACGCCTGAAAAACTGCCATACCGTTAGTATCCATATGAAAAAACAACACTGACCAAATAAAAAAAGCTATTAAAATGCCAAGGACGATATGTATGTAAACATTTTCAAAATTTGCTATACACTCCCAACAAACTCCCAAGCGAAACCCACACGACCAGCACCAATAAATACTGTGCATGAGAGCACCCTAAGGCTTTATTCAGACGAACGGGAAAAACGTCCGTGCAACGCGCGTGATTTTCACGCGAGTTGCACGGACCTACATTAGTCTATGGGGCCGTGAAGACATGTCCGTGATTTTTACTCAGCGTGAGTCCGCTGAAAAAAAGTCACATGTCCGTCCTTTGGGCGTTTTTCGTGCATCACGCACCCATTGAAGTCAATGGGTGCGTGAAAACCACGCATGTCGCAAGGAAGCACTTCCGTGCGAACAGCGTGATTCGCGCAAAACAGCTGTCAAAAGGATGAATGAAGACAGAAAAGAACCACGTGCTTTTCTGTTTACAAACATCCAAACGGAGTGTCATAATGATGGCGGCTGCACGAAAAGCACGCAGCCGCGCATCATATCCTGAGGCCACACGGAGCTGTTAAGTGCCTATTGCGCAGGCAAAATGGCACGTTTTTGCGTGCGCAAAAATGGCACGCTTGTGTGAATCCAGCCTGCGTGTGTTGCCGTTGCGTGTGGCATGCCTTATGGCTGCGTTTCTGCGATTTTTATGCACGTATGACATGCGTTTTTTACGCGCGTTAAAAAAACGGAGGGTGGAGTAATGGAGAGGGCAGCCTACAAAAAGGCACCCTTCTCAAACACCTGCTTGATGTGAGCACATGTTCTCATCCTTTTTGCACCTTGCAACCTACTGTTGGTGGTTTAGGGTGTTCCTTGGCTTGTTTGCGTCTCTAAAGCGAAATTATGCCGTTGACTCCGCTGGGCCGTGTGCTGGTATCGTGGATGGTTTCTCTGAGATTTGGCAAGCGCCGACCCATGCTTCAGGAGGGAACCCGGAGAAGAGGGAGGATTTGGGTTCATCCTCTTGTGGCCCAGCGCACCTCCAAAGTGCATTTTCATACTCTCTATGATGACCTTCGCCGGCACCCCGATAAATTTAGGTCGTTTTGCCGCATGTCTGTGGTGACATTTGAGATTCTGCTGGACCTGATTAGTTTAGGAATCACCTACCAGGACACAAACATGCGGCGCTGCATTTCCCCCGAGGAACGACTCCTTGTGACGTTGAGGTATGTGTGTTTTATACAATTCCAGCTTACAGGATGGTGTGTGGGTGGCATGTCCTACATAAAGTTTATTTTTGTTTTGTGTGTTTTTTTCTCGCCCATGTAGATTTCTTGCTACTGGAAATAGCTACCATTCCTTACATTTCGAATTCCTTCTGGGAGTGAGCACAATTTCTGGCATTGTGACAGGCACCTGTGTTGTGCTGTAGCAGAGATTAAAACCCACAGTGATGCCTCAGCCCACGACAGAGCACTGGCTTACTATTTCTGAAGATTTTCTGGCCACCACCCAATTTCCTAATTGTATTGGTGCCCTAGACGGGAAGCACATTCGTGTGAAGAAGCCCCCCCACTCTGGCTCAAGATATTATAATTACAAACAGTATTTTTCCATAGTCTTGTTGGCCTTGGCCGACAGTAATTATTGCTTTACCATTGTACACATTGGATCCTATGGAAGCTCTGCTGATGCCCGCATTTTTCGCTCATCCCGAATGGGCCATCGTCTTATGGGCAATCAACTTTCTGTGCCGGTTCCGAGCATCCTGCCTGGCTCGCGAGGACCACCAGTCCCATCGTTGCAGATGAGGGTTTTGGCCTCACAAGCCAAGTAATGCGTCCATTTGCAAGAAGGGCTTGGATGACCATCGGCGCATCTTCAATTACCAGCTAAGCTGAGCTCGTAGATGTGTGGAATGTGCATTTGGCATTATGACAACCAAATGGCGGGTTTTTCTCAAAACAATGCAACTGACGCCGCAAAATGTGACCCGTGTCATACAAGCGTCTGTCATTCTTCAGAATTTTTGCTGCATACATGACGCAGGTTTTGATGCTGAATATATTAGCAGAAAGGCTACCACAACAACCATTCCGCCACAAATTTCACTAGGAAGGGCACAAACATCTGGTATCCGAGTGCGCGACATATTTGCGCAATATTTTGACAGCCCCGATGGAGCACTGCCATGGCAGGACGATTCTCTGTGAAGGGTGGCTTCGTGGAGATTAGTGCCACAATGTATCATTTGTCTGGCCACATTTAGTAATTTAAGGTGGGGAGTTTAGTATTAGGGACTTGCAAGACATGAGGACCCTTGACGTGGGTTGCGAGCTTATATCTTTTGTGGTTTCGCCGTATTTTTTCCTGCCCAAAAAGTCATTGCATGTGAAGCACATTGGCATATCCAATGTTCCCAAATACAAAGACAAATCTCCTTCGCCCGGACTTTATCATAGCACTGCAAGGCGGCAGAGAATACTTTTTAGAGTTGAGCAAAACCGCTAAAGATACACTAATACCTCAATTATGGCATGCAACTATCTTGGGCCCTGGCCTGAATGTTCCAACGTTACCTAAAGGAACTGTTTTAGTACCTTTGTTACACCACATAGATGTAGGCAAACACACACAATTTTCTTGCTAAACAAAAACACACTTTATTGTGTAACGTGCGAAAGAAACATTATATATAACAGAGCACAAAAACGTAACACATAAACGCACCAACATGCTTTTGCTTTTTGCTCCAAAAACCAACCCCAACCTATTCTGCCGATACAGCACTACAACTCCTGATATCGGCGGGATGGGGAGTGATAGAGTGATAGCTGGCCATTTCAGCACCACCATGCTGTCCATGGGCCTGCTGAGGATGTTCCTCAACAGCATAGTGGTGCTGATGCAGAGTGTGGTACCCTGCAGGTGGGCCATGGGCAAAGGGTTCCAGGGGTCTGCTGTATGGTGGTAAAGGCCGGTCCCGCACCGGCACATGACCTGGTGACATTCTGGTCGCCATTGAGCGCTGGTACTGTTGCCGTGGCAAGGGGGTGCCAGGCTGGGAAGGGACAGGTGCAGTGTAGGGTACGGATTCCTCAGGCAATACACGCCAATGCTCAATTGCCTGGAAGCACTGGCGTGGATTGTTAGGAGGTTTGGCCGAGTCTATTAGGCCAAGGATGGAGCCTTGGACGCGCGCCATCCGGTGCTCGGGGACTCGACTGAGTAGCGGCGCAAGGCTGCGGCAAAAGGCGTCACATGCGTCCTCCTCGGAGCAGCGGCGCAGGTACTCCAGTACACTGGAGTCCACGTGGGCACCTGCTGCCGAACCAACATGGCTGCGCCTGCACCTGGCTGGTGGCGTACGTGAATTAGCTCCGTTCCGTGGCAGCTGGGGTTGGCTGCTCGCCTGTGTGGCTGGTTGTGGTGCAGTTGCCTCTGGGGTTAAGGGCAGCACAGGATGGTGTTCTTGGGCCGCCTGCGACTCTTCATGCCCAGCCTCCTCTTCGGTGTCGAGGAGATTGTCACTGCATCTGGCTGAAACATTTTTCCGTTATTACTTACATTGCCCCAAGGGACAAACAACCTGTTTTGTTTGATTTACATGTGAACACACACATTTCTTCAAGGTACAGTCAGTACTTACGGGCGCATCTCCATAATGTCCTTGAGGAACATCAGCTGCTGTGTGTAGATGTATTTGCGCTTCTTTGGGGCGTCGTCCCCACTTTGCCCTCTGGCACCAAATTCCCGCCAGAATTGATCCCGACAGCTCCTCCAGCGGGTTTTGACATCATCAACTGTACATAGAAACAACAACTAAAGAAAGCCCATGTCACCAGGTGACATCACTGAAAACGGTGCTTGTCCGAGACGTTGTCATTCCTTAGACACCACAAAACATTACACACCAGCTCAATGATGCTGTGACACACCCACTACCTTGCCCAGTTGGAACATGTTAACACAAGGATACACTACAGCATGTGTGTTTGCATTGGCATACATAAAGATATTTACTTACCAATGCTCTTTCGGTCTCTTGTGCTGCTTTTAGCCCACTCCTGGCCGAATAGGGTCTGCGCGACCTCATCCCAGGCAACCTCCTTGCCCGTGCGGTCGTGGTAGGCCTCTGCCCGCATGTCCCACAACTGTGGCCTCTCCTGGACCAGGCAGATCAGCTTTTCCACATCGCACGCACGAGGCATTGCTGCAGTTGTCGATTTCAACTATGCGCATGTGGTCAACAAGTGAAAACCCACTTCCTGGTTTGTGCTTGTTTGGACAAGTTTTCTCAACTCATTTACATAGACTTAACAAGTCTTGCGTGAAAAACGCTGTGCGTACGGAAGTGCTTCCGTGTGGCATGCGTTGTTTTCACGCACCCATTGACTTCAATGGGTGCGTGATGCGTGAAAAACGCCCAAAGAACAGACATGTCGTGACTTTTTCGCAACGGACCAACGCTGCGTAAAAATCATGCACATGTCTGCACGGCCCCATAGGCTAATATAGGTCCGTGCGCCGCACGTGAAAATCACGCGCGTTGCACGGATGTATTTCCCATTCGTCTGAATAAGCCCTAAGGCTGGATTTACGCACATACGTTTTTTTTTTAGTGCATCCAGATGTTAAATTAAAGTCTATAGTGAAATATTAGAAGCACTACATACAATTGCGTTTTTCATTTTTGCATTTTTCAGGCTTCTCTATAAGGGTATGTTCACACGGAATATTTTTAGCCGTTTTTTGGGCTGTAAACGCCCCTTAAAAATGGCTAAAAATATGGAGGCTGAACGCCTCAGAATATCTGCCTGTGGGTATGTTCACAAGCTAAACTAAAAACGGCTGTAAAATACGGAGCTGTTTTAAGCATCAAGCGTTTGTTGATGCGTTTTTTTACGGCCGCTTTTGGAGCTGTTTTTCTATTGACCCAATGAAAAACTGCACCAAAAACGGCTCAAGAAGTGACATGCTCTTCTTTTTACGGGGCGTTTTTTTATGCGCCATTTATTCAAATAGCCGTCTGAACGAATTGCTGTTTTTCCCCATTGAACTCAATGAGGAGATGTTTGGAGGTGTTCAGCTTACGTATTTATTAGCCGTTTTTCAGGGCATTTACGGTCCGAAAAGTGGCTGAAAATAAGCAGTATGAACGTACCCTAAGTCTTAAAAACATCAGCGGAAAAAGTATGTAACAAATGACACTAAATGAAAAACGCCCTGAAAAACGCTGCTAAAGCGCCATATAAACGCTGATACATTTTACAAAATGCTGGCGTTTTAACATGCATTTTTTCCTGTCGTTTAAGATGCCAGAATATGTGTGTGAAAATTGTATGGAGACCTAAGGTTTTTTTTGCCTTCAAATGGAGAGTTCAGAGTTAACTAGAAATCCTATCTATTTTTTAGCCTTCAACGTTTCAAGGAACAAACATTAGATATAGCTCATCTTGTGTTTGACTTTAGTTAGATGTTTCTGTTATGTGAAAAATAACACTCTGAAGAATGGATAATAAATAGAGTTATATCCACGGAGATGTTTTAAACTATTACACCAGTGTAAACTACTACAAAAGTCACTGTTACTCGGCGAAACGTGCATCGGGACATAGCTACAGTAGGTTACAGCCACAAGGGTCAGATAGTAGCCCGGCACAGTGTAATTTCCAAAGCACACAGTGACGGAGAGTATACACGCCATCTATGATGACAGGAGACATGAACATGGCCAACCGCCTCCTCCTGCTCAAGTGTTTTGTGAATCTGCAACGTTTGTAATAGATGCCGCACATAGTGATTTAATACCAGTATATAAAGCCTGTGATCAAGCAATATTGTTTAAAATGACAGGCTGTCAAGTAACAGCAAACGCTGCTTTAGGGCATGTTCACACGTGGCAGAGTTTTCCCGCTGCAAATGTTGGTGCAGATTTGGGGCAATTACGCAACGAATCTGCACCAACATTTGCATATTTGACAGGTAATTCAGACGTTGCAGAACAGACAGCGGACTTGCCACAGATTTCAGTTTTTGCATTGCAAAGGCTGAAATCCGCAGTGAAATTCCGCTTCTTCACCGCAACAGTCAGTGCATGATGCGGAGGGAAAATTCCGCACCGCAGCCTATGGTCCGCAGCGGAGTTTTCTGCAACGTCTGAACTAACTTGCCTAAAAATGTATTGACACAACTGTCAAAAACGGCCGCTGGAGAATTCCACTGCGGACTGTCCGCAGCGGAATTCCACAGCAATTGCGCCACGTCTGGCCGTACCCTTATGAACAAGCACCATATGACGCTCAACATATGTTAGCAGTTTACTTATTTTGGAGACTGCCTCCCAAAATTTAGGAGGCTGAATTAATGAAACTCCAAAAATTAAAAGCACAAAAATACAAATTAAGGAGGTCGGTGAAACTAATTTAAGCATAGAGCGGGACTTCCAACCTCTGTCCTGTGGTATAACAAATAAAAAATAAAAAAAAGGAAAAAGATAAAAAAGTATGGAGACATAAACATTTTAAGTGTACTTTGAAGTTTAAGTTTCATTTGTAGTAATTAGCATAATACTACCGAGGAACTACAGAAAATGATGAGGCCTGAGGGGAAAACGTCCCCAGTAAATCTCTATCAGAACATAAATAAGAAAGATAACTAGGAGTAGATATATAACATATGTACAATACCAATAAACCATCCACATTTACTTTTAAACCTGTTTGCTGGGATTAAACCATACGTACTGATGAGTTTCCACCAACTTAAACTTTACATTTACTACTTGACATACTGTAGATGCTACTCCATGGTGTACTGTGTGTTGGTGGAATTATCAATATAATGACAACAGGAGGGATCAACTATGACACACATTCATCCCTTGGTTGCTGTCAAGTAATCCTGTAGTTTGGGCGGCCTGCCTCTGTAACAATTCTTGTTCACGCCAAATAACTTAAAAGGTGTCATCTAGATTTCTGTACGGTTATCTGAAGGCTCATGGGCCCTGGTGCAAAAGTTCTTCTTGGGCCCCCCCAAACTTCTTCTCATGGCCGACGGTCCGCAGCTTTCAGATGCAACGCTGGGTCTCCTAAGTGACTCAATGATACAGCACTAGCAGCCAGGGGCGTCACTAAGGTCTTAAAACGTCAGGGGCAATAGCTCCAATACATGTCCACAAAAAAAATAAATGTGTGTATATATATATATATATATATATATATATATATATATATATATGAGACAACATATCTATAGCCCACAGTTGCATGTGCAGTGTATAGAGCCTCTTTTCTGTGGTAACTGTGGCTGTTCAGGACTTCACTTTGTACAGCTCCATTTTTCAGGAAGGAACTTCCATGTCTGGCCCTCCCTCACTTGTAAGTTCATCAGCTCTGCTGGTTGTTGGTTTACTGCAAATCCTTTTGTGGTGGAAGGGTCCACCACCCACGGGCAACACCAGTGAGAGCCGCATTCCTTAATTAACCCAGTGGCAGATCTGTGTCTTAAAGCTGACCAAACTTTTTAGATGACTTTTCAGAATAAGCTGTCATATGTGTGTACATGAGGAATAACACTATCACTGGCCATTATATGACTTGTATTCTAAATTTTTTAGCAGTTTTCCCCTCTGCAGTCTCTATCTCTTATTCTCAGTTGTCTATAAACTAAATTTATCTTTACTGAAGATAAATTAAAAAACAAACTTGAACAGTCCTGGTCCTTTTCATCACCCCTCAAATGAGTAAACAGTAACAAATTTCAGCGTGAGTCTCACGGAATGACCGTGGCCTAGAAGTGTCTGGAGGAAACAGCCTCAGAGGCTCCCTGTTAGCTCCGCTCATTGAGAATCGCTGGCGTTCAATACCACTTGGCTAGCCAGTGGTTCATTTACATATTGTTTAATAAATAAAGAGGGGCAATATCTCAGCAACGGGGGGATGCAGAAGTAAGGAACAAACACCACTGGACTCATAAACACTGGGGCGTAACTAGGAAAGACTGGGCCCCATATCAAACTTTTGACTAGGGCCCACCCCCCTAGGTGCCACACGCAGCCCCCCTATAGATAGAGCCCCTGTAGATTGTGCCATACAGCCCCCCTGTAGACAGTGCTATACAGCTCCCCTGTAGACAGTGTCACACCCCTCTTGTAGATAGCGCCCCCACCTCCCCCTTGTATATAGTGCCACCCTGCTCCCCCCTTGTATATAGTGCCACCCTGCTCTCCCCTTGTATATTGTGCCACCCTGCTCCCCCTTTTATATAGTGCCACCCTGCTCCCCCCTTGTATATAGTGCCACACAGCCCCCCCTAAAACAAATATATTGTACCTACCTTGCCCCATTCTTGCGATGAACGGAGCGCTGCACAGGCTACGGTCATGACACATGTGCAGACGAGTGTGATGCAGTTACGTCATCATGCTGGCCTGTGCAGGGAGTCTACCCAGCACCTTATAAGCTGCAGGCCTAAAGTGGCCTGCAGCCTCAGGGATGATTCTAGCTTTTCAGCTGCCTGAGGCGAAAATTTAAATGGCACCCCCAGATTTTGATTGACATCCCCCTGGCTGTTCTACATCATTACCAGCCTCCTCAAACTCTTGCTGATGCGCCATTGCCTTGTACTCCCCAGCGATGAAGCCAGGCATAGTACACCTCGCAGCACGGTGCGTGGCCAAGTAGTACACGGCAAAGCCACATCCGAGAAAGTTGCATCAGCCAGGGGGATGTCAATAAAACATGCAAAGGTGGGTTTGGAGGGAGGACTATGTGACTCTTCAAGATAGCGGCACCGCCCCATGACCCTTTAATGAGTAATTAGCATATAGTGTGCAGCATTTTAAAAGTTGATTTTATAGATTATGCTGCATCTGAAAAAAACATACAAGGGAATGTTTGGAAATATTGTCAGGTTATGTATTACCGCATGGTGGTGGTTCAAGGCGTTAAAACTACCAGACAGGTTTCCATTAAATATACAATTAATTGAAAACAATTCCATCTACCCTGCAATTTTGTTATTATAAATATATCCTATATAATTAAAGCATTAGAACCAAGCGCATACATATATACGGCATGAGAGCCAAGCTCAATAGATATATACAGCACCAGAACCAAGCTCAGTACATATATACAGCTCCAGAACAAAGCTCAGTACATATACACAGCAAAGAACCAAGCTCAGTACATATATACAGCAGTAAAACCAAGCTCTGTACATATATAAAGCACTAAAACCAAGCTCTGACATATATACAACTTCAGAACCAAACTCAGTACCTATATACAGCACTAGAACCAAGCTCAGTACATAAATACAGCACCAGAACAAAGCTCAGTCCATAAATACAGCCCCAGAACCAAGCTCAGTACATATATACTGCACCAGAACAAATACAGTTCAATTTAGTGCAACCCCTGCCTTACAGGTTTGTACGGCGTAAAACTATAGGTCCCAACATGGCCCGAACAATGTTAAGGATATGCTGAAAGTTGCTGTTTCACAAAAAAAATCATATCATAATCAAACCACCCATCATCTCACTGCAGATCATATAGTGATTACATTACTAATTAGAGGCCGAATAAACATTTACATTAAGTGACTCATCGGTGACGTCTCAGATACTAGTTGTTCTTTTTCTCTTTTCTTCTTCATCTGGTCCAGACCCCTATGACGACTTGCCACAGCCCATTTCTGCAGTTTGCCGCTCAGATGTCTTCAGCTTCTCTCTTTCAAAACATTTCTTCACCTATAAACGAAGATACATTTCTCAACACCCCTAAATATAATAGCGCCATACACTGTGTCCCTAATTATAATAGTACCATAAACTGTGTCCCACACACACACACACACACACACACACACCGTGCCCCCTGTAGATAGTGACTCCCATAGGGCTTCTGTAGATAGTGCCCTACATAGAAGCCCCTGTAGATAGTGCCCCACATACAGCCCCCTGTAGATAGTGCCCACATATGGACTCCAGAGCTTCAAGGCAATAGTGCTAACCACTGACCCACCGTGCTGCCCTACATATAGCTCCCCCTATAGATAGTGCTCCACATATAGCTCCCCCTGTATATAGTGTCCCACATATAGCAAACCCCTGTAGACTGTGTCCTACATATAGCCCCCCTGTAGATAGTGCCCCACAGGTAACCTACCCCTGTATATTGTGTCCCACATATAGCCCACCCCTGTAAATAGTGTCCCACATATAGCCCACCCCTGTAGATAGTGCCCTGCATATAGCTCCCCCTGTATGTAGTGCTCCATATCCCCACATATAAACCCCCCTGTAGATAGAGCCCCCCTGTAGATAATGTCGCTCACAGTTTTATTAGAAAAAAAAACTTTACATACTCACATGATCTCGTTCCCACGCCGTCCGGTGACAATGGAGTCCTGCTCTCTTCTGAGCTGGTCTGCTTGGGCTGAGCGACGCAAGCTAGCATAGTTGAAAGGCGCTGATTGGCGGGGCAAGTCATTTTGCCCCGCCAATTAGCGTCATTGTAAGGCGCTGAATGGTCGGGCACGGATCATGCCCGGCCATTCAGCGCTAATGCAGGTACAATTAGTGAAAGAGGGGGTGGCGGCTGCTGGTTTCAGTGGCACCTCCTCACCCTCAGAGAGGCAGCAGTTGTCTATAATATTAATTTGTATCTACATCCAGTTGATGCAGATACAAGTGAATGTGGCTGTCGCTAGCACCGGGGCCCCCTTCGGTGCTAGCGACGCCACCGGTCATGAGGGGGTCCCTGACGCCCGGCACATAAATGTTAGAGGCTGGGCGGCGCAGGCCTCGTAGTGGCGTCGCTACCGCTGTAGCAGCCACAATGGCTGCTAGCGGCGCCACCGGGCATAGGGGGGCCTGTGTCGGTGGGCCTGTAGCAAACACTATGTCGCAGCCACATGCCGCGGGCCTCGTAGCAGCCACTATGGCTGCTAAAGCGGTAGTTACGCTACTGGTTGGACTCACAGACACAGCGGAAATGACATGAGTCTAATAACTCACTTTGTAGGGACGACTGCTCTATCCGTGTCCAGTGTCAAGTCAGGTGTCCGAGATGACTTGTGTTCAAGCCCAGTGTTTGTGTCAAGTCAAGTGTTCGAGACGACTTCATTGTTCAAGTCCAGTGTCCGTGTCAAGTCAAGTGTCCAAGACAACTTTAGTATTCAAGTCAGGTTATCCAGCACAAGCCTGCTTCCGATAGTTCGGTACAAGTTTCCTTCTGATAGTCCGGCACAAGCCTGTTTAAGATAGTCCTGCACAAGTCTGCTTATGATGCTCCGGTACAAGCCAGCTACCGAGGTACTCTCGCCCTAGTGTCTGTCATAGACTTCCGCTTGACCAGCTGCTACTCCGCTATGGCGGAGCGGCCTAGTGGGTCCACATACCCCACAGTCGTGGCATCAGACAGCTGCCTGACGGTATTGCATGATGGATAAGTATCTGCCTGTAATTCTCAGCAATTCTACCATTGATCCTGACCAAATCCCCAACTCCATTTGCTTAAATGCAGCCCCAAACTTGCAAGGAACATCCACCATACTTCACTGTTGCCTGCAGACACTCATTATTGTACCTCTCTCCAGCCCTTAGGTGACAAACTGCCTTCTGTTACAGCTAAATATTAAAAATTTGGACTCATCAGTCCAGGGCACCTGCTGCCATTTTTCTGCATAGTTGAGTCGCATGACCTTGTTTCCACATCGAAGGTATGGTTTTATTTGTTCACAATTATTCCATGAAGACCACTTCTGCCCAGACTTCTCCGAACAGTAGGTGGGTGTGCCTGGGTCCCACTTGTTTCTGCCAGTTCTGAGTTGATGGCACTGCTGGAAATCTTCTTATTTAGAAGGGAAGTAAGCACGATGTCTCTTTGATATGTTACAATACGTTTCCTTGGCCAACCATTGAGTCTATGGTCCTCAACATTGCCCATTTCGTTGTGCTTCTTCAAAAGAACTTGAACAGCACATCTTAAAACCCCAGTCTGCTTTGAAATCTTTGCCTGGGAGAGACCTTGCTGATGCAGTATTACTACCTGGTGTCTTGTTGCTGTGCTCACTCTTGCCATGGTGGACCTGTAACATGTAACTGTAGTCACAGGCCTTGAGAAAGCGTCTGGAGGATGTGCAACAGCCGTAGGCCAGCTGTCTTACCTGTGTCTCCCGTGTTTTGTCTGCCTCTAACTTATGAATTAAAGCACCAAGATCAATTGGAATATAGTGAGTGACGTGTGATCTTTCCTCTTCAAGTTACATGTGTAACTTTATTCCACAACCTCACCTTTGTAGCAGAGTTTGGCTTTTCCTCGCCCAGTTTTAAGCGTCCTGCACAGCTGTTTCTGTACAGTTAATGACTGTGTTTGAACCTACATATGAAAATGATGATCATTATCACCTGTTTGGTATAATTGGTTAATCGTACACCTGATTATAATCCTACAAAATCCATGACTTTGTGCAAGTGTACCTAGGAGAATTTATGCTGTTTTGAAGACAAAGGGTGGTCACACCAAATATTGATTTGATTTAGATGTCTCTTCTGTTTGTTCCCTTTGTATTTTGTTAATTGATTATAAAAAAAAAAATATTAACACTTCTATTTTTGGAAGCATTTTGACTTTGCAGCATTTTTTAACAACTGGCTAAAACTTTTGCACCAGTACTGTATATATTTATATAATCCTCAACTGGTCTGTTAAATATTTTAACTATCAAAAACGTCAACAATGGCAGCATATACTAAGAACTTTTGTTCCGTCCATAGGGATGTATAAACACATGTACAAAGTACAAGTTGTATGTGTCCAAAATGCTTTCTCATGCAACAAATATCACATAATTTGTTGGCATACAATCAATATAAATCTTGGAGTCTAAAAAAATAGTCAACCAGGCACAAAATCTAGTGGTATTAACAACAATTTATCCAAAACCTAAAAATATACTTATGATTAGTATTCCAATATGACAACGATTTGGTAAGTTTGTTTGCAAATATTTGTAAGTCCTCGGCTTGTTTGATTACACAACTGTCAGAATGTTGTGACAATGACTAGAATATACATGTGGACATTTATTCTTTACAAATAAATATACATTCAAAGGAAGTCATTTTCTCTCTCTTTGTACATTAAGGTCTCATGGCATGTGATAATGTCTGTGTCAGGGGAGGCGCAGAAGGGTTCCTGTCCATTTGCAGTATATGCTTCCCTATAAGTTTCCTTCACTCTACGTCACCTGTTGCCACCCTATTTGGTCTGGCTGTTTGTCAAAGTCAAAATGTGTACACAATAATATACCAAATTAGCTCATTAAAATGCCACATGGACTTTTCTTTTACTATTAACCAATTTCAAAGGATATACATTACATAACATATATTGCGCAAACAATATAACCAGAGAAGGATCATAAATAGTCCCTCCTCCCCTGTAAACACTCTCAGGGGAAACATATATACTGCACACATTCCATACATTCCTTGTACCATACATCTCACAGAAGGAATATTACCCACAATACCTAGGAAGAAAGACCAAACATGTCACTTTACATCATTAGATAAAGATCTTTAGGATTCTCTTTTGCTATCAATTCCTCACGAACGTCATCATATACTAAATAAATACATTAAGTATGAGTACATCAACACAAATTACACTATACTAGCTTAAATCCATCTCACTATCAGAACCTCTTCCAATCTAAGGGTATGTTCACACGCAGTGGTTTCAGCTGTAATTCAGGCCTTTTACGCCTCGAATTACGCCTGAAAAAACGGCACCATTACGCCTCCAAACATCTGCCCATTGCTTGCAATGGGATTTACGGTGCTCTGTTCCCACGAGGCTTAATTGTACGCGTCGCTGTCAAAATACGGCGTATAAAAATACGCCCGCGAAAAAGAAGTGCAGGACACTTCTTGGGACGTTTTTGGAGCCATTTTTTCATTGACTCCATTGAAAAACAGCTCCAAAGTTGGCCGTAAAATACGCCGCGAAAAACACGAGTTGCTTCAAAAACTTCTGAAAATCAAGAGCTGTTTTTGCTTGAAAAAAGCTCAGTATTTTCAGAAGTTTTTGAGTTTGCGTGTGAACATACCCAGATCTTTCCAATTTTAAGAGTTTTTAGCAAGCACGTGGGTGTAAGTTATTTACTTCTGCATATTTAAACTGACACTGAGTTTAAACACATATCCCTGTCTTTCACTTTTAGCATTAAAAGAAAAGGTAGCAAAAATTACATCTAGTCAAAGCAGAAATAATTACTGATAACAGCAAGACAATCGCAGTGGCAATACATTGGTCGAAATCTTGAGCAAGCTATAGCTCATCTTGTGTTTGAGTTAGGGTTCGTTCACATCTGTGCTAGGGCTCCGTTCCGACGTTCCGTCTGAGCTTTCCGTCGGAACGGAGCCCTGACAGACACAAATGCACAACTGAGAGAAACGGAAACCATTGACACCGAATCCGTCACCCTTGAAATCAAGGGTGATGGAAACGGAAACCTACAGTTTCCGTTTGTGTCAGTAAGAGCTCCATTCCGACGGAAAACTCAGATGGAACGTCGGAATGGAGCCCTAACGGATATATGAATGAAGCCTTAAGCAGTTGCAGTTTGCGGCTCCTGTCAAGTGCAAAATAACACTCTGAAAAATAATGGAGAATAGTATACAAAATGGTAGGAGTCACACTTTTGAGACATATATATATATATATATATATATATATAATAAATACTAGATGCAAATGAACAATAAAAGTCTATCTCTCAGATTTGACTATAGACTACAAACCAAAGTTTCAACGTTTTAGAAAAAAGCGCAGTGAAAAACGCCACTAAAAACACATTAAAACAGCCTTATATGGATCCATTTCCATCCTCCTTTAACCCCTTAGTGACCAGCCTATTTTAGGCCTTAATGATCAAGCAATTTTTTCAGACTTCCCGTCGTCGCATTTAAAGAGCTCTAACTTTTTTATTTTTCGGTCGACATAGCTGTATGAGGACTTTTTTTGGCGGGATTAGCGGTATTTTTTAATGCCACTATTTTGCTGTACATATCATTTTTTAATTACATTATATGAACTTTTTGTGGGGAGAATAGAAAAAAAAAACAGCAATTCCGCCATTGTTCTATGCGTTTTAAATTTACGCCGTTTACCGTGCGGTATAAGTAACATGTTAGCTTTATTCTATGGGTTGGTACGATTACGGCAATACCACATATGTATAGGTTTTTTATGGTTTACTACCTTTGCACAATAAAAACACTTTTGAACTGAAATTATTTATTTTTGCATTCCAGGCGCCATAATTTTTTTATTTTTCCGTCAATTTAGTTATATATGGGCTTGTTTTTTCTGGACATATACTGTATGTGTACTTTTATTTCTTTTCTACACTTTTACTAGATAAAACCACTTTTTAATGGAAAAAGTGGTTTTATTTCTTTTTAAACTGTAATCTTTATTAATATTTTTTATTTAACATTTAGGACTTATTTTTTTGTCCCACTAGGGAACTTCACTATTCTTTAGAATAATTCTTTTATTGAAAGTTTTTCAAAGTTATACAAAAATAAACAAGACATTAACATTGGAAATATTAAATTTTATAAATTTATGAGATCGCAAAAAGCATAAAGATTTAAAGTTAATCTAATCGTCAGTATACACATACATGCATTAGAAACATACTGGGTACATAATGAGATAATAATAGTGTCAGTAATTAATAATGTAACCAGAGTTGAACTTCCATAAATTTTTAATTTTTTCTATTTTACACCTATTCAATGTGGAAAAGAATAAATAAACATAAAACGTACAAACAAACATAAAGTCCCTGCTCTAGGATTTAAAATATACTGTACATAAGGACCCTAATAAGCTTCTATAAGGTATTTCTATAAAGGAAGCTGTGAGCCATTAAAAACAAGCCATTTTGACCATTTGTAAGCAAATTCCTGTGTCTTATGTAGTCTTGTGAAAATTAAACGTTCCATAATACAATTGTACTGAACCTTGTGCAAGATTTCTGCCTTAGTCGGGATAGAAGCGCTTTTCCGTCTCGGAGCAATACTTGTTCTCACTACAGTTAGTACATGAGCCATAACCGTGCTATTCTCGATGCCTATAGCCTCTAATTTCACGGAAAGCAGTGCTACTTCCGGTCCCCAAGGAACCGTAAAGCCAATTATGCTGGTTAACATTCGTTGTATCTCTACCCAAAATGGAGCGATGACATCACAACTCCACCAGATATGTAATAATGAGCCAACAGAAGTGTTGCATCGCCAACAGATATAGGACACAGTAGGAAACATTTTAGATAGGTGGTATGGAGTCATGTACCATCTGTAAAGCAGTTTTCGAGAGGCTTCCAGATGATTTACACAGTGGGATGACTTAGGACAAATTTTAAAAGCCATTGTTCAATACTATATGTACCTCCCAGCTCCAATTCCGATTTTTGTATGAAATTAAGGGTAGGCAGAGATGATTCATCCTGATCAATTGCCTCATAGGCTTTAGATATTCCTTTAGTTATTAATTTAGGGTTATAAAAGTATTTTTCATAATTAGAAGTGGGGGCATTGACTGTGAACTTAACAGTGGAAAGAAAATGTCTCAACTGAAAATATTTATAAAAATCCTTAGGGCTTAGATCGTATTTAGAAGAGATTATAGAGTAAGGTAACAATAAATTGTTATCGTATAATAATTCCAATGACCTAATACCTTTAATGGTCCATTCTGAGAAGTTTGAATTAGGTATACAACGTTGCACCATAGCTAAGGAAACCATACTACGTCTAAGAGGAAGAATAGAGGCGTTATTAGACACACCCTTCCAAATCTGAATAGATGCTTTAATTGTAGGGGATAGTTTACCCAATATGCGTTCCCCCATCCTCACAGAGCCCAACACATCCTTTAAGTCTGAACTGTGTAGTATATGCGCTTCTAACTCCACCCAGCGCTTATTTTTATCATATAACCACCAATGTTTTAATTGGTCCAGAATAGCCGCATTATAGTAAGCAACAATATTCGGATATCCCAGACCTCCTTTAGCTACAGACAAATGCAGTATTTTTGCTGCAACCCTTACCTTCTTCCCATTCGAAATAAATCTTGTGAACACCATTTGAATACGTCTCAGAATAGATTTGGGAATTGGGATTGGGAGGTTTCGAAAGTAATACAACACTTTTGGGAGAAGTAGCATTTTAGAGGCTGCAATACGGCCCATCCAGGATAAAGGAAATCTAGAATAGGATATGATGTCCTTATTCAAAGCCTGCAGTAAAGTGTTATAATTAACTGACATCAACTTTCCACATGGGTAGGTAAGAGAAATTCCTAAATAAGGAATTGCTCCTTCAACCCATTTAAAGGGAAATTCCTTTTGTAATTGCAACTGTGTATATTTTGGAATACCCATGTTTAAAATTAAAGATTTTGATGTATTAATTTTATAATAACTGATCTCCCCAAATTCCTGGATGAGTCGGAGTACATGAGGCAAGGTGTCTCCAGGAGAGGACAAGCACAATATAACGTCATCTGCAAAAAGACCTATACGATGTTCAGTGTGACCTATGGAGACTCCTCTAATACAAGATTATATTTTAACCGCCGTAGCAAAGGGCTCCATCGCCAATGTAAATATCATGGGTGATAAAGGGCATTCCTGTCTTGTACCAGTGGTTATAAAAAAGGGACTTGATAACGTGCCTGTGCTATAGACCTGAGCAGAGGGAGAGGTATACAGGGCCATAATGGCAGATAAAAAAGAATTTCAGACCCCAAACTTCCCCAATACCTCCCTTAAATACCCCCAATGAACCCGATCGAATGCCTTCTCCGCATCCAGGGTAAGAAGCAGAGAAGGCATCCGCCTAACCTCAACCTCAGAGATATTTAAAAACCGTCTGGTACTGTCCACTGTTTGTCTCCCTTTTACAAATCCCACTTGATCAGGACTGATCAGTTGGGGAAGAATATCTGCGAGTCTATAAGACAAAATCTTTGCGGAAATTTTTAGATCTGTATTTAGCAAAGAAATAGGTCGAAAATTAGAGGGGACATCCGGAGATTTGCCCGGCTTAGGTAAGGGGACCACAAGGGCCTTTAACATTTCAGAGGGAAATGCTTCATTTTTAATTACCTCATTGAAAGTTTTGACCATATACGGGGCTAAAATCGTTTTGTAAAGTTTAAAATGTTCACCAGTTAGCCCATCAGGCCCAGGAGATTTATGGGCTTTAAGTGACATTATAGCTTTAAGGATCTCTCCCTCCGTTATAGGTATAGAGAGGCTTTGTAGTTGAGTCTGAGAAATAGAAGGGAGATCTATTTGAGCTAAAAAGCTCTTAATATTATCTAGTTGAGGCTGTACAGTAAGAGGTTCATTTCTTAAATTAATGTGATTCATAATATTCAGCCAAAGTGTTAGCTATCCCCCTGGGATCCATTATACGTTCTTTTCCCGCATTATACATAAAGGGGATTCGAGATTTTACATCCCGTGTTTTAAGTTGCCTAGCCAATAATGCCCCAGCTTTATTACCACTCCAATAAAATTTCATTTTTAATTTTCGTAGGGCCAAGTCATATTTATAAATATTCAGCTCATGTAATTGATGAGTAAGCTCCGAAATTTCGGCTGCCTGTGCTACTGAGTAAGAATTTTTATTTAATCTATGTAAAGTGCTTAGCCTAAGAAGTAGCTGACTTTCAGTATTTTTTTTAGATTTTATTAATATGTGAGGCGATTTTGATAAAATGGCCTCTAATAGTTGCCTTATGGGCACACCACACAGTAGTATATTTAACTTGGCCATTATCGTTGTGAAGGAATTATTCCTCTAACTGAGATCTAGATTGAGAGGCATATTTAGGATGAGTGAGGACAAAATTATTTAGTCTGCATACAGAGTCCTGCGGACGACTAAACTGCTCTTGTATAGACAATGATATTGGGGCATGGTCGGACCAGTCTAAACATCCTATCGAAACAGAGTGGATATGGTTTTAAAAGATCCCTATTTATAAGAAAAAAGTCAATTCTTGTATATATTTTATGAGGATTTGAAAAAAAGGTGTAGTCACGGTCACTATAGTGATGCACTCTCCAAATATCAAAAAGGCCATGTTTGTGTAATAAGGAAAAAGCCGAAGTAGGTTCCTTACATTTTACAGTAGATGTAGAATCCATAGTAGGCCATAATGTCAAATTAAAGTCACCCACCAATATCAATGAGCCCTTTTTTATTGATTTGCCAATTGAATCATCTTTCGCAGAAACCTGTCTTGTTTACAATTAGGGGCATATACCGATAGAATAGTGTACTGAATATTGTTCAGAAGACAATTTAACAAAACATAACGACCATTTTCATCCACAATTTCAGTTTGCAAATTAAATGCAACCGAGTCCCTTATTGTTATGGAAACCCCACATTTCTTGCCTACCGCTGGTGCTGAAAATATATGTGGAAATTTTTTATGTTTGAGTCTGTAGGCGTCCTCTTTATTAAGGTGTGTTTCTTGAATACATAACACATCCGCTTGAGAAAGTGAGGCCTCAGACCATAATTTCGAACGTTTAAATGGGGAATTTAACCCCTTAACATTATGTGAAACAATTTTGAAGACCATTCCTAAAAAATAAGGGTTGTTTGCCCCTTATTAAGCACCTAACTCTTAGAGAAGGAGAAATCTCCACCACAGACCCAGTACTAATTTCATATACAATGTTTACACATTTTCCAGAAGTAAGATAAAATATTATCCATGAGCAGAAGGACCACATACTACAACATAGCAACAAAAAAAAAAAAAAGTTAATTTTTTTTTAAAAATAACAAAAATAAATAAAAATAAAGGCGTTTCCACACCAAGAGTCCCTACATATAGGGTTACGTTCTATAGCGGGGTCCAAGTAGAACATACCTGGAAAGAAAAAATATAATATGGCATTCACGGCTTTTAGCTTCGTGCCTTTATACAGATCTACAGAAAAAGAGAGGTAAGTTGAGACACCTTTCTCCGTACAGACATCTACAAATATGATTCAGAATAAGCAACATTGGTTAAGGAGTCGTCTTAATATTACGATCTACAGTCTCCCACTCCTTAGGAAAAGTGGAAAAAGCCGACCCAGTTCTTTTAGGAGGAGATCCGGGACCACTCGTTAACCCCCATTCTTGACATAGACGCTCGGCATCCATTGGAGATGTAGCCACAATTTTTGTTCCATCTTTTGTAATGACAAGTTTAACCGGGAATCCCCATTTGTACAATATACCTTGATCTAGTAGAATCTTAGTACTATGAACAAACGCTCTCCTCTTGGCCAAGGTGGCTGCGGATAGATCCGCAAATATAGAAATCTGATGAAATCTTGCAGGCAGGGTAGGTTCAGAGCGCGATGCCTCCACCAACTTTTCTTTAATATGGAAAAAGTGAATGCGTACTATGACATCCCTCGGAACTGTGGCAGACAGATTTTTTGGCTTTGGTAAACGATGAGCTCTATCAATGGTTAAATCAGTGGGAGAGGCAAATGGCAGTAAATTTTTAACGAAATCCACCATAAATTCTGACAATTGATCTGCCTTAATTTGCTCAGAAATACCTCTGAACCTCTGGTTGTTCCTCCTGGAACGATCCTCAATATCAGCAAGTTTTGCTTTAACAAATTCAAGTTCCTTTTCCATAGCAGTAGATATATCCACAAGGTCATTGTGGGCTGTAGTAAGCTCAGACATTTTATGCTTTATATGGGAAGTCCGTTCTCCTATTGAAATTACCTCAGTTTGGAGTTTCACCATAGCTTTAAATAGGTCAATGTGCAATGATTTATGCAGATCTGCCAATAAATTTTTCATGGTGGCTACAGTAACAAGATCATCTGAACCAGAATCTGTATTATACTGTAGGGGGGAGGAAGGAGAACTTGAACTATCATCCCCCATCGTTATAGGCAAAGCAGAGACAGAAGATACCTGAGCACATGAGCGACCATGTGCAACAGCAGCAGCAGCAGCAGCAGTCCCACACTCCGTCTCAGCCAACGATCCTGGACGTGCAGGAGGGCCCAGAGTCGGACTTCGAGCCGGGTCCAACAAGGCTCCAGGTAAGAGGAGATCCCCCTCTGCTTGTGCAGTCCTCCGATGCCTTTGAAATGGTGATTTATCTTCTTGTCCTCGGGTCTCAGCGCCATCTTGGAGCGAGTCTGAAGCCGGGAAGAAGCTTGTAAGCTTCAGAGGGCTTTTTCTTTTCCGGCCTCTCACCATGCTGTCCTCTCTCCCCCTAGCCGTCTGATAGCAGATAAGGGGCTAAAGCAGTACAAAGATCTGCAAGATCCGTAAGGCTAACGAGCCGGGTGGTGCCGCTTAATACGCCATTCAGCAGGAGCTCAGGCCTCACATGTCCGACCTCACGCACTGAGAGCCACACCCCCAGCCACTATGCGATCTTTAGATCACAGATATAATGCTTTGGTATACTTAGTCTACTAAAGCATTATTGCCTGTCAGTGTAAGGGTATGTGCACACGGTAGCAGGCTTTTACGTCTGAAATGACAGACTGTTTTCAGGAGAAAACAGCTGCCTCGTTTCAGCCGTAATTGCTCCTCCTCGCATTTTGCGAGGCTTCTCTGACAGCCGTAAATTTTGAGCTGTGCTTCATTGAGTTCAATGAAGAATGGCTCAAATTACGTCTGAAAGAAGTGTCCTGCACTTCTTTTGACGAGGCTGTATTTTTACGCGTCGTCGTTAGACAGCTGTCAAACGACGATGCGTAAATGACAGGTTGTCTGCACAGTACGTCGGCAAATGAATGGGCACATGTTTGCCGACGTATTGTAGCCCTATTTTCAGACGTAAAACGAGGCATAATACGCCTCGTTTACGACTGAAAATAGGTTGTGTGAACCCAGCCTAAAACTGACAGGCAATCTATTAGGATGTGCCTCTGGCACATCTTAATAGGCATATAGCCGTCACAGGCCTTTGTTAGGCCCCCGGCTGCCATGACACCACATCGGAGGCCCGAGATCGCATTTGCGGGCCGCCGATGCGTGACAGAGGGAGCTCACTCTGTAAACAAATTAAATGGTGCGGTCGCTATTGACCGCAGCATTTAACGAGTTAAACGACCACGATCAAAGTAAATTTCCATCGCTACCATTAGAGCAGGAGCCAGGCTGTTATCAGACAGCCGAGCCCCGGCTCCAGCCTGCACGGCTCCAGTTTTTTTGACGGTCCCGTTGCTCCGTTCCGATTCAAAGTAGAGCATTTCCTACTTTGGTCCGAGATTCCGTGACCGTGAGGCCCATGCAAGTCAATGGGGCCGTCAAAAAAACTGAAGGCACACGGAAGGCATGCGTGTGCCATTCGTGTGTGACGTAGCCATTGCCTAGCAACGGCCGGGCGGGCAGAAATACAATACAGAAATATTACACTAATCGGCAGCCACTTGTCTCTATCAATCACTGATAGAGAAAAGAGGCTGCTGATTAAAAATAAAATAAAAAGCTGTTCATACGTACCCAGTCGTTGTGTTGGTGACGAGTCCCTCTTCTTCCTCCAGTCCGACCTTCCTTTCTTTTTTAATAAACGGATTTTTATTGATCCAGTATAGATCTAATCATTACATACAACAATTAAACATTGCAAACAAAGCATTGGGATAAGGATCACATTTTTTTACAGAAAAACAAAAAAGAAACATACAAACAAACAAACAAAACTCCCGATCCAGACACCGCAAATTGACCACATATTCGACTAAGGTAATCATAAGAGTATGTCGGAGTAAGTAGAGTCAGTCCATTGATCCCATAAGGAAGTACGAGCATAGGACCATTGAATAGAGGCTAAAGCGCGTTCCATAACACAATTACTGTTAACATTTAAAATCACTTCACTCATACTAGGCACTTTTGTAGATTTCCAGTATTTTGCAATCAATATTTTTGCAGACAATACTGGACAAAGCTGGACAATACTGTACACTCCCAGAAAATATGGAGGATGGTACCCTTAGAAGTGAGGCACCTCCAGCACCTATCTGATGATGTTGGATATATTCGCGACAAACGACTAGGAGTGTAATACCACCTATACATTATTTTCCTAGACGCTTCCAAATGTGTAGCGCACTTAGAGAGAGAGCAAGCTAGATTGAAAGTGGCTTCCCAATCCTGCGTACTTATAGGCAGGGCCGCCATCAGGGGGGGTATTAGGGGTACTGATGTGAGGGGCCCGGCCAAACCTAATTGAAAGGGGGGCCAGGCAACTGCCGCGACTTGCCTTTGGTAGAAAACAACGGGGCCCGTTTTTTTCACCAAAAGAATGTCATGAGCTACGGGCCCCCCTCTCGTCATGGGGGCCGTCAAACAACGCCCGCCTGTGCGCGCGACCGATCGCGCGCAACCGCAAACTGCCGCGTGTGCGCACTCGAGAATTTTGAGGCAGATTTTGACCTGCCCACACTATCTTGCCACGTTTTTTTGATGCCTCATACTTCATGTACTTGGATAAGTCTGCTTCTATCACAGATACCAATGATATATAATTATATTTATATAAAAGAGAGTTGGGGTAGGTAAGTTGTATTCCTAAGTATGAGAAAGAGTTTTCAACCCAAACAAACGGAAATTTCTTCCGGAGAGAGTCCAAAAGAAGACGAGAAATATTCATACTCAAAACCATAAACTTAGTAACATTAAGCTTATAATACGAAATTGCACTAAAAGCCTCCAATATCTTAGTGACCTCTAATAGAGATGTCTCAGGGTCAGATATAGCAATGAGCACATCATCCGCAAATAAGCCAATTTTATGCGATATATCCCCCACCGTTATCCCACTAATAGCAACAGATGACCTAATGGAAGTAGCCAACGGCTCCATCACCAAGGTAAAGATGAGTGGAGATAAAGGACACCCTTGTCGAGTCCCATTGGTTATGTTAAACATTTTTGATGTACATCCAGAGGTAAATACCAATGCAGAGGGAGAAGAATATAGGGCCATTATACTATGATGCGCCGTACCATGGATTCCAAATGCCTCCAAAAGTAACCGCAAATATCCCCAATGGACCCGATCGAAGGCCTTCTCCGCATCCAAGGAAAGAAGCAGAGAAGGCGTCCGATCTTGCTCCACCAGGCCAAACAAGTCCACAAAATGCCTTGTGCTATCAGATGAGAGCCTCCCCTTCACAAATCCCACCTGATCCTGATGTATCAAATCAGGCAAAATGACGGCTAGGCGTTCCGCAATTATTTTAGCAAACAATTTTAAGTCTGTATTCAGCAATGATATAGGTCTGAAGTTACCCGGTTTGTCCGGAGCTTTCCCTGGTTTAGGTAAAACAACTACTGTAGCTTTTAACATTTCTGCAGGGAAATTACCACCTTGCTGTACATCAATAAACAGATTCAATAAATGGGGTAGGAGAAGAGAACCAAATTTTTTGTAGTAGTCTGCCGTGAGACCATCGGGACCAGGAGCCTTATGAGGTTTCAACGACTTTATAGCCTGGAGGATTTCAGTTTCAGATATACAAGCAGAGAGCATCTCCAACTGATGAGAGGTGACTGAAGTCAAATTCCTGTCCTGTAGAAAGGAAGAAATCATGGACACAGAAGGCTGTGGGGTATCTAAATTATCCTTGAGATTATATAGATCTGCATAGTAATCTGCCAGTACATTTGCTACGCCTTGAGGATCAAATACCTTTTCCTTCTAACTATTATAAAGGAAAGGAATCCTAGATTGAGCCGATCTCTGTTTGAGATGTGAAGCTAATAAGGCGCTGGTTTTATTGTTATATCCATAATAACATGCCTTTACCTTTCTCAAGGACTGCTCATATTTATAAAGGTCAAGTTGGTGGAGTTGATTCTGTAAATTCTTGAGCAAAGCAGCCCTATGTGGACAGTAAGACTGCTTGTTGGAAGCACTTAATTGAGTGATGTTGGATGACAAATGAAATCTCAATTCATTTTTCTGTCTTTTATCTCTATCTGCAATACTGATAAATTGACCTGGCATATAAGCTTTGTGTGTGCACCAAAGCGTAGCCGAGGAAACGTCGGCAGTATCATTGAGCAAAAAAAGTTCTTGCAATAAATCAGCGGATTTGTTAGCAAATTGAGGGGCAGATAGAAAATAATTGTTACGTCGCCATTGGTTCACAGGAGGAGTACTATCTCTTTCTGCAATGGATAAATAAATGGGTGCATGATCGGACCAATCAATATTAGCTATTTTTGTAGATATTATTCTATAAAACAAAAAAGCATCCGCAAAAAACATATCTATCCGTGAATATGTCTTATGTGGATGAGAGAAAAAGGTGTAATCTTTCTCTGAAGGATGCTGGAGCCGCCACACATCTAATAGCATTTCTTTTTGAGTAATATTGTACAAGTCAGACGGTTTATCTGACCCTGAATGAGCTGAGGAGTCTAGTGCGGGCCGCATTGATTTGTTAAAATCTCCCATAAGTAACACCGAACCTGACCGATGCTTATTGAGAAGTTTAAACATTGATTGGAAAAAACGTAACTGTTTTTGGTTGGGCGCATAAATTACAACCAAAGTGTAGGTAATATTATTAATGTCACATATCAATATCACAAAACGCCCATATGGATCTATATGGGACTCCCTAAGTATAAAAGCCACAGAGTTTCTAATCGCAATTGTGACGCCCCTTTTTTTGTGATAAGCCGGGGAGGCATATATATTCGCAAATTGCTTATGGTGCAACCTACTTACATCTTCCTGATTTAAATGGGTTTCGTGCAGACATACGATATCCGCATATGACTGTTTTGCCTCTTTCCATACCATAGAACGTTTAAACGGACTATTAAGTCCTTTAGTATTAAGCGAAACTACATGTAGCACCATTTTAAGACATGAAATGCATCTGCTAAAAGACAATTACCTGAGACCCACTGACTTACTACATGTCTGAGATAGAGATTTCCAGAGCAGCTTTGACCTGCCCTGTATAGACCGGAGTTAACAAAAACAGACATACAACAATTAAACAGTATCCTGAGAGGGAGGACATCAAACCCTAAGGTGAGATGTAGAGTGGGGAAGGTGAAACACATCAATTGCAGTGTATCACCGTGAAACATACCATGGCATTTAAGAAAATACAGCAAGGATATACAACAGATAGTTATGTCATAACCCTTCTAAAGTACAGAGAATATTCTGCAATAACTTTTAGGAATCATATCAGAATTTATCAAGACATACAAGAGGCAGTCAGTCAGGTCTTTAGTTTCCCATTCCTTCTCCAATCTAGGTAAGGATCTGGATCTTGGCGATTTAGGAAGGGAAGCAATCGGAGATAAATGCCATTCCTGAAGCAGTTGCAGAACTTTGGCTGGATTATTCGCAATCACTTTCCGACCATATTTAGTGATAATGAGCTTGACAGGAAATCCCCAGCGATATTGAACATTGTGCGATCTTAAAATCTTCGCCACATCATGGAAATCCCATCGTTTCGCCAATGTAACCGCTGACAGATCCGTGAACATGGAGACACCTTGAAACCTGTCTGAAAGAGGAGGTGGTTGTCTGGCAGCTTGTATCATCTTCTCTTTAAATTGATAGAAGTGTAAACGAGCGATCCCATCCCGTGGAATGGCGGCAGGTAATTCTTTGGGTTTTGGTTACGATGCACTCTATCAATAAGCAAATCTGACACAGGGGCATCCGGTACTAGCGCCACAAAAAAATCAGTAAGAAATTCTTCAAGTTGTTCCGGTTTTATCACTTCAGATATGCCTCTAAACCGCACGTTATTGCGGCGGGACCGATCTTCCAAATCTGCCACCTTTAAACGTAAGGACCCCACTTCCTCTTCCAAAGAATTGTTGATGTCTACCAGCTCATTATGCACTGCTGATAAGTCAGCCATTTTATCCTCCATATGAGAGGTACGTTCTCCGAGAGCAGCAAATTCCATTTGGATATTTTTAAAAGCAGCTTGAATGTCAGACTGGAGAGAGGTTCTCAAACTATCCAGTAAGATTTTTAAAGTATCTTCCGATACAGGCGAAGCAGTAGACTGTGATGCGTGCATAGCAGGGGAGAGACAAGTCTCTGTACTTTGCATATATGGCATAGGAGACAGAGTATGAGGAACAGCATAAGTACTCACTCGGCCCCTGGGTGTATCACTTTGCATCTGAGGAGAGGATCCATGAGAGGACCGGGTGTGGTCTCTCCCACTAGCTGGAGAATGCAGCGAGGAAGCAGGAGAAGAAGGTCCCTCTTCAGCCGTTCTCACATCCGTTCTCACAGCCTGGAAACCGCCGGCGCCACTTTGGGACCTCATGGAGGGAAAGAACTCCGTAAGTCTAGCAGAGTTTGCTTTCTTTTTAACTTTCCCCATGTTGCAGGGCGGAAAGCAGTACTTAAGTGCCGCTGTCAGTGCACTTGCTGGGTCATTTCTCAGCCGTTTAGAGTCGCTTAGGGCCGTTTGTAATGCCCGGTGTTCAGGAGCTGAGGCACACACGTCTCACTCCATGCTCATCCGGCCACGCCCCCCGACCTTCCTTTCTGACGCGGCAGCCTGTGATTGGCTGCAGAGGCCGCTGCAGCCTGTGATTGGCTGCAGAGGAGGTCACGTGGGATGAAGCCTCATCCCTGGAGGCCGGCCTTCTGACGTCATCCTGACGTGCGTGACCGCCACTACAGCCTACGCCGGACAGGAGGAAAGTAAGTATGAACTTATTTTTTATTTATTTCATTAAAATTGTATTTTCCGAGCGCCGAGCATGGTACTGTCTAGGGTGCAGCACCCTGGACAGTACCATGCTCGGAGCTCGGAAACAGAAACACGGAGTGCACACGGCCGCTAAAACGGGCACACGGATCCGTCAAAAACGGCAGTGAAAACGGTGTCGGAAGTGTGCACGAGGCCTTAGACTTGGCTGCCGTGAAAAGGTGGTGGCCTAGCCTAAGTCCCCTTAGTGACCGCCGTACTGTTGGTCACTAAGGGGTTAAAAAAGATTTTCAGAATCAATTATTTACAGACCCTATTATGGTCACCTTTGCCCTGCAATCATAATTAGTTTCATTCTTTTTGTCTCATCCCACTCTCTTATTAATTTGGGAGCAAAAGTCCAAATTTCCATCAAACAATAGAAAGCATAAATGTTGCTGCTGCACTGAAATTAGGGAAAGATATTTTTCTGTTGCTTCACAGTGCCTATTGTGTAGCATCCTCCCTCAGAACGCCATAATTCATGACCAGATCGCCAAATCCAGGAATCAGATGTCATACGTCTCTTTGAACCATTTCAGTAGTTTATAACTAGCACCTTCTTGAACTGCAACATATCAATGATGACTACCCCTCAGCAGGATACTAATAGGACATCAGTGATGACATGTTTTGGAAAATGTTATGATGTATAATCACCTAATTAACTTCAAGTTAGGCCTATGACGTATTGTTTCCAGCAGCCATTTTTACTTTTTTTTCCTACCCTCGGAGGAGGAGGAGTTCGGTTGAGTGCACCTGCCAACGGACATCTGTGTAGCAAGAGACTATTACTATATAACTGACTCATTTACTGGCCTGGAAAATGCGTGCAATGGAAAAAACAGCCGCTTAATGCTGCAATGTAGAAAATATGTAGTAACCGCAAATAACATGAAGCACAAAGCCTCTACAATGTAAGGCCTGATTTACACGAGCGTGTGCGTCTTGCGCACGCAAAAAACGCACCATTTTGCGTGCGCAAAAGGCACATAATAGCTCCGTGTGTCATCAGCTTATGATGCGCGGCTGCGAGATTTTCTCGCAGCCGCAATCATTATGTGACTTCAATGGGTGCGTGATGCGCGAACAGCGCACAAAGATAGGACATGTCGTGAGTTTTTTCAGCGGACTCACGCTGAGCAAAACTCACGGACTGTCTGCATGCCCCCATAGACTAATATAGGTACGTACGACACGCGTGAAAAGCCCGCGCGTCGCACGCACGTATATCACGCTCGTGTAAACGAGGCCTAAAGGTGAGGAACACAGTTAAGCACCTCGAGCCTAATTTTCATTTTTGACTGGAGTGCTCCTTTAAGCCAGCCCAAATGCTTACTCTGAGTCTGGCAACAGATTCTTCAGCATATAACAAGATTAATATCTGCTTTGCCATAATATTAAGGTAGGCTAAATCAATCAGTACTGAATGGTCCTTTCAGGTTGCCTTCACCATTAACGTAGTCTATTAGTACAGATTTTATGATGATATTTGCCATTTATGGTTCTTCTTAAATCCCACTGATGAAAATGTCTAAATTTAATTAGTGGGGGTCGTCATAGGGCTTCAGAGATGCATTCTAGTCCTACCTACTGTGAAAATACCTGTTTTAGTTGTTGGGTTTTAGCTCAGATGTGACTATTTCTATTACATGTTTTTTTGGCTATGTCTAAGGCTATGTTCACACTGAGTATTTTGCCGAGTTTTTTGACGCGGAAACCGCGTCGCAAAACTCGGCAAAAACGGTCCTAAAATGCCTCCCATTGATTTCAATGGGAGGCGTCTGCGTCTTTTTCCCGCGAGCAGTAAAACTGCCTCGCGGGAAAAAGAAGCGACATGCCCTATCTTCGGGCGTTTACGCCTCTGACCTCCCATTGACTTCAATGGGAGGCAGAGAAAGCGTATTTCGCTGTGTTTTATGCCCGCGGCACTCAACGGGCGCGGGCGAAAAATGGTGCGAAAATCGCCGCGAAAATCCGCGTGCAGGGAGAGGAATATCTGCCTCAAACTTCCAAACTGAATTTTGAGGCAGATATTCCTCCTGCAAAATACTCTGTGTGAACATAGCCTTAAGCCTCACACTGAAATTTACCATTTGAAGTGTTAAATATTTGCAGAAGTTTATGTTTTGTGGTTGTCAAATGTATACATATAAAAGTGAAATGTTATCATTGCCACGAACATCTCTGAAATATGCAGTAGAATCTATGTAGTAATTATGGGAGCCACAAATGAAGGTAAGATGCAGCTCCTTAGGTTGTAATTACAGAAGATGGAAGAGTGAAACCAAGCAAAAAAAATCTTAACTATAGGTCAAGAATAAAACAGATGTCTTCTAAAGTGCTGTGAAAGGACTAGGAAACACTAAGTTAAAGGCTTTCTTTATTCCGAATATTAAAGGGGACAATATGGTAATATCTTCATGTTTATGAGTATTATTAGAATATGTACTGCTTTTATTATTGGAGACAATTAGCACAGAAAAACATTTGCATTTCTGCTCTATAACTTGTTATTATAGTGGTAGGTAATACTCAAATTTTCTAGGTGACAGGGAAGTAATTTGTTGTAGTACAGTAGCAGGCATACGACAACAATGGTATTTGCTTCAGCGTTTTGTTTTTTTTACTGGCCTCAAACTGGCTTATTTTCTTAAAGGGCAGCATTATCTGAGGGCAGCATAAAGTAGTAACAGAGACCCTCATTCCAACGCTGTATCCCTCACTTTTCAGCATTCGGTAGTTTTTGATAACATAGTACACAGTTCAATGGTGTAAGGCTATTGCTTTTAGAAAATAATTTCTCCATTATACAAGAGCATAGACAGGACTTTCCTTATAATGCTCCTCCAGAATCTTTCGGATGGATACCAGGTACAGTATACAGCAACCCCCGCTCTGGCAGTTGTCTTGTAGGTGCTCTAAGGACCCACTGTATTCGTTTAAAAGGATTTTCTGGGACTTTAATTTTGTTTACCTATTCATAGGATACAGTGAAGGAAATAAGTATTTGATCCCTTGCTGATTTTGTAAGTTTGCCCACTGTCAAAGACATGAACAGTCTAGAATTTTTAGGCTAGGTTAATTTTACCAGTGAGAGATAGATTATATTAAAAAAATAAAATAAAATCAATTTGTCAAAATTATATATATTTATTTGCATTGTGCACAGAGAAATAAGTATTTGATCCCTTTGGCAAACAAGACTTAATACTTGGTGGCAAAACCCTTGTTGGCAAGCACAGCAGTCAGACATTTTTAGTAGTTGATGATGAGGTTTGCACACATGTTAGATGGAATTTTGGCCCACTCCTCTTTGCAGATCATCTGTAAATCATTAAGATTTCGAGGCTGTCGCTTGGCAACTTGGATCTTCAGCTCCCTCCATAAGTTTTCGATGGGATTAAGGTCTGGAGACTGGATAGACCACTCCATGACCTTAATGTGCTTCTTTTTGAGCCACTCCTTTGTTGCCTTCGCTGTATGTTTCGGGTAATTGTCGTGCTGGAAGACCCAGCCACGAGCCATTTTTAATGTGCTGGTGGAGGGAAGGAGGTTGTCACTCAGGATTTGACGGTACATGGCTCCATCCATTCTCCCATTGATGCGGTGAAGTAGTCCTGTGCCCTTAGCAGAGAAACACCCCCAAAACATAATGTTTCCACCTCCATGCTTGACAGTGGGGACGGTGTTCTTTGGGTCATAGGCAGCATTTCTCTTCCTCCAAAAACGGCGAGTTGAGTTAATGCCAAAGAGCTCAATTTTAGTCTCATCTGACCACAGCACCTTCTCCCAATCACTCTCAGAATCATCCAGATGTTCATTTGCAAACTTCAGACGGGCCTGTACATGTGCCTTCTTGAGCAGGGGGACCTTGCGGGCACTGCAGGATTTTAATCCATTACGGCGTAATGTGTTACCAATGGTTTTCTTGGTGACTGTGGTCCCAGCTGCCTTGAGATCATTAACAAGTTCCCCCCGTGTAGTTTTCGGCTGAGCTCTCACCTTCCTCAGGATCAAGGATACCCCACGAGGTGAGATTTTGCATGGAGCCCCAGATCGATGTCGATTGACAGTCATTTTGTATGTCTTCCATTTTCTTACTATTGCACCAACAGTTGTCTCCTTCTCACCCAGCGTCTTACTTATGCTTTTGTAGCCCATTCCAGCCTTGTGCAGGTCTATGATCTTGTCCCTGACATCCTTAGAAAGCTCTTTGGTCTTGCCCATGTTGTAGAGGTTAGAGTCAGACTGATTAATTGAGTCTGTGGACAGGAGTCTTTTATACAGGTGACCATTTAAGACAGCTGTCTTTCATGCAGGCACCAAGTTGATTTGGAGCGTGTAACTGGTCTGGAGGAGGCTAAACTCTTAATGGTTGGTAGGGGATCAAATACTTATTTCTCTGTGCACAATGCAAATAAATATATATAATTTTGACAATGTGATTTTCTTTTTTTTTTTTTATATAATCTATCTCTCACTGGTAAAATTAACCTAGCCTAAAAATTCTAGACTGTTCATGACTTTGACAGTGGGCAAACTTACAAAATCAGCAAGGGATCAAATACTTATTTCCTCCACTGTAGGTCATCAATATCACATTGGTAGAAGTCCGACTCCTGGCACCCCCTCCAATCAGCTGATTGAAGGAGGTACGCTGCTCCGGTGAGTGCAGCGGCTACTTCAATTGAATGGGACTAAGCTCCAAAGAGTCGCAGTACTAGGCACAGCCACTACCTAATGCACAGAGCTATGCCTGGTAAGCAATGAAGCAGCCGCAGTGCTCACCGGAGTGCCGTGTCCCCTTCAATCAGCCCATTGGTGGGGGTGCTGTGTGTCGGCCCCCACTGATCTGACATATCTTAAAGGAACAGTGTCATCACAATTTTTTTTTTAATATGTTAAAGATGTTAGTGCTTTATTAAAAACGTTTATATTTATTTGTGTGTTTGTGTTTTACTTTTTCTTATTTTTACACTTTTTCTTCCCTATGGGGGCTGCCATTTTTTTTCCATTTTTGTATGTGTCGATTAACAACACATACAGACATGGAATACGGCAGCCACAGTCCCATAGGGACTGCGAATGGGGCCCGTTCCATCCACTAACATGTACGCCGTCTGTGTGGGAACTGCGCATGCGCCGCTCCCACACAGTCCAATTTGAAATGCGCGCCGTCCGGCGCCATTTTCCTGTGGACCGGAAGTCGCGGCCGGACAGTAAGATTACTACTTCCGGTCGCGGCTTCCGGACTTGTGCACTTGGACCAGCGGCAGCAGACGGAGCGGGCGGGCCGGAGGGAGCCGCGGCGGCAGGAGCAGGTAAGAGATTTCTATGTATGTTCGTGTTTGTGTACGTTTACTACTGTAAGTAAACCTTCTACACTGTGTGTTAGCTCAAAAAATGGCGACACACAGTGTAGGAGGTTAGACCGTTCAAACCCCTCGTTTATCCCGGCACTAGCCGGGATAAAGGAGGGGGGGGATGCTGAGAGCTCACTAGAGTGAGGGCTTTTTACCCAATTTTGCAATGCTGCAATTTTTGGAATAGCTCCATCTACCGTGTTTCCCCGAAAGTAAGACAGTGTCTTACTTTCTTTTTATCCCCAAAAGCCCGACTATGTCTTACTTTCGGGGTATGTCTTATATTGTAAAAAAATTGTCGAATTTTTTTTTTTTTTTTTTTCACAAACTTTATTTAACTGTTTTACATTTTTTTTTTTAGTCCCACCAGGGGACTTCACTATGCGATGTGCCGATCGCATATATAATGCTTTGGTATACTTAGTATACCGAAGCATTATTGCCTGTCAGTGTAAAACTGACAGGCAACCTATTAGGTCATGCCTCCGGCATCGCCTAACAGGCAGATGCTGAAGGCAGACCTGGGGGTCTTTGTTAGACCCCCGGCTGTCATGGAAACCCGACGGCGACCCGCGATTTGTTTGCGGGGGCGCCGATCGGGTGACAGAGGGAGCTCCCCCCTCTGTCAAACACATTAAATGCCGCTGTCACTATTGACAGCGGCATTTAATGGGTTAAACTGCCGGAATCGGCGCGCGCTTCGATTCCGGCAGTTGCAGCAGGAGCCAGGCTGTGTATAACAGCCGTGCTCCTGCCGCTGATGGAGACGTATGGAGAGGGGGGCGGCGCGGAAGTGGGCAGGAGGCGGCAATACCCCCGTGTTTCCCCGAAAGTAAGACATATGTCTTACTTTCGGGGTACGGCTTATATTAGCCGACCCCCCTGAAACCCCCGATACGTCTTACAATCGGGGGTGTCTTACTATCGGGGAAACACGGTAGTGACCAGCAATGGGAAATATTATAAATTAGAATTAATTTATAATATTTCCTGACTCGTGAAAAAAATAAAAAAAATTTGAACAATGTTTAATCACCTACACACTAAATGTTTAATTAAAAAAAAAACAACATGTTTTTCTGGCAACACATTGCCTTTAAGGATAGTAAAACAAAGGAGAAATGGAAACAGCACAAAAGTGCCTAGTCTGATATTCTAAGGATAGGTCATCAATATCCTGGAAAATCCCTTTATCTAGTTTAATAATTTATAGATGCCCTTATTTAACAGCATAAGTAAATTTATTCTAATTTCTCTGTTCTCATAAACAGCACTGATAAGTGCTGTGTATGGAATAGATGCAGCATCACTGCCGCTGCCTCTATTGGTCCAGGTTATCACATGATTGATCACATGATCGCCAAGATGCTGGTAGCAGGAGGCGGTTGCTCAATCGAACTGGATTCAGCACAGCTCTAGAAGTGACAATTGTCACTGAAAGGGGGAAGATTTCCGCTGTAACTGGGGCTGTTGCCCCAATTATCGTGGAAAAGTATAGTGTAAAAAAATAAATAAAGTCCCCCAATAGTCTTTTCTGACCTTTAAGTGATAGACTATATAAATAAGGGACAGACTATATCAATAAAAAATGTAAAAAAAAACCTAAACAAATGAAAATAAAACAACACAAACAATAAACACCTTTCCGAAACCCAACCAGCACCAATCATTGTCCTACCACTAGCCCCAACCCTATTACCCATAATTGTAAATGTCATGTATCAAAATGAATGGCAGACAATGATGATTATGAATTCAAAGTCTATTTTAGTTACCCTATAATGAAAAAGAATTAAGAATATAAGAAAAACTTCTATAAACTATAAGCCTAAAAATTAAAGCAAAACTAAAAATGTTTAGAAAAATAATAACAAAAAACGTATAGCCATTAAACTAACGCATTCTAAAACCACTTAAACAAAATCTGATCCTGAAAACCCAAAATACCCTAGATCTGAACTGGTTAACATGCCTCTCCTTCATGAAAGGTGTTTTCCAGGGACACTATTTTTTTCATGCCGGGCAGAGCACAAGCACTGAGGTGTTTTTAATGAGAGGAAAATGGGGTGGGAATTGAGGCATAAGCAAAGAATTTAACGTGGCGGGCATTGAGGAGACTGTGGACCAATAGGATGCATCAAATCCGCGTATACGTCAGAAGTCCCGGGTTTGAGGCATTCTATTGGTCCACAGCCTCCCTAATGTCTGCTCCATTCATTCTTTGCTTCTACTTCAATAGCAGCACAATTTTCTTTGCGTGCATGCTATTCCTCATTGAATTCTGTGATTCCGTGATCGCACCTCAGATAAAGCGGGATAAACGAAAGGGGAAGGGAGAACTAGTGGGGGGGCCAATAGACACAGAGGGGGCGGAATAATTAGTAAAGAACAGCCCTGTGTCATTACATAGGTCAGTGAGGTATTGAGCCTGTATCGAGAGAAAAAAGACACAGATGGAAAGAAGAACTTCCGGCAGGGCAGCAGTAGGGAGAATAGGAAGGAATGTGTTCAGATTTAATACAGACTTTATATTAGGAACTTTATTAAATATTTATATAGAATATTAGTGAAAAAATGTTGTGTCCCTGGAAAACTCAGATTGAAAAGTCATACAGAGGCTAAATTAAAAATCACCATAATCTACATTTTATTTTTTTATTAAACTAAACTTAGTATTCTAATTGATCATCTCTATTGGATGTTGGATTCAAAATATTTGTTCTATTTAAATATTTTTATGGCAAAATGCAACAATATTATAATTTAGGAACTTCTTATATTATACACATAGCTCTAACTTATTCCACAGCTACGTACACTAACTGTATTCACTCACATTAGTCCCTGTCCCCAGAGTGGCTGGTAATCAAATTTCCTGCACACATATTCTAATGCCAATTTTATAAGAAGCCAATTGGCTGAGTATTATGTTACTGGGGTGTGGAAGGAACCCACTGGAAACCTACACAAACACATATACATATTCCTTGCAGATGTTGCCCTGGTCTAATTCAAGCACCGGACCCCAGGGCTGTATGGCTGTAGTGCCAAACACTTAGACCCCATGTCATCCACCAAGAAGAAAACCTATTTTAACCTTCCTGGATAAAAAAAAAAAAATAATGCTTATCATGGCACATGGAAACTGTGCTTCACGCACAGAATTTTTCTGTACATACTTTTTTTTTCTGGTGTTTGAAGTCCTATAGTGTAGCCTATGGGAAAAACGCTTGAAAAAACACCATACCCAGAGAGCATGCTGCATTTGAAAAAATTGCCACTGACCACAAAATTGCCTTAAAAACGCCTCAAACCAAAACGCAATTGTATGTAGTAAATTTTATATTTTACTATAGACATTAATGAAAAAATGCTGCAAAAAAAACATTAAAAAGCCACGAAAAACGCACAGCAAAACGTTGTGTGTGAATCCAGCCTTATAAACAAAGCTTCCTATCAAAGACAAGCAAACAGCCCCACACCAATAAAATAAAGCTTCATGTCCTGTGACATACACAGTTAAATAATGGTTCTGTAGTTAATCTTCACATCACATAATGGTCAAGCAACGTCTGCGTTATACAGAACTATGGACTGTACTCAAGATAAATATTTACTTTATTAAATCATTTGTAGCTTTTTCCTAGCAAAGTGATAGCTCCTATTTTATGGCTATGTAATAGAAACTAATAGACACTCAATAAAGCATTATAGATCACAGCAGAGATTTCACATCTGGTATCTGTTAACTGTTATCCACATAAATAAGAAATTAGGGATTCATGTGACTGAGACGAAAATACAATTTGGATTTCCTGTTCTCTAAGCAAAGTTTACTTCTGTCTCAAGTTCACTACAAGTTAACTCAAGTTGGACAAGGCATAGTCTGAAGCTGATATACAAAGCAATGGGAAAGAGCTTTATCTACATTCTGTAATCTGAAAATTTATTGTTCGATTTCTGAGCTCTCTGACAAAAATCTGAATGAATAAAACTGAGGATAAAATGTAGTCCCATAACTACAGCACTGCGCCTCCAAAAGCACAGGAGTAATACCTTAGCATGTGAGAAAATAGATTCTAGCTTTGTGATGTCATAAATATATATTTTTTTTAGGCTAAGGTCAGGATCACACACACAGTTTTGACACATTCTTTGGCTCAGTTTTTTTGAGCCAAAGCCAGAAGTGGATTGAAAAGGATAGAAAGGTATAAAGAAAAGGCTGATATGTCGCCTTTCTTTTGTGCCCACCCCTGTGTTTTGCATCAGAAAATGAATACAAAATCTGCACAAAAAACTAAATCAAAACGGTGTGTGATCCTAGCTTTACAAAAATGTTTGCACAACTCATGGCACATGTGATGAGCCTAAGGCCTCATGCACACTTCCGTGGGCCGTTGTACGGCCGCTAATGACGGATTTGTGAAGCACGGACCGCACACTGATGGCTTCCGTGTGGAGTCCGTTGTTTCACGGACCAGATGAATGAAAAGGCAGAGACTGTTCCATCAAAAACGGACAGGAGTTGGACCTGTCCTATTTTTATCGAAACGGCCACACGGTTCCATTAAAACAACGGAAGTGTGCATGACCCCATTGAAATTAATGTGTCAGGGTGCTATCAGTTAAAACAACGGATAGCACCCTGAAGAGAAAAACTGAAGTGGGCATGAGGCCTAACAATTTTAGATTAAGTATTCAGTGATCATTTTTACTAGCCAAAAAGGAAATGAAATAGTGTTTTCGCCACTTTTCTTAATTCCAGCTGGAATCTGATTTGTTGATAAGAGAAAATCTTCCATTTGTTCTGTATACTAGTTTTTCATAATAAGCCCCAGAACCAATAAACTATCTGATAAATACAGAAAATTAATTTAGGAAAGGCCATAAAAATTAGGCCACACAGTATAACGCCCCCTAAACCCTGTTCTACCTGTGTTGCGGCTAAAGCGTGTGATTTCCGACCATGAAGAAGAAAACAGAGTAGCTTACTGAGATACGCTTTTTTCGTAAGTCCCATAGAACTGAATGGTAGTTATGAAAACAGCGTAGCTCGCATGCTACACTGCTTCCGTAACTGTCATTCACTACTATGGGAGTTACAGAAACACCGTAGCTCAGCAAGGTACGCTTTTTTCTTCTTCATGGTCGGAAATCACATGCTTCAGCCACAACACACTGAGGTAGAATGGGGTTTAGGGGGCCCCGTTCTAGAGATAGGTGCAGGTCCCAGAGGTGGGACCCGCATCTATCTGACATTTATGACATATCCTATGGTCATAAATGTCCCTAATTGGAAAATCCATTTAAGGCCAGGATCACACCAGAGTTTTGATTAATTTTTTGGTATAGTTTTTGGTTCTGTTTTTTTTTTTTTTAGCCAAACAGAGAAGTGGACACAGAAGAAAGGAGATGTTGTACCCCCATAGGGCCTACTAAAAATAAGAAAATAAATACTCACCTAGCCCCGTTCCCACGCGATCCTGACCAAAGGCTTATATATCCAATCTAAGGGTAGGAACACACACGGCGTGTTCAGGGTGGATACGCTGCCTCAAGCTGCTGTATCCGCCCTTAACACCGCAGGGAATGCCGAACGAAAAAACAAACCACATTCTTACCTCCTCCCTCTCTTCTGTGCGTAGTCCGGCCTCCTGGGATGACTAGGCAGGACATGTGACAGCTGCAGCCTGTAATTGGCTGCAGCAGTCACATGGGATCAAACGGCATCCCAGGAGGACAGACTGTAGAAGAAGCGGTGAACTCTGGGTAAGTATAACTTTTCTAAGGCCTTATCCAGACGAACGGGAAATACGTCCATGCAACGCGCGTGATTTTCACGCGCATCGCACGGACCTATATTAGTCTATGGGGCAGTGCAGACATGTGCGTGATTTTTACTCAGCGTGAGTCTGCTGAAAAAAAGTCACGACATGTCCGTTCTTTGGGCGTTTTTCGCGCATCACGCACCCATTGAAGTCAATGGGTGCGTGAAAATGTCACATGGAAGCACTTCCGTGGGACGCGCGTGATTCGCGCAACAGCTGTCAAAAGGATGAATGAAAACAGAAAAGCACCACGTGCTTTACTGTTTACAAACGTCCAAATGTAGTGTCATAATGATGGCGGCTGCATGAAAAGCACGCAGCCGCGCATCATACGGGGCTGCCACACGGAGCTGTTAAGTGCCCGTTGCGCAGGCAAAACGCCGCGTTTTTTGCCTGCGCAAAAACGGCACGCTCCTGTGAATCCAGCCTTACTTGCGATTTTTGCAGCGGAATCGCTGCAATTCTGCGGCAAATGTGGCAACATACACCGCTTTGCAACACAAGAGCAGCGATTAATTGACATGGTGCGGATGAAAAAACCCCACCGCCGGTCAATTTATGTGCATTTTTTTCGCTGTGTGGGGATGAAAATTGTTTAAATCTCACCTACACTGCCTCTACTGTAATACTGACATCCACCTGTAATGGCACCTATAATGGCAGGAACCGGAGCTAGATCCGATCCCTGCCATTAACCTCTTAGATGCAGCAATCGAATGCGATCGCTGCATCTTAGAGGTTGGCAGCAAATCGGCAACCCTGCATGCGATCGCAGGGCTGCCGACTGCTGCTATGGCAGCCGGAGGCCTAACAATGGCCTCCTGCTCTGCCATTACGGAAGCCGATTAGGCCCTGCCCAGAGGCGAAGCCTAATTGGCTTGCTTTCAGTGACCGACTGACAGATCTACAACATTGCAGTACATAGGTAGTGCAATGTATTAGAAAAAAAAATCAGACAGTTGGACTTTCAAGTCCCCTAGTGGGACTAAAAGAAAAGTGCAAAAAAAGTGAAAAAAAAAGTTGGACAAAATATAATAAACGTTTCAAGTAATAAAACAAAACATAAAACACAATCGCCCTTTTCTCTTAGGCTGGGTTCACACGAGCACATTAACGTCCGTAATGGACGGACATATTTCGGCCGGAAGTCCCGGACCGAACTCAGTGCAGGGAGCCGGGCTCCTAGCATCGTAGTTATGTACGACGCTAGGAGTCCCTGCCTCTCCGTGGAACTACTGTCCCGTACTGAAAACATGATTACAGTACGGGACAGTTGTCCTGCAGAGAGGCAGGGACTCCTAGCATCGTACATAACCCTGATGCTAGGAGCCCGGCTCCCTGCACTGAGTTCGGTCCGGGATTAGCGGCCGAAATACGCCCGGCCATTACGGACGTTAATGTGCTCGTGTCAACCCAGCCTTATTAAGTCCTTTATTATTGAAAAAATTAAGCCATACATATTTGTTATCGCCGCGACCGTAATGGCCTCAAATAAAAAAACATTATGTTATTTATTCCACACGGTGAACGGCGTAAAAAAATGGTAAAAAAAATGCCAGAATTTCTGTTTTTTGTCACTTTGCCCTACAAAAATTGGAATAAAAAGTGATCAAAAAGTCACATGTACCTAAAAAAAACTATAGCTCGTCGCACAAAAAACAAGCCCTCATACAGATCTGTCTACGAAAAATTTAAATAGTTATAGTTCTCGCAACATGGTGACATAAAAAATAAATTTTTAAAAAATAAATTTTATTGTGCAAAAAATTGTAAAACATAAAACAGTACTATAAATTTGGTATAGCTGGAATCGCACTGACCCGCAGAGGAAAGTTAACATGTTATTTATAGTGCATAGTGGACGCTGTATAAAAAAACTAAAAAACAATACCAGAATTGCTGTTTTTTGGTCACCTTGCCTCCCAAAATATAGGATAAAAAGTGATCAAAAAGTCGCATGTAGCCCAAAATGGTACCAATAAGAACTACAGCTCGTCCCGCAAAAAAAAACACTACTCTGCCCAGCTTACATGTGCCACCACATTATGAATGGAAACACCAGTAATACTCAAACAAAACTACTACCTTCAAAATCCACGCTCCAAAAGCCAAATGGCACTCTGTACCCTCTGAGCCCTACAGTGTGCCCAAACAGCTGTTTACTTCCACATATATGGCATCGCCATACCCAGGAGAACCCTTTTAACAATTTTTGGGCTGTGTGTCTCCAGTGGCACAAGCTGGGCACTACATATTTGCCACTGAAATGGAATATCTAGGGAAAAAAATTTTTATTTTACTTTGCAACATCCGCAGCGCATTCATTTATAGAAAAGACCTGTGGGGTGAAAATGCTCACTACACCCCTTAATAAATGCATTGAGGGGTGTGGTTTACAAAATTGGGTCACTTCTCAGGGGTTTCTTTTATTATTTCACATCAGAACCCTGCAATTGTGAACCAATACTTTGTAAATCGCCAAATTAGGCCTCAATTTCGCATGATACTCTTTCACTCCTGAGCCCTGTCAAATGTCTAAGCAAAAGATTAGGGCCACATGTAGGGTGTTTCTAAAACCGAGTGTTATGGAATCACTAGTTTAGCAATTGCCAGAGTGAAAGTTGATGGAATTGCAATGGTTGCGATTCCCCAAAGGCAGCTGGAGACTGGAGCAAGCGTGCAAGTAAATCCGCTACCTCAAATCCGTCACAACTCTGATGAGCAGAGTCTAAGGTTACTCCATGGACTTCACCAGAGCCCACCGCAAGGCTGGTTGGATTTAGTTGCGTAGAACCCAGATTGCTTTAACAGAATTCGGTGTTGGACAAGAGGTGCAATGCAGGCAATACCAGAACAGATAACAAGTCAGCCAGAGGTTAAACAGAAAGTCCAAATCACAAACTTAGAGAATATCAGGAAGTGCAGAGGTCAAAACCAGCTGGGAGCAAAATGTCCACATCAGTAAGCGAGGGGTAAATCCAGAGACAAGCCGAGGTCCAGTTCCAAAAGTTCAAATAGTCAAAGGTACAGGATAATCAGGAGCTTGATCAAACACATGCAAACAAGGAGAATCACAGGCAGAAAAGAGAGAACCAAACCAGATTTAAATGCTCCACCTTTTAGCACTGAAAATAGGAGACAAATCCACCATGTGAAGTGGCCTTAAGGGGGTTTTACACTGGGCGATTATCAGGCAGATAATTAGTTCATAGAACACTTGTTGCCGATAATTGCCCGGTGTAAGCAGGGCAGCGATCAGCAGATGAACGAGCAAATTATGAAATTTTATCATTGTCGGGAGCACATCTCCCTGTGTAAACAGGAAGACGCGCTGCCGACATGATAATAATGTATGGGGAAGAGCGATCGGAGTAACGACCGCTCGTCCCCATTCATATCTCCGTGTGACAGGAGCAAACGAGCGCCGATCAACGATGTCTCGTTAAACGGCGCTCGCTGCACTGGCCGATTATCGGCCGGTGTAAAAGGGCTTTTAGGGTCTATTCACACAGTGCAAAATCACAGAAAAAACTGGATTTCACTGCACCGTGAGAATATAGCCTAAATGCACTGTTTTTTCATGTTTTGTGCCATAATTTTGTTAATGTAATTTTTGTAATTGCGGCACAAATAAGGCGATTTGGCCGCGATTGTTAAAAAAACGCAAGGTAAACAAAAAAAAAAACCCACTTTATTTTCTACAAGTGGGGCCAGGGGAGATGTGAAGGAGGATGGGGCACTGATCAGTCTTGCAGGGTCCTGTCGGCTGTGTCTGGTGGGCAGGCTCTCTCTACACGGAGTTGCTTTCATGCTTCTCATGCAGCAGCTTCCTCTACTGTCCTCTCAGGGTCCCAGCTTTAAAGTTACTTCGGAGGAAGGAACGGAAGGGTCCGTTCCTTTCTTCAAGTAACTAACGCTGGGGATCTGATAGAAATGTTAACAGTTACTAAGAAGTGGGCGGGCCCCTGACTGCAGTACCAGCTGTACTGCCCTGACGGCAGCCCTGTGTGTCTGCAACCATGGAATACCCAATATTACTTCGGCAAATTTTCTAGAATATAAAAAGAGATTAGCTCGATATGCTAGGTACCCACTTCCAAAATAACAGGCGGAGTAGAGAACATGACCGACCCCTGGGAGAGAGGGGTATTATCAATAGCACATACTTTGACAGGGGTACTCAGCTCAACAAGGGGGATAGCCAATCTTTTTGCAACCTGAAAATCCAAGAAATTAGCCGCAGAATCACAATCTACAAAAGCTTGACCAGAAATACAAACATTATTAAACCATACATTAACAGGCAAAAGTTTTTTGGAGAAAATGTGGGAAAAACCTGGCTGCCCAGATGGCATTCCCAGGACCCTCTAGGCTCTGAAGTTTTCCTGAGCTGGATGTCTTGGACGTTTTGGAACAGTTCTTGAGCATATGAACAGCGTCTCCGCAATAGAAACACAGCCCTCTGCATTTCCGAAAAAGTCTCCATTCTTGAGGAGACATAGAGGAGCCCAAGTGCATGGGCTCTTGTGCATCCGACAAAGGGAACGCAGTGCAGAGAAGGGGAGAGGCCATTGCTGAACTTTCATTTTTGTGCTCGTAGTCGTCGGTCAAGACAAGAGTCATGGTATCCTCTAAAGTCAAGGGCGGAGGGTAATTTATTAGGAGATCTTTCAAGGTTTCAGAAACGACTTGGCGGAATTGACATCGGAGTGCTGCATCATTCCACTGTGAAGAGACGGACCACCGTCTAAATTCAGAACATCAATCTTCGACAGAATGCCGTCCCTGCTGGAGAGATAACAGATTGGCCACTGAGTGATATCTGGATCTCCATATATTACACCTAGGGCCTTAAAGAAGGTCCACCGCAAAATAAAGTTATGGGGCATCAGATCTCAATGAAAAGGCCCAGGTTTAAGGATCTCTTAGCAAAAGTGACATGATGACACCAATTCACTGCTCAGTTCTAGAGGAGAAAGGTCTTAGTCGAAAATACAACTTACAACTCTCTCTAAAATTAATAAAAGACTTACGATCACCAGAAAAATGATCAGGTAAGTTCACTTTAGGTTCTACCGGAGTTGCAACTGGAACGACTGCTTGAACCTGAACCCTTTTGGCCAGATCTTGCTCCGGGTGAGTCAGATCGTGCATCTGTTCCACCAGGGTGTGCATAGGTGCCATAGTGAAAAAAAATATATTTTTAAAGGAATGTGATTATGTTATGGAATCACTAGTTGAGCAATACCCCGGGTGAAAGTTAATGGAATTGCTATGTGCATATGGGGTATTTCCGTACTCCAGAGAAGTTGCTTTACAAATGTTAGGTTCTTTTTTACCTTTATTTGTTGAGAAAATAAAAAATATTGAGCTAATGCTACATCCTATTGAAGAAAAAGTATTTTCTTTATTTTAACTGCCCAATTCTACTAAAATTTATGAAACACCTGTGGGGTCAAAATGCTCACTACACTCCTAGATGAATTCCTCAAGGGGTAAATGGAGTCACTTTTAGGTAGTTTCCACAGGGCTTTGCAAATGTGAAATGGTGCCAAGAAACCAATCCAGCAAAATCTGTACTCCTAAAGCCAAATGGCGCTCCTTCTCTTCTGAGCCCTGCTGTGTGCCTAAACAGCAGTTTATGCCCACATATGGGGTATTTCCGTACTCCAGAGAAGTTGCTTTACAAATGTTAGGGTGCTTTTTCTTCTTTATTCATTGTGGACATTGTTTGCTTTTTTAGCTAAAACAATATAAATATAAATATTTTATAATGTTAAATTTTAATTTTCACATCCAAATTCTAATAAAATCTATGAAATACCTGGGGGCGGTCAAAATGCTAACTATACCACTAAATGAATTCCTTGTGGGGTGTAGTTTCCAAAATGGTGTCTTTGTGGAGTGATTCCTTTGCTTTCGCATCACAAGACTTCTTCAAACCTGACAAGGTGCCTAAAATATATTTGAATATATAGAAGGCCCCAAAATCCTCTAGGTGCTCCTTTGATTCTGAGACCTGTGCTTCAGTCCATTAGCACACTAGGGCCACATATGGGATATTTCTAAAAACTGCAGAATCTGGGCAATAAATATTGAGGTGTGTTTTTCTGGTAAAACCTTCTGTGTTACAGAAAATAATTGATAAACTGAATTTCTACAAAAAAAAAATTAAATTCTAAATTTCTCCTGTACTTTGCTTTAAGTCTTCTGAAAGGGTTAAGAAACTTAAAGTTTTTAAAATTGGGTGACTTATGGAGGTTTGTATTGTATAGGCCCCTCAACTTCAGTTCACAACTGAACTCGTCCCTGTAAAAATAGCCTTTTGAAATTTTCTTGAAACTGTGAGAAATTTCTGCTAAAGTTCTAAGCCTTGTAACGTCCTATAAAAATAAAAGGATGTTAAAAAAGGATGCCAATCTAAAGTAGACATATGGGGGTTTTTAATTAGCAACTATTTTGTGTGGTATTACTATCTGTCTTACAAGCAGACATATTTAAATTTAGAAAAATGCTAGTTTTTGCAATTTTTCGCTAAATTTTGGTGTTTTTCACAATTAAATACTGAATGAATCGACCAAATTTTATCACTAACTTAAAGTACAATGTGGAACAAGAAAAAAAACTCAGAATCGCTTGGATAGGTAAAAACATTCCAAAGTTATTACCACATAAATTGACACGTCAGATTTGAAAAATGAGGCTCTGTCAGGAAGGTCAAAAGTGGCTGCAGCGGGAAGAGGTTAAATATGCTACTTAACAGAGAACATGATTATGTTGAAAAGTAGACTAGATAGGTGTTGAAAATATTTGTTTTTTAAAGTAAATTCTAGAGTAGATCAGTGACTCATTTGCGACAGCATTGACACGATTCAAATCTTTTGCAAATCCAGTTCACCCTTCACTGCCCTTTTCTTCTATTTATATTATTTATAATATTTTGATCATGTATGTACATGACGTAAGAATAGTGGAGATATCATTTATATATCAACTAAGTTAGAGCAAGAACATACATGGTCAGTGTTGGACGGCCAACCAGACAAGTTGCTCTGCTTTCCCTGCAGATTTTTACCGCTACATGTGGATGGGGTTTTGAAAACCCCATCCACTTGTATTGCAATTTGAAATTGATGCGGATTTGCGATTCTGAATCCACACCGCAAATCCTGTCTCAATGTGCCCATATATTTTGTGCTAAGAATTGAATCACATCCTATCAAAACAATGCATGGAAACCTTAGGCAAAACTATGACAGATAGGGCATGCTGTGGTTAAACATTGTAATTCTAATTGCAATGAAATGTGACCCATAATTGAGTTTGCAACACTTCACTAGATATATTGAATGTGCATATTCTCCATATTATTCATTAGTGTTCCTCTAATATAGGTGTTATAAATCTGTGGGAAATAGCTGTAATTTCACATATGCTACCAGTTTCCCAAAATCTGGTGTTGGGACACACAAGGTTTTGGGAAGAAACATAAAGTATAAAAAAATGCCAGTGTTTTTGGTATTAGAAATCTTATTTATGCATCTGCTTTCTCAAGCTTTTTACTTCCACATCACCCATTTAGAAAGGAATGAGGTCATGTCAGAGGCTGACTCAGGGAAATAAGCAGATGTTTGTGGGAATTATTCACAAACTGTCTTTAATTAGTGTTTGTTATTTAAACACATTTTCTATAACTTTACATCTTTACTTATGTTTTTGTATCGGTATCGTAATACAGTTTTCCATTGAATATACCACATTTTCTTGAACTGCTTCTTGAAAAGAAACTGCAACCACAATTGTGACAAAACAGTGACAATAACCACCCCACTATCACCTAATGCACATGCAAGCTTAAGGCGGTTTTACACGCGCCAATGATCGGGCAAACGAGCGTTCACATAAACGCTCCTTCCCTATCATTGCTCTGTGTGATGTGCTGCCAACATGATAAACGATGGTAGTAATGATCGCTCGTCACCATGCATAACCAATCATTGCTCCTTGTGAAAGGAGCAAACGATCGCCGATCAACGAGCTGTATCATTGATCCGGCGCTTGTTTCTATGGCCAAAATTGTCTGGTGTAAAATGATCCTTATTCTTTTAGCAGATAATTCCGTGAGGTGCAAAGGGCAATGTTGTTACAGAGGAACAATTAAATTGTTACATATCGATAATTGTACTTCAAAACTGAAAACGTAATTAAGGTGAATTTTGCATTGAGTAGCATAAAATAAAAACAGTTCATGGACAAAAGTTTCACGAGAACCATACCAGGGATTGCTGGGAGCTGTAGTTTTGCAACAGCTGGAGAGTCACATGTTAGAGAACACTGTGTTATCACATTATTTGTAATGCATGGTTAACAAGGTAAAAAAAAACAACCATAAAACAATGGCCGTCATTTTTATTCATTCCCTCACAAAAAAATGAATAAAAGTTAAAGGCTATGTACACCTTTGAAATTGTTATTTTCTTAATAAAAAATGTGTATCAGTGTGTTTAGTGCAACTTTCTAAATACTTTTTATTAAAACTTATTTGTATTTTTTTGAGATACAGCTGATTTGTATTCTGTATACAGAGCAGCTGTATCTAGCACTGAAACCTGTACATGCAGGATCGAGCTGGTACTGATCACATCTAAGTTTATAACTTAGATCTGATTGATAACAGGTGGTTCTTGCGATTCAGAGACACGCAGGACCTGCTGACACTGAACCCGTCAGTGCCGCTGATCCGCACTGACGGATTCAGGTCTTAGCACACGATACAGCTACTCTGTTTACAGGATACAAAGCATCTGTATCTCAAAAAGTAAAAATAAGTTTTAATAAAAAGAATTTAGAAAGTTGCACAAAACACACTGATACACATTTTTATTAAGAAAAGAAAGATTTCAAAGGTGTACATAGTCTTTAATATAAATATGTACCCTATTGAAAATTACATCTCGTCCTGCAAAGAAACAAACCCTCATATGGCTACATTGATGGGAAAATGAAGAAGTTATGGCTCTTGGAATGTAGCGATAAAAAAAAAAAAAAAAAGAAATAACTCGCTGCGTCCTAAAGGACCAAAATAGTTAAAGTGTGAACTGGGTCTTAAACAACTATGGCTTATTAGAGACAATGTGTAGAGTCTCCTCTGTCTCAAGGCCACCCTTTCAAGGCCTCATTTACACGAGCGTGTGCAATTTGCGCAGGCAAAAAAAACGCAGCGTTTTGTGTGCGCAAAAGGCACTTGACAGCTCCGTGTGTCATCAGTGTATGATGCGCGGCTGCGTGAGTTTCGCGCAGCCGCCATCATAGAGATGAGGCTAGTCGACGTCAGTCACTGTCCAGGGTGCTGAAAGTGTTAACTGATCGGCAGTAACTCTTTCAGCACCCTCGACAGTGAATTCCGATCACCATATCGAGTAACCTGTTTAAAAAAAAAGAGGTTTGTACTTACCGAGAACTTCCCGGCCGTTGCCTTGGTGACGCGTCTTTGGTGATGCGTCCTTGGTGACGCGCCTCTCTTGACATCTGGCCCCACCTCCCTGGATGACGCGGCAGTCCATGTGACCGCTGCAGCCTGTGCTTGGCTTATGATTGGCTGCAGCTGTCATTTGGACTGAATTGCCATCCCGGGAGGTCAGACTGGAGGAAGAAGCCGGGAGTTATCGGTAAGTCAGAACTTTTTTTTTTTTTACACGTTCACGTATATTGGGATCGGAAGTCACTGTCTAGGGTGCTGAAACAGTTTAACTCTTTCAGCACCCTGGACAGTGACTGTCTCCTGCCGGGTTCGGTCAAAACGAGTTCGGCCGAAACCGGTGAAGTTCGGTTCGGTCATCTTTAAGACACTCCGTTCGGATGTTTGTAAACAGAAAAGCACGTGGTGCTTTTCTGTTTACATTCAGTTTGACAGCTCTTGCGTGAATCACGCAGTTCACACGGAAGTGCTTCCGTGCGACCTTCGTGGTTTTCACGCACCCATTGACTTCAATGTGTGCGTGATGCGCGAAAAACGCAGATTTTTAGAACATGTCGTGAGTTTTTTTCAGCGCACTCACGCTGAGCAAAACTCACGGACTGTCTGCATGCCCCCATAGACTTGTATAGGTCCGTGCGACCCGCGTGAAAAGCACGTGTAAATGAGGCCTAATGCTGTAGATTCCTGTGGGTTTCTGCTCCATTTGGTGCACCTGTAGCGGTACCTTTGCTGATTTCCAATGTAATTTATATTTATCATTTATGAACAGAATTTGAAGTCAACGTGTGTGGGCAAGGTCAAAATTTGCAGCCGCTGTTAATAAATGGATTCCAGACGTAGCAGTATGTTTTAAATTAGGGAGATTGCAAGACTTAAAGGTTGGCTGCAGCGGCGGTCACATGGGATGAAGCGTCATCCCAGAAGACCGGCCCTCTGACATCATACAGGCCGGCCTCCTGGGTTGATGCTTCATCCCATGAAAGGTCATCCTAGGAGGCTGCGCTGGAGGGAGGAACACAGACTTGTGCGTAAGTAGATTTATTTTTTTCTGAATTGCGTTTTTTTGCAGTGTAATCGCTCCGAACCCGCCGCAAAAAAATGCAACAACTGCTATTTTTTGCGGGATCTACTTGCCCATTGAATTCAATGGGGAAAACCCGCAACATATAAGCAGCACTTACGCAAATACAATTGACATTCTACGGAATAAAATTCCGCACCACAGGTCAATTTCTGAGCGTTTTTTCCGCTCAATATTTACGCAGTGTGTAGATGAGATTTGTTTTATCGCAAAGTGTGAACTGACCCTATGGGTTCGTTCACATCTTGGTCGGGGTTCCGTCAGACCTTTCTGTCGTAGGAACCCATGAACGGAAACCAAACGGAAACCATAGCTTTCCGTTTGCATTACCACTGATTTCAATGGTAATGCTTCCGTTGCTAATGCATTCCGTTTATCTCTGTTCCGTAAGATTTTCCGTTTTTTTCGGAATCAATAGCGTAGTCGACTACGCTATTAATTCCGATGAAAAAAAATGGAAACCTTATGAAATGGAGACAAGCGGAATGGAAACATTACCAATGAAATCAATGGTAATGCAAAGAGAAAGCTATAGTTTCCGTTTGATTTCCATTCATGGGTTCCCCTGACAGAAAGGTCTGATGAAACCCATGAACATATACAAAGTCTAGTGAAGCGAGAACAAAGAGAACAAACAGGCGCTACGTAGGGTTGAGCGTAATAAATAGAGGCTAACCTTAAATGGTTGTGCATGAATAGGCGGAGCGAGATGTTTAGGAAGGAAGCTGCCGGTACTGTAATCCCTAGAGCGCCAAGGAGTAGATGCATGTAGATAAAATCAACGAAAACCAGGTAGGATCCACTGTGAAAAAGCGACACCATCCAGGCGCTAAACCTCCAAGAGCCAAACAGATTTTTGGTAAAAGCTAATTTATTGTATACAAACAATAGAGCATTATGAAAAATGCATATTAGAAAACAAGAGTCTCTTAAAATACAACGCGTTTCGGGGAAACAGAACCTCTTTTTCAAGTAAGCATAAGACAATGCAGTGTATAGTGTAGCTGACCAGTGTGTTTAAATTAACACTCGAAATTGGTGCTGGGGCCTCCCTGAGGGCATGGTTATTTGTTTAACTTTAGAATTTGGGTGAGAAGTTGTAGAGATGGGGGGAGAGAGTTTCAAGCGCTAAGGCGGCTCTTATCTGTGAGCCTGAGATGTAATCTCCTCGAAGCTGCGGGGGAAAAAAGGGGGGTTTCACAGGATCCCTGCTATGCTGGGCTGTGGGAACATATAAACGGCGGTGGTATAGTAGAGCGGGTAAGGAGGTCAGCTACTTGGTGCTGAACCTCCTACCGGTGAAACAGCGCTGTTGCCCGGTTGTTAGGCAACAGGCTGACGCCGAGGGCCCGCACATGTTCGATGTAAGTACTGTTGCCCGGTTGTTAGGCAAAAGGCTGACGCTTAGTGGCCGAGCATGAGCCTTCCGGGCATTGGTGTCGGTCACGTCACAAGGTTGCTAGGTGACCGGCCAACGCCAGAATGGAGGAGGCCAGTGTGCATGCGCGAGGTGGCTGCGTCACATGTGGGAGTGGACTGCCTGGCGTGTGAGCGGAGGGGATGGGGAGAGGGAGTTGGATTTGAGAGTGGGGTAAAGTGATTGGACATGTAAGGATGAGGATAGGGAGAGAGTAAGGAGGGGAGAAAGGGAAGTGGTAGGGAGGACTAAGAATGGATGTCAGGGTAGACACATTTGGAAGGTATATTTCAAATATTATAAATATTATAAAGTGGGGTAGAAGATCTCAAAATATAATTAAATATATAATTCTAATATCTATAAAGGGGTCTATATGGGGGGGCCACAACTGAATAAATATATAGAAATAAGTACATTCTGAACATAAGTATACATCATGATAAATAGAGGGAAAAAAACATAGAGGTATGCTAAAGGAAAAATTCAAAAAAAGTAAATACACAGAATAAATAAAGGGGCACAATAATGGGGCATAATGTGTATCAATTTGAAGAAAGTCTTAAAAATGGAGGCTAGAAAAAGCGCGCCAACGAGCTAGTGGGAGGAGATATATAGAAATGAATAAATAATTTGAGTTTGTGTAATAAAGATGATACAGTTATAAAGAAATTGTAATAACAATAAATTAATGTATAAAAAATAAATAAAAATGCTACCAAAAAATTGCCTGATCTGGACTTCATTTTTGTTAGGGTATGTTCACACTGAGTTTTTTTACGAGGTTTTTTACGCGGAAACCGGGCCGCAAAACTCGTCAAAAACTGGCCGAAAATGCTTCCTATTGATTTCAATGGGAGGCGGAGGCGTCTTTTTCCCGCGAGCGGTAAACCGTCTCGCGGGAGAAAGAAGGGACATGCCCTATCTTCGTGCGTTTATGCCTCTGACCTCCCACTGACATCAATGGGAGGCAGAGAAAGCGTATTTCGCTGAGTTTTATGCCCGTGGCCCTTAATGGCCGCGGGCAAAAAATGCTGCGAAAATCAGCGTGCAGGGAGAGGAAAATCTGCCTCAAACTTCCAGACGGAATTTTGAGGCAGAATTTACGCCTGCAAAAAACTCTGTGTGAACCCAGCCTTAAAATGAAAAATGCACTATGCGGGAAGGGAAGAGATGAAATGAGTGCATACTGTTACTGGCTCTGACAGGAGTAAGGCCCCATGCACATGAACGTAAAAATGCCCGTAATTACGGCCCGTAATTACGGGCCCATAAACTTCTATTGGCCACGGGTACCTCCCTGTATGCTTACAGGAAGGTGCCCGTGCTGTTGAAAAATATAGAACATGTCCTATTTCAGGCTGTAATAACGGCACGGGCAGGCCCATAGAAGTCTATGGGGCTCCCGTAATTACGGGTGACTACGTGTGTGCACCCGTAATTACGGGAGCGTTGCTAGGCGACGTCACGGGATAGACACTGTCCAGGGTGCTGAAAGAGTTAAACGATCGGCAGTAACTCTTCAGCACCCTGAACAGTGACTACCGATCACAATATAGATCAACATATAAAAAAAATAGAAGTTCATACTTACCCAGAACTCCCTGCTTCTTCCTCCAGTCCGGCCTCCCGGGATGACGTTTCAGCCCATGTGACCGCTGCAGCCAATCACAGGCTGCAGCGGTCACATGGACTGCCGCATCATCCAGGGAGGTCGGGCTGGATGTCGAAAGAAGGACACGTCACCAAGACAACGGCCAGGTAAGTATGAATTTCTTTTACTTTTACTACGGAAAGGGCTGCCCCTTCTCTCTATCCTGCACTGATAGAGAGAAGGGGCTGCCGATTAGTGCAGTCCAATTTTGCAGCGAAAACGTGTCCGTAAATACGGGTGGAATACTGGTGACACCGGACCCGTACTTACGGCACGTGTCCGTAAATATCGGTGCAATATGGGTTGAATACGTGTGACCAAGGACCCGTATTTACTCCAGTATTTACGGGAGGAAAAATATACGTTCGTGTGCATGAGGCCTTAGAGCGGTTAATACAATGTGAGATGAAGCATACAGAACTAAAGGGTGGACATATAAAAACAGCATGATCAGCTGAAAAGGGATATGAATCTACTTGGAATGTATATTGGAATCGGTCTGCACTAGAGGGCCAACTTAGAAGGCTTTAGTCACCAAACAGTTGATTTTAAAGATCCAAAACATCTCCCGTTTTCGTAACAATTGGAAACGGTTCATTGAGGAGGGTGAAATCGTTGAGGAGGGTGAGTAGCTCATCGTTGTCAATCGGTATACAATGAGAATTGGTGTTACTGAAAAATGATTGAAGTGACAGTTGTGTTTGGAGAAAGTGTCTTGAAATGCTATGTTTAGTGTATCCATTGGTAACATTCCATCGATGCTTGTAATGTTTGAATTGTGCGCCTATGTACCGATGTCCAAAGTTACATTCTAATAGATAGATAACGTAAGAGGAAGGGCAGGACAAGTAGGATTTTCTTAGAAAAATCTTCATCAGTATTATGGCTTTTGGAAGTGTGTTTTCTATTAGTAATGGTGAGGCAGCATTTGCATTTTTTTCAGATTGCATCTGTAGCTGCCTTTAAGATCAGGAAAAAGAGAATTTTTAGTGGAAATGGAACCTGGTTTTGTTCTCTGACGTTTAGTATAGTTTTGAGGTTCTGGCATCTCCGGTAGGTCACTTGTGGTCTAATTGGTAGGTCACTTTTTAGAAAGGGGTCACCTTTCAGGATCGGACAGTATTTCTACCGGAGTTTTGAATGACTCTGTGGTTCGTATTGAACGTAGTTATGAAGTTAGTGTTATATTTCTGGCTTATTGTCCCTTTTGTGGGCATGATTTTGTTTTTAGGTATTAGATAATCGTCCTGTGTGATAGCCCTTACTCGTTGATAGGCTGCTTCAATGATTTTGTTTGGATATCTTTTGACAGTGAATCTGGCTTTAATGGTCTTGCTTTGCTTTTGTATAGTTACATATTCTTGTGCAGTTGCGTTTGAGTCTTTTAAACTGGCTGAAAGGGATATTTGTCTTTGCGCAGGCCCCCGGCGTCAGCCTGTTGCCTAACAACCGGGCAACAGTACTGTTTTACCGAAAGGAGGTTCAGCACCAAGTAGCTGACCTCCTTATCAGCTCTACTATACCAACACTGTTAATACGTTCCCACTGTCCAGCGTAGCAAGCACCCTGTGAACCCACCCCCCGTTTCCCCCATCGCCGAGATTACATATCAGGCTCACAGATAAGAGCCCCCTCAGCGCTCGCAACTCTCTCTCCACCATCTCTCCCACTTCTCACCCAAATTCTAAAGTTACACAATGAAAATACTTCCCCAGGGAACCCATGAACAGAACCCCAACGGAGATGTGAACGAAGCCTTAGTGAAAAGCCAAAGATGTTTTTTTAAAACATTGTATGCAGAGCTTTCTAGCCACCTAAAATAAGAATACTGTGAAATAAAACTGAATTACGTATATGCTGATTTACCGTGCTAAAGGTTTATTGATTTGATAATAAAAAAAATTGTACACAATTATTGAATGTAAGTTACTAATTTGAATAAGCCCTATTAATTATTAATAAAAAAAATAAGAAATATATAACTTACTTTTAGTAATTGGAAAAGGAATCCAGTATTGCAAGGGCCCTTCATATAGCAGCCCAGATCTCTAATTACTAGACACCTTTGAGTATGACTATGGAGGAGGGGGGGGGGGGGGAGGATAGGAATGAACTTAGCACTAGGTTTTTCAGTGGAGGTATTTCTTCAAAGGAATGCATCAGCAGAAAATAACCTATTGTTTAAATCAAAATTTAATGTTAAAAATGTGATGGTATTTTTTTTAATTTTCCATTTTACTACCTATATAAAAAATTCTGAAATTTTGCAGTTTTCACTCTTACTTCTGAGAATCACTTTCTGTTGCAATCACTTTTCAGCAGTAATCTCATTATCATCACAATGAAAGTTCACACCTCTATCATAACGCAGATCACACAGGATCACACCATGGACAATTTCAGATGGGGACAGCTTCGACCCTCCCTATAAGGACCTGTTCACACTGAGTTTTTTTACACGTTTTTTGACACGGAAATCAAGTCGGAAAACGCGCCAAAAAACATCCGAAAACTCCTCCCATTGATTTCAATGGGAGGCGGAGCCATTTTTTTCATGCGAGTGGTAAAACCGGCTCATGGGAAAAAGAAGCGACATGCCCTATCTTCGGGCGTTTACGTCTCTGACCTCCCATTGACATCAATGGGAGGTAGAGAAAGCATTTTTTGCAGCGTTTTTGCCAGTGAAAAGCACGGCAAATGGCGTGCAGGCAGATCAAACTGAATTTTGAGGTCGAATTTTCAGACTGCAAAAAACTCTGTGTGAACATACCCTAGCAGTGACCTCTATATAAAACATGCGGGACATATACACAAAACTTATACACAAAACTCTCCCATGGAAGTCTAGCATTCGTCTTCACACTTCAGTTTCCTATTTCAATGTGGCTGATGTAAAGCAAATCACTGAACTGCTATTCAGAACAGCAGCTGAGAAAAGATGGCGGCCACCATATAGTCATGAAGGTAGACTCAAGCACTCCTTTGGCGCCAGAAGCCTGTTACCCAGTTGTCGGTCATGTAAGCGTCACATGTGTGATAATGCGTGCAAGACGTTTTGTCTATAGAGACTCTATGGTAAGTGGAGACTCTATGGTAAGTGGAGCGGCAGCCTGAGGTTCGCGCATGCGCAAACATAGTCGCGTCTGTGCTAATCTCTGCTAGGAAATCTAAGTTTTAGCGCATGCGTGGATCGGACTAAAACATAGGTCCGAATATAGGGAAATCTGGGTCCTAGAGGGTGGAAGATGGAAATGGCAATTTATGTATACTAAAGGATACTAAGTTGTGAAACATAAATGGAATACTAAATTATAGTATGTAATAGGTGGAAATAGTGGACCCTGACAGTAATGTGGAGAACAGGGGAATAGACTTGTATATACAAACCTATTATAGACCAAAAAAAAAAAATCACAAAAGAGGATGCCCATGGTAGCATTGAGAGGCGGCAATAGGGACCAAGTATGGTTTTAGTGAGCATGGGGAGAAAAATAGAGAGGCATTAATGTCTAAGACCATAAGAAGCTGTAAATGTCATAGTCCCGATTGAGACCACGTGGTGTAAGGCATTGTAATTTATGAATTCAATAAGCTTCCCTCTTTTTAAGTATTTGAATCCTATTCCCTCATCTTCTCAACTTGGGTATGTGTTCAAGGACCTGGAATTTAAGTTGCGAGATATTATGTTTTGCTTGATGGAAATAGTAGGGAATGGGTAACAACAAACTTTGGCAATGTATGGTGGATTTGTGCTTGCCAATCCGATCACTGATTGTTTGGGTGGTTTCTCCTACGTACCCAAGACCACATGGACATTTTATGAGGTAGACGACGTACTTTGAGTCACATGTAAAGAAGTCCCTAACGGGGAAAGTCTTCCCTGTGTTGGGGTGGTGTATCTTATCTTTTTGGTGGTCATTGGGTGGCAACTACTTAAGTGTAGTAAAGTTCAGGGGCTCACTTATTTTACTTTTCTTTCTTTATATCTATTTTTTCCTCCTAAAATATTTTTCTTATTATTGCTATAAACTTCATTCTGTTACTCATGTTATCATTACATGACCGCCCTATATGTGACTAATAATTTTCCGTTTATTTTAATGTTTATATACTGCACAGTCCAAAGTTCATAAACATGAGGGTGCAAGCCCGCCAGGCACCCGGCCTAGATCTCCCAAAATTTTTGGGAAATAAAATACCCATTTGGCTTCTGTTATAATACAAATATAGTGGTGCAGATTTACGAAGCTAAATGGCTTGTGGTGGTCTTACACGGCCCCACGTGGTCTGTGTAAAAGAGCGCCAATCAATGAGATAGCTCGTTGATCGGCGCTCGTTTGCTCCTTTCACAAGGAGCTAGTGTGGGGTGATTGGCTGCAGCGGTCACATGGGATGAAACATCATCCCAGGAGGCCGGCCTGTATGAAGAAGCACAGCATTCTGGGTAAGTATAATATTTTTTTTTTCCTGAGTTGCAATTTTTGCGGCGGAATCGAAGCTTTTCCGCACACAAAAATAGCAACATCTGCTATTTGTTGCAGGTTTTACCTCCCGATTGCTTTTAATGGGGAAAACCTGCAACAAAAAAGCAGCGATTACGCAAATATGTTCAAATCTCATCTGCTCTGCTGCTACTGTATTATGCTGCGGATTTTACGCAACAAAATACATTGCTGAAAAACCACAGTATTTACGTAACTTGTAAGGCTTAGGGCTCATGCATACATCAGAATTACAGTTCCATAAATAGAGCTACCAAAGAGGTGCATGAGTCCCCTACTGTACCTTTGTATTCCTTTGATATCATGCAGAGGTTTTTATGTCAGATTTATGGCATGCTCCACTGGACTCTGTATGTACAGAGGTATTTTCCCCTATAAGAATTACTACTAGGGGAGAATATCTCTATACACACAGAATCCAATGGAGCCTTTGTGACATAATGCAGAGCCTGCAAGGCTCGGTACTTAGGAGTTCTATAGGCTCTGTGCACTGCTGTACAGACTCCATACACAGGGCTCCGCCAAATGCATGAGCCCTAACAACTATCTTTTTTCAATGATCTCCAGAGACAAATAGGTACCCAAGAGGGAGAATTCATCTACAGCAAGCAAAGATCTTAAAAATGATGAGTAATGGAAATCCAAAGTTTATTAGAAAGTTGCATATCTTTTCATTGTACAACAATTAAGCTGAATTTACATACAACTGGAAAAACCCTTTAAGTAAGATGTTAGTATTGTGAGTTTATAACATGGGGTGGCATATAGCAACAGTTATTTGATATGTGCCTGCTTAAAAATATCTAGTTTCTTTGTGCACAGTTCTGTAACCTTTGCTGAAAGAAGAAAAGCAGATCAGATTTAGGTCAGAGAGATGAAGTTTAAAATGGTTTGATGGTTTGCAGGGAATACTTGGCCTTGTGAAGAGCATAGAATGAATAACTAGATCTGCTGTCTCATCCTATTTTTATTGCTCAGTGAACTAGATAAAAGAACTAAGCTCGCTGGTGCATTTATTTCCTGTCTAATGTTTTGTGTTAGTAGATAATAGGCCATGTGTAACATCGTTTGCCAAGAAATAGAACACAAAGCACAGGCAAATTTATGTGGTTGCATACTGGATTTTGCAAGCACAGATTGTGTATTTTCTTTTTAAGAAAAAAATAATAATTCCTTAAAGGGGTTTTCCAATCCTTTTTTTTTTTTTTAAATCAATGCAATGTTCCTCTATTAATATATTAGTGCACTCTGACTAGCTTTTTCTTGATAATAAATGGTTTTAGTAACATTACTCCCTATTGTTTACCTTGAGAGGTTTGTTTTGCTCAGTAAGTTCATTCCTCTTCTCTTCCTGTGTTTCTCCTCCCTGCATGCACTGCTCTAGTCCCAGCATGCAATGTGCATGCAGCAGTGCACTTGCTCCGCCTACTACACCCAGCTCTACTAACTTCTGCAATCTCAGTCTTCATTTTGGTGCTCTCATTCTATTACTGATAGCACAAGCTGAAATCACTGGATATCTGCGTTTTTAACCTCTTAACGCCGAAGGGCGGATATATCAGTCCTCTGCAGCTGCTAGTTCGCGCAGGAGGAGGGATATATCCGTCCTGTGATGGCGCGGGTACTGCCAGTGTACCCACGCGATCAGCGGCAGGAGCACGGCTGTTATACACAGCCTGGCTCCTGCTGCAACTGCGGGAATCGAAGCGCGCTCCGATTCCGGCAGTTTAACCCATTAAATGCCGCTGTCAATAGTGACAGCGGCATCTAATGTGTTTGACAGAGGGAGGGAGCTCCCTCTGTCCCCCCATCGGCGCCCCCGCAAAGAAATCGTGGGTCGCCGTCGGGTTTCCATGGCAGCGGGGGTCTAACAAAGACCCCCAGGTCTGTCTTCAGCATCTGCCTGTTAGGCGATGCCGGAGGCATGACCTAACAGGTTGCCTGTCAGTTTTACACTGACAGGCAATAATGCTTCCGTATACTAAGTATACCAAAGCATTATATATGCGATCGGCACATCGCATAGTGAAGTCCCATGGTGGGACTAAAAAAAAAAATGTCAATCCGTTAAATAAAGTTGGTGAAAAAAATAAATAAAATTACAGTGAAAATCAAATAAAACTACTTTTTTTGCCCAAAAAGTTTTTTTTTTTAGTAAAAGTGTCAAAACAAATCACACATACACATATATGGTATCCCCGCGATCGTAACAACTTGAACAATAAAATTAACACATTAATTAAACCACCGGATGAACGGCGTCCAAGAAAACAACGGCAAAATTCGCTCTTTTCTCCCATTCCCCCCATAAAAAATTAAATAAAAATTAATCTAAGTCCTATGTACCCCAAAATAGTGCTAATGAAAACTACACATTGTCCCGCAAAAATCAAGCCCACGTACGGCCACATAGACGGAAAAATAAAAACGTTACGGCTCTTGGAATGCGGTGATGCAAAAACAAGTAATTTTTTTCTAAAAGGCTTTTTATTGTGCAAACGTAGGAAAACATATAAAACCTTTACATATTTGGTATCCCCGTAACCGTGCCGAGCCATAGAATAAAGTTAACATGTTATTTACGCTGCATAGTAAACGGCGTAAATTTATAACGTGAAAATCAATGCTGGAATAGCTGCTTATTTTCAATACTCTCCTAAACTAAAGTTAATAAAAGTTAATCAATATATTATAAGCATCTAAAAATGGTACAATTACAAAATACAACTCGTCCCGCAAAAAACAAGCCCTTATACGGCTATGTCGACGGAATAAAAAAAAAGTTACGACTCTTGGAATGTGACCGTGAAAAAAACAAAAATAACCCTTGGTCATTAACGTGCAAAATGGCCCGGTCATTAAGGGGTTAAACGGTTTGAAGAGGTCTTCTAGTACCAAAACAGTGGAAACCCCCAAAAGGTGACCCCATTTTGGAAACTAGACCCCTTGAGGAATCCATTGTAGTTTTCATGGGGTGCATGCGGCTTTTTGATCAGTTTTTAAGTGGCGTGGTGACTAAAAAACAGCAATTCTACTATTGTTTTTTTATTCTATTTTTGTTACAGCGTTCACCGTGCGCTATAAATGACATAATCACTTTATTCTGCGGGGCGATACGATTAGGGCTAATTTACACGAGCGTGTTATACGTCCGTGCAACGCGCGTCGCAGGGACCTATGTTAGTCTATGGGGCCGTGCAGCCAGGTGCGTGATTTTCACGCAGCGTATGTCCGCTGCGTGAAACGCACGACGTCCTATATTTGTGCGCTGTTCGCACATCACGCACCCATTGAAGTCAATGGGTGTGTGAAAACCACGCATGTCGCACGGAAGCAATTCCGTGGGACGCGCGTGATTCGCGCAACAGCACTGTAAAGGATGAATGAAAACAGAAAAGCACCACGTGCTTTTCTGTTTACAAACATCCAAACGGAGTGTCATAATGATGGTGGCTGCACGAAAATCACGCAACCGAACATCATAAAGGGCTGACACACGGAGCTGTTAAGTGCCTTTTGCGCACGCAAAACGCTGCGCTTTTTGCTTGCACAAAACGCACACGCTCGTGTAAAATCGGCCTTACGGTGACACCAGATGTTTATAGTTCTTTTATGTCTTATGGCGTTTGCACAATAAAATAAGTTTTGTAAAAAATCATTTACTTTTTGTGTTACCTTATTCTAAGAGCCAGAACTTTATAATTTTTCCATCAATAAAGCCGTGCGAGGACTTATTTTTTGCGTAACGAACTGTAGCTTCGATCAGGACCATTTTTAGGTACATGCGACTTTTTGATCTATTTTTAATAAATTTTTGGGGAGGTGAAGTGACCAAACAATTGTGATTTTGGTATGGTTTATTATTATTTTCTTTTACGGCGTTCAACGCGCGGGATAAATAACAAAATAATTTTGTAGTTCAGGCCGTTACGGACGCCACAATACCAATTATGTATAGTTTATTTATTTATATATTTTTATTAATAAAAAAGGACTGATAAGGGAAAAAAAGGGGATTTTTTTAACTTTTATTTTCTTATTTTTACACATCTTTTTTTACTTTATTACTTTGTCCCACAAGGGGACTTGAGGGCAGGAGGCCCTGATCGCTATTCTAATACACTGCACTACATGCGTAGTGCAGTGTATTAGAACTGTCAGCTATTCACTGACAGCAAGCATAGTGGGTCCTGACTTTGTCAGGACCCATTAGGCTTCCATCGTTGGCATAGCCTGATGCCATTGTTTGGTGTCCGGTTGCCATAGTAACCATCGCCGGCCGCTATCGTGTAGCAGGCCGGCAATGGTAACTTAACCCCTAAAAAGCCGCGATCTCTATTGAACGCGGCTTTTAAGGGGTTAGACAGCGGGGACACAGCGATCGGTCCCCGCTGTAGGAGCTGCGGCAGCTGCTGTACGAGACAGCAGCTGTCACAGCTCCTGCACCTGTCGGGAAGACGGCCGAAACGGCCGTTATTCCCGCAACTTCATATTCCGTCGCTAATATATAAGGGGTTATAATTTCACAGAGCATGCGCGGTGGAGTGTGTTAACCACGCATGCTCTAATGAGATAAAGAAGCACGTGGTACGGTTACGTCATTTGTGACGTAACCGTACAGTGTGAAAGCCGGAAACCGGAAGCAAGGCAGAAGACCAAATGGACGGGTCTGCACAGGAAGTGCAGATTTTGCATTACTAAGGGGGCGGTGACGGAGGAGGATATACGACGCTACAGCCATCTGATGAAACGTAAGTACATTGTAAAGTTATATATTTTTCATTGTTTTATTTAAATAAATGTAATTTTTTAGTTCCGGAAAACCCCTTTAAAGTGTACCTAACTTTTAAGGTGTCTTTTCAGAATAAGCTGTCATATCTGTGTACATGAGGAATAACACTGTCACTGACCATTACATGACTTGTATTCTACATTTTTTAGCAGTTTTCCCCTCTGCAGATTATATCTCTACATCTCAGTTGTCTTTGAGCTAGTGGGAGGAGCCTAACTGCTATCATGTCTTCTATATACTGCACACATAGAAGAGGAGAATCCTGCTCTCCTATCTTTATCTACCACACACACATACACACACACACACATATATATTTTTTTATAAATTCTTTTATTTTCCATTTTCCAATCAACAAGAGACGAAGCCATAATGTTCCTGAACTCGACTGAAGATTGGAATCTGACCCAATTATACCAAGTTTTGAGAAATTTAGCATGGGTCCCTCTCATGGATGCCGTGAGATCCTCCATTCTCATAATCTCCTGGATCTTACCAAGCCACATACCAATCGAAGGAGGGCTAGTTTGTCTCCACAGCGCTGGGATACACGCTCTAGCTGCATTCACCAGATGGCGAACCACTGAGTGACGATACATAGATAATGGCGCCTCGCACAAATGGAGCAGGAAGAAGTCCGGCGTACGCGGAAGATGGAAATCCGTGAATTTGGAGGAGATACGCCACACCTCTGACCAAAAATCTGTCAGCAGTGTGCACTCCCAGAAGTTATGTAAGATCGTGCCCACCTGGTCTCCACATCTCCAACACAGCGGCGAAACCTCAGGAATCATTGCATGCAACCTGGAAGGCACTCCATACCAACGCGATAAGATCTTAAAACCCGCCTCCTGAAACGTGCTAGCCATGGAGGATTTATGTGTCATTGTGAACAAACGGTCTTTATGTTAGGCCCAAGTCCCTCTCCCAGCTACGCAGGTAGGAAGGTGTGGGAAGATTAGATGGGGAAATCAGTAGGGTATATAGCCTGCACAGAGAGTGACGTAACGTGCCTGTACCTGTACAAAGGAGCTCAAAAGGGGAACTATCCCGAGCATGTTCCGAAGGGTTAGGCAAGGACACGAGAAAATCTCTCAGTTAAGTGATCTGCCAAGCGGTAAAAGGAAGAGGGTCAGACAGAGCCGCTAACTGTGGGCCAGTCATCCAAGCCTCCCCTTGTAAGAAATGCACAGCATTCCCCTTACCTGCCCGCAACCAACGCCGGAATGGACCCCGTTCTCGCCCCGGAGGGAATGCGGGATTGCCCAGGACTGGGAAGAGGGGGGAGGGAAACGGGGAAATCTCTTTCCGGGGTAAGAGCCGGGACCAATCATCGGGTGCGTCCGCGCTGATAGGGGAGTATCCCTGCCCAATCAAGGCAGAGCCTGCAGAGGAACTGCCAGCATGGACTACTCCATTGAGACCCATTGTTTAACCTCTGTGTGCCTGAACCAATCCAAAATCCGTGACAGGTGTGAGGCCTGGTGATAAGAGACAAAGTTCGGAAGACCTACCCCACCCTCACACCAGGAACGGAAAAGCATGGAGCGAGCTATACGGGCTGGCTTCCCCACCCATATGAATCTATGGAGTAAGGACAACAGGGCTTGAAAAAAGGTGCGGGGGATATGAATCGGCAGAGCCTGAAAGAAGTACAAGATCCGCGGCAGGATATTCATTTTAAAAATTGCACACCTGCCGAACCAAGTAAACGTGTGCGTCGTCCATGAATCCAGGTCGCTCTTAACACGTTGGAGGAGGGCAGGGTAGTTAACTGCATAAAGGCGAGATAGATCCCTGGAGAGCTGAACCCCCAAATACTTGAGCGAGTCTCTCGCCCATTTAATAGAGAAGGACCCCGACAGATTTTCCACCAAAGACTGCGGCAACGAGACATTGAGAGCCCCAAACTTCTGATAATTAATTTTGAAGTTGGACAATTTAGAGTATCTACTCATCTCCGCCACGAGATTAGGCAAGGAGATCCTGGGCACAGTGAGAAAGAAAAGCAGCTCCCAGAGATACACCTGCTATGTCTGAATTGGACCAAACCTGACACAGGAAGGGCTCCAGGCACAAAATGAAAATTAAGGGAGACAAGGGACAACCTTGCCTCGTGCCATTAGAGATAGCGAGCGGGGACGAAAAAGTACCATTGACCTTAATCCGGGCCGAGGGAGAAGAGTAGATGCTCGAAATCCATTGCATCATGTGTGTGCCCAACCCAATATGCCGAAAGGTGGCCAGCGTAAAATCTCAGTCGACCCTGTCGAAGGTCTTCTCCGCATCCGTGGACAGCAAGAGTGTGGGCAGGGCCGAGGCAGCCGCTTGGTGTATTAAGTTAATGGCCCTTGTGGTATTATCTCGAGCTTCTCTAAGAGGCATGAAGCCTACCTGATCATGGATCACATTATGAAGGAGGGGGGTAATCCTATGGGCTAGGATCTTAGCAAATAGCTTCAGATCCACATTTAGCAAAGAGATGGGACGATAGTTTTGACATATGGATGGATCCTTCCCCTCCTTGGGTATCACCATAATGTATGCCCGCAACGTGTCCGGAGGAAGGGAGCGCCCTTCAGTAAGTGAGTTGAAGGCATGCAGGAAATGGGGAGACAGCAGTTCCGAGCAGGCCTTATAGTATTGTATGGGCAAGCCATCCGGACCCGGCGCTTTCAATGTCTGCGAGTCCTTCAAAACTCAAGACCACTCCTCCGGGGAAATAGGCTCCTCCAGGACAGCGATGGCCTTCTGGGGGATACATTTCATCCCCGAGGACCTGAGGTATGCCTCTATCAGCTCCAAGCGGCTCCCCCATCCGCAGATGGAGACGCCCAAGGAAGATTACAAAGGGAGTGGTAATAGGCCCGGAAGGCTTCAGAAGTGTCATGGGGAAGGTGCATATGCCTAGTGCTGGAAGCCTGGATATGGGGAACATAGGTACGTGATCGGGTTTTCCTAAGTGCCCGCGCCAGGGTCTTACTAGGTTTGTTACTGAATTCATAGAAATTACGTCTACATTTAACCAGGGAGGCCCTAGCTTTAGCAAGACAGAGGTAACGAACCTGAACTCGCAGCTGCCCCAGCTCCGCTTCCACAACCCGATCCAAGGAGGCTTTATGGGACTGTTCCAGGAGATGTATGGGGGACAAAAGATCCAACAAGTGTGCCGACCTCTCCTTATTAAGTTTAGAACCTATACGGATGAAGGAACCGCGGATCACACACTTATGAGCCTCACAAATACAAAGCGGGTCAACCTCTGGGGAAACATTTGTGTCAAAATACTCCCGGAGTTCCCTACGAATGTCTGATACCACCGTCGGTCCTGCAGGAGCAAGTCGTTCAAGCGCCACTACCAGGAGCGAGGATGGGCCGCTCGTAGTGAGAGGAAAAGAGTGATGAGCGCATGATCCGAGAAAGTAATATCATCAATGGAGGATGAGGAGAGGTCGGAGAGGTGGGAGTGACGTAGGAAGAAATAGTCCAATCTGGAGTATGTGTTGTGAGGGGCCGAAAAGAAAGTATAGTCTTTTGTCAATGGGTGCAGAAGCCGCCATGCATCGACCAATTGGTGCTCGTGCAACAACCGACGTATACGACGGTGAGCTGACCTGGGTAAAGACGAGTGCCCACGCGAGGAGTCTAATGTAGGATCTAAGGTGACATTCAAATCCCCCCCAGTATTAGAGTGCCTTCCAGGAAGCCATCCAACTCAACCAAAACCCTCTCCAAGAAGGCAACCTGACCAGTGTTAGGGAGATAATATGAAGCCAGTGTGAACAGTGTGTTAGCCAACCTACCTTTCACGAAGAGATACCTTCCCGCTCCATCCGCCCGAGTCTCCACATGCTCCCAAGGAAGGTACCGCGAGATCAAAATGGAGACCCCTTTGGTCTTGGAACCAGGTGACGCACTATGGTACACCTCCGTATATTGGGAGTCCGTCAATTTTGGTATACAATCCTCCCGAAAGTGGGTTTCCTGAAGAAACTGCGCTTTCTTCTTCCAGAGGAGACGGAGAATGGAGGATCGCTTTTCTGGGATGTTCAGGCCCTGTGCATTCAGGGAGACAACGGTGATGTTAGACATATTGGGAGAAAAGGAAAAACAGAGAAGAGACGGCAAGGGGGGAGAGAAAGAGAAAGACCCCCTTAGACTGGACAAAAGTATACAGAAATTAGAAAATTACTGCCCTACTAGAAGGGGAGTACAAAACCCTTCACCAACTCGTCGCGTGTTATGTCGTCCTCAGGATGGAAATACCCTCTGACCACGACACAACAGCACGGAACCCTAACGGGAAACGAAGAACGACAGCGGTGCAAAAGAAGCAATCCATCAAGGAAATACAAATTAAATTAACAAGATCAAAATAAGCTAGATGGAACCCCGGACCCAACCGACAAACTATTGTGGACAGTGTTGACCTCCCGGCCCCTGACAATTATACAGATGTAAATCCCCCGAAACAATACCCCCAGACCCAGCATACTGAACATAATGTCCCGTGCATGGTCACCACCAGTTCCGACAGCTGCCTCTCATGAAGAACGCTGCAAAGGAAAAATTAAAACACAGAAAATATGCAAACCATAATCAAGTCCCCTGTGGTGGGAAGAAAACTAGGCTGTCAAAATCAGGTAGGACCGTCTCTGCGAGGGGAATGCCGTCCACGTAAACCTCAGCCCGACAGACCCGTCTCTGGAACGAGGCGCATTCAGGCGCGCAGGATCCGGATAGGAAACGCCTCTGGGAAAGAGTGATGGGGGGGCTCTGTCCAATCCGGGAGCCGCACTGGGGAGATCTCCAGAAAACGGAAAGCTTCTTCCAGGTCATCCGGGGAGCGGACAGCAAACGAGTGCCCCTGATGGCGAAGTATGATGTGGAAGGGATGGCCCCAGCGATAGGTAGCGCCCGCCTCTTTAGTTGCCTCCAGCAAGGGGCGGACAACCCTGTGCATGTGGAGAGTCAATCTGGAGACATCCGGCAAGACAGTAACTTCTGAGCCATTGAAGGGAATGGCCCCCTTCTCCCATGCCCTCCATGCAATATCTTCCTTCTGCTTGTAAAAGTGCACTCTGCATATGACATCCCGTGGACGATTACTTTCACTGGCCCGAGGGCCCGCCAATCTATGCACCCTGTCCATCTCAATGGCCATATCACGCGGTCTGTCCAGGAGCTTATTGAAGATATGATTGTTCCGCCACCCCCGATTTTACACATCATCCAGGTGTAATGAAAAATCCTGCATTTGGGTGGATTGGGTTTCCACGGTCTGAGAAAGATCTGAGATGTCCAAGGTGTGGACAGAGTTCTGGCGTTCCAAAGTGTCCACCCGTGCCGCCAATAAGCGTACCTCCTCTGAAACAGCCCCAATGGCCCTATCGTACTTCTGTTCCTGCCGGGAGAGGCGTACATCCAGATCAGATTTGGTGGGCAATGCCCGCACCATTTCCAATAACTCCGCCAATGTCCGATCCATGGAGGGGGGGTCCCGGGGATGAGGCAGCATGGTGGTCCCCTGACACAACTGATGGGGTAAGTGGCCCCCTCAAAATAGCCAGCGTCCCCTGACTGCGGAGCAGCCAATCCACTGGAGAAGCTCCGTCACACGGGGAACGAAGGAACCGGTCGATGGACGGGGTGCAATGCAGATAGCGGCGGGTGCAATGCAGATAATTTTGATCCAAGGATTGTATAGTATACCAAAAAGAAATTCAGCAGCACTCCAATATGAGCAAAAATAGAGTGATTTATTGAATCAAATGCAGAGATGCGACGTTTCTGTCCAGCCTTAGGACCTTTCTCAGGCATAGTGATACCATTAACATGATATTAAGGCATGTGTCTCATTAACATAATGAGTAATCATTAAAACATTGTGCATGTTAAATACAACCGGAAACATATATTACAGAAATATCATCCAGCGTAATAAGTGTACATATGTGTAAGTGACTGAGTTATAATGATAAAAACCATAAACAAACAATACAGTACAAATATATATAATCATATGATTAGTACATAATCAGAGATGCAGCAATATGTGTAGAGGCAGGGACTACAGGGCCACTCACCAATCATTGAAGAGCCGTGAAGCTACCCGGTAATGAGCTCGGCGTACACAGGGATCTCCTGCGCATGTCCGGAACTATAGCCGGAAGTTTATCGCTGCCTAGCAACGAGACATCATTTGTCACGCATGCGCAACGATGCGAACAACATCGCCGGATTCAAGGTAATTACATATCGACATGGAATAACTAGTAAGAGACATTAGCTGTAAACTATAGGAGTTTAGACCATATTGAAAACAAAGGGACAACAGTCCCACCGATATCGATCTGTTTTTTACAAGGAAAAAGTGGACATATTTAAGACAAGCGCTGCTATCATAACAATCATATAGTTACATAGTTTGTACGGTTGAAAAAAGACACATGTTCAAGTTCAACCAAGGGATGGGAAAGGGGAAGTAAAAAATTTCTACACATAGGAGCTAATATTTTTTTGTTCTAGGAAATTATCTAAGCCTTTTTTAAAGCCATCCACTGTCCCTGTTGTGACCAGCTCATGCGGTAGACTATTCCATAGATTCACAGTTCTCACAGTAAAGAAGGGTTGTCGCCTCTGCAGGTTGAACCTTTTTTTTTTTTTCAGACGGAGGGAGTGCCCCCCTGTTTTTTGAGGGGGTTTTACATGGAACAGGATTTCACCGTATTTTTTGTATGTGCCATTAATATATTTATATAAGTTAATCATGTCCCCCCTTAGTCGTCTGTTTTCAAGGCTAAATAGGTTTAATTCTTTTAATCTTTCCTCATAACTTAGATTCTCCATGCCCCTTATTAGCTTCGTTGCTCTTCTTTTGTATTTTTTCCAACTCCAGGGCATCCTTTCTATGAACTGGAGCCCAGAACTGAACTGCATATTCTAGATGAGACCTCACTAATGCTTTGTAAAGTGGTAATATTACATCCCTGTCCCGCGAGTCCATGCCTCTTTTAATACACGACAATATCTTGCTGGCCTTTGAAGCAGCTGATTGACACTGCATGCTGTTATTTAGTTTATGATTTACAAGTACACCCAGATCCTTCTCAACAAGTGACTCCCCCAGTGTAGCTCCCCCTAGGACATATGATGCATGCAGGTTGTTCGTACCCAGGTGCATAACTCTACATTTATCTACATTAAACCTCATTTACCAAGTGGATGCCCAAACACTCAGTTTGTTTAAATCCGCTTGCAATTCACGAACATCTTCAATAGACTGAACATTACTACATAGCTTTGTGTCAGCTACAAATATAGAAATAGTGCTATTAATCCCATCCTCTATATCATTAATAAATAAGTTGAATAATAGTGGTCCCAGCACTGAACCCTGGGGTACACCACTTATAACTGGGGACCATTCAGAGTAGGAATCATTGACCACAACTTCCTGGATACGGTTCTTGAGCCAATTCTCAATCCAATTACAAACGATACTTTCTAAACCTATAGTCCTTAATTTACCCATTAGATGTCTATGACGTGTCAAATGCCTTTGCAAAGTCCAAAAACACTATATCCACAGCAGCCCCTATGTCTAGGCTTCTGCTCACCTCTTCATAAAAAAAAAAACAGGTTGGTTTGACAACTTCTGTCCTTAGTAAAACCGTGCTGGCTGACACTTGTAATACTATTTTTTGTCACATAATTCTGTATATAGTCCCTCAATAGCCCCTCAAACATTTTCCCCACAATTGATGTTAAGCTTACTGGTCCATAATTACCTGGGGAAGGCCTAGAGCCTTTTTTTAAAATAGGCACCACATTTGCCCTCCGCCAGTCCCTTGGCACTATACCAGTCACTAGAGAATCTCTAAATATTATGAAGAGGGGGACACAAATAACTGAACTAAGCTCTTTAAGAACTCTAGGGTGTAACCCATCTGGTCCCGGGGCCTTGTGTACATTTATTTTGTTTAATTTAGCTTGGACCATCTCTACATTCATCCAATTCAGTATATCAACTGATATATTACCTTTTTACAGATTTTATTACGCGCTTTATAATTTACAAAGGCTACAGCTGTACCCTCAGATTTGTATTTTTCAAATGCCCTTTTTTGTCATGTATTGCCCTTTTTACAGAAGGTGTAAGCCATGTGGGGTTTAATTTTAGTCGTTTATACTTATTACCAATAGGAATAAATGTTGCACTATAATTACCCAAAGTAGATATGAAAATCTCCCATTTATCATTTGTGCCATTATTTGACATTAGTTCTTCCCAGTCTATATCCTGAATTGCAGTCCTCAACCTGAGGATATTGACACAGCGATACCACACGGAACGCAAATGCATGAAATATGGTCCGCTTTTTGAGGACGCAAAACGGACACGTTTGTCTGAATCAGGCCTTAGACCGGAGAAAATTTTATTTTAAGAATACACAACAAATTATGTTCTACAACTTTTTTGATTACCTAAAACACATGGGTTAAATCCAAGTTAATGGGCTCAAGCAGCCAAGTTTTCTTTTACAGCAGTTAGATGCGTCCAAACGTATTCTTACTCTGAACCATTTCCTGCTAGCTATTGAGCAGATGCTACTAACTGGCAGTGACAGTTAGTTGAAAGGAACTTTATGGGTTTGACTGAACGCACAGTTGTTCTAGTTTTAGCTTGTTTGTGGATTCCAGCATATTGACAATATTAAGTATTAACAGTCTAAACCAACACTGAACTAAGGTGAAACACCACATCAGAATGTATGTCCTTTTTAAGAATAAAGAGTTGAATTTACGGAAATATAGTGGTCATGTGAATGTGTATACTTTATGTGTGGCAAAATAAAAAAAGCAGTGGATCATAGTGTGAAAATTAGTGTTGCAAAAGTAGCATTTAAGGGGTTCTTCGTGTATTTTATATTGATGGCCTATCCTTAGAAAAGTTTATCAATATCAGATCGATGGGGGTCCAACTGCCAGCACCCCCAGCAATTAGCTAAATAAGACTAAGCTGTAATCCCAGGCACAGCTGCTTTGGAAGTGTATGGCACAGTGCCTGGTAAACTATGAAGAGGCTACAGCCCCTTCAGTCATTTTATCTCCAGCAGAGCAGTGTACGGACTGATATACTTTCTGAGTCCATACAATGCTATGCCCACGTCTCTGAGGAGAGCCGAGGAAAGCCGGTCACAAAGTGACCGGCTGTGGAACGTTTTTGCCCCCTTGTTTCAATGATCGAGGACAGGAAAGTGGAAAGTCACTATTGGGGCACTTTGGGCACATCTATGAGCACTAAATTATACTATTAGGTTTACTGTGTGGCACTATAGTATTCAGTCTGACTAATGGTACTTGAATTAGGGTTTATATTTTATATACAGATATTTTAATGATTTACTGGTTGAGGCCATTCGTAAGCGAATTGTTGAGGTGAAATATCTTTTGTCTGTGTAAAGTTTTTAATTTAATTTAAAAAAATCATCTGACATATAATGAATTGTGAGCTTGAAAATGTATTTTAAAGGGGTTGTCCAGTCCATAAAAATTGATGGCCTATCCTTTAGGGACTGGACAACCCCTTTAAGAGCATACTAGTCTGCAATAAGAAATACTAGCTTGAGTATGTGTGTCATTTGTAATCCAGACAAATCCATTGTCATTTTAGGGGGTTGAATACTTTTCCAAGGCACTGTGTAAAGACTTATCACTAGTATTTACAGATGACCTCCCTACTTTAAACATTTAATAGAAGAAATAGCAATATTGTATACATAAGCTTGTAGATACAGTTGAAATTTGTTTTTCTCTAGTGATATGCTGATGTTTCTTAAGAGGCTCTGTGCTTTTGAGAATTCATAGTAAAGTTGATATTATTGTTCTTGTATTCTCCTGCTAAAAACTGCCCTGCAACCACTGTAGTTTATTTGATGTATCCTATATCATCACTACAGTAATTATACACATGGTAAGCACAGAAGTAAATGTTCTAAGTTCTGGGTTTTGGCCACAGACACCAATTTTTTCCAGAATGAAGAGATCTGGTTTTATAAAAGAGTGTAATTTGTGTTTGAGTAAAGTGCTTCTTCTGTCTCTGAGCACAGAAACATTAGATAAATACTTTACTATATTACTTGATTCATATATTCTTTAGATAGCTGTCGGCATAGCTATTCTTCCAGACTCCCCCATACACATATGCACGCTCAGCTCAGCCGAGTGTGCATGTGTTCACAATAGGTTAAAGGGAGAAAGCTGCTGCCAGACTACTCTTGCAGTGGGTTATCTACTAACGAACAAAAGGAACGGGCATATTAAAATTCAACATTATCAACCCTTCCCTCCCCTGTCATCAGCGGTCGTGGGAGAATCGGGATGCCGCCATACACATTGAATGGCTGGCTAGACCCACCGAAACTGGCGGGTTAGGCCGAAATATATCTAATATGTATGGCTAGCTTCAGACTGCACAAATCAAGCTGAAGTAAAAAAGCAAACCCAAAAAAATATGTACAAAATATTCTAGATTTTACATTTAATAACTACAGAGACAACTAATCCTCTCTATAAGAAATTGATATATTAAAACTGGCCCTGATCATAAAGAAACTTTAGGGATGCAACACATTCAAATACTGCGCCTCCCTTACCTTATAGCCAAAATCCCTGAGAATGTCAACTGGGGACCCTATTATAACAAAGCATCCATTAAAAATAACTAATTTAAACGGGTTTTACCATTTTTAAAAATTGTGTGGCAAACGGTTTACTGCTGTTAAATTAGTCACTTACTAATGTACAGTTTGTAGCTGAAATGTCTCTGTAAGTCTGTCTCATATGCAGTTACACAGCCATGCTCCTGGTATTTATCTCTTACCTGTGTGACCTTCCGTACATTAAACTCAAGGTTAGTTCCCCTTCCCCCTCCCTGTGGTACTGGACTTCACATATCATATGCCTATTTTCTCCATTGCTCCCTCCTCTCTCCCCTCCCTCCCAGTCGCTGGAGGGATTGTGTGTCACATTCTGGGCAGCAAAAAGAGCTGAATCAGCAAGCTGGGCAACATAATAAAATGAAAAAGAACTACTTTTGTGCTATGGTGATCTCACCTGGTGAGCATTCAGACACATATAGATACGTTTCTGTGTTTTTTTATAAGCTCTAAAAAACCCTTTAAAATGTTATTTGTGTACATTGGGAAACAAACATCACAAGGTAGGTCATCATTTTGAGGATTGGTCTTGCAAAGCCTTTTGTCAAATGTCATATAGAAAATATGACAAAAAAAAAGTGTTTTCTATAGACACGAGCAAATTTCTCTAAATTAGTTTTGGGTCTGACTGGGTCATAACAGCCGTCTAACTTGATTTGGTCTGAATAAATTTGCCTCAAATCTAAAGTGCCTCGTTTTCCCTGAAAACTTGTGTCTTACCCTCTGATGCATCCCCCTCTTACCGGCAGCCACGGCCGCAGGACTGTGCATCCCTGCCGGTGTCCCCCTTCCCAGGGATGCCAGCACGCCCTGCTCTCAGCCTCCTCTCCCGGACTGTCCCATAGGGTGCACGCACGCGCTCGTGCCAGTTCTTAAAGGGCCAGTGTGAACACCAGTAAAATTGTACCCAGGCTATCCCTGCACACCCTGGTCTTTATATGTGACCCTGCCCCTATCCCCAGTGCTTGAGCAAAGTTGGACAAACTTAGTGTTATCCTGCGAAGGTTCCGTATCCTGTACCCTGAGTCAGTTACTTATTGCTATCCTGCATTCTTCATCTGTTACCTATTGGTATCCTGTTTCCTGAGTCTGTGACCTGTGCCTGTGCCCTCTGGGTGCTTCCAGCAAACCAGCACCAGCGTACTTCCAGCATTCCGGCACCAGGGTGCTTCCAGCAATCCGGCACCAGCATGCTTCCAGCAATGCAGCACCAGCGTGCTTTCAGCAATCCAGCACCAGCATGTTTACAGCAATCCGGCACCAGAGTGCTTCCAGTAATCAGGCACCAGCGAGCTTCCAGTAATCCGGCACCAGCCTGCTTCCAGTAATCCGGCGCCAGCTTGCTTCCGGTAATCCGGTTCCTCTTTACTACCACGGTGCCACCTGCCTGTCTCTGCCTAGCTTCTATTTGGCTAGCAGCTACTCCGCCGGCACTATCTCAAGTGGTAGCAACCTGGCAGTCTCCCCGCAGAGAAGACCAGATCCCTGTAGAGGGGTTAAAGGGTGAAGACCAGGTGGGCTGCTTAGAACATGCCCTTAGAGGTGGCTCTACATCAATCCGGCGGAGTAGCCCAGTGGGTCCAAAAGACCTGCTGGTCGTTACAAGGTCCTTGGTCAGGGAGTTGATCAAGAACACGATGGTCACTCTGACAGAGCTCCAAAGATGGAAGAACCTTCCAGAAAGACACTAACCTCAGCAGCACTCCACCAACTGCCTTTATGGTAAAGTGGCCAGATGAAAGCTAGTGTAACGTCCGTGGTCGCTGACCATGAACTCCTTCCATCCAGTCGACGACCTTCTCTCAAGAGATGTCTGCACATACGGCCGTCCTGCTCCACAGTGACCACCAGGGTACGGTCACGAGCTCAGTCCAGACTTGAGAAGCCAGAGCGCACACATGTTGGTAGTTGAGCTGATTGCTTCAGAGCACCCTGGGCTATAAGAAGGTCCCACCCCCATCCTCCCACACCGGAGCTTTGTTGTGTATTCCTAGTCTGTCTATGTGATGGCCTCCTAGTGTGTTACCTGTACCTGTTTCTGTACCTGTTCCTGTTCCTAGTATTCCATACCTTCCTGGTCGAGCACTGTGCTGAGCCAAAGTCGTGTTGTGCTCTATCCACTTCTGACCTGCTTCACCTCGCCTGACGCCTGCCTGCTGCCTAGTCCCAGCCGAGCCTGCCCTGCTACTGTCTGAGCTGCCACAGGTACCTATACGAACTATAGACTTTCACCTGCGCCCTGTTGGCCAGCTGCCTTACCGCCAAGGTGGTACGGCCCAGTGGGTCCACAGACCCTTCGTGACAGCTAGTCCACAGTTAAAGGCACATGACAGCCCACTTGGAGTTTGCCAAAAGGAATTTAAAGGATTCTAAGACCATGAGAAAGAAAGATCTTGTTCGGATTAAACCAACATTAACCTCTATTGGCCTGAATGCCAAGTGTCATGTCTGGGGAAAACCTGAGCATTACCATATCTGTAGTAAAGCATAGTGGTGGTGGCAGCATCATGCTGTGCGAATGTTTTTTTTAGCTGCAGAAACTGGGAGACAAGTCAAGATTCAGACTTTAAAACTCTCCCGAGAGACCGGAAGACAGCTGTGCGTCGATGCTCCCAATCCAGCCTGACAGAGCTTCACCAAATCTGAAGACAAGAATGAGAGAAAATCCTCAAATACAGTTGTGCTAAGCTTGAAGCATCATACCCAAGAAGACTTGAGATTTTAATCGCTGCAAAAGTTGCCTCCATAAAATACTGAGTATAGGGTCTGAACATTTATGGTAATGTGATATTTCAGCTTTTTCTTTTAAATAAATTTACACACATTTTGGCAAACCTGATTTTGCTTTGTCCTTATAGGGAATTGTGTGTAGAGTTATGAGGAAAAGAATGGTGTGATCTATTTTAGAATAAAGAGGTAATGTCATAAAAGCCAAAAAGGGCAATACTTTTTGAATGCACTGTATGCTAATTGGCAGTTACGTGTGTCCCAGACTTGTGCAACTCTATGCCATTACAGTTGAATACATCTGTCATTGGCTCCCATTGAAATAAATAATGTGTACATAGTGGCATTCCTTGTAAACAAATGAGTGAAATATAAAAAAAAAAGTTTATGTTATTCCTATAAAGAATGACTCTGTGTCTGTCTTGGAAAGGTTGTACTGTTGACAATTTGTTTTACTGTGGTTTTCAAGATATACAGTATTTATGTAAGCAACAAAAAAAAATAACAAAAAAAGAATTAAAACACTCTTCCTAGCGTCTGTTTTATCATGAGAAAAGAGAATGAATCAGCAATATAAACTCAAGACTTTAACCCCTAAGTGACCATCCTATTTTAGGCCTTAATTACCATTTTTTTATTTATTTTTTTCGTTTTTCCATCGTCACATTCAAAGAACTATAACTTTTTTTATTTTATTTGACATTGTTGTATGAGGACTGTTGTAGTTTTTAATGGCACCATTATTTAGTACATATAATTTATTGACTAACTTTTATGAAGTTTTTTTGGGGGGTAATAGAAAAAAAAATTGAAATTTCAACATTTTTTTGCGTGTTAAATTTACGCCTTTTACTGTGTGGTTTAAAAAAACATCATAACTTCATTCTGCGGGTTGTTACGTTTACAGCGATACCAAATTTATATATTTTTTGTAACGGCGCGGGGTGTGAACCCACAGGGCCGTACCGCGTAGCGGGGTAGCAGCTGGCCAACAAGGTACAAAACAATGTCTATAGTTCTGAACGGGTACCTGAGGCAATGTAGACAGTGGCAGGGACACGACTTGACTTTCACAACAGGTGACGCCGCGGATGCAGCGGGAAGACACGACTTGACTTTCGCAGCAGGTGACGCCGCGGATGCAGCGCGAAGACACGACTTGACTTTCACAGCAGGTGACGCCGCGGATGCAGCGGGAAGACACGACTTGACTTTCACCATAGCACGGGATACAGGCCGCAGGAACGGGTAACACTGGGAACTGGAAAACACTGGGAGACCTTTAGCAAGACAAACTAGGGTATGCAAAACCACTCAGGCAAGGAACCAGTGGGCAGGGCCCCTCATTATAGTCCAGCAGCCATTTGGGCTGATAATTGATGTTTGACAGCTGGACGCGAACTGGCCCTTTAAGACCGTGCACGCGGAAGAGAGTGCCGGCGTCTCCCTGGAGGGAGCACACGCCGAGAAGAGAGGCGTCCATGGCTGGGATCGTCAAGGGGTAAGTCAGAACGACGACCCCCGGCCATGGACGTAACAGTATCCCCCCTCTTACGCCCCCTCTTCTTGGGACCAGAGCGGGAAAGAAACTTCTTCACGAGGACAGGGGCATCGATGGTCTCCTCTGGCTCCCACGACCTCTCCTCTGGACCAAATCCCCTCCAATCCACCAGGTACAACGTCCTGCCTCCTACTTTCTTGGTGGCCAGGATCTCCCTCACTTCGAAAGTTCCGGATGAACCGCCAGGAGCCACTGCGGAACTACGTGTCCTGGAGTAGCAGTTCAGAACCACAGGTTTTAGCAAGGAGACGTGGAAGGAGTTAGGGATCTTGAGGGTAGGAGGCAGTCGAAGCTTGTACGACACAGGATTGATCTGCAGCAGAATCTCGAAGGGTCCAAAGAACCTGGGAGCAAACTTGCAAGATGGCACCCTCAGCCGGATATTCCTCGAAGACAGCCAAACCTTTATACCTGGAAGAAACTGAGGAGGTTCTCATCTTCTAGTGTCTGCCTTTCTCTTCATGCGGTCCACCGCCAGCAGAATAGAAGATCGTGTCTGCTGCCATATCTGCAGAAAGTTCCTGAACGTAGAGTCGGCTGCAGGCACCTGAGACATAGTAGAGCCGGGCAGGGGTATTCGAGGATGTTGACCGTATACTATGAAGAATGGACTGGAGGTGGTGGACTCACTGGTATGGTTATTATAAGAGAACTCCGACCACGGGAGCAGCTGCACCCAGTCGTCATGTCTTCTGGAGACAAAGTGGCGCAGGTAGTTCTCCATAATTTGGTTAATCCTCTCAACTTGTCCATTGGACTGAGGGTAGTAAGCTGAGGAGAAGTCCAACTTTACACCGAGTAGGCCGCAGAGTGCTCTCCAGAACTTAGAGGTGAACTGGACCCCTCGATCCGAGACAATATGCAAAGGTAGTCAATGCAGACGAAAGATGTGTTGCATGAAGAGATCAGCCAGTCGAGCGGCAGAAGGCTGACCAGTCAGGGGAACGAAATGAGCCATTTTAGAAAAACGATCCACCACCACCCAGATCACACTAAGAGAGGCAGATCTGTAACAAAATCCATAGTAATATGCCACCAGGGGGCATCGGGCACAGGCAGTGGTTGGAGCAGACCGGCTGGTATGGAGTGGGCAACTTTGTTGGCTGCACACACCGTACAGGAGGAGACAAAGTCCATGACGTCTTTGGGCAGCGTGGGCCACCAGAACTGATGGGCAATTAGGTCTCGGGTCTTACGGGCACCTGCATGTCCTGCCAGCTTGGAACTGTGACCCCAGCGAAGGATTCTTCCTCTGTCTGCCAGCCGTACGAAAGTTTTTCCTGGAGGAATGTCTCTGACCTGCAGAGGGTTGACAGAGTAGATGCAGGAAGGATCGATAATATTCTGTGGGGACTCCATAGTGTCCTCTGTCTCAAATGAACTAGACAAGGCATCGGCCCTCACATTCTTGTCGGCAGGTCGGTAGTGGAGTTCGAACCGGAACCGCACAAAAAACAATGACCATCTGGCTTGACGAGGTTTCAGCCGTTGAGCCATCTGTAGATAGGTCAAGTTCTTGTGGTCCGTGAAGATCAGGATAGGATGAGCTGCGCCCTCCAGTAGGTGTCTCCACTCCTGCAGAGCCAGCTTGATGGCCAGTAACTCCCGATCTCCAATCGAGTAATTGCGCTCAGCAGAAGAAAACAGCTTGGAGTAGTAACCACATACCGCAGCCTTGCCTTTCGAACCCCTCTGGAACAATAGTGCACCGGCACCAACACAGGAGGCGTCCACCTCCAATGAAAACTGTAAGGATACATCAGGGTGCTGAAGTATAGAAGCTGACGTGAAGGCCTTTCTTAAGGTTTCAAATGCGATTTCCGCCTCTGGAGTCCATACCTTGGCATTCATACCCTTCTTAGTGAGGGTGGAGATGGGGGCTGTCAAAGAAGAGAAGTTGGGAATGAACAGTCTGTAGAAGTTGGCGAATCCCAGGAAGCATTGTATGGCCCTTAAGCCTTGGGGACGTGGCCACTCCAGGACAGCCTTGACCTTTTCAGGGTCCATCTTGAGACCTTGATCAGAGATGATGTAGCCCAGGAAGGGTAGAGACTTCTCTTGGAACACGCACTTCTCCAACTTGGCGTAAAGATGATTCTCTCTTAATCTAAGAAACACCTGGCGGACATGGCCCTGATGAGTCACAAGATCTGGGGAAAAAAATCAAGATATCATCGAGGTACACCACAACACAGACATAGAGGAGGTCACGAAAAATGTAATTCACAAATTCTTGAAATACTGCAGGAGCGTTACACAGGCCGAAGGGTATGACCAAATATTCGTAGTGTCCATCACCTGTGTTAAATGCAGTCTTCCACTCGTCTCCCTGACAGGTCAAGCTTGGATTTTTTTTTAGCCCCCCCGTATACGATCAAAGAGCTCAGAAATCAACGCAAAGGGGAACCTGTTCTTCACCGATCTGATTGAGACCCCAGGAGTCAATGCAGGGATCCATCCTTCTTTTTGACAAAAAAAAACCCGGCTCCGGCCGGGGATGAAGACTTTCGTATGAAGCCCCTCTCCAGATTCTCCTTAATGTAGGCCGACATAGACTGGGTCTCTGGCAAGGAGAGAGGGTACACTCTACCGCGAGGAGGAGACGAGTCAGGAACAAAGTCGATAGGACAGTCGTATTCTCGATGTGGTGGCAATATCTCTGCCTCCTTTTTGTCGAAGACATCAGCGAACTGAGAGTAACAAGGAGGCAACCCTGTCAATGACTGAGGCGAAGAAGGCTGGGATGGATGAACATGACCCAGAAAGCGGTCTAGACACTTGGGGCCCCAGTGAAGAACCTCTCGAGTTCCAATCCAGGACTGGGGCGTGAAGGCGGAGCCAAGGCAAACCCAGCAGCACAGGGTTGATGGCCTTGGGCAGAACATACAGGGAGATAAGCTCAGAATGAAGAGCTCCCACTTGGAGTCTCAATGGCTTGGTCACAGACAATACTGGGTCAGGCAAAGGCAGTCCATCTAGCAAGGCAACGATTAACGGTCTCTCCAGCAAAACAGTAGGCAATTGATGAAGATCCACAAGGTCTTGACAGATGAAATTGGCTGCTGAGCCAGAGTCCAGGTAGGCAGAGACTGGATGAGGTCTCTCGCCAACCATGATGGTCACAGGAATGAACAGCTTGAACAAGAATTCTCTATCAAGTGCAGTAGTGCCCAGGGTTGTCTCTCCAACCAATCAAAGGAGTTGGGATTTCTTAAGCCTCTGAGGACACAGACGCACAACATGGCCAGCAAGGCCGCAGTACAGACAGAGTCCAGAGGTGCACCTGCGCTGTTTCTCTTGATCGGAAAGTTTAAGCCGATCCAGCTCCGACAGAACCTCGGCCGCAGTAGAAGATCAAGGCAAGAGGGGTTGCTGGAAGTCGGACACCAGTCTAGAAAGTCGTTTTTCCTGATGAATCTCTCGGGATCTCTCTCTGAGCCTTATGTCCACAAGGGTAGCTAGTAGAATCAGGTCATCCAGGGCGGCTGGGAGGTCTCGAGCAGCCAGTTCGTCTTTGATCCCAGGCGATAGGCCATGCCAGAAGGATGCTACCAGGGCCTCATTGTTCCAGGACAATTCTCTTGCCGGAGTCCGGAACTGGTTGGTGTATTCCCCCACGGAGATGTCCTCCTGACGCAAGTTAAGGATAGCAGTGGCTGCCGACGAGACTCGTCCAGGCTCCTCAAATACGGAACGGAATAACAGCACAAACCCCTGGAAGTCTCTGGTCTCGGGACCCTGTCGTTCCCAGATTGGATTCGCCCACGCCAGGGCCTTGCTGGCACGTAGGGATATAATAAAGGCGATCCTGGCTCCGTCTGAAGGAAATGTTCGGGCGTGCAGAGTGAAGTGGATTTGGCATTGGTTCAGGAACCCCCTGCACGAACTTGCGTCTCCATGAAACCGAGGTGGCAATGGCAGCGTGAACCGAGAGTCCGAACTCGGGCTGCCAGGAGGTGTAGCAGGAGCGTCGATCAGAGGAGCTTGACTTGGAGTGGTGACGGAAGTAACTAGCGCACCAAGATGCTGTGCCATGGAGTTTACTGCCACAATGAGTTGATCCTGTCGTGCTTGCAGATCCCGCAGGTCCGCCTGCATGGCTTGGGAGGAAGACAGGCTCTTGACTTGGCCAGCGGGGTCCAGGGCCTGAGCGTACTGTCATGGCGCGGGGTGTGGACCCACTGTGCCGTACCATGTAGCGGGGTAGCAGCTGGCTAACAAGGTACAAAACAATGTCTATAGTTCTGAACGGGTACCTGAGGCAATGTAGACAGTGGCAGGGACACGACTTGACTTTCACAGCAGGTGACGCTGCGGATGCAGTGGGAAGACACGACTTGACTTTCGCATCAAGTAACGATAGCACGGGATACAGGGTACAGGCAGCAGGAACGGGTAACACTGGGAACTGGAAAACACTGGGAGACCTTTAGCAAGACAAACTAGGGTATACAACAACGCTCAGGCAAGGAACCAGTGGGCAGGGCCCCTTATTACAGTCCAGCAGCCATTTGGGCTGATAATTGATGTTTGACAGCTGGATGCGTACTGGCCCTTTAAGACCGTGCACGCGCAGGCGCGCGCGCCCTGCGTTACACAGCCCGAGGACCCGGAAGAGAGTGCCGGCGTCTCCCTGGAGGGAGCACACGCCGAGAAGAGAGGCGTCCATGGCCAGGATCGTCAAGGGGTAAGTCAGAACGATGACCCCCGGCCATGGACGTAACATTTTTTTATGTTTTACTACTTTTGCTCAATAAAAAATGGTGTCACCATATTCTAAGAGCCATAACTAAATTTATTTTTCTGCAGATGTAGCTGTATGCGGGCTTATTTTTAGTGTGATGACTTGTAGTTTTTATTGGTCTTTAAACAGAAAACAGCAATTCTATTTTATGTTGTTCACCATATGGTTAAATAACATAATAGTTTTATAGTTCGTGTCATTACAGACGCAGTGATACTAATTATGTGCAGCTTTTCAAGTACTTTTTTAATATTTCAGAATAAAGCATTTTGTAGGGAGAAAAAGTGGGTTTTTCATATTTTTTTTACTTGGGATTTTTCATTTATTTAGTAGTAACTTTATTAAACAATTCTTTCCTTTTTTTTTTGTTCCACTAGGGGAATTTACTATGCCATTATTATATTGCTTTTATAATACACTGCAATACTTACTGTATTGTTTCTCCCCACCTTTGACTCACCACGTCTTGTTCCAGTGACAGACCAGCGATGGCGGGCATGTCTCTCCTAACTCCAGCCACCTGCCTCGTTACATTTTTATAACAACATTCAACCAGAATTACCCTTCCTCACTCCAGCAATGCCCTCCTGCTCACGGATGTGGATTTGTGCCGCCAATAACGTCAGACATGGCGGCCTATTTAAAGTGGAATTCAGCCCTACATCTCTTGTGTGCCAATCAAGGTACACCCTTTGTGTTACTGTATGTTTCCTGATCCTGACCTTGACTGGATTCTGGTCCAGAACTTCAGGTTTGTTGCCTGCTACCTATATTTCAACTCCTACATTTGACCCCCTGGCCCGTCCTCTGAGTATGTACAGTGGAGGAAATAAGTATTTGATCCCTTGCTGATTTTGTAAGTTTGCCCACTGTCAAAGTCATGAACAGTCTAGAATTTTTAGGCTAGGTTAATTTTACCAGTGAGAGATAGATTATATTAAAAAAAAAGAGAAAATCACATAGTCAAAATTATATATATTTATTTGCATTGTGCACAGAGAAATAAGTATTTGATCCCCTACCAACCATTAAGAGTTCAGCCTCCTCCAGACCAGTTACACACTCCAAATCAACTTGGTGCCTGCATTAAAGACAGCTGTCTTAAATGGTCACCTGTATAAAAGACTCCTGTCCACAGACTCAATTAATCAGTCTGACTCTAACCTCTACAACATGGGCAAGACCAAAGAGCTTTCTAAGGATGTCAGGGACAAGATCATAGACCTGCACAAGGCTGGAATGGGCTACAAAACCATAAGTAAGATGCTGGGTGAGAAGGAGACAACTCTTGGTGCAATAGTAAGAAAATGGAAGACATACAAAATGACTGTCAATCGACATCGATCTGGGGCTCCATGCAAAATCTCACCTCGTGGGGTATCCTTGATCCTGAGGAAGGTGAGAGCTCAGCCGAAACCGACACGGGGGGAACTTGTTAATGATCTCAAGGCAGCTGGGACCACAGTCACCAAGAAAACCATTGGTAACACATTACGCCGTAATGGATTAAAATCCTGCAGTGCCCGCAAGGTCCCCCTGCTCAAGAAGGCACATGTACAGGGCCGTCTGAAGTTTGCAAATGAACATCTGGATGATTCTGAGAGTGATTGGGAGAAGGTGCTGTGGTCAGATGAGACTAAAATTGAGCTCTTTGGCATTAACTCAACTCGCCGTTTTTGGAGGAAGAGAAATGCTGCCTATGACCCAAAGAACACCGTCCCCAGTGTCAAGCATGGAGGTGGAAACAGTGTGTTTTGGGGGTGTTTCTCTGCTAAGGGCACAGGACTACTTCACCGCATCAATGGGAGAATGGATGGAGCCATGTACCGTCAAATCCTGAGTGACAACCTCCTTCCCTCCACCAGGACATTAAAAATGGCTCGTGGCTGGGTCTTCCAGCACGACAATGACCCGAAACATACAGCCAAGGCAACAAAGGAGTGGCTCAAAAAGAAGCACATTAAGGTCATGGAGTGGCCTAGCCAGTCTCCAGACCTTAATCCCATCGAAAACTTATGGAGGGAGCTGAAGATCCGAGTTGCCAAGCGACAGCCTCGAAATCTTAATGATTTACAGATGATCTGCAAAGAGGAGTGGGCCAAAATTCCATCTTATATGTGTGCAAACCTCATCATCAACTACTAAAAATGTCTGACTGCTGTGCTTGCCAACAAGGGTTTTGCCACCAAGTATTAAGTCTCGTTTGCCAAAGGGATCAAATACTTATTTCTCTGTGCACAATGCAAATAAATATATATAATTTTGACAATGTGATTTTCTTTTTTTTCTTTTTATATAATCTATCTCTCACTGGTAAAATTAACCTAGACTAAAAATCCTAGACTGTTCATGTCTTTGACAGTGGGCAAACTTACAAAATCAGCAAGGGATCAAATACTTATTTCCTTCACTGTAATTGTTCTGTCTATTGGCTTGTCATATCCTGACCTTTCTCCTGGTGACTTCCTTTGGCTCCATTCCTGGATTCGCTTCAGCTATTCCTTCAGTGTACCTGCAACCAATCGGTGACTACTCTGGGAACCGCGACCTGGTAATCCAACCGGGAAAGTTCACACCACTTAGTGGGAGTTAAAGGGGTTTTCCCATCAGAGACATTTATGACATATCCACAGGATATCAAGAAAAAAAGGATTTTTGAAGCAGCACTAGTCCCGCTTCAAAAATCCTTTTTTTCTTGATATCAAACCACAGAAGCGTGCATTTTGGAGGATGAATCCGAATCCACCCAGTGCTATGGGCTTGATTCCCCGAGATACTACTGCACCAACTTTACAAGGTATGTCAAAGACATTCGCATACAGCAATGAAGATGCGTTAAGGATTGTACAGAGTGCAACTTATGATTCAGCATTTTTAAGTACCCCATCAATGGATGCCTTAAAGAGGCAATATGAAAGTGAAGCTAAAAGAAAGATTTCACTGGAGCTACATCTATCCACATTATTGGAGTACTACAAGGCACAGAGAATCCCCAGAGGCTTAAGATCACATCTACGCCCGAATCTGTTTCCTAATAATGAATACTTCTGCACGAAGTTTGAACACATATCCAATAAATATGCCTTCGATTCGATACTTCTCAATGTGGAATATCTACAATCAGAAATTGTATTGATTGAAAATAAATTGAAGGAAGTTGAAGCGACAATTGTTCAATCCTCCAATGAGCAAACCTTCGGTTCTCTAAAGGAGAAAATCTCCATTAATTTGGATAGAGTGAAGACCGAGATAGAGAGAACGAAAAGAGATAAATGGCATCGTGATCTGGAGGACTATCGAAATGGAAAAATTTATAACTGGCAAAATATGAATATATACGGTCCTTCCCAGAGACGGAGAAAACCAAGGAAATTGGGGAGTGGCAATCTTCTATACACCACCGGTGATTCTGATTCAACCGATGACGCCAATCATGTACCTTTTTTAGACAAAGGTCCACTTGGAAGCATGGACGATCTAGGAGGGGTGGACGGAAACATCAACGGCAACGCAAGAGGCCGATTCCGTTCGAGATCGAGACCCCCAATGAGGAGGAACCCTCCAAGAACGAAAATATAGTGGTAAATATTTCGTCTATAGATCTTACGAATGACCAAATTCAAGTGTTACAGAAGGGTCTTTCATTTTGTCTTGATACTGATGTTGATTGGTTCCAATTAGATCTTGATCTAAAATGTTTTTTTAGACGTCTGAACCTTAAAATAATGTTTTCTAAAGAAAATGATACTGTCTGTGAGAAAATTGATTCCAATTGTATGTTTCAGTCTAGCAAATTGGGTCTTAGACCGACTAGTACATATATGCCTCCCTCTAGCCCAGTCATTGATACATTTTCAAAGATTGTGTTAGATGAGATTAAGTCATTAAAAGAGAGTACCATACATGATACAAGGATTAATTTGAATCTTACAAATAAGGAAAGGAAGGCTTTGAAGGAACTTATGAGTAATAAGGAGATTACCATAAAGCAGGCCGACAAAGGTGGGGCTACGGTCATTTTGGATAGCAATAAATATGAATCAGAGATTTATAGTCAATTGGCAGATAGTGAGATATATCGATTGCTACCTAGAAACCCTAAGTCAGAGTTACTGAAAGAGATTAAAGGGATTATTGACGTTGCAGTGGAACAAGGTATTATTGACCAACAATTAGGGAAGTTTCTGAAGGTGGAGGAACCAATTACTCCAGTATTATATACACTACCTAAGATTCATAAAAATCTTCATGCCCCCCCCAGGCAGACCAATTGTGTCGGGGAGAGGTTCAATTTTTAACAATATTGCAATTTTTCTTGATAAAGTCCTGAGAGAACATGTTTTGAAGGCCTCGTCTTATATCAAAGACACAACAGATTTTTTGCATAAATTACAACAGATTGAGGCTAGAGGTCCTGTATTACTTGTATCATTTGATATTGTATCCTTGTATACTAGCATTGAACACAACAGAGGTTTAAGGGCAGTAGAGAAATGTCTCGCCAGCACCGGATGTGACCCAGGGTGTGGACGTTTCATCCTCCAACTGCTGGAGCTGGTACTAGGGAGGAATTACTTCCTCTTTGGTGACCAGTTCTATCTACAGCTAAGGGGGACGGCGATGGGGTCCAATGTGGCCCCAACGTATGCGAACATCTTCATGTCCACCTTTGAGGAGGAGTATGTCTACACCTCCCCCCATATGGGCCACATCCGCTGCTGGTGGAGATTCATTGATGACATTTTTGTCATATGGGAGGGTGACAGGTTGTGTCTAGATCAATTTTTGTTAGAACTTAACACTCATATTTCAGCTCTTCAATTTACCATGGTTTGCTCTGACCGAGAGTTACAATTTTTGGACACATTGGTACAATGGAAAGATGGAGTATTTTCCACAGATTTATTTGTGAAACCCACAGACAGAAATAATCTCCTCTTATATAGTAGTAACAATCCAAGACACATGATTGAGTCGTTACCATGGAGTCAATTACTGAGAGTAGATAGAATTGTGTCAGATATTATACAAAAACAAATTAGGTTGACTCAGATGTGCAATAAATTTAAGAGGAGAGGTTATCCTAGGAATCTTGTACAGAAACATAAGGACAGACTAGACAATGGTTTGGAATTCAAAATCAAGAGCACACAAGCTGAACGTATACCGTTCATCTCAACCTTTGGCAAGTTGAGTGGTCGCATAGGTAATATTCTGCGAAAAAATTGGCCAATAGTGTCCAAGGGGCATAATGAGATTGACACGTTGAGAACACCACCTTTTATGTCATATCGGAGGACTAAGAATATCAGAGACACACTGGTTAAGTCAGACGTGGGAAGCAGGAAGAAGAATACACAATCACTACTTTGCCCCCCCAAAAATGGTAATTTTCCATGTCTGAATTGTTGCAATTGCAATAATATTGTGAAAGGGAATAAATTTCAGCACCCACACACGGGGAGGGTCTTTAACATCGGAAATAGATTTACGTGCAACTCAGATTTCGTTGTGTATATGATCACATGTCCCTGTTCATTAATTTACATAGGAGAGACGACTATGCCTATTAAATTGAGAATTAATAAGCATAAAAGTACAATCAGGAAGAAAATGATGGAACTTCCATTACCGAGGCATTTTATTGAGAAAAATCATCAGTTAAATCAATTGAGATTTAGGGTAATAGATTGTGTCCCGATACTCAGGAGGGGAGGGGATAGACAGAAGCTATTGAAAAAGAAAGAATTACGTTGGATCTTTGAGTTATATTCCCTACACCCCAAAGGCTTGAATCTAGAATATAAGATAATACCTGGACTCTGAGATCCCATTGCTGTTTTTAACATTTTTTATTAACAATGTACACATGATGGGTGATTTCTTGGATACATTATATTGCATCTATGTGTCATCTTCTTGTTTTCATGATGTTTTTCTAACATATTCTGAATATTTCTTACAGTTTTGAGAATATTCGTGATGGAGGCTTATTCACCACACACCAGCGGATATATGATCAGAATGAAGATTATAGTGGCTCCTCTCATGTTTGCATCCATCGGGAGTTTTTATGCAATGTTTTTGAGGTTAGAGGGATCCTGATAGGGTCGGCACAGATGATGCTTGATCATCATTATATAATCTTGTGTTTTTTTTGCGGTATAATTGTCCGATACTATTTGTCGGACAGATGTTACGAGCATTCCCCAAGAAGTTTTGATCACTTCGGTGGTCTAATTTATGTAGGCGATTTAACACTAAAAATTATTTGATGATATTATCACTTAATGATCTATATTATGAAGCAGTATTAACCGGACCCTTTCTCCCTTTGTCTGATTCTTCGGTGACCTATTCACATGTGACTTATCATCATAGAGTGAAGGCGTCCATAACAACCGAATTGAGTTTGCCTCAAAATTGCATAGATATAAAGCTGCAGTACGATGGATTCTTGTCATGATTGAGGATGTTTTTATATCTACACATATTTGATTGCTATTTTTGATCAAACGCTGGTTCTGATTTTTGTATTTTTGTGCAGCAGAGACGACTGATTGCTGAGCATGCGCAGTAGCGCTCTGTGATCGTAGCTGGAACCTGGAGTGTGGTGAACTTCTCTCCTTCACTTTTCCATTGCAACAACAATGATTGACATATTGGTGATGATGATGTATTAAAGATGTATTATATGTTGCAGTTTTACACTTTTTTGAAGATTATATAACTATTTGATGAATGTCATTAAGACTAATGTATGCTTCACCTGGGAGACCAGATTCACGATTTTCACTGGTTGGAATGGACCATGTGATCATTTGTATTCACCCATTTATAACGATGTTTTTAGACATGATGTTAGGCTTGACAAAGACCCCTCACTCACTATGGGTCGAAACGTTGCCTGTCGTTTGTGGATGTCTCGACAATAAAACCACTTTGATGATTTGAAGACGTGTGCTGTTGTCCTACTACTTTTTTGAATATCCACAGGATATGTCATAAATGTCAGATAGATGCGGGTGCCACCTCTGGGACCCACACCTATCTCTAGATAGGTCCCCTCTAGATAGGTCCACCTCTAGGGTCCCCTAAACCCAGTTCTAGCTTTTTGAGCTCACGCTGACTCCCAGCCACTTACTGATTACATGGTGAGGCGTTACAGAAACAGCGAATCTCGCTCAGCTACGCTGTTTCCATAACTCCCATAGAACTGAATAGTAGTTACGGAAACGTTGCTTCCGTAACTGCAATTCACTACTATAAGAGTTACGGAAACAGCGTAGCTTTTTTTGTAACTCCTGACCATGTCCCAACCATGTAATTAGGAAGTGGCCGGGAGCCAGCGTGAGCACAAAAAGCTAGAACAGGGCTTAGGGGCCTCGTTCTAGAGATAGGTGCGGGTCCCAGAGGTGGGACCCACATCTATCTGCCATTTATGACATATCCTGTTCATATGTCATAAATGTCCCTCATGGGAAAACCCTTTTAAGGCTAGATTCACACAAGCATTACACGTCCGAGGTGCATCCGTTTAGTACCTTGCGGGGACTAGAGTCTATGGAGGAATGCGTGAAGCGCAAAAAAAAAGGACATGTCCTATTTTATCACAGACCCTTCACACGCTCCGTTGAAACAACGACCGTGTGAACGGCTCCATTGAATTACATAGGTCCGTGTGACGGCCGTTGTTTCAATGGCCGTCACACAGACGTATTCAACGCTCCTGTGAATAAGGCCTAGGGGTGAAGAACTGGGAGATAGCTTAAATGCTGCACCTGAAATTAGCCAACACCTAACTGATTGACTTGCTTCTCCTAACAAGTTCAAGGGTGCCTCCCTTTTAAAGCTTTTAACACGTCAAGCGTGCTCCCTGAAAGGCACCGTGGAAAATAGTTTTCCCTAAAGTACGAATATTAATTTGTTATAGAACAAACATTGTGTTTGAAAATATTTTGGACTATGACTGTGTTTTGTAGCCTCCAAAATGTCAACCCAAAATAAGAAAAACTTAAGTATTAACCCCTTACGGCAACAGGACGCACCGGTATGTCCTGTATTGAAGTGCTTTAAGGCACCGGGGCGTACCGGTGCGTCCTGGCTAAAAACTGTCACCCTGTCAAAGGACAAGGTGACAGAACTGTGCCGTCAACTGTTTACGACAGTTGATCGGCACAGTAAGACGGCAGGGGACCTATCACAGCGGTCTCCTGCCGGGGATCGCTGTGATTGGTCAGTCAAAGCAGACTGACCAATCACAGCTCCATGACGTGGTGTATGTGATGGCGCTGGCTCAGAAGCTGAGCCAGCGCTATCACCACCTGGTATCGGCTGTCCGACACCCCTCTGCAACGGCCAGGACCGGAGCTAGGCTCCGATCCGGCCGATTAACTCCTTCGATGCATCGATCAACGTGATCGATGCATCGAAGTGTCTTGTAGCCTGTCGGCAACCACGATGGTTCCCACGGGCGCGGGTGTCAGCTGTTTGTCACAGTAAATGCATACACAAAATACTAAAGAATATTGTGCACTAAAATGGCACATACCTGTGGAAATTTGCAATTTTCACTTTGCACCATCCACTGAGCGTTCATTTCTAATAGAAAAAAAACCCTGTGTGGTCAAAATGCTCACTACACCCCTTAATAAAATGCCTTCAGGGGTGCAGTTTCCAAAATGGGGGTCACTACTTGGGGGTTTGTTTTACTATTTGACGGCAGAGCCCTGCCATTGTGGGCTAATGCTGCGAAAATCACCAAAATAGGTCTCACATGCGCCTTTCACTCCTAAGCCCTGTCATATGTCCAGGCAAATATTAAATGCCTTGAGGGGTGTAGTTTACAAAATGTGGTCACTTCTCATGGTTTTACACTCTACTCTCTACTCTGGTACCTAAGGGAGCTCTGCAAATGCGACATGGTGCCCATACACCAGTCCAGCAAAATCTGTGCTCTAAAAACCACATGGCACTCCTTCCATTTTGAGCTCTGCCATGTGCCCAAACAGAAGTTTAGGGCCACACATGGGGTATTACCGTACTCGGGAGAAATTGGGTAACAAATTATGTGTTGTTTTTTCTCCTATTACCTCTTGTGGAAAAAAAATTTGGGTGCAAAACTACATATTTGTGGCAAAAATTTTTTTTTTTTCATTTCCACTGCCTTATTCTAATACAATCTATGAAACACCTGTGGGATCAAAATGCTCAGTACACCCCTAGATGATTACCCTGAGGGGTAAAGTTTCCAAAATGGAGTCACTTCTCAGGGGTTTCTACTGTACGGGTACCTCAGGGGCTTTGCAAATGCGATATGGCGCCCAAAAAACAATCAACCAAAATCTACATGCCAAGTAGCACTCCTGCCATTCTGAGCCCTGCGGTGTATCCAAGCAGCAGTTTATGACCACATATGGGGTATTGCCGTACTCGGGAGAAATTGCTTTACAATTGTTGGGGCGCTTTCTCTCCTTTATTCCTTGTGAAAATGAAAAAAATTCAACATTTTAGTGGAAAGAATGTAGATTTTTATTTTCACTGCATAATCCCAATAATTCAGCAAAAAAACTGTGGGGTCAAAATGCTCACTATACCGCTAGATAAATTCCATGAGGGGTATAGTTTCCCAAATTGGGTCACTTTTTCCGGGTTTGCACTATTTTGGCCCCTCAGTGGCTTTGCAAATGTGACATGGGGCTGCAAACCATTCCAGCAAAACTTGAGATCCAAAAGTCAAATGGCGCTCCGTCCTTTCTAACTTCCGCCATGTGTCCAAACAGCAGTTGATTACCACATATGGGGTATTTCTGTGCTCAGAAGAGTTTGCTTTACAAATATTGGGGTGTTTTTTCTCCTTTATCTATTGTAAAAATGAAAAAATCTGAGCTAAAACTATATTTTCTTAGAAAAAATTTAGATTTTCAATTTCACGGCATAATTCCCATAAATTCAGCAAAAACCGTGTACGGTCAAAATGCTAACTATACCCCTAGAAAAATTCCTTGAGGGGTGTAGTTTCCAAAATGGGGTCACTTTTGGGGAGTTTCCACTGTTATGGTCCCTCCAGGGCTTTGCAAACACGACATGGCACCGAAAACCATTCCAGCAAAATCTGCGCTTCAAAATCCAAATGGCCCTCGTTCCCTTCTGAGCGCTGCCGTGGGTCCAAACAGCAGTTTATTACCACATATGGGGTATTGCCGTAATCGGGAGACATTGCTTTACAAATGTTGGGGTGCTTTTTCTCCTTTATTACTTGTAAAAACTAAAACATCGTATGTTTTTTCAGAAAAAAAGTAGATTTTCATTTTCACAGACCAGTTCCAATAAATTTAGCAAAAAACCTGTGGGCTAAAAATGCTAACTATACCTCTTGAAAAATTCCTTGAGGGGTGTAGTTTCCAAAATGGGGTCACTTTTGGGGGCTTTCCACAGTTTTGGCAACACAAGACCTCTTCAAACCTGACATGGTGCCTAAAATATATTCTAATAAAATAGAGTCCCCAAAATCCACCAGGTGCTCCTTTGCTTCTGAGGCCGGTGTTTTAGTCCATTACCACCCTAGGGCCACATGTGGGATATTTCTAAAAACGGCAGAATATGGGCAATAAGTATTGAGTTGCGTTTCTCTCGTAAAACCTTCTGTGGTACAGAAAAAACTGTATTACAAATGAATTTCGTAAAAAAAAAAAATTGAAATTTGTACATTTCATCTCTACTTTGCTTTATTTCCTGTGAAATGCCTAAAATAATTTCTGAATGCTGTTTTGAATACTTTTAGGTGTGCAGTTTTTTAAAATGGGGTGATTTATGGGGACTTTCTAATATATAAGGCCCTCAAAGCCACTTCAGAACTGAACTGGTCCCTGAAAAAATAGCCTTTTGAAATTTTCTTTAAAATGCGAGAAATTGCAGCTAAAGTTCTAAGCCTTGTAACGTCCTAGAAAAATAAAAGGACGTTCAAAAAACAATGCAAACACAAAGTGGATATATAGGAAATGTTAACTAGTAAATATTTTGTGTGGCATTACGATCTGTTTTACAAGCAGATACATTACAATTTATAAAAATGCAGATTTTTGCAAATTTTTTCTAAATTTTGGTGTTTTTTACAAATAAATATTGAATTTAACGACCACATTTTTTCAGTATCATAAAGTAAAACATGTCATGAGAAAACAATCTCAGAATCGCTTGGATAGGCTAAAGCATTCTGGAGTTATTACCGACATAATGTAACACATGTCAGATTTGCAAAAATCGTCTGTGTCCACAAGGCCAAAACAGGCTTAGACACTAAGGGGTTAAGATAAGTAGGCACATAAAATAAAGCAAGTATTTACTAATACAAGTTTAAAAAAAAAGCTGATGGAATGTCACAATACTGTATGCATTATACGCATTTATATCTCTGTATGTTCTTGCTGTCAAATGTGATGGAAATCCTGACGGTGCCCCTAGAGTAATGTAAAAGCACAGGGGTAAACATAGTCTAACTTTAGCAAATGATAAACAGGAAGTATGTGTGTGAGGGCAGCTAGTGGAGGTAAAATATGTTTTGGGGTTACTTTAGTTGTTCCGTGATGTAGAGAACATTGTTAAAGTATTACAGCACTGTGAATAATGCAGGGAACCTCAATTTGTTTTGCACTGACTTTCTCAATTGGTGGTACAGTAGTAGTCACATATAGCAGCAGTACAAGACTGTACCTCTGATTGGCTATAGTTGCCACCAATAATATGCGCTCAATGGCTGTCAACTGGGGTGTATGTGGGATATCTCAAGGGAGGGGGGGTTAAAAAAAAATGTATGAGGCTTTGGCAAGAATTAGAGTATTGTGCACACTGCACTTCCCCCATTCTCATAGCTTCTATTATAGTAGGCTCAGCAGAGAATGTGGCTGCCGGTTATTGGAGAAAAAGTCCCTCCTTTCGTCTTAAGTAGGGGAGACTGGGATCCTTTCTCCCCAAACACCGACTTTCACATCCTTTGCTCAGTTATTCTGTTACTGAATGAAAAGCACTATACACAGACCAATACTACCATTATACAGTGACTATATAATGGTGGTTACTAGTTCTACACAGGTGGTCAGCAGACTTTCAAGTCATTACAGTACGATTAAAGCCTAGACTTCCATGGTGCTTTTTCCCAGCCACAATTAGTCTCTACAGAGTTTTCTACTGTAACGCCCATGGCCGCGGACCGTCAGGATTACCCACCCCTCGACGGCCGCAGCCATGGATCTGTAAGCGATGGCCCGCATCTCCTACCCAGGAGACGCCAGCGCTCACTTCCTCTTCGTTTTGCTGTTTCCCGTAGGGTGTGCGTGCAGGCTCGTGCCCGGCCTTAAAGCGCCAGCATGCGCACATGTAGAAAATTTGTAATTAGCCCATACTCACCCTGGACTATAAGAAGGGCCCTGCCCCTTTCTTCAGTGGATGAGCGTTGTTGTATTTACCCGTGTTAGTCTTGCAAATGGTCCCTTTGTGTTTTCCAGTTCCTAGTGTTACACCGTGCCTGGTATCTGCTGCCAAGGTACTATCTGAGCCTAACCATCGGTACTGTCTGAACTACCAGAGGTACACTTACTCAGAGGACTATAGATTTTACCTGGTACACTGTGTGGCCAACTGCTATCCCGCTACGGCGGTACGGGCCAGTGGGTCCACATACCCACAGATCGTGACAATACGCTCAGGCCATGGACCCTGTTGGTTAATCCAAGACCATGACGACAACACAAGTGATGTGGGCGGATATGCTAGACCTCCGGTCTCGACAAGACCAACTCCTCCAGGCGTTGAACATTATTGCACATCAGCTGAATACGCAAGCTGTACCTGTTCCTATTGCCTCTGCTGTTCTTCCTACTACACCTCCTGGTGGTACTGACCCCCTGACTACACCTCCTGGCAGTGCTGACCCCCGATTTTCTCTGCCACTACCTCATCACTATGATGGAGACGCTAGGACCTGCAGGGGATTTCTGAACCAGTGCCAGATCCACTTAAGCCTGTATGCCAGAGCATTTTCTACTGACGGCGCAAGAGTCGCTTTCATCGTCTCTCTCCTTACTGGCAAAGCCCTAGCATGGGCAAATCCAATCTGGGAGCATCAGGGACCAGAGACCCGTGACTTCCAGGGGCCCCTATAGACATTTCACACTGTATTTGAGGAGCCTGGACGGGTCTCATCAGCAGCTGCCTCCCTGCTGAACCTTGGCCAGGGAGACACTTCCATGGGCGAGTACGCAATTCACTTCCGCACCCTGGCGGGAGAGCTGTTATGGAACAACGAGGCCTTGGTGGCTACATTCTGGCAGGGACTGTCATCTGAGATCAAGGACGAACATGCGGCTCGTGATCTGCCATCTACCCTGCATGACCTCAGTTTGCTTGCCACCCGGGTTGACATGAGGCTTCGGGAACGATCTCAAGAGGTTCATCGGGAGAGAGGACTCCATAGGGTGGCCTCCACTTTCCAGCAATCCCTGTTGCCCTCACCAATTGGCCCACCTGAGGAGCCTATTCAGGTGGACTGGCTTAAGCCATCCGTCCAGGAGAAACAACGCAGACGCAGGTCAGGACTTTGTCTGTATTGCAGCCTCGGTGGCCATGGTGTGCGTCTGTGCTCTCAAAAGCCAAAGAAACTCCAATGCCTAGGATTGGTTGGGGAGACAACCCTAGGCGATACAGCGCTGGATAAAAAAAACTCACCTCAAAACTGTCCATTCCCGTGACCATAGTGTCCAATGGGAAGACCCACCTGGTCTCTGCCTATCTGGACTCTGGATTCGCAGTCAATTTTATCCAGAGGTAACTAGTAGATCTCCTCCAGTTGCCCACAGTTCCACTAAAGACGTCTTTGGCTGTTGCCTCAGTGAACGGTCTGCCTCTGCTTGATCCAGTCGTATCTAAGACCAAACCGCTGAGGTTCCAAGTTGGAGCTCTTCACTCAGAGCTAATCTCTTTCCTCGTCCTACCCAGGGCCGTCAATGCTGTGCTGCTGGGTCTGCCTTGGCTTCGACTACATGCCCCAGTCCTGGACTGGAATTTCGGAGAGGTTCTCCAGTGGAGCCCCAAGTGTCTCAACTACTCAACCACTGTCTCCACAGACAAAATAGAGACGAGGCAGCACTTCCAAAATACATAGGGATTTATTCACCCACCAGTGCAACATTTCAGTCCAGTCGGACCTTTCTCAAGCATGAGTCCGACTGGACTGAAACGTCGCACTGGTGGGTGAATAAATTCTTATGTATTTTGGAAGTACTGCCTCCTCTCTATTTTGTCTGTGGATACCTGCTGTGGGACTTTGGATTGGGTCCCTCTGAGGCTTGCACCCAGCATTTTTACATCTTTCTCTGGTGCTGTGACAGCCACATTTTTGTCAACCACTGTCTAGGACAGATCCATCCGGCCCAACCTCCTTTGCCTCGGTCGTTGGCAGGATTACCCCCTCACTACTCACAGTTTGCAGATGTCTTCAGCAAGGAGGCTGAGACGCTGCCTCCACATCGGGCGTATGACTGCCCCATTGAACTGGTTCCTGATGTGTCCCCTCCTCTTGGACGGGTATACCCTCTCTCCTTGCCAGAAACCCAGTCTATGTCCGCTTATATCCAGGAGAATTTGGAGAGGGGTTTTATACAAAAGTCCTCCTCCCGGGCCCGTGTTCTTCTTTGTCAAAAATAAATATGGATTGCATCGACTACCGGGGTCTCAATCAGATCATGGTCAAGAACAGATATCCGTTGTCACTAATCTCTGAACTGTTTGACCGCGAACGAGGAGCCAAGATTTTTTCAAAGCTAGACCAACGGGGGGCTTACAACTTCACCCGGTTCCGCCAGGGTGACGAATGGAAGACGGCATTCAACACCCGAGATGGGCACTATGAATACCTGGTTATGGCCTTCGGCCTGTGTAACGCTGCCACGGTCTTCCAAGAGTTCGTCAATGATATCTTCCGATATCTCCTCTATGTCTGTGTCGTGGTCTACCTCGATGACATCTTGATCATTTCTCCTGACCCGACGACTCATCAGAGACACGTCCGTCAAGTTCTTATGAGATTAAGGGAGAATCGCTTATATGCCACGCTGGAGAAGTGCGTGTTTGTGAAAAATTCTCTACCCTTCCTGGGCTACATCATCTCGGATCAAGGTCTCAAGATGGATCCTGAGAAGGTAAAGTCTGTCCTGGAATGGCCATGCCCTCAAGGTTTAAGGTCCATACAGCACTTTCTGGAATACGCCAACTTCTACCGGCAGTTCATCCCAAACTTCTCTTCACTGACAGCACCCATCTCTACCCTCACCAAAAAGGGCATGAACACCAAGGTGTGGACTCCAGAGGCAGAATCTGCATTTAATAGCCTGAAGAGTGCCTTCACATCAACCGCCTCAACCCTCCAACATCCTGATGTGTCGCAACAGTTTTCGTTGGAGGTGAACGCCTCCTCGGTTGGTGCAGGAGCACTTCTGTTCCAGAGTGGTCTCAAAAGCAAGGCAGTGGTATGTGGATATTATTCTAAACTTTCTCTTCCGCAGAGCGCAACTACTCAATTGGGGATCGGGAGTTACTGGCCATAAAGTTGGCTATAGAGAAGTGGAGACATCTACTGGAGGGCGCAGCTCACCCTATTCTGATATTTACTGACCATAAGAACTTATCTCCAGTCGGCCCAACGGCTGAATCCCCGTCAAGCCAAGTGGTCTCTGTTCTTTGCCTGGTTCCAGTTTGAGCTCCACTACCGTCCTGCCGACAAAAATGTGAGGGCCGATGCCTTGTCCAGGTCGTTCGAGACTGAGGATGCCATGGAATCTCTGCAAAACAATATTTTTGGTGGCCCACGTTGCCAAAAGACACCATGGACTTTGTCTCGTCCTGCACGGTCTGCGCGGCTAACAAGGTTGCTCGCTCCAAGCCTGCATGCCTGCTCCATCTGCTGCCGGTGCCCAATGCTCCCTGACAGCATATCTCAATGGACTTTGTCACGGATCTGCCTCCCTGTATGGGATCTGCCTCCGAGTACGGTCTAGGTGGTGGTGGACCGATTCTCAAAAATGGCTCATCTTGTTCCGCTGACCGGCCTACCTTCTGCTTCTCGACTGCCAACCTCTTCATCCAACACATCTTCCGCCTGCACGGCTTATCGTGTCTGATCGGGGGGTTCAGTTTACCTCAAAGTTCTGGAGAGCCCTCTGTAAACTTCTTTATGTAAAGTTGGATTTTTCCTCAGCCTACCATCCCCAGTCCAATGGTCAAGTCGAGAGGATTAATCAAATCATGGAGAACTATCTACGACACTTCATCTCCAGGCAGTATGATGACTGGGTGCAGTTTCTTCCATGGGCCGAGTTCTCCTATAACAACCACACAAACGAGTCCACTGCTGCCACACTGTTCTTCATTGTTTACGTCCAACACCCACAAATGCCTCTCCCGGTGTTAGCTACGTCCCAGGTGCCCGCAGCTGACTCTGCATTCAGGGACTTCCTGCTGATCTGGCACTAAACCCGATCCTCTATTCTGCTGCCTGTCGACTGCATGAATCAAAAGGCAGACATAAGGAGAAGAGATCCTCCTCAGTTTCTTCCGGTTACCAAGGTCTGGCTGTCCTCTAGGAATATCCGGCTGAGGGTGCCATCATACAAATTTGCTCCCAGGTTCCTCAGACCCTTCGAGATCCTACAGCAGATCAACCCTGTCTCCTACAAGCTTTGGCTGCCTCCCACCCTCAAGATCCCCAACTCCTTTGATGTCTCTCTCCTGAAGCCTGTGGTCCTGAACCGCTACACCAAGACTCCTAGTCTGCATTTGCCCCCAGCAGTTCATTAGATTCATTCGAGGTTAAGCAGATCTTGGACACCAAAAAAGTAGGAGGAAGAACTTTTTATTTGGTGGATTGGAAGGGGTTTAGTCCAGAAGAGAGGTCCTGGGAGCCAGAGGAGAACCTCAATGCTCCTTCCCTCGTGAAGAAGTTTCTCTCTTGCTCTGGCCTCAAGAAGAAGGGGCGTAAGAGGGGATACTGTAACGCTCATGGCCGCGGATCGTCGGGATTACACCCTCCACTGACGGCCGCAGCAATAGATCTGTGAGACGCCAGCGCTCTCTGCCGCTTCGTTCTGCTTTTTCCCGTAGGGTGCGCGCGCGCACACGCATGCCCGGCCTTAAAGGGCCAGCATGCGCACATGTAGAACATCAGTAATTAGACCATACTCACCCTGGACTATAAGAAGGGCCCTGTCCCTTCCTTCAGTGCCAGAGCGTTGTCGTTAGTCTTCTAAATGGTCCCTTAGTGTTTTCCAGTTCTCAGTGTTCCTGTATCCCATGCTACCTTGTTCCTGCACTTTAGAGAGTTGGAGTCGTGTTGTGCCACCGATCACGTCTGCTGTGTTACACCACGCCTGGTGTCTACTGCCAAGGTCCTATCCGAGTCTAACCATCACTACTGTCTGAACTACCACAAGTACCCTTAATCGGACTATAGACTTTACTTGGTACACTGTGTGGCCAGCTGCTATCCCGCTACGGCGGTACGGCCCAGTGGGTCCACATACCCACAGATCGTGACAGCTACCCAGACATCTTTGGCTCCTCACTTTTTTTTAGCACCCTCCTTACCTATTCCACACCCTTTGCACAAACTTCCCATCCTGCTGCCCATTTAACAGTACCATCATGCCGCTTCCCTCCAATAATGTGCCTGCTGCTGCCCAAGGTGACCCCAAATTTATATTAACTCCATAAAAATAGTGCCAAATATATAGTGCCCCAGATGGTAACAGTCCCCCACACAATAATAGTGCCCACTTTTTTGCCCTACACAATAATAGTGCCTCCCTTTGTGTCCCACGCAGTATTTGTGCTCCCTTATTTGCATCAGCACAGTAATAGTGCCCCAACACAGTAATAGTGCCCGCTTAGTGCATCACACAGTAACAGTGCCCCTTTTGTGTCCGCACACAGCAATAGTGCCCTTAACATAATAATAGTGGCTCCATCATAGTAATAATTCCCCCCTAGTGCCCCAATCACAGTAAAAATGTCTCCTTAGTGCCCTCTTCACAATAATTGTGCCCCCTTACTGCCCCTACACAGTACAAGTCTTACTTAATGCCGCCACACACTAAAAGTGCCCCACAAATGATACAAGGACTATTCAACTAACCCCGTTCCCATGATAACCGGAGCAACTCAGGCTACAGGCCTTTCCAGCCTGTGGCCTTCTCTGTCGGAATCATGGCGCAGATGGGCGTGATTAGGTCATTACATCATGCTGGCCTACATCGAGTTCCCAGCATCTTAACTTCTGAGGATACGGATGCAGTTGAAAGAGATTCAAAGAAGGTGGGCAGTTTTGAACGTACAACCCCTATTTGCGCATGCCCCTGGCAGTCATAGTTTAGCTAAACAAGTGCATTCTACCTAGGGCACATGAACATCACCAAGAGCCCCTCACAAGGAGCAGCCCTTGCTCTGGCAGACCTAGTGTATTACATGGTCAGCCATTTATTTAAATGACCAGCATGTAATACTACATATACTAGTGTGGCTTCCCCACAGCTAACACCAGAGTTAGAGAAGCCAGATCTATGGCGATCTGCTAAGGTCTCGTCCACAGGTATTTGCTGAGAAAAATTACCGCAGCATTTACACATCAAGTAGCAGACAATCCACTGCGGAAAAGCAGCAGCTTTTTATGCGTTTTTTTACTGTGGAAAATAGTGCGGATTTTGGTGCATTTTTTTGGTGCCTTTTTTTAAGGCTGTGTGATTTCGGCAGCAAATTACACAGTACGTGATAGTTTGCTGCGGAATTGTTGTTCCTCATTGATTTCTATGTAGAAAAACTGCATGAATTCAGTCCACTTTTCACAGCAATAATTGACATGCTGCGTAAATAAAATTACGCACCACAGGTGAACTTCTGGAACGAATTTTTCGCCAGCATGTGGATGGCATTTTTTAAAATCATACCCACTTTGTGGCTACTGTATTACGTTGCGTATTTTCCATCCGCAATTCCGGACGGAAAATATGCAGCAATTCCGGTATATGTGGACAAGCCCTAGTTGCTTCTATTTATAAAAGTGATGTCTTACATTTAAGATTTCATGCTTTATTCATATAATTAAAACTAATATCTATACTGAATAGCAAAACCCTACATCTATCAAACACAATACAGCAGTCAAACATCACATTGTTCAAATAGCTGGAAACTGTGTTTTCAGCTGGGGAATGAGGTGCCTGCTGGCACTGTCATTATAGCAGGAAACCTCTGTAGCAGCAAGGCCAGGTCTCCAGCTGCAACCCTTCACGCCTCACAAAAGCTAAATAAACTTTAGTCTCTCTGGTGTCCTCAGAGCATCAAAGCGCATCCACATTCACTGCTCAGTACTTCATATCAACAAGTATACGTGATTCAAGATAAATAATCCCTTTAGGATTATCAGTGCTTCATACAAAAGCTTTGGATGTTTAGAATATTGTCAACATCTCTTAGATCCCACACCTACAGTTTTATTTATTTATATTCATAAAAATAAATGATTTCTATGAGCCTTTTATTATTTTTTGTCTATAAAAAGAGCATTTTGCAATCATGCCAAGTTCACACAGGGCAGTTTGCTATAGTTTTTGATGATTTTTTTGTTGTTGTTACTAGTGTAGTCAACAGGAACTTTTGATACTAAAAGTAAAAAAGTAGAAATGTATAAAGGAAAGACTTAGGGCTGATTCAGACGAACGTGACGTTTTTGCGCACGCAAAACACGCTGCGTTTTGCCTGCGCAAAAGCCAGCTGCGTGTGGCAGCAGCATATGATGCGTGGCTGCGTGGTTTTCGCGCAGTCGCCATCATTATGAGACGCCATTTGGATGTTTGTGAACAGAAAAGCACGTGGTGCTTTTCTGTTTACATTCATCCTTTTGACAGCTGTTGCACGAAACAGCCAGTTCGCACGGAAGTGCTTCTGTGCGACCTGCGTGGTTTTCACGCACCCATTGACTATTGAACATGTCGCGCTTTTTACGCAGCGGACAAACGCTGCGCAAAAAGCACGGACTGTCTGTACTGCCCCATATAATTCTATTGGTCCATGCGAGCTGCGTGAAAACCACGCGGCCTGCACAGACGCAATTCCCGTTTGTGTGAATCCGCTCTAAGGGTATGTTCACACGCAGTGACCAAAAACGTCTGAAAATACGGAGCTGTTTTAAACAGCTCCTGATTTTCAGACGTTTTTGTAGCAACTCACGTTTTTTGCGGCGTATTTTACGGACGTTTTTGGAGCTGTTTTTCAATGGAGTCAATGAAAAACGCCTCCAAAAACGTCCCAAGAAATGACATGCACTTCTTTTTCGCGTGCGTCTTTTTACGCGTCGTATTTTGATGAAGACGAGTAAAATTAAGCCTTGTGGGAACAGAACACCGTAAATCCCATTGCAATCAATGGGCAGATGTTTGTAGGAGCCGTTTTTTCAGGTGTAATTCGAGGCGTAAATTGCCCAAATTACATCTGAAAACACTGCGTGTGAACATACCCTTATTATGCTGTGTTATCCGTTCAACCTCCTTTTTCTTAATAGTGGTTTAGTTCCTTGCAGTTTGTTAACATTTTGTTCTTGCTTTAACAGAAGTCAACTTTCTATGTATTGCCTTTCTGGGGAGCTTGCTGCATACATTCCAACCATCACGGATCCAGCGGTGCCATCCCACTGTCCAACGAGGTCTGCACAGGTCCCGCTGGGTGCTGCCCTGTGCTCCCATTTTCCCCTGAGGACGCCACTACGGTGGTGAGGGGGCTTTTTTCTTTTTAAAATTCAATGTGTTCCATCAATTCTAAGTCCTCTCCTAAGCGGACTGCTACCGCTAACTGTAGTTGTGTCTTACAGACAGTGCGGTCATCAGAGGTGTTGGTTTGACCATGCACTCAGATAGTACAGACTATTGAGCAATAATAATAGTACTATATAGGGACTTTAAGATCACATTGCGCTTTTAATCTTCATTTGTATGCTTAATAGTCATTTACAATAAAGTTATACGTTATAATATTAGTAAGCATTCAATAGGTACCTGGGAAACAAGGGCTAATCTTTTTTGCCTTCGGCAATATTGATGTGTTTTGTTCTGCCCTGTCACGGCACTCGGTCAGGACTGCAAGGTGCCGTTCAGGGCAGGGGCGTAACTAGGAAAGACTGGGCCCCATAGCAAACTTTTGACTAGGGCCCCCCCTCTGCTGGGTATCACGCAACCCCCCCCCTTTGTAGATAGTGCCTCCCTATAGATTCCACCACACAGCGCCCCCCTATAGATAGCACCATACACAGCCCCCTGCAGATAACGCCATACAGCCCCCCTGTAGATAACGCCATACAGACCCCCTCTGTAGATAACGCCATACAGCCCCCCTGTAGATAACGCCATACAGTCCCCCCTATAGAGAATGCCATACAGCCCCCCCTTTAGAAAATGCCATACAGAACCCCTCTGTAGATAACGCAATGTACCCCCCCCTCCAAAAAAAACGGCCTATAGTTTGTCCTACAAAAGACATGCATCCCCTATCCACAGGATAGGGGATACATGTGTGATCGCTGGCAGCGATAAGGAGAATGGGGGACCGAAAGTCCCCCGAAGTTCTCCATGACTAACCTCGGACTTCCGGCGTCTGCGCAGTTCAATAAAAATGAAAGGAGCGCTAGTCACGCATGCGCACAAGCGCGACCGGCGCTCCATTCATTTCTACGGAGCTGCCGACACAGACCCCGGAAGTCCGAGGTTTGTCATGGAGAACTTAGGGGGGACTTTCGGTCCCCCGTTCTCCTCATTGCTGCCAGCGATCACACATGTATCCCCTATCCTGTGATTAGGGGATACATGTCTTATGTAGGAACAACCCCTTCAGTGGCGTCGTGCTGTAGCAGCCATAGCGGCTGCTAGCGGAGCCTGCTGCCATGGGAGGGGGCCGTGCCGGCGGGTGGCACGGGCCCCCTCATGCTGCAGGCCCTGTAGAAGTCGCTACGGCTGCTATAGCGGTAGTTACGCCACTGCGTATAGGTTTGTACGGCGTAAAACTACAGCTCCCAGCATGGCCTGAACAATGATAAGGCTATGCTGGGAGATGCGGTTTCACAAAAAAAATCCTATCACCATCATCTCGCTGCAGATCATACAGTGACTACATTACTGATTAGAGGCAGAATAAACATTTACATTAAGTGACTCACCGGTGACGTCTCAGATTCTAGTTCTTTTCTTCTCCCTCCGGTTCAGACATCTATGATGGATTTCTACCGGCCATGACCCATTTCTGCAGTTTTCCGTTCAGATGTCTTCAGCTTCTCACTTTTAAAACATTTCTGCACCTGTAAACAAAGTTAAAATTCTCAACACATCTAAATATAACTGTCACACACACACACCGTGCCCCCTGTAGATAGTGACCTACATAGAAGCCCCTATAGATAGTGCCCACATATGGACTCCAGAGCTGCAAGGCAATAGTGCTAACCACTGAGCCACGGTGCTGCCCTACATATAGCTTCCCCTATAGTTCTTGCTCCACGTATAGCCCACCTCTGTACATAGTGTCTCACATATAGCTCCCCCTGTATATAGTGTCCCACATATAGCCCACCCCTGTAGACTGTGCACTACATATAGCCACCCTGTTGCTAGTGCCCCACAGGTAACCCACCCCTGTATATAGTGGCCCACATATAGACCCCCCTGTATATAGTGGCCCACATATAGACCCCCCCCTGTATATAGTGGCCCACATATAGAGCCCCCTGTATATAATGGCTCACATATAGAGCCCCCTGTATATAGTGGCCAACATATAGACCCCCCCTGTATATAGTGGCCCACATATAGAGCCCCCTGTATATAGTGGCCCACACCCCCACATATAGACCCCCCCTGTAGCTACTGCCCCACATATAGACCCCCCCTGTAGCTACTGCCCCACATATAGACCCCCCTGTAGCTACTGCCCCACATATAGAACCCTATATATAATAGCCCACATAAAGATGACCCCCCCCCCCCCCCCCCCCACCACTATAGATAATGCCATTCACATTTTTATGAGGGGGAAAAAACAAAAACTTGACATACTCACATTCTCCGGTTCCCACGCTGTTCACTGGCGATGCAGACATGCTCTCTTCTGAGCATGTCTGCAGGAGCTGAACGAGCGTCCTCCAATGACGCTGATTGGCGGGGCAGAATGACTTGCCCCGCCAATCAGCACCTTCTAAGCATGGAAGCGGCGCGATGATGTCATCGCGCCGCTAGCCAATCAGTGTCATTGTAAGGCACTGGATGGTCAGGCACGGAACATGCCCGGCCATTCAGTGCTAATACATGTGTTTGGCTGCCGCTAGCACTGGGGCCCCCTCCGGTGCTAGCGACACCTACAGGCATGAGAGGGCCTGTGTAAGTCTCGGCGTCGCGGGCCCCACAGTAGCGACGCTACCGCTGTAGTAGCCATAACGGCTGCTAGCGGCGCCACCGGGCCCCCTCAAGCCCCGGGCCCCGTAGCAGCCGCTACTGCTGCTACCGCGGTAGTTACGCCACTGGTTCAGGGATAAAATTAATTAGAAGGCCAGATAATGGGTGGCGGTACTTTGTAGGGAGCTCCCCAACTTCTATTCTCAAGGCTCCCTCGTCTCCTCTCTGTAGCTGTGACCCTTCAAGGGAATGGGGGCACGGCAATAGGGAGGAGAAGAGAAAACCATTATACCTACACTAGTTAAGACAATATAACAGCAACAAGAGAGCAGGACCAGGCAGCAGCAGCCAGTATCCACACTCCATAGTTGCCAACATTTGAAAATGATTTCCAGGGACACTTAGGGTGTGGCATCTTTGTTGGGTGTATCTTATAGGGTGTGGCTTATCTGGGGGTCATAGCTAATGGGGTGTGGCTTTCTTTCCAGAATTTCTGCATACAAATAAACAAACAAAAATTTCTGCACTAGTTTGGCTGACAACTATTAGGCTATGTTCACACTGAGTTTTTTTGACAAGTTTTTTGACGAGGAAACCGTGCCGCAAAAATCGTCAAAAACGGCCCGAAAATGCCTCCCATTGATTTCATGCCCTATCTTTGGGCGTTTACACCTCTGACCTCCCATTGACTTCAATGGGAGGCAGAGAAAGCGTATTTCGCGGCGTTTTATGGCAATGGCGCTCAATGGCCGCAGGCGAAAAACGCAGCGTAAAAACACAGCGAAAATCGGCGTGCAGGGAGAGGAAAATCTGCCTCAAACTTCCAAACTGAATTTTGAGGCAGAAATTCCGCCTGCAAAACACTCTGTGTGAACATAGCCTCAGGGTGACCAGTACCTCTCTGGTTATCCACTTGTATACAGGCAGGTGATGTTTTACGTTATCACTAGGGCTAGGCAATATGTGCTGACCACTACTGGTAGTGTAAAAACCAGCGTAGATAGTGCCACACTCAGTGCCCCTTTTAAATGGTGCTTCACACTGCCCATAGTAGATCTTGCCACACACTGCTACCTGCAGATAATGCCACATGGTCCCCAGGTAGATATTACCACAGGCCTCCCTGTAAATAGTGCCACAGTGCCCCCTGTAGATAATGCCACAGTGCCCTCTGTGGATAGTGCCATACAGGCCCCTCCCCTGCAGCTGGTGCCACACAGCCCCCTTCCCTGTAGCTGGTGCCACACAGCCCCCTCCCCTGTAGCTGGTGCCACACACTCCCCCTCCCCTGTAGCTGGTGCCACACACTCCCCCTCCCCTGTAGCTGATGCCACACACTCCCCTCCCCTGTAGATAGAGCTATTGTGGCTCCCTCTCGGAGTGGAATCCCCTGCCAGAGCATTGCTGATGCTCTGGTCGAGGATTCCTCTCCTGAAGGAGCCCCTGACATCACTGTCCATATATGGAGAGTGACGTCAAGGGTAATGTCGCTGCAGAATTTACATTGTCCATTAACGTTGGACATTATCTGCATTTGTCTATGAGTTCCAAATTAATGAATGCTCTCTCAATGGTGGATCTGAGAGAGGCCGGCCGGCTGGAGAGAGACCATGACACGCAGCGTCAGTGTTCAAACAGTCTCTGCCATGGGGGGGCAGATGCATCTTTATTTATAATGAAGAGAGAGAGAAGGTGTTACCCTCATGCGTACACATATACATACCACATATGGTAAAACATAGAGTTCCAAGCAACTTATCTCAACATATATATTTAGTTAAAATGGATTGCAAGTGGTTTTGGGTTTTGTCATGTCAGCCCTTGTATCAGCTGATTACAAGGTCATTAGGTCATGTTGCCAAAGCCTTAGAATAGAATACTCATCCCCCCTGTAGGCTGTTGTTAGCAGATCTGTGAGCTCCAGTGACAACTGTCTATAGCATTTTTAGGTTCACACATATAAAGATAATTAAAATATTTTTGACAATTCCCTTCTTTTGAACATAAAATTGCTTAGCCATGTATTCGAATATTCGTTCGAGATTACGTTCTGGCTAGATCCCCTAGACCAGGGCATTTTTAATGCCATTCACCGCGAAACGAATACTCAGGATACGTGTCTAGCAATAGGTGCGCGTACAGCGTTACATACTGTACACACCTGAAGATTTAGGGAATTACAGGGTTCACAATTCGGGCATTACCATCTATCTTGGTGGTTTTCTACGGCTTGACAGATAACTTTATCAGGTATGGAAGCATTTAGTGTCACATAAACAGGTGGCTCTGAATGTTTCCTCCCATCTCGGTTCTTAGGGTGGTGGGTGGTCTGGACCACATGAATTTTAATATCCTGTGCTGTTCTTTTGATTTTTGTTATTTTTGTAATAAAACATATTACAAGTTTAAACAAAATATATCCCAGCAAAACAAAAACTAATACCTGTACGGCCACATGAGTTATCCCAGAAACCCAGCCTCCAATTCCTTTAAACCAATTGGCGGGGTTTAACCAGCTCAGCCAGTCGGGCCAATCAATATTCCAGTCCTCTTTAGAATTAGCTTTCCTAAATTCTTCCTTTACCTTCTGGGCTTGTTCTATGTCATGCTTTACCTGTACCAGTCCTGAGGGATCTACATAATGGCAACAGGCTGGTCCAACAATTTGACACATACCCCCCTGTGATGCAGTTAAATAATCAAGTACCATAGTGTGTTGGTTGGTTACTAAGACTAATTGTCCTATGATGGCTGATGTTATGTTTAAACTATCGAATATATAATCAGTTACATTATCAAATAGCTCGGCCAATCTTTCTATATTGTGAGCATTCTTTATAGATAAGCCTGAAAGTGTTAATGCTAGGCCGAACTTTTCCTGCCATGGTACATGTACTAATGGCCTGGCCTTCTTTTGTACTTCCCTTTTTAATAACATGTGTTGGGGAACATTAGCATAGGGGAAATCTTTATCTTCCCATACCCAAGTCGCTGGTTGTATCCTTGCTAAGGTACATACTCCTGGCCTCCCGGGTGGCAACCACTTATATGCCTCGTACCCACATATATGACATACATGTTGTGTTGAAGCACATACCTGGAGTGAGTTAACACTCCTGCAATCCAGGAGAACAAGATCATGCCCTGTCCGGTGGCATTCATCGATACCACCCCCTTTATTAGTTAGATTACCTCGTGTTACACCCTCTAGACCCTGCGTCATCCATTTTCTAGCTGTTTCTGAGCACTGGGAGCTGCCAGTTGCTCTTATCCCCAGACTATACATACTCTGTGTCTCTTCCCTCACAGTCGGTGAGGTCTACAGCATCAAACATGTCATTTTTATTAACCTGACCCATGTTTACACATCACACACTGTCATTGGGGTAACATCCAATCATGGATGGCCGTATTCCTGGCCTGAGATCTGTTTTCCACAGCGCTTCCCTCTTTGAATATCTTACACGATAAAACAGCCAGGGAACCAATGCCCCCGCTGCTATTACACGAAGGACAACTCCAGGAGAGTAAGGGTTAAGCGCTAGGGAAAAGAGATGGGACCGCAAGGCCAAGGCAATAACGTTATCTATCTTCAGATATGGCATCGTCTTTGAATAGACATATACAACAGTCCAGCAATTTAGTCAATACTGATATCACTTGATGTTTGATAAACGTGTCATTAAACTCTTCTTCTCGCTCATCATTTAGACAATAGGTAAAGTAGAGATGACAGAGAAGATGAAGGTCAGCCAGAGCTTGACGAGACCCACAGTTCATCGTGATTGAGGACCTGTCAGCAGTGACCGGCGTGTCCAAGTTCTTTCCTTCCAATGTAAGAATGTGGAAGTTGTGAGCTGGACTTGGTACGGAGCGTCACAGTGCGGCTCTAGTGCTTTACGGTGTCTCTTTACACACGCCCAGTCCCCGGCTGTAAACAATGTCCTCCTTTCGCTTAGGTTCTGGAATGGAATCATAAACATATTTATACATCTGCGTGAGCTGTTTCTTCAGAGCTCCCACATAACTGGTGAGGTCAGAGGGCAATAGGCAGGCGCTCAGTCCATGGTTTATGGGTTTCAGCCATGACCTTCTGGATTTTTAACTTAAAAGTCCCATTCCACCTTTCTTCCTTCCCACTGCTCTTGGGATACGGGGTGTGAAAAGCTGTTCTATGCCCAGGACCTGCAGGATGTCTTGGAGTTCCTCTATCACTTTCTATTGTCTCAGGGACCCCATATCTACATACCACTTCTGAGAGAAATCTTTTTTCTTTTGCTGTGGCCCTACATTACTGGCCACGTCTCAGGCCACCCAGAGAACAGATCTACACAGACCGGTACATGTTCATACTGTCCCACCTTTGGTAACGGAGTCAATCTGCAATCGCTGATATGGGTAGTCTGCCTTTACCATATGCCTTTTTGCAACCCGCACAGTTTTGCCTATGTTATGGCAGACACATATCCTGCACCTCTGGCAAATCTGGCAACAGCACTTGCTGAAACCTCGGGGGTACCCACCATTTGGTCACCATTGCACTCATTCCTTCTCTTGACACCTGCGTTGGTCCGTGCATTAGTTGGGTTATCATGGGGAAGAGGACTCTGGGTAGGCACATCCTGTTACCCACCTTCCATATTCCATCCTCCCCTTCACTGGCACCTTTTGTCTGTCAATGTCCTTTTTCCTCTTATGTGGCTTGACTTTGTAATCTACTTAATATTATCATGTCTATGGGACCAGATACTATGCTGGTCAAGAATACTACGTCCTCCTCTATGAGGGACATGAGAGCCGCAGCTTTCGCAGCCTCGTCTACAGGTCTATTTCCCCTTGCTTCGGGGGTAGCTTGCATTTTAGTAAGAGCTGGCACTTTACGTATATTTACCTGCTTTGGCAGTGTCAGAGCCTCAAACAGTTCTCTCACTCTCTCAACATTATGGGTCTACCCGTGGATCCAGCAAAATCTCTGCTCCTCCAGATTAGGCCATAATCATGTGCAATACCAAAAGCATATCTAGAGTCAGTATATATATATTTGTGGTTTTACCTTCAGCCAGTCTACACACCTCAGCGAGTACCTTCTCCTCCACCTCCTGTGCGGACACGGAGGATGGGAGTGGTTGTTACTTTATTACCTCTGTTTCGGTAGTGACAGTATATACCCAGTCTTGTAGCATCCTTCATGGTGGTACCTGGAACCATCTACAAAAGAAACTCAAAAGCTGGATTAGATATTGGATCCCCTGTTACATGTTCTAATGTTTTTATCTCTATTGGCATTCAAGACAATTATGTTGATGATCTGGGTACTGGGGAATCAAATGTGCTGAGAAATCAACTTCCCACCAGGCCGGAAATTCACTGTCTGCTATTTCCTGTGACTTATCCCAGACGAGCCCCCAAGTAATGTCGCTGCAGAATTTACATTGTCCATTAACGTTGGACATTATCTGCATTTGTCTATGAGTTCCAAATTAATGAATGCTCTCTCAATGGTGGATCTGAGAGAGGCCGGCCGGCTGGAGAGAGACCATGACACGCAGCGTCAGTGTTCAAACAGTCTCTGCCATGGGGGGGCAGATGCATCTTTATTTATAATGAAGAGAGAGAGAAGGTGTTACCCTCATGCGTACACATATACATACCACATATGGTAAAACATAGAGTTCCAAGCAACTTATCTCAACATATATATTTAGTTAAAATGGATTGCAAGTGGTTTTGGGTTTTGTCATGTCAGCCCTTGTATCAGCTGATTACAAGGTCATTAGGTCATGTTGCCAAAGCCTTAGAATAGAATACTCATCCCCCCTGTAGGCTGTTGTTAGCAGATCTGTGAGCTCCAGTGACAACTGTCTATAGCATTTTTAGGTTCACACATATAAAGATAATTAAAATATTTTTGACAGTTCCTTCAGTAGCGGAATTCTCAGCCAGAGCGTGTTTAACGCTCTGGACGGGGATTCCGGTGCTCCAGGAGGAGCCCCAGACTTCACTTCCGTATATGGACAGTGACGTTGTCAGGGATTCCCTTTGTGAGCGAAGTCCCCGGCCAGAGCGTCAGCAACACTCTGACCGGGGATTTCGCTGCAGGAGGAGCCCCTGACATCACTGTACTTATATGGACAGTGAGTCTGGGTTTCCCTCCATGAGCAGAATTCCTGTCTTGTAATGTACCTTGCTCAGCTCATGATTTACATAATGTAAATGTATAGCCCTGAGAGATCTGTTGGAAAACTCCAACTCCCAGCATGCCCTGACAGGTGCAGAGCTTTAGGGCATGTTGGGAATTGTAGTTTTACAAAAATCTTATGAACCCATTCCACAAATAATCTTCTTAAAGGAGTATTTCCATCTCCGCAGGATATCCCATAAATGTGTGTCCCAGAAGTGGGTTTCTTGGTCACTGTCCCACCTGGTGAGGTGGCTGCCGGCCACCCTATCTAGGCAGAGCAGGAATGGAGAGGTGGCCACACATGAGCTACTTTTTTGAGAGTTGCAAAAACTGCCGAGAACCTTACCACGCGGGGCTGGTTCAGGGGATCTTTATTCTCATCATAAGTGCGGGTGCCAGTGGAACTCGCACCTATCAGACATTTATTACCCATCAGATGCAAACAAAGCAGGTTTAATGCAGTCTTTTTAGTTTTCTTTTTGGTAAGAATAAAGTCTTTATAAGATGATGTGACCAGCAGTGGGAGAATTTTCATTTTATTTAGACAGGGAGGCAAGGCGATATTGGGCGGGTTTAGAGGCGTGACTTAAAGAATGTTGAAGAGAGTTTGTTCCTTGTAGAGGGCAACCAAACTGAACAAGCATAATTGTAGTGTAAAGTATAAGAAGGGACAGAGCAGTAGCCTGCTGTAACGTCTATGGCCGCGGACTGTCGTCCTGACTTACACTCTGACGGCCGCGGCCATGGATGAGTCATTTCCCGGCGGTCATCTCCCTCCTGAGAGACGCCAACAATCACTTCCTGGTCTGGACACTGTCTCCCGGCCTTAAAGGGCCAGTACGCGCACAGTTGCAGAATACTGCAATCAACCGAGAATGCTACAGGACTATAAAAGGGGCTCTGCCCTCTCGATCCTTGCCTGAGTGTTGTTGTGTTACCCAAAGTTTGTCATTGCAAATGGTCTCCTAGTGTTTTCCAGTTCCCAGTGTTACCCGTTCCTGCTGCCTGTACCCTGTATCCCGTGCTACCGTGCCTCTGTGCCGTAAAGAGTTGGAGTCGTGTTTTTCCCTCCGCTGAATTTACTGTGCCGCACCCCGCCGGGTGTCTGTCTACTGTCGAAGCCTCATCTTAGCCTGAAACTCTTTGTTTATTTAGTAAAAAGTAAAAAAACATAACAATTAGCAACTAAAACAATAAACAAATCAATATTTACATATTTACAGACAATGTGTCACAAAGGGTCTGTGGACCCACTGGGCCGTACCGCTTTGGCGGTAAGGCAGCTGGCCAACAGGGAGCAGGTGAGAGTCTATAGTTCTATAGGTACCTGTGGCAGCTCAGACAGCAGCAGGGCAGGCTCGGCTGGGACTAAGCAGCAGGTAGACGTCAGGCGAGGTGAAGCAGGTCAGACGTGGAATACAGCACGACACGACTTTGGCACAGCTCAGTGCTAGACCGGGAATGTATGAAATGCTAGGAACAGGAACAGAAACAGGTACAGGTACAGGGACTGGAACAGGGACTGGAGCAGGGACTGGAACAGGTAACACACTAGGAGGCCATCACATAGACAAACTAGGGAACACAACAATGCTCAGGCATAGAACTAGGGGGTTGGACCCCTCTTATAGTCCAGGGTACTCACGGGTAAAAGTTCATTAACGAGGTCCGGTGCGCACGCTGCCCCTTTGAGAGTGGGCACGAGCGTGCACGCGCACCCTACGGGATCCGGCTGAGGTGAGTGGACGCGAGCCCTGGCGTCTCCTGAGGAGGAGGCTGGGGCCAGCGCTTGCCTACTCGTGGCTGTCAGGGGGAGGTTGGAGCTGACACCCGTCAGCCACGAACATTACACAATGCATCACTGCATCCACTATATCTCTGGACTTGGTCAATTTCCCCATCCATTTTCCATTCATCCCCACTCAAACATATTCACGTCTCCTCCCCCTTAAAATATCCACTCACCTTCTTTCACACTCTTTCAAAACCATTTGAAACCATCAACTGAAAATGCGCACCCCCCTAACATATATACCTACATAAAAAATAAGTGATATATACATAAAAAATTTTTTTTTATAAATAACTATATAAACTTTTAGAAATAAATAAATTTAAAATTGAAAGAAAAAGAAAAGAAAAGTAATAAGGAAATGATAATATTAATTAAAAAAAAAAAAAAAGGGGAATAAAAAATAAAATAAGAAAGAAAGAAAAATAATCATAAACATAAACAATAATAAATAAACCTAAACCATAACTATAATAATGCACTTAACCTCAGTACAAACATAACATACCTATATATATATATATTTTTTTCCTTCTATCCCTAACATCTATCTAAACCTACCCATCACCACAGCAGGCCAACACCCCGCCTCATGTCTAAACAATAATAAATAAACATAAACCATAACTATAATAATGCACCCCTTAATGACCAGGCCATTTTGCGTGTTAATGACCAAGGATTATTTTTTGTTTCTTCACGGTCGCATTCCAAGAGTCGTAACTTTTTTTTTATTCCATCGCCATAGCCATATAAGGGCTTGTTTTTTGCGGGACGAGTTGTATTTTGTAATTGTACAATTTTTAGTTGCTTATAATATATAGATTAACTTTTATTAACTTTATTTTAGGAGAGAATTGAAAATAAGCAGCTATTTCAGCATTGATTTTCACGTTATAAATTTACGCCGTTTACTGTGCAGCGAAAAATAACATGTTAACTTTATTCTATGGGTCGGCACGATAACGGGGATATCAAATATGTAAAGGTTTTATATGTTTTCCTACGTTTGCACAATAAAAATTACTTGTTTTTGCATCGCCGCATTCCAAGAGCCGTAATTTGTTTATTTTTCCGTCAATGTGGCCGTATGTGGGCTTGATTTTTGCAGGCCAATGTATAGTTTTCATTAGTACTATTTTGGGGTACATAGGATTTATAGATTAATTTTTTATGGGTGGAATGACAGAAAAGAGAGAATTGTACCATTGTTTTTTGCGTTTTTTTTGTACGCCATTCATCAGGCGGTTTAATTAATGTGTTCATTTTATTGTTCAAGTAGTTATGATCGCGGGGATACCATATATGTGTATGTGTTATTTGTTTTGGCACTTTTACTAAATAAAAACACTTTTTGGGCAAAACAAAAGTAGTTTTATTTGATTTTGACTGTAAATTATTATTATTTTTTTTCACAAACTTTATTTAACTGCTTTACATTTTTTTTTGTTAGTCCCACCAGGGGACTTCACTATGCGATCTGCTGATCGCATATATAATGCTTTGGTATACTTAGTATACCAAAGAATTATTGCCTGTCAGTGTAAAACCCCCAGGCATTTGCTGAAGACAGACCTGGGGGTCTTTGTTAGGCCCCCGGCTGCCATGGAAAGCCGACGGCGACCCGCGATTTCTTTGCGGGGGCGCCGATGGGGTGACAGAGGGAGCTCCCTCCCTCTGTCAAACACATTTGATTTCGCTGTCGCTATTTAATGGGTTAAACTGACGGAATTGGAGCGCACTTCGTGTATAACAGCCGTGCTCCTGCCGCTGATCGCGTGTGTACACTGTCAGTACCCGTGCGATCACAGGACAGATATATCCGTCCTCCTGCGCAAACTAGCAGCTGCAGAGGACGGATATATCCGTCCTTCGGCGATAACAGGTTAACCTCAGTACAAACATAACATACCTATATATATATAGATTTATTTATTTTTCCTTCTATCCCTAACGTCTATCTAAACCTACCCATCACCACAGCAGGCAAACACCCCGCCTCATGTCTCTTCATGTCCGCATAGTCCTGGTGTTGGCTTCCACCACCACACCCTAGGCCTCCCACTCAGCCCCTCGACCCATGTCCTCCCATGTCCTGCATAGTCCAGGGCTGAGCAGGGTACACAGCAGATCAAAATTGACTTCTCCCTCCTCCCCCTTATTCCCCCACCCAACCTATTTAAACCCCCTTCTCTAGCTCTATCTTACTCACCTAACATATACTATAACCATAACAAACAACAATAACAATTCCCAAAAGCACCAAGTTCAGTTCCTGTAAGCCTTTATACTGCCTTTAAATATCCAAAAACAAAAACCTGATGTGCAACTAATCAGCCTACCACCAGAAAGAGGGAAGGAAAGGGGCCCACCTAGACCCCCCCCCCAAGGCCAGGATCCACCCCCACGGACACCCACCCTATCGCTTCCCCTATCGCTTTCCCTTATAGCTGTCCCTTCTCTTACCCTGCCATTTAATCTGACCCTAAGCTTACCCTTCTTTCCCTATTATGCTCCCTATAGCTTCATTTCTTTTTAGGTGCCTAAACGAGGGCAAACCCCCCTCCTGGACGAGCCGGCTGAGACCCCCCCTCCCCTCCTGAAGGTCAATACCCTATGGCACCCTAAAAGAAAAGCCCATCCATAAGCGAGAGACTTTGGATTGTCCCAGTCTATCAACTGCCAAAGAACGTACCTTCACTAGGTCATCGATGATATTCCCTACAACCTCTTCCACCAGGAGGATTTTACTCTGTGTAGATACTAAACACTGTGCATTCCATGTAAAGTGTCTTACCACTATGTTGACTAAAAAGGATGTGTTTCGGTCTCCACCACCAAGGTCTCTGAACATCCCATAGGCCCACCCGGCGTAGGAGAGGTTGGCTATACTGGGCCAACCACTGGAGGTGCCCACCCTTTTGTATACCTCTGCATTAAAGGGGCAAGGAAGCAGGAAATGTTCCATACTTTCTAGTGTATCGCTACACTCCTCCCGAGGACATCCTCTGTCGTCAGTGTTTCTGAACTTGAGATTGCCCCTTACATACATCCTCCCATGAAAGCAGTGCCAAGCCAGATCCCAAAACTTCTGGGGAATCCTCATCGAGTTTAAAAGTTTTAATCCCACCCCGAGGTCACTACTTGGGCAGTCTTTTAGTGCCAGGGGCTTCTGGAAGTGGGTCATGAGAACCTTTCTGTCAAGAAATTTTCTCAGCATGGTCCCGATCTCCCACACTCCCAGACCCCACCATCTTCAAAACCAGGGCGGCATAAGCCGGGAGATGTCCGTGGGGTTTACGCAAGTCTTTCCCTTGGCCTCCTCTCTCCCAATCCTGGAAGAAGGGCTGAAACCACTACCTGCAGGAGAGAATCCACCATGGAGCCCTCTCTTGCCTGAGGTTTGCTAAATTAATATTAATAAAGGTGTTCACTAGGAACACCATTGGGTTAACCATACCTAACCCTCCTAGTCTCCTTGGCAGATACGTGACTTCTCTCTTAATTAAGTTAAGCCTGTTCCCCCATAACAGTTGAAAGAACAGGCTATAGACCCGAGTCCAGAAAGGTTCTGGCAAGATGCACACACTGCCAAGGTAGAGCAACATGGGCACCAGATAAGCCTTGGCCTGGTGAATCCTTTCTCTAAGGGTTAAGGACCAAACCTTCCATTGGTCGACCTCCTGAGCGACTAATTTTAGCCTGCCATCCCAGTTTTTCTTGGGATAATCTCCCGGGCCAAATTCCACTCCTAAAATCTTTGCAGACCTCTGGGGCTCAGGAAGTGTGTCCAGGAGACCAAAACTAGGATCTCCTCCTCCCAGCCAGAGACTCTCACACTTGTCACGATTAATCCTGGACCCAGATGCCTAATTCTATCATCCGTCTGCATTTTACCGATGCGGTGAAAAGGACCGCCACACCGCTATATGGCTCAGACGCAAGTGACCAGTAGGAGGGTCCACATGGCCAATCCCTCCTGGCTTTAACGACATCTGTCAAAAGTGACAGTCTGGGCTCTTGCAAAAACATAACGTCAGCTTCAACTCGACTGAGAAAATCAAAGGCTGTAAATTTAGCCATATCTGACTTAATGCTGGCAACATTAATTGAAGCCAGCGTCAACGGCGTGGGTACCGCCATCCTGGATGATTTTAATTAGACAGATTTCTTCTTCCCTCCCCTGTCATGGTCAGAAGAGGACCCCCCGGACTCTTTTTCCTTCACCCTTTTTTTAGAAATTGTGGAGTCCATCTCGTCCTGACTCACTCTCCCTCCCTGACTCACTCTCCCCTCCTTGTCCCCCTGTCCCAGCTTGACCCCCGCCCCAGAAGCCTTTGTACCTCTCGAGGATAGGGGCCCAGCACCCCCTGAGACCCCTACCTCACCCTCCTTCTCATTTTGTTGAGAAGCTGGAAAAGGGCTTGGTAGCGGTTGTGGGAGAGCTCCAGAGGGGTGCAGTTTTTACCTTTCGTGGTCAGGGTTTGGCCGGATGACTTTGGCCCCTTCTAGATCTTACCCTGTGTCCCAGATGTTCTTTTAGGCTGTATTCTCTCTTCCTCACTAACACTTTCATACTGGGAGGATTGAGAGCCCTCAGCCGCTTGCTCCCTCTGGATCCTCCTGACCTCCTCATCCAATTCAGCGTCCACAAGGGCATCCGTCTCCAGGACAGGTTCCGGGTCCGGGCCAGAGGTCCCCCGCATTACCTGGGCTTCTCTCAGCTCTCTTTCCTTTTGCCTCTTCTCCAGCCTTCGTTGGAAGGCTGGAGCCCTTTCCTCGATGTCGTTACTTGCCCTTTTGAGCCGTCGTCTCTGCATGCCTCCTCACCCGCAGGAGCCACCCCACTTTCTCCTCCTGCAGGCTTAGAGACTACATTGACCACGGAGTGGGGACACCTACTGAATGGGTGACCTAAGTTACCACACAGGTGACACCTAATCTGGTCACACGATGCAGCCAGACGACCTACCCCCCCCCCCCAATGAGCGCACTTCTGCACCATGCAGCCCGCGCTCAAGTGTGAGAGGTCGCCACACCGGTGACAAAGCCTCGGCTGCCCCTGGTAGAAGACCAGGATACGATCCTTCCCAAGGAAAGCAGAGGATGGTATGTGGGACACAGTTTGCCCCAAACGCCTAAGTTTGACCATAAACGTCCAGGCCCCTGACCAGATGTCAAACTCGTCTAGATTATTCCTAGGCATCTCCGCTACCTCTTCAAACCGACTTAACCAGGTCTTGATGTCAATGCAAGAAAGCGACTCGTTACGGGTGAGAACGGTCACTTTCTTGAGACCATTCTGGCGGGATATCGCTCCTTACCAGCTCATAGTTCCCCCAGAAAACCTCCAGGCCTCCCGGGTGAACAAAGCTGATGTCGAACTCAGCTGAGCCATGAGGATGTATCAGGGCAAAGATGTCACCCGCCATGAAGCCCATCCCCAACAGCAGCTCCCCCACTGTTTTTCTGGGGGGACAGATTTCATTGCCACGCCACCGGAGACGGACCACATTTCTCCTGACCAAAGCCTGCCCGGTTGTTGGAATCGACCACTGATCTCCTCCCTTTTCTCGGAAGGCTTCCAACCCGTACCCATCTATCCAGAAAGATAGGTCTCTCTGCACACCCCCTACTGTTAGGGACCGCTTCCCCTCCCTTAAGGCCTGCAGGAGGCGCTGTTGCAAGTGACCTTCCTTTGGACCCGAGGATGAGGATAGGTGGGCCGGTGTTCCCCCCTCACTACCCCAGCATAGGTTCTGCTAGGGGCATCGGGAAGAGGAGCACCAGGCCTCCCCACATTTTCGGTTGATACATTCCCTCTCCCGGTCATTCTATTGGGCAAGCCAGGTTCAACGTGATTCTTTTTCTCCATTGCTTTCCCTGCCCTGACTAACACCTCCGCATCCTGAGGTGTACTTGCGGAGGGGTCGCCAGATGATATGAGCGGCACCCCTACGCAACCCTCCGCATCATCAGTGCCCATTTCACCTGTCATTATTTACTGACACATTTTTACTGACACATTTGCTGAAATTTTTACTGACATTGTTATCTTTATTAGTGTCTTTCTGTCCTTCCACGCCACTTTGCAGTGGCTGCTTTGCTCGTTCAACAATTTTTCCTGCCCAGCCACCCCCCTCCTCTGCTCTGGAGTGGCTGGCTCCGCCCTTTTCAGAGGCACCAACTCTGCCCTTGTTAGAGGCATTGGGTTTCTGCGATCTTATTATGCTGGCCGGTCCTGGTATTACAGGACCGACCACGTTACAGAAACCCGATCCTCGGGACTGCACCGCACTGCTGTCTGTTTCTGGTCTGCCTCCTCCTCCGATGCTTGGCTTATACCATTCACCGGTCTCAGGGGCTCGTCATCAGCAGACTTTGGGACCACACCCCCTGCTGTGCTCCGGCCACCAGCGCCACCCTCTTCACAGCGAGTGGCGTCCGGCGCCATCTTGCCCGACCTCGTAGCTTTCTCCCCACTTCCCCGCCCTGACCCCAGTACAGGGGCCAGAGTTGGGGGGTTTGCAGGCTCTGCACAACAGACCAAAATCTCTTCTGGCCAGGAGTACAGGGGAGACCTATGGATGTTTACCAGTGTCACCTCTTTTTGTCTTCTTTCCTCTCTCAGCTTCTGCTTCAGTTTTTTCTTCCTTTTCCTCTCTGAGGCCGCACTTCTTACTTCCTCCTACGGGTGCAGTTCCGAGCCAAAACTGAATCCCTCCAGTGAAACGGGGGATTCTGGGTTACAAATCTGCGTCAACAGAGGGGGATGCTCCCCCTCTGACCCGGAGCTGCTCCCCGACTCCGGTAGACGCACCACATTGGGCGCGATTGCACTCACTGTAGACACCCCTGACTCACACGGCGCCTCTAAGTCCAAGTCTTCCCGTGCTGGGACCGGCACCAGTTTATCAGGGGGTTCTTTGCTCTTTTCCTCCTCTTCGTTGTCTTAATTCAGATATTTCATTGAAACGATCCTCATTTTGAAGCTTTTCAGAGAAAACTCCTCCTCCACTTATTATTATGTCTCTCCTGTCCTCCACCTCCTTCACCTCCCGGACCAAGGAGTGGACCTGTGCGGCGTACATGGCCCTCCTGCCGCCAGAGGACTTTGCTTCCCTCTGCCGGGCTACCGTCAGGTCTCCACGGAGACGCTGCAGGGACCTACCTAGGTCTTTGTACTCCTCGAGGTGGGCCACTAGGCGGGAGCCAAAAGTGGAAGCCTCCTCCCCTGGCCTCAGTGACCCCCACTCAAATGGGTCCCTGCAGCCATGATGTTCCGGGCCCGGCCCTGCTGGTCCTTCTCCTGGGGAGCACTCCATCGCCTCTGCTCTCCTTGTGGCATGCTGCGATGCCCCAGCCCTAGGGAGTGGCCACGTTGCTGGAGCCCCGAGATGGCTTTCTCTCTCCCAGGGCTGGCTTCACTTTCCAAGCCATCTGGGATGTCCCTCAACCCCCCACCAGCCTACTCCAGAGGGTGGAGGACCGGAACTCCATCTCCAGATGGAGCCCCCCTTGGGGCACTCTGCAAGCCCAGGCAGGAGTAATAAACCTGGGCAGATGAAATAAGCAGCGTCCCTGGAACCACACAAGCTCAAAACACAATCCACCTTCACTCAGGAACCAGCCTGTTCTGACACCAGCACAACCAAACTCCTCCTTTTCCTGTGGCTGCTGGCACCAGTCTCAGCCTGAATCTACCGCTACTGTCTATATTGCCTCAGGTACTCTTTCTGAACTATAGACATTGCATTGTACCGGTTTGGCCAGCTGCTACCCGCTGGTCAATTCAAGGGCCTGTCACCCTCCCAAGCCATGCAGGCGGACCTGCAGGACCTGCGAACACGACAGGATCAACTTCTTGTGGCAGTAGACTCCATGGCACTACAGCTAGGGGCGCTAGCTGCTTCCTTCTCTGCTCCTGTTCCAGCTTCTCGGACTGATCCTCCTGCTACACCTCCTGTGGATAGGGGATACATCTCTTTTGTAGGACAAACTATAGGCTGTTTATTTTTTTGGGGGGGGGGCTATATGGCGTTATCTACAGGGGGGTTCAGTATGGTGTTATCTACGGGGGGTCTGTATGGTGTTATCTACAGGGGGGACTCTGTATGGTGTTATCTACAGGGGGACTCTGTATGGCGTTTCTCTACGGGGGGGTCTGTATGGTGTTTTCTACAGGGGGTGGTTCTGTATGGTGTTATCTACAGGGGGGTCTGTATGGCGTTATCCACAGGAGGGACTCTGTATAGCGTTATTTACAGGGGGCTGTATGGCGTTATCTACGGGGGGTATGTATGGTGTTATCTACAGGGGGGTCTGTATGTCGTTTTCTACAGGGGGTAGTTCTGTTTGGTGTTATCTACAGGGCGGGTCTGTATGGCGTTATCTACAGGGAGGATTTGGGGCTGTAAGAGGTTATCTACAGGGGGTCTGTATGGCGTTATCTACAGGGGGGGCTGTATGGCATTATCTACAGGGGGCTGTATGGAGTTATCTACAGGGGGGCTGTATGGCGTAATCTACAGGGTTGCTGTATGGCGTTATCTACAGGGGGGATTCGGGGCTGTAAGAGGTTATCTACAGGTCGCCTGTAAGGCATTATCTACAGGGGGCTGTGTATGGCGGTATCTACAGGAGGCTGTGTATGGTGCTATCTATAGGGGGCGCTGTGTGGTGGAAACTATAGGGAGGAACTATCTACAAGGGGGGGTTTGTGTGATACCCAGCAGAGTGGGGGCCCCAGTCAAAAGTTTGCTATGGGGCCCCTGTCTTTCCTAGTTACGCCCCTGCCCCTCTGCTTACCTGAAACCCAGTCAATGTCTGCCTATATTAAAGAGAATCTAGAAAGGGGCTTCATACGCAAATCCTCATCCCTGGCCGGGGCCGGGTTTTTCTTCGTGATCTCCTCTATTTCTGTGTTGTGGTGTATCTCGATGACATTTCGATTTTTTTCCCCAGATCCAGTAAGTCATCAGAGACATGTTCGCCAAGTTTTGCTTCGACTAAGGGAGAATCACCTATACGCCAAGCTGGAGAAGTGCATGTTCGAGAGAAGGTACCTACCCTTCCTGGGCTATATCATCTCCGATCAGGGCCTCAAAATGGATCCTGAGAAGGTAAAGGCTGTCGTGGAATGGCCACGCCCTCAAGGCTTAAGGGCCATACAGCGCTTCCTGGGATTCGCCAACTTCTACCGGCTGTTCATTCCCAACTTCTCCTCACTGACAGCTCCCATCTCTACCCTCACCAAAAAGGGCATGAATGCCAAGGTGTGCACTCCAGAAGCAGAGGCCTTGTTCAAGAGCTTAAAGAAGGCCTTCACATCAGCCTCAATCCTTCATTATCCTGATGTGGCCCTACAGTTTTCGTTTTCGAGGTGGATGCCTCCTCTGTTGGTGCTGGCGCACTTCTGTTCCAGAGTGGGTCCAAAGGCAAGACTGTGGTATGTGGCTACTACTCTAAGCTTTTTTCTCCCACAGAGCGCAACTCCTCGATTGGGGATCGGGAGTTACTGGCCATCAAGCTGGCTCTGCAGGAGTGGAGACACCTACTAGAAGGCACAGCTCATCCAATCCTGGTCTTCATGGACCACAAGAACCTCACCTATCTCCAGACGGCCCAACGGCTGAACCCTCGTCAGGCCAGGTGGTCGCTGTTCTTCGCTCTGTTCTAGTTTGAGCTCCACTACCGCCCTGCCGACAAGAATGTGAGGACCAATGCATTGTCTAGGTCATTCGAGACAGAGGACATTGTGGAGTCCTCACAGAATATCATTGACCCTTCCTGCATCATCTCTCTCAACCCTCTGTAAATTAGAGACATTCCTCCGGGAAGGACCTTTATATGTCCGGCAGACAGAGGAAGAATCCTCCGCTGGGGCACAGTTCCAAGCTGGCAGGTCACGCGGGTGCCCATTAGACCCGAGACCTAATTGACCATCAGTTCTGATGGCCCACGCTGCCCAAAGACGTCACGGATTTTGTCTCCTCCTTTACGGTCTTCACAGCAATTAAAGTTGCTCACTCCAGACCAGCTGGTCTGCTCCAGCCACTGCCTGTGACCGATGCTCCCTGGCGACATATTGCAATGGACTTTGTCACAGATCTGCCTCTATCTGATGGATGCAGTGTGGTCTGGGTGGTGGTGGATCGATTTTCCAACATGGCTCATATTGTTCCACTGACTGGTCTGCCTTCTGCCTCCCGACTGGCTGGTCTCTTCGTCCAACACATCTTCCGCCGCCACGGCTTGCCTCTTAATTTTTGGCTCGGATGGAGGGGTCCAGGTCACATAAAAAATCTGGAGAGCAGTCTCCTCGGTGTAAAGTCCAATGGTCGAGAGGGTTAATCAGATTATGGAGAACTATCTGTGGCACTTTATCTCCGGGCAGCATGATGACTGGGTGCAGCTGCTTCCTTGGGCTGAGATCTCTTACAACAACCATTGCAGTGAGTCCACCACCTCCAGCCCATTCTTCATTGTCTACGGCCAAGATCCACGAATACCTCTTCCTGTTTCCACTATGTCCCAGGTGCCTGCAGCTGACTCCACCTTCAGGGACTTTCTGCAGATATGGCAGCAGACCCGATCTTCTATTCTACTGGCGGTCAACCGCATGAAGAAAAAGGCAGACACTTGAAGACGAGAACCTCCCCAGTTTCTTCCAGGTACTAAGGTCTGGCTGTCTTCCAGGAATATCCGGCTGATGATGCCATCTTGCAAGTTTGCCCCCAGGTTCCTCGGACCCTTCGAGCTTCAGCTGCCTCCTACCCTAAAGATCCAAAACTCCTTCCATGTCTCCCTGCTGAAGCCTGTGGTCCTGAACCGGTACTATAGGACTCCTAGTTCCGCAGTGGCTCCTGGCGGCTCGTCAGGGACTTTCGAGGTGAGGGAGATCCTGGCCACCAAGAAAGTAGGAGGAAGGATCTTTTATTTGGTGTTTCTCCCACTCTGGCCCCAAGAAGAGGTGGTGTAAGAGGGGGTATACTGTAACGCCTATGGCCGCAGACCATCATCCTGACTTGCCCTCTGACGGCCGCGGCCATCGACGAGTGAGTTCCCGGCGGCATCTCCTTCCTGAGAGACATCGCCACTCACTTCCTGGTCCGGACACTGTCTCCCGCAGGGCGTGCACGCCCGCGCGTGCACGGCCTTAAAGGGCCAATATGCGCACAGTTGCAAAATACTGCAATCAACCCAGAATGCTTCAGTATTATAAAGGGGCCCTGCCCTCTCGATCCTTGCCTGAGCGTTGTTATGTTACCTAAAGTTTGTCATTGAAAATGGTCTTCTAGTGTTTTCCAGTTCCCAGTGTTACCCGTTCCTGCTGCCTGTACCCTGTATCCCATGCTACCGTGCCATCAAGTGTTGGAGTCGTGTTGTGCCCTCCACTGCATCTACTGTGCCGCACCCTGCCGGGTGTCTGTCTACTGTCGGAGCCTAATCTTAGCCTGAATCTACCGCTACTGTCTACATTGCCTCAGGTACTCTGTCTGAACTATAGACATTGCATTGTACTTATAACGGTTCTCATCGGTTTGTTTGTGGATCCTGTGTGTCGTCTGGGAGATGGTGCTTGTAACACAGGGCAACGCTTGGCACAGCAAGTTTAGAGGCAGTCAGATGAATAGGCCAGAAGTCAGGACAGGCAGCAGACATCTTTACGGGTTTGGATAGCAATAGGTCAAGGCAGGCGGCAGGCAAGGATAGTACAAGTTCAGGTCACAACGGGAAATCCAGACAAAGGCAGAAGGCAAGGTAACAGGGAAAGCGGGTACAGGGAAGCTTACAGGGATAACTTGGTTGAACAAGCAAAGATCTGAGGGAGGAGGATTCTTAAATAGGAAGTCTTAAGATTTTGGGACACGCCTGCCCTTTAAGAAGGGAAGAGTCAGCGCGTGCGCCCTCTAGTGGCTGCAGCCACACATCGTAGATGATGGCCGTGGAGGGAGGTAAGAGATGCAGTTACCTGACGACGCCAAGAGCCTGCAGAGCGTCCGGATCGGGTGAGTGTAGCTCGGGACAAGCATGAGGGAATGGAGGGTATGGGAACCGGAGCAAAGGCCGTGGAAGCAGCGGGGAACGGCGCGCCAGCCGTTACAACCTGTTTGGCCAGCTGCTATCCTGCTACGCGGTATGGCCCAGTGGGTCCACACCCCGCGTCGTGACACCTGCACTGTTATCGGGCAAGAAATAATTTTTTGACTACATTAAGACCCATTTACACTAGCTCAGTACATACTTACAGAACCAGTACCAAGCTCAGTACATATATACAGCACCAGAACTAAGCTCAGTACATATATACAGCACCATAACAAAGCTCAGTACATACATACAGCACAATAACCAAGCTCAGAATTTAATACCATCACAAATACAGCTCAATACAGAGATCTTTATTCAAATTTAGTTTACCCCTGCCATATACATTTGTACCATGTAAAACTACAGGCCCAAGTATGGCCTGAACAATGGTAAGGATATGCTAGGAGTTGTTATTTCACAATAAAGAATGCTACCACCATCATTTTGCTCCAGATCATACAGTGTATAAAGTACTTAACAGTCAGATGCAGAATAAACATTCAGTGACTTACAGGTGATTTTTTTTTTTCTGATTCTAGTAGTTTTTTTTCTCTTTTCTTTTTCTTCCGGTCCAGACCTCCATGACAACTTTTCCCGGCCGCAACTCATCTCTACAGTGTTTGGTGCTCAGATGTCTTGAGTTCTTCACCTTTCTAACAAAGCTGCACCTATAAGCTAAGACAAAATCCTGATCGTACCAAACACTATGCCCCTAAATATAATAGCACCATATACTGTGCCCTTGAACATACTGCCACACACTGCGCCTCTGAATATAACAGCACCATACACTGTGCCCCTGAATATGATAACACCATACACTGCTCCTCCGAATATGATAGCACCATACACTGTGCATCTGAATATAACGCCACACACTGTTATCCTAAATACAATCGTGCCACACACTTTGGAATATCGTACCACACACTCAGTGCCCCATAAAAATAGTGCCACACACAGTGCTTCTGAATATACTGTCACACAGACAGTGACCCCTGTAGATAGTGCCACACACTGTGCCCCCTGTATAAAGTTACACACACAGTGCCCCCTCCAGATAATGTCACTCACAGTGACTACTGTAGATAGTGCTGCTCACAATGCCACTCATACTGTCCCTCACTGTGCCCCCTGTAGATAGTGCCCACTAAATAAAATAACAATACATACTCACCTGTCCCCATTCCCACACTGTCCTCCAGCGATGCAGGCCTGGTCTCTTATGACCAGGCCTACTCCAGCAGAACGACGCTGGCAGTGTGATGACGTCATCTCGCTGCCGGCATCACAGGTAAAGCACTGAATAGTGAGGTAGAAACTGATAGTTCCTTTACTTTGCCAAAGATATACTGCTCAATTGCATCTCTGTCCTAAGAACGCGGATACAATGGAGTGCAGGGGGACAGGGTCGGAATCCGGCTTCTTCCCGGTTCCATGTACCAGCTGTTATTTTGACAACCGGTTCGGAAGAACTTGCCGAATCCCACCCCTGTCGGTTACCAGATAAAGGATGGGAGATGTAAGAGGGAGGCTAGGAGCTCTAACTTGGTGGGGCACAGATATTACACATACCGCCGTGTACTCCATTGGGACATTATTGTAATATTTTGTTCTTAAATTCTAAAGGCTACCTACGAATTGAGAAATATAGACAGTTATTTAACTATTTATTTTAAATGATTACTTTACAACGTTAGGCCTTTTTCTCTATCACTATGAGAGTCATGTGCGTTCACCATCTGGCACAAATATTTCTCAAAGTGATGTTTGGGAAGCAATAAGTATGTATTATGAAATCTTTGAGAATCATTGACAGCATCTTCCTAAACATTGAAAAAATTGAATCTTTAATTAATTAATTATTTACTTCGTATGTGGGAAGCATTTTCCATGCATTAATGCTACTGATATATTCTTAAGACTAAAATGGAAGTATCAACTCTAAATAAGTGTACATTTTAAAACTAGTATTGAATTCCACACATCTATATTTTCACTTAAAATGCATTCTATATTCAACCAGTAAGTCTATGTGTCAGTGACTGCACAGCTATAAGGCACAGCTACTGTAATCCCATGAGTGCTAGCTTTAGAGTTCACATCACAGTGCAGAAACAGACATTAACAAACCAAATACCCCCTTGTACATGGTGCCACACACCACTTTGTAGATAATGCCACACACACCCCTTTAGATAGTGCCACACACAGCCCCCTTATAGATAGTGCCACACACAGCCCCCCTTGTAGATAGAGCCCCACACACACACACCCTTGTAGATGGTGGCACACTGCCCCTCCTTGTAGATAGTGGCACACAGCCTTCCCCTTGTAGAAAATGCCACACAGCCCCCCCTTGTAGATAGTGCCACACAGACCGCCCTGTAGAAAGTGCCACAAAGGCCCTCCTTGTATATAGTGCCTCCCAAACAAATAAAAAAATATTTTACTCACCTAGCCCCGTCATGCGGCAAATGGAGCTGCTCCACAGCCTCCTCAGCAGCCTATGAGACGCCGAGACGGGACCCTAGCGTAGGCCGGCGTGATCCAGTGACATCATCGAGCCAGCCTGCACAGGGATCCTGTCCCAGCGCCTTATGGGCTGAAGGCCTAACGTGGCCGGTATCCTACTGAATGGCAGAACAGGGAGCTAGCTCCCTGCTCCACCATAGTATTCAATTGTATCTGCGCCCTAAGGATACCGATACAATTGAATGCGACAGTCAATATGCCCAGATGCCCGGTGCTAGCGACGCCACCAAGCATAAGGTGGCCCATGCCGCCCTGTCCGGCACATAAATGTTATCTGCCAGGCCAGACGACACGGGCCCCCTCCTGCTGCGTGCCCCATAGCAGTCACTATGGCTGCTATAGGGTTAGTTCCGCCACTGAATAGAGGGGGTTCCTACGCTTGGGACCACTTCTATGAGTCAGAACGGAGAGCCGCTGTGTAACAGCACCTCCCGCTCTGGCAGACTTGAGACTTCCATGTATTACATGGATGGCTATTCTTCTCAATGGCTGACATGCAGCTGCTGCATGGGAAATTTATGGCTGGCTACAGCTTCCTACACAAAAATAATTTGTTTGCCAAGGGGTTGATTTCTGATTAAACAACATATTTAACTGCTTCACAACGCAGACAAGTATGCTCTTCCTGAGCGACAGGCGGTTGCCACATCAGAATGTAAATACTCATACTTATACTGCCGATAGCACGGGCACAGCAAGTATTCTCATACTATCAGGATCAAGGCAACAGCTGTGATACACAGCCGCAGCCCCACTTTAATGGCGATATATAACATATCATAACCAGGGGCGGACATACCGCATGTGCAGCCGGTGCAGCTGCACAAGGGCCCCGCGTGGGAAGGGGGCCCGTTCAGTGGCGTAACTACCACAGTAGCAGCCGTAGCAGCTGCTACGGGGCCCGCGGCATGGGGGGGCCCGTGTCGCCCTGACAGGCACATTACATTTTATGTACCAGGCCTGGCGGCACGGGCCCCCTCATGCCTAGTAGCATCACAACACTAGGCATGAGGGGAGGGAGGGGGCGGGGGCCCGGTGATAGCCGCCACACTGCACTACCAATCGGGAGGGAGGGGGCGGGTGCCCGGGCCCGGTGATAGCCGCTACACTGCACTGCCAATCTGGCACAGATGAATAGGACAGGACGGCGATGCTGGTGGTAGGAGGAGCGCTCAGGCAGGGGAGAGGACAGGGGGCGGTGCGACGTAAGACTTCGGGCGGCTGGACAGTACAGTCAGGACTGCCGGAGAACTCATAGGATGAGCGGAGGACAGACACAGGACGAGTGGAGGACGTGCAGACTGCAGAGGACAGGTAGATGAAGTTAAAAAGTTCATGTCAGAAGGGAGAAGTTTTTATGTAGAAAAATCTGCCTCATAATTCCTTCCGGAATTTTGAGGCATATTTTGACCTGCCGGTAGAACACTTCCCGCGTTTTTCATTGCGTTTTTTTGTGGCGTTTTTCGGCCATCGGGCCGTGGGCAGGGAAACGCAGCAAAAAACGCATTTTCTGCCTGCCATTGTTGTCAATGGGAAGTCAGAGACAGAAACGCCCGAAGAAAGGGCATTGCGCTTCTTTTTCCCGCATGCGGTTTTTACTGCTCGCAGGAAAAATTTCATGGATTTCAATGGGAGGCACTTTCTGACGTTTTTCGCGAAAAAAACCTCAGTGTGAACTCCCCCTAACACAGGGGCGTAACTACTGCTATAGCAGCCGTAGCGGCTGCTACGGGGCCGCGGCATGAGGGGGCCCGCGTCACCTGCCGGCACGGGCCCCCACCTTGGCCGGAATCTCCGCTAGCTGCCGCTATGGCTGCTACAGCGCGATGCCACGGAACACTACGGCAGAGCAGGGAGTATCTCCCCGCTCTGCCATTAAACATAAGACATGTATCCCCTATCCACAGGATAGGGGATACGTGTGTGATCGCTGGCATTGATAGGGAGAACGGGGGACCGAAAGTCCCCTGAAGTTCTCCATCACAAACCTCGGACTTCCGGGGTCTGTGTCGGCAGCTCCGTAGAAATGAATGGAGCGCCGGTCACACTTGAGCTGCGCAGACACCGGAAGTCAGAGGTGAGTGATGGAGAACTTCGGGGGACTTTCGGTCCCCCGCTCTCCCTATCAATGCCAGCGATCACACATGTATCCCCTATCCTGTGGATAGGGGATACATGTCTTTTGTCTTTTCACACTGTAGGTCGCATTTTTTTGAGTGATTGGGGGTGTATGGCGTTCCCTACAGGGGGGGGGCTGTATAGCGTTCCCTACAGGGGGGGGCTGTAAGGCGTTCCCTACAGGGGGGGCTGTATAGCGTTCCCTACAGGGGGGGCTGTATAGCGTTCCCTACAGGGGGGTCTGTATGGCGTTCCCTAAAGGGGGGTCTGTATGGCGTTCCCTACAGGGGGGGGCTGTATGACTTTCCCTACAGACCCCCCCTGTAGGGAACGCCATACAGAACCCCTGTAGATAACGCCATACAGACCCCACTGTAGATAACGCCATAAAGTCCCCCCTGTAGATAACACCATACAGCCCCCTGTAGATAACGCCATACAGCCCCCCTGTAGATAACGCCATACAGCCCCCTCTGTAGATAGCGCCATACAGTCCCCCCTGTAGATAGCGCCATACAGTCCCCCCTGTAGATAGCGCCATACAGTCCCCCCTGTAGATAGCGCCATACAGTCCCCCCTGTAGATAGCGCCATACAGTCCCCCCTGTAGATAGCGCCATACAGTCCCCCCTGTAGATAGCGCCATACAGACCCCCCTGTAGATAGCGCCATACAGACCCCTCTGTAGATAGCGCCATACAGTCCCCCCTGTAGATAACGCCATACAGCCCCCTCTGTTGATAGCGCCATACAGTCCCCCCTGTAGATAACGCCATACAGCCCCCTCTGTAGATATCTTGAGATTCAGTCCTGCTTGATAGGTAACAGTGCAGTAAGCTAAGCATGATAAGATCATCTAAATTATTGCATCTCAGTTGCATGAGTGCTTTGTGTTATATTCAATGATTCAATTTAACCTAAGTCTCTAAATGTGGGCAAAGAAAATAAAAAAACTATACTCACCTCCTCCCTCGCCTCCGTTCACCCGCCGCAGCCCCCATCCTCCTGTCTCGGTCTGTGTTACAAGTGTACAAGGCTGCACTGGTGACGCGCTGCCGATGGCACGTGACCGCTGCTGCCAATAACTCCTCATTGGTGTGCTGCTGAGGACAGTAGTTCCACAGCAAATCGCTGTTGAGGGCATTGATTGGCTGCAGCGGTCATGTGCCATCGACCGCGCGTCACCACAGCAGCTTTGTAAACACAGAAAGGGATAGGGGCTGCGGAGGGGGAACGGAGGCGCCGGAGGAGGTGAGTATAGGTTTTTCATTTTCTTTGCCCACATTTAGGGACTTAGTTTAGATAAGAATTTAACCCGGAAAAAAATGTGTTACTTGTGTTCTAAACTGGTAATAAAATGTACAATATAAATCTTCCTTCATAATTTTTATTAGTAAGGTTTATTTTTATATGCATATATATGTTTAGGTAACTTTGTCGGTATTGGGGGGGGGGGCGGGGGGGCCCTGGCACATTATCTGCACAGGGGCCTTTTGCAGTCTGTGTCCGCCACTGATCATAACATATATGGACAGTGACATCAAGGGCTCCCTCTGACCCCCTGTGGCGAAACCGGGTCAGTGGGGGTCGGTTTACGCCAAGAGAATGTGGGCGATAGATTCAGGCGACACAGATTAACAGGGGACAAGCCACAGCGGCGCGTTTATTAACAGGGACAGACACACACAGAACCAATGCATCGCTGCTTCTCCCCTCTGGGCTGGATGGGACAGGCTACCTCACTATGGGGTCTCTCCACTGTACCTTTCATCCTTTGGGGTGTCTCCAGATCCTCCTTAGTTAGATGGGAATCCAGCACTTGTCCTCTATTACTGTCCCTAGGTCAGGTACCATCTCTGAGGTAGACAGCCCCTGCCTGCAGCTCACACTGCTATCTCATCCTCTCCTGGGCAGCAACTAACTCAGTTCTCTCACAGCACCACGATATCCCTCACTCACCCCTCACTCAGGAAACAGGCCCCCTCCTTTTTCTTATTTACATTACACATGTTCCCGCTCTCAGCCTGTGACTCATTCTCCTGCAGTGTAAGATTAACCCTAGAGGGGGAGGACAGTGAAGCAGCACTGAATACAATACAATATAAAACACCTGGTTATCAAACATAACGTAATGCAGTTTGAGAGGACATATCCCCATCTAGCACCGGGCGCCATCTAAGCTATGGAACCCGGATGGCGGGAGTGCGACGGTTTGCGGCAGGCTTAACCTTTATCTGGGTACAATGACTGTAACCGTCACCCGTTCCGCCACAGACCTCCCCCAGCTTAGATCCAGAATCAGTCCTGCTGACCCTCTGTCGGGTCAGTGATGAGATCTGGGCCCGGTGCTGTCAGTCTCTGCCCATCAGTGTCCTGCTGCCGAGAGTCCATCAGCATTCCCGTGGTCCCGGCCCTTTTTATGAGAGATGGTAAAGTTATAGGATTGTAAGGCCAGGCTCCACCGTAGTAAACGCCCATTGTCCCCGGCAGTTCGGTTCAACCAACTGAGAGGACTGTGGTCTGTGACTATGGTGAACTCCCTCCCATAAACGTAGGGCTGGAGCTTCTTTAGAGCCCACACGACAGCCAGGCACTCCTTCTCAATGGTTGCGTATGCCCTCTCTCGGTCCAGCAACTTCCGGGAGAGGTACGCGACCGGGTGTTCGTGGCCCGCCTGGTCCACTTGGCTTAGTACCGCTCCCAGCCCGACGTCTGAGGCATCGGTTTGGACTATGAACCGCCGGTGGAAGTCAGGGGCAGCCAGGACAGGGGAGGTGGAGAGGGCAGTCTTAAGGCTCCCGAAGGCCGCCTCATAGTCAGGGGACCAGGGCATCAGTCGACTGAACCTTTTGGACGTCAAGTCGGTCAAGGGCTTGGCCAGGGTACTATACTGCGGGATGAATTTTCGGTAGTACCCTGTGACTCCCAGAAAGGCCCTAACCTGCTTCTGGTTGGCCGGCCGGGGCCATTGGAGAATGGCCTCCACCTTGGCCGGCACGGGGCGGATCTGTCCGCTGCCCACTCAGTGCCCCAGGTAGGCGACTTCTGCCATCCCCATCTGGCACTTGTCGGGGCGGATGGTGAGGCCGGCGTACCGGATGCGCTCCAGGATCTGCGCCACGTGCCCCAAGTGTTCCTCCCAAGTCTCGCTAAAGATAGCGATATCGTCCAGGTAGGCCTGGGCAAACTCCTGACACCCCACGAGGATCCGGTCGACCACCCTCTGGAAGGTCGCGGGGGTGTTCTTCATCCCGAATGGCATGCACATAAATTCAAACAGGCCGAACGGGGTGATGAACGCCGAGCACTCTTGGGCTTCCTTGGTCAGAGGAATCTGCCAGTAGCCCTTGCTGAGATCCAGAGTGGACACGAAGCGTGCCTCTCCCAGCCTATCGAGCAGCTCATCAATCCGGGGCATTGGATAGGCATCCGTAACGGTTACCTCGTTCAGCCGCCGGTAGTCTACACAGAACCTCGTGGTTTTGTCCTTCTTGGGGACCAACACAACGCCAGCGGCCCAAGGACTGTGAGATGGTACAATGACCCCCATCTCCAGCATTTCTTCTACTTCTTTCCTCATCGCGGTCAGCACTGAGGGAGCCACTCGGAACGCGGACTGCCTCAGGGGTCGGGCTCCTCCAGTGTTGACCTCGTGAGCGACTAGGGAGGTACGCCCGGGGGACGCGGTGAACAGGGCCTCCTGGGCTGCTAACACCTCCCCCATCTCCCTACTCTGCAAGCGCGATAGCTGGACTTCAAGCTGCACATCTGCCAGCCCTGTCTGGCGTCGGGCCTCTGCCAGTAGGTCAGGGATGCGGTCCACGTCAGGGTTGTCCATGGGCGGGCAGCATATCGCGACCGCTCCTACCTCCCTTACGACATAGGCCTTGAGCCGGTTTATGTGGTAGTTCCGTACCCGCTTTTCTGCCTTGTCGTGGGCTACTAGGTAGTTCGTCGTCCCCTGTCGCCCCACTACAGTGTACGGTCCAGCCCAATTGGCATGCAACTTGTTGCCTCGTACTGGCGCGAGGACCAGTACCTTCTCCCCCACCCCCAGCTCTCGGGGTCAGGCGCTACGCTGGTACTCGTCCCGTTGACGGCTTCGAGCTACTTCCAATCGCTGATGGGCCAAATCCATCAGCCGTGCTAGGCGCTCCCGCATTTGGCTCACATAGTCTACTACCGGGATCTCCGGGCTTGCAAAATTCCCTTCCCAACCTTCCCGGACTAAGTCCAAGGGTCCCCGGACCCGCCTCGCGAACAGCAACTCGAATGGGGAGTGCCCGGTAGACTCCTGCGGCACCTCTCGATAGGCAAAGAGAAGCTGCTGCAAGGAGCGGTCCCAGTCTCTCCCCTCCGAGTGGACGTATCGGAGTAGCAACTGCTTGAGGGTACCGTGGAACCTTTCATACAGTCCGTTCGTTTGGGGGTGGTAGGCGGTGGTTCTTAGAGAACTCACCCCGTGCCGATTCCAGAAGTCCTGCATGAGTTCTCCCTGGAATTGAGATCCCTGGTCTGTGAGTACCTCACGCGGGAACCCCACCCGGCTGAAGATGTCCCTGAGTCCCTGGGCGACGTGCTCAACATCTATGGAGGACAGAGCCACTGCGTCCGGGTATCTGGTAGCGAAGTCTACCAGGGTTAGGATGTAACGCTTTCCCCCTCGGCTGGGGGGATTAATGGGGCCAACCAGATCTATGGCCACCCGCTGGAAGGGCTCTCAGATGAGGGGCAGCTGCTTGAGCGGCACCTTGCGCGGGGCCCCCACCACCCGTTGGCAGACAGGGCACGAAGCTCGGTACCGCCGCACGTCCTCAGTCAGCCCTGGCCAAAAGAAAGCCTTCGAGAGCCGGGCCCTGGTGGACCTGGTCCCAGTGTGACCCGCCGCGGGTATATCGTGGGCCGGGGCTAACAGTCGTGCACGGTAGGCTTGGGGAACAAGCAGCTGTTTGGAGGCGGTCCAGGGTGACGCGGGCTTAGTCGGGGCTTCGACCCGGTACAACAGGCCGTTGTCCCACTGGAACCCTGCCTGGGCCCCTCCATTGGGTGGTCGATCGGCCAGGCTACGGGCAGAGGACAGGGAAGGATCCGTATGCTGGGCCTCCCTAAAAGCGACCCTATCCACCTCCCCCAGGTCTGTCGGGGGGTTCGTCAGGTCGGTCAGTTGTGAGGCGTCAGGGGCTTGGGTACTTACCACCGGCGGTTCGGGGGGCGGGGCTTCCGGGAGAGGAGCCTCGGTGGTTACACGGGTCGGTGGTGGAGGCCGGTAAAGGTTCTCCCGGGCTTGGCTGCGGGTCACGACCCCAGCGAACTGACTTGTGAGACCGTTCCCAAGGTCGTTCCCCAATAAGACATCGGCGGGGAGATCCGGCATGAGCCTGACTTCGACCTCCCCTTTTCCGGGGCCCCAGTCCAGGTAGACTCTGGCGCGGGGAATGGACCGCTGCTGTCTGTCCGCCAGGGCAATCCGGGCTAATCGCTGGGGAAGAACCTTAGACTGGGGAACCAGGTCCGCTCTTACCAGGGTGAGGGATGCCCCCGAGTCACGGAGTCCTTGGACGGTGCGGCGTCCCAGCACCACGGGCTGTCGGTGGCCCTGCATGTTGGCAGGGACCTGGTTCGTCACGAGGCTCGCAAGCTCTACATGGTAGACCACCTCCTCCACCTCTGGTGCATCTAGGAGGTGGTCACACTCATCGGGGTCGCCCGCCTCCGGGCAAAAGGTGACCCGGGTTGGGGGTTGGTCTGGGAAAGGGCACCGTTGATTGGGCCAGGGGGCAGTCCTGTCGGATGTGCCCTGGCTGGTGGCACCCATAACACTGGCGGGAATCCGTAGGGCCGTGGACCCTTGGAGGGATCGGGGCGGTCGTAGGCTGCGGCTGGGGTCTCATCGAAGTTGGCCGGGGTGGTTCCGCTATTTTGGTAGGGGCTCGGAGCTCTCGGCGTTGGTCCTGGCGCGGAAGGCTTCTCCACTGGGGTCGGTGGGCCAAGAACTCGTCGGCCAGGGTGGCGGCATCTTCAGGGGTGCTGGGGTGGCGGTCCGCGACCCAGGCACGAACGGGGACCTCCATCCTGGAGAGGAGTTGCTCCAAAATGACGAGGTCCTCCAGGGCCTCCCGACTGAAGGCCTTCTTCCCCTCGGCCCACCTGGAGCAGCTTAAGCGGAGCTGGGCTGCCAGTTCCACATGGGTACCCTGGCCCGCGAGTGTCAAATTACGGAACCGCTCTCTGTAAGTCTCTGGGGTGATCGCATACCTCTTCAGCAGGGTGTCCCGGAGGCAACCGTAGTCCCGTCCGTCCTCTGGACCTAGGCTCCGGTAGACTTCAAGGGCCCTCCCTTGCAGGCTGGGCCCCACGTAGCGAGCCCATTCGGGGGTGGGGATGTGATGCACCTGTAGCTGTGTCTCCAGCATGGTTAGGTGCGCATCGATATCCGTGGACGAAGGATCCAACTTGAGGAAGTAGTTGTATCGTAGTTGGGGTCTTCGGGGCCCGGCAGGGATTGGGGTTGTTGGTTCTGGGGGTGCCACTGCACGGGCCACGGCCCCAACGATGATCAGGTGCTCGGCCTCAGAGCTTTGAGGCCCCAGAGCGGTCAGCAGATCCCCCATCCGCAGGGCCTGGGCGTCCGAGATGGTGCTACGGCCGGTTCCCTGGCGACTGGCCGATTCTTCGGGGCAGTAGTCAACGTCACCCTCGGCCATCTCTCCCATCTCGGCCGGGTTCGCCAGGTCCCAGGCTTGGAGCTTCTCAATCAGCCGATCCTTGATGTCGCGGGACGAGAAGGACAGTGATGCTATCTGTAGGGGAGTGGTGCTATCTACAAGGGAGCGGTGCTATCTACAGGGGGGTTGGTGCTATCTACAGGGGGGTTGGTGCTATCTACAGGGGGTGCTATCTACAAGACAGGTGCTCTCCACGGGGAGGGTGCTATCTACAGGGGGTGGTGCTATTTACAGGGGGGGTTGGTGATATCTACAGGGGGGTGGTGCTATCTACAGGGGGGTGCTATCTACAGGGAGGGTTGGTGCTATCTATAGGGGGGTTGGTGCTATCTACAGGGGGTGGTGCTATGTCACTTTATATGTGGGCACTGTGGTATTATGTGGGCACTATTGCACTATCTACAGTGGGCATTGTGGTACTATGTGGGTCGGGGATTCCGCTCATAGAGAAGCCCCTGGCATCACTATCAATATATGGACAGTGATGCTATCTGTAGGGGAGTGGTGCTATCTATAGGGGAGCGGTGTTATCTACAGGGAGGTGGTGCTAACTACAGGGGGCTTGGTGCTATCTACAAGGGGTGCTATCTACAAGGCAGGTGCTCTCCATGGGGAGGGTGCTATCTTCAGGGGGTGCTATCTAGAGATGGTGGTGCTATCTACAGGGGGTGGTGCTATCTACTGGGGGCGGTGCTATCTACAGGGGGGTTGGTGCTATCTACAGGGGGGTGAGGCACTATGTCACTTTATATGTGGGCATTGTGGTACTATGTGGGCCGGGGATTCAGCTCGTGGAGAAGCCCCTGGCATCACTATCTATATATGGACAGTGATGCTATCTACAAGGGAGTGGTGCTATCTACAGGGGGTGGTGCGATCTACAGGGGGGTTGGTGCTATTACACGGGGTGCTATCTACAAGTGGGGTGCTATCTGCAGGGTGGATGCTATCTACAGGGGGTTGCTGCTATCTACAGGGAGGGTTGGGGCTATCTACAGGTGGTGGCGCTACCTACAATTCCTGTGGCATTATGTCACTTTATATGTGGGCACTATGGTATTATGTGGGCACTGTGGCACTATCTACATGGGCACTGGGGTGTTTTCAGGGGGTTGGGACAAAAAAAAACCTTGACAAATGTTATCCATCCATTTTTTTTACCGCCCATGAAAAAAACGGATGGCCAACGGATGACAAACAGCCATTATAAATGGACAGCCGGACTGGAAATGGATGAAAATTTGTAGACACAATGATGCAAAAATGGCCATAAAAAAAACTGAGGTGGTGCTATCTATAAAGGGTGGTTGGTGCTATCTACAGGGGTGTGGCACTATCTACATAGGCACTGTGGCACTATATGGGGGTGTGACACTATCTACAGGGGACACTGTTGTGCTATCTACATGGGCACTGTGGCACTATGAGGGCACTCTTCAAAATAGTAGTAGGACAACAGTACACGTCTCCATGTCTTCAAAATAGTATATTTATTGTCAAGACATCCGCAAAAAACAGGCAACGTTTTGACCCATGGTGAGTGAAGAGTCTTTCTCAAGCCTAGCATCATATCTAAGAACATCCCCTTAAATAGGTAGATGTAGATTATCACGTTATACATTTGAACCAGTGATAGTCACAATGAACATCTCACAGGTGATTTTTACAGGTGTATGGTTAACATTGATAACATTATTTCATATTAAAAAATGTGTAAAACATTGATGTGTACTATATACATTCAATACAGCAGTCAATATATATATATATATATATATATATATATATATATATACATATATATATATATATATAGAGAGAAGCGTAGAACACAGCAACGGCACCAGGACTTCAGAGTAGATGAAAGCAAAAAGTGGATTTATTCACCTCAGTAAAGCAACGTTTCGGTTCAACAGGAACCTTTCTCAAGCCTGGCTTGAGAAAGGTTCCTGTTGAACCGAAACGTTGCTTTACTGAGGTGAATAAATCCACTTTTTGCTTTCATCTACTCTGAAGTCCTGGTGCCGTTGCTGTGTTCTACGCTTCTCTCTATTCTTTTGGGGAATTGATTCACCCCCAGGTAACGAGCACATGGCCTGATTTTTTGATAACCACTGGAGTGCTGTGTTCATCTACCATTGGACTGTATATATATATATATATATATATATCTCGGTCATTATTTCACTAGAAGAAAAAAAGAACTAAGAAAAGGGGAGAGAAGCTCACCATACTACAATGCCCAGCAGCGATCACAGTATTATACCGCGCATACCCCAGGGTCAGTAAAAATGCAGAGGCACCATAGTTTCAAAAAGTAGCAGGCATAACTCATCTGACTAAGCTAAACAAATAGGCAGTTACGTAATCTAATTGAGCATGCATCCAACTCGCATGAATTTCATCGTAAACAACGCTGTAACCATACAACCCAGATCACATGACCCTAGTTCACCAATGAAGTCCCAAAGGAAGTAAACCAAAGTAAACCAAAGTAAACCACGCAACCAAAGTCACATGTTCACAAGCGACCAATAAAATTGAGGGAGAGAGCCACTTTGTTCTTGAATGGTCACTTTATTTTATATGTATTCTTATGTTCTCAATCTTAACATCCTCTAGTTAAAGTTCCCCTTATATTGCATATCACAAAAGTGATTATAATATTTTAAATGGGAGCGCTCGTAGCATAGATCCGATCATATAGTTAGATCTATGCACAGCGCAACAACTAGGTAAATTGTATCTTGGAATTCGTCTCTAATAATAGATCCCATTACTATGTATATATTTATGATAAAGATCAAGGTTGTAGTAAACAGCGGGCACAAAGAAGGGAAAAATCAATCATGTTAGATCATCTCAAGTAGAATCTTCATCCCGATCCTGTGTTTGCTGGTGTGTGGTGAGCAAATCTTCATAGTAAGAAATTTCCAACAACTGTAAGTATAATGAGCATATATCAATAATCACCTAAGTGAACAACAGTGTTAAAAATATTATAGATAAAACTGTATTAAAAACAGCATGGTCGTGTCCCCTATATAAATCAATGAACAGGGGCACACTATCATGTAAACGACAAAATCATAATTACACTTAAATCTATGTCTGATATTAAAGGTTTTTCCAGTGTATGGATGCTGAAACTTATCCCCCTTTAAAACGTTATTGCATTACAACAGTTCAGACAAGGAAAATTTACATTTTTGGGAGGGGAAAGGAACGTATGTGTATTTTCTTTTTACTTCCTACATCTTTGATGTTCCTAGTTCTCCGATAGGACATAATGGGTGGTGCACCTAATGCAACAATCTCACTATGTCCTTTGGACACCATTGGCTAATTTTTTCACAAAATATTAGTAATTCGGCAACTAAGGCTTCCAAATGTTGATATAAATGGTATTCGTTCATCTTGTTTAACTTTGCTTTACAATTCTAATGGTTCAGATTTAAGTAACCCAACATGCATTTTGCAGTGATTTTCTTCCTCTGGGGGTGCATATTTTCCTGATACTACCTGGCCCATATATAGTATAGATAACAGTTGTCTCTAGTTTCTAAAGAGGGGCCAATAAGCTCTCGGCAAATGCCCATTGTAACGTCTATGGCCACCGTCCGTCGTTCGGTCGTTAACCTCGACGGCCGTGGCCATGGACAGCTTACCTCGTTGCAGCGTCGTCCTCCTGTCAGGCGCCGGCACTCACTCCCGGACTCAGAATGTCTCCGGCGGACGCGCGCGCCAGGGCGTGCATGGCCTTAAAGGGTCATTTTTGCAGGAAGTCTGCAATCTAGCCCAGGATGCAGTGGGCTATAAAAAGGGCTCTGTCCTTTGCTCTTTGCCAGAGCGTTGTTCATTACACATTGATTGTCGTGCTTATGGTCTCCCAGTGTCTTCCAGTTTTCCAGTGTACCTTGCTCCTGTATCCTGTATCCCATATCCTGTTTCCGTGCTACCTAGTGCTATTGCCATGCTGTGCTATTGCCATGCTGTGCTACAGTCTACACTTGATCTGCTACGCTTCACCTGACGACTTCCCGCCACCTGGTCCTGGACGTGCCTGTTTCGCTACTGCCTACGATTGCCTCAGGTACCCTCGCTGAACTAATTGAACTCTGTACTTACCTGTTTGGCCAGCTGCCATCCCGCTACGCGGTACGGCCAAGTGGGTCCACACCCCGCATTGTGACACCCATTGACGCAACCAGAAGTGAGGCAAATCCCCACTCCCGACTCTCAATGCTGTAGCACATATCAAGGTTCCTCAAGCATAGCAGGAATTCCGGGCATGCGCAGTTCGCTATAGGAGATGGAGTGCGGCAGGCACCGCGACCCGTCGAACCCAACACGTATGCGCACCTCAAAGATGCATAAAATACATTAAACAAAAATGAAAAGAAACCCCCCAGAATACGCACTCCCACTACCATAAGATCCACTTACTCCTAAACATTAGATAGATATTACAGCCAACTCTCTAGTAGTCCCCAATACTGCTACAGCACAACAAGGATAGGGATTATAAAGTGTTGAAAAACAAAAAGTCCCCTATATTAACAATGCATAAGGTAACAAATTACCTAAATATAAAGTGACAGCGTAAAAAATAGTGATAATAAATACAAAGTATTGAGAGTGATACAATAAAATATATAAGTTCATATATTTATAATCAATATAAAATATATCATAAGGTGAAAAATTGGAAAAACACAAAAGTAAAAAAGAAAAAATTTCTAATAAATATTGATCCTATAAACATCATTAAGCCAATACAGTACATTTTGGAGCAATGGCAAAAAATTCATATACATAGATGTAATTTCAAAAACAGTGGAAAGTTAATATAAATTTAGAAACATGGTTTTAGAAAAGGAAAAAAGGGGAGGAGAATTTAGGGGGGGGGGACGATTACTAATATTTGTCTTCAGTCTCCATCTATAATGATGATATCAGTTCAAATATGTTGTTACCATTCTCCCACATAAAGGCAATCAGGTAGGAAAAAGATTTCACGTCAATACCTAATGAAAACATACAGTGTAAGACACAATTAATAAAACATACTAGATAGTAGGGATATACATATATATATATATACACATATATATAAAAACAGAACAAAGCTAAGTTTCTCATTTAATCCATGTGGTATCATCGACCCCAATGTAACAATCCATTTGCACTCTTTTTGTGCTGAAACCTTCTTCAAATTGCCCCCCTGATGCCACAATGTATCCTGTCAATCCCACAAACTTGTAATGTTCTAGAATTGCATCCGTGGTATCGTTTAAAGTGCTTCGGTAAGGTCTTTAATTGTGCGAGGTCTTTGGTTGCACTAGCACCCATAATGTCTCGCACATGCTCCCTTGTGCAGGTTCTTAGTTCCCTAGAGGTCAAGCCTACATACACCTTCGGATACCCAAATGTAGCATAGTAAATGCCATGTGTCGTACTACAAGAAATGTAATCTCTGATTTCGAATTGCCTCATCCCATCAACAGATGGAAATGTTGCTGCTCGACAGATGTTCAATCACCACAGGGGTAACATCATTACCTAGGTCCAGCTGAATAGGTTAAATTTTTGAGGTGCATAGTGGCTCTTGATCAAAAGGTCTTTTACATTTTTCCCTCTTCTTACTGTCATTATTGATCTATTAGCTAGACTTAAGGTCAGTCTCTCCAAAATGGTCCTCATTATCTCCCATTGGCTATTATATGTAGTTATAAAGCGTACACCTAAATCACCCATTCGTTGTGGTTTTGGTCCCATAAGATTATTCTGTGGTGTTGTTTTGGCTCTCTTATATCCTAGTTTTATGGTTCTTTTACTGTACCCTCTTTCTTCAAATCTAGATTTAAGATCCATAGACTGGTGTTCAAAAGAGGTAAAAGTGGAGCAGATCCGCCTCATCCTGAGGAATTGACCAACCGGGATGGCTTTAATGGTGAATGGAGTGTGGGCTGATGAGGCATGCAGAAAAGAGTTGACAGGTGTTGTTTTTTGAAGAACATCTGTTTGAAGAAACCCAAATTCATCTGTAAGTATTTGTATATCCAAAAATTCTATTTTCTGTCGATTGTATGTATATGTCAACTTAATGTTCAGTTGGTTATTTAAATGCTGCATGAAACTCATCAGTCCAGACTCCAATCCCTGCCAAAAAATTAGTACACAATCTAATAAAATAGAATAGAATAAAAAGAGAAAACTTTATTGCAAACTATGACAATCACAGAATAAAATATCTGCAATTTACACATTGGAAAATGTAAAAGAACAAACGGTCGGAACATATAGAAAAAGAAACACATTAGGCCAGCACGTCATACAATCACATTTGCTTATTTAAGCCCTATTCACACTTTCCGTTTCCGCTCCGAGTTGTGTTTCCATTTTGAACAGTCGATTTACACCCGTTTTGTATCTGTTTATTTCCCTGTCGGTTTTAAAAACGGATGAATTTAATTTGTACATTTTTTGCCACACACTTCACTCTGTAGATAATGCCACACAGCCCCCTGTAGATACTGCCACAGCCAACGCTGTAGATAGTGCCACAGTGCCCCCTGTAGATAGTGCCACACACTGCTCTCTGTAGATAATGCCATAATGCCACACAGCCCCCTGTAGATGATGCCACACAGCCCCCTCTAGATAATGCCAGACACTGCGCTCTGTAGAGAATGCCATACAGCCCCCTGTAGATACTGCCACACTCCTCCCTGTAGACAATGCCAGACACTGCTCTCGGTAGATAATGCCACACAGCCCCCTGTAGATACTGCCACAGCCAACCCTGTAGATAGTGCCACAGTGCCCCCTGTAGATAGTGCCACAGTGCCCCCTGTAGATAGTGCCACAGTGCCCCCTGTAGATAGTGCCACAGTGCCCCCTGTAGATGATGCCACACAGCCCCCTCTAGATAATGCCAGACACTGCGCTCTGTAGATAATGCCATACAACCCCCTGTAGATACTGCCACACAGCTCCCTGTAGACACTGCCAGACACTGCTCTCGGTAGATAATGCCACACAGCCCCCTGTAGATACTACCACAGCCCCTCTGTAGGTAGTGCCACACAGCCCCCTGTAGATACTGCCACAGCCAACCCTGTAGATAGTGCCACAGTGCCCCCTGTAGATAATGACACACACTGCTCTCTGTAGATAATGCCACACAGCCCCCTGTAGATGATGCCACACAGCCCACTCTAGATAATGCCAGACACTGCGCTCTGTAGATAATGCCATACAGCCCCCTGTAGATACTGCCACACAGCTCCCTGTAGATAATGCCAGACACTGCTCTCGGTAGATAATGCCAGACACTGCTCACGGTAGATAATGCCACACAGCCCCTTGTAGATACTACCACAGCCCCTCTGTAGGTAGTGCCACACAGCCCCCTGTAGGTAGTGCCACACAGCCCCCCCTGTTCATAGCACCCCTCGTAGAAGGCAGCCACCCTTAGATGGCACACCCCCCTTCCTGTAGATAGCGACACTGTAGGGGACCGCTCCAGGAGAAGTCCCTGACTCCTGAAGCAGAATCCCCGGCCACAGCGGCCCGTCGGCCGGTGAGTCCGCTCCAGGAGAAGTCCCTGACGTCACTGTCCATATTTGGAAATATATAACCCCAGCACACACAGAGGTACGCAAAAGATCCAGATGCAAACAAATTTAAGTTTTATTGCAACAAAAGATGGTAAAGTTGAGGTGGAAAGCGACTTGGTAAAGACGTTTCGGCCGAATCTCGGCCTTTGTCACGGTCGCTAAAATGATAAAGAATAAAATGCTTTTACAAAGTTGGCAATACAATTTACAAAAATACAGTATGAACAAATGAAAAATAATATGAAAATAACATATATCTCTGTTTACATGAAATTATATAGCGCTGTCACCTCAAATATACACAGAGAACAATTATTATACAGAAGGAAAAATAAAAATAGTTTAATACTGAACTGTATAAAGAAAATTGCGTGATCAATTAGTGGAACACTTAACACAAGAATTAAGGAAATCATAATCATCTATGAAAGAATAAGTCATAATGATCTATAAAAAACAAGACTAGGGGCTGAATAGTCAGAACAAAATGAAGTTAAATATGCTCAAGGAGGATCTAGCAGTATATAACTGTATGTGGCATAAACAATCTGGAAACCTCTGATGGTGATGAAATACCTAGGTTACATATATTGATTTAGTTTTGTTATTGTGGTGGGGAGAGGAAAGAGTCCTCACTGTAGACCATACCATAAAGTACCGGTAGAAAATAAAGGATAGTGTGGAAAGGAACAAACACTAGAGGATAAACTAAAGGGAGAGGAAAGACATGTGCTGCTGTACCTGTAAGGATATCACTGGTATGGGTTGTCCGCCGGATATTCCCTGTGTGTCTGTGCTATGTGAGTTGCGTCTGTGTTTATACCAGACCAACCGGAACTGATACGTGAGTGCAGTGAATATTCATGAGGTAATTATAGCAAGGGACCGTGAAAAAGAAACCTTATGGGAGTATTGACAGAGCCCTCTAGCTGCTGATATGTGAGTGCAGTGAATATTCATGAGGTAATTATAGTAAGGGACCGGAGAAAGAGAGCAAAGGGACCTAGCAGCTGATGTGAGTGCAGTGAATATTCCTGAGGTTATTATAGTAAGAATGTGTGTTAGTGTGTGTGTATATATGTGAGTGGCATGTAATGAAGGAATGTAACTATATAGAGAAGTATGTTGACAGAAACTGATCGGATGCTATCTAGTTGCCATGACAACGAACCAGAGAAGGAAAGGGACCGTATCAGGGGCGTAACTAGGAAAGACTGGGCCCCATAGCAAACTTTTGACTGGGGGCCCCCCCCTCCCCTGGGTGTCACACAACCCCCCCCCTTGTAGATAGTGCCTTTTTTACAGCCCCCCCCCTGTAGATAACGCCATACAGCCCCCCTCTGTAGATAGCACCATACAGCCCCCTGTAGAGAACGCCATACAGCCCCCCTGTAGAGAACGCCATACAGCCCCCCCTGTAGAGAACGCCATACAGCCCCCCCCCTGTAGAGAACGCCATACAGCACCCCCTGTAGAGAACGCCATACAGCCCCCCCTGTAGACAATGCAGGTTTCAGTTTTTATACACACCTTTTTTGCTATTTTAGAATTTTTATTCATAAAGTTTGAAAATAATAGTAAAAAAATAAGCTTTTTTACATTTCAGCTATTTTTTTTGGGTAATAACATAGTTTTACCCTAAAATAGACCTTTTATTTGTGATTGTCATTGTCTACCGTAAATTTTAATATATTACATGTCTATATTAGGGTAATTGGGTCAGCGCTAGCGTTACAACAATGATTGGCGGGGGGGGAACATTTTTTTTTTTTTGGGGTGGGTATTTTATGTGTATTTATTATTTAATTTTTTTTTGCACTTTACTTTATTATTTTTTATTACTATGGTCTGTCCCCCAAAGGTCAAAAAGACCTTTGGGGAACTTTATATATTTTTTTTCTTTCTTTTACACCATGTTTTTCCACTGTAACTGGGGCTGCACAGCAGCCCCAGTTACAGGGGAAATCAGCCCTCTCATAGTGACGATTGTCACTAATAGGGCTGTGCTGGGTCTAGTAAGACCCAGCAGCAGCCTGCCACTAACGGCACCCGGCGATCATGTGACCAGTCACATGATCACCGGGAGGAATAGAGACAGCGCTGCTGCTGTCTCTATTCCTGTACACAGCGCGCATTCAGCGCTGTGTACAAGTGATCAGAGAAGACAGAAGCAGCGAAAGCTGCTCCTATCTTCTCCTCAGGGTCCCCGGCAGTCACTGACAGCCGGAGACCCGACATTCAGCTGCCCGATCGCGCGGGCAGCAAGTTAAAACACGAGCCGTAGAAAGTCTATGGCTCGGGTTTTAAGGACCCTGACCGCTGGCCGTAAAAATACAGCCAGCGGTCGGGAACCAGTTAATGGCAGAGCGGGGAGATACCTCCCTGCTCTGCCGTAGTGTTCAGTGGCGTCCCGCTGTAGCAGCCATAGCGGCTGCTAGCGGAGCCTCCGGCCATGGTGGGGGCCCGTGCCGGCGGGCGACACGGGCCCCCTCATGCCGCGGGCCCCGTAGCAGCCGCTACTGCTGCTACGGCGGTAGTTACGCCACTGGACCGTATGTCTGAAAGTATAGATGATCTCAGCCCATGTGTATGGGATGTCAATGTAAGGATAGATGTAGGAACGGTATAGAAGGTGATAGTAGTCATGGCAACATATAGAGAAAAGGGAAAATTAGAAAAAATAGAAAAAATAAAAAATAAAATAAAAATCAGAAAAATATATATGTATAAAAATGAAGGAATAAAGATGAGATTTGACAGCCGGTTTTATGGTACTTTTACCTGGTCCATGTGGATGTGTTTTTTTTCTAGCGTGTCTAGAAACAGAAAAGACAACAAGTTAGAATATGCAAGTCAAACAAGATATAGGAACTGGCATTAATACATGAACTGCACAGAAGATAATAGGGTTTCGTATCAATTCATTAGGTCAAATTCCCTATTGAGACCCCTGGGACTTAAGGTTTGTAATGTATGTATCCAGCAGGATTCCCGTTCCTTAAGTAAATGTATGTGGTTGCCACCTCTACGTGGTTGAGGAACGTGTTCAATTATCTGGAACTGAAATTGGGAAAGTTGATGATTAGCCTTACTGAAGTGGTCTGGTAATGGTAGCCAGTTTTTATTACAGCGGATAGTAGATTTGTGGCTTGTTATGCGATCCCTAATGTGTTGTGTGGTTTCGCCCACATATATTAGCCCACACGGGCACTTTACCAGGTATACCACAAAATTGGTATCACAAGTATAGAAGCCTTTTATGGGAAAAGATTTATTTGTGTGGGGATGCTGGAACCGATCACCCTTGATAACGTTGGAGCAGCATGAGCAATGGAGGCATGGGAAAGTTCCATTGTGTCTGGGTCGTAAGAAAGTTTGTCTGGGCAATTTAGTGTTGCTGCCAATGTCTGCTCTAACCAATCTATCCCTGAAATTGGGTGGGCGTTTGAGGCACATCATAGCAGGCGACTTAAATTCTTGAATGGTCGGGTAGGCCGTACTGAGGTGGTGCCAATGTTTTCTAATAATTTGTTGGAATTTTGGAACCAAAGGGTGATATGTATGTACAAACGGGATTCTATTTAGTTTAGTGTCGTTGCGGGTGGTACAAGGTGTGTGATCTTTTTGAATCGTATTATGCAGTTCTTGTTGAAGTATCCGTGAAGGATAACCTCTGTCTTTGAATTTGTCAGTCATTTCTTGTAATCTAGTGTGTCGTGTTGTCTCATCTGTTACAATCCTAGAGATGCGTTTATATTGAGATTTAGGAAGTGAGGTTTTAGTTTTATACGGATGGTTACTCTGGAAATGGAGCAGGCCATTTCTGTCTGTAGGTTTGGTATATAGATCGACAACTAGATGGCCAGTGTTATTTTTCTTAACCAACGTGTCCAGGAAGCTTATCTCCTGTGAACTCAGATTTAATGTAAATTGTAGACCCTCACGTATGGTGTTAATTTCCTGGACAAAATCTATGGCAGATTGTTCAGTACCTTTCCATATGCAAAATATATCATCTATATACCGATGCCAGCAGATTGCATTATCCCTGAATCTAGGATTGGTGTAAATGTGGGTAGATTCGAATTCTGCCATGTAGGCGTTGGCATATGGAGGAGCCATGTTAGAACCCATAGCAGTGCCATTGATCTGTTTATAAAAGTTGTCCCCAAATAAGAAATAATTCTCATTCAGAATTAATTTGAGTAGTTCTAAACATAATGATTTGGAATTCATGGACATATCGGTAGTGTCCAGGAGGCTACTTGTGGCTGCTAGGCCATCTTGATGTGTGATGGATGTGTATAAGCTATTGACATCCAATGTAATTAGGAGGCTAGTAAGCTCAATCTGATGTAGACTTTTAATAATCTGTAAAAAATGGCTGGTGTCCAGGAGAAATGATTTGGTTTTTTTAATGAGGGGAGTCAATATTTTTTCTAAAAAGATGGCTAATGGGGATGAAATAGAGTCGGTGGAGGCAACTATTGGTCGACCAGGGGGATTGATTAAAGACTTGTGAATTTTTGGTAGGACATAAAATACTGGAGTTATTGGAAACGGATTCTGTAAAAATTTGTGTGTTTTGTGATCAATTGTATTAATATCAAGGTGATGATCAATGATGGAGTTGATTTTATGGCGTATATCGGAAATAGGGTCTCTTGGTATTTTGAGGTAGGTGTTACTATCAGTAAGTTGGCGATTGACTTCAGAGACATAATTATTATAATCAAGTATTACAATGGCCCCTCCCTTATCGGCTGGTTTAATTATGATTTCCCGGTTATGTTGTAAATCCCTTAAGGATGTCCTTTCTTCAATGGACACATTTTTTTGATGGGGATAGTAGCCCAAATTATAATCGTGCAAGACGACATCAATGTCTCTTTGTACAAGTTCAATCACCGATTCTGTAGCGTGGTAGATTTTGGGGGGAGCAAAATTGCTTTTGCTACGGAGGCCCAAATTAGAAATAGAAATTTCTGAGCACACGTCTCTAGGTTGTTGGGAAGTGGATAGATCAGTAAGTCCAAAGTGTGCCTTGAGTCGTAATGATCTGTAAAAATAGTTCAATCAACTCCATCATTGATCATCACCTTGATATTAATACAATTGATCACAAAACACACAAATTTTTACAGAATCCGTTTCCAATAACTCCCGTATTTTATGTCCTACCAAAAATTCACAAGTCTTTAATCAATCCCCCTGGTCGACCAATAGTTGCCTCCACCGACTCTATTTCATCCCCATTAGCCATCTTTTTAGAAAAAATATTGACTCCCCTCATTAAAAAAACCAAATCATTTCTCCTGGACACCAGCCATTTTTTACAGATTATTAAAAGTCTACATCAGATTGAGCCTACTATCCTCCTAATTACATTGGATGTCAATAGCTTATACACATCCATCACACATCAAGATGGCCTAGCAGCCACAAGTAGCCTCCTGGACACTACCGATATGTCCATGAATTCCAAATCATTATGTTTAGAACTACTCGAATTAATTCTGAATGAGAATTATTTCTTATTTGGGGACAACTTTTATAAACAGATCAATGGCACTGCTATGGGTTCTAACATGGCTCCTCCATATGCCAATGCCTACATGGCAGAATTCGAATCTACCCACATTTACACCAATCCTAGATTCAGGGATAATGCAATCTGCTGGCATCGATATATAGATGATATATTTTGCATATGGAAAGGTACTGAACAATCTGCCATAGATTTTGTCCAGGAAATTAACACCATACGTGAGGGTCTACAATTTACATTAAATCTGAGTTCACAGGAGATAAGCTTCCTGGACACGTTGGTTAAGAAAAATAACACTGGCCATCTAGTTGTCGATCTATATACCAATCCTACAGACAGAAATGGCCTGCTCCATTTCCAGAGTAACCATCCGTATAAAACTAAAACCTCACTTCCTAAATCTCAATATAAACGCATCTCTAGGATTGTAACAGATGAGACAACACGACACACTAGATTACAAGAAATGACTGACAAATTCAAAGACAGAGGTTGTCCTTCACGGATACTTCAACAAGAACTGCATAATACGATTCAAGAAGATCACACACCTCGTACCACCCGCAACGACACTAAACTAAATAGAATCCCGTTTGTACATACATATCACCCTTTGGTTCTAAAATTCCAACAAATTATTAGAAAACATTGGCACCACCTCAGTACGGCCTACCCGACCATTCAAGAATTTAAGTCGCCTGCTATGATGTGCCTCAAACGCCCACCCAATTTCAGGGATAGATTGGTTAGAGCAGACATTGGCAGCAACACTAAATTGCCCAGACAAACTTTCTTACGACCCAGACACAATGGAACTTTCCCATGCCTCCATTGCTCATGCTGCTCCAACGTTATCAAGGGTGATCGGTTCCAGCATCCCCACACAAATAAATCTTTTCCCATAAAAGGCTTCTATACTTGTGATACCAATTTTGTGGTATACCTGGTAAAGTGCCCGTGTGGGCTAATATATGTGGGCGAAACCACACAACACATTAGGGATCACATAACAAGCCACAAATCTACTATCCGCTGTAATAAAAACTGGCTACCATTACCAGACCACTTCAGTAAGGCTAATCATCAACTTTCCCAATTTCAGTTCCAGATAATTGAACACGTTCCTCAACCACGTAGAGGTGGCAACCACATACATTTACTTAAGGAACGGGAATCCTGCTGGATACATACATTACAAACCTTAAGTCCCAGGGGTCTCAATAGGGAATTTGACCTAATGAATTGATACGAAACCCTATTATCTTCTGTGCAGTTCATGTATTAATGCCAGTTCCTATATCTTGTTTGACTTGCATATTCTAACTTGTTGTCTTTTCTGTTTCTAGACACGCTAGAAAAAAAACACATCCACATGGACCAGGTAAAAGTACCATAAAACCGGCTGTCAAATCTCATCTTTATTCCTTCATTTTTATACATATATATTTTTCTGATTTTTATTTTATTTTTTATTTTTTCTATTTTTTCTAATTTTCCCTTTTCTCTATATGTTGCCATGACTACTATCACCTTCTATACCGTTCCTACATCTATCCTTACATTGACATCCCATACACATGGGCTGAGATCATCTATACTTTCAGACATACGGTCCCTTTCCTTCTCTGGTTCGTTGTCATGGCAACTAGATAGCATCCGATCAGTTTCTGTCAACATACTTCTCTATATAGTTACATTCCTTCATTACATGTCACTCACATATATACACACACACTAACACACATTCTTACTATAATAACCTCAGGAATATTCACTGCACTCACATCAGCTGCTAGGTCCCTTTGCTCTCTTTCTCCGGTCCCTTACTATAATTACCTCATGAATATTCACTGCACTCACATATCAGCAGCTAGAGGGCTCTGTCAATACTCCCATAAGGTTTCTTTTTCACGGTCCCTTGCTATAATTACCTCATGAATATTCACTGCACTCACGTATCAGTTCCGGTTGGTCTGGTATAAACACAGACGCAACTCACATAGCACAGACACACAGGGAATATCCGGCGGACAACCCATACCAGTGATATCCTTACAGGTACAGCAGCACATGTCTTTCCTCTCCCTTTAGTTTATCCTCTAGTGTTTGTTCCTTTCCACACTATCCTTTATTTTCTACCGGTACTTTATGGTATGGTCTACAGTGAGGACTCTTTCCTCTCCCCACCACAATAACAAAACTAAATCAATATATGTAACCTAGGTATTGCATCACCATCAGAGGTTTCCAGATTGTTTATGCCACATACAGTTATATACTGCTAGATCCTCCTTGAGCATATTTAACTTCATTTTTTTCTGACTATTCAGCCCCTAGTCTTGTTTTTTATAGATCATTATGACTTATTCTTTCATAGATGATTATGATTTCCTTAATTCCTGTGTTAAGTGTTCCACTAATTGATCACGCAATTTTCTTTATACAGTTCAGTATTAAAATATTTTTATTTTTCCTTATAATGTATAATAATTGTTCTCTGTGTATATCTGAGGTGACAGCGCTATATAATTTCATGTAAACAGAGATAACTCATCTATATATGTTATCTTCATATTATTTTTCATTTGTTCATACTGTATTTTTGTAAATTGTATTGCCAACTTTGTAAAAGCATTTTATTCTTTATCATTTTAGCGACCGTGACAAAGGCCGAGGTTCGGCCGAAACGTCTTTACCAAGTCGCTTTCCACCTCAACTTTACCATCTTTTGTTACAATAAAACTTTAATTTGTTTGCATCTGGATTTTTTGCGTACCTCTGTGTGTGCTGGGGTTATATATTTCCAATATTGTGGGATTCTCGTCCCTACCTTACTAGCACCACGCCAATTGATTGAGGAGTGCATCCCAATATCTATTTTTGACTGTCCATATTTGGACGGTGAAGTCAGGGACTTCTCCTGGAGTGGATCACCAGCCACAGCGTCGCTCACTGTGGCCGGGGATTCCACTTCAAGAGAAGTGCCTGACGTCACTGTCCATAAATGGACAGCGAAGTCAGGGACTTCTCCTTGAGCGGAACGTGCCTGGCCACAGCTTCGGCATTGCTGTGGCCGGGGATTAGGGATTCCGCTCCTAAAGGGAGCAAAAAATCTCCTCCTCCTCACATGCACTTAGCACTGTGAGGAGAAGAGAGAGAGCTGAAGAAAGCACGGCCTCACTCGGATCACATCCAAGTGACAGCCATGCTTTACACGGCCCCATAAACTTTTATGGGACCTGTGCGGCTGGCCCAAAATAGGGCATGCTTCATTTTTGGAAGGTCCTCTAATAACAAGATACTGCCTCCAGGATGGTAACAATTCAAACAGGCTATTACACGGGTGTGAACTATCCTCTAAGATTTTTGTTGCTCTACTTACACATTACTCCTCATAATTGCTTGATGATCGCACAACATCCCATCGAATAATGGCTCCATCAGTTTAAGCCACGCTACATACCAAATGCCTTTCTTTCACCGATGCCATACCAAACCAAACTGTGATGACGTTAGTCAAAACACTCTCAATGGATGCCAGAAATTTCATTACCACCTTTACTCGATTCCCGCCCATGCTAATGCACAAAATGATCTGTTTCTTTGACTTTTTCACATTAAGGAGCAAATTATTCTCCAGAGATTATTGTGGTAACCTCTGAATCTCAGATCAATTAGATTTTTTATTCCCGTCCGAGATCAGACAAAATCAATGTCATGTTATCTGCATATTTCAACAGGATAGTATTACTAAAACATGTACTACAGTCAGCAGTATAAAAGAAAAAACATGCAGGGCTCAGACACGGACCCTGTGGTACTCCAAAATTCAACTTCCTCGGGGCTGGGAGATGCTGTGCCTTCCATTCTAACCATTGGATGTTAGTAAGTCAAGAAAATTGGCAGTCCCTTGCATAATTCTCATGGCAACCGAAGAATCCCTAGCTTAGCCACAAGAAGCGAGGGCACTACGCAGGGGCGTAACTAGGAAATACTGGGCCCCATAGCAAACTTTTGACTGGGCCCCTACCCTGGGTGCAACACACAGCCCCCAATCTACAGTGCCCCCTGTAGATTGTACCATACAGCCCCCCTGTAGACAGTGCTATACAACTCCCCCTGTAGACAGTGTCACCCCACTTGTAGATAGCTCCCCCCACCTCCACCTTGTAGACAGTGCCATACAGCCCCCCTGTAAATATCGCCAAAGGGCCCCCCTTTATATACCGCCATACAGCTCCCCCTGTATATAGTGCCACACAGCCGCCCTCCCTTGCATATAGTGCCACAGCCCCCCCTTAGTAGATAGTGCCACACAGCCATCCCCTTAGTAGATAGTGCCACACACAGACCCCTGTAGATTGCGCAACACACAGACCCCTGTAGATAGCACCACAGCCCTCCCCCTTGTAAATAGTGCCATACAGCCCCCCTAGTAGATAGTGCCACACAGCCCCCTTTAGTAGTGCCACACAGCCCCCTGTATATAGGGCCACTCAACTCCCCCTTGTGTATAGTGCCACACAACCCCCAAAAAAATATATATTGTACTTATCTTGCCCCGTTCTTGCGACGGACGGAGCGCTGCACAGTATCCGGTCGGGACACATGCACAGACCAACGTGATGCAGTGACGTCATAATGCCGGCCTGCGCAGATAGTCTTCCCAGCACCTTATAGGCTGCAGGCCTAAAGTGGCCTACAGCCTCAGGGCCAATTCAAGCTTTTCTGCTGCCTGAGTCGAAAATTAAAATGGCGCCCCCCACATTTTGATTGACATCCCCCTGGCTGTTTTTCATCACTACCAGCCTCCTCAAACTTTTGCGGATGCGCCATTGCCTGGTACTCCTCTGGCATGCGAGGTGCAGCGATGAAGCCGGGCAGAGTACACCTTGCTGCACGGTGCGTGCCCAAGTAGTACAAGGCAATGGCGCATCTGAGAACGTTGTATCAGCGAGGGGGATGTCAATCAAACATGGAAAGGTGGGTTTGGAGGCAGGACTATGTGACTCTTCAGGATAGTGGCACCGCCCCATGACCCTTTAATGAGTAATCAGCATATAGTGTGCGCCGTTTTAAAAGTTGATTTTATAGATTTTGCTGCATCTGAAAAAGACATACATTTGGAAATATTGTCAGGTCATGTATTACCGCATGGTGGCGGTTTAAGGGGTTAAAACTACCAGACAGGTTCCCATTAAATATACAATGAATTGAAAAAATTCCATCTGCCCTGAAATTTTGTTATTATAAATATATTCTATATAATTACAGTTCCAGAACCAAGCTCAGTACATAAATACAGCCCAAGAACCAAGCTCAGTACATAAATACAGCACCAGCACAAAGCTCAATACATATATACAGCCCAGGAAAAAAGCTTAGTACATATATACAGCACACATGATCACGTTCCCGTGCCGCCCGGCGGCAATGCAGACCTGCTCTCTTCTGCTGGGGCTGAACGATGTAAGTAGCGCGATTATGTCATAGCATCGCGCCGCTAGCATCGTTGAAAGGCGCTGATTGGCAGGGCAGAATGACTTGCCCCGCCAATCAGCGCCTTTCAACAACGGAAGCGGAGCGATGATGTCAATCTGCGTCATTGTAAGGCGCTGAATGCATGTATTTGTATCTGCGTGATATAGACACAGGTACGATTACTGCAGGAGGCGATGGCAGCAGGGGGGCAGCAGCAGCCTATAATGTTTATTTGTATCTACGTCCAGAGGACACAGATACAAGTGAATGTGGATGTCGCTAGCATCAGGGCCCCCACCTGGCATTATGACATGAATGTTAGAGGCCTGGCGGCCGGGGCCCCGTAGTAGCGTCGCTACCGAAGTACCAGCCATAACGGCTGCTAGCGGCGCCACCGGGCATGGGGGAAGCCCCCGTGTCAGCGGGCGGCATGGGCCCCTCATGCCGCGGGCCCCGTAGCAGCCGCTATGGCTGCTACAGCGGTAGTTACGCCACTGGCACTACGATGTTAAAAGTAAGGCTAAAATCCGCAAACAAAACTCTTGCATAGTTTAAACCCGAATTAACATCAACACTGTGGACTTATAGTTCCTATATGCAAATTGAAGGCTATCTTCTCTACCAGCTAATATCTTATTAATGTGTGACAGGACCATTTTTTCAAAGCATTTCATTCCTTCAGTTGTCAGGTCTACAAAGCTTTAAATACCTTAGGTTCCTGAAATAGTCTCTCAGTACCCAAAGCCTCCCACTCTACAGTACCATCTTGCCCTAAAGTTTTAAACTGTAAATAAAAATAATTTTATTGGCCCGTTAACCCTATATTTCCTCACAGAGTTCCCTTTCCATTCCTTACCATTCCATATACCGTCTGTTAAAAAGCGTCTGTGTCCTTAAGATCGCCATGACTACTGATCTAGCTTCTGGGTCAATCTGTTTACTTCCTGAGCCTATCCCACTTCTCTGTCTTCTTCCTGTCAGGTGTTGGGTGGGGTATTTATACCTGGCCTCCTCCCTCTTTCTTTGCTTCTGAATTTTCTCCTTTCTTAGGTGTGGTGATCAAGCTTTCACCTACCCTGTGCCCTAGACTTCTGGACTTCTTGAAAACTGACCTCGGCTTGTCTCTCGTTAACCCCTTGTTTACCGATTTTAATTATCTGCTCCTGGCTGGTTTTGACCTCTGCTGTACACTAGCTCTGTTTTGGACTTTCTGTTTACCCTCTGTCTGCCTGGTTACCTGTTCAGCTATAGCCTGTGTTGCACCCCTTATCCAATGCTGAACTCTGTTAGAACAACCTGGGTTCTGTGCAGCAAAAACCATCCTGCCTTGCGGTGGGCTCTGGCAAATACCTCAGAGTAGCCTTAGATTCTGTAGATCAGAGTTGTGATGGATTTGGGGTTGCGGTTTAATTTGCACGCTTACTCCTGACAGTCTCCAGCAGCCTTTTGGGAATTGCGCAACCAGTGATTCCATAACATATCCACAAGCCCATTTATATAATTTTTTCACTATGGAACCTATGCAAGTGGATTAAATGCATAATCTGACTCAGCTGGTACAAGGTCTGGCTGTACGAATACAGCAGCATTAAACAGCGCATGCCAAAGCAGTCCTCCCAATCGCAACTTTGTTTGAACCAAAGGTGAATTTACCTGATCATTTTTCTGGTGATCGTAAGTCTTTTGTCAATTATCGGGAGAGTTGTAACTTATATTTTCGACTAAAACCTATCTCCTCTGGAATGGAGCAACAGCGAGAGGGTATCGTCATGTCACTCTTGCAGGGCGATCCTCAAACCTGGGCCTTTTCGTTGAGACCTGATGCCCCTGTACTTTCTTCTGTCTTTGGGGACTTGGGTTTAATATATGGAAAACCAGATGTCACTGCAGTGGCTGAGGCCAATCTGTTTTCGCTCCAGCAGGGATGGCGGCCTGTTGAAGATTATTTCTCAGAGTTTAGATGATGGTCCATCTCTTCACAATGGAATGATGCTGCACTCCGATGTCAATTTCGCCGAGGTCTATTAGAAACCTTAAAAGATCTCCTTATAAATTACCCAACACCCTTTTCTCTAGAGTATACTATGACCTTTGTTGTGCGTCTGGACTGACGACTATGAGACCGCAAAAATGAGAGATCGGCAATGATCACCCCCCTTCAATGCACTGAGCTCGCTTCATCTGATGCACAAGAGCCCATGCACTTGGGCTTCACTATGTCGTCTCAAGAACGGAGACTTTTTCGCACATCTGGTGGGAATGTCCATATATCTTAGAATTATGGAGGAAAATAGGACGTTTTCTGTCACAAATATGTGGTTACCCAATTATTCTAGATGCCCCACTATGTCTATTGGCAATTTACGCCGATAAATTTGATCGCACTCATAGGGGAGTTATTCTACACACTATTATAGTGACGAGATTCAAAATAGCAAAATACTGGAAATCCAATAAAATCCCGTCATTGACAGAAATTATTCAGGGAATAAACAACAACTGCTGGTTTGAATCCATGATCACCTCTTCCTTAAATAAAAAAAGAACATTTGACAACATGTGGGATGTTTGGACCTCAAGTCATTACTTTAACGCGATACACTAAATACACAGATCTACACACTTCTTAAACCTATAGTAATGTGCAAATTATCTCTGAGCTCCTTTTGATCTATTCCCTTACACATTGTTCTATTGTACACAAAGCTACGATAATGTATTGATGCCTATGTAAAGTTATTTTTATTTTTACTATGTTATGTTTTCTTAGTAAGCTCTGTTTCTGCTTTACATGTATGTATGATTTGAAAATCTCAATAAAAACAAATGTGATAAAAAAAAAAAAGAACGGAGACTTTTTCAAAAACACAAGGGGCTGTGCTTCTACTGCGGGGACGCTGGTCATACAATCAAGAACTGTTCGAGGCGTCCCGAACATCCAGCTCCAGAAAACTTCAGAGCCTAAATGGTCCCTGGGAATGCCATCTGGGCAGTCAGGTTTTTCCAACATTTAAAAAATAACATTTTTGCCTATTAATGCATGGTTTAATAATATTTATATTTCTGGCCAAGCTTTCGTAGATTGTGGTTCTGTGGCTAATTTCTTGGATTTTCAGGTTGCAAAGAGATTGGCTATCCCCCTTGTTCAGTTAAGTACCCCAATCAAAGTCTCTGCTATTGATAGTACCCCTCTCGCTCAGGGGTCGGTCAAGTTCTCTACTCCGTCTGTTACATTGGAGGTGGGTACTTTCCATACTTTCTTTATTCTAGAAAGTAGAATAAACTACTTATAAATTACTAATAAATTACTTTCTTTATTCTAGTCAACTACGCTATTGATTCCGTAAAAACGACGGAACCCTTGCACAACTGAGACAAATGGAAACCATTGGCACCGGATCCGTCACCATTGAAATCAATGGTGATGGAAACGGAAACCTTCCCCTTTCCGACGGAAAGCTCCGATGGAACGTCGGAACGGGACCCTAGCTCAGATGTGAACAAAGCCTTAAATGCATTATACTGGCAAGTAATAAAACTGACTTTGCTCACTGCTGCTTGCCGTTACCTACAATTTTCTAGATAGCATTGTCTTATTCTATTGATTCTCACAATTAATCTAATTAAAAACCACACACTTAAAAAGTTTATTTTTGTGTAGTTCAATTATTTTTATAATAGAAGATGTTAGTGCTGCATGATGTGAGGTCATTTCCTTGAGTCTGCCATGTCAATGTGATATGGATGTTAAGGTTATTTTTATAAATAAAGATGTGCCTTTAGGGAGCAGTATAATGATTTGCAGCTGCTGTTGGAAATTACGTTCTGAGCAATCTGTGTTAATCGTACAAGAAAAGGAACATTCTTATTAATACATTTTTGCTGATGACACAAAACTTCTCAAAACTCAGCTTGACTGTAAGGTATTACAAAAAAAAAATGGATAAGCTGGCAGCCTGGGCAAGTACATAGCATGACAAAGAGAGAAAATGCAATATACTGGTTACCGGTAAACTAAGCAGCACTCAATGTCAAGTAGCAGCTGCAAAAGCAAACAAGATTTTAGGCTGTATAAAAAGATAGATAAAACCTGAGATAAAAATTTAATCTTGCCCATTTATAAATCTCCTGGTATACTGATCAGGCGTCACCCCTTGTGTTCCTAGCACTGTATATTAATGTACACTTCCTCCTTCCCTGCACAGACTATTATTTCTTCTTCCCTTGTCAGTTATATTGTATTAGCCATTTGTAATGCAACAAGAGTAAGGGTATGTGCACACACACTAATTACGTCCGTAATTGACGGACGTATTTCGGCTGCAAGTCCCGGACCGAACTCAGTGCAGGGAGCCGGGCTCCTAGCATCATAGTTATGTACGACGCTAGGAGTCCCTGCCTCTCTGCAGGACAACTGTCCCGTACTGTAATCATGTTTTCAGTACGGGACAGTAGTTCCACGGAGAGGCAGGGACTCCTAGCATCGTACATAAGTATGATGCTAGGAGCCCGGCTCCCTGCACTGTGTTCGGTCCACTACTTGCGCCAAAATACGTCCGTCAATTCCGGACGTAATTAGTGTGTGTGCACATACCCTTCAGTTCCTTTTAAAGGATCTACGGGTCCTTTTATCCAACTTTACTCAAGCAGTGCTTTATTGACCTACATGCAAAATAATAAATCTTTTTAATTTTCAAATTTTGTAGTCCAAGATGGAGCCTAATGACACCCTGTGAGTAAAGATTTGAAGGCACATGGGCATTTTGCTTGGACAGTCCTGGTAGCAACATTTAGAAACATGTGCAAGGTAAGTAACCAAAAATGACATGTTTCATGTGCATCAGTGTAGGTTTATGTGTTTTTTGTCAAATGCTGCAGTTTTGTTCGAATCATAAGGCAGCAGTTAGCATAAGAAGATCATAGGTTGCCCTAGTACCCCTAGAAAAATAGCATGTGAGGAACAGTAACTATAAAAATAAAAAATAATACTTAGGTATGTTTATTGATCCAAGTTGGGTACATTTAGCAATATCTTTTATTAAATTGTGGGCACCTATTGTTTGAGCCTAAGAATATGCATTTTTAACATGCAAAAGCACCATGTACACTGCAGAGCCATATGGACAGAGACTGTACGGCAGTACACAGTGTGGATCAATATGGCCTCCGTGTGCTACTGGAATGTGAAAATGAGGTTTAAAATAGACATGGCATGGAAAATGTGTGCCTTATGCATGAAGCCATTCTCCCCTAGAACCATTCTAAGAGAGGATACTTTTGTACATACGGTATCCAATAAAACATTCCTCAAAAGGTTCAGTCTTCTTCATGTGGAATCGGAGTGTATGCCTTTATATGAAATCAGAACCATACACTGCATGAGCCCTAAGGCCAAAGTTTAATACTTTTTTTGTAACATTCTGGAAGCTTCAGTGGGCATTTTTGCAATTAAAAGATCTGTTCCCACAATATGATGTATTTAATCTCACGACATACAGACGACATACCGAACCTCTTTCTTAAATCTACACCTCTGCTTCAGCCGTTCTGGCAATAGTGGTTTTCTGTGAGTCAAGTAAAATAACACATGATAAAAGCTCAAAGCCAAAAAAAATAATATACAATCAGAAAGGCATCTGTAGACTTTCCCTTCGTTCTGACCACGGACATATCTGCAAATTTTCTTTGTGTATTAACTACAAAATGATTATTTTCTGCTCCCTCAAGAAATCATTTACCATGCATTTCCATTCATATTAACAAAGATGTTTGGACACCCTTTTGGGATAAAGTCTTATAAAGAGTTCCAAGTATTACATAAGCAGTTTATTATTTTTTGGCATGCTTAACTAAATTTAAAATTACTTTAAGCAGGTCTAAAACTATGTTTAAACACTGGAAATGTCAGATGAAAATTTCCAGTATTCCAGATTCATATGCGGGTTCAGATGTAGATTTCCTCATTTAATTGAAACGGGTGAAAATAATCTCCAATGAATAGGACATGCAACCGTTTTGAAAACCCAGAGCATATCTTAAAACCTGCTGCGATTTTTTTTTTATTTTTTTTCAAAAAAGTCTGAAGGGATTTTTTGAAAGTGTACCCAAATTGGTAAATGGAAAATATTTCATGTTTTTCATTTTATTCAGCTTTAGCAGTGGTTGCAAAACTGTTACATTTTAGGATTCCTTAAGCCCCCTGTACATGGTAGGTAAATACTGCAGATTTTCTGTGTGGATTCATGCACAGAAAATCCACAGCGGATTACAGTACCAGTCATCTGGATGAGATTTGAACAAATCTCAGCCATATGCTGCAGAACATTTACGGCACGTAAATTAAAGCATGCTACAGATTATCAAATCCGCAGCATTCTCATTCTGTTACAGATTTTCACAGCAGATTTTATCCTTTTCTATGTAGAAGGGATGAAATCCACTGTGATTCTGCAGTAAAATCCACACCAATATCCTCATGTAACACTTTTGTATTTTTCTGCAGAAACTCTGCAGATTTGCTGTGAAACATCCACAGCTTGCTCATTCTGTCCTGGATGTTCACTGCGAATTTCACTCTTTTTCAATGTAGAAAGGGTGAAATCCGTAACATTTCATCTCGTTGTTTATCAAGCCAAAAGTTTGTCGGTTTAAGTAATGCTGCACAGTTAGGTCGAGTTCACATAAAGTTTTTTGGCACTGATTTTGACGTGAAAATGGCGTCAGAACCAGCACCAAGAAAAGCACCAAATCCCCCACCATTGATTTCAATTGGAAGCAGAGGCGTTTTGTTCCCGGCTTCTGGCCGCTCACGGAAAAAAAAAGGCAACATGCTCTTTCTTCGAGCGGTTTCCGCCTCTGATCTTCCATTGAAATCAATGGGACGCAGAAAAAAACTGCGGCTCATTTACAGCATTTTTTGCAGTGGTTTAGGCCCGTGGTTTTTGCATTAGAGTCAACGGCCGCAGGCAAAAAATGCCAAAAAAAACATGAAAAAAAGCATCTAACACTGGCAAGTCAAAATCTGCCTCAAAATTCCTTCAAGATTTTTTTCTGCCTCTCAAAAAACTCAGTGTGAACTAGGCCTTAAAAGGGTGCTCAATGAGTTAAAATTTTACTCCATCAACTGTATAGTAATTCCAATAAATTACAAACAAATACAGGAAAGACAAGCTCAGCACAACCACTAAAAAAATGCATGCTCATAAAATGGAAATTGCATTAGATATTGGCCTGTAAAACAATATACCGTAACAAAAAGTCAATGCAGTTAAAATTCTGAAGCATTGTGTCAGCTAAACTCAAGTAAACAGAAGTTCCATGATGGTATAGTTTTACAGATGTGTCTTTCCTTTTCTCTGATCTTAAAATATCCTGAGAAATATGGCACGAGATAACCAGCTTATGAAAAAAAACATAATTTTGTGATATCCTGTCACGAGATGTTTATGCTATATGTGTAACCATCCAGTGGTTGTGATGTTTATTGCAGTCTGTCAAGGGTTTTTCTGGTATTTTGCAATATTGTGCTGAATTAATTTCAGCAGAAATTGGAGTCCTTAACCAAATTCAACAAAGGTAAGGGTGGACATATCTGTATAACTTATTTAAAGAAAGCAGCCATTACTGCACTTTATTATCACAAATGTATTATATATTTTTGTAAGTTTGTGTGAAGCCCAATTTTTCATTGGTTTAAAATGGATCACGTCATCTGTAAGCCATAACAACCAATCAGATCGCTGCTTGGATTTTTATTACCTGCTTTGGAAATTATAAAAGCTTACCTGATTGGCTGCTGGCAGGGATGTAACAACCAGAGTGATGTCACACTGCTGCTGCTGACATCATAATCTGCCTCCCGGTACATTATTCAGAGACCAGACACACATATAATACACTGCCTGCTGCCACCAGACTCCACATCCAGGAGAGGACGCACAATATTCCTCACAAGACCGTACTCCATCTCCTGCTACAAAGAGAAGCCATCTCTGTTGTGTTTTCCTGGGACATGATCAGAACAACTTCCTACAGGTAACATGGGAGACATCACAATCCTTCTACTATACTGGATAAAGGTTAGTATATATAGGCAGGTTATGTATTTTGGTATATTTGCCAACAACCCCATTTTGTGTGAAACAGTCCAGCAAGCCGGGTTAGGAAAGGTGGTGTTTATGCAAATTTGTGTTTTCAGGCAGAAAGTGGGCGAGTCATCAATGCTTTGCTACTATGGATTTGGGTTGATTGGTAATGATAAATAGTACGGGGGATGGGTATGAGTGAGATTATAACCTATTTGTTCATCCACACACTAACGCTCTGTGCATTAACGGGACGTCTCTGTAATGGAAATGTCTCTAGATTTATTATTGACACAATCCATTATAACGTTCATTTTTATATCCATGTTACAGACAATTCTTTTGGTTATTGATATAAATTAGACTTTCAATGTTAGTGTTTACTGAAAATTACAATGTTATATATGTCTGATAATGAGAGCCACTGTAGTTTATATGAGAAGAATGTGTTGTGCTGGTTACTATGGTGATAGCAGTCATCTTGGGGCTTATGTCAGAAGAATGCATTGTGCTGGTTGCTATGGTGATACCAGCCATCTTGTGCCTTATATGAGAACAATGTGTTGTGCTAGTTGCAATGGCAGACATCTTGGAACTTATGGGAGAAGATTGAACCTCATTTAACACAACTGTCTAATAGAAAAACTGGATTTGTTGACCATAGCAACCAACCAATCACAGTGAAGCTTTCATATTTCCAGCTCAGTGGAAAAAAACATTAAAGCTGAGCTTTGATTGGTTGCTATCGGCCACAGGATATGTTTTTCTATTAAACAGTTTTGATAAATGCGACTCAATGTGCTGTGCTGGTTACTATGGTGACGGCAGCCATCTTGTTACAGTCAAAGGCAGTTGGTGCGAGCAGCCTGATACTGGATAGAACTATATAAAGTTTGTTTTGTTTGAAGCCCGATCAGGGAATAGCTGTTTTTGATTGGACATTGAACAAAGTTTGCCTCCTTTTGTGATTTTTGATTGGATTAAAAATCGCTTATACTTAAAGTCACTTTTACTGAAATTTACTTTTCACTGCCATTCACTTTTCAATTTGCATCGAAGTACACACTTGCCTGATCTGGCTGAAGGAGAAGATCCGACCAAAACAGATCGATTCTGTCATTAGTGCAGAGATTCAGTTCGGAATTTTGAGGCAGATTTTCCTCTGCCTACATGCCGATTGTCGTGGCGTTTTTTGCCCGCGGCTGTTGAGCGCCGCGGGCATAAAACGCAGCGAAATACACTTTCTCTGCCTCCCATTGATGATAATGGGAGGTCAGAGATGTAAACGCCCCGAAGATGGGGCATGTCCATTCTTTTTCCCGCGAGCCAGTTTTTACGTTCCTGGGAACAAACGCCTCCACCTCCCATTGAAATCAATGGGAGGCGTATTCGGCCGTTTTTTGGCGCGTTTTGCGGTGCGATTTCCCGTAAAAAACCTCGTAAAAAAACTCAGTGTGAACTCCCCCTAAGGGGTTCTGCCCCATCTAGGATCCCTAATGTAGCAGATTTCTCTACATGCTGACAGCTGACTGGCCTGTATCTGATACTACAGCTCAGCCCTATTCAAGTGAATTGGGCAGAGCAGCACTTCCAGGCACAGCTCATGAACGGGACTGGAGAAAATGCAGACTTTTTTTTCCTAATCTCAGACAACTTTAAACTAATTCAGAGGCAGGACACCCCTAGACTTGTTTGCTTCTAAGTAAACTTTGCAAATAATAGTAAAAAGTCTCATTGGGACAAAAAAGAGACACAAATACTTTTATGAGAATAACATGTCAAAACTCTTTACTATAATCTATTATTTTAGCATTAAAAGGTAACAAGATATAATAAAAAAATGAATTTTCAGCAGTTTTTCTCAAATAGCTTTTTAATATATATTCAAAACGCCTAGCAAAATGCTTGTAGAAAATGTCACAATTAATCAAACGCCATAAAAACAGTTGTTTTTTTGACATATTTTAAAAAGCAGAAAATCCTGTGTGAACACGGCACTAAACCTACAAAAACTTCTGACATGTCAGAATTTCTGATCCGTGAGGGTCTGAGTACTGAGACCCCCACCGATCGCTAAAACGAAGCGACGGAGCGCTAAGCCGCATAGTTTCTGATCTGCTTTTTTCGGAAAGCCGATGTAGCGTAGTACGGGCCCATAGGCTTTCTATTGAGTCTGTACTCCGCTACATCGGCTTTCCGAAAAAAGTTGATCAGAAACCAAGGGGTTCAGCGCTTACCCGAGCGCTTCTGCCACTTCGTTACAGCGATTGATGGGGATCTCAGTGCTGGGGCCCTCACCCATCAAAACTTCTAACATGTCACTATGACATGTCAGAAATTTGTTGAAAGTTTAGTTACCCTTTAAGATTATTTTACATTTATCGAAATGCTGGTTCTTTTGCAATATTGGGTTTAAAAAGTATTTTACAATGAGAAACCAGCTAAAGTCTATGCGTCAGAGGGCTATCCGTTTCTCATCCTGTCTTGACTCTGAACTTTGTGACTACATCTGTGTGGCGGTCACAAAGTATAAGAAGCTGGTGGGAAGAACATATTTGTAATCGACAGTGGGTGGTTTTCTCCAGAGAATTGTTGTTACTCAGCTACATGTTTCTTTACTGAAGGGTACTTTACTTTCCCAAGAAACGGATAAAACACAGCTGTCCTACTGATGTAGCCTTTTGGAATCTTTTCAAGACTTTACTTTCCATATGGTTTTGTTTGTTATAGAATATTCTATCAATGCTAAAATACATAATTTATTAAGTCATCATCAACTTTTAAATTGAATATTGATAAATTTATGTTTAATAAAAATCACTATTGAAGTAGTAATTTAAAAATAGTTTAGCCTTATGTTCCATATGTCTTTAGATAAATAAAAAATGATTTAACTTTGCTATACACAATACTAAACTATATTTGAATTACCTGAGAGGTCTGAGAAAAATGATTATTCTATTAAATTTAATTTTTTTTACTTTATGTCTTAGGAACGTAACAACTCTAGATAAGATAATCATCTCTTGGGGTCATGTATCATTTACCACCACTTTGCATCACTTACCTGGCGTAATTGCAATGATAGGAATTCATATGTTTGAAGTTCCCCTCCCACTTTACCGATACAAACAACTTTTCATTTGTGTTTGTGTGCAACTGACTTGCTACATATTCGGTGACATTTGTCTTTTTAAAAATGAGGCAGTGGACAATGATGAGACTTGCATTGTTTAGGCTTCATTCACATCTGCGTCAGGGCTCCATTCCGTCGGAATGGAGCCCTTGCACGACGGAGACAAACTGAAACCATTGGCACCAGATCCGTCACCATTGAAATCAATACTAATGAAAACGGATTCCTTTGGTTTCAGTGTGTGTCAGTCAGTGCTCCGTTCCGATGGAAAGCTCCAACGGAATGTCGGAACGGAGCCCTGATGCAGATGTGAACGAAGCCTTAATCATTAAATTAAAATTGTCCTACATGTATATGTGTCAGTATGTCAATCTTTATAAATGACCTTTTCTGTCTTTTTGCATGATGTTTTTATAATTTTCTCACAACCTTATTGTTATGTATTGATTGTCATATTTTGGATGTCTATAAGTGCCCTAAAATCCTCTTTAGTTGGCTATTAGACGGCGCTGTTGCTGGATGTTTGTAAAGCTATTTCCGTCATTGGTAAGTTCTTTTTGTCATATATTTAAGCTTTTATTAAACATTGTAATAAGACTTAAGTTACAGAATTAGACTTAAAGAGGCTCTGTCACCAGATTTTCAAACCCCTATCTCGTATTGCAGCAGATCGGCGCTGCAATGTAGATTACAGTAACGTTTATTTTTCTTTCAAAAATGAGCATTTTTGGCCAAGTTATGAGCATTTTTATATTTATGCAAATGAGCCTTTCTTAAGTACAACTGGGCGTGTTTAAAGTTAAGTCCAAGTGGGCGTGTATTGTTTGTGTACATCTGGGCGTTTTTACTTGTTTTACTAGCTGGGCGTTGTGAATAGAAGTGTATGATGCTGACGAATCAGCATCATCCACTTCTCTTCGTTAACACCCAGCTTCTGGCAGTGCACAGACACACAGCATGTTCTCGAGAGATCACGCTGTGACATCACTTCCTGCCCCAGGTCCTGCATCGTGTCGGACGAGCGAGGACACATCGGCACCAGGCGACAGAGGCTACATCGACTTACCTGTAAACGCCGATGCTGCTGCAGAATCAACTGTAGCCTCTGTCGCCTGGTGCCGATGTGTCCTCGCTCGTCCGACACGATGCAGGACCTGGGGCAGGAAGTGATGTCACAGCGTGATCTCTCAAACACGCTGTGTGTCTGTCCACTGCCAGAAGCTGGGTGTTAACGAAGAGAAGTGGATGATGCTGATTCGTCAGCATCATACACTTCTATTCACAACGCCCAGCTAGTAAAACAAGTAAAAACGCCCAGATGTACACACACAATACACGCCCACTTGGACTTAACTTTAAACACGCCCAGTTGTACTTAAGAAAGGCTCATTTGCATAAATATAAAAATGCTCACAACTTGGCCAAAAATGCTCGTTTTTAAAAAAAAAAACGTTACTGTAATCTACATTGCAGCGCCGATCTGCTGCAATACGAGATAGGGGTTTGAAAATCTGGTGACAGAGCCTCTTTAACCCCTATCCGCACCAGGATGTAACTGTCTGTCCTCGCGGGAGGTTACTTCCCGCACGAGGACGTACAGTTACTGAGTTTTTCCCGGTGCACACTGTCGGCGACAGTGTGCACCGGGAACCGGGAGGTCAGCTGTCGCCGACAGCTGACACTCCCCTCTTGCCGGCCAGCGGTCCTTTGCCGCTGATTTCGGCGAATTAACCCCTTAAATTCGGCAATCGGGTGCAATCGCCGAATTTTAGGGGTTTCTAGCATATCGGCAGACCCCCGTCCGAAATCGCGGGGTCTGCTGATAGTTAGTATGGCAAACGGAAGCCAAGCAATGGCTTCCGGGTCTGCCATGGACGGAAGCCCATCAGGACCAACCTTCGGCTGGTCCTGATAGGCTTCCTGTAATGTGTCGTTCCCGATGCACACTGTCGGCGACAGTGTGCATCGGGAACTTGGAGATCAGCTGTCCCCGACAGCTGACGCTCTCCAGTGTTGCCGATCAGCGGCTCATCGCCGCTGATTTCGGCAATTAACCCGTTGTTACATGCGGGGCTCTATTGCGATCTCCGCATGTAGCAGGTTTGTAGCGCATCAGCAGCCCCCATGCAATCGTGGGGGCTTCTGATGCTTGTAATGGCACCCAGGGGCCAGACAACGGCCCCCAAGTCTGCCATGTATGTCAGCCTATGAGGATCAGCCTCTGCTGATCCTCATAGACCAACTGTCAGAGTGACTGTGACGTCACACTGACAGTTGGAATACATTACACTACCTAGGTAGTGTAATGTATTCTAGCAGCGATCAAAGCTGCAGGTCAAAAAAAGAAAGTGTAAAAAGTAAAAAAAAAGTGAATAAAAATGTTTTATAAAAGTGTAAAAATAAAAGGTTTTGTTTTCCTATAATAAGTCATTTATTATAGGGAAAAAATGAAAACGTTAAAAAAAGTACACATATTTGGCATCGCCGCGTTCGTAACAACCCAATCTATGAAACTATAATGTTAATTTTTCCGCACGGTGAAAAAATGCTCACTATACCCCTAGAAAAATTACTTGAGGGGTGTAAATTCTAAAATGGGGTCACTTTTGGGGGGTTTCCACTGTTTTGGTCCCTCTGGGGCGTTGCAAACCCGACACATGGCACTGAAAACCAATCCAGCAAAATCTGCGCTCCAAAATCCAAAAGGCGCTCCTTCCCTCCTGAGCCTTGCTGTGGGTCCAAACATCAGTTTATGACCACATATTTGGTATTGCCGTAATCGGGAGAAATTGCTTTACAAATGTTGGGTGGCTTTTTCTCCTTTATTCCTTGTAAAAATGAAAAAATTCCATGTTTCCACAGAAAAATAGGTGATTTTCATCTTCACAGACTAATTCCACTAAATTCTGCGAAAAAACTGTTAGGTCAATATGCTAACTATACCCCTAGAAAAATGCCTTGAGAGGTGTAGTTTCCAAAATGGGGTCACTTTGGGGGGGTTTCAACTGTTTAGGTACCACAAGACTTCCTCAAACCTGACATGGTGCCTAAAATATATTCCTAAAAAAAGTAGGCCCCAAAATCCACTAGGTGCTCCTTTGCTTCTGAGGCCTGTGTTTCAGTCCATTAGGACACTAGGGCCACATGTTGGATATTTCTAAAATCTGCAGAATCTGGGCAATAAATATTGAGTTGTGTTTCCCTGGTAAAACCTTCTGTGTTACAGATTTTTTTTTATTACAAATGAATTTCGGCAAAAAAAATGAAATTTGTAAATTTCACCTCTACTTTGCCTTAATTCCTGTGAAACGCCTAAAGGGTTAAAATACTTTCTGAATGTGGTTTTGAATACCTTGAGGGGTACCGTTTTCAAAATGGGGTGATTTATGGGGACTTTCTTATCTATAAGGCCCTCATAGCCACTTCAGAATTGAACTGGTCCCTGAAAAAAATAGCCTTTTGACATTTTATTGAAAATATGAGAAATTGCTGCTAAAGTTCTAAGCCTCGTAACGTCCTAGAAAAATAAAAGTACGTGAAAAAAAATGATGCAAACATAAAGTAGACATATGGGGGATGTTAACTAGTAACTATTTTGTGTGGTATTACTATCTGTTTCACAAGCAAATACATTTAAATTTAGAAAAATGCTAATTTTTTCAAATTTTTGCTAAAATTTTACGTTTTTCACAAATAAATATTGAATTTATCGACCAAATTTTTTCACTAACATAAAGTACAATATGTCACGAGAAAATAATATCAGAATCGCTTGGATAGGTAAAAGCATTCCGGAGTTATTACCATATAAAGTGACACGTCAGATTTGAAAAAATCATCTGTGTCCACAAGGCCAAAACAGGCTGTGTCCTAAAGGGGTTAAGGTAGAAAGTGTACAATTCCCATATAAGCAGAGAGTACACCACACACAGGTCATGTTGGATCAGGGAGTTTTTCATCCAAACAACTTGCTGGTTATCTCATATAGAAAAGAGAGAGAGTCTTTTCAAAAAGTCCCAAATAAGTAAGGGCAATCAACAATGTCCACAAAGTATAGTCTAAGAGCATATTCTAAGATACCTATCCACTTATCAGAAGAAGGTGTGGATCTATTATCATATTAATGCATAAAAAGAAACAAATATAACATAAAAGAAAACTGTTTTCAATGACTGAATGGATGGGGATGATGTAATGAAAAGATTTGGGTGACTGCCACCTGAACAGCCAAATGAGATTATATATCATATTGTAAAGGTCTATACATAGGCCCATAAGATAATGTTTGGCATAATACATGTAATAAAATAAAGTACATTCATTACAGAAGTAATTCAGGTCCTCCCAGACGTGTTCAACCACGGTTGCTGGTTTGCCATGAAACTATGTCTGTTTTTGTTTTCCCAACCAGCCGATTATTCCAGTCTACAGATTTGGTGTAATTTTAGTAGCCACTGATTGGTTATATGGGCCAACTTCTACCTCCATTTCATCGGGATAAGTAGTTTAGCAGCAGAGATCATAAAGTTTTGAAGGTTTTGGTGTGAGGGTTTGATCCAGTTGCGGGAGCTATAGTAAGATTAGTACTGCTGTTATTTTATATTAGTGGAGCAGACCCTATTTATATTGGTTTTACCAGTATTGTTTCACTAAGAGGCAATTCCACCAGACGTGTATTGGTGCCAGGGCTATTCCCAAATCTCCATCAAGTATCTGTAAGAGAAAGGCCAATCTTGGTTGGGAAGACTTAGGGCCCATTCACACGAGCGTGATTCTCGTACGTTTGCTGTGTGTTGAAACAACGGCACAACACATGGCCCTATTGATTTCAATGGGGCCATTCACACATGCGTGAGTTTTCACGCAGCGAGAGTCCGTTGCGTGAAACTCACTGCATGTCCTATATTGGTGGGTTTTCACGCACTTACGTACTCATTGAAGTCAATAAGCACGTGAAAACCATGCACTGCACATGAATGCACATCTGTGTGCTGTGTGTGATTTTCGCATCAATTCCATTGGAAAAAAAGAAGAGCTTTGCGAATGCGTGAAAAACACATGCCACTCGCAAAGCACACTCATGCATAACGCAGCGCAGAGATTTACGCGCGTTACTTACGCGTGTAAATCTGTCACGCTCGTGTGAATGTAGCCTTAGGTACTATTCCATCTGGAAGTGGTTTTATATGAGTTTTCTTGCAGGCAAAATTACTCCTGGAAAATCCATGTGAATGATGTAAAGGACCAGTGAAGTTTACATTCCCACTCCGCTATGTATTTAGGCGGGGGCATGGTACGATCTAGGAGAAGCTTTGGATAGGATCTTTGGGGCGGAGATGTTAACAGTGTGTAACTTTTTTAACCACAGGGTCAGGATATGGATTTTGCTGGAATTTCTTAAATTTCTGGCAAGTGGTTATAAAATCATAAGTTTGCAAGTTATTGGGCTAAACCTTGGTTGGAAGGATACCCTTAGATATGTAAAGTGTCTGGGTTTGCTGATAGACCCTCAGCATACCCCTACTTCAGGTCACTAATTAGAGTATCCTTTCCCGGTAAGGGAGATTTTACCCATACAAGATGCCGTAGCTGATCGCTCATAAGCTTAAGTTCTATATCGACATAAGGAGCTGTCATGTGTGGATTAGCTAGTTGTGTCCATTTTAATTAATTGATTGACTTTAGAGCATGTGGCCAGGAAGTGCTATTCCACCTTCAATTTATTCCATGTCAAAAGGGAGAATACTAACCTAGGGTGCTTTTCATTCCTTAGAAATCGAGTGAAAAGACTTTTAAACTTAGAGAAATATCTATTGGGGATGCTTATGGGGAAAGCCTGGATCGTAAATAGAACCTGCGGGAGGCTATACGTAGTAAACAAATTCTTCCTACCCAACGAGGAGATTTTGAATCTTGAGTTTAGAGACACAATAGCATACTTTGTTAAATAATGGGGAGAAATTTTATTTAAAGAGGAGTGTAGGGTCAACTGAAAGCATAATACCTAGGTACATAATTGCGATGGGGGGCTATTTGAAAGAGGAAGCAGTGTTGAGACAAGAAATTTGAAGTGGATTGACAGAGAGATTTAAAGCCTCAGACATTTCAAAGTTAATTTTAAAGTTTGATATATAACCATAAGAGTCCAATATCACTAGTGCGAGACTAGACATGGACCGCACATCCACAATACTAGTCCTTCTCAATTAATTAGAATATCATCAAAAAGTTAATTTATTTCAGTAATTCAATTAAAAAAGTGAAACTCATATATTATATAGAGTCATTACACACATAATCATCAACATTAAAGCAAAAAAAATGCTGGAAATAGATCACTCTGTGTGTAATGACTCTATATAATATATGAGTTTCACTTTTTGAATTGAATTACTGAAATAAATTAACTTCTTGATGATATTCTAATTAATTGAGAAGGACTAGTATATACTTTGATCTATAGCTGCTAGGCAAAATTTATAAACCTGAACATGAGGTTCTTTGTTAACATTTTGATCAAAGTGTATATAAGCCCACTTGCTATTTCAAGGTGACCTCTTTAACCTCTTCGTTCGCACATCGCTCGCGCTCCATGACGGAATATTACGGCACATACAGGAGCTGTGACAACTGCTGTGTCATACAACAGTTGCCGCAGCTCCTTCGGGGGGAACGATCGCAGTGTCCCCGCTGATTAACCCCTTAGAATCGGCGTTCAATAGCGATTGCGGCTTCTTAGGGGTTAAACCAACATTGACAGCCCGCTACATGATAGCGGCCGGCAATGGTTGCTATGGCAACCGGAGGCCTAACAATGGGCTCCGGCTATGCCATCTATGGAAGCTTAGTGGGTCCTGACAAAGTCAGGACCCACTATGCTTGCTGTCAGCAAGTAGCTGACGGCTCTAATACACTGCACTACGCATGCAGTGCAGTGTATTAGATTTGCGATCAGGGCCTCCTGCCCTCAAGTCCCCTAGTGGGACAAAATAAAAAAGTTTAAAAAAAGATGTGTAAAAATAAAAAAATAAAAGTTTGAAAGTAATAAAAGTAAAAATCCCGCCTTTTTCCCTTTTTCAGTCCTTTTATTATTAAAAAACAAAGAAATAAACAAATAAACTATACATAATTGGTATTGCCGCGTCCATAGCAGCCTGAACTAAAAAAGTATTTTGATATTTATCCCACGCGGTGAACGCCATAAAAGAAAACAATAATAAACCATACCAGAGTCACAATTGTTTGGTCACTTCACCTCCCACGAATGGAATAAAAAGAGATTAAAAAGTGGCATGCACCTAAAAATGCTTCTGATCAAAACTACAGTTCGTTACACAAAGAAAAAGTCCTCACACAGCTTTTTTGATGGAAAAATAAAAAAGTTATGGCTCTTAGAATAAAGCGACACAAAAAGTAAATGATTTTTTATAAAAAGTATTTTATTGGGCAAACGCCATAAGACTTAAAAAAAACTATAAACATATGGTATTGTCGTAATCGTATCGACCCACAAAATAAAGTGAATATGTAATTTATAGCGCACAGTGAATGCTGTAAAAAAAATTGAATAAAAAACAATAGTAGAATTGCTGTTTTTTAGTCACCATGCCTCTTAAAAATAGAATAAAAACTGATCAAAAAGTCGTATGCACCCCATGAAAACAATGAATTCCTCAAGAGGTCTAGTTTCCAAAATGGGGTCACGTTTAAGGGGTTTCCCCTGTACTGGTACCTCAGAAGCTCTGCAAATACGACATTGCGCCCAGAAACCAATCCAGCAAAATCTACATGCCAAAGAGCGCTCCTGCCTTTCTGAGCCCTGCCGTTTTTCCAACCAGCAGTTTATGACCACATATCGGGTATTGCCGTAATCGGGAGAAATTGCTTTACAAATGTTGGGTTGCTTTTTCTCCTTTATTCCTTGTCAAAACTAAAAATTTGTACCTTTTATCGGAAAAATTAGATTTTCAATTGCAGAGCCTAATTCTACAAAATGCAGCATTAAACCTGTGGGGTCCTCGATATGTTCCTTGAGGGGTGTCGTTTGCTTAATAGGTTCACTTTTGGGGGGTTTCCACTGTTTTGGCACCACAAGACCTCTTCAAACCTGACATAATGCCTAATAAAAAGGAATCCTCAAAATCCACTAGGTGCACCTTTGCTTCGGAGGCCGGTGCTTCAGTCCATTAGTACACTAGGGCCACATGTGGGATATTTCTATAAACTGCAGAATTGGGCAATAAAAATTGAGTTGCGTTTCTCTGGTAAAACCTTCTGTTTTAAAGGAAAAAATGGAATAAAAAAGATTTTCTGACAAAAAAAAGAAATCTGTAAATGTCATCTCTACTTTGCCTTAAATTGCCGTGAAAAACCTAAAGGGTTGATAAACTTTCTAAATGCTGTTTTGAATACTTTGAGGGGTCTAGTTTCTAAAATGGGGTGTTTTCAGGGGGTTTCTAATATATAGTCCTATCAAAGCCACTTCAGAACTGAACTGGTACCTAAAAAAAAGAGGCTTTTGAACTTTTATTCAAAATATGAGAAAATGATGCCAACATATTGTAGACATATGGGAAATGTGAACTATTAACTATTTAGGGTGGTACCGTATAACCATCTGTCTTACAAGCAGATACATTTAAATTCAGAAAAATGCTATTTTTTCTAAATTGTCAAAACATTTTGCTATTTTTCACAAATAAACACTTAATATGTAGACAAAATTTTACCACTAACATAAAGAAAACAATCTCAGAATCGCTTGGATAGGTTTAAGCATTCTGAAGTTATTACCACATAAAGTGAAATATGTCAGATTTGAAAAATTGGCTCTGAGCCTTAAAGCCAAAACTAGGCTGCGTCCTTAAGGGGTTAAAGTGGGTCCCTACTCTATCGGTTGCAGCACCGCATAGTAGCCACTGCCACTGCAGCATCGTACCTGCAGAGGGAGCAACCCAGAGGCCCAAAAGCACCCATGCTGTCAGGACATGCCAAGCCTCCTTGGCTCTGGGCCACGTCCCCCTTCAAGTGCAGCACTACAGCAACAGACGCCACCCCACAGTACCGCAACATATGAACAGATTGAACAAGCTCACCTTACCATGCGCTCCCAGTAACCATCTGAGAGCACAAGTACATTTTGCTGTATCCATATGACAAATGCATGGCACCGGTTCAGAAGCTGAGTCGGTGCCATCATCACCGGATGTCAGCGATGTATTACACTGACATCCGGCTGTAATGGTGGGGACCGAAATTGGCTTTGATCCCCCCCCATTAACCTCTTAAATGCAGCGGTCAAAAGCGATCTCTGCATTTAAGGTGTTTGCAGCTCATAAGCACCCCAGCAATGAAATTGCCGTGGTTCCGGTGGCTGCAATGGCAACCAGAGGCCTAATACTGGCCTCCCGGTCTGCCTAGCAGGGAAGCCGTTCAGGCCCCACACGGAGGCAGGGCCTGAAAGGCCTCCGTAAAAAAACTAAAAATCTATACCAGAATTTCTGATTTTTGGTTCCCTTTGCCCTACAAATATTGGAATAAAAAATGATAAAAAAGTCGCATGTATCCAAAAATGTTGCCTATATAAACTATATCATACAGCTCCGTCAACTAAAAAATTAAAACATTATGGTTCTCACAACATGGCGACAGAAAAAATACATTCTACATAAAAAAGAGCTATAAATTTTGTATCGCCGGAATCGGACTGACCCGCGGAATAAAGTTAACATGTAATTTATAGCGCATGGTGAGTGCCGTATAAAAAAAAATAAAAAAAAATGCCAGAATTGCAGTTTTTTGATCACCTGGACTCGCAAAAAATAGGATAAAAAGTGATCAAAATGTCGCATTTACCACAAAATGGTACCAATAAAAACTACACAGCATCCCGCAAAAAAACAGCCCTTATACCACTACGTCTATTAAAAAATTAAATTTAGTTAAGAATCCAATAAGCCAGGAAAGAAAAAATATGCAGTTGTGCAGCCCGAGGGGAAAATTTCTTCTGTTTCAAGGGGCGAATTATCAAGGCCATAAAATTATGGAACCAAGAAGGGGCGGGCCAAAACATATCTGCTGGAAGCGAGGGTGCCCGTATTATACCAGGACAACACTTCCCAGAAAAATTCCCCAAAACTGCAAAGGTGCGGAGTGTGGACCAAAAGGTGGAAAAGGAAGAGCATTTATCAGTGTGACACTGGCCTGTGCATAAAAGATTGCTTCTCAGCGTAACACACATTTATGGATTATTTTATTTATTTTTTTACCCCATTATTATACCACCTGACTATGCCCCTGATGTACTCTGCCCAGCTTACATTTCCCCCCACATTATAAACCAAAATACCAGTAATACTCAAACAAAACTACTACCAAGTAAAGTCCGTGCTCCACAAGCCAAATGGCTATCCCTCCCCTCTGAACCCTAAAGCGTGCCCAAACAGCATGTAATGGCAGGAAGGTGAAGGGAAAGTGAGCCCTAATCTACCCACCGCCCTGTCCCTGCCTACTTGCAACGACCCGCCCTAGGCGACGAGGTACAACTGGGCGGCGGTCCCTACGCTGTCTAAGTGCACGGGAAAACAAACAGGGAACACGCAAGGGAAGGGGCAGTAGCCACGGAACGCCACGAGGAAACGGAGCGGCGAACGAACAGTCAGGACCAGGACGAAGTGAGTACACCCAAGCGGGCACGGAGACAGAAGCAAGCCAGGGGCAAAGCAAAGCAGGTCAAGCAGAACTGCAGCAAGGCAGAAGCACGGCAGAAGCAGGCTGGAGCAAGCAGCAGAGGCCAGGAATCCAAAAGAATTACAAGCACTGGGGAAGAGAACAGGGCAGGTAATAAAGGACAGGGGGCGGAGCTAACTCCGACAGACCAGGCCGCGATAGGCTATCCCACTCCTGAGCCTGCCACCCATGTTGGTGGGAGATGGTGTCAGTCGAACAGGTCTGGCCTCAGGTGTGGATTGATTAATCCCAGGAGTATACCTAGACGTAGTACCTGGCAGATCCCTAACAGTACTCCCCCTTTTATGAGGGGCCACCGGACCCTTACTAAGAGGACCCGGTTTAGTGGGGAAGAGAAGGTGGAACCTCCTGATCAATACCCCAGCGTGAACATCACGGGCAGGTACCCAAGTCCTCTCCTCCGGCCCGTATCCTCTCCAATGGACCAGGTACTGGAGGGAGCCCTGGACTATCCTACTGTCCATAATCTTGGCCACCTCGAATTCCACCCCCTCAGGGGTGAGAACGGGAACAGGAGGTATCCTCGAGGGGGACCAGGACGGGGAGCAGCGTTTAAGGAGGGAGGCATGGAAGACGTCATGTATGCGAAAGGATGGGGGGAGCTCCAGACGGAAGGATACAGGGTTGAGGACTTCAATGATCTTATAAGGTCCAATAAATCGGGGAGCAAACTTCCTGGACGGGACCTTAAGGCGCAAGTTCCTGGACGACAACCAGACCAAATCCCCGACGACAAACCGGGGGTTAGCAGAACGTCTACTATCCGCCTGAATCTTTTGTGCGCTCTGGGACGCCTCTAGGTTCTTCTGAACCTGGGCCCAGACGGTGCACAGTTCCCGATGAACATCCTCTACCTCAGGATTATTGGAACAACCAGGGGAGACGGAGGAGAACCTTGGGTTAAACCCGAAATTACAGAAAAACGGGGAGACCCCTGACGAGTTACTGACCCGGTTATTCAGGGAAAATTCAGCAAGGGGAAGGAATGAGACCCAATCGAATTGACAGTCAGAGATGAAACACCTTAAATATTGTTCCAGGGATTGGTTAGTCCTTTCCGTTTGGCCATTAGTTTCGGGATGGAAGGCGGAGGAGAAGGACAGATCAATCTCCAACTTTTTACAAAAAGCTCTCCAAAATAAGGAAACAAATTGTACCCCTCTGTCAGAAACGATATTGACTGGGGCCCCATGGAGACGCAGGATGTGTTTCACAAACAAAGAAGCTAACGTCTTGGCGTTAGGTAGCTTCTTAAGGGGCACAAAGTGGCACATCTTGCTGAAGCGGTCGACTACCACCCACACCACCGACTTGCCCTGAGATGGAGGCAAATCGGTGATAAAATCCATGGAGATATGGGTCCAAGGTCTCTGGGGAATGGGCAAGGAACGTAGTAGGCCCGCAGGTCGGGACCTAGGGGTTTTGGACCTAGCGCAAACCTCACAAGCGGCGACGTAAGCCCTAACGTCTTTAGGCAACCCAGGCCACCAATAGTTTCTGGTAATGAGGTGTTTGGTGCCCAAGATGCCAGGATGACCAGATAGAGCGGAGTCATGGTTTTCCCTGAGTACCCTCAGCCGGTATTGCAGGGGAACAAACAGTTTGTCCCCAGGGACGTTCCCGGGAGCTGCACCCTGATCAGCCGCGATATCAGAAGCTAAATCAGAATCCGTGGCAGAGACGATTATACCAGGGGGTAAAATACAAGCAGGATCCTTCTCGGAAGGAGGATTGGCCATGAAACTACGTGACAGAGCATCAGCCTTAATATTCTTGGACCCAGCCCTATAGGTAACCAAGAAATTAAATCTTGTAAAGAATAGTGCCCACCGAGCTTGTCTAGGATTAAGCCTCCGGGCCGATTCTAGGAAAACCAGATTCTTGTGATCCGTAAGGACCGTTACCTGGTGTCTGGCCCCCTCCAGGAAGTGCCGCCACTCCTCAAAAGCCCATTTAATGGCTAGAAGTTTGCGGTTGCCAATATCATAGTTACTCTCCGTGGGCGAAAACTTCCTAGAGAAGTAAGCACAGGGGCGGAGATGGGTGAGGGAGCTGGTACCCTGGGACAAGACGGCCCCCACTCCCACCTCGGATGCGTCAACCTCCACAATAAATGGCTCCTCTTGGTTGGGCTGAATCAGCATGGGGGCCGAGATAAAGCACTTCTTGAGGGTCTCAAAGGCCTGGACGGCCTCAGGGGGCCAATGGAGGACATCGGCACCCTTGCGGGTAAGGTCCGTAAGAGGCTTAGCGACGACCGAGAAGTTGGCAATAAATCTCCGGTAATAGTTGGCGAACCCTAAAAAACACTGTAACGCCTTAAGGGAGGCAGGTTGGACCCATTCCGCCACAGCCTGAACCTTGGCAGGGTCCATGCGGAATTCATGAGGAGTGAGGATTTGCCCTAAAAATGGTATCTCCTGTACCCCAAAGACACATTTTTCAGTCTTAGCAAACAGATTATTCTCCCGAAGGACCTGGAGCACCTTCCTGACATGCTCCACGTGGGAGGACCAGTCCTTGGAAAACACCAGTATGTCATCAAGGTACACAACAAGAAAATTACCCAGGTACTCTCTCAGGATTTCATTAATAAAATTCTGGAAGACGGCAGGGGCATTACACAACCCAAAGGGCATGACCAGGTATTCGAAATGACCCTCGGGTGTGTTGAACGCAGTTTTCCACTCATCCCCCTCTTTGATGCGGATAAGGTTATATGCCCCCCGTAGATCGAACTTAGAAAACCATTGGGCTCCCTGAACCTGATTAAAAAGATCCGGAATCAAAGGAAGTGGGTACTGGTTCCTTACGGTGACTTTATTCAGGTTACGATAATCAATGCATGGCCTAAGACCACCATCCTTCTTCCCCACGAAGAAGAAGCCAGCACCTACAGGAGAAGTCGAGGGGCGAATGAAACCCTTGGCCAGGCATTCTTGGATATACACCCTCATAGCTTTACGTTCAGGACATGAAAGATTAAATATCCTACCCTTAGGAAGCTTGGCACCAGGCACCAAATCGATAGCGCAATCGTAATCTCTATGGGGGGGCAACACCTCGGAGGCCTCCTTAGAAAACACATCGGCGAAGTCCTGAACAAACTCAGGAAGCGTGTTTACCTCCTCCCGGGGAGAAATAGAGTTAACAGAAAGACATGACATAAGACATTCATTACCCCATTTGGTGAGATCCCCAGTATTCCAATCAAACGTGGGATTATGCAACTGCAACCAGGGAAGGCCTAAAACCAGATCAGATGATAATCCCTGCATCACCAGTACAGAGCACTGCTCCAAATGCATGGAGCCAACCAGAAGTTCAAAAACAGGAGTATGCTGAGTAAAATAACCATTAGCAAGGGGAGTTGAGTCGATTCCTACTACAGGGATAGGATAAGGTAAATCAATACAAGGCATCTTTAGAGACATAGCAAATTCCACAGACATGATATTAGCAGATGAGCCAGAATCCACGAAAGCACTGCCCGTGGCAGACCGGCCAGCAAACGAGACCTGAAAGGGAAGCAAAATTTTATTGCGTTTCACATTAACGGGAAATACCTGTGCGCCCAAGTGACCTCCCCGATGATCACTTAGGCGCGGAAGTTTTCCGGCTTCTTATTCTTGCGCCTGGGACAGGTGTTCAGTAGATGCTTGTCGTCCCCACAGTAGAAGCAGAGACCATTCATTCTGCGAAACTCCCTACGTTGTCGAGGGGACATGGAGGCCCCGAGTTGCATAGGTACCTCCGAGTCCTCCGTGGAGGGGCGAGGAGACGGGACCTCGGGGGGGATCGCAGAAAAGTCAGAGGGGAGCACATTGAAGCGTTCTAGCTGACGTTCCCTGAGACGTCGGTCAAGTCGTACTGCTAGGGCCATAACCTGGTCAAGGGAGTCAGACGAGGGGTAGCTAACCAGCAGATCCTTCAGGGCGTCAGATAATCCTAACCTAAACTGGCACCTTAGGGCCGGATCGTTCCATTGAGAAGCTACGCACCACTTCCTAAAATCAGAACAGTATTCCTCAACCGGTCTCCTACCCTGACGTAAGGTCACCAGCTGACTCTCGGCTAAAGCAGTCCTGTCAGTCTCGTCGTAAATGAGTCCGAGGGCAGAGAAAAAACGATCAACAGAGGAAAGTTCAGGGGCGTCAGGAGCCAAGGAGAAGGCCCACTCTTGGGGCCCTTCCTGGAGTCGGGATATGATGATACCCACCCGCTGGTTCTCGGAACCTGAGGAGTGGGGCTTTAGGCGGAAATACAGTCTGCAACTCTCCCGGAAGGAGAGAAACTTCTTACGGTCCCCTGAGAACCGGTCAGGTAACTTGAGGTCGGGTTCTAGAGGTGAGGTGAGGGGTACTACTAAAGCAGCGTCACCCTGATTGACCCTTTGGGCCAGGGCCTGGACCTTTAGGGAGAGGCCCTGCATCTGCTGGGTCAGGGTCTCAAGGGGGTCCATGATAGCGTCAGCGTAGGAGAAATGGTAGACTAGGTTCGGGGCTTGTAATTATGTAATGGCAGGAAGGAGGTGAAGGGAAAGTGAGCCCTAATCTACCCACCGCCCTGTCCCTGCCTACTTGCAACGACCCGCCCTAGGCGACGAGGTACAACTGGGCGGCGGTCCCTACGCTGTCTAAGTGCACGGGAAAACAAACAGGGAACACGCAAGGGAAGGGGCAGTAGCCACGGAACGCCACGAGGAAACGGAGCGGCGAACGAACAGTCAGGACCAGGACGAAGTGAGTACACCCAAGCGGGCACGGAGACAGAAGCAAGCCAGGGGCAAAGCAAAGCAGGTCAAGCAGAACTGCAGCAAGGCAGAAGCACGGCAGAAGCAGGCTGGAGCAAGCAGCAGAGGCCAGGAATCCATAAGAATTACAAGCACTGGGGAAGAGAACAGGGCAGGTAATAAAGGACAGGGGGCGGAGCTAACTCCGACAGACCAGGCCGCGATAGGCTCTCCCACTCCTGAGCCTGCCACCCTGGTTGGTGGGAGATGGTGTCAGTCGAACAGGTCTGGCCTCAGGTGTGGATTGATTAATCCCAGGAGTATACCTAGACGTAGTACCTGGCAGATCCCTAACACAGCAGTTTACTTCCACATATATGGTATCACGATACCCGGGAGAACCCTCTTAACAATTTTTTGGGGGGGTGTGTCTCCAGTGGCACAAGCTGGGCACGACATATTTGCCACTGAAATGGCATATCTAGGGAAAAATTTAAATTTTTACTTTGCACCTTTGGACCTGGGGATGAAAAGGCTCTCTACACCCCTTAATAAATGCCTTAAGGGGTGTAGTTTCCAAAATGGGGTCGCTTCTCAGGGGTTTCTGTTATTACTTCACATCAGAGCCCTGCAATTGTGAACCAATACTTTGTAAATCGCCAAATTAGGCCTCAATTTCGCATGGTGCACTTTCCCTCTTGAGCCTGGACGAATGTCCATGCAAAAGATTAGGGCCACATGTAGGGTGTTTCTAAAACCTGGAAACACAGCATAATAATAATAAGAGAGTTGTCTTGTTATGGTGGCACAAGCTGGGTACCACATATTGGCATATTTAAGGAAAAAAAAACATTTTCACTCTGCAACATCGAGTGCACACTAATTTCTGCAAAACACCTGCGGGGTTAACATGCTCACTACACCCCTAGGTGAATACCTTGAGGGGTAGAGTTTCCAAAATAGGGTCACTTCTGGGAGGGTTTCCACAGTTTTGTTCCCACAGGGGCTTTGCAAATGCGGCATAGCGACCAGAAACCAATCCAGCAAAATCTACACTCCAAAAGCCAAATGGCACTCCTTCCCTTCTGAGCCCTGCCGTGTGCCCAAAATGCAGTTTATGACCACAAATGAGTTATTGCCATACTCGGGAGATATTGCTTTACAAATATTGGGGTTCTTTTTTTCCTTTTATTTGTTGTGAAAATGAAAAATTTTGAGCTAAATCTACGTCTTATTGAAGAAAAGGGATTGTTTTTATTTTCACTGCCCAATTGTAATAAATTCTATGAAACACCTGTGGAGTCAAATGCTCACTACACCACTAGATGAATTTCTCAAGGGGTGTAGTTTCCTAAATGGGGTCACTTGTGGGGGGTTTCCACTGTTTTGCCCCTCAGGGGCTTTGCAAATGTGACAAGGCCTCCGCAAACCATTCCTCCTAAATTTGAGCTCCAAAAGCCAAATGGCGCTCTTTCCCTTCTAAGCCCTGCTGTATGTCCAAACAGCCATTTATGATCACATGTGGGGTATTGTTTTACTCGGGAGAAATTTCTTTACAAAAGTTGTGGTGCTTTTTTCTCCTTTTAGTCCTTGTGGAAATGAGAAAAAATCAGCTAAACCTACATTTTCTTTGAAAGAATGTAGATTTTAATTTTCACTGCCTAATTCCAATAATTTCTGCAATAAAGCTGTGGCGTCAAAATGCTCACTATACCCCTAGATAATTTCCTCAGGGGGTGTCGTTTCCAAAATGGGGTCACTTGTGTGGGGTTTCCACTGTTTTGTCCCCTCAGGGGCTTTACAAACGCGACATGATCTCCGCAAACCATTCCTCCTAAATTTGAGCTCCTAAAGCCAAATGGCGCTCTTTCCCTTCTAAGCCCTGCTGTTTGTCCAAACAGCCATTTATGACCACATGTGGGATGTTCTTTTACTAAGGAGAAATTGCTTTACAAATGTGGTGGTGCTTTTTCTCCTTTAGCCCTTGTGGAAATGAGAAAAAATCAGCTAAACCTACATTTTCTTTGAAAGAATGTAGATTTTCATTTTCACGGCCTACTTCCAATCATTTCTGCAATAAACCTGTGGGGTCAAAATGCCCACTATACCCCTAGATAATTTCAATGAGGCGTCTAGTTTCCCTAATTGGGTCACTTTTTGGGGATTTCCACTGTTTTGGTACCGCAAGAGCCCTTCAAACCTGACGTGGTGCCTAGAATATTTTCTAAAAAAAAGGAGGCTCAAAACCCACTAGGTACTCCTTTGATTCTGAGGCCTGTGCTTCAGTCCATAAGAACACTAGGACCACATGTGGGATTTTTCTAAAAACTGCAGAATCTGGGCAATAAATACTGAGTTGCATTTCTTTAGTAAAACTTTCTGTGTTACAAAAAATGTATTAAAAATGAATTTCTGCAAAAAAATATGAAATTTGTAAATTTCACCTCTAATTTTCATTAATTCCTGTGAAACGTCTAAAGGTTTAAGACACTTTCTAAATACTGTTTTAAATACATTGAGGGGTGAAGTTTTTAAAATCGGGGGACTTGTTGGGAGTTTCTAATATATAACGCCCTAAAAGCCACTTCACAACTGAACTGGTCCCTGGAAAAAAAAGCCTTTTGACGTTTTCTTGAAAATGTGAGAAATTGCTGCTGAAGTTCTAAGTCTTGTAACGTCCTAGAAAAATAAAAGGATATTCAAAAAACGATGCCAATCTAAAGTAGACATATGGGGGATGTTAATTAGCAACAATTTTGTGTGGTATAATTGCCTGTCTTACAAGCAGATACATTTAAATTTAGAAAAATGCAATTTTGGTGTCTTTCACAATTACATACTGAATGTGTCGAGCAATTTTTGCCAGTAACATAAAGTCTAATGTGTCACGAGAAAACAATCTCAGAATCGCTCCGATAGGTAAAAGCATTCCGAAGTTATTACCACATAAAGTGAAACATGTCAGATTTGAAAAATGAGGCTCTGTCAGAAAGGTCAAAAGTGGCCAAAGCGGGAAGGGGTTAAAGGAGCCTTCTCAGCTGGCAGCGAATGAGACTCCTAAGGCAGCCCAAACCCTGGACTGTCCTCGATGGATTGGAACTTTTCCACTCCAGCAACCCATACCTTTTTCCAAGTTTCCTACATAATAAATAGACCCTCTCTATAGTAACTCCTCATGAGCACTGAGGAGTTTCATTAATGATAAGAAAATGGGGCGGGCATTGAGGCATAAACACAGAATTCAACGGAGCGGGCATTGAGGAGGCTGTGAACTAATAGGATGCCTCAAACCCAGGTATACGTCAGAAGTCCCGGGTTTGAGGCATTCTATTGGTCCACAGCCTCCTCAATGTCCGCTCCGTTCATTCTTTGCTTCTACAGGGTGGGCCATTTATATGGATACACCTAAATAAAATGGGAATGGTTGGTGATATTAACTTCCTGTTTGTGGCACATTAGTATATGGGAGGGGGGAACTTTTCAAGCTGGATGTTGACCATGGTGGCCATTTTGAAGTCGGCCATTTTGTATCCAACTTTAGTTTTTTCAATGGGAAGAGGGTCATGTGACACATCAAACTTATCGAGAATTTCACAAGAAAAACAATTGTGTGCTTGGTTTTAACGTTACTTTATTCTTTCATGAGTTATTTACAAGTTTCTGACCACTTATAAAATGTGTTCAAAGTGCTGCCTATTGTGTTGGATTGTCAATGCAACCCTCTTCTCCCACTCTTCACACACTGATAGCAACACCGCAGAAGAAATGCTAGCACAGGCTTCCAGTATCCGTAGTTTCATTTGCTGCACATCTCGTATCTTCACAGCATAGACAATTGCCTCAGTGCTCATGCGCTGCCCGTCTGGAAAAAAATTGTGTCCATGGAAAACCCCTTTAAATACAGTTTAGCAAGAAAATTTAACTTGACTTTTTCAATGGCTTTTCAATGGCTTTTGTTGTGTGAAATCAGGCTGAAGCAAGTTATCAGAGTCAAGATAAGCTGTCATGATTTGTGGGTATGTGAACCCACTGGGCCATACCGCCGTAGCGGGATAGCAGCTGGCCAAACAGTGTACCAAGTCAATATCTTTATAGTCCAAGCACAAGGGTACCTGTAGCAGTTCAGACAGTAGTAACGGCTAGGCTCAGATGGGACCTTGGCAGCAGACACCAGGCATGGTGTAACACAGCAGGCGTGACCGATGGTACAAAATGAATCCAACTTTCTAAGTTACAGGAACAACAGTAGCACGGGATACAGGATACAGGTAGCAGGTACGGGAAAACTGGGAACAGGATAACACTAAGGGACCATTTGCAAGACTAATACGGGTAAACACAACAACGCTCAGGCAATGAGTGAAAGGGCAGAGCCTTTTTATAGTCCAGGGTGATCATGGGTTAATTCAGGGGTCTCAAACTCAGCCGGGTAAGTGGGCCGCATATTGAAAAAATGGGAAGTTGACGGGCCGCATTACTTTCGAATTTGATACAATACAAAATTATTGTTAATCAATTAGTTATTTTAACTACTATAACACTATATTACTATAATAATACTACATCACTACATTACTCTAATAATAGTACATTACTATTATAATACCGCTAGGTTTAAAACTTGAGATATTTGTCCACGTGCTTATTTCAACAATCCAATTTTCCAGTTTAAGTGTCGCTAAATGCAGTCCGGCGGCTCAGTTAGCAGCGTTTGGCAGACACACATGTCAAGATTGGGCAGCCCCTTTTTAGATAGTGCCACAGTGCCCTCTGTGGATGCTGCCGAAGTGCCCTCTGTGGATGCTGCCGCAGTGCCCTCTGTGGATGCTTCCGCAGTGCCCTCTCTGGATGCTGCTGCAGTGCCCTCTGTAGATGCTGCCCCGGAGTCCCCTATAGATGCTGCCACAGTGCCCTCTGTAGATGCTGCCACAGTGCCCTCTGTAGATGCTGCCACAGTGCCCTCTGTAGATAATGCCACAGTGCCCTCTGCAGATGCTGCCATAGTGCCCTCCGCAGATGCTGCCACAGTGCCCTCCGCAGCTGCTGCCACAGTGCCCTCCGCAGCTGCTGCCACAGTGATGTCAGGGGCTTGCCCAGAGCTGGAGTCCCGGAGCAGAGCCGCTTCTAGCACTCTGCCTGGGATTCCAGCTCTGCTCCTGACATCACTGTCCACATATGGACAGAGATGTCAGGGGCAACCCCAGAGCTGGAGTCCCGGGCAGAGCGCTAGTAGGCTCTTTTTGGGACTCCAGCTGTGCTCCTGAAATCACTGGGACTCCTGCTCTGGGGAAGCCCCTGACATCATTGTCGATGTATGGATACCGATGTCAGGGATACTAGCACTCTGCCCAGGTCTCCGCTCTGGGGAAGACCCTGACACACTGTCCATATATGGACAGCGATGTCAGGGAATTCCACAGAGTCCCGGAGCAGAGCCTATACTAGTGTTCTGCACGGGACTCCTCTCTGGGGAAGCCCCAGACATCGTGTGTCCAAACATGGATACCAATGTCAGGGAATTCCACAGAGTCACGGAGCAGAGCCAATACTAGCGCTTTGCCCGGGACTACAGCTCTGGGGAAGCCCCAGACATCGCTGTCCATATGTGGACAGCGATGTCAGAAGATTCCACAGAATCCCGGAGCAGAGCCTACACTAGCACTCTGCCCGGGACTCCGCTCTGGGGAAGACCGTGACACACTGTCCACATATGGACAGCGATGTCAGGGAATTAGACATAGTCTCAGAGCAGAGCTGATACTAGCACCCTGCACGGGACTCCAGCTCTGGGGAAGCCCTAGACATCGCTGTTCATATGTGGACAGCGATGTCAGGGAATTCCAGAGTCTCGGAGCAGAGCCTATACTAGCAGCTCTGTGTCCCACGGGCCACAGATAACAGCCCCAGGGGCCGCATGCGGCAGGCGGGCCGCGTGCTTGAGACCCCTGGGTTAATTGATGATTATTTTCATGTGCGCACGCTGGCCCTTTAAGGCTGGGCACGAGCGTGCGCGAGCACCCTACGGGACACAGTAGAACGGAGCAGAAGTGAGCGCAGATCCATGGATGCGGCCGTCGGGGGTGTGAGTAATCCCGTGGGTCCTCTTACGCCCCCTCTTCTTGGGACCAGAGCGAGAGAGGAAATTTTTATTGAGAGCAGGAGCATTGAGGTTCTCTTCTGGCTCCCAGGACCCTTCCTCTGGACCAAACCCCTTCCAATCCACCAAATAAAAAGTTTTTTCTCCTACTTTTTTGAAGTACAGCATCTCCTTAACCCCGAATACATCGGAAGAACTGCTAAGAGCAACGACAGGGCTAGGCGTTTTTGTGTAGCAGTTCAGGACCACAAGCTTCAGGAGGGACACATGAAAGGAGTTGGGGATCCTGAGGGTAGACAGAATTTATTTGTTGCAAGATCTCAAAGGGTTCGAGGAACCTGGGAGCAAACTTGTATGACAGCACCCTTAGCCGGATATTCCTTGAGGATAGTCAGACTTTGGTACCTGGAAGATACAGAGGTGGCTCTCTTCTCTTAACATCTGCTTTTCGCTTCATGCGATCGACTACCTGCAGAATAGAGGACTGGGTTTGCAGCCAGACCTGGATGTTGGCCGCAGACAATGTAGAATGGTGTGGAGGTGGTGGACTCACTTGTGTGGTTGTTGTACGAGAACTCGGCCCATGGAAGAAGCTGTACCCAATTATCATGCTGCATGGAGATGAAGTGGCGAAGATAATTCTCCATGATTTGGTTAATCCTCTCGACTTGGCCATTGGACTGGGGATGATAGGTTGAAGAAAAGTCCAACTTCACATCTAGGAGTTTACAGAGGGCTCTCCAGAATTTCGAGGTGAACTGAACCCCCCGATCAGACACGATATGAAGAGGCAAACCATGCAAACGGAAGATGTGCTGGATGAAGAGATTCGCCAACCGAGGAGAAGATGGTAGGCCGGTCAGCATGATAAAATGAGTCATCTTCGAGAATCGGTCCACCACCACCCAGACTGTATTGCATCCTGCAGAGGAAGGAAGGTCAGTGACAAAGTCCATTGCTTTATGCTGCCAGGGAGCATTGGACACAGGAAGAGGTTGGAGCAAACCGGCAGGCTTGGTGTGAGCAACTTTGTTGGAAGCCCACACAGTGCAGGATGAGACAAAGTCCACAATATCTTTAGGCAGCGTGGGCCACTAGAAACGACGGGCAATAATATCTCGGGTCTTACGAGCACCCGCATGCCCAGCCGGAATTGCAGGGGAACAAACAGCTTGTTCTCAGGAAGGTTCCCGGGGGCTGAACCTTGATCAGCCGCAATTTCGGAGACTAAATCAGAATCAATAGAGGAAATGATTATACCTGAAGGCAAAATGCAAGCAGGATCTTCCTCCGAAGGAGGGCTGGCCATGAAGCTACGCGACAGTGCATCAGCCTTAATATTTATAGACCCAGCCCTATAGGTAACCAAAAAATTGAATCTGTTAAAAAATAACGCCCATCGAGCTTGTCTCGGGTTTAGACTCCGGGCAGATTCTAGAAAAACCAGATTCTTGTGGTCGGTAAGGACCGTTACCTGGTGCCTAGCCTCCTCCAGGAAGTGGCGCCACTCTTCAAATGCCCATTTAATGGCTAAGAGTTCGCGGTTGCCAATATCATAGTTACTCTCAGTGGGCGAAAACTTCCTGGAGAAGTAGGCACAGGGACGGAGATGGGTGAGGGACCTGGTACCCTGGGACAAGACAGCCCCCACTCCCACCTCGGACGCGTCAACCTCCACGATAAATGGCTACATTTGGTTGAGCTGAACCAACTCCGGGGCCGAGATAAAGCACTTCTTAAGGACCTCAAAAGCCTGGACAGCCTCAGGAGGCCAGCGGAGGAGATCAGCACCCTTGCGAGTGAGGTCGGTAAGAGGCTTAGCGATGACCGAGAAGTTAGCAATAAATCTCCTGTAATAATTAGCGAACCCCAAGAAGCACTGTAACGCCTTCAGGGAGGCAGGTTGGACCCATTCCGCCACAGCCTGGACCTTGGCGGGGTCCATGCGGAATTCATGAGGAGTGAGGATTTGACCCAAAAATGGTATCTCCTGCAACCCAAACACACATTTTTCGGTCTTCACAAACAGCTTGTTTTCCCGAAGGACCTGGAGCACCTTCCTGACATGCTCAATGTGGGAGGACCAGTCCTTGGAAAACACAAGTATATCATCAAGGTACACTACAAGAAATACCCCCAGGTAATCTCTTAAAATCTCATTTATGAAATTCTGGAAGACCGCGGGAGCATTACACAACCCAAAGGGCATGACGAGGTATTCGAAATGACCTTCGGGCGTGTTAAACGCAGTCTTCCACTCATCCCCCTCTTTGATGCGGATAAGGTTATATGCCCCCCGTAGATCAAACTTAGAGAACCATTGGGCCCCCTGAACCTGATTAATAAGATCAGGAATCAAAGGAAGGGGATACTGGTTCCTTACAGTGACCTTATTCAAGTTACGGTAGTCAATGCATGGCCTAAGACCACCATCCTTCTTCCCTACGAAGAAGAAGCCAGCACCTACCGGAGAAGTAGAGGGGCGAATGTAACCCTTGGCCAGGCATTCCTGGATATACTCTCTCATGGCTTCACGTTCGGGACAAGAGAGATTAAATATCCTACCCTTAGTGAGCTTAGCTCCTGGTACCAAATCGATAGCGCAATCGTATTCTCTATGAGGAGGTAACACTTCGGAGGCCTCCTTAGAGAAAACATCAGCGAAGTCCTGAACAAACTCAGGTAGCATGTTCACCTCCTTAGGGGGAGAAATAGAATTAACAGAAAAAACATGACGTCAAGCATTCATTACCCCATTTGGTAAGATCCCCAGTATTCCAGTCAAATGTGGGATTATGCAACTGCCACCAGGGAAGGCCTAAAACCAAATCGGACGATAATCCCTGCATCAACCGTACAGAGCACTGCTCCAAATGCATGGAGCCAACAAGGAGTTCAAAAACAGGGGTATGCTGTGTAAAATAACCATTAGCAAGAGTGGAGTTGATACCCACTACCGGGACAGGTTTAGGCAAATCAATCAAAGGCATAGCTAGAGACATAGCAAATTCCACAGACATGATATTAGCAGACGACCCTGAATCCACGAAGGCACTGCCGGTAGCAGACCTACCACCAAAAGAGACCTGAAAGGGAAGCAAGATTTTATTGACCTCCCCGATGATCACTTAGGCGCGAAAGTTTTCTGGCTGCTTATTCTTACGCCTAGGACAGGTGTTCACTTGATGCTTGTCATCCCCACAATAGAGACCATTCTTCCTGCGGAACTCTCTACGTTGTTGGGGGGACACGGAGGCCCCGAGTTGCATAGGTACCTCCGAGTCTTCCGTGGAAGAATGAAGCAACGGAACCTCGGGAGGCATCATGGGGGAGTCAGAGGAGAAAACACAAAAACATTCACGTTGTCGTTCCCTGAGACGTCGGTCAAGTCGTACCGCTAAAGCCATAACCTGGTCGAAGGAGTCAGAAGAGGGATAGCTAACTAGCAGGTCTTTCAGGGCGTTCGACAGACCCAACCTAAACTGGCACCTTAAGGCAGGGTCATTTCACCGAGAAGCTACGCACCACTTCCTAAAGTCAGAGCAATACTCCTCAACAGGTCTCTTACCCTGACGTAAGGTCACCAGCTGACTCTCGGCAAAGGCAGTCCTGTCAGTCTCGTCATAAATGAGTCCGAGAGCAGAAAAGAAAAGATCAACGGAGGAAAGTTCAGGGGCGTCAGGAGCCAAGGAGAAGGCCCATTCTTGGGGCCCTTCCTGGAGCCGGGACATAATTATACCCACCCGCTGGCTCTCAGAACCTGAGGAATGTGGGGCTTTAAACGAAAATAGAGAGTACAACTCTCCCGAAAGGAGAAAAAAGTCTTCCGGTCCCCTGAGAACCGGTCAGGCAACTTGAGGTGGGGTTCAAGAGGTGAGGTGAGGAACACTACCATGGTAGCATCAGGCTGGTTGACCCTCTGAGCCAGGGCCTGGACCTGTAGGGAGAGACACTGCATTTGCTGAACCAGGGTCTCAAGGGGGTCCATAGTAGTGTGAGGGACCAGGGTAGAGTAGGTATATGGGCTTGTGATTATGTAATGATGGGGGTAAGGAAACAGACAAGTGAGCCCTAATCTACCTGCCACTCAGTCCCTGCCTACTTGCAACGACCCACCCTAGGCGACGGGGTACAACTGGGCGACTGTCCCTACGCTCAATAAGTGCACGACAGACAAACAGACAAGGGTACACAGAAGCAATGGAAAAGGGGCAGTTGCCCACGGCAACACCATGAGCAACAAGAGAGGTGAACGAGTCGAGTCAAACCAGGAGTGTACGAGGTACCAAACGCAGAGCAGGAGAGTAGTGAACAAGCCGAGTCAAACCAGGAGTGTACGAGGTACCAAACGCAGAGCATGAGAGTAGTCAGTAAGCCAGGGTCAATATGAAGCAGGGTCAAATGGTACAAGAAGCTGCAGCAGGGCCAGGAAACAAAACGAGAAGAATCACAAGCAAGGAGGAACAGGAAAGGCAGGTATAAATAGACAGAGGGCGGGAGCTAGCTCCGTCTGGCCAGGCTGTGATAGGCTCTCCCACTCCTCAGCCTGCCATCCTGAGTGGTGGAAGATGGAGTCAGTCTCGCAGACATAGAAGCAGGTGCAGACTGATTACCTATGGGCCTGGATACAGAAGCTGTGCCTGGCATATCCTTAACACAGGCCCAGTAGGACAGGTTTGACGGCTTTAGGCAAAAACAAAATAAGTTCAGTATGAAGAGCTCCAACTTGTAGCTTAAACGGCTTGGTTTCAGATACAATCGGGTCGGGCAGAGGCAGTCCATTCACCGAGGCAACAGCCAAAGACATCTCCAGAGGTACTTTGGGTAACTGGAGAAGATCCACTAGGTCTTTTTGGATGAAGTTTGCTGAAGACCCAAAGTCCAGATAGGCAGAGACCCAGTGCGTCTTCTTGCCGGACACTATGGTCACAGGGATAGACAGTTTTGAAGAGAATTTTTTTTTAGTCAGCGCCGTTCCACCTAGGGTTGTCTCTCCAACCAATCCTAGGCATTGGAGTTTCTTTTGCTTCTGAGGGCACAAATGCACAACATGGCCTCCGAGACCGCAATACAGACAAAGTCCCGAAGTGCGTCTTCGTTGTTTCTCCTGGGCTGACAATTTGAGCCAGTCCACCTCCATTCAGTTTCGCTCCTCTGGTGGAACAACTGGTGAGGGCAACAGGGATAGCTGGAAAGTAGGAGCCAGCTCCCGGATCCTCACGTCAATCTGGGTGGCAAGAAGAATGAGGTCATCCAGGGTAGGTGGCTGATCACGGGTGGCAAGTTCGTTTTTAATCTCGAAAGGCAGTCCCTGCCAGAATGTAGCCACAAAGGCCTCGTTGTTCCAGGACAGCTCTGCCGCCAGGGTGCGAAACTGAATGGCGTACTCGCCCATAGAGATGTCTCCCTGGCGAAGGGTCAGCAGAGATGCAGCTGATGACGAGACTCGTCCAGGTTCCTCAAATACAGTGCGAAAAGTCTGTAGGAAACACTGGAAGTCACAGGCTTCTGGTTCCTGACGTTCCCAGCTAGGATTCGCCCATGCTAGGGTCTTGCCAGTAAGAAGAGAGATGATGAAAGTGATCCTTGCGCCATCGGAAGGAAATGCTCTGGCATGTAGACTGAAGTGGATCTGGCACTGGTTCAGAAATCCCCTGCAGGTACTCGCGTCTCCATCGTAGCGAGAAATGTAGCGGCAGCGAAAATCGGGAGTCGGCACCGGTACTGACAGGAGGTGTACAAGGAGGAACAGCCAAACCAACAGGAACAGGTGCCTTAATGGCTGCAGCTTGCGCATCCAGTCGCTGTGTTCACTGCCAGGAGGAGTTGGTCTTGTCGTGACTGAAGGTCTCGCAGGTCTGTCTGCATGACTTGTGACGTCATCATGGTCTTGGGTTGACCAGCGGGGTCCATGGCCTGAGCGTACTCTCATGATCCATGGGTATTTGGACCCACTAAGCCGCACTGCCATAGCGGAATAGCAGCTGGCCAAACAACAGTCCTAGTACAAGAGTACCTATGATAGTCCAGTCAGTAACGGAGGCTCGGCATAGATGAACTTGCAGACACCAGACGTGGTGTATATCAGCAGGATACAGGTAGCAGGGCACGGGAACAACGGGAACAGGATAACACTAAGGAACCATTTGCTAAGACTAACATGGGTAAACACAACAATGCTCAGGCAAAGAGTGAAAACGCAGAGCCCTTTATATAGTCCAGGGTGATCATGGCCTAATTACAGAATTTACTCATGTGTGTGCACTGGTCCTTTAAGGCTGGACGCCAGCACGCGCGCACCCTACGGGAACCAGTGCAGCGATGCGGAAATGAGTGCTGGCGTCTCTCAGGAGGTAGATGCCGCCCGGCACTTAATCGTCCATGGCCGCAGCCGTCGGGGGGCAGGTAAGAATGACGGTCCGTGGCTGTGGACATTATACAATGTGCCATTCAGTTTATACTGCGTGCTCCTTTCTTCCAATCTGATGAGGCCAAGGTAGCAGTCATCATTTCTCTTCTCGCTGGCAAGGCCCTGACTTGGGTGAATCCCATCTTGGAACGGGAAGGCCTGGAATTCTCGGATCTATCATTATTTTTAGAGACTTTTCGTACTGTGTTTGAGGAGCCGGGTCGAACATCCTCTTTAGCTGCCACTCTGCTAATCCTCAAGCAAGGAGAGTAGACAGTAGGAGAGTATGCAATCTCCTTCCATACACTGGCGACCTTTTGGCACGTACTGACCACGCACATCAAAGATGAGCTAGCAGCTCGCGATCTTTCTTCCACACTGGATGCTCTTATCCTGTTGACAAGCCAGGTCGACATGAGGATCCAGGAACATGCTCAGGAGGTTCAGTGAGAGAGACATTCCCACAGACTGGCTCCCTCGTTCCAGAGAACACTATTGCCTTCCACTGTAATTCCACCTGAAGAGCAAATGCAGGTGAACAGAATCAAATTGTTCGAGTAGGAGAAACAGCGCAGACACTCTTCAGGTTTGTGTCTGTACTGTAACCTCAAAGGCCATTTTTTTGCGTCAATGTCCACAAAAGCCAGGAAACTCCAGCACCCAGGGTTGGTTGGAGAGACAACACTAGGTGAAACTACGCCAAACACCAAATCCTCTCCCAAATTATCTATTCCGGTAACCATATGGAGAGAGATCACACATTTCCTCTGCCTATCTGGATTCCGGAGCAGCTGCAAATTTTATCCAGCAGGATCTACTAGATCGCCTGCATCTACCCACGGTTCCTCTGGAGAGACCCCTAGCTGTTGACTCTGTGAATGGATTACCATTGCCCGATCCTATTGTGTCCATCACTGATCCGCTGACACTACAAGTCAGAGTTCTACACTCGGAGCAGCTTTGCTTTCTCGTCTTGCCAAAAGCTATCAACTCTATTCTGCTGGGACTGCCTTGCCTTCATCTACATGCTCCGGTTCTCGACCGGAGTTCCGGGGCAGTCCTCCAATAGGGATCCAAGTGCCTTCATCACTGCCTACCACAGGTTTTGTCCTGTTTTGCCTCCACTGCCTCAGTCACTCTCCGATCTACCCTCACATTATTCCAGTTTTGCGGACGTCTTTAGGAAGGAGTCAGAGACTCTTCCTCCCCATCGCACCTACGATTGACCTGTAGAATTGCGTCCTGACATCTCACCACCTCGTGGACGAGTTTAACCTCTCTCCCTACCGGAGACCATGGTGGTGTCTGCTCAGGTTAAAGTGAACCTTGAGAGAGGGGTCATCCAGAAGTTTTACTCCGCGTCCGGAACTGGATTCTTATTCGTGAAGAAGAAAAATGGATCACTTTGTCCTTGTATCGACTACCGAGATTTGAACCAAATCACGGTCAAAAACAAGTACCCCTTGCTGCTCATCTCAGAGCTCTTCGACAGAATTCGTGGGGCCAAGGTGTTCACAAAGTTGGATCTACGCAGGGCTTATAACTTGATCCGTATCTGCAAAGGTGACGAGTGGAAAACCGCATTCAACACCTGAGACGGTCACTATGAATATCACGTGATGCCCTTTGGACTGTGTAACACTTGAGCTGTGTTCCAGGCAAGACTGTGGCATGTAGCTTCTTTTCAAAATTATTCTCTGCTGCAGAGCGCAACTATTCCATCGGGGATCAGGAGTTGCTGGCCATCAAGTTGGCCTTAGAGGAGTGGAGACACGTGCAGGAGGGCGCTATTCACCCTATTATCATTTATACGGATCACAAGAACCTAACTTAAGTACAGTTGGCACAACGACTAAATCCTCGCCAAGCCAGATGGTTGCTGCCCTTTTGTACGATTTCAATTCTTGCTTCACTTTCGTCCTGCAGACAAGAATGTGAGGGCTGATGCCTTGTCTCAATCTTTTGAAACTAATGACTCTGAGGAAATTCCTCAATATATCATAGATCCTTCTAGGATTATTGTCGCTAACCCTCTGCAAATACGTACAGACTTTTGTTCGCCTTGCAGACAGGAAGATAATTCTATGCTGGGGAAACAGCTGGTGTCCGAAAGACACAGGACATCACAGCTCATCATTACTGGTGGCCCACGCTGCCTTGAGATGTTGTGGACTATGTTTCCTCATGTACGAACTGTGCCTCGAACAAGTCTACACGCTCCAAACCTGTTGGCATGCTCCTACCCCTGCCTGTCCCTGATGCTCCTTGGCAACATTTCACTTTGGACTTTATTACAGACCTTCTTCCTTCAGCTGGATGTACTACGGTCTGGGTAGTTGTGGACCGTTTCTCTAAAATGGCACATTTTATTCCTTTGACTGGCCTTCCATCTGCTCCTCGTCTGGCAAATCTATTTATTCTACGGATCTCCCGTCTGCATGGACTTCCTCTGTATATTGTCTCGGATTGGGGTGTACAGTTTAAGTCCAAATTCTGGAGAGCCCTATGCAACCTGCTAGATGTAAAGATGGACTTCTCTTCTGCCCATCACCCACAGTCCAATGGTCAAGTGGACAGGACCAATCAAATTTTAGAGAATTACCTTCGTCATTTTGTTTCCGCCCAACATGACAATTGGGTACAACTTCTGCCTTGGGCTGAAGTCTCTTACAATAATACAAGTGAGTCTACTGCCTCTTCTCCTTTCTACATTGTGTACAGCCAACATCCACGAGTTCCTCTTCCTGTGCCAGCCATGACTCAAGTACCGGCAGCTAACACTTCTTTTGGGATTTTTATTCACATCTGGCAGCAAACTAAGTCTGCGATCCTTCAGGCAGGGGACTGCATGAGAAAGCATGCCTATATAAAAAGAAAGGTTCCTCCTCAATTCTCTCCTGGAGTCAATGTCAGGCTATCCTCGAGAAACATTCGTCTCAAGATGCCCTCTCACAAATTCGCTCCTCGGTCTTTTCGAAGTTTTGCAACGTATAACCCTGTGTCCTATAAACTTTGGCTGCCCCCTACGCTCAGTATTCCCAACTCATTCCATGTGTCCCTCCTTAAGCCTGTGGTTCTAAACCGCTACAGTACGGTTCTTCTGGTGTGTTCGAGGTGAAGGAGATTCTGGACTACAGGAGAGTAAGAGGAAGGACTTTCTATTTAGTGGACTGGGAAGGGTTTGGTCCTGAGGAGAGGTCCTGGGAGCCAGAAGAGAATCTTAATGCTCCTATCCTCATTAAAAATTCCTCTTACGCTCTGGACCCAAGAAGAGGGGGTCTAAGGGGGGTACTGTAAAAGCTGCAGTCGTAGACCATTGCCGTTCCCCACCGTCTGAAGGCCGCGACTGCAGACTCCTGGACTTTTTTACAGTACTTTAGAGAAAAAAATCGGAAAAGCCTTTTTTTTTTAACTTGTCATATTTTTTTTTTTCTTACATTACTAAAAACGTTTAACTTATTTTTCCACATTTTATTAGTCCCCCTAGGGGACATAAATCAGTGATCGTTAGATCGCTGGTACAGTACACTATAATACTACTGTATTTCAGTATATTGTCATTTTTAACAGAGGCAGGTCTTAACAGGAGATGAAGAAAGGCAGTCCTTAGGCCCCTGGACTGCCATGATAACCATCGGCAACCCTCCCGATCACGTTGTGGGGGGACGATGAGTTATTGGAGGGGGTTACCCCCCTCTTTCTAACATCTTAGATGCTGCGATCGTGGTTGATCGCAGCATTTATGGGGTTAAACGGCCAGGAATAGCGTGACCGCTGTTCCTGGCCATCAGTCCCTGTTGACACCCACAGCATATGGAGAGGGCTCAGCGGGTGAGCCCGCTCCAAACATCACCCCTCGCACCATGACATGCTATTACGTCGGTTAATATAATTACTGTGGGTACTATAGGTAGGTATATATGCCTATGTAATAATATACATAGTGTGGCAATCCAGTTAAATATTCTGGACAGGAAGCCGGACAAGTTTGGAAAGTTTATAAGGATATTGATATTACTGATACATACAAAAAAAATAATTTATATTTTAGATTAATATATAGTATTTGAAATATTGTCATTTTTTAATTTGATTATTAGAGCAGGAATCATTTTCTATAGCGCACTATACCGCGCCACCGACTTCTGCGGCATTTATATTTTTTTCAGTCATGGAGGAAACCTATTGTTAAAAATGTTAATCCCACACCAAGTCGGTAAGCCTACAGCAGGGGTGGAGGTGGCCGTTATAGCCACCATAGCGCAGAAGTAGTTATTTTTGAATGTTCATTATGCTGTACCTAGCTCTGTACAGCATCTCTGTTTTGATGCTGCAAGGGCTTTCTGTGGATGGGATAGACATGTAAAGGACTCCAGCACCCATGATTCCTTTCCACTCTCACAGACATTGCCTATATTTACATCTGTCTGCATGCCCCTTTATTACACTGTGTAAAGTAGTGCTGTAAATGCTCACTGTCTGCTACTAAGACACAGCTCTATACAAATTCAAAGAAGCTTTATTGGCAGAACCAAATACACATTAGCATTGCCAAAGCAAGTAAGAAGTAAGGGAATGAGGGATAGGGACACATCTAGGGTGGGTATACACAGGGCCGGCCTTAGGATAGATGGCGCCCCGTGCGAAATTATCTTTCGGCGCCACACCCCCATCATGAAAAAAAATGCTCCATAAAAAAGTATTGTAACAGCTGCCGCGCCATTCCCCGCTGCTTCCACAGCCTCTGCTCCGGTTCCTGTACCCTCCATTCCCTCATGCTCGTCCCGAGCTCCACTCACCTAATCCGGACGCTCTGCTGGCTCTGGGCAGCATCAGGTAAGTGCATCTCCCACCTCCCTCCACGGCCATCATCCACGATGTGCGTCTACAGCCACTAGAGGGCGCACACGCTGACTCTTCCCTTCTTAAAGGGCCGGCATGTGCCAAAATTCTAAGACTTCCTATTTAAGGATCCTCCTCCCTCAGATCCTTGCTTGTTCAACCAAGTTATCCCTGTGAGCTTCCCTGTTCCCAGTTTTCCCTGTTACCTTGCCTTCTGCCTTTGTCTGGATTTCCCGTTATGACCTCTGCCTGAACTTGTACTATCCTTGACTGCCGCCTGCCTTGACCTATTGCTATCCATACCCGTAACGATGTCTGCTGCCTGTCCTGACTTCTGGCCTATTCAGCTGACTGCCTCTAAACCTGCTGTGCCAGGCATTGCCCGGGGTTACAAGCATCGTCTCCCAGATGACACAGAGGATCCACAAACAAACCGGTGAGAACCGTTATAAGTATAATGCGCCCCACAGTATAATGCCCTATATAGTGCCCCACACAGTATAATGCCCTATATAGTGCCCCACACAGTATAATATCCCCATTTAGTGCCCCACACACAGTATAATCCTTGCGTAGACCGGCATGATCCAGTGATGCTGAACGGCCTGTAGCTTAGTACAGACTTTCCCAACCTTTTCGGACTCGAGGCACACCGGGAAAATTTTTTCCTTAGGGCACCCCTACCAGAAATTGTTTAGAGAAAGACAGAAAATGGCTAAAAACAAGTGCTACACTCTTGGGGTATGTTCACACGGTGTTTTTTGTAAGGCAGAAAAATCTGCCTCAAAATTCCTTTGAATTAATTTTGAATTGACAGCGTTATTTGCCTTTTTCTTTTGCAATTTTTTTAAGCCGTTGAAGCTAATGCAATAGATGCAGGCAAAAAAGCAGTCCAAACGAGCACCGCAGGTATTTTCTGCTTTCTATTAATTTCAATTGGAGGTCAGAGGTGAAAACCACTTGAAGGCCATCAGCCCACCCCCACAGTAAAATCCCCATCAGCCCATCATTCACAGAAAAATCCCCATCAGCCCACCACTCTCACTAAAATGACCATCAACCTGCCACTCACAGATGCACCCTTGTAGGTAGTGCCACACAGCACCCTTGTAGGTAGTGCCACACAGCATCCTTGTAAGTAGTGCAACACAGCCCCCTTATAGATAGTGCCACACAGCCCACTTGTAGGTAGTGCCACACAGCACCCTTGTAGGTGAATGCCACACAGCCCCATTGTAAATAGCACCCCCCTTCCTGTAGAAAGTGCCACTGTAGCTCCCTGAAGGAGCGGAATCCCCCTGTGGCCGGGGATTCCGCTCCTGGATGGAGCCCTTGATGTCTCTGTCCATATATGGAAAGTGACATCAGGGGCAACTCCTGAAGCGGAATCCCTGTCCACAGAGTTGCCGACGCTGTGACCGGGGATTCCACTCCAGGAGAAGCCCCTGATGTCTCTGTCCATTTATGGACAGTGACGTCAGGGGCTTCTCCTGGAGCCGAATCACTGGCCACTGCGCCGGCAACGCTATGTACGGGGATTCCGCTTCAGGAGTTGCACCTGATGTCACTGTCCATATACGGATATATGGAATATGGATATATGGAAATGTATTCACCCACAGGTGTGACGTTTCAGTCCAACAGGACCTTTCTCCAGTTTTCTTGGATTTGCTGCCTTGCTACTTTTTTCTTGGATTCCATTTGTGAAACTCTGGATCAGGTCCCTTTGAGGCTTGCACTCACTATATTGCATATTGCTTTGGGTCTCCATTGCTGTGATTTTCTCCTTCTGTCTTTCCATATATGGACAGAGACATCAAGGGCTCTGTCCAGGAGCAGAAAACCCAGCCACAGGGGGATTCCAATACTTCAGGGAGCTACAGTGGCTCTATGCACAGGAATGGTGGGGGGAGCCATCTACGCATGTGGGGGTGCTATCAGCAAGGGGGCTGCAAAAAATCTCGTGCTCCTCAAATGCACTTTACGCTGTAAGGAGGAGGAGAGAAAGCACGGCCGTGGTTCAGAGGAGTGTAGCGGCACCCCTAAAAGGCTTCTCACGGCACCCAGGGTGCTGAGGCACCATGGTTGGGAACCACTGGCCCAGTACATTTCAGATAAGGGATATACCTCCCTGCTCTGCTATAGTGTCCAATAATATCTGCGTCCTAAGGGAGCAGATACTATTAATTGTGGCGTCGCTACCACTGTAGCAGTCACAGCGTATGCTAGCGGCACCGCAAGCGATGTGGGGGCTCATCCCGGCGGGCCGCACAGGCGCCCTCATACTCAGTGTCGCCGCTAGCAGCCGGTACGGCTGCTACAGTGGTAGTGACGCCACTGAGAGTAGAAGCACCCATGCGGAAAGGCAGCTGCTGAGTCGCCGGGCCCGGATGCTTCTGAAATACAAGCAGGGGAAGGGAGCCAATGCAGCACCCCCTTCCACCTGCTGGAGTGATGCGCTTTGTGCAATGGCACAGGTCGCACACCCTTAAGGCCGGCCCTGGGTATAAAAGTCCATGGCTTATCACGTCTGTCTCAGTCTATGGCATGCAGTGACATATTGGGCTGCTATGCCCGCTATGTTTTCCACTTCACACAGCAGGATGTATCGTTTATCTTCCTCTTCCATGGAGCTGAAATAGAATCCGGAAATAGATCAGAGAGTCTCCAGAAGTGAGTGTCCCTGATTGGTAGAAGGAGGGGTCACTCGATCAGACTTAGGAGCAGGTGCATACTGACTAACCACAGGCGTCAACGCAGAAGCTGTATCTGGCAGATCCTTTACAGTACCCCCCCTTTTATGAGGGGCCACTGGACCCTTTCTAGGTGGACCTGGCTTATTGGGGAACCGAAGATGGAACCTCCTGAGCAATACTGCAGCATGAACATCCCGGGCGGGTACACAAGTCCTCTCCACAGGCCCGTATCCTCTCCAATGGACCAGGTACTGGAGAGAGCCTTGGACCATCCTGCTGTCCACAATCTTGGCCACCTCGAAATCTACCCCTTCAGGGGTGAGAACAGGGACCGGAGGTTTCCTCGAGGGAGCCAAGTACGGGGAGCAGCGTTTCAGGAGGGAGGCATGAAACACGTTGTGTATTCGAAAAGACGGGGGTAACTCCAGTCGGAAGGAGACAGGGTTAAGGACTTCAATGACCTTGTACGGCCCTATACACCAGGGAGCAAACTTTTTGGACGGGACTTTAAGGTGCAAATTTTTTGAAGACAGCCACACCAGATCCCGACCACAAACAAGGGGTTAGCAGAACGTCTTCTATCTGCCTGAGTCTTTTGTATGCACTGGGACGCCTCTAGATTCTTCTGAACCTGGGCCCAGACTATGCACAGTTCCCGATGAACGACATCTACCTCAGGATTGTTGGAACCACCAGGTGAAACGGAGGCGAACCGTGGATTAAACCCAAAATTACAGAAAAAGGGGAGACCCCTGACGAGTTACTGACCCGGTTATTAAGGGAAAATTCGGCAAGGGAAATGAAGGAGACCCAATCATATTTACAGTCAGAGATAAAACACCTTAAATATTGTTCTAGAGACTGATTAGTCCTCTCCGTTTGGCCATTAGTTTCAGGATGGAAGGCTGAGGAGAAGGAGAGATCAATCTTCAACTTTTTACAGAAGGCTCTCCAAAACAATGAAACAAATTGTACCCCTCTGTCAGAAACAATATTGACATGAACCCCATGGAGACGCAGGATGTGTTTGACTAACAAGGTAGCTAACGTCTTGGCATTGGGTAGTTTCTTGAGGGGCACAAAGTGGCACATCTTACTGAAGCAGTCTACTACAACCCACACCACCGACTTGCCTTGATATGGAGGCAAAATGGTGATAAAATCCATGGAGATATGGATCCAAGGTCTCTGAGGAATGGGCAAAGAACATAGTAAGCCCACTGGTCGGGACCTGGGAGTCTTGGACCTAGCACAAATTTCACAAGCGGCGACGTAGGCCTTAACGTCTCTAAGCAACCCAGGCCACCAATAGTTTCTGGCAATGAGATGCTTGGTACCCAGGATGCCTGGATGGCCAGATAGTGCAGAGTCATGATTTTCCCTGAGTACCCTTAGCCGGAATTGCAGGGGAACAAACAGCTTGTTCTCAGGAAGGTTCCCGGGAGCTGAACCTTGATCAGCCGCAATTTCGGAAACTAAGTCAGAATCAACAGAGGAAATGATTATACCTGGAGGCAAAACACATGCAGGATCTTCCTCCGAAGGACGACTGGCCATGAAGCTACGCGACAGTGCATCAGCCTTAATATTTTTAGACCCAGCCCTATAGGTGACCAAAAAGTTGAATCTAGTAAAAAATAACGCCCATCGAGCTTGTCTCGGGTTAAGCCTCCGGGCAGATTCTAGGAAAACCAGATTCTTGTGGTCGGTAAGGACCGTTACCTGGTGCCTAGCCCCCTCCAGGAAGTGGCGCCACTCTTCAAATACCCATTTAATGGCTAAGAGTTCGCGGTTGCCAATATCATAGTTACTCTCAGTGGGCGAGAACTTCCTGGAGAAGTAGGCACAGGGACGGAGATGGGTGAGTGACCTGGTACCCTGGGACAAGACAGCACCCACTTCCACCTCGGAGGCATCAACCTCCACGATGAATGGCTCCATTTGGTTGGGCTGAATCAGCACTGGGGCCGAGATAAAGCACTTCTTAAGGACCTCAAAAGCCTGGACCGCCTCTGGAGGCCAGTGGAGGAGATTAGCACCTTTGCAAGTAAGAGGCTTAGCGATGACCGAGAAGTTAGCAATAAATCTCCTGTAATAATTAGCAAACCCCAGGAAGCACTGTAACGCCTTCAGGGAGGCAGGTTGGACCCATTCAGCCACAGCCTGAACCTTGGCAGGGTCCATGCGGAATTCATGAGGAGTGAGGATTTGACCCAAAAATCTCCTGCACCCCAAACACACATTTTTCGGTTTAAGCAAACAGCTTGTTTTCCCGAAGGGCCTGGAGCACCTTCCTGACATGCTCAATGTGGGAGGACCAGTCCTTGGAAAACACAAGTATGTCATCAAGGTACACTACAAGAAATACCCCCAGGTAGTCTCTTAAAATCTCGTCTATAAAATTCTGGAAGACCGCGGGAGAATTACACAACCCAAAGGGCATGAAGAGGTATTCGAAATGACCTTCGGGCGTGTTAAACGCAGTCTTCCACTCATCCCCCTCTTTGATACGGATAAGGTTATAAGCCCCCCTGTAAATCAAACTTAGAGAACCATTGGGCCCCCTGAACCTGATTGAAGAGATCAGGAATCAAAGGAAGGGGATACTGGTTCCTTACAGTGACCTTATTCAAGTTTCGGTAGTCAATGCACGGCCTAAGACCACCATCCTTCTTCCCTACGAAGAAGAAGCCAGCACCTACAGGAGAAGTAGAGGGGCAAATGTAACCCTTGGCCAGGCATTCCTGGATATACTCTCTCATGGCCTCACGTTCGGGACAAGAGAGATTAAATATCCTACCCTTAGGGAGCTTAGCTCCTGGTACCAAATAGATTGCGCAATCGTATTCTCTATGAGGAGGTAACACTTCGGAGGCCTTTTTAGAAAAAACATCAGCGAAGTCCTGAATAAACTCAGGTAGAGTGTTCACCTCCTCAGGGAGAGAAATTAAATTAACAGAAAAACATAACGTCATGCATTCATTACCCCATTTGGTAAGATCCCCAGTATTCCAATTATACGTGGGATTATGCATCTGCAACCAGGGAAGGCCTAAAACCAAATTGGACGATAATCCCTGCATCACCAGTACAAAGCACTGCTCCAAATGCATGGAGCCAACAAGGAGTTCAAAAACAGGGGAATGCTGCTTAAAATAACCATTAGCAAGAGGAGTGGAGTCGATACCCACTACCGGGACAAGTTTAGGCAAGTCAATCAATGGCATAGCTAGAGACATAGCAAATTCCACAGACATAATATTAGCAGAAGACCCTGAATCCACAAAGGCACTGCCGGTAGCAGACCTACCACCAAAAGAGGCCTGAAAGGGAAGCAAGATTAAATTAGGTTTCATATTTACGGGAAATACCTGTGCGCCCAAGTGACCTCCCCGATGATCACTTAGGCGCTGAAGTTTTCCGGCTGCTTATTCTTACGCCTAGGACAGTTGTTCACTTGATGCTTGTCATCCCCACAGTAGAAGCAGAGACCATTCTTCCTGCGGAACTCTCTACGTTGTTGGGGAGACACGGAGGCCCCGAGTTGCATAGGTTCATCCGAGTTTTCTGTGGAAGAACGAAGCAACGGAACCTCGGGAGCCATCATGGGGGGTCAGAGGAGAAGGCACCAAAACGTTCAAGTCGTCGCTCCCTGAGACGTCGGTCAAGACGCACCGCTAAAGCCATAACCTGATCTAGGGAGTCAGAAGAGGGATAGGTAACTAACAGGTCTTTCAGGGCGTTCGACAGACCCAATGTAAACTGGCACCTCAAGGCAGGGTCATTCCACCGAGAAGCTACACACCACTTCCTAAAATCAGAACAGTACTCCTCAACGGGTCTCTTACCCTGACGTAAGATCACCAGCTGACTCTCGCAAAGGCAGTCTTGTCAGTCTCGTCATATATGAGCACGAGAGCAGAAAACAAAAGATCAACAGAGGAAAGTTCAGGGGCGTCAGGTGCCAAGGAGAAGGCCCATTCTTGGGGCCCGTCCTGGAGCAGGGACATAATTATACCCACTCACTGGCTCTCAGAACCTGAGGAGTGGGGCTTTAAACGGAAATAGAGCCTACAACTCTCCCGAAAGGAGAAAAAAGTCTTCCGGTCCCCTGAGAACCGGTCAGGCAACTTGAGGTGGGGTTCAAGAGGTGAGGTGGGGGGCACTACCAGGGTAGCATCATGCTGGCTGCCCCTCTGAGCCAGGGCTTGGACCTGTAGGGAGAGGCCCTGCATTTGCTGAGCCAGGGACTCAAGGGGGTCCATAGTTGTGTCAGGGACCAGGGTAGAAAAGGTATATGGGCCTGTGATTATGTAATGACGGGGAAGGGAGACAGACAGGTGAGCCCTAATCTACCCGCCACTCAGTCCCTGCCTACTTGCAATGGCCCGTCCTAGGCGACGGCGTACAACTGGGCGACGGTCCCTACGCTCAATAAGTGCACGACAGACAAACAGACATGGGTACACAGAAGCTAAGGGAAATGGGGCAGTTGCCCACGGCAACACCGTGAGCAACAAGAGAAGTGAACGAGCCGAGTCAAACCAGGAGTGTACGAGGTACCAAACGCAGAGCAGGAGAGTAGTGAACGAGCCGAGTCAAACCAGGAGTGTACGAGGTACCAAACGCAGAGCAGGAGAGTAGTCGGTAAGCCAGGGTCAATATGAAGCAGGGACAAATAGTTCAAGCAGCAGCAGCAGAGGCAGGAAACAGGAGAATCACAGGCAAAGGAGGAGCAGGGAGTGAAGGTATAAATAGACAGAGGGCGGGAGCTAGCTCCATCTGGCCAGGCTGTGATAGGCTCTCCCACTCCTCAGTCTCCAAGCCTGATTGGTAGAAGGATGGGTCACTCGATCAGACTTAGGAGCAGGTGCAGACTGACTAACCATGGGCGTCGACACAGAAGCTGTATCTGGCAGATCCTTTACAAGTGTAACAGGAAGTGGGTCTCATTCTCCTTGGCCTCCTGGTCGCACTGTTAGCACAGTCTGCTCTCCCCCCTGGGCTTGTAGGTCTGTCTGTGCCAGCCTGATTCGATGACTAGATTGTGGGCACTCAGTCTATACCGCCTCCGGATCTGTCTGTCTCTCTGGCTTGGCAGTTTCTCCAGATATGGCGCCAGTTTGTATTCTCTTTGTAGACTCTGGTATATTTTCAGTTTCTGTGATGTTTCCATGTCATTCCTCCAGTCACTGATATACTCCTCTTGGCCCTTGTTTATTATTTTCTTAATTTCAGATTTTGTGAGGCATTGCTGAGTGACATTTTGGTCAAGCTGGGTCAGGGTGAATTGTTCCAGGGGCCTGGTTTACCTGGGACCCCATGGTGTAGCAAGGCTTTTAAGTGATAGGAACTGTAATGTCAGGGTAGGGAGACAGGTGAGCCCTAATCTACCCGCCATTCAGTCCCTGCCTACTTGCACGGCCCATCCTAGGCGACGGCGTACAACTGGGCGACGGTCCCTACGCTCAATAAGAGCACGACGGACAAACAGACGAGGGTACACAGAAGCTAAAAGAAATGGGGCAGTTGCCCACGGCAACACCGTGAGCAATAAGAGTAGTGAACGAGCCGAGTCAAACCAGGAGTGTACGAGGTACCAAACGCAGAGCAGGAGAGTAGTCAGTAAAGCCAGTGTCAAATTGAAGCAGAGATCAATAGTACTAGCAGGAACAGCAGAGCCAGGAAACCAGACAGAATCACAAGCAAAGGAAAAGCAGGAAATGAAGGTATAAATAGACCGAGGGCAGGAGCTAGGAGTCTGGCCAGGCTGTGATAGGTTCTCCCACTCCTCAGCCTACCAGCCTGAGTGGTAGCAGATCGAGTCACTCTATCAGACCTAGGAGAAGATGCAAACTGATTAATCACGGGCGTCGACACAGAAGCTGTGTCTGGTAAATCCTTTACAGGAACTTTGACTGCTGCTATGTAGGTGGGCCCAGAATGATAGTGCCCTCATCTGGATTGTGAGGTGTAGTGGGAGTCTGCCCAGTTCTGTTCGACAGGCACTATTTAAGGTACTCCAATGGACTTGGAGAAGGTGTTTGCAGAATTCCAGGTGGAATATTTCTGTTGGGCTAGAATCCTACATTGATCAATCTGGGTATGTGTCCGAACCCCAGACTTCACTGCCATACAGAAGGATTGGGGAGATGATGCAGTCAACGATTTTAAGCCAGACCGTCACTGGTGGTTTGAGATGGTACAGTTTTCTACTGATGGCATAGAAGGTTTTGCACACCTTGTCTTTCAGCATCTCTACGGCTTGTTTAAAGCTTCCTGATTGGTTGAGTTCTAGACACAGGTAGGTGTACCTGTCGGTCGCTGCACTATACTATCTGCTGCCCAGCATGTGAAAAAGGATCCCTCCAGAGACAGTGATAAAGTGGGAAAAGCAAGGAGCAGTGGAGATAAGAGACATGTAATGTGTGATATCCCATGCACTACAGGGAGTGGGAGAGGGTGAATCAGTGTACGGAACATCATACAAACTTGAGATAAACATCATCTACAGACAGTATATTAGTACATGATCAGTGGGGGTCCGACACTCAGAACCCCACACCGATCAGTTGCTCCGACTGCCTCCAAGCACCGTATGTCCATGCCGTAATCAAATGGCTCCGATCACAGTATAGCAGCAGTGATTACTGCATCTCTGCTCCTATTCAAGTCAATAGGAGCAGAGTTGCAGTTCTGAAGCACTGCAGTGTACGGAGCCATCTGCTTCCTGCACTCTGGGCACTGAACACTGCATAACATCCGGTGCCCCAAGGCAGCAGGAAGAGCTGATCGGTGCGGAGTCCGGGTGTTGGATCCCCACCGATCATATACTGATGACCTATACTGTGGATAAGTCATCAGCATGAAAAAAAGTGCTGTGTCGCCTTTGGACAACCCCTTTAAACCATCTGTACTCAATTTATAAAGACCGGAAATCCCTTTTAAAATAGCACGGGCCAAGCTCATATAAGAGAAAGAGGAAAGTTAGGGAGCACACAAACTATTTTTTCATCAGAATATTTTTTATATATCTTAATGGGGCTTGTAATAGTATATTAATTATATAAAATGTATATGTTATATTACTTCTAAATTTGGCTTTTGCCCAAGTTCTCACACAAAGTATGACATCTGGGCACAAGCTGCAGCATTACATAAATGTTTATTATATAATTAAATCTGTCTGAAAACCAGCAGACCTTGTGAAATTTTTGTCATATGTCAGCATTTTATTTTCATTCTAAATATAGGACAGAATTTGTAAGCCTTGAGAAATTATTTACTCATATCCCATATGCCAAAAATTCTCATGCTCTATACCAAGATTGATAGTGACTAATTAGTAAAATTAATTTGTATGATTTTAAAATATAAATTTTGTAAGTCTTTTTTAGTGGAAAATGGTCAGGAACAGAAAAAAATACAGTTGTTTCAAAATTTTTTTTTTTGCTACATTTTAAGATCGTTTGTTCAATTATTAATATTTAAATAAGAAAATTATTATTTAATTCTTCCGCACATAGCAATGTCAAACCTGTGTACATTGTATAATATATGACGTCACTAAAGAGACGAAAACAAAAACACTATTTTAGCTTTAACCCCGTGGCAAGACCTGACATGTATACCGTACGTACGTATATTTCTGCCACAAAGGTGTTAGCAGATCCCGCTGTACAGTTAAGGAGAGCTGATGGTGCAGGCACAGAGTCTGAGCTTGCGCCATCACCAGCGGGTGTTAGCTGTTTACTCCAGCGGACAGACTGCTGTAATGGCCGAAATTGGAGCAGGCTCTGATCCTGGCCATTTATCCCTTAAGATGCCATTTTAAATAGCGACCAAGGCATCTAATAGGTTAGAACCTCATCGCCGCCCACCGGCGAGGTGATATCAGGGTGACCATAGTTGCTATAGCAACTGGAGGCCTAACATTGTCTTAAAGATCTGCCATCTACGAAAGCCACGGCCTAATAGACTGCCTTTCAGTGTAAAACTAACAGGCATAAAATGCTACAATACAGAAGTATTGCAGTGTATTATACCAGAAATCAGGGAGTCGGATCTTTAAGTCTAAAAAAAAGAAGTTAGTGAAATGTAAAAAGAAATTGTTTAAAAAAGAATCAGGTTAAAAAACAAAAAATAGTCTTTTTTCCCCCCATAATAAGTCTTCTATTATTGTAAAAAAATAAAACTATACACAATTGGATTTGCTGCGTCGGTAACAATCCAAACTGTAAAACAATCATGTTATTTATCCAGCATGGTGGTGAACACTGCAAAAAAATAAAAATAAAAAGCAATGCCAGAATTCTTGTTTTTTCGTCATCTTGCCTCCCCAAAAACTTTTATAATAAGGGATCAAAAATTTGCTCAAACCCCAAAATGGAACCACTTAAAATGAAAGCACATCGCGCAAAAAAAACAACCTCTCACTATTGTAATTCTCACTTTGCATCATCCGCTGCGCATTAATTTCTGGAAAACACCTGTGCCTTTAGGGGTGTAATTTGCAAAATGGGGTCACTTCTCAGGGGTTTCTTTTATTATTTTCACCCCTGAGCCCTGTCGTATCCAGTTTGCTATTGCTATGTGTTGTCAGCCTGTATCCTGTTTCCGATAGCAGCCTGTATCCTGTTCGCTATTGCTGTTTGCTGTCAGCCTCTATCCAGTTATTTGCTGTCTCCGTGTCCAGCTATATGTCATCAGCCAGGATCCAGTTACCTGCCTTTGTTCAGCCACCCGCTACCTGCCTGTGTCTAGCAATCCGATATCCGCTTCCATCCAGCTGCCTGCTTTCAGTCTGCCTCCTACTGTCAGTGACAAGCCTGAAGCTTCCATTCACCAAAGTACCATCTGCCAGTGCCTGTTCCTGGTCCGCTGGGCCAGCAGCTACTACGCCGGGACCACCTCAAAAGATAGTGACCAGGTATCCTATCTGCATCAAAAACCAAAGCCCTGTATAGGGGATAAAGGGTGAAGACTGAGGAGGCTAACGAATACTGTGTTCCTTAATGGCATCATAGAGTGCCTGTACTGGAGGTTTCGGATTGCCAACGGAGTCCCTGACCGGAGCAAACATGACACCATTAAGGACCACAGCAGTCATCAGGATCAAATGCTGCAATATATGAATTCCCTGGCTGCACAGCAAGGGTTAACCCACCTCGAGTATCATTACTCTGCTACAGGTATTCATTCACCTGCCGCTGCCAACTATGATGGGGACCCCAAGGCATGCCGTGGTTTCATCAATCAAGACAATATCCATTTCCGGCTTCATGCTCACTACTTCCCCACTGACCAGACCAAAATCGCATTCATGGTCTCTCTCCTATCAAGCCAAGCATTGGCATGGGCCAATGTTATATGGGAGCATCAGGGACCAGAGACCTCGATTCTGCATATTTTTCTGGAAACAATCAGGACTGTGTTTGAGGAGCCTGGCCGAACCTCATCAGCATCAGCTGCTATCCTGAATATCCGCCAGGGCAGTTCTATGGTGGGCCAACACACAGTACAATTTCAGAGTCTTGCTGCAGAGTTGGCATGGAATAATGAGGCTCTGGTCGCAGCCTTTTGGCAGGGGTTGGCTGACCAAAAAAAGGACTAGGCGTAGAGATTATTCCCCCTTAACGAGTGGAAAACCACATTCAACTCCAGAGACGGCCACTACGAATATCTTGTAATGCCCTTTGGACTGTGTAATGCTCCAGCTGTGTTCCAGGAATTCGTGAACGTCATATTCCGGGATCTACTGTATGTCTGTGTGGTGGTGTATCTGGATGATATCTTAATCTACTCACCAGTTCTGACTACTCACTAAAAGCATATCCGCCAAGTCCTGCCACGGTTAAAGGAAGGCTGTCGCGAAAAAAAAAATTCTTATATCAATTTGCTTTTAGTGTTTTATTTTAAAAAAATATATTTATTTTTGTGTTTGTGTTTAACTTTTTTTTATTTTCTAACTTTTTCTTCTCTATGGGGGCTGCCATTTTTTTTTTTTCATCTCTGTATGTGTCGATTAACGACACATACAGACATGGAATACGGCACATACAGCCCCATAGAGAATGCGAATGGGAGCCGTTGCATTCACTATGCTGTACGCCCTCTCTGTGGGAACGGCGAATGCGCCGCTCCCACACAGTCCAAATGGAAGGTCTTCGGCCGAGCGACATCCAGCGCCATTTCGGTCGCGGCTTCCGGACATGTGTTCTGAAGCAAGCACTAGGAGCGGAGGGAGCGGACGGACGGGAGGGAGCGGCGACAGCAGGAGCAGGTAAGTTATGTCTGTGTTAGTTCGTGTTTTGCTGTGTGTTTACTACTGTATGTAAGCCTACTACACTGTGTATTCGCTCAAAAAATGGCGGCACACAGTGTAGGAGGCTTGAACATTCAATCCCCTCCTTTCTCCTGGCACTAGCCAGGATAAAGGATGGGGGATTGTTTGAGGACGCTAGAGCGAGTGTGTCTTCTCAAATTTTGCAGCATAAAGCAATGTGGTTGCTTTACCACATGCCAATGCTGCAATTTTGGGAATTGCTCCCTCTAGTGACCAGCACAGGTAAATGTTATAAATTAGGATCTAATTTATAATATTTCCTGACTCGTGAAAAAATAAAAAAAATTAGAACACTGTTTAATCATTTATACACTAATTGTTTAACTAAAAAAAAAAAAAATTCTAGCGACACATTCCCTTTAAGGGGAAATAATCCCTACGCCAAATTAGAAAAGTGCGTATTCTAAAATAAATCCTTACCCTTTCTGGGGTGTATAGTTTCTGATCGAGGACTCCAGATGGATCCGGAAAAGGTAAAGATCAATCTTAGTTTGGCCTCGTCCTCAAGGTCTTTGTGCCATAGAAAGATTTTTGGGCTTTGCAAACTTCTATCGCCAGTTTATCCCAAACTTTTCATCACTCACTGCTCCTATCTCTGCTCTCACCAAAAAGGGGATGAACGCTAAAGATGGACCCCTGAAGCAAAATCTGCATTCACTAATCTCAATAGGGCCTTCACTTCTGCCCATTGGTGGATTAAGTAGACCATGGGCCCTGGGCTATTACCCAAACTCTGGCCCCCCTTCTCCACCGCCGTTCTGCCGCGCCGTAACTACAGGTACATTTTTGTGAAAGCATTAACAAATGGGTGTTACGATTCCCCTTGTCAAAGGGCTGTGTCCCTACATACTCACAGTATCACACTGTGCAGGGACACATCCTCCTGACAAGGGGAATGGTAAAAACCATTTTCTATCAGTCCTGAACTGCATAAAGACTTTTTGTGAAATACAAGGATTTCCTATAATAAAGATGTCAGGAGAGGTCACTGATTCTCTATAAATCTACAGATTTATAGAATCACAGGTAAATCCAAATCTATAGACTCACATGTGACGACTTCTCAGATTCTAGTAGTTTTTTCTTCTTTTTTTCTCCATCCGGTCCAGAATTAATGAAGACTTCTCTCGGCCATGACCCATTCTGCAGAATTTGCCACACAGATGTCTTCGGCTCCTTTTCCAGAATTTCGACACCTATAAACTAAGATAAAATTATCATGGTGTCACACACTTTGCTCCTAAATATAATAGCATCATACACTGCGCCCCTGAATAAAATATTACCAAACACTGTGCCCCTCAATATAATTGTGTCAAACTCTGTAAAGTAAAGCATCAGATACACACAGCCCCCTCTAGGTAGCGCCACACACAGCCCTTGTAGATAGCGCCACACAAACCCTGTAGATATTGCCACATACAGCCCCTGTAGATAGCGTCACACACAGCCCCTGTAGATAGCACCACACACAGACCCTGTGTCATGTGTCATGTCCATGGCCGCGGGCCATCAGGCTCACTCATCTCCTGACTGCCGCAGCCATGGGTCTGCGGGCGCTGGCCCCGGTCTCCTCCTCAGGAGATGCCAGCGCTCACTTCAGCTCACCTCGGCCAGGTCCCATATGGTGCACGTTCACGCTTGTGCCCGCTCTTAAAGGGACAGCGTGCGCACCAGACTTTAAAGTAAAATTAGCCCATGAGTACCCTGGACTATAAGAAGGGCCCAGCCCCTTCCTCCCATGCCTGAGCATTGTTGTCGTACCCAAAGTTTGTCTATGCAAATAGTCTCCTAGTGTTTTCCAGTTCCCAGTGTTTCCCGTACCTGTATCCTGTATCCCGTGCTATCCGGGTCAAGTGCCGTGCTGAGCTGTAGTCAGGGGTGAACCTAGCCTCTCTGCTGCCTGAGGCGAACTATAAAAAGACGCCCCCCCCCCCAAATCTATCTGAGTTTTTCTCATTACTAGCTTTACACAACAAACACGCAATATATAAATTTTTTAAATAGGAAAACATTTGTTGTTTTTTGTTAAAGTGCTGTTTGAAGTATAGAAAAGATTTAAAGAATTCTTCTTACTGTATTACTTTAGTATCATAGATCAACAACGCAGCATTATCACTGAAAATGGTTTAACACATCTTCTTGCCAGGTGAAACTTCAAGGCCTGTTTTGAAGCGGCCAGCCTGGGCTGGTTTCTTTGCTCTACCTGCTGTATTGTAGTGGTCTGCCTGTGCTGGCTCGAGGCCAGTGGTGGATTAATATGATCTTAGGCCCTGGGCTGTGCATAAGTTATCTACCCACACCCTACACTTAAGTCTCACCTACATGTCAAAGTGCATCACATGCCACTCTGCAGACTGTCTCTTAGCCTGATCATCTGCTGGCACACTCACACTTCCCCACAGCCCCCACCACAGTAATGTACATAGATTGTAAGACCAACATTACAAATAATACCGCCATACTGTTACTGAATAATACCCCATACTGTTACTGAATAATACCCCCATACTGTTACTGGATAATACCCCCATACTGATACTGAATAATACCTCCATACTGTTACTGAATAATACCTCCATACTGATACTGAATAATACCTCCATACTGTTACTGAATAATACCTTTATACTGTTACTGAATAATACCTTTATACTGTTACTGAATAATACCCCCATACTGTTACTGAATAATACCTCCATACTGTTACTGAATAATACATCCAAACTGTTACTGAATACCTTTATACTGTTACTGAATAATACCCCCATACTGTTACTGAATAATACCTCCATACTGTTACTGAATAATACCTCTATACTGTTACTGAATAATACCTTTATACTGTTACTGAATAATACCTCCATACAGTTACTGAATAATACCTCCATACAGTTACTGAATAATATCTCCATACTGTTACTGAATAATACCTCTATACTGTTACTGAATAATACCTTTATACTGTACTAAATAATATCCCCATACTGTTACTGAATAATACGTCCATACTGTTACTGAATAATACCTCCATACTGTTACTGAATAATACCTCCAAACTGTTACTGAATAATACCTTTTATACTGTTACTGAATAGTACCCCCATACTGTTACTGAATAATACTTCCATACTGTTACTGAATAATACCTCCATACTGTTAGTGAATAATACCTTTATACTGTTACTGAATAATACCTCCATACTGTTACTGAATAATACCTCCATACTGTTACTGAATAATACCTTTATACTATTACTGAATAATACCTCCATACTGTTACTGAATAATAACTCCATACTGTTACTGAAAAAAACTACCAAATCATGATCACATATTACTACAACATAGTGTCAGAAAAAACCCACTATACTGTTAGTGAATAAAACCCACTATATATAGACCAATATTACCACTATACAGTGACCTTATAGAGGTAGATGCCAGTTATACACAAGATATCTGCAGACCATATAAGTGATTACAGTGTAGTTATATCGAGTGACTCATAGGTGACGTCTTCACAGATTGAAGTCGCTCACTTTCACCTTTTCTTCTTTATCCAGCCAAGACCGCAATGACAACTTCTCCCGGACACGATTTCCTACGCCCTGCAGAATATGACACAGATATCTTTGACTCCTTGCTTTTCTAGCGCACTCCCTAACTATTCCCTACCTCTACACAAACTCCCTATACATACTATACTAGGTGCCCCACACAGTAATAGTACACACACCCTTTTGTTCCCCCAAAGGCCCCACACAGTAAGTGCTACTTTTGTTCCCCTACACAGTGTTAGTGTCCCTTTTATAACTTACTCAGTGATAGAGCCACTTTTAGGGCCCTCATACAGTAATAGAATTCCCACTCAGTACTAATACCCCTTTATGTCCCCACAGAAATAATGTCTCTACTCAGTAGTAATGCGGCCTTTTATGCCCCCATTCAGTACTAATGCCACTTTTTCTGCCACACTCAAATGCCTGCTTTATGCCCCCACAATAAGGATGCCCCCTTTTGTATGCCACTTTTTTATGCCCCCTTTTTATTACCTAATAGACTTATGAATTTTAACTGAGTTCCGTGGCCCGGCGTGGATAGCATGATGCAGTAATGTCATCAAGCCGGGCAGTTGACGTCATCAGCATGCTCCCGATCTCTTGTAGGCCTCAGGTCTAAACTAGGCTGTGGCCTACAAGAGCAAACGGCGGAGCAGGGAGCCAATGGCCAGGGGTTGGCTGGCAAATTTTAGTCTGCGGGGCAAGCACACAGCACTGCCCCAAGAGTAGCAGCCCATTCTGGGGGCACTGGGCAATTGGCGAGTTTGCCCCCCCCCCCTAACACCGCTGCGGAAGAACTCTGCTACCTGTCAATGGAAAAATCATCCACCAGGAGGAAAAATGTTTCTTGATGGCGGAGTACTAGAAAGCCTGACCTGGGAATTAGACTTTCTTGTACTGCACCATGGGAAAATATTTTTCCCTCTGGCGGATGACTTTTCAGTTGAAAGGAAGCAGTTACATGAAGGGGAGTTATTTTTCCTTGACCTCTAGTTTCTATTGTGGCAAATTTACGTTTTTTAAATTTTTATACTGCTTTTTTTTGGTAGGTTCCGCTGGAGCGTTTGGACTACGTCGTAGATTCATTGGACTACTTCGATGATCTACTTTTAAAAAAAAACTAAAATGGTGAAAGAGGGTTGCATGGGGGAGTTTAGATTTCAATAAAAAAGTTTTTCTTATGTCTGTTTTTTTAATACTTTATTATGGCCTTAGTAATGGCTGCTGTCGGATTGAGAGTGTCCATTACTAAGAAGGGGCTTAGTGTTAGCCAGTAAAAAGGCTATCACTAACCCCTATTATTACCCCGGTTCTCACTGCCGCGAGGGGAGTACGATCCAGTACCCGACCATCTGAAGCAACGGTAAGGCAGGGTGGCCACAGGCTGGTTTTACCAGGCTGGGAAGGGATAAAAAATGTGGCCCTTCCCACGCTGGTGATGCTAGGCTGCAGCTGCTTTATTGTATCTGGCTGGTTATGAAAAATAGCGGGAACGTGGGGTCTTTTAAAAAAAAATAATAATAGAAAAAAAATTACGTGAGATCCCCTCCATTTTTCATAACCAGCCAGATACAATAAAGCAGCAGCAGCCTAGCATTACCAGGGTGGGAAGGGCCTTGGTTTTTGGCCATTCCCAGCCTGATATTACCAGCCTGTGGCCACCCCAGTACCCGCCCTACTCTTCAGACGGTCGGGTGCTGGATCATACCCAGCTCTTCCCGGTACTCCTGGTGGCGGTGGGTACCGGGGTAATAATAGGGGTTAGTGATGGCCTTATTACTGGCTAACACTAAGCCCCTTCTTAGTAATGGACGCTCTCAATCAGACAGCAGCCATTACTAAGGCGGTAATGAAGTATTAAAAAGCAGAGACATAAAGAAATTTATTTTATTGAAATTACAACTCTTCCACACAATCCACTTTAACCATTTTATTAAAAAAAAGAAATAAAGCTTAAATCAGCGAAGTAGTCCAACGAATCTACGATGTAGTTCAAATGGTCCAGCAGAACCTGCAAAACAAAAATTAGCAGTATGAAAAATAAAAATAAAGATGGCTGCCCCCACAGACGTACAAACATATGAATAAATAGCTACCTTCGGAAACATATTAAAATAATTAGAAAAATTAGGCCCATAAAATAAAACATATCAAATTTAAAAAAAATTATTATAACACCTTTCTTTTAAAGAGAACCTTTCACCTCCCCATACATGTGCAGCTGAGTTCAGCATGTAATGGGGAGGGCAGCACAAACTCTGGGGCACTTAAAAAAAAAATTCCTAGCCTCCTTCGTTATTTAGATATCAGTGCTGTAATATTTGGCGCCCGATATTTAAATAACCCCATGAACTGTCAATGGGGAGGTAATTGGCAAGGGGGCGTGTAACATCGCTGTGACACTGTCCAATCAGCTACGGTCAGCATTACAGCAAGAGCTGGAGAGAGAGCACATGCGCGCAGCTCCGCCACCACTAAGGAACACAAGAGGAGAAGAAGAGTGAATTCTTCTTCTTCTGTTTCATGGCATCGGAGCTATGCGCGCACGCACGCTCTCACTCTTTAGCTCTCGGCAGACAAGGATGACAAGACTGATCTCTCACCTGAGATCACAGTCTTGTACTTGCCTGCTGAGAACTGAAGAGTGAGAGCGTGTGCACGCGCACATGATCTCCTCTCTCCAGCTCTTGCTGTTGACATTGTCCGTAGCGGATTGGGCAGTGTCACAGCGATGCGATGCCGGATTGGGCAGTGTCCCCATGCCAATTACCGCCCCATTGGCAGTTCATGGGGTTATTTAAATATCGGGCACAAAATATTACAGCACCGATATCTAAGTAAGGAAAGAGGGTAGGAAAAAATATATAAAGTGCCCCAGAGTTTGTGCAGCCCTCCCCATTACATGCTGCACTCAAATGCAAATCTGTGGGCAGGTGAAAGATTCTCTTTAAAGTGTAACAACTTTTTTAAAAACTTTTGACATGTCAGCAGTTTTGATCAGTGGGGTCCGAACACTGAGACCCCCCACTAGTTGCTAAAACGAAGCAGCAGAAGTGCTCGGGTGAGCGGTGTGCCGCTTCAATTCTGTTTGGCTTTCGTTGGAGCAGTGTACGGGCTCAATAGAAAGTCTAGGAGTCCGTACACCGCTCACTCGGCTGAAAGTCGATCATAAATGAAGCGGCACAGCGCTCACCCGAGCACTTCTGCTGCTTCGTTTTCGATCGGTGGGGGCCTCAGTGCTCGGTCCCCCACCGATGAAAACTTCGGACATGTCACTATGATATATAAAGATATCTATTAATGCGATTGGTGCAAGTTTTAATTACTTTTTATTGAAAATGATTTGCACTTTTTGAGATACAGCTGCTTTGTATCCTGTATACAGAGCAGCTGTATATAGCGCTGAGACCTGAATCCATTAGGTCGCCTATTACCGATCACATCTAAATTATGAACTTAGATGTGATCGGTAACAGCTCGATCCTGCAGGACTCGCTGACACTGAATCAGTCAGTCCCGCTGACCTGACGGATACAGAATACAGCGCTATATACATTATATAATATATTTATTTTAATTAGTGGGGGCAGGTTTATGGGGAAGGATTAGGGCCTGTACACATCAGCGTTGGCTTTCCATTCCGGGGTTCCGTGGGAGGTTTCCGTCGGGTGAACCCCGCAACGGAAAGTCAAACTGAAACCACAGCTTCCGTTTCAGTCACCATTGAAATCAATGGTGACGGAAACATTGCTAATGGTTTTCGTTCGTCACCATTCCGGCAGGTTTCCGTTTTTGTGACGGAATCAATAGCGCAGTCGACTGCGCTAATGGTGACGGAAACCGAAGCTGTGGTTTCAGTTTGACTTTCCGTTGCGGGGTTACCTCCGACGGAACCCCAGAACGGAAAGCCAACGCTGATGTGAACAGGCCCTAAGGCTTCTTTCACACTAGCATTAATATACGTTTACCTCTCTTCCGTCAGAGGAAGAGAGGACCGATATGTTAAACGGAAAGCAACGGTTCCATTAGAATTACCATTGCTTTCAATGGTAATTCTTTTGTATTAGTTGCTTTCCGTTTGTCTCCGTTCGCTAGGTTTCCGTTTCTTTTAAAGGAAACAAAAGTGCAGTCTGCAGAACTTTTATTTCCGTTCAAGAGAACGGAAACCTAGCGAACGGAGACAAGCGGAAAGCAACTGATACAAAAGAATTGGTAATTCTAATGGAGCCGTTGCTTTCCGTTTATCGTATCGATCCTCTATTCCTCTCACGGAAGAGAGGTAAACGTATATTAATGCTAGTGTGAACAAAGCCCAATACAAGTAAGATATTAATAATATTTAAAAATGTAAGGCAGACAAGCTGACCACTACACTACAGAAGCCGTCATAGTCAATGCCTGTGAAACTGTAGTAGTTGAGGGTTTATTCAATAACGACAGGCACTATCAGTCTACCCTGTCTGTCTGTTGCGTGTGGGTGGTGACTGGTCAGAGACTCAGTCAGACTGGTGGCCGCTGCTGCCGCCTGCAGTGTGCACTGGGAGTGACTGTGAGACTCACCAGTCAGAGCCCCGCTTGTAGCTTTCCCACGCTAATTAAGCACAGGAAAGCTACAAAGCCCTTATACTGCGCTCAGCTTCCTGCCCCTACTAATTTAAAGGGGTCGGCCAACGCTGGGGGGCCAGGAGTATACGGCAGGGGGGGGGGGGTCTGGGCGTTTTACTGACAGCAGAGGGCTCTATAGGGGGGAATTATCCCCCCACCATAGAGCCCTGACTAGTTACTATATTGAAAGGTTAGGGGGGTATGAGCATCTGACTGACTGCTCTAAAGGGGGGCAGAATCCCCCCCCTATAGAGCTCTAAGCAGTAAGTCAGACAGTCAGATGCTCAGACCATCCCCCACCCACACTAATCCTTCCATTATAGTGATGTTAGGGCTCTATGGGGTGGATTATTCCAGCCCCATAGAGCCCTTTGCTGTCGGTAAAATGCCCAGACTCCCCCTTGCAGTATACTGACGGGTCCCGGTCCCAGCAAGGCAGGAACTTACCTCGTGTTTCTCGTCGCTCGTCGCTCGACCGCTCCTCCTGCAGACTTGCTCCTCTCTGGCGGCATGTGCTGCGTACAGCGTCAGAGAGGAGGAGGAGTGTTTCAGACGCTCGGCACGTCTGCAATGTGCGTCTGCATGGCCCCTCCCCCCTGGTCTAGTCCGTCCCGGGCTGAAAATGCCGCCCCCCGTTTGGGTAGGTGGTGCCGCCTGAGGCTGTCGGCTCACCTGGCCTCATGGCAGGTGCGGCACTGGCTGTAGTCGTGCTGTGCTGTATTCCACGCCTGTCCTGCTACACCATGCCTGACATCTGCCTGCTGCCTATTCCTAGCCGAGCCTGTCATTGCTTCTGTCCCAGTTGCCGCAGGTACACTATACGAACTATAGACTGTGACCTGCGTCCTGTTGGCCAGCTGCCATACCGTCAAGGCAGTACGGCCCAGTGGGTCCACGCACCCGACATGACACCCTGTAGATAGCATTACACATAGCCCCCTATAGATAGTGTCACACAGACCCCCTGTAGATAGAGCCACACAGACCCCCTGTAGATAGCGCCACACAGACCCCCTGTAGATAGCGCCACACAGACCCCTTGTAAGATAGCGCCACACACAGACCCCTGTAGATAGCACCACACAGCCCTCCCCCTCTTGTAAATAGTGCCCTTGTATATAGTGCCATACAGCCCCCCTGGTATAGATAGCGCCACACACAACCCCTGTAGATAGCACCACACACAGCCCCTGTAGATAGCATTACACACAGCCACCTATAGATAGTGCCACACAGCACCCTGTAGATAGCGCCACACAGACCCCTGTAGATAGCACCACGCAGCCCTCCCCCTCTTGTAAATAGTGCCACACAGCTCCCCTTGTATATAGTGCCACACAGCCCCCCTTGTATGTAGTGCCACACAGCCCCTCTCTTGTAAATAGTGCCACACAGCCCCCTTGTATATAGTGCCACACAGACCCCCTTGTATATACTGTATATACTGCCACACAGCCCCCTTGTATATAGTGCCACACAACCACCCTTGTATATAGTGCCACACAGCCCCCCTTTAGTATAGTTCCACACAGCCCCTTTGTATATAGTGCCACACAGCCTCCACTTTTGTATATAGTGCCACACAGCTGCCCCCCATGTATATAGTGCAACACAGCAATCCCCCTGTGTATATTGCCACATAGCCCCCCACAAACAAAATATTGTACTTACCTTGCCCCGTTCCCGTGACTGACGGAGCGCTGTACAGTGACGTCATCATGCTGGCCTTCCCAGCGCCCTATAGGCTGCAGGCCTAACGTGGCCTGCAGCCTATAGTATTCATTTGTATTATATAGTATTCATTTGTATCTTCGTCCTGAGGATGCAGATACAAGTGAATGTGGCTGTCGCTACCAACGCCACTGGGCATAATGGGCCTCCTGGGAACCTTGGGCCCCGGGCAGCCGCCTGAACAGCCCTCATGATAATCCGCCACTGCTTCTGCCTAAGTTCTTCACCATCCTGATGTGTCTTGGCAGTTCTTGTTGGAGGTTGATGCCTCTTCCATTGGTGCTGGAACACTTTTCTTTTAGAAAAACTCCAAGGGTAATTCTGTCTCCTGTGGCTTCTTCTCAAAACGCTTCTCAACAACCAAAAGTAACTACTCGATTAGGGACCGTGAGCTACTGACCGTGGAGACATTGACTAGAGGGTTCCGCTCACCCAATTGTCATTTAAACTGATCACAAGGATCTTACTTATTTACATTCTGCACAACGTCTGAACCCACATCAAGCCAGATGGTCACTTTATTTTGCCAGATCCAACTCCATTTCCGTCCTGCTGACAAAAATGTCAAGGCTGATGCACTGCCTCGTTCATTTGAGACAGATCAAAGACATTCCCCCTGGGAATTGTTTGCCCAATTGACAAGAAAAAAATTCTCATCTGGGGTCATAACTCCAAGTTGGCAGGCCGCTTGTGCATTCGCAAGACTCTGTACTTTATCTCTCGCCACTATTGGTGGGCCACATTGCCCAAAGATGTTATAGACTGTGTCTCCTCTTGCAGTAAGTGTGCTCAAAATAAAATTATTCACTCCAGGCCTGGAGCTTTACACCAGCCCTTGCCAAAGCCCTTGGCAACACATAGCCATGGACTTTATTACAGATCTTCCTCTCTCTGATGGATGTTCCACCAATTGGGTTGTTGTGGAGTATTTTTGCAAGATGGCACATTTTGTTCCTCTGTCTGGTCTTCCCCCAGCTTCCCGTCTGGCAAGTCTATTTGTTCAACATGTTTTTCATCTGCACGGATTGCCCCTCCATATCGTGCCTTATCGGGGCGTGCAATTCACGTCCAAATTCTGGAGAGACCTGTGCAATGTGAAATTGGACTTTTCATCTGCATACCACCCGCAATCCAACGACCAAGTTGTAAGAATTAACCAAGGGCACCATTTTGATCTGCTCAATACGACAATGGGTGCATTTCCTTCCATGGGCCGAATTCTCTTATAATAATCACACGAATAAATTTACTGTTACATCTCTATTTTTCATTGTTTACAGCCAACATCCACGTGTACCTCTTCCTGTACCTGCTAAAGCTCAAGTGCCTGCAGCTAATGTTTCTTTTGGAAGTTTTCTCCAGATCTGGCAGCGAACCAAGTCTTGTGGATCGCATTAAGAAGTATGCTGATAAGAAAAGAAGGCCGCCTCCTGAGTTCCTTCCAGGAGTTAAGGTTTGGTTATCTTCTAAGAATATACACCTGAAAATTCCCTCCTACAAATTTGCCCCTAGGTTTCTCGATCCCTTTTGAAATCTTGCAACAGATTAATCCAGTGTTCTACAAGTTACATTTAACTCTTCCCAATTCCTTCCATGTATCTCTCCTGAAACCTGTGATCCTCAACCGGTACAAGTCCTCTAATTCTACTACTGCCCCAAGGGGTTTAGCTGTTTCCTGTCTTGTAACCCACCAAACCCATGATCCCTTGCTGCATCTTAGGAGACAGCTTACATCCCCACTTCCTCCCTCCACAGCAGGGTAGCAAGGTGGCTCAGTGGCACTGTTGCCTTGCAGCACTGGGTTCAAATCCAACCAAGGACAACATCTGCATGGAATTTGTATGTTCTCCCTCCCACACCCCGAAAAAGCATACCAATAAGGAATTTAGATTGTGAGCCCCAATGGGGACAGTAAAAGAGGACCCTCTGTACAGCGCTGCGTAACGATATGTTGGCGCTATATAAGTAACTGAAATAAATAATAAATATTTGCATACTGCTACGCCCCTGTCATTACCTGCTCTAATTACAGTCACCCAGGTCCCTGCACTGTCACACACACCGAGTAATTATCATACAGGGGGATGGGGGTTATGTCTGTTATGTCTGTTATATACAGGAATGTGGGGGTAATATACAGGCATAATGAGGTAATACACAGGGATCACAGGGTATATTCATACACAGGGATGATATAACCCCATGGGGTTATGCCGGGAGGATGGCAGTTATATACAGGAATGATGGGGGTAATAGGGATGTTGAGGGTAATACACAAGGATGATGGTGTTCACATACAGGGATGATGGGGGTCATGTAACCCCATCAGCCCTGTCTTTCTGTAACCATCGGGGCACGTGGAGATTGAGGAATAACGCCACCCCCCCTCCTTCTACATCAGAGAGTAGAAGGAGCAGGGGCGTGTACTAGGAGACTTTGACTTTGTCTTTGTCTTTGATCAGCCAGAAATTCCGGCTGAACAGAGGCACGGCGCTTCATCAACTACCTTTACAGGCAGTGCGGGAGCTCGAGGATGGGGCGTGTACTATGATTGATGACGTTCCGTGTCTTTGCTCAGCCTGCACTTCCGGCTGAGTAGAGGCACGTCGCGTCATCAACTATGTTTACAGGTGGCGGGACCAGAGGAGGCGGAGCTCTGAAGAGCTCATGAAACATTCGCCTGGCCCACTCACTGCCTGTAAATGTATTTGATGATGCACCTTTCTTCAGCTGGAAATGCTGGTTGAGCAAAGACACGGCACGTCACAGGAAATAAATTTTTTTACCCTAGGTGCGGTTACGTAACCGCAAATCAGAACCAAGTAACGAAGCCAGATATAAACAAAGAACATTATATTAGAAAGTTTCCTATAAGTTAAGTTTCCTATAAGTTAAGTTTCCAGTTAAGTTAAAATATAAATAAAATGTATTCCTGGACAACCCCTTTAACCCCTTAATGACAACCCCTTTAAGCCCTTAATGACCAGGCCATTTTGCACGTTAATGAACAAGGATTATTTTTTGTTTTTTCATGGTCGCATTCAAAGAGTCGTAACTTTTTTTTTATTCCGTCGACATAGCCGTATAAGGGCTTGTTTTTTGCAGGACGAGTTGTATTTTGTAATTGTACCATTTTTAGATGCTTATAACATATTGATTAACTTTTATTAACTTTATTTTAGGAGAGAATTGAAAATAAGCAGCTATTCCAGCATTGATTTTGACGTTATAAATTTACGCCGTTTACTATGCAGCGTAAATAACATTAAATAACATGTTAACTTTATTCTATGGGTCGGCACGATTACGGGGATACCAAATATGTAAAGGTTTTATATGTTTTCCTACGTTTGCACAATAAAAATCCTTTTAGAAAAAAATTACTTGTTTTTGCATCGCCGCATTCCATGAGCCGTAATATTTTTATTTTTCCGTCAATGTGGCCGTATGTGGGCTTGATTTTTGCAGGCCAATGTGTAGTTTTCATTAGTGGTATTTTGAGGTACATAGAACTTATAGATTAAGTTTTATTGAATTTTTTATGGGGGGAATGGGAGAAAAGAGAGAATTTTGCAGTTGTTTTTTGCGTTTTTTTTGGACACCGTTCATCCGGTGGTTTAATTAATGTGTTCATTTTATTGTTCAAGTTGTTACGATCGCGGGGATACCATATATGTGTATGTGTTATTTGTTTTGACACTTTTACTAAATAAAACCAGTTTTTGGGCAAAAAAAGTTTTATTTGATTTTCACTGTAATTTTAATTTATTTTTCACAAACTTTATTTAACTGATTTACATTTTTTTTTTAGTCCCACCAGGGGACTTCCCTATGCGATCTGCTGATCGCATATATAATGCTTTGGTATACTTAGTATACCTAATCTGTTAGGTCATGCCTAACAGGCAGATGCTGAAGGCAGACCTGGGGGTCTTTGTTAGGCCCCCGGCTGTCATGGAAACCCGACGGCGACCCGCGATTTCTTTGCGGGGGCGCCGATGGGGTGACAGAGGGAGCTCCCTCCCTCTGTCAAACACATTAGATGCCGCTGTCACTATTGACAGCGGCATTTAATGGGTTCAACTGATGGAATCGGAGCACGCTTCGATTCCGGCAGTTGCAGCAGGAGCCAGGCTGTGTATAACAGCCGTGCTCCTGCCGCTGATCGCGTGGTTACAGTGTCAGTACCCGCGCGATCACAGCACGAATATATCCGTCCTCCTGCGCGAACTAGCAGCTGCTGAGGACGGATATATCTGTATATAATCATCCTGGGCTTCCATAACACCTCAGCAGTGCCACCGGCTGATCGCCTCCATGCCACACCGCATTGATGCAGTAATTCATGCAGAGTCGGAGCCCTGACCAAGTATTGAGTGCGTATACTGTACATACTTTTCAGTAATCCTACATTTCGTTCTAACATTTTTTTTTAAATTGGGTTTATATAATACTCTAATTTTCTGAGACTAAATTTTGGGTTTTCATTAACTCTTAGCCATAATCATAAACATTAAAATAAAAAAATACTGGGAAACGATCACTCTGTTTGTAATGAATCTATATAATATATGAATTTCACTTTTTGAATTGAATTACTGAAATAAATTGACTTTTTGATGATATTCTAATTCATTGAGAAGGACTAGTATATCTAAGAAAGATTGTGCCTAAAAACATCCCCTTATTCTATTCAAATTTTTTTTCTTAACAGCCAGGGGATATCCTGTGAAGCATATTTATCTTATGATTACCAAAAAAATTATATTTTTGCAAAAAGGTTCCTGTCTGCACAAACCACAAGTATTATTCTTGGTCATACAATGTGTAAAATATTATCAAGAGACTAAATTAAAGGTAGAAAGAATTAGAAGTAGCTGTATTGGTAATATTGGTGTTTGGCAATAACATTTTTCATTATAACCTGATGCTGCTTGCCATCTTGGTTCCAAATTTAGATTTTACTATGTATATAGTCTCCTTCAGCAACGTTTTAATTCTGAGGAGGGCCAACCAGCTGTAACAAAGTAGACAAAACTAATACAATTCAGCAGAAACCTATCTTTTATCTGTGCAATTATCTGTTAAGCTGATAAATGTCACTTGGACCATCAGTTTTGGATCTACTATCGACAATCTATTTTATATGGGGGCAGACAGTCCTTCAACGTTAGCTATTAGAAGAAACAATCATACGGTAGGTATGTTGCATTGTAACGTTTCTATGTAGATAATACACCTCTGGCAGCAACTTATCATTGGTTAGTAAACATGCAAGCTTAAGGCCCTTTTACAGTGGGCGATTATCGGGCGGATAAGCGTTCATAACATACTCGTTGCCGATAATTGCCCTGTGTAAACAGGGCAGCGATCAGCAGATGAATGAGCTCGATCATCTACTGATCGTATAGTTTTAAAAAAGTTAAATATTATCGTTGTCGGCAGCACATCTCCCTGTGTTGCCGACAAGATAATAATGTATGGGGATGAGCGATTGGAGTAACGACTGCTCGTCCCCATCCATAGCTCTGTGTGACAGGAGCAAGCAAACGCAGATCAATGATGTTTCGTTGATCGGCGCTCGCCGCACCGACCGCTTATCGGCCGGTGTAAAAGGCCCTTTTGCCACTCCATGTATGTATGTTTACAGTGAGTCATGGGAGTTAGCTGTGGGCAAATAGCTATCTTACATGTATAGGCAGCTTTAAATTTTTTCTGCAGTGGTGCCCTGCATGATGTGAAACAAACAACTGCATACAAATAATTTAGCGTTTCCCAATACATCTAGAAACAGAGAAGTCAGTTACCAGAAGATTCTCCTGGTTTTGCTATGGTGTACAAAGAAAAGAAACAATAATTATTAAGGTAAAGTACAAAAACTGTGTTTAACACTATTCTGTATAAATATGTAGAAGTGAGCCTACAGTTTAAAGCTTTTGAAAAAATAAAATAAATATTAATTGCTCAATTAAATCAACAATATTTTCTTGTATATTTAATCTTTACAATTTATACACATGATAATTGCCCTTTTGTGGAGATTAAGTTACACTATGTTGCGTGCTGATTTCTGTATTTTTTTTATTTTAATAACATGCATTTTCTGACATGCTTGCTTGTGGATCTGCAATTTAAGAGTTCAGTGTTTGTTCCTTCCCTTCTATCAGTGTTCTAGCCCATATGCCTGTGCCATCTGCTCTTTAAGGGTATGTTCACACGGCAGCGTTCGTAACGGCTGAAATTACGGGGCTGTTTTCAGGAGAAAACAGCCCCGTCATTTCAGCCGTAACGGCATGTGCAGGCGCTTGAACGCCGCATCCATTACGGACGTTATTGGCGCTGCTTTTCATTGGAGTCAATGAATAACGGCTCCAATTATGCCCCAAGAAGTGACAGGTCACTTCTTTGACGCGGGCGTCTATTTACGCGCCGTCATTTGACAGCGGCGCGTAAATATACGCCTCGTGTGAACAGACAAACGTCAGCCCATTGCTTTCAATTCGGGGCAAAAACGCCCGAATTACGTCCGTAATTAGTGTGTGAACATACCCTAACACTGACATGGCTTAACAAGCTGTGATTTCTGTGAGAAAATGCAGCTCAAAGGTTCCTCAGGAATATGTAATAAGCTGCATGTGAATAATAATGACTTGCTCTGTGCACAGGCGCCGCTATATGGCTTAGGAGTTGAATCAAGCTGATGCACATAGGTCTGCATATTTATTGTAGACATAAAATGATTAAAAAGGATATTTTTTTCTATCAAGACTATTTGCAAACTTAATTGTTTTTATTTTATATTCATTGGAACAAAGAAATATTTACAAAGGTGCAAACTTTACTGTGAATCTAGAAGATGCTTATGGTATTTTGCCTCAGTTGGAGCCATAGTGAAGTTCAAAAGTGAGCAATATATGCTAATTAGGCCATTTCCTGGCCTAGTTGGCCAAGAGGAACCATGTGGTGAAACAAAAGTCGTGGCTTCAACCACGTGGTGCCCCTTGGCCAATCAGGCTGGGAGGAGCTTTGGTTTTCATATGGTGCATGGTTTTGAAATGTGACCTGAACAAGAGAACAATACCATAAGCAACTTATAAAATAATGTTAGATGCCCTTTAAGGTAACAACCATCCACATTGAATTTCCAAATTAATAACCTCAAAATTGGTTGCTGTTTCTTCCAAGAAAGTATTACAATATACATTAGTAATAATGAGTTGAGGAAAGATCAATATCACAATAACGCTGAACAAAAATGTATGCACTAATGATATAAGAATATGGAAAGATATCTTTAGTATAGTAACATAATGGGAATACTATATCTCAGTTTATTGATTATATGAGGACACCTTATCTGCTTTACTGTGAAATTATGGAAACATTGTTTAACCCCTTAACGACATCCAAAGTATGGGTACGTCGTTGTCGTTAGGTACTTAATGCAATCCAACGTATGGGTACGTTGGAGCGTTAAGTGGTCACTGTGTCTAAAGACACGGTGACAGAGTATAGATAGCTGCTGTCCCTGACAGCAGGCCATCTATACACATGGCACAGGGGGGTGGCACGACCGCCTACAACCCCCCCCCCAATCGGCGATCGCCGTGATTGGTCGGTCAGTTCAGACCAGCCAATCGCGGCTTTTTGCGGCTATAACCTATCACTGTGCCGCAGGGCACAGTGATACGGTGGGGATTGGTGCTGTCTTGGACGGCACCAATCCCTGCCATGTACTTGTAAGGCAGTAGTGATGGTGCCACCCCCCTATCGCTACCAGTGGTCGGTCTGCATAGACCGACCAATCGCAGGCATGGCAAGCTTTTCAAACACCCTGCACCAGCTCTGCCCACCTAATTCCGGTTAGGAACGGTGAGCAGAGCTGGTGTGTGAGACTGTGAACCGAATACTTACCGTTGCTGAGGCCTTCTGTGCTGCGATCGTCATCTTCTGCATTTTTCTGTGTGATCACTGACTGTGATCATCATCATCAACTGTGCTGCTGCTGATTTTTTTTTTTTAGCAGCAGCACTAGTGATTCCTGAATTTTCCTTTCCCAGTCCCTTATACTACTGTTTTTTTCTAAAATACAGTGCTACATTTAGTGTCAGTGGTTACTGTAGCTTAAGGCCTCATGCACATGACCGTAGCCATGTGCACGGCGGTGATTTTCAGGTCGGCCGGCCGGCCACGGAGTGTCAGCCGCGAGCCGCCCGTAAATCGCGGGCTGTGCACATGGCTGCGGCCATTATTTTCAATGAGCCCGGACCGCAGAACACGGCCGTAATAAGGCTCGCCCGTTCTTTCTGCGGTCCGGGCTCCAGGGCCTTGCACGGACTGTGGAAACCACGGTTGTGTGCATGGCCCCATAGGAATGAATGGGGTCGCAATTCTCCTGTGTATTTTTGGGGGAATTGCGGCGGCAAAAGCACATTCGTGTGCATTGGGCCTTATAGTTTTAGTCTAAATTGACTGCGGTATAATTTTTATACTACCGTTTTTTTAGCACTAATATATAACGTTACAGATTTAGTGTCCGTTAGTGATGGACATTCAGTTTTTAATGCTGAAGTTCGTTCACTAAATTTGACATAGCGTAGCTTTATAGTTTTAGCCTAAATTTAATGCAGTAGTTTTTATACTACATTTTTTGTTTAGCAAACTCAACGTCACTAAATTTTAGTTGGAGTCAGGTAGTCAGGAAATTCTTTACAGTTTCGTTGCCAGAATTTTTTGTTACTGAAGTTTTTCAGTACAGTTTTTATACTTCATTTTTTTTCTAAACTTTTTCCTTCTTTCTTTCTTTTTTTCTTTCTTTCTTTCTTTCTTTCTTCTCCTCTCTTCTTTTTTTTTTTTTTTTATTCAGCAATTTTGAAATACACGTGTAAAAGCACAACACACACAACCCCTGTGTAAAAATAAAGTCTACACTACACACTCCCCTATTAAAAATGTCCCAATCTTCCCAAAGGGTCTATTCAGCAGAGGCATATGCCATCCTGGCCTCTGACACTGATTCCGCCAGCAAGGGAGAAGATGAATTCGCCCCACACATCTTGGACCTCCTCCTCTTCATCATCATTTCAAGAAGCGTATACCCCCCCAAAAGAACATTGTAATAGGCGAGTCCATTGTACTTTTAAGGGTAGGCTAAAATTGCGCCAATACCTGCTCAGTAACAGTGCAAGGTATGGGATAAAAATTTACAAACTATGCGAGAGTAGCTTAGGGTACACCTACAGGTTTCAGGTTTATGAAGGGCAGGACTCCAGGATGGAACCCCCAGAATGACTCCCCCCCCCCCCCGTCCTGGGAGTTAGTGGGGAAATTAGTGTGAGGGTGAGAGCAGGGCACTATGCAGCGAGATCGTGTTGTTAGTCAAGTATAAGGACAAGAGGGATGTCCTTCTCTTGACCACAATACATGGGAACGGCAGCGCCCATGTCCTTGTACGGGGTACCACAACAGTAACCCACAAGCCAAATTGCATCGTGGGCTATAACAAGTACATGGGAGGGGTTGATCTCTCAGATCAAGTGCTAAAGCCTTATAGTGCCATGAGAAAAACAAGGGTGTGGTACAAAAAGGCCGTGCACATGGTACAGATGGCAATGTATAACGCTTACGTGCTATCCAAATATGCAGGCCGGACAGGGTCATTCCTTAATTTTCAGGAGGAGATTATCAAGGTGCTTGTGTTTGAAAACCAGGCCGGGGAAATTCCCAAGCACATCTGCTGAAAGTGAGGGCACCCGTATTGTACCAGGGCAACACTTTTCCGGCATCGTTCCCCAAACTACAAAGAAGGGAAGATCCCAAAAAAGGGATAAGAAGGGACACCACTTATCAGTGCGACACCTGCCCCGAAAAACCTGGCCTGTGCATAAAGGATTGTTTCAAGGCTTACCACACATATATGAATTATTAATTTTATTATTCATGTACCCTTTTATTATACTCTGATTTGCTCTTCACAACTTACACATGCCCCCACATTATATATTGAAATACCAGTAAATATGGCCTAATTCAAATAAATCCAGACAAAAAAACCTGTGCAGTCAAAATGCTAACTATACCCTTCGATAAATTCCTTGAGGGGTGTATTTTCCTAAATGGGATCACTTTTGGGGTGTTCCCACTGTTTTGGTCCCTCAGAGGCTTGCAAAGGCGACATGGCCTCCACAAACCAATCCAGCAAAATCTGAATGCCAAATAACTTCTTCCCTTCCGAGACCTGCCGTGTGCCTAAACCGCCGCTTATGACCCCAAATGGGGTATTGTTTTACTCAGGAGAAACTGATCTACAAATTTTTGGGTGCTTTTTCTGCTTTAGTTCTTGCGGAAATGAAAAACAATTAGCTAAACCTACATTTTATTGAAAAAAATGTAGATTTTCATTTTCACGGCCTACTTCCAATAATTTCTGCGAAAAACCTGTGTGGTCAAAATGCTAACTATACCCTTAGATAAGTTCCTTGAGGGTGTAGTTTCCTAAATGGGATCACTTTTGGGGTGTCCCCACTGTGTTGGTGCCTCAGGGGCTTTGCAAAGGCGACATGGCCTCCACAAACCAATCCAGCAAAATCTGAATGCCAAATAGCACTTCTTCCCTTCTAAGCCTTTCCGTGTGGCCAAACAGCCGTTTATGACCACATATGGGGTATTGTTTTACTCAGGAGAAACTGATCTACAAATGTTGTGCTTTAGTTCTTCCAGAAATGAAAAATAATTAGCTAAATCGACATTTTATAAAAAAAAATTTAGATTTTCATTTCCACGGCCTACTTCCAGTAATTTATGCAAAAAAGCTGCGGGGTAAAAATGCTAACTATACCCTTAGATAAGTTCCTTGAGGGGTGTAGTTTCCTAAATGGGGTCACTTTTTGGGGGTTTCTACTGTTTTGTCCCCTCAGGGGCTTTGCAAATGTGAAATGGCCTCCGCAAACCATTCCAGCTAAATTTTGAGCTCCAAAAGTCAATAATTTCTGTAAAAAACCTGTGGGGTCAAAATGCTAACTATACCCTTAGATAAGTTCCTTGAGGGGTGCATCTTCCGAAATGAGGTCACTTTTGGGGGGTTACTACTGTTTTGGCACCACAAGACCTCTTCAAACCTGACGTGGTGCCTAAATATATTCTAATAAAAAGGAGGCCCCAAATTCACTAAGTGCTCATTTGATTCTGAGGCCTGTGTTTCAGTTCATTACCACTCTAGGGCCACATGTGAGATATTTCTAAAAATTGCAGAACCTGGGCAATAAATATTGAGTAATGTTTCCCTGGTAAAACCTTCTGTGTTACATAAAATATGGATTACAACTGATTTTCTGCAAAAAAAATGAAATTTGTAAATTTCAGTCCACTTTGCTGTAATTCCTGGGAAGCACTTAAAGGGTTAAGAAACTTTATAAAAGCTGTTTTTAATACTTTGAGGGGTTAGGTTTTTAAAATGGGATGATTTATGGGGGGTTTCTAATATATAGTGCCCTCAAAGTCACTTTAGAACTGAACTTGTCCCTAAAAAAATTGCCTTTTGAAATTTTCTTGAAATTGTGAGGAATTGCTGCTAAAGTTCTAAGCCTTGTAACGCCTTAGAAAAATAAAAGAATGTTCAAAAAATGATGCCAACATAAAGTAGACATATGGGATATGTGAACTAATAACTATTTTGTGTGGTATTACTATCTGTCTTACAAGCAGATACATTTAAATTTAGAAAAATGCTAATTTTTACAAATTTTCTCTAAATGTTTTTTTTTACAAATAAACACTGAATGTATCGACCAAATTTTATCACTAACTTAAAGGAACAGTGTCATCACAAATTATTTTTTTATATGTTAAAGATGTTAGTGCTTTATTAAAAACGTTTATATTTATTTGTGTGTTTGTGTTTGACTTTTTCTTATTTTTACACTTTTTCTTCCCTATGGGGGCTGCCATTTTTTGTTCCATTTCTGTATGTGTCGATTAACGACACATACAGACATGGAATACGGCAGCCACAGTCCCATAGGGACTGCGAACGGCTCCCGTCCCATTGACTTCAGTGTACGGCGTCTGTGTGGGAACTGCGCATGCGCCGCTCCCACACAGTCCAATTCGAAATTGGCGCCGTCCGGCGCCATTTTCCTGTGGACCGGAAGTCGCGGCCGGACAGTAATATTACTACTTCCGGTCGCGGCTTCCGGATTTGTGCACTTGGACCAGCGGCAGCAAACGGAGCGGACGGGCCGGAGGGAGCCGCGGCGGCAGGAGCAGGTAAGAGATTTCAATGTATGTTCGTGTTTGTGTATGTTTACTACTGTATGTAAACCTACTACACTGTGTGTTAGCTCAAAAAATGGCGACACACAGTGTAGGAGGTTACACCGTTCAAACCCCTCGTTTATCCCGGCACTAGCCAGGATAAAGGAGGGGGGGATGCTGAGAGCTCACTAGAGCGAGGGCTTTTTACCCAATTTTGCAATGCTGCAATTTTGGGAATAGCTCCATCTAGTGACCAAAAATGGGTAATATTATAAATTAGAATTAATTTATAATATTTCCTGACTCGTGAAAAAAATAAAAAAAAATTTGAACAATGTTTAATCACCCACACACTAAATGTTTAATTTTTTAAAAAAAAACATGTTTTTCTGGCAACACATTCCCTTTAAAGTCCAATGTGTCATGAGAAAACAATCTCAGAATTGCTTGGATAGGTGAAAGCATTCCGAAGTTATTACCACACAAATTGACTCGTCAGTTTTGAATAAAATGGCCTGGTCCATAAGGCGAAAACAGGCTGTGTCCTTAAGGGGTTAAAAGAGAATATGGTTTACTGATTTAGTAGATTCAAAAGTTTTTTATTTATAATATATTCAGTATTTGTTATAATTTTGAATTAAGTTTTTTTTCCATTGAGCTGGTCTTAGGTATCTGAAACATGACAGCTTTAGTCACTGCACCATTAATCAATTCAGTCATTTGATGTTACAGCAAGAGAGCTGTAATTTACCTTCACCTGGATTTCCATGTATCAATGAACATAAAGACCTAAAATTGAAGCTCCTAAAATTCATATTCTTCCACTGTCTACATAGTTAAAGGGGTTGTCATATGAGGACAATCACTTTCCATTAGTTATATTAGAGCATAACTACATTAAAGAGGGGATTCTATTAGCCAGAGTAGAAATAGATAAGAAATTACATGGTTGGCCATTTATATGAGTGGCCAGCATGTAAACTACACACATGTGGACAGTCGTAGTGAGTTTCTGAAACCAGACACATAGTGATCACCTGATCGCCAGGTTATTTTCTTTTAATAATTCTTAAATTAATTCTTTATGTTTAGAGTTTACCCTCCGTCAAAAATGAAAACTTTGTTATACTCCTAAATCATGTGCAGAAAGTGGATTTATGTTTATCTGGTGAGCACAACCATTTCTGGCCCTGAATGACACTACTAGGGGGAGTTCACTGCATATGAAGTTATTATTGAGTTCATTGAGAGCTGTAAGCATTGTCACTAGCTCCTGCTAGTGGCAACTGCAGGAAGACAGCATTATATCATGTTACACTATGGAAGGGTGAAGGGAACCAGGAGATTTGGGGCTCTTTATAAAAAAAAATCCTGACCTTTATTCTTATAAATTCTGGACCTATGTATCAAGCTAAATTAAATTATAGATACACTTTACATATATATATATATATATACATACATACATACATACATACACATCACAGACACACATGAGTATGCACATTATACACATATAAAGTACACATTGTAAACACACATGCACTTACCTTTTATGTAGGATATTTGTGAAGGGCGTTCAGCAGGTTGATGTGGTGGGAGTCTTTACTCAGCATTTCTCCTGCTCACAGCCCGACACAGAGCCCGCCGACAGTCTCCCCTCCCCCATGTCCCGACTGCTAGCAGCAGGAAGAGAGATGTGTAGAGCAGGGAAGGGGGGCTGGAGGGGGAGTTTCAACACAGACCACGGCTGCTAAGTAGGACAGAAGCTCACCTCGCCTCATGACAGGTGCGGCCCTGGCACCGGGGCTCCCTCCGGTGCTAGCGACGCCACCGGGCATGAGGGGGTTCAGGCGGCCATGGGCCCACTGGGAGCCTTGGGCCCCGGGCGGCCGCCCGAACCGCCCTAATGATGAACCGCCACTGTCCCTCAGTGTTATCCTGTTCCCATGTGTTCCAGTGCCCTACTACCTGTTCCTGTGCTGTGTTGGTTCCTGAGTCCTATCGAGTGTTGGAGTCGTGTTCTGCCATCGGTCACGCCTGGTGTCATCTGCCACGCCTCTTATCCTCCGCCACGTTTGGCAACCTTTACCGCCAAAGTTCCATCTGTGCCTAGGCACTGCGACTGTCTGGACTATTCAGGCACCCTTGTGTTGGACTTTGTATTGATTGGGTACTCTGATGTTTGGCCAGCTGCCTCCCCGCTATGGCGGTGCGGCCTAGTGGGTCCACATACCCACAGATCGTGACACAAGCATTTTGAAATGATTGAATTGCAAAACCAATTTCTGGATGTGCATGGCTCAGTTGCAGATTTAAATTCAACTACCATCAAAGTTCAGTGGTGCTTGTCACCATTACTGAAGTTTTTCTTAATCCATGCCGCATATATTTTCAAATGCAACCTACTGCAGTTACCAGTGAAAAGAACAAAGTATTGTTTATAATCAATCTTCTGAAAGTTGAAGCTCTAGCATGGGCCACTCCTTATGTAGAAAAGAATAATAATTTAATGATTTGGATGACTTTTTGACTGCTAGAAATCAAGTTTTTGATAATCCTAATCCTAAAAGCTAAACTGCATAATATGTAGCAAGGAAATATTGAAGCTGTGTAGCTAATACCATCTATTGACCCATAAAAGCTAATTTCGGCAAGGGCTTTCAGAGCATGTGAAGGATGAACTTACCAGAGTGGATACCCCAGTTGAATTTTAAAGGAGTTCATTCAATTGTGCATTCAAATTGATTAGAGATTTACTGAAAGAAGGGAAAGACTGTGGGGCCCCTTCAGTCAATCAACACTGAATACCCAGCAAAATGCTGAATCTTTCTCTGAACCTATTCAAATTGATGTTATTCAAAAACCCCTTTCGAGAGCAGAAAAAAATTGATAACATACAAAAAATGTTAGTCTTTCTTGCGGGGGTTAAGGACGTCTGGCCATGAAGCTACGCGACAGTGCATCAGCCTTAATATTTTTAGACCCAGCCCTATAGGTGACCAAAAAGTTGAATCTAGTAAAAAATAACGCCCATCGAGCTTGTCTCGGGTTTAGCCTCCGGCCAGATTCTAAGAAAACCAGATTCTTGTGGTCGGTAAGGACTGTTACCTGGTGCCTAGCCCCCTACAGGAAGTGGCGGCACTCTTCAAATGCCCATTTAATGGCTAAGAGTTCACTGTTGCCAATATCATAGTTACTCTCAGTGGGCGAGAACTTCCTGGAGAAGTAGGCACAGGGACGGAGATGGGTGAGGGACCTGGTACCCTGGGACAAGACAGCACCCACTCCCACCTCGGAGGCGTCAACCTCCACGATGAATGGCTCCATTTGGTTAGGCTGAATCAGCACAGGGGCCGAGATAAAGCACTTCTTAAGGACAGAAGTGTAAAGAAAGTTGATCCAGCGCTGCAGGTATGTTGTTAAAAAGGAACGTAGTCCCAATTTTATTGTATCAAAAAGTTTTAAAATTCGATGTCAGGTGCATGTAGGCATCAAGGCAGAAATGGGTAGGTATTTCAGCGCCTACGCGTTTCAAGCACGGCAAGTGCTCTTAGTCATGGCATCCATTCACTCACTAGAACCCAAGACTATGAGTCTATATATTCGATTTTGCAGGGTGGAGCTGGGAAGCCTTTCAGATTAATTAATTGCTAGCAGCTTGTACATTTTTAAACCAACAGAAAAATGGGCTGTCCTGCCTCTTGTTCTCTGGGTGTAATGTTTTCTGCTTAGAGTAAAAAAACTCTTGATATTATATACAGGAACCATGATATAAACTGTATTCTTTTGTTCTCTGTATCAAACATTTTGTTATTTGTTTGCTATGTTAAGTTTCAGTTTAAAGGTCCCCTCAGATGTATTAAGCAGACTTCTAGATAGCTGCGGCTTCCCAAAGAACCGCGTTAGAACCGCGATTTCAATAATCCACATTGGATATAAGTACTATTTGACTCCCGTTGGGCTTGTGTGCCTGTGTGTGAATGGCTCCTAGGCTAGAACCTATGTTACATCTTGTTTTGAAATAAGAAAGTAATATATAAAAAATATAAACATTCAAAAGGAACAAAAGAGAGACATTTAAAATCGGGCTTGCAAGGTCCAACACATGATCGGTTGAAATCTAATCATGTCTGACATAATAAAAAAGAATAAATCTTAAATATTGCAACTAAGAATGTAAAATAAGCAATTAGATTTATGTTGTGTTGTAACAACATTATTCTCTCTAGAAGGAGGTGGAAAATAGTATACATACATATATTTTAATACATTTTGGGTAAGAGATATTACTAATTCTGTCCTCATGGTTGAAGGAAAGGGTAATGTTATGCACAAGTATAAACATAGCTGCTGTATCACTGACATGCATTTGGTGTTTGTGCCTGAATATTCATGTATAAACATTATTTGGTAAATTATCATATATATACCCTATTTTGACTGTCACTTATCCTCGCGGAATTTGTGTATTAATGTACTCACAACTTAAACGCATTTGGTAGAAATATGAAACCAATATTTTGAACTACAATTATAATGAAGATAGAACCGGACGGATTGACAATCCCCCATTGGATAGAAGTATTTCAACTTGAATCTTACTTCATATAATAGTGTACACCGATGTAAATTGTTGTAGCCTAGTTGGAATATATTCATTATATAATATATAGCTGATAATAGGCTCATGCATAGCAATATATATCATGCACTGATCGTATTTGATTCAAAGCTATATAGGTGAATCTGTCGGTATTTTTAAGTGGAAAAGTTTTTATTGTTTGGGGGGAGAATTATTTGATATAAGTCCCTGTAAGATGTTGACAGATTTTATTCTCTCTGTGTGTTATAGAAGATGCTTTTGAGCACCTTATTTCTCCAAACGGGAATTTAGATTAACTCCCAGCAAATTAATATAAAAACATTAATTCCCTTCTTAGATTGAGTCCGTGCGGAAACCTTGTTTTAAGATTGAATATCCAAAAGGCCTCTCTAGTCAGGAGTGGCTTCTTGAGATCTCCTCCACGTACAGTATTTTTGATTCTTTCAATAGCATATGTCTTCAAATATGTGGTGTTTCTATCGTGGCAAGTGATAAAATGTCGTGCGGCATTGGATATGTTAGTAATTGTCGGGTTCCTAATGTAACCAAGATGTTCTAAAATTCTTGTTTTAAACTTTCTAGAAGTACTCCCTACATATTTCAGGTTGCAACTGGTACATTCTATTATATATATTACAAAGTCGCTGTTACAGTTAATGTATGACTTTATAGGATAACTTTGCTGGCCACTAGAATCATCAAATCTCTTTACCATTTTAGTGTAGTTACATATTTTGCATGGGTGAGATCCACACTTATAAAAGCCCAGCTGCTCTAGCCATGTTGTTTTAGTTATATTGGGTGGTAATAATGAGGGGGATAATGTATTCCCTATAGTTGACCCTCTGCGTGCTACTATTCTAAATCCATGTTTTAATATGTCTTCCAATTTGTTATCTTCATACAGTAGTGGAATATATCTCTGTACCATATTTTTAATGGTGGAAAATTGATTGCTATATTGCAAGCTTAGTGTAGGGATTTCTTTGCTTATTTTATTGGTGTTAATTTTGTTTATAGTTGCATTCTGTTTGTCCAACAGTAAATTCTGTCTGTCTTTGGTCTTCACTATTTCTTTAGCCCTATTCAACATCCATTTCTTGTACCCCCGTTTACTCAGTTTTTCGCTCATATTTTGTTGTTCTTTTTCAAAACTTTGTGCTGTACTACAGTTTCTTTTTGCTCTTATGAATTCACCTACCGGTATTGATGTAATTGTGTGTTTGGGATGGTTTGAACTAGCGTGTAATATGGTATTACCTGTAATCGGTTTTTGGTAAATTTCTGAGTGTATTACTTCATTTGTTTTGGCAACAAGCTTTAAATCTAGAAAGTTGATACCATCCTTTTCTGTTTTGTGTGTGAATCTCAGATTGAATTCATTAGTATTGAGATATGTGAGGAAATCCTGTATGGCAGATACATCTCCCTCCCATATGAGTAGGAGGTCATCGATGTATCTGCCATACCAGTGTATATATTTGTTGAAAGGATTGGAATTGGAAAAAATAGTGATCTCCTCCCACCAAGCCATTACGAGGTTAGCTAATGATGGTGAAAATTTAGCCCCCATAGAAACTCCTCGTTTCTGAAGATAATATTGACCATTAAATTTGAAGTAGTTGTGAGACATAAGGAAAGTAAGGGCATTATTAGCGAAATTTTGTAGGTGCTTATCATATGTGCCATATTTTGATATATGAAAGTTTAAGGCTTTAACCGCAATTGTGTGCGGTATACTCGTATATAATGCGATCACATCACAACTAAGCCAGCTGAAACTATCTGTCCACATTTTTTTAGAAAATATTTGGAGGACGTCTTTTGTGTCCCTAAGGTGGCCTGGAACCCTCTGCACCAAGGGTTGTAATAAAAGATCGAGCCATTCGGAGAGTCTCTCTGTGAGAGACCCAATACCCGACACTATTGGGCGCATGGGGGGTGGCACTATGCCCTTGTGGGTTTTGGGCAGTGCATGAAAAATTGGTATAGTAGGATGCTCGATTAGTATGTAATCTAATTCTTTTTGTGAAATAACTCCATTATATAAGCCGGTGTTAAGTAGATCTTTTAATTTTAACTGGTAATTTTGGGTTGGATTGTGATCTAATTTTATGTATGTTTCTGCATCCATGAGCAATTCCATAATCTGTTTGTCGTATGTGTCCCTATCTAAGACTGTCACGCTGCCCCCTTTGTCAGACATACGTATGACTAAGTCCCTGTTATCTTGTAATGTCTTAATGGCTTTTTTCTGTGCAGAGGATAAATTGTGTTTGTGTTGACCCTCTCTATTGGATTCTTGTAGATGTTGTAATTCCCTTTCCATAGTGGCCTGAAATTTGTCCATGGACTCAGTTCTCGAATTGATGGGATAAAATGTTGGGTTAGATGTCGTAAAGTCCTTCAACTTTGAGATTGATTCTCTCTCTATGTTTACTGTCAGTTCTTCCAAATTGATGAGCGTCATCTGTTCCTGGAACATAAATTGTCGATATTCATTCTGGTTCTTCTCAGTTTGTGACATGTCCATAACCGCCGATAGTGTATTTGTATCTGTCTGAGGTAAGAAATGTCTTTTGATTGTCAAATTCCTAATGAATTTGTTTATATCCAATAATGTAGAAAAAATGTCGAAATCCTTGGTTGGCACGAAATTCAGCCCGAGCTTCAATACCTCCGTTTGGGCTTGTGTTAGTATAGTCGAGGACAAGTTGATAACGTCCATATTTGTGGGATTCAGTACCTCTGGTTCCTCAATTTTCGAGGTAGTATGTTTTCGGCTGGATTTGTGTTTCCTGCCCCCCCTTTTTCCCCGTTTTTTGACATGTTTCGTGTTTCTCTATAGTTGAATCTCTGTGTGAGGGAACTTGTTGGAAAATCCATATCCGATCCTCCTGTGGCTTCGTCCGAGGTTTCCAGTTCCGTTGAGCTGAAGCTCACTCTGTGGGGACTGAAGTTACGTCTTTTAAACCTCCTTGGTTTTTTGAGAATGGATTTTGTTCCTTGTCTGTTACTCTCACGTTGATTCCAATTATACACTTCATTTTTGGTATAATCGTTCATATCTCTCATAAATTTGTTTTTTTTGGACTCGGCTATCGATTTGTCTAGTTGTTCCAAATATTTTGATGTTCTCATTTCCAGATTCTTGAAATCTGGTAAAGTGGAAGATTTTTGTATTTCCTCCTTTAGTGTTTGGATGTCCACCTGTAATTCTGCTAGTTTGTGTTCCTCTTGTTCAATAATGAGACTCATCAAACTCAGAGAGCACTTCGATAATGTATTATTCCACTCCACTATAAAATTGGGGGAATATGCAAATGTTGGTATTTTCTTTAAACGCAGTCCTCGTGGGATCATTTCCTTAATGACGTAATTTCGTAATGTAGTGAGATCCCACCAAATTTTGGTCTCTTGCGTCGACACTTTTTCTAGTTCTCTAAATAGGTTTTGTAGTGATGTGTCCACATTATATTTATCACCATTGTCTGAGAAGACCGAGGCTGCTAATTCCGCTCTCGAGCTCTGCTGGTTTTGTGACATGATAGTTGGTATTACTATTTCCACTTGATTGACTTGAATAGTAGCCAAATGACTTTAGTTTTCTTTGTTTCAAGTTACTCGATATAACATGAGAAATACTGCCTTGAATAGTAACTGTGATTGCCTGCTGTTCAGCTGAACAATATACGCTACATTCAGTTACTCTTGTTGTATAGACTGGTAAGCACGAGAGATATGACCGCAGTATACAAGAAAGGGGGGAGGAAACCTCCAGCTCACCAGTTCACCGCCTGACACCTTGGCCTCGCTCGCTTCTTAAGGACCTCAAAAGCCTGGACCGCCTCTGGAGGCCAGTGGAGGAGGTCAGTACCTTTGCGAGTAAGATCCGTAAGAGGCTTAGCGATGACCGAGAAGTTAGCAATAAATCTCCTTTAATAATTAGCAAACCCCAGGAAGCACTGTAACGCCTTCAGGGAGGCAGGTTGGACCCATTCAGCCACAGTTTGAACCTTGGCAGGGTCCATGCGGAATTCATGAGGAGTGAGGATTTGACCCAAAAATTGTATCTCCTGCACCCCAAACACACATTTTTCAGTTTTAGTAAACAGTTTGTTTTCCCGAAGGGCATGGAGCACCTTCCTGACATGCTCAATGTGGGAGGACCAGTCCTTGGAAAACACAAGTATGTCATCAAGGTACACTACAAGAAATACCCCCAGGTAGTCTCTTAAGATCTAATTTATGAAATTCTGGAAAACCGCGGGAGCATTACACAACCCAAAGGGCATGACGAGGTATTCGAAATGACCTTCGGGCGTGTGTAATGCAGTCTTCCACTCATCCCCCTCTTTGATGCGGATAAGGTTATAAGCCCCCCGTAGATCAAACTTAGAGAACCATTGGGCCCCCTGAACCTGATTGAAGAGATCAGGAATCAAAGGAAGGGGATACTGGTTCCTTACAGTGACCTTATTCAAGTTTCGGTAGTCAATGCACGGCCTAAGACCACCATCCTTCTTCCCTACGAAGAAGAAGCCAGCACCTACCGGAGAAGTAGAGGGGCGAATGTAACCCTTGGCCAGGCATTCCTGGATATACTCTCTCATGGCTTCACGTTCGGGACAAGAGAGATTAAATATCCTACCCTTAGGGAGCTTAGCTCCTGGTACCAAATCGATTGCGCAATCGTACTCTCTATGAGGAGGTAACACTTCGGAGGCCTTTTTAGAAAAAACATCAGCGAAGTCCTGAATAAACTCAGGTAGAGTGTTCTCCTCCTCAGGGAGAGAGATAAAATTAACAGAAAAACATGACGTCATGCATTCATTACCCCTTTTGGTAAGATCCCCAGTATTCCAGTTAAACGTGGGATTATGCATCTGCAACCAGGGAAGGCCTAAAACTAAATCGGATGATAATCCCTGCATCACCAGTACAGAGCACTGCTCCATATGCATGGAGCCAACAAGGAGTTCAAAAACAGGGGTATGCTGTGTAAAATAACCATTAGCAAGAGGAGTGGAGTCGATACCCACTACCGGGACAGGTTTAGGCAAGTCAATCAATGGCATAGCTAGAGACATAGCAAATTCCACAGACATAATATTAGCAGAAGACCCTGAATCCACGAAGGCACTGCCGGTGGCAGACCTACCCTCAAAAGAGACCTGAAAGGGAAGCAAGATCTTATTAGGTTTCATATATACGGGAAATACCTGTGCGCCCAAATGACCTCCCCGATGGTCACTTAGGCGCGCAAGTACTTCCGACTGATTATTCTTACGCCTAGGACAGTTGTTCACTTGATGCTTGTCATCCCCACAGTAGAAGCAGAGACCATTCTTCCTGCGGAACTCTCTACGTTGTTGGTGAGAGACGGAGGCCCCGAGTTGCATAGGTTCATCCGAGTTTTCCGTGGAAAAATGAAGCAGCGGAACCTCGGGAGCCATCATGGGGGGGGTCAGAGGGGAAGGCACAAAAACGTTCCAGTCGTCGTTCCCTGAGACGTCGGTCAAGACGTACCGCTAAAGCCATAACCTGATCTAGGGAGTCAGAAGAGGGATAGCTAACTAACAGGTCTTTCAGGGCGTTCGACAGACCCAATCTAAAGTGGCACCTTAAGGCAGGGTCATTCCACCGAGAAGCTACACACCAAGCTCTGTGGCTTGAAAAAACAACTTCCTTCCTGCTGAATAGCTGAGTAAGGGGGAGGGGTTAGCTGGTCCCAGGTGCTATAAATCAGGCCTCAGTACTCTGTAGAGCCTGCTCTGTGGCTTGAAAAAACAAGTGGTTTGTAGATCAAGTGGAGTTCCAAAAACCGGAGTTCAAAAGAGGAGTTAAAGCCCCAGTAAGTACTCTTCTACTTCTTTTTCTTTTTGATTAACACCTGTTCGCAGTTTTTTTTTTTGTAACTTGGATAATGGATAGCAAGATTGGAGGTTTTCTTCAGTGCACAGTTTGCCATATGTATGCACGACTGGAGCCGGAGTTCCAGGGTGAATATCTCTGTGGCAGATGTGAGCATGTTGTTCACCTGGAAGCTCGTATTAGAGATCTGGAGGAGCAGAATGCAACACTGAGGAGGATAGACAATCTTGAGCTGAGCTTGCTGCTCACGGAGCATGCAGTTAGTGGGTTACAACTGGAGGGTGAAGACATGGGTGAGCAGGATCAGGTAAGTAGCTGAGTTAATGTAGTTAGGGGCAGTAGAAAGGGGTCAAAGAAAAGGAAGGCCGATCCGGTTTCTGACATTCCAGGCAAAATTGCCAAGTTGGGTGATGATGCGAGGGTGTCGGTCTCAGAAATGGCAGCCCTAGTGGATACTGATCTCCCTAACAGCCGGGAGAACAGCCCAGCTAGTAGTCGGCGGGATGGTAATGCAAATAAGCCAAGACAATTTATAGTCGTAGGGGATTCTATAATCAGGAAGACGGATAGAATAATTTGTCGCCAAGACCACCTCAACCGAATGGTTTGCTGTCTCCCTGGTGCCAGGGTTCGGCATGTGGTGGAACGGGTGGACAAATTGCTGGGAGGGGCTGGTGATGATCCAGCTGTCGTGGTCCATGTCGGTACCAACGACAGAATAAATGGTAGGTGGAGGAGCCTTAAGAATAATTTTAAAGAACTAGGCTACAAGCTGAAGGGAAGGACCTCCAAAGTAGTATTCTCAGGAATACTGCCTGTGCTATGCGCATCTCAGGAAAGACAGCGGGTGCTCAGGGAGTTAAATGCATGGCTTAAGTCTTGGTGTAGAGGAGAAGGATTTGGGTTCCTAGAGCACTGGGCTGACTTTTCATTGGGGTACAAACTGTATTCTGCAGATGATTTGCACCTAAATGGAAGGGGGTCCGCTGTGCTGGGGGAGAGAATTCTAGCTGGGGTGGCGGAGTATTTAAACTAGGGCTGAGGAGGGAGGTCAATGTAGAAAAAAAAGGGGTAGCCAGGTTAGAGAGGGGTCAGACTATATTGGTGGGGGGAGAAACAGAATGTGGGGAGAGGACTAGACAACAAGATAAGGAGATCCTTTCGTTACAAAACATCAGTGTAAATAAAAGGGCCCGATTAATGTCAAATCACATTTCTAATAATAAAAGTGAAAAACTGACAGGCAAGTTAAAGTGTATGTTCACAAATGCCAGAAGTCTAGCAAGCAAAATGGGGGAGCTGGAGGCCTTGATACTGGAAGAAAATATAGATATAGTTGGTGTTGCTGAAACATGGCTGGACTCTTCACATGACTGGGCTGTAAATCTACAGGGTTTTACACTTTTTCGGAAAGACAGGACAAATAGGAAAGGTGGTGGTGTATGTCTGTATGTGAGAAGTGATATGAAGGCGAGTGTGAAAGAGACAATAGTGGGTGAATACTGTGAGGAGGTTGAAACCTTGTGGGTGGAACTAGAAAGGGAGGTAAACACTGAAAAAATTACTTTTGGTGTAATCTATAGACCCCCCAATATAACTGAGGAGATGGATGTTCAGCTATATAAACAGATGGAGCGGGCTGCACAGGCGGGTACTGTAGTGATAATGGGAGATTTTAATTTCCGGGATATTAATTGGTGTCATGGTTCAGCTTCAACTGCAAAGGGGAGACATTTCCTCAACCTGTTGCAGGAAAATTTTATGGGCCAGTTTGTGGAAGACCCGACTAGAGGTGAAGCTCTGTTGGATCTGGTCATTTCTAATAATGCAGATAGTGTTGGGAATGTCAATGTTCGTGAAAACCTCGGTAACAGTGATCACAATATAGTTAAATTTTACCTATACTGTAAAAAACAAACGCAGGCTGGGAGGGCAAAACATTTAATTTTAAGAAAGCCAATTTCCCCAGGATGAAGGCTGCAATTCAGGACATAGACTGGGAAGAACTAATGTCAAATAATGGAACAAATGATAAATGGGAGATTTTCAAATCTACTTTGAGTTATTATAGTGCAAAATTTATTCCTATAGGTAACAAGTATAAACGACTCAAATTAAACCCCACATGGCTTATACCTTCTGTGAAAGGGGCAATACATGACAAAAAAAGGGCATTTAAAAAATACAAATCTGAGGGTACAGCTGTAGCCTTTGTAAAATATAAAGAGCTTAATAAAATCTGTAAAAATGTAATAAAATTAGCAAAAATATAAAATGAAAGGCAGCTGGCCAAGGATAGTAAAACAAATTCCAAAAAATTCTTCAAGCATATAAATGCTAAAAAGCCAAGGTCTGAACATGTAGGACCCCTAGATAATGGTAATGGGGAGTTGATCACAGGGGATCAAGAGAAGGCAGAGTTACTAAATGGGTTCTTTAGCTCTGTATATACAACTGAAGAAAGAGCAGCTGATGTAGCCGCTGCCAGTGCTGTTAATATATCAGTTGATATACTGAATTGGATGAATGTAGATATGGTCCAAGCTAAATTAAATAAAATAAATGTGCACAAGGCCCCGGGACCAGATGGGTTACACCCTAGAATTCTTAAAGAGCTTAGTTCAGTTATTTCTGTCCCCCTTTTCATAATATTCAGAGAATCTCTAGCGACTGGTATAGTGCCAAGGGACTGGCGCAGTGCAAATGTGGTGCCTATTTTCAAAAAGGGCTCTAGGTCTTCCCCGGGTAATTATAGACCAGTAAGCTTAACATCCATCGTGGGGAAGATGTTTGAGGGGCTATTGAGGGACTATATACAGGATTATGTGACAATAAATAGCATTATAAGTGACAGCCAGCACGGTTTTACTAAGGACAGAAGTTGTCAAACTAACCTAATCTGTTTTTATGAAGAGGTGAGCAGAAGTCTAGACAGAGGGGCCGCTGTGGATTTAGTGTTTTTGGACTTTGCAAAGGCATTTGACACTGTCCCCCATAGACGCCTAATGGGTAAATTAAGGACTATAGGTTTAGAAAATAAAGTTTGTAATTGGATTGAGAATTGGCTCAAGGACCGTATCCAGAGGGTTGTGGTCAATGATTCCTTCTCTGAATGGTCCCCAGTTATAAGTGGTGTACCCCAGGGTTCAGTGCTGGGGCCACTATTATTCAACTTATTTATTAATGATATAGAGGATGGGATTAATAGCACTATTTCTATTTTTGCAGATGACACCAAGCTATGCAATATAGTTCAGACTATGGAAGATGTTCATGAATTGCAGGCAGATTTAAACAAACTAAGTGTTTGGGCGTCCACTTGGCAGATGAAGTTTAATGTAGATAAATGTAAAGTTATGCATCTGGGTACCAACAACCTGCATGTATCATATGTCCTAGGGGGAGCTACACTGGCGGATTCACTTGTTGAGAAGGATCTGGGTGTACTTGTAAATCATAAACTCAATAACAGCATGCAGTGTCAATCAGCTGCTTCAAAGGCTAGCAGGATATTGTCGTGTATTAAAAGAGGCATGGACTCGCGGGACAGGGATGCAATATTACCACTATACAAAGCATTAGTGAGGCCTCATCTAGAATATGCAGTTCAGTTCTGGGCTCCAGTTCATAGAAAGGATGCCCTGGAGTTGGAAAAAATACAAAGAAGAGCAACGAAGCTAATTAGGGGCATGGAGAATTTAAGTTATGAGGAAAGATTGAAAGAACTAAACCTATTTAGCCTTGAAAAAAGACGACTAAGGGGGGACATGATTAACTTATATAAATATATTAATGGCACATACAAAAAATATGGTGAAATCCTGTTCCTTGTAAAACCCCCTCAAAAAACAAGGGGGCACTCCCTCCGTCTGGAGAAAAAAAGGTTCAAGCTGCAGAGGCGACAAGGCTTCTTTACAGTGAGAACTGTGAATCTATGGAATAGCCTACCGCAGGAGCTGGTCACAGCAGGGACAGTAGATGGCTTTAAAAAAGGGTTAGATAATTTCCTAGAACAAAAAAATATTAGCTCCTATGTGTAGAAATTTTTCCTTCCCTTTTCCCTTCCCTTGGTTGAACTTGATGGACATGTGTCTTTTTTCAGCCGTACTAACTATGTAACTATGTAACTTCCTAAAGTCAGAACAGTACTCCTCAACGGGTCTCTTACCCTGACGTAAAGTCACCAGCTGACTCTCGGCAAAGGCAGTCTTGTCAGTCTCGTCATATATGAGCTCGAGAGCGGAAAAAAAAAGATCAACAGAGGAAAGTTCAGGGGCGTCAGGAGCCAAGGAGAAGGCCCATTCTTGGGGCCCGTCCTGGAGCCGGGCCATAATTATACCCACTCGCTGGCTCTCAGAACCTGAGGAGTGGGGCTTTAAACGGAAATAGAGCCTACAACTCTCCCGAAAGGAGAAAAAAGTATTTTGGTCCCCTGACAACCAGTCAGGCAACTTGAGGTGGGGTTCAAGAGGTGAGGTGGGGGGCACTACCAGGGTAGCATCATGCTGGTTGCCCTTCTGAGCCAGGGCTTGGACCTGTAGGGAGAGGCCCTGCATTTGCTGAGCCAGGGTCTCAAGGGGGTCCATAGTTGTGTCAGGGACCAGGGTAGAAAAGGTATATGGGCCTGTGATTATGTAATGACGGGGTAGGGAGACAGACAGGTGAGCCCTAATCTACCCACCACTCAGTCCCTGCCTACTTGCAACGGCCCGTTCTAGGCGACGGCGTACAACTGGGCGACAGTCCCTACGCTCAATAAGTGCACGACAGACAAACAGACAAGGGTACACAGAAGCTAAGGGGAATGGGGCAGTTGCCCACGGCAACACAGGGAGCAACAAGAGAAGTGAACGAGGTACAAATCGCAGAGCAGGAGCGTAGTCAGTAAAGCCAGGGTCAAAAATGAAGCAAGGTCAATAATCATAGCAGGAGCAGCAGAGCCAGGGAACAGAAAAGAATCACAGGCAAAGGAGGAGCAGGAAATGCAGGTATAAATAGACAGAGGGCGGGAGCTAGCTCCATCTGGCTAGGCTGTGATAGGTTCTCACACTCCTCAGCCTCCCAGCCTGACTGGTAGAAGATCGTGTCACTCTCTCAGACTTAGGAGCAGGTGCAGACTGATTACCCAAGGGCATCAACACAGAAGCTGTGTCTGGCAGATCCTTTACAAGTATATAATCTTGTTCAAATTTGTCCTGGGAATGAATAAAAGACTGCCTACAGGATACGGTTTGGACCCTTTGAGTCTCTTGTAATGTCTTTCGGAGTTTGAAATGCCCCGATGACTTTCTAACATTTTATCAATGATGTTTTCAGGGACTTATTGTATAGATTTGTAATAGACTATCTGGATGATTTCATAATTTCAGACAATCTTGAGGAGCATCGCAAACATGTCAGCACCGTACAACAACTACTTCAAAAACATTGCGTATACATCAAGACTGTTAGTCTGTGTTCACACAGGGTGGACACACTATGTAATAGCACGCAGCGCATCGGGCTTGTGCGCCGCAGAGAATTCCAAGCGAAAAAGCGCACCAAACTGTGGTGCAGTTTTTCACCTGGAATGTCCGTTGCGGAAAACTGCAGCACTTAGCCGGCCTGCTAACCTGTGATTGGCTGCATCCGCATGGGATGAAGCGTCATCCGAGGAGGCCGGCCCTCTAACGTCATCGAAGCCGGCCTCCTGGGATAATGTGATAATGAGGGAGGAACACAGGCTTCTCGGTAAGTATGAGATTTTTTTTTTTCCTAATTTGCATTTTTTGCAGCGGAATCGCAACTGCTATTGCGGGATTTACCTCCCCATTAAATTCAATGGGGAAAACCTGCAACAAATAAGCAGCGTTTACGCAAATACAATTGACATGCTGCGGAATAAAATTACGCACCGCAGGTCAATTTATTAGCGATTTTTCTGTTTAGTATTTACGCAGCCTGTGGATGACATTTGTATTATCTCATCCACTTTGCTGCTACTGTATATTTGCTGTGGATTTTCCGCGACTAAATCCATTGCAGAAAAAACGCAGTATTTACGCAACGTGTGAACTTACCGTTATTGTTTGGCCAATACCAAAAAATGAAAAAGAATACAGAGATTGATTGATTGAATTTGATAAGTTTAACACAAAGTTAATTTGAGACCTTTCCAAGATAATTGCACCAATTACTCAAATGAAGAATGTTGGCTTTAATTGGACAACTGACACTCAGGATGCTTTCAATAAATTAAAGACTCTATCTACATCAGCGCCCAAATGAATTCATCCAACTCCAGAGTAATTTTTAACTGTGGAGGTTGATGCATCTGATTCTGCAGTGGGGGAAGTCTTGTCTCGGTAGGGTAGAGACAAGATGTTGCGGCACCCTTGTTCTTATTCTTCTCGTCAAATGTCCTCATCTGAAAGAACTATGATATTGGAAATAAAGAACTGCTAGCCATAAAAAATGCATGAGAGACATCTTTTGGAGGGAACTGCTAATCCTGTGACTGTATTTACTGTTTATAGAATTATGGAATTCCTCCGTCATGCTAAAAGATTATCCTTAAGACAAGCAAAATGGAGTTTATACTTTTTAAAATTTAATCTTGTGAAAACTTATCCTAAATCAAAAAATGGTAACAGCAGTGTGACTGCAGTAGGGGCCACTTAATCAAAAGATAAAAATGAAAATGACAGATTGCTCAGTCATCCTTCAAAGAATGTCAATCTCTTCTTCAAAGATGGATCCTGGATGCAACTGTATTGTTTCTATTCAACGGAAACAGCACAACTTAATGTTCTAAAATTAGTACATGATTCTAATGTGGCTGGAAATTGAAAGAGGCTCTGTCGCCAGATTATAAGTGACAATTTATGAACAATTTTAGATTTATGCTAATTAGTTCTTAACTGGTTCCCGACCGCTGGCTGTGTATTTTCACGTCAGCGGTCAGGGTCCTTAAAACCCGCGCCATAGACTATTTACGGCGCGGGTTTTAACTTGCTGCCTGAGCGATCGGGCAGCTGAATGTCGGGTCTCCGGCTGTCAGTGACCCTGAGGAGAGGATAGAAGCAGCTTTCGCTGCTTCTGTCTTCTCCGATCTCTTCTACGCAGCGTTCAATGAGCGCTGTGTATAGGAATAGAGGCAGCGGCCGCGATATTGGTCCCGGTGATCATGTGACTGGTCACATGATCGCCGGGTGCCGTTAAAGGCAGACTGCTGCTGGGTCTTGCTAGACCCAGCACAGCACTATTAGTGACAATAGTCACTATGAGAGGGCTGATTTCCACTGTAACTAGGGCTGTTGTGCCCTAGTTATAGTAAAAAGCTATAAATGGGGGGGAGCTCACGTCCTTTTGAAATTATTATTTTTTTTAAAAAACAATGGCCAGATATAACATAGCAGCAGCAGCCGCCTAGCATTACCAGGGTGGGAAGGCCCTCGGTTTATGGCCCTTTGTCAGCCTAATAATACCAGCCTGCGGCCGCCCCAGTGCCCATCCATCACAACAGATGGTTGGGTACTGGATTGTACCCGGCTCTTACCGATACCCCTGTTGGCGGTGGGTACCGTGGTAATAATGTGGGTTAGTGCTAGCTTTTTACTGGCTAACACGAAGTCCAGCCTTACTAATGGACGTTGTCAAACAGACAACTGGTATTACTAAGGCGCTAATAAAGTATTAAAAAAACAGAAGACATAAGAAAATATTTTTATTGAAATAAAAACTCCCCCACACAACCCTCGTTAACCATTTTATTAAAAACAAAAAACCGTAGTTCATCGCAGTAGTCCAATGAATCTACGACGTAGTCCAATAGGTCCAGCGGAACCTGCAAAACAGAAAAAATAAAGTTAGTGATATGAAAAATATAAACACTTATACTCACCTACAGCGACTTCTATCTTCTCCCCACAGTAACTACTAGAGGAGCCTGCACGCACCCCCCTACACACACATCCCCACGCAAGTCATCACACAACCCCCCACAAGCACCCTGCACACAACCCCCCCCCCACAGACAACCCCCAACAGCACCCTGCATGCACTCCCCCACACACACATGCCCATGCAAACCATCACACAACCCCCCCACAAGCACCCTGCACACAACCCCTCCACAGACACCCCCCAACAGCACCCTGCATATACCCCCCACACACACGCCCACCATCACACAACCCCCCCACAAGCACCCTGCACACAACCTCCCCCACACAGTGGTGGGAGTTGTGTGTGGCGTGGTTGCATGCTTGGGGGGTATGTGTGTGTGTGTGCGTGTGTGTGTGTATGAACACACTACACACAGCTCTGCTGCGAGGCCGCAAACACAGCTCTGCTGCGCGGCCGCACACCCAGCTCTGCTGCGTGGCCGCACACACTCTGCTACGCGGCCGCACATAGCTCTGCTACACACACACACAAACACACAGCTCTGCTACTCGGCCACACATAGCTCTGCTACACACACACACAGCCCTGCTACACACATACACAGCTCTGCTACACACACAGCTATGCTACTCACACACACAGCTCTGCTACACACACACAGCGCTCTGCTACACACACAACGCTCTGCTACACACACATACAGCTCTACTACACACACAGCTCTACTACACACACACAGCTCTTCTACACACACAGCGCTCTGCTACACACATACAGCGCTCTGCTACACACACACAGTGCTCTGCTACACACACACAATTCTCTGCTACACACACACAGCTCTGCTACACACACACACACACACACACAGCTCTGCTAAACACACATACACACACACAATTACAGCAGGTGTGCAAGGGGGCCACGAGGGGGGCACGAGGGGGATCACGGGGGGCCGTGAGGGGGGTCGCGGGGTGTTCGTTGCAAGAGGGGCTGCACGAGGGGGGCCGCGAGAGAGAGAGACAGACATACACACACCTTGGAAGTGAACAATGATGGTGTATCCAGCACTCGGTATAAAAGTTAAATGGTTTATTTGGTCATGTTAAAACAAAAGATTTAAAACAAAAATCAAATAAACCATTTAACTTTTATACCGAGTGCTAGATACACCATCATTGTTCACTTCCATAGCCTTGCATACCTGCTGTCGACACAGGACTACGCTGGGGGTATTTTTAAGCACCTGCAGCATTTGGATGAAATCAACTTGCATCATATAACGCATTGAAAACGCATTGGAAACGTGGTGAGCAAACTTTCTGTAATACACACTTTCTCTTTCTAATACACACACCTTACCTGCAGTGTGGCCGGCCTTCAAAATGGCGCTGGCTTTCCCCCAACAAACCAGCTTCTATGCTGGGTTGCTCTGAAGTGCACCTGCGCAGAACAGAGTGAGATAGCAGAAGCGCAGGACGCAATGAACAGGAGCTGTTCATTATGTCCTATGCCCTGTAGCTGCCGTATTCCATCTGTGTATGTGTCGTTAAGAGACATATACACAGATGACAAAAAACATGGTAGCCCCCAGTAAAGTAAGAAAGTGTTAATCAAAAAAACATTTCATGTGAAAAAATAAATAAAGTCAATATAATATTTTATTAAATAAAAGCACAAAAATGTATAAAAAAAAAAAAAAACTCATGACACCTTTCCTTTAAGAAGGATATCCAAAAATATGTTTCTTCATGTGTGCATAAGCTCAAAATAAAACTCCACGCTTTTCTCCTTTATGTTTGGTACAGCCATTACCCATTCCATCTTGCCTTAGGGGCTCAATGTCTATGGATTTTGTTGTTGACCTTCCTCTTTCCAATTAAATGAACCCTCTTCTGGTTGTCGTAGACTGTTTCCCAAAGATGGCTGATTTTACCCCAATCAAGGGTCTACTTACTTTGGGACAAACTGTTGAACTGATGATTCAGTTAATATTCAAATGATATGGAATTTCTGTTGTGGTCTCTGGTCGAGGGATACAGTTCACTTCTAAATTCTGGAAAAGTTTTTGCTCAGCTCTTGGAAAAGTACATGTGTCTTCTGTCTTACATCGAATTAGAGAGGAGTAGAAGAGGGGGTTGGGGAAAGGGGGTTTAACATTAAAATATAACTTTTAGTAAATTGACTAAGATATCACAGAGTACACAAAATAAATAAAATAGAGTAATATTATTACCCTTCGGAATCATAGGTTGGATATCCCTAATTTGTCAACCAACGTAAATTAAGAAGACTTCTTTTAAGATCCAAAAATTCTTATTCATTATTGTAGTCCCAATGTGTACCACCTTTAGTGGATTATTTTTAGAAGGAAGGGGAACATTAGAGAAATAAATATAGGGTCAAAATTTACTAGTAGCCCGGCTGTAGTGGGTATGGTTTACCATACAGGAATAGGATGAATGGGCCCTTTAAGAACACCCTATCTAACTTGTCAGATCCAGGTGACTGATGTTATATTATTTTGACATTTTTTTTATAACTTGCCAAGTGGGAATGAGGAGGGATAGTAGATTACATAGCTTGGAATCAGATGTTAATTATGTGGGAACTTAAATATTATCAGTGATGTTTGTGACTTAGGGTTGGTGAAATAACTGTTTAGGTTTGGGTCTCTATCGTTCATCTCCTAAGGTGCTGCTGAGAGCGGGCTCATTCAAGCCTACCTATGTACTGGGTAGCAGTCACGGCAAAATCAGTTGTCCCGCTGTGGGAGTGGTGGTAGATCATACCACTTTCTCCCTCTGCATATTTGTGAATAGGCATGCCGATTAACTGCCGGGTTAACATGCAGCTGTCATGCACATCTATGGTTCAGTCAGAGCGGCGTGGCTCACCGCCGTTCGACTGAACTATCTCCCCAAGCGGTCACTAAGTAGACCGAATTGGGGAATAGTTGGCTAACCTCTAGGAACGTATTCTAAGCTATCCCTCAATTCATCTGTCCCTGTTCTACAGCCGAGGCTCGCCGAGGCTGATTCGGCTTCTTTTAGGGGCCTTACATTCAAAATAAGATGGACAAACTGAAAGAATTGATCATACTCTTGAACATTACCTTTGATGTTTCATTAGTTATCTTCAGGATTAGAGATGAGCGAACCGGGACAACCGAACCCGGTTTCGGTCCGAACTTCCGGTAAAGTTCGGTTCGCAGCGAATCCGAACTTCACCGGGTTCGGCCGAACCCGTTTTGACCGAACCCGGTCAAAAACATTATACAAATCGGGAGCCACTTATCTCTATCAATCACTGATAGAGAAAAGAGGCTGCTGATTAAAAATAAAATAAAAAGCATTTCATACGTACCCGGTCGTTGTCTTGTTGACGAGTCCCTCTTCTTCCTCCAGTCCGACCTTTTCTGACGCGGCAGCCTGTGATTGGCTGCAGAGGCCTCTGCAGCCTGTGATTGGCTGCAGAGGCCGCGGCAGCCTGTGATTGGCTGCAGCGCTCACAAGGCTGCATCGTCATCAAGGAATGTCGGGCCGGATGTCGAGAGGGACGCGTCACCAAGGCAACGGCCAGGAGACCGGACTGGAGGAAGCAGAAAGTTCTCGGTAAGTATGAACGTCTTTTTTTTTACAGGTACTGTGATCGGTAGTCACTGTCCAGGGTACTGAAACAGTTACTGCCGATCAGTTAACTCTTTCAGCACCCTGAACAGTGACTATTTAGTGTATGTGCACACACACTAATTACGTCCGTAAATGACGGACGTATTTCGGCCGCAAGTACCGGACCGAACACAGTGCAGGGAGCCGGGCTCCTAGCATCATACTTATGTACGATGCTAGGAGTCCCTGCCTCTCTGCAGGACAACTGTCCCGTACTGTAATCATGTTTTCAGTACGGGACAGTAGTTCCACGGAGAGGCAGGGACTCCTAGCATCGTACATAAATATGATGCTAGGAGCCCGGCTCCCTGCAGGGTGTTCGGTCCGGTACTTGCGGCCGAAATACGTCCGTCAATTACGGACGTAATTAGTGTGTGTGCACATACCCTTACTGACGTCGCCTAGCAACGCTGCCGTAATGACGGGTGCACACCTGTAGCCACCCATCATTACGGGGCCTCATGCACACGACCATAAAAACACCCGTTATCACGGGTCGTAATTACGACCCGAAATAGCGGGCCCATAGACTTCTGTTAGCCACGGGTACCTTCCCGTTTTCTCACGGGAAGGTGCCCGTGCCGTTAAAAAGATAGAACATGTTCTATTTTTTTATTTTACGGGCCGTGCTCGTAATTACGACTCGTAAGTACGAGCACGGCCGGCCGGCCACGGGCAGCTGGCCGCTTTTGCGAACCGTGCTGTCATTATAATTATAGCAGCACGGCCCGTAAAATAGAACATGTTCTATTTTTTTAACGGCACGGGCACCTTCCCGTGAGAATACGGAAAGGTACCCGTGGGTAACAGAAGTCTATGAGCCCGTTATTGCGGGTCGTAATTACGACCCGCAATAACGGGTGTTTTTACGGTCGTGTGCATGATGGGAGCACGGCTCGGAAAAACGAACGGCTGCCCGTGCTCATCTCCTGAAATAATCTGTGCTGCCTTAAACTCTGTGGACAGGTCAGGATCCTGTTTCTTTTAAATGCTGCTAGGGAACCCGCTCGATCCACTATATAAGGCTACGCTACAGTGCAGCATTTAAAAGAAACAGGATCCTGACCTGTCCACAGAGTTTAAGGCAGCACAGAGTATTTCAGGAGATGAGCGTGCAGATTCAGTGCTGTTGTGAACTCTGCTCTTACCATTACGTAGCTCTCAGTCTGTTATCTCTCCTCCACTCCTGTCCTCAAGAACACCTTCACATGATTGGCAAGTCACCACGTAATGGTAAGAGCAGAGTTCACAGCAGCACAGAGTATTTCAGGAGATGAGCGTGCGGATCTTGTGCGTGGTGGTGACTTGCCAATCATGTGAACGTGTTATAGAGGACAGGAGTGGAGGAGATGTAACAGACTGAGCTACGTAATGGTAAGAACAGAGTTCACAGCAGCACAGAGTATTTCAGGAGAGGAGCGTGCAGATTCAGTGCTGCTGTGAACTCTGCTCTTACCATTACGTAGCTCAGTCTGTTACCTCTCCTCCACTCCTGTCCTCAATAACACCTTCACGTGATTGGCAAGTCACCACCCCGCACAAGATCCGCACGCTCATCTCCTGAAATACTCTGTGCTGCTGTGAACTCTGCTCTTACCATTACGTGGTGACTTGCCAATCATGTGAAGGTGTTCTGGAGGACAGGAGTGGAGGAGAGGTAACAGACTGAGAGCTACGTAATGGTAAGAGCAGAGTTCGCAGCAGCACTGAATCTGCACGCTCATCTCCTGAAATACTCTGTGCTGCCTTAAACTCTATGGACAGGTCAGGATCCTGTTTCTTTTAAATGCTGCACTGTAGCGCAGCCGTATATAGTGGATCGAGCGGGTTCCCCAGCAGCATTTAAAAGAAACCGTGTTTGTGTATGTGTGTGTTTGTGTATATATGTGTGTTTGGGTATGTGACTTTGTCTGTTTTTGTTTTTATATGTGTGTGTGTATATATGGGTGTGTTTGTGTATATGTGTTTTGTGTATATGTTTGTGTATATATGGGTGTATTTGTGTATATGTTTGTGTGTAGATGTTTGTGTGTGTTTTTGTATATGTGTATATGTGTGTATATGGGTGTGTGTTTGTGTGTATATATGGGTGTGTTTGTGTATATGTGTTTGTGTATATGTGTGTTTGGGTATGTGTGTTTTTGTTTGTATATGTGTTCGTGTATGTGTGTATAACTGTGTGTGTGTGTGTTTGGATATGTGTGTTTTTGTTTGTATATGTGTGAGTTCGTGTATATGTGTGTGTTTGTCTGTTTATGTGTGTGTGTATATCTTGTTGTGTTTGTGTATATATGTGTGTGTCTGTGTATGGTTGTTTGTTTGTGTGTGCGTGTATATATGTGTGTAGGTGAGTAGAAGTATTGGTATTGTTCACATTGATAACTGTTTTTTTATGTTGTTGCAGATTTTGATGTACCGATTGGACTACATCTACGATTCGTTGGACTACTGCGTAGATCTGCGTTTTTTCAAATTTTAATAAAATGGTTAACGAGGGTTTTGTTGGGGATTTCTTATTTCAATAAAAAAGAATTGTCTTTGTGTTTTTTTTTTCAAACTTTATTAGTGCCTAGATAATGGCAGTTGGCTGATTGACAGCGTCCATTATTAAGGCGGTACTTAGTGTTAGCCGGTGCAGAGGCTAGCACTAACCACCCATTATTACCCCGGTACCCACCACCACCAGGGGTGCCGGGAAGAGCTTGGTACGATCCAGTACCCAACCATCTGTTGTGATGGTCGGGTACTGGGGCGGCCGTAGGCTGGTATTATGAGGCTGGGAAGGGCCAAAATCAGTGGACCTTCCCACCCTTGTAATGCTAGGCTGCTGCTGCTGTGTTGTATCGGGCTGGTTATAAAAATGGGGGGGACCCCCACGTCGTTTTTTTTTGGAATTTAACAAATTTAGCAATAGACGGGTCCCCCACATTTTTAATAACCAGCCATATACAAGGCCGCAGCAGTCTGGCATTACATGGGTGGGAAGGGCCACTGGTTTTGTCCATTCCCAGGCTAATAACACTGTGTTGTATGTGGCTGGTTATGATAAATTGGGTGGAACCCCATGTCTTTTTTTAAAAAAAAATGTAAATAAATAAATAATTTAAAAAAATGACGTGGGGTCCCCCCCCACTTTTATAACCAGCCAGATACAACACAGCAGCAGCAGCCTAGCATTACAAGGGTGGGAAGGTCCACTGTTTTTGGCCCTTCCCAGCCTCATAATACCAGCCTGCGGACGCCCCAGGGCCCGACCATCACAACAGATGGTCGGGTACTGGATCGTACCTGGCTCTTCCCGGCACCCCTGGTGGTTTTGGGTACCGGGGTAATAATGGTGGTTAGTGTTAGCCTCTGCACCGGCTAACACTAAGCCTCGCATTAGTAATGGATGTTGTCACTCAGACAGCGGCCATTACTAAAGTGGTAATAATAAAATTTGAAAAGAAAAAGACAAAGATATAGATAAAATATTTTATTGAAATAAAGCACCCCCAACACAACCCTCATTAACCATTTTATTGTAGAAAAAAAACCGTCATCGAAGTAGTCCTCGAAACCGACGTAGTCCAAACACCAAACCTGTAAAAAAATAAAATAATGAAATAAAACATGTTGTAGGCTTAGATTCAGTTTAATGTGTGATACTGACTGTTATACCATGTATAGAAGCCTGCCGCGAAGTTGACTTAGATACAGGGCGCCAGCAGACAGTATCATACATGGCCATACATACATATATACATGCAAACTATCATACATACATGCATACACACACACATGAAAACATACATACATACAAACAAACATGCAAAGATACATACATACATATATACAAGCATGCACAAATATACATGCAAACATAAATACATGCAAACATAATTACATACATGCACATATATAAACATACATGCAAACATACATGCAAAAATAAAAACATGCAAACATACATACATGCACATATATACATACATACATGACAACATACATACAAACATACATGACAACATACATACATGCAAACATACATACATGCAAACATACATACACACATGCAAACATATATACATGCAAATATACATACAAACATGCACATGTATACATACATGCCAACATACATGCAAACATACATGCACATATATACATACATACATGACAACATACATACATGCAAATATACATACATACACACATGCACATATATACATACCAACATACATGCACATATATACATACATGACAACATACATACATACATGACAACATACATACATATATATATATATATATATACACACATGCAAATATACATACATTCATGCAAACATACATGCAAACATACATACAAATATACATACACACATGCACATATATACATACATGACTACATACATACATACATACATACATGACAACATACATGCAAAAATACATACATGCAAATATATACATGCAAATATACATACAAACATGCACATATATACATACATGCCAACATACATGCAAACATACATGCACAGATATACATACATACATACATGCCAACATACATACATGCCAAAAAATAATAATAATACGTTCATACTTACTTTCCTCCTGTCCGGCCTCCAGCGATGACGTTTCATTCATGTCGCCGCTGCAGCCTGTGATTGGCTGCAGAGGCGGTCACGTGGGATGAAGCGTCATCCTGACGTGCGTGACCGCCACTACAGCCTGTGATTGGCTGCAGCGGCGAAAGGGATGAAACGTCATCGCTGGAGGCCGGACAGGAGGAAAGTAAGTACGAACGTATAATTTTTATTTTTTTATTACATTTAAATGGTATTTTCCGCGCGCCGAGCATGTACTGTGAAGGTTGCTGAAAGAGTTAGTGCAGCCCATTAACTCTATCAGCACCCTGGACAGTAGCATGCTCGGCGCACGTAAGTGACAGGTTCGGTCAGAACTAGTTCGGTCCGAACCGAACTTTTTTGTGAAATTCGGCGAACTAGCCGAACCGAACTTTTGATAAGTTCGCTCATCTCTATTCAGGATGTCTGGTTGAATTACTTACTCACAACTGAGTTTGCATATAACAAAGTCATTTCTATACTAATAAAGGCCTTCGCCCACTTTTCATTCCTGATTTACCAAATTCAACCTCCCTTTCAGCAGTGATTGGACCTTTGATTAAATACAACAGGTTAAAAAAAAGATTGTTGAGCACTTGCACAAAGCTAAAAATAAAATGGAAATAGGGCGCTGACAAGCACCGGAAAGTAACTTCTGCTTTTCATGTTGGGGATAAAGTGTGACTGTCACAAACAGCGCTGATTGCGCTGTTACTCATCTCTCCATACTCTGGCCTCCTTCTCACGGTTACATGCATAGGCGACCAGTGCATGCCGCTGGTATCACTAATAAAACACCATCTGACCCTGCTGGAATCCTTTACTGTTATGCTTCTTTAAAGTCCTTGGGCTTGTGAACACACCTTATTGGTTTAACTCTCTAAGGGCACATACAGTTGAATTCGGCTACGGACAGTCCACAGTGGAATTTTGCAGCAGTCGGTTTTTACATTTGTTTCTATAAATTTTTAGGAAACAGACGTTGCGGAAAATAACTGTGCGGAAATTAGACAGTGTTGCAGAATTGTCCCTCTGCAGCATGCTCCTTACATTGCGGAGAAAGCAGAATTTCACTGCAGATTTCAGCCTTTGCAATGCAAAAATTGAAATCTGTGGCAAGTCCGCTGTGATATCTGCAACGTCTGCATTACCTGTCAAATATGCAAATGTTGGTGCAGATTCGTTGCGTAATTGCGACGAATCTGCACAAACATTTGCAGCGGAAAAATTCTGCCACGTCTGAACATGGCCTAATGGTTCAACCTTGCTTCACCTTCATCATACAGCTTTCCCAGGCTACTTTAGGGACTCTCCTTATTCACTTTGGGCCAGACCAATTTAGTTTGTGTGTTACTTGTGATGTGAATTGAAGTATTACTGTTTTGGATTTTCTAATATTGACCTGACCTGCTTCCTGACTTTGATTATTGACCTTCTGCCAGTTCCCTGTATTGACCAAGCTCTGCCTGCCCAGACCTTTGCTGGCCTGTCAATAATAACCGTCTTCTGTGAAGTTATCACATATTGGAGTCTTCATTTCTGTACACGTCAGCCGTTGCTAATGGAGATCACTCCAGGGTAGCGACCCAGAGATTCTCATCAATGAAGTACAGATCCCTGTAGTGGGGTAAAAGGGTGAAAACCTGGAAATCCCTTAGACTATGCTCCCTGGATTATCCCCAATCCAAATGAGGGTTCACAACTCCCTCCTTTTGCTTCGTGACAGGGGCTTCCCACAAAAACTGTAAAACTGCAAGTACCTTGTTAAAAATTGGGCCAAAAATATATTGGGCCATTTCAAATTTCTGCTCAAATTAATGAAGTCACTTTCCGTTTAAAACTTCCTTAGACTATGAAGGTACATCCTGTGAAGGGGAAAACTGCACAGAGTTTGTATAATCCTGGATGTTAACCCCTTCCTGCTGCAGCCACTGTTGACCTTCCTGACAGAGCCTCATTTTTCAAATCAGACAGGAAAAATTAGCTTGATACATTCATTGCTTATTTGTGAAAATTTGCATTTTTCTCAATTTAAATGTAAGACAGATAGTTATTCCACACAAAATAGTCACTAATTAACATTTCCCATATGTCTTTTTTTTATGGTGGCATTGTTTTTTAAACATCCTTTTATTTTTCAAGAACGTTATAAGGCTTATAAGTTGTTGTTTTTTTTTGTTTTGTATTTTAGTCTTTAAATAATTTATTTCAATAAAATGAATAACAGAAAAAACAATGATTTCAATATAAGGTCACAGGGATACATATTCTGTGATCCCTGACCCTAATTAGAATACATTGAACCCTCCCTTTTTTGGGCGCACAGAAAAAAAAAATCAAAATACATATTGTGGTTTTAATCGAAAAAATTATAGCTGTCTTGTTTAGCAAATAAACACTTCATCAGTTTTCCCCATGGTTTCCTCTGAACTCCTTCCCTCTGATAAATATGTAGCCATTCAAATGTAGTAAAAAACTTTAAAGGTAATGTGTCGCTAGAATTTTTTTTATTTTTTTGTTAAACAGTTAGTATATATATGATTAGACATTGTTCTATTTTTTTTAAACATTTTTTCACAAGTCAGGAAATATTATAAATTAGATTCTAATTTATAACATTTCCATGTGCTGGTCACTAGAGGGAGCAATTCCCCAAATTGCAGCATTGGCATGTGGTAAAGCAACCTCATTGCTTTATGCTGCAAAATTGGAAAAGACACACTCGCTCTAGTGTGCTCAATTAATCCCCCTCCTTTATCCTGGCTAGTGCCAGGAGAAATGAGGGGGTTGATTGTTCAAACCTCCTACACTGTGTGCCGCCATTTTTTGAGCGAATGCACAGTGTAGTAGGCTTACATACAGTGGTAATCACACAGTAAAACACGAACATACACAAACATAACTTACCTGCTCCTGCCGCCGCTCCCTCTGCTCCGTCCGCTCCCTCCACTACTAGTCCTTGCTTCTGTCCGGAAGCCGCGACCGGAAGTAGTCATCTTACTGTCCGGCCGCGGCTTCTGGTCCACATGAAAATGGCGCCGGATGTCGCTCGGCTGAAGACCTTCCTTTTGGACTGTGTGGGAGCGGCGCATGCGCCGTTCCCACACAGACGGCATACACCATAGTGAATGGAACGGCTCCCGTTCGCATTCTCTATGGGGATGTATGTGCCGTATTCCATCTCTGTATGTGTCGATAATCGACACATACAGAGATGAAAAAAAAATGGCAGCCCCCATAGTGAAGTAAAAGTTAGAAAAAAGAAAAAAGTAAAACACAAACACACAAATAAATAAAATGTATTTTAATAACACACTAAAAGCAAATTTCTATTAAAATTTTTTTTTCCGCGACACCTGTCCTTTAACAGATTTAATAACTCATTATAGGCTGGTTTGTGGGGTTTTAGCCAAGCATTCAAGATGGTCTTTTTCACTGTCAATATTAATAGCACAATAATTCTCTTTATTTCTATTTAGTTTGACTCAGCATTGAAGATGAAATCCACGGATTCATAACTAAGGACTTGTCTACTACAGTATTAATAAGTGAGACTACTTGGTTCCAAAAGATCTGAATCTGTGGACACTCCCACAAAGAATGTTATAGTCCAGCTTTGAGAAGTGAGCATTTTGGACATGCATCAGTTGGACTTTGTTGGTCTCGGGATTTTGACAGCTCAATTTTCTTGCGTTCGAACCCCACATTAAAAGCAGTATAAACTCTAAAACTTATTTTTCATTGAAGTTCTCTTAATGTCTGTGTAATGATGGGGGTAGGGAAACGGACAAGTGAGCCCTAATCTACCCACCACTCTGTCCCTGCCTACTTGAAACGACCCGCCCTAGGCGACGGGGTACAACTGGGCAGCGGTCCCTACGCTCAGTAAGTGCACGAGACAAACAGACAATGGTAAACAAAGCTAAGGGGAAAGGGGAAGTTGCCCACGGAAACACCGTGAGCAACAAGAGTGGTGAACGAGCCGAGTCAAACCAGGAGTGTACGAGGTACCAAACGCAGAGCAGGAGAGTAGTCAGTAAGCCAGGGTCAGTATGGAGCAGGACCAAATAGTCAGAAGCTGTAGCTGGGCCAGGAAACCACACGAGAAGAATCACAAGCAAAAGAAGAACAGGAAAGGCAGGTATAAATAGACAGAGGGCGGGAGCTAGCTCCGTCTGGCCAGGCTGTGATAGGCTCTCCCACTCCTAAGCCTGCCAGCCTGAGTGGTGGAAGCTGGAGTCAGTCTCAGAGTCATAGACTCAAGTGCAGACTGATTGCCTATGGGCGTATACACAGAAGTTGTGCCTGGCAGATCCTTTACAGTCTGAGATTTTACCGCTATATTGGTATTTTTCCAACCCTTATATATTTTTCCCTGGATCTCAAGTGGTGATATTTTAATATCTGGGAGAGTTTCTTTTGCCCATTTTTCAAAACAATTAGAATTTAACTCTTTATAATTTCTCTTAGAGATATGTAATATGTGATAGATACGAGATATTGAGGTTTTAACTCCTGCATTTGGTATTATTTTATGAAAATCTGATTGATTCCAGAGATTAGGATGGTCTCTACACAACTGATACATTAAGTCTCTCCACTGGTAATAATATAATCAGTCTTTATTTGAGATTGAAAATTCATCTAGCATTTCACGGAAAGTGTAAATCATTCCATTTTCTTGATGAATCACTTGAATTATAGATTTCAACCCGCATTGTTGCCATTTTAAAATGACTCTTTTGGGCATAATAGTCACTAATACAGGATGCTCTCCTATTATGGAAAACCTAGTAATGTGGGGTGAAATTTTATTTCTTTGTTTTTTATTATGAAAGGTATCATTTGGAATGTATATAAGATTTTCGGAAGTAGTACCATTTTCACCAATGACATTCTTCCAAACAGAGAGAGTGGCAAGTCCCTCCATATTAGTAAAGATTTTCCAACGTTGGATAATAACGTCTGTATATTGTTTTTGTAGATAAATTCTTCAGATCGTCCCATCCTAACTCCTAAATATTTTATTTCTTGTTTGGCAATTTTTAATCCCTGTTTCTGAAGTTCCGGATGTTCCCTATTATTTTGTGCTTCATCAAGGAACAGTACCTCCGTTTTTTAATAGTTAATTTTAAAGCCTGATAGGGGGCTATATTTATTAAGAATATTCATAACTCTACGAAGGTCTTTATCTACATTATGTAAAAAAAAAAAAGGTCATCAGCAAACATTGCCACTTTAACTTCGTAGTTGTTCATTTTAATTCCCTGTATATAATCATTTTGTATGATAGATCTATCTATAGGCTCTGTACATAAATTAAATAATAAAGGAGATAGTGGGCATCCCTGTCTGGTTCCTCTTGATAATTTGAAGCTCGGTGTAATAAGCCCTGGAATAGATATATGAGCTGTAGGAGAATGATATATTGCTTGTATCATATTGACAAATTGCCTGTAATACAGTTTTTTATAAGCACCAAGTTGAGCAGAGGCGTAGCTAGGTTCTCCAGCACCCGGGGCAAAGATTCAGTTTGGCGCCCCCCCCCCCCCAACCTCTTTCCCGACATCTCCTTCCCCCTCGCCGTGTTTGTTTTCTCTACCAATCGACGTGTCAGTTCTTTTCCACATTTCTTTTTATGTAACGCGAGCATAAAAACATTTGTACATTTTACAAGCAATATGGTTCTATACACAACACCAGAACCAAGCTCAGTACATATATACAACACCAGCACAAATACAGCTCAATTTAGTGCAACCCCTGCTGTAAAACTACAGCTCCCAGCATGGCCCAAACAATGGTAAGGATATGCTGGGAGATGCTGTTTCACAAAAAATAAATCATTTCATAATCATACCACCCATCATCTCGCTGCAGATCATACAGTGACTACAGTGCTGATTAGAGGCAGAATAAACACTTAGGGTATGTTCACACGAGGTCATTACGTCCGTAATTGACGGATGTATTTCGGCCGCAAGTACCGGACCGAACATAGTGCAGGGAGCCGGGCTCCTAGCATCATAGTTATGTACGACGCTAGGAGTCCCTGCTTCGCTGCCGGACAACTGTCCCGTACTGTAATCATGTTTTCAGTACGGGACAGTTGTCCGGCAGCGAGGCAGGGACTCCTAGCGTCGTACATAACTATGATGCTAGGAGCCCGGCTCCCTGCACTGTGTTCGGTCCGGTACTTACGGACGTAATGACCTTGTGTGAACATACCCTTACATTAAGTGACTCACCAGTGACGTCTCAGATTCTAGTTCTTTTTCTCCATCCGGTCCAGACCTCTATGATGAATTCTCCCGGTCACAGCCCATTTCTGCCGTTTGCCGCTCACATGTCTTCAGCTTCTCACTTTTCCAACATTTCTGCACCTATAAATAAATATAAAGTTATCATTATACCACACACTACGCCTCTAAATATAATAGCGCCATACACTGCACCTCTAATTATAATAGCACCATACACCGTGTCCCACACACACACACTGTGCCCCCTGTAGATAGTGCCTGCCATAGAGCCCCCTGTAGATAGTGCGCCAATATAGCCCACCCCTGTATATAGTGTCCCACAAATAACTCCCCCTATAGTGCTCTACAGATACCCCACCCCTGTATATAGCCCCCTGTAGATAAAGCCCACCCCTGTATATAGTGCTCTACAGATAGCCCACCCCTGTATATAGCCCCCCTGTAGATATAGCCCACCCCTGTATGTAGCCCCCTGTAGATATAGCCCACCCCTGTATATAGTGCTCGACATATAGTCCACCCCTGTATATAGTGCTCCACATATAGTCCACCCCTGTATATAGGGTTTCACAGATAGCCCACCCCTGTATATAGCCCCCCTGTACATATAGTCCACCCCTGTATATAGTGCTCCACTAGATAGTCCACCCCTATATATAGTGCTCCACAGATAGCCCACCCCTGTATATAGCCCCCCTGTACATATAGTCCACCCCTGTATATAGTGCTCCACTAGATAGTCCACCCCTATATACAGTGCTCCACAGATAGCCCACCCCTGTATACAGGGGTGGGCTATCTGTGGAGCACTATATACAGGGTTGGACTATATGTATAAGGGGGCTATATACAGGGGTGGGCTATCTGTGGAGCACTATATACAGGGGTGGACTATATGTACAAGGGGGCTATATACAGGGGTGGGCTTTCTGTGGAGCACTATAGGGGAGCTATTTATGGGATACTATATACAGGGGTGGGCTATATCTACAGGGGGACTATATCTACAGGGGGACTATATCTACAGGCGGGCTATATCCAGGGGTGGGCTATATCCAGGGGTGGGCTATATCCAGGGGTGGGCTATATCTACAGGGGGACTATATACAGGGGTGGGCTATATCTACTGCGGGACTATATCTACAGGGGGGCTATATCTATAGGGGGCTATATCCAAGGGTGGACTATATCTACAGGGGTGGACTATATCTACAGGGGTGGGCTATATCTACAGGGTTGTGCTATATCTACAGGGGTGGGCTATATCTACAGGGGGGCTATATACAGGGGTGGGTTATATCTAAAGGGGGCTATATCCTATATAGCCCCCCCTGTAGCTATAGCCCACCCCTGTATATGGTGCTCCATAGATACCCCAACCCAGTATATAGCCCCCCCTGTAGATAGACACCCCCTGTAGATAAAGCCCCCCTCGGGTAGATAAAGCCCCCTGCGTGTAGATAAAGCCCCCCCGTGTAGATAAAGCCCCCCCATAGATAAAGCCCCCCATAGATAAAATCCCCCCCCGTGTAGATAAAGTCCCCCCCCGTGTAGACAAAGTCCCCCCGTAGATAAAGTCCCCCTTGTAGATACAGCCACACACTTTCATTACAATTTAAAAAAAACTAAAAAAACAATATTTAAACTCACCTTAATCCCGCTCCCACGCCGTCCAGGAAGCCATGGAGACCTGCTCTCTTCTGTGCAGCTCTCCTGGTGGTTGAACGCAGCGTCTATGAAAGGCGCTGATTGGCTGGGCAGGATGGCTTTCCCTGTCAGTCAGCGCCTTTCATCGACGGAAGCTTCACTGGTACAAAAGGTACCAGTCGCTTTACCCGTGGAAAGGCGCTGAATGGCCTATAGACACAGGTACAATTATAGTGCAGGAGGAGGTGGCGCTGGCGCCCCCCTCTAAGCTGCGCCCGGGGCACATGCCCCGCTTGCCCCCCCCCCCTAGCTACGCCCCTGAGTTGAGCCAGGGCCAGGCCACTCTATCAAAGGCTTTTTTTGCATCGAATGTAATTATTCCAGCCCTTGAATACGATTGTGGCCTGACCCTGGCCCAATCATGGGCTGACAATATTTTCCTTATATTTCTCACCCCATTCCTTCCTTTTATAAAGCCATTTTGATGTGGTCCTATCAGACTCTATATCACTTTTGATAACCTAGTTGCCATTAATTTAGTATAGATTTTGATATCGGCATTGATGAGTGAAATCGGGCAATAAGATTTTGGCTCTCTCAATAACTTAAAGAGACTCTGTCACCACATTATAAGTGCCCTATCTCCTACATAAGAAGATGGGCGCTGTAATGTAGGTGACAGCAGTGCATTTTATTTAGAAAAACTATCTATTTTTACCACATTAGGAGCGATTTTTGCTTTATGCTAATTAGTTTCTTAATGTCCAAGTGGGCGTGTTTTTACTTTAGACAAAGTGGGCGTTGTACAGAGGAGTGTATGACGCTGACCAATCAGCGTCATGCACTTCTCTCCATTCATTTAGACAGCGCATAGTGACACTGCGTTATTCACTATGTGCTGTCTTAGGGGGGTTTCACACGAGCGTGTATTGGGTCCGTGCGGGCCGCGTGGTTTTCACACGCCACGCACAGACCAATACAAGTCTATGGGGCAGTACAGACAGTCCGTGCTTTTTGCGCAGCATTTGTCAGCTGCGCAAAAAGCGTGACATGTTCAATATCTTCGCGTATTTCGCGCATCACGCACCCATTGAAGTCAATGGGTGCGTGAAAACCACGCAGGTCGCACGGAAGCACTTCCGTGCGAACCGACTGAAACAGCGCACCGGCTGTCAAAAGGATGAATGTAAACAGAAAATCACCACGTGCTTTTCTGTTTCCAAACATCCAAACGAAGTGTCTTTGAGATGAGCGAACCCGGACAACCGAACCGAACTTCACCGGGTTCGGCCGAACTCGTTTTGGCCGAACCCGGCACAAAAATTTCCGGTACGCGACGTCAGGAGATAGTCACTGTCCAGGGTGCTGAAAGAGTTAAACTGTTTCAGCACCATGGACAGTTACTTCCGATCCCAATATACATGAACCTGTAAAAAAAAAACGAAGTTCTGACTTACCGATAACTCCCGGCTTCTTCCTCCAGTCTGACCTCCCGGGATGACAATTCAGTCCAAGTGACAGCTCCAGCCAATCACAGGCCAAGCACAGGCTGCAGCGGTCACATGGACTGCCGCGTCATCGAGGGAGGTGGGGCCCGATGTCAAGAGAGGCGCGTCACCAAGGACGCGTCACCAAGGCAACGGCCGGGAGGGAAGTTCTCGGTAAGTACGAACTTTTTCTTTTTTTTTAACAGGTTTCTCGATATTGTGTTCGGCATTCACTGTCGAGGGTGCTGAAAGAGTTACAGCCGATCAGTTAGCTCTTTCAGCACCTTGGACAGTGACGGGCGTCGACTAGCCTCATCTCTATGATGGCAGCTGCGCGAAAATCACGCAGCCGCGCATCATACACGGATGACACACGCAGCTGTCAAGTGGTTTTTGCGCGCGCAAAACGCCGCGTTTTTTGCGCGCGCAAAAACGCAACGTTCGTCTGAATCTGCCCTTATACTGACATATTAATGTTACTGAAGTGTTTAGACCGTGACTAGACATTCCTTCCAGACAGGACGGGATGTCTATTCACAATCCCTGCACTTCGCTAATGTTTCTGTGGTACTTACAGCAGAGCAAGCGTAATCTCGCTGTAACCTGTCATTTACAGCGAGATCTCGCGAGATTACGCTTTGCTGTAAGTACCAAACACTCCTCTGTACAACGCCCACTTGGTCTAAAGTAAAAACACGCCCACTTGGGCATTAAGAAACGAATTAGCATAAAGCTAAAATCGCTCCTAACGTGGTGAAAATAGATCGTTTTTCTAAATAAAATAGATAGGGCACTTATAATGTGGTGACAGAGTCTCTTTAATATGATTTGTTTTACGTACCCCTTTAGTTAAGTTAGAGAGATATATATACCCACTTTATTACCATATCTATACAATTCATAGTCTTTTTTTGTAAATTGTGCCATCCTATGTAAATAGTATTCATATAAATCTTTTTTATCCAGCATTACAATTTTGTTTGTTAAGTTGTTGTGAGCCTTATATGTTTCATATGCAGCTTGATACTTTTCCCTGACTTTTGTCAATTCCTGCGTTATCTTTTTCCTTTTAACTCCTTAATGACCGGGCATGTTTGTACCTTAATGACCAAGCCAGATATGTCAAATCTGGTATGTCTGACTTTATCAGAGAATAACTCTGTGAAAGTTTTGAATATCCAAGTAATTCTGACATTGTTTTTTCGTCACATGTTGTACTTTATTTTAGTGGTAAAAGTAGACGGATACGATTTGCGGAAATTAATTAAAAAATAGAGAAATTGAAGAAATTTTGTAAAAATTATCATTTTTCCCTATTTTTAACTGCAATATGTCAAATATGTACATACATACTGCACAATTTTTTTAATTAAATATATATTTCCATCTCTTTACTTTTGAAGTACTTTTGCAGCACTTTTGAAAAAATATTTTTTTTTTTTGAGCAATTTGGAAGACTTACAAATTTAGTAATCATTTTATACATTTTGAAGTACATTTTGTTTTCCTGCACCAAGCCAGGTTTTCAGAGGCTCATAGGTGTCAGAATGGTGGAAACTCCCACAAGTGACCCCATTTTGAAAACTACACCCCTTAAGGTATTTATTAAGGGGTGTTGTAAGTATTTTGACCCTACAGTTTTTTTGTAAGAGTTCATGCAAAGCAGGCGTAAAAAAATATAATTTCACTTTTTTCATAAAAGTATCACTTTGAAGACCGATTTCTGTGTAAAGTGACCATGAGAATGAAGAAACACACCCCAAAATATATCACCCTGTGTCTCCTGTTTTCAAAAATGCCCCCATTGCGACCCTAATGCATTTCTTGGACACACGACAGGGCCCGAAAGGGAGGGAGCACCCGGAGGCTTTCAGGACTCATATTTTGCTTGAAAATGTTTTAGGCCCCACTGTACATTTGGAGAGGTTTTGAGCTACCAGAGCGATAGAATCTCCCCATAAACGACCCCATTTAGAAAACTAGACCCCTTAAGGTATTTATCTAGGGGTGTAGTGCGTACTTTGACCCCACAGTTTTTTGCTAAATTTAATGCATAGCAGGTGAAAAAAAAAAACAAAACACTTTTTTCATAAAAGTATCACTTTGAAGACCGATTTCTGTGTAAAGTGACCATGAGAATGAAGAAACACACCCCAAAATATATCACCCTGTTTCTCCTGTTTTCAAAAATGCCCCCATTGTGACCCTAATGCATTGCTTGGACACACGACAGGGCCCGAAAGGGAGGGAGCACCCGGAGGCTTTCAGGACTCATATTTTGCTTGAAAATGTTTTAGGCCCCACTTTACATTTGGAGAGGTTTTGAGCTACCAGAGCGATAGAATCTCCCCATAAACGACCCCATATAGAAAACTAGACCCCTTAAGGTATTTATCTAGGAGTGTAGTGCGTACTTTGACCCCACAGTTTTTTGCTAAATTTAATGCATAGCAGGTGAAAAAAAAACAAAAAACACTTTTTTCATAAAAGTATCACTTTGAAGACCGATTTCTGTGTAAAGCGACCATGAGAATGAAGAAACACACCCCAAAATATATCACCCTGTTTCTCCTGTTTTCAAAAATGCCCCCATTGTGACCCTAATGCATTGCTTGGACACACGACAGGGCCCGAAAGGGAGGGAGCACCTGGAGGCTTTCAGGACTCATATTTTGCTTGAAAATGTTTTAGGCCCCACTGTACATTTGGAGAGGTTTTGAGCTACCAGAGCGATAGAATCTCCCCATAAACGACCCCATTTAGAAAACTAGACCCCTTAAGTTATTTATCTAGGGGTGTAGTGCGTACTTTGACCACACAGTTTTTTGCTAAATTTAATGCATAGCAGGTGAAAAAAAAACAAAAAACACTTTTTTCATAAAAGTATCACTTTGAAGACCGATTTCTGTGTAAAGCGACCATGAGAATGAAGAAACACACCCCAAAATATATCACCCTGTTTCTCCTGTTTTCAAAAATGCCCCCATTGTGACCCTAATGCATTGCTTGGACACACGACAGGGCCCGAAAGGGAGGGAGCACCTGGAGGCTTTCAGGACTCATATTTTGCTTGAAAATGTTTTAGGCCCCACTGTACATTTGGAGAGGTTTTGAGCTACCAGAGCGATAGAATCTCCCCATAAACGACCCCATTTAGAAAACTAGACCCCTTAAGTTATTTATCTAGGGGTGTAGTGCGTACTTTGACCACACAGTTTTTTGCTAAATTTAATGCATAGCAGGTGAAAAAAAAAAAAAAAAAACTTTTTTCATAAAAGTATCACTTTGAAGACCGATTTCTGTGTAAAGTGACCATGAGAATGAAGAAACACACCCCAAAATATATCACCCTGTTTCTCCTGTTTTCAAAAATGCCCCCATTGTGACACTAATGCATTGCTTGGACACACGACAGGGCCCGAAAGGGAGGGAGCACCCGGAGGCTTTCAGGACTCATATTTTGCTTGAAAATGTTTTAGGCCCCACTTTACATTTGGAGAGGTTTTGAGCTACCAGAGCGATAGAATCTCCCCATAAACGACCCCATATAGAAAACTAGACCCCTTTAAGGTATTTATCTAGGAGTGTAGTGCGTACTTTGACCCCACAGTTTTTTGCTAAATTTAATGCATAGCAGGTGAAAAAAAAACAAAAAACACTTTTTTCATAAAAGTATCACTTTGAAGACCGATTTCTGTGTAAAGCGACCATGAGAATGAAGAAACACACCCCAAAATATATCACCCTGTTTCTCCTGTTTTCAAAAATGCCCCCATTGTGACCCTAATGCATTGCTTGGACACACGACAGGGCCCGAAAGGGAGGGAGCACCTGGAGGCTTTCAGGACTCATATTTTGCTTGAAAATGTTTTAGGCCCCACTGTACATTTGGAGAGGTTTTGAGCTACCAGAGCGATAGAATCTCCCCATAAACGACCCCATTTAGAAAACTAGACCCCTTAAGGTATTTATCTAGGGGTGTAGTGCGTACTTTGACCCCACAGTTTTTTGCTAAATTTAATGCATAGCAGGTGAAAAAAAAACAAAAAACACTTTTTTCATAAAAGTATCACTTTGAAGACCGATTTCTGTGTAAAGTGACCATGAGAATGAAGAAACACACCCCAAAATATATCACCCTGTTTCTCCTGTTTTCAAAAATGCCCCATTGTGACCCTAATGCATTGCTTGGACACACGACAGGGCCCGAAAGGGAGGGAGCACCCGGAGGCTTTCAGGACTCATATTTTGCTTGAAAATGTTTTAGGCCCCACTGTACATTTGGAGAGGTTTTGAGCTACCAGAGCGATAGAATCTCCCCATAAACGACCCCATATAGAAAACTAGACCCCTTAAGGTATTTATCTAGGGGTGTAGTGCGTAATTTGACCCCACAGTTTTTTGCTAAATTTAATGCATAGCAGGTGAAAAAAAAACAAAAAACACTTTTTTCATAAAAGTATCACTTTGAAGACCGATTTCTGTGTAAAGCGACCATGAGAATGAAGAAACACACCCCAAAATATATCACCCTGTTTCTCCTGTTTTCAAAAATGCCCCCATTGTGACCCTAATGCATTGCTTGGACACACGACAGGGCCCGAAAGGGAGGGAGCACCTGGAGGCTTTCAGGACTCATATTTTGCTTGAAAATGTTTTAGGCCCCACTGTACATTTGGAGAGGTTTTGAGCTACCAGAGCGATAGAATCTCCCCATAAACGACCCCATTTAGAAAACTAGACCCCTTAAGGTATTTATCTAGGGGTGTAGTGCGTACTTTGACCCCACAGTTTTTTGCTAAATTTAATGCATAGCAGGTGAAAAAAAAACAAAAAACACTTTTTTCATAAAAGTATCACTTTGAAGACCGATTTCTGTGTAAAGTGACCATGAGAATGAAGAAACACACCCCAAAATATATCACCCTGTTTCTCCTGTTTTCAAAAATGCCCCCATTGTGACCCTAATGCATTGCTTGGACACACGACAGGGCCCGAAAGGGAGGGAGCACCCGGAGGCTTTCAGGACTCATATTTTGCTTGAAAATGTTTTAGGCCCCACTGTACATTTGGAGAGGTTTTGAGCTACCAGAGCGATAGAATCTCCCCATAAACGACCCCATATAGAAAACTAGACCCCTTAAGGTATTTATCTAGGGGTGTAGTGCGTAATTTGACCCCACAGTTTTTTGCTAAATTTAATGCATAGCAGGTGAAAAAAAAACAAAAAACACTTTTTTCATAAAAGTATCACTTTGAAGACCGATTTCTGTGTAAAGCGACCATGAGAATGAAGAAACACACCCCAAAATATATCACCCTGTTTCTCCTGTTTTCAAAAATGCCCCCATTGTGACCCTAATGCATTGCTTGGACACACGACAGGGCCCGAAAGGGAGGGAGCACCCGGAGGCTTTCAGGACTCATATTTTGCTTCAAAATGTTTTAGGCCCCACTGTACATTTGGAGAGGCTTTGAGCTGCCAGAACGATAGAAACGCCCCATAAATGACCCCATTTAGAAAACTAGACCCCATAAGGTATTTATTTAGGGGTATAGTAAGTATTTTGACCCCACAGTTTTTTGCTAAATTTAATGCAGAACAGGTGAAAAAAAAATTATTTCACTTTTTTCATAAAAGTATCAGTTTGAAGACCGATTTCTTTGTAAAGCGAACATGAGAATGAAGAAACACACCACAAAATCTATCACCCTGTTTCTCCTGTTTTCAAAAATATCCACATTGTGGCCCTAATGCGCTGCCTGGACACACGGCAGGGCCCAAAAGGAAGGGAGCACCCGGAGGCTTTCAGGACTCATATTTTGCTTGAAAATGTTTTATTCCCCACTGTACATTTGGAGAGGCTTTGAGCTGCCAGAACGATAGAAACTCCCCATAAACTACCCCATTTCGAAAACTAGACCCCATAACGTAATTATTTAGGTGTATAGTAATTATTTTGACCCCACAGTTCTTTGCTAAATTTAATGCATATCAGGTGAAAAAAATAATAATTTCACTTTTTTCATAAAAGTATTTGTTTGAAGACCGATTTCTTTGTAAAGCGAATATGAAAATGAAGAAACACACCCAAAAATCTATCACCCTCTTTCTCCTGTTTTCAAAAATACCCACATTGTGGCCCTAATGCGTTGTTTGGACACACGGCAGGGCCCCAAAGGAAGGGAGCACCCGGAGGCTTTCAGGACTCATATTTTGCTTGAAAATGTTTTAGGCCCCACTGTACATTTGGAGAAGCTTTGAGCTGCCAGAACAATAGAAACTGCCCATAAACGACCCCATTTCGAAAACTAGACCCCTTAAGGTATTTATCTAGGGGTATAGTTAGCATTTTGACCACACAGGTTTTTCGCTAAATATATTGGAATTAGTCTGTAAAAATTAAAATGTACTTTTTTTCTGAAACAACATAGAAATTTTTATTATTTACAAGGAATAACGAAGAAAATGCACCCCAACATTTGTAAAGCAATGTCTCCCGATTACGACAATACCCCATATGTGGTAATAAACTGCTGTTTGGACCCACAGCAGGGCTCAGAAGGGAAGGAGCGCCATTTGGATTTATGATTTTGCTGGAATGGTTTTCGGTGCCATGTCGCATTTGCAATGCACTGGAGGGACCAAAACAGTGGAAACCCCGCAAAAGTGACCCCATTTTGGAAAAATCTTCAAGGAATTTTTCTAGGGGTATAGTGAGCATTTACACCCCACGGGTCTTTTGCAGAGTTTATTAGAATTAGGGCGCGAAAATTAATATCAACATTTTTTCCACTAAAATGTTGCATTTTCTCATTTTCACAAGGGATAAAGGAGGAAAAAAACAACCATTTTTTATAAAGCAATTTCTCCCAAGTACGGAAATACCCCACATGGGGTCATACGTTTTTTTCATTAGAAATGAATTAACCCTTTCAGGACTGATCCATTTTTTGCTTTCATATTTTAGATTTTCACTCCCCGCCTTCCAAGAGCCATAACTTTTTTATTTTTCCATCAATAGAGCGGTGTGAGGGCTTATTTCTTGCGGGAGGAGCTGCAGTTCTTATTGGTACCATTTTTTGGTACATAAAAAGTGATTCAAAATTTGTATTACATTTTTTTTTTAGAGCGAAGGTGACAAAAAAAAAAACTGCGATTTTGGCGGTTTCAATTATTAATTTTTTTTAAGGTGTGCACTGTGCAAATTAAATAATGGTATATTGTAATAGTTCGGACTTTTACGGACGTAGCGATACCAATTTTGTTCATTTTTTTACATTACTTTAGAAGAAAAATGCGAAAAGGTGTTTTGTTTTTTTAACTTAAAAAAAAAATTCTCACTACTAATAACTATAATTCTTCTACACATTTTATTAATCAATCCCCTTAGGGGACTTGATCCAGCGATCATTGGATCACTGGTACAATACACTGCAATACTAATGTATTGCAGTATATTGTTATTCTTACAGGCTTCTGTAACAGAGCGATCGCTGTTCCTGTCCGTTAGTACCGAGGGGGCCTGCTGTAATACACAGCCGACACCCGCAGCGTATGGAGCGGGCTCAGCACGTGAGCCGGCTCCATACATCAACCGCCGCACCATGACGGGCAATTAAGTCATAGTGCGCAAAGGGGTTAATGCACAGCGGATGGTTCAAAGTGAAAATTGCAATTTTCCACCGATACGCCATTTTAGTGCATAATATGTTGTGCCCAGTGTGTGCCACAGATGACAAATACCTCATAAAACGTTAAGCGGGTTCTCTCGGGTATGGCGACACCGTATGTATGGGCGCAAACTGCTGCTTGGGCACGCTGCAGTGCTCAGAAGGGAGGGAGCGCCATTTTGCTTTTGGAGCGCAGATTTTGCTTGGTAGTTTTTCTGTTTTGGGTTTCGCTTGTATTTCAGTTTATAATGTGGGGGGCATATGTAATCTGTGCGGGGTACATCAGGGTATAATAAGAGGGTATAATAATGGGGTAAATAAATAATAATTCATAGATATGTGACTGGTGTCACACTGATAAATGGCGCCCGATCTTATCCGCTTTTGGAACATTTTGCATCGCCATATTCTGAGAGCCAGAACTTTTTTATTTTTTCACCACCGGAGTCATGTGAGGGCTTATTTGTTGCGGGACAATCTGTAGTTTTCATTGGTACCATTTTGGGGTACATGCGATTTTTTTTTTTTTTTATCACTTTTTGTTCAATTTTTTTGCAATCCTGAGCAAAAAACAGGAATTCTGACACCATTTTTTAGGTTTTCTTTTTGCGGCGTTCACCGTACGCTATAAATTACATTTTTACTTTATTCTGCGGGTCGGTACGATTACGGCGATACCATATGTATATAGGTTTGGTTCTTTTTTTTAGCGTTTGCACAATAACATGACTTATTTATAAACCAAAAAAATTTCTGTGTCACCATATTCAGAGAGCCATAATTTTTTTATTTTTTAGTCAAAAAAGCGGTGTAAGAGCTTGTTTTTTGCGGGACAGATAGAAGTTTTTATTGGTACTATTTTTGGGAACATGCGACTTTTTGATCACTTTTTATTCTTTATTTAGAGAGCGGTGGTGACCAAAAAAATTGTGATTCTGTCGTCGTTTTTTATTGCTTTTTTTTGGGGTGTTCATCGTGTGGGAAAAATAACATTATAGTGTTATAGTTGGGGTCGTTACGAACGCGGTGATACAAAATATGTGTACTTTTTTAACGTGTTCATTTTTTTTCTATAATAAAAGTCTTATTATAGGAAAAAAAGCATTTCGTGTTTATAGAACTTATAACTTTTATTTTTACACTTTTTTTGAAACATTTTTATTACTTTTTTTTACTTTTTTTACTTGTCCCACTAGGGGACACTTAGTCTTGCAGCGTTGATCGCTCCTAGAGTACATTACACTACACACGTAGTGTGATGTACTCTAACTGTCATTGTGACGTGACTGTCACACTGACAGGAAGCAGAGGAGGAACGGCCGGAGGCTGTTCCTCCGAGGCTTCCGTACATGGCAACCCGGAGGTCATTATCTGACCTCCGATTGCCGTGACCAGCATCGGTAGCACCCACGATCACTTCGTGGGGGCTGCCGATGTGCTTCAAACCACTTAAATGCGGCGACGGCAATCCGTCGCCGCACTTAAGGGGTTAACTGCCGAAAGCAGCGGCGATGGTCCGCTGTCCGGCGAGACTGATGTCTCAGCTGTCTAGGACAGCTGTCAGCGCGGGTCTGTCACTCTGTGTTTACACAGAGTGACAGTTTGAATTGCGGACGAAAATGCACGTCCTGGTGCGGGAACTAGCAGCCGACTAGGATGTGCATTTTCGTCCTTGGTCGTGAAAGGGTTAAAGGCTACATAAGAGATTATACTATCCCTCATCACAGATAAAGGGCCTGTTCACATCAGCGTTGCCCTTCCGTTGAGGGGTTCCGGCTGAGGTTTCCGTCGGGTTAACTCCTCAACGGAAAGGCAACTGGAAACCTAAACTTCCGTTTGCATCACCATTGATATCAATGGTGACGGAAACATTGCTAAAGGTTTCCGTTGGTCACCATTGTGACAGGGTTCCGTTGTTCTTGACTCAACCAGTAGCGCAGTCGACTCCGCTATAGATTTTGTCAAAACAAATCGATGATAATTAAGATCTCAAATTTGTATTAATTAAAATAGTAACACCTTTTTTTTGTTTAGATATTCCTTTACCTACTGTATAGCTTCTCCCACCCATTTGCTTTCAAGTTTCTTAATTTCACTTGGACCTAGATATGTCTCTTGGAGTAGCGCTATATCGGTTTTCAAATCTTGGAGATGTTTAAGTATTTTAGTTCTCTTTATAGGATTTGTAATTCCCCTGACATTCCAACTGAGAATATTAATCATGGTGGTTTATTTTGAACAATGTTTACTTTAGACCACAAGATAAGAATAAACAAAAAAAAAAGAATAAATAGAAAGCCATTATAACCCCATTTATTAATTACATTTAAAAAAAATGAAAAATTCTGTGCGCTCAAAATCCCACACATTTACCTCTAACAACATTTTAGGCTACCTAGTTCACAATGGTGAGCACTATTGAACCTTCCTATCTTCGGAAAGATCAAAAAAAATATTCACTCCTTAAACTCAGCTAACAAAACATTAGCATTAATGTAATTTTAAAAAAAACAGCAAAAAAAATAAATAATAATAATAATATAGAATATGCAATTATCAGTTATCACCCTCTCAAATTAACATCAAATGTAAGTGTTTGCAAGAAAAAAAGGGGAAGGGAATAAAAAAAAAAAAAAAAGTCAGATTTTATATCTCTTCCTCTCTTCCTCTGGATCTGTAAACGTAGAAATAGCTCCACCTTCTTCAAAGATTTTTAAGATTGCTGGATAAACAAGTCTGAGCGATTTTTTCATTTCCGTTAGTCCCGCACAGATCGGAACAAACAACCGCCTTTTTTTGCTAATCTCAGGTGAAAAGTGCAGAGTTTGTTTGTTTTTTATAGGTTTAGAAATTTATATAGGTTTTTTATGTTTTACAACTTTTTGTGCAATAAAATAACTTTTTTGTAAAAAGAATGTATTTTTTCTGTCGCTATGTTCTGAGAACCATAACTTTTTAATTTTTTAGTTGACGGAGGTGTATGAGGGCTTGTTTTCTGCGAGATGAGCTGTGATTTTTATTGGTACCATTTTTGAACACATGCGATTTTTTTTGCTTTTTATTCCAATTTTTGGAAGGCAAGGTGACCAAAAAGCCAGCAATTCTGATATTGTGTTTTAGGTTGTTTTTTTTTTTACGCCGTTCACAATGCGGGATAAATAATATATACCAATTACATATAGTTTATTGTTTTTTTTTATTTATTTTTTCCAATAATAAAGGACTTGATAAGGGAAAAATGTTGGCCTCATGTGATCGGGATACTATCTTAAGAAAAATGAGAGAGCTTAAAGATGTGGCTTTTGATGGTTTTAAAATTATGGAGTTCGCAGATTACTCAGCTGAGACACAGAAAAGGCATGAAAGCTTTGTTGAAATCAAAAAGAGACTAAGACAAGCCAGCATTTGCTGATGGAGCCTCTAAATGGCTGGATTCTATTGGTGTGCCATAGTGGCGGGTAACGTAGAGGCATGGAGAAGGTTTTTTTTCTTCTTTTTTTTCTTATCTTGAGTACTGGTACTTCAACGACAGCATCACAATATCTGGGTAAGATTCAGTATACCTCTCGTGGTTTGTCTGATCATAACCCATTAAGATTCTCTTTGAGAACCAATAGTTCTGGCTCTATTAGGCAATTTAGATTCAATCCAGTCTGGTTTTATATGTTTGGTGAGTGCGATGATCTGAAATGCAGATTACTGAATTTTTTTAACTAAACATAGGGTCGACTGCACCAAAAATATGGTGGGATGCTTTTAAAGCTTTTCTTAGAGGTATTCTTCAGAAAAAAAGTTTAAATATATCATCTCAATAAAAAATGAGAACTTAGGCCCTGTTCACACAGAGTTTTTTTGCAGGCAAAGAAATCTTGAGGCAGATTTTGACCTGACTGCAATTCATTGCTGCGTTTTTTTGTGGAACGCTTTTTCTGCCCCCCATTGATTTCAAAGGGAGGTCAGAGGCGGAACCGCTGCAAGAAAGAGCATGCAGCTTTATTTTACCGCCAGTGGCTAAAAGCAGGCGCAGGAAAAAAAACGCCTCCGCCTCCCATTGAAATCAATGGCAGGCGGTTTCAGGCGTTTATTGGAGCTGATTCCAACTCGGTTTCCGCATCAAAATCAGCGCCAAACAACTCAGTGTGAGCTGGGCCTTAATCTCAGAATTAAATTGTCTGAATATGAAAAACCTTTCTTGAAAATCCTTCTACAGACACTAGAAGAAAGTTTGAAGAAATTCAGGGTACTGTTAATGCAGAACATCTCCAAAGGGCACAAAAGTTCATTGTGTTAAAGGGAACCTGTCACCAGTATTTCACCTATTGAACTTTACTTATCCCTCACTGGCCGCTGCTATCAAAAGTTCATTGCCGTTATCCCCTCTCCTAAACTCCTCCTCCGACTGGAAATAACGCTCTGCAAACATTTTGTGTTTTTTATCGTAATAATCCAGTGTCCCATTGTGCGCACACACCAGAAGAGGACATCAATGCACAAGTGCAGGGTTTTGTGTGCTGGGGGGAGGGGAGGAGCTGTCAATCAAAAGTAAGGAGGCGGGGTAAACTCGGAAAGGCTTGAGGAATGAAGATATGACTCTTTTCAAACGAAGATTTGACTCTTTTCAAATGAAGATATAACACTTTTATGCTCATTAGCATACAGTGCAGGGACACTAAAACACGGACTACTAAAGCTACAGAGCCGACTAAGAGGACAATTATAGGTTATATAGAAATTATTTTTCACCCACTACCACCACGTATTGCTGGTTTAATAGGTGAAATGCTGGTGACAGGTTCCCTTTAAATATTCCGACAGCCTTCCTTGAGGGTTCAAGGTCTGGTAAAATGTTGGCCAATATGGTAAAAAAAAAACTCTAACACACCTTTGAATAGTGAAGCTATTCGTGTCTCAACTATCGGTATTGTTAGCGATCAGTCAGTAATAATAGAAGAATTTGAAAGTATTTCAGGGAATTGTATTGCTCTAAAGTTAACTATGCAGTATGTGAGCTAGTAGTGTTTCTTGATCAGTTATATCTCCCTATAGCTAGGTGGTCCCTGCCCATATGCACTCTATTTGTTAAGTTGTAAGTAGAATATGGGAGTTTGAGCTGTTTTGTTACCAGCTATTAAAAACCAATGTCTTTGGCACTACAGAAGAATTACCATCACAATGTGGTAGTACCGATGTGCATAGCAGCTAGAGGGACTGCATTAGAGAGGAGGTGGGACTATAAGGCAAGTCTCTGGTAGCTGGGGTGTGCTGCTCTCATTCACATCCTACAGAGCGGCCAGAGTGAATCCCATCCTAGGTCTGAGAACTCCTCTGAAAGGTGGATAAAGTCATCCTTGTGATCCTTCCTCATCTATATGATCACCACTCTTCCAGGGGAATGTGTCAGCCTGGAATTATTTACTAAGTCATTTTGGAAAATTGCATCCTTAGATCTAGTGAAAGCATTACACACCAGGTGAGTCATTGAACTATACATCTCTCTCTCTCTCTCTCTCTTCTTATTATATATCCATCTGCCTATATTCTATATGCGTTCATACACTTTTTGTATATTTTGTATGCTTCTGTGTATATGCTGCATACCGTCTATATATTTCTGTGTATATACTGTATACTACCATAATGTTTTGTATAAATTTGGCATACTACTGTAGACTTCTGGGTATATATGATATACATGATATAATGCTATATGCTAGTGTGTATGCCATACACTGTTATTCATATTCTGCATACTTTCATACATATATACACACGTCTAAATACCTCTGCTTATAGTCCATATTATATTTGTCTGTGTATGTTATGTATACTTATGAGTATTCTGTGTAATATATCTTTATCGATAGATAGATAGATAGATAGATAGATAGATAGATGGATGGATGGATGGATGGATGGATGGATGGATGGATGGATGGATGGATGGATGGATGGATGGATGGATGGATGGATGGATAGATAGATAGATAGATAGATAGATAGATAGATAGATAGATAGATAGATAGATAGATAGATAGATAGATAGATAGATAGATAGATAGATAGATAGATAATATTAGTAATGATGCCCTTGAATTAGTATATCATAATTTTAATGACTATTTGCTGTAGGTTTCTGCAGTGTATTAAAAACGTATTTTAGATAAATGTAGCTTCTTGATATTATGGGCTATAGAAGTACCGTAAAAAGAAAATCCATCAGACAGAAGTGGCAAAATATAGGTTGATAGCATAAGACTGTGGATGCCAATGCAAATGACAGACTATAGTCTCAGCCTGACTGTACATAATGTAGTAAAATGTTAACATTTCCAGTAAAAAGCCCTAAGAATTTGTTTACATCATTTGGTTTTTTATAGTTGTTTATATAAAATGTTCTTCTCCAGCACATGTCCCTGTACAGCTTGTTGGGTGATTTGTAGGACCCTTTTAGTACTTTATCAGACATTTGCTTTAATAAGAGACAGCTTGATGTAAATCATTGAAAACGGAGCTGCCTCACTGGATATATTATTTTAAAGTGCTTTGTTTCTACAGTTCATGAAAGGGCCGCTGTGTTCCTATCTGTGTGGAGCTAGTCATACTATTTGGTCGTACTATTTAGAAATCTGGAATAAAAAGCTCTCTAGGTCAGATACAGAACGTGTTAGGTTAACCCTAGAAATGAAATATGCAAGGACTTAGGCTGTGTACACATCTACATCGGAGGTTCCATTTTGTCCAGATAAACAATGAACATCATGAGTGAAACTTGACAGAAATAATTAAAGGGTAACTAAATGTTCAACAAACTTCTACCATGTCACAGTGACATGTCAGATGTTTTGATTGGAGGGGATCCGAGCACTGAGACCCCCACCAATCGCTAAAACGAAACGGCAGAAGTGTTCGTGTGTAAGCGCTGTGTCACTTCGTTTCTGTTCGGCTTTTTCCGGAAAGCCGATGTACTGGAGTACGGGCTCATAGACTTTCTATTGAGTCCATACACCGATACATTTATTTACGGAAAAAGCCGAACAGAAACGAAGTGACACAGCGCTCACACGAGCACTTCTGCCGTTTCGTTTTAGCGATTGGTGGGGGTCTCAGTGCTCGAACCATCGCCAATCAAAAGTTCTGACATGTCACTATGATATGTCAGAAGTTTGTTGAACGTTTAGTTACCCTTTAAACTTAATCGGTGCCGTTGGTGTCTGTCATGCGACAGTTCTGGCGCTTCCATTTTCTTTCAATGTTCTGCTCTTCTGAGGGAACAGAAAAACGAAAAAGTGAGCACAGATGTGACTGAATACTAAGGCTTCTTTCACACTATTGTTAGTAAATGTTTACCTCTCTTCCGTCAGAGGAAGAGGGGATCGAAAGATTAAACGGAAAGCAACGGTTCTGTTAGAAATACCATTGATTTCAATGGTAATTCTTTTGTTTCAGTTGCTTTCCGTTTGTCTTCGTTCGCTAGGTGGGTGGATGGATGGATGGATGGATGGATGGAGGGAGGGAGGGAGGGAGGGAGGGATGGATGGATGGATGGATGGATGGATGGATGGATGGATGGATGGATAGATAGATAGATAGATAGATAGATAGATAGATAGATAGATAGATAGATAGATAGATAGATAGATAGATAGATAGATAGATAGATAGATAGATAGATAGATAGATAGATATTTGTTCTACTTGAATTGAAGTTTTGACAATGAGCATGGACTTACCTTACATGACATACAGTACTGTACTATTGCCTTCTACTTTAGGAGGTTGCAATAATATACTAAGCTAGATTCAGATATCATAAACAATGATTTACTCAATATATATTTACTCTGCAAGAATATGGCTTGCAGTATTGCAGCAAGGTGAGAATATTCTGGAAAAAAGTGAAGTATAATCTAACTTGGTCAGACAGATATATTGCTCGTTACTGAGTATGTAAAGAAAAGCATTGCACACAATAAGTTCAATTGTACGGTTTTAGGGGGGAAACAAACCCTAATATCCTATGTGTTTTATTCTATTTGCTAGTGAATTGGGCATGCATTCTTTTGAGGAAAGGGATCTACCTATTATATACTAAATTAAAATGTATATGGCAACTATATATATATATATATATATATATATATATACATTTAGACACACACACACAATTGATTTGGAGTGCTTTATAGAATGACTATAGGATATATATTGTTATTATAGATAATATTGTTTATGTGCACGCCATTATTGAACACAAGCAACTTGATATAGATATATAATAACCCTTAAAGGAACAGTGTCATCACAAATTATTTTTTTATATGTTAAAGATGTTAGTGCTTTATTAAAAACGTTTATATTCATTTGTGTGTTTGTGTTTTACTTTTTCTTATTTTTACACTTTTTCTTCCCTATGGGGGCTGCCATTTTTTGTTCCATTTCTGTCTGTGTCGATTAACGACACATACAGACATGGAATACGGCAGCCACAGTCCCATAGGGACTGCGAACGGCTCCCGTCCCATTGACTTCAGTGTACGGCGTCTGTGTGGGAACTGCGCATGCGCCGCTCCCACACAGTCCAATTCGAAATTGGCGCCGTCCGGCGCCATTTTCCTGTGGACCGGAAGTCACGGCCGGACAGTAATATTACTACTTCCGGTCGCGGCTTCCGGATTTGTGCACTTGGACCAGCGGCAGCAAACGGAGCGGACGGGCCGGAGGGAGCCGCGGCGGCAGGAGCAGGTAAGAGATTTCAATGTATGTTCGTGTTTGTGTGTGTTTACTACTGTATGTAAACCTACTACACTGTGTGTTAGCTCAAAAAATGGCGACACACAGTGTAGGAGGTTACACCGTTCAAACCCCTCGTTTATCCCGGCACTAGCCAGGATAAAGGAGGGGGGGATGCTGAGAGCTCACTAGAGCGAGGGCTTTTAACCCAATGTTGCAATGCTGCAATTTTGGGAATAGCTCCATCTAGTGACCAAAAATGGGTAGTATTATAAATTAGAATTAATTTATAATATTTCCTGACTCGTGAAAAAAATAAAAAAAATTTGAACAATGTTTAATCACCCACACACTAAATGTTTAATTTAAAAAAAAAAAACATGTTTTTCTGGCAACACATTCCCTTTAAGACAAGTTCTGCATATGGATTTTTACTTCTAAATGTATTCCTTAAAATCGATGTGATCTATCATAGTGGTGTTAAACTTTCCAGAAAACATGAGCCATTGATTAAAGTGAACACTGCCCCCTGTGGACTATTTATCATTAATCATGGTTTAGTACTGTACATGCTTGACTACAGATGTAAAGTCGAATTAGTAACCCCCATACATATGGGTTCAACTTTTAAAGACATAAATGCATACTAAAATAAAACGTCGAGGAACTCTGATGTGTATGTGCCTAAGATAAATAAGCGCTTGCAGCTTTGACAAATGTGATAAATTATTTGATTTATTTTTTTTTGCCAAGAAAAACGACAAAGACCATTTAAAAAAAAAATTGCTACATTAGTGTACTATGGGAATTGGATAGAGTGGAATCCCACTGCTTTTAGTTCTATGTGCGAGATATACACGTTCAGAGCTTTGTATTGAAACCTTGAGAAACATGCTCACAATTTGATCAATACTTTATGTGATAGTTTTCCATGAGGTTGGAAAATATAATACAAATAGCTGCACTCTTATTCCAGATAATTTGTATTGTGTATAGCATAAAGTGACATGTATCCGCTAAATCCAAAGATCATTAAAGGGGTTTAGGCAAAGAATTGAAGTAGTAAAATGAAACACTGGTCCCTTAAGGCCAGGATCACACAGACAATTTTGATGCAGATTTTGTGGCCGTTTTTGGCTCCGTTTTTTTCAACAAAGTCAGAAATGTATCCAAAAGGAAAAAAGGGTATATAAAAAAAGATTGATGCATCGCCTTTCTTTTGTGTCCACTTCTGTGTTTGGCTAATAAAAAGAGTTAGGGCACGTTCAGACGTGGTGGAATTGCTATTGAATTCCACTGCGAACAGTCCGCAGTGGAATTCTGCAGCAGCCGTTTTTTACATTTCTTTCTATACATTTTTAGGAAACTTAGTTCAGACGTTGCAGAAAATAACTGTGCGGAAATCAGGCTGCGGTGCAGATTTTTCCCTCCGCAGCATGCTCATAACGTTGCGGAGAAGAAGCGGAATTTCACTGCGGATTTCAGCCTTTGCATTGCAAAAACTGAAATCTGTGGCAAGTCCGCTGTGATATCTACAACGTCTGAATTACCTGTCAAATATGCAATTATTGGTGCAGTTTCATTGCGTAATTGCCCCGAATCTGCACCAACATGTGCAGCGGAAAAATTCCACCACGTCTGAACGTGCCCTAAAAACAATTCCACAAAAACTGCATCAAAACTGTGTGTGTGATCCAGGCCTAAAAGGTGGTGAGAATGGAATTTGCTCTAGAGGAAGTAGTTACAGCAAAGTCACCAGGGGAATGTGAGATGAAATAGGATAGGTTCCATGAGAAAAGTCTCAAAGCTATAGGAATCTGGAGGTCATGTTAGGGTTCTCTATCAATAAACATATTATCTCCAGGGCCCATTAAGGCAGTCCCGCTTGTCTGAACACGGAAAGTGAACAGAAAACAGCACATTTGGTTTTTGTTTTAGGAAATCACTCCGTTCTATTCACATACAATGTGTCGGTCATATGTACATTTTACAGGAAACAGTCTTTAATCAGTAAGATGTTTCTTGAACTTGTCCTTAAAAACCCAGGACGGGTTTTAAGTATGACCATAATGACAGCATTAAAATGAAATAGTTGTTTTAATGGTTGCCCTGAACATGCCACTAAAAATAAATATATATGAAGTGTAACAGATAACAGATAGCTAAAAATGACTCATCTGGTTCCTATTTGGACATTTATATCATCATTGACTACACTTGGAAGAGAACATTTAATAGGTTCCTTCTGCTGATATATGTACAAGACCTAGCTAAGGGCCCTTTTACACCGGCCAATGTTCGGGCAAATGAGCAATCATATGAACGCTCATTCCCGATGATCGCCCTGCGTAAACACGGCAGTGATCAGCCGATGAACAAGCAAACGCTCGTGCGTGTGTGTCCGTCCGTCCATGTGCGTGCTGTATTTTCTAATACATATTTTCATTAGATACTAACGGAACGAAAACAAAACGGATATTAAAGAAACAAATATACACAAATAACACATAGTCCCCTTGATCAATGCAATGTAATGATTGATGTTTCTTTGCGCACACATAGGTGGTTAGAGATAACAGCCATTACATTATCACATTGTGTTAAATGAAGTGTGGATAATCTTTGTGGAGGTCACAAAGTACTACAATTCTAAAAAGAGCTCCAATGTAATGGCAATCACGGTCAGTTTTATTCATGTCTCTGGGCTATTACGTTCAGCATGTCACCTATTACACTAATAGTACTGCTGGGTAACTGTAACTAAATCTATTCTTTTCCATGCTGTTCACATGCGAGCAGAGAACACACCCGCTCATTTCAAAGATACTGCTCTTTGTAAATGTTTGGCACGTTGCCCCTTTCACTTATAATGGCCACTTGTTTTGAAAATAGGCAAATCTTTCAAGTGGCAATGATTTGCTGATGTAAACAATGACTTTGGAAATACAAATGTACATATACAAATGGCAGGTATAGCATAAATACAGCTCTATTTAGGTACCTGTTGAAAAGCTGATTAAAACCAATATCTGCATATGAGGCATTTGACCTGCTCTCAGATCACAAATTATTGGGTATGTCATGACCCGCTCTCAGATCACGAATTATCGGGTATGTCATGACCCGCTCTCAGATCACGAATTATCGGGTATGACAGAGAAGAAAAATTTGCCTTTCAGTCAAGTGGTGAGGGCTGCAAGTTCCTAATAAATACCTTGTTCTGACTAAGATCTTGGGAAGCTCTCTGCAGGGATGTAACTATAGGAGGTGCAGGAGATCACAAGCTGGTCCTGGTACTGACAGAGCTTAAAGGGGGCCTCTGCCACATAACAAGACACCGCTACTACACATGGCACATGGTAGATGGGGGCTCTATTACAGATTATTCAGTACAACAAATATGCAGTACTGTTTGCATTTGAATTACAGTTGGAGCAGATTTGCACCTACCGTGCACATTCATTTAGTTTTTTATACATGTTGTTTTTTTCTTTTTGAAATATCTGAATCTTACATAAATAATTGTGTGGAGTTATAGGTAAAGCCATATAAGAATCAACTGAGCCATTTTTGTACTTGATTCAACCTAAGCATATTTTATTCCTAAATTGAAATAAAAGATAAATCATGTCTGTAACTTCCTTATACAAATGGCTGCCTATGGAAAGGTGCTTACCTTGATTCACATCAGGAACACTGCTATGTACCTGACACATCATAAGTTATGTCCAGCATCGGGCTGATAGTTTCACTTAAGTTTATTCCCAGAACAGTCATTTACCGCACTAAACAGCCTATAATGAGGTGTTCAATGTACACAATTACCATTAGAAGACGAAAAAGCATCGAACACATTTCCATCTCAGTCGCGTCTTAGGTTTGAAGAAAACCCTGGAATACTCCCAAGTCATAATGATCTCGTTTCTCCTAATGTACACATTAATATCCTTGGTCCAGAACCTAATTGCCTGAATGTGTTCAGAAAAAGTCCAGAATAACACATTAGTCTAGAATATGGAGCATTTAGAGACGAAAATCCAGGTGGTCGAAGCAGTTGAGGGATTTCAGCGGTAGGTAGGACAGCTGAAAATCAAAACTGTGCTTCAATGAAGTGGGTCATGGCGAGAGAATATAGATATTTTTTTTCCTAATTTACGGCCTCATGCTCATGTATTATGACTATGTACAAGCTCCGAGTTGTATGGAGCCGTAAAACGGCACCTATAGAAGTCTATAGGTACCAACTGTCTCTCAAATTTCATATTGAAGCATACAAAGGTTTTTTCTGTAGATTCTGTATGAATCCAACCCCAAAAGTACCCTATGGCTAAGTGAATATCAGTTGGATGATCTGGAAATTACATACCCCTTTTTATTTCTTTATTATTTTCTAAGACATTGGTTAAAAATAATACTGAAAAAAAGAATACTGGAGAATAAAAATAAATAAACTGGACATACAGATGTAGCAGAGTTAAATATGTATTTTCTTAACTAATTTAGAACTATGGCAAACCACTAGGAGCTGTATAGACAAATTACTAATTCAAAACTGCTACATCTGTACTTGATAAAATAAGACCACACAAGTTGATAAGCAATTGTGAGATCTACTTTTGAAACCTAAAAATAATGTTTCCCCACAAACATGAATGACAATGTTTATAACATGACAAAAAGAAAATTAGTGTACGACAAACGATCGTCACATCCCTGTCATAACATATGCTAAAATAAATTATGAAACTGAAATGTAATTCCCAGACAAAGCAGCGCAAAATAACATAAGTCTGGTAAAGGCCAAATACAACATATATACTTCTCTATATTTTACAGCAATAAAAATGTTTTTATAGATTGTATTACGAGTTCATGCATGACTGACAGACTGGAAATTATCGAAAGAAGTTTAGAATTAGATTTTTAGTTTGAAAATGAATTATACAACTCATATATTTTATCTTTTATTTTGCAGGAGTTTTAGGTCCCTCTGAACTGCAGGATGCACCGCTCACTCCCTACATTTCATCCCAAAGAGATGTTACAGAAGATGTGGCTCCAGTGCCCTCTTGTGGATTGTGTTTGAACTACAGCATTGAAGGTGGCAGTCTCTTCTCCATTCTAAACCACCATGGGTGCTGATTACTTAACTTCTACTAATCTGATTGTCCAAGAAAATCAGAAATGTGACATTACTATCAAACTTCACTACAACTACACAGGAAGGTCTCTAAAAAACAATGGGGATCAGATGGACAAAACCAGTTTGTTATTTCTCATCATATGCAGCTTTATAGTGCTGGAAAACCTCATGGTACTAATAGCTATATGGAAAAATAACAGATTCCACAACAGAATGTACTTTTTCATTGGCAACTTAGCACTTTGTGACTTATTAGCTGGTATTGCATACATAGTAAACATCCTTATGTCTGGAGCTAACACCTGTAATATCTCACTGACAGCATGGTTCGTCCGGGAAGGCAGTATGTTTGTAGCCCTTGGTGCCTCGACATTCAGTTTGTTGGCCATTGCTATTGAAAGGCACTTGACAATGATAAAAATGAGGCCTTATGATGCCAATAAGAAATACCGTGTATTTCTCCTCATTGGGACCTGCTGGCTTATTTCCTTTACATTAGGTGCCTTACCAATCCTTGGCTGGAACTGTCATAACAACTTGGATGACTGCTCTGCAGTGTTACCATTGTACTCTAAAAAGTATGTTGGCTTTTGTATCAGTATTTTCATAGTCATATTGATTGCAATAGTCATCCTGTACGCACGGATCTATGTCTTAGTAAAGTCCAGCAGCAGAAGAGTCAAAAATCACAGCAATTCAGAGAGATCAATGGCCTTGCTCAGGACTGTTGTTATTGTCGTAGGTGTATTCATCGCCTGCTGGTCTCCTTTGTTTATTCTTCTCTTGATCGATGTTGCCTGTAAAGCCGGTGAGTGTCTGATCTTGTATAAAGCACAATGGTTTATCGCTCTGGCCGTACTGAATTCAGCATTGAATCCTCTCATCTATACCCTGGCCAGCAAAGAGATGCGACGGGCTTTCTTCCGTCTTGTCTGTGCTTGTTTGGCCAAATCCAGTGCCTCGAGGTCTTTACCAATTCAGCCAACGCCAGATCAGAGCAAGAGCAAATCCAGCAGCAGCAGCAATTCTCCAAAACCCAAAGGATTTATACAATCTCATTTTCAAAGTAAAGACGAGAAAAGTGAATCTTCATTTCAAAATGGGAATATCATCAAATGACTGTCGTCTATATACCGGTCATTACCAGCTCTGCACTAAGGAGCTTTGGAAAATGGAAACTGTATATTTTCAACAGTTGTTTCTGCACTTAAATCATGACAATTCAGTGGATTATACAAGAACATTCTCATCAAGTGTCTGCACTCAGGAAATAAAGTGCATGCTCCACACAGTTACTTTTTATATTTTGCCCTGCAGAATTTCTTGTCACTTGACTGTACCAATAGGACTTATAAATCTGTACATTATAATAACAATAATATGTTATTCTAGTTATATATGTGCCTTTAGATAAACATTGTGTAATGCTCACACACATATATATATATATATATATATATATATATGCATATATATAGTCTGTCATTTTGTAACATTTTCATTAGCAAAAATGGTGCAATTTTATTCCTGACACGCGTCAGATTCCCAATAATAGCACAAATTTGGGAATAACCAGAAGTACAAAATGAATGCTGCAAAGTAAATAAAGTCACATTTCAATGCTTAACTGCAGAATTTTACCATTTAGAAACATTGACATCAAATTCCTTTATGACCTGGAGTTGGCTGAAGTCGAAAATGTATAAATGTGGTACATGCTTGGTCATCGTCCCCAAATGGAAAACTGACAGACATGAGGAGAACATGCAAAAAAATTGTGACAAAACATTGGCTAAACTTGGCACACGTGTGATTGTCATTTTCTACACCAGATCTACTCCAAAGAAATGTCTTTTTTGTGTAGTATTGTGTGTCTTACCTGTGCTCATCCAATTCTAATGAAAATAATGTTAATACTAGTGAGTGCATGTCCCTGTTCTCTCGGGACTTAACAATTAGGCTGTGTACATGTTCTACTTTCAGCTTATGCACCGGAAAACATGCAGACGAATACGCCAAACGTATTCATAGGTCCCAATTCTACAGTGTATGCCAAAAGATACCAGGATGGTATGCGCTGGCATACCTTGTTTTTTTTCCCCCTAGTGGCTCAGGAGCCACATGTGGCTGGCAACCCTCAGCTGTGTGGCTTACCATAGGAGCCCTGAGTTATGATCATATGTAGTGGCTGCAATATGACATCGACATTCCTAATATTGTAGACATATTCTAACCCCCAAACAATGCCATAGCCATGCGGAGAATGAATGGAGAAGTGGCCGAACATGGGCACAGCTCTCTCCATTGATTTCTACAGAGTTATGGGTCTAAGGTGGAAATAACTCTTTAAATATCAATTTGTCAAATTTCACACCGAAATATTTTTCTGCAAATGTTTGCAAGGTCATGATTTCTTATGTCTCCTCCATTTAGGATTTTAATATGGCTAAAGTAAAAAAAAAACAGTATTTTTTATTTTTACTGCGGGATACTATTAGCAATGTATGCCACTATGTGCCTATGCATAGGTTGCAGCTTTGTGTCAGAGGTATATGATGTATACCTTTAATATAGGGCTATGAATGTGATGTGAACAAAACCTTAACCTATTTTTTTCTTTTAGGGTATGTTCACACGGCCTATTTACGGACGTAAATCGGGCGTTATTGCCCCGAATTACGCCCGAAATTAGCGCCTCAATAGCGCTGACAAACATCTGCCCATTGAAAGCAATGGGCAGACGTTTGTCTGTTCACACGAGGCGTATATTTACGCGCCGCTGTCAAATGACGGCGCGTAAATAGACGCCCGCGTCAAAGAAGTGACCTGTCACTTCTTTGGCCGTAATTGGAGCCGTTATTCATTGACTCCAATGAATAGCAGCGCTAATTACGGCCGTAATTGACGCGGCGTTCAAGCGCCTGCACTTGCCGTTACGGCTGAAATTACGGGGATGTTTTCAGGTTGAAACATCCCCGTAATTTCAGCCGTTACGGACGCCCTCGTGTGAACATACCCTTAGGGTATGTTCACACGTAGATTTTTCTGAGCGTAAACGCCTTGAAATACGTCTGAAAAAACCCTACTACAAACAGCTTCCCATTGATTTCAATGGGAAATACACTGTGTTGTTCACATGAGGCGTATTTTTACGCTGCTGAATTTAAAAAATGCCTTATAAAAAGAAGCCTCGTAAAAAGAAGTAGCATGTCACTTCTTGAGGCGTTTTTGGAGCTGATTTTCCATTGACACTATGAAATACGTCTCAAATACCGCCTAAAAAAATGCCTCATTTTCAGCTTCAAAAAACACCTTGAAATCAGAGGCTGTTTTCCCTTGAAAACAGCGCCGTAATTTTCAGCCGCTTGTTTTTGTACGTGTGAACATACCCTTAAAGTATAAACTAAATCATAGTTCCACTGCTTGACTTTCTTGAGAGGACTTACATTTTTAATACAAAGTTGAGGGTCAAGCGCACCATACTTGACAATTGGGTCCAACAGCAAGCCGCTATCAGCCTGGCCCTAGAACCACAGCCCGACCTTGTTCAACCAGTGTCCCAACATGCCCCAGGGGCCTTCAGCAATGCCCCAGGCTATATCTATTCTTTACTAAAAGGAGTATTAGTAGCTTTTACAGTATTTTTAACAGGATGATTAGTATGACATGTGCATCATTTGGAATTGCACGTTTTCTCGGCTGCTATAAGTCTGATTGTTTCCAAGCGTTCAATTTCTCCCATGGTAGCTTTATTGATTTATCTTGCTTTTCTTCTGTTCTCTGACAGACAATAACAATTTGTTTTGTAGATGTCACATCAGATTTGTAACTGACAGGGAAAACAACTTCTGGCTCTATTGGATATTTTCTACAATTTGTTAGAAATACAGATCACAGCAAGCAATACTTGCAATATCTAGCATTATATGCAAAACAATTATTCCTATCAGTATTGTAATTTTACATACTTATACAGAGTATTAATATTTTATAAAGAAAACATTAGTGTGGAACTTGAAGCCGCTGCTATTAAAGCCTGGTTATAACTATAAGTGGCATAATTATACTGTTCAGTCAATGCATTATATTTAAAAATAGAATATTGTTGGATGGCACGTATCATTGTAAATGGATTACAAAAACCTGTTCCGTATAATGTAAGTCATGATCATATTTGTGGGATAGCTTAGATAAAATAAAATCAATTATAATTATGATTAAGTTCCCAAAATTCACTTCTATCCTTCTTTATGCTAAACCCACTCAAATGGGGGAGGAAGTGTATCAGGTACTTCCATTTCAAAAGGAGTAAGTAGTATATAACATAAGGACAATAGTAACAAATACAGTGAAATTCCTTTAAATGGGCATCCAATGTTCCAGCAGGTCTGATATCTTGTTTTTAGCACAGATGTGTAATACAATATGGAATTGCAGACCAGTATTAAGCATTAGGGTGGAAAATATATTTTTGTTACTTAATAACTTAGGCAACATTTAGAAGGATTTCTTTATAAGTAACTAGGTGTTGTCTATTACATCCAAGAAATGTTCTTTTGTCTTCCAATTTCTGATAAGAAATAACATTTGAATGGGCTGCAACAGCTTTCCTTTAAAGCGCACCTAACTTTCTAGGTGACTTTTCAGAATAAGCTCTCATATGTGTGTACATGAGGAATAACACAATTTCTGGCTACTATATGACAAGTGAATTCTTTTTCCTAGCAGTTTTCCCCTATTCAGGCTCTATCTCTAATTCTCAGTTGTCTATGAGCTAGTGGGTGGAGTCTAACTGCTATAATGTCTTCTATACATTGAACACATAGAATATAATAGTTCCGCTCTCCTATCTTTATCTATCACATATATATAGAAGCTGCAGCATGGAAGAGATTATACAGCTGCACTGAGCAGTGTAGCTGAGAATCCAGCACTGAAATCTTAAGCGTATCTTTGTCTCACTCACTCTGTCGCTGCTCCCTCTTCCTACTCCCTCCTCCCCTCTCCATCAATTTTTATGGGCAGCACCTCTGTGTCTTTGTCTCTCTGCTCCCCCTCCACTCTCCATAGACTTCTATAGGCATGCAGTGAAGAGACACCCCGCACACCTTCTGCAGCCTGTCAATTCTGCTCTGTTACCAGTTACGAACTTTGCTTGACATCAGGGGGTGGATTACAGGAACGGAGACATCTAGGGGCAGTGACTTCACAAAGAATTTGCGTGGATAAAACAACAAAATTTTAACAGTAAGTAAAATACAATGTTGATATATAGCAGGTATGCTATTAAATTAGCATAAGTTGTTTGAAAAGTTAGTGTCCATTTAAAGCTTTTGATAATTGTTATAAATATATTCTGAGTTCTGCAGAAATGATCAGTGAAAAGGGCTATGTGGCATTTGTATATACTCAGGATGAATATAATGGACTTACTCATTAAAAGTGGTTTAGGGGAGTCCACCAAAATCCTAACTGAGGCAGCAATTTTGATAACTCACTATTGCTTTGAGTCGTTCTGCATGTGATATCACATTTCTATTGGCTACATTGGGTTGTAATGCTCCAATGTGAAACTGAATTCTACTGTGACATCATAAGGCCTTTTTGCATTCATGGTATAGAAGTAGCTTTCCCCTACCACACTATTATTAGTATACAAAAAGGGGTGTCTTGAGTGGGGACCCCACTCTATAAAGTCTATATGCTCTGATAGGGCATATAGAAAGAGGTTATCCTGTTGATACAACCCTATTAACACATAACAGGAGATATATATATATATATATATATATATATATATATATATATATATATATATATATATATATATAAAATTGCTTTTTATAACACTATTGTCAGAACTAAAACTAAAATGTGGTTGAAGACGAACAATACCCTGGACAACATAAGATTAGCTTCGCATGTATGTTAAGTAATACAGTTGTTGATAAAATAGCATGAGGTTATGTTCATTATATTGTATGTAGAAACAATATTTATACTACCAGGTAGTAATTTGATCTATTCTTATGTAGCTGTGGTATATTTATTATCAAAATCTCAAATCAAAATTAATTTTATTTTTATACTTAAGTTTGTCTGTAGTAAACAGATTTTTATTATATATAGTATGTCTTCTTCACTATCTGTTATGTTTAGAAAAGATGTGGTGGGTTCATATTCATTTATACATATGCACCTTAGACATTTGCATGATATGAACCACTATGCATGTATGTATGTATGTATGTATGTATGTATATATATACATATATACAAAACTCTTCAAATATTTAAGTACTGTAAATAGATTTTATACACCTCTTTTGCCTTCCAGACATGGATTAATGTTCGTTTATGACACTGTTAATATTGAAGTATGTCTCTTGACTCCACATTATGCAAAAATGTATTTTTGTAGACTAAATAAACATGTATGAAAAGTATTTTTGTCTCTAATGTTATTATAGTCACATTATTTGGCTGTTTAACTGTTAGAGCTGCAATAAATTTGAAGAAAACCCCTACTTTGGAGGTATCTGGGATACGTACCCCTTGGACACCAGTTCACATATGGAAACAATTTACTTAAAAGGCTGAGTTGTTTTTTAAATAGATTGTTTTACTCAGGGCCACCATCAGGGCAGTACTAGTGGTACTGCCGTCAGGGGCTCGGCCACATGCATCTAAAAAAGGGGCCCGCCCAACTAGAGGCCCCATCTATCTATCTATCTATCTATCTATCTATCTATCTCCTATATATTGATATATAGTATAGTTTTAGGCTGGGGCTACACGTCGACTTTGGCTGCAACAGAGGTAGCACGGCCAAAGATTACTATGTTCCATAGCCTACATGGCATGTAATGACAGTGAATGAGGTCGCAGTCATTTTACATGCGATGTAGGCCACTGGACAAAGCGATTTTTGGCTATGGGACTTGTGTTGTGGCCGTCGTGTAGCCCCAGCCTAGAACTATACTACAGGGTGGGCCATTTATATGGATACACCTAAATAAAATGGGAATGGTTGGTGATATTAACTTCCTGTTTGTGGCCCATTAGTATATGGGAGGGGGGAAACTTTTCAAGCTGGGTGTTGACCATGGTGGCCATTTTGAAGTCGGACATTTTGTATCCAACTTTAGTTTTTTCAATGGGAAGAGGGTCATGTGACACATCAAACTTATCGAGAATTTCACAAGAAAAACAATGGTGTGCTTGGTTTTAACGTTACTTTATTCTTTCATGAGTTATTTACAAGTTTCTGACCACTTATAAAATGTGTTCAAAGTGCTGCCCATTGTGTTGGATTGTCAATGCAACCCTCTTCTCCCACTCTTCACACACTGATAGCAACACCGCAGAAGAAATGCTAGCACAGGCTTCCAGTATCCGTAGTTTCAGTTGCTGCACATCTCGTATCTTCACAGCATAGACAATTGCCTTCAGATGACCCCAAAGATAAAAGTCTAAGGGGGTCAGATCAGGAGGCATTTCTTCTGCGGTGTTGCTATCAGTGTGTGAAGAGTGGGAGAAGAGGGTTGCATTGACAATCCAACACAATGGGCAGCACTTTGAACACATTTTATAAGTGGTCAGAAACTTGTAAATAACTCATGAAAGAATAAAGTAACGTTAAAACCAAGCAGACCATTGTTTTTCTTGTGAAATTCTCAATAAATTTGATGTGTCACATGACCCTCTTCCCATTGAAAAAACTAAAGTTGGATACAAAATGGCCAACTTCAAAATGGCCGCCATGGTCAACACCCAGCTTGAAAAGTTTCCCCCCTCCCATATACTAATGTGCCACAAACAGGAAGTTAATATCACCAACCATTCCCATTTTATTTAGGTGTATCCATATAAATGGCCCACCCTGTATATATCAATATATATGAGATAGATAGATAGATAGATAGATAGATAGATAGATAGATAGATAGATAGATAGATAGATAGATAGATAGATAGATAGATAGATAGATAGATAGATAGATAGATAGATAGATAGATAGATATAGATAAAAATATTATAATCATCTATCTATCTAAATTGCGATTATCATTTTTTGTGTTATACAAATAAAGATTTTTATTATTTCTATCTACCGATCTCTTTATCTACAGTATTTTTCGGACTATGAGACGCACCTGACTATGAGACACACCCAGGGTTTAGACCACAGAAAATAGGAAAAAATTATTTCATATTTTACTACTTTTACAAAGAAAAAACTATTTGGTAAAAAAAATTTGTTCTGTTTCGCCACATTCTGAGAGCCGTAACTTTTATATTTTTTCAGCAATTGAGCAATGTGAGGGCTTATTTTTTGCGTGACGAGCTTCAGTTTTTATTGGCTCCATTGTTTGGTACATACGATTTTTTTAATCACTTTTGATTACATTTTTTTAGCACTAAGGTGGTATAATGTAATAGTTCCTGAAAATGTATCTAACTTCTTTTTTACACATTTTATTAGTTCCCCTAGGGAACTTAGATCGCTCGTACAATACATTACTATGCTGTTTCCGTAACTTCTATTCAGTTCTATGGGAGTTACTCTGTTTCCATAACTGCGATTCAGTTCTATGGGAGTTAGAGAAACAGCGTAGCTCAGGGAGTTACGCTGTTTCCGTAACTCGGCCATGTAATCATTAAGTGGCCGGGAGAGCACAAAGTTAGAACGAGGTTTAGGGGGCCCCGTTCTAGAAATAGGTGCAGGTCTCAGAGGTGGGACACACATCTATCTGAGATTTATGACATATCCTGTGGAACTAGTTAAATGGCCAGGAACATTGCGATCGCTGTTCCTGGCCGTTAGAGCAGCGTGTCAGCTGTAAAACACATCTGACACCTGCAGTGTATCGAGCGGGCTCAGCGCGTGAGCCCGCTCCAAATATCATCCCCTCCCCACTCCATGATCTGCCGGCATATCATGGGTCTGAAAGGGGTTAATAAGGAAGCGGTCAGGGGGCCCAGCGCAGCTGGGTCCCTTGACTGCCGGCAATAAGACGCAGGGACTTTTTAGCAAGATTTATTCTTGTTAAAAACTGCATCTTATAGTCCGAGAAATACAGTATATTTTTTATATTATATATATTGATGTATTGTATAGTTTTAGGCTGGGGCTACACGGCGACTTTGGCCGCGACACTGGTCACATGCACAAAGATCGCTATGGAATCAGCTTTGGAAAATTTTCTCTTCATAAGCCAGTTTGCGCACCATTCATTGCAAGCTCCGCCTTGCGCCCAATGCGTAAGAAATTCGAAAATATTTGGTATCGCTGAAGTTGACAGAAGTTGCCAAATATGTATTTAGATGTGTTTACCAAGTGGCATGCACCAGATGTCAAAAAACATCACCTAAAATTATATATTCAATTTTTTTTAAAATGTGTTTCCATTTTTTCCTTTTACATTTTTTTATTTTTTTAAAACATACATTTTTATTGAAAGAAAGATATAGGTAGCACACACATATTTGCTTACAAAACTGAATTCGGGGCATTCCCCTACACAGCAAAAAATAAAATATCAGAAAAAACATGCAACATTGATAATAATTATAAAGAGCAATTTGTTGCCGAGATACAATTGCATTGTACAAATATAATGTTCAATGATCAATCATGGATGTGTAGGAAAATTAAATAAAAATGTGTACCTTGGAGAGTAAGACTTTAAATCATTAATGAGAAATAAAATCAAACAAGTATAAAACAAAATAAACAAACCAGAACTCAACCAAAGCTCACAAGATCATAAAATTATGTGTGAAGAGAATCTACATAATAGCGAGAGGAAATCCATTTATCCCAAATAAGACAGTGACACATGGGTTTCTTGCATGAAGGAAATTGTTCTTTCCATAATACAGTTAATATTGACATACTGAATTACCTCAGTTGACGTAGGAGTGGAGGTTTTCTTCCAATATTTAGCTATAAGAATTCTTGCAGAGCACAACACATGAAAAAGAATCATCTTATCATGAGAATGAAAATCAGCTATACCTACAATGAGCAGGGCTAATTCAGGAGTGCATATTAGCAGATAATGTAGGACGTTCAACAATAATTTATTAATTTTTCCCCAAAAAATTTGTATGACTGGATAGTACCAAAAAATATGTTTAAGAGTTCCCACATCTAGACAACATCTCCAACATACTTTTGGAAGAATTGGGGTATATCAAGGGTAAGCGGTAAGGTGTCAAATACCATCTATATAAACATTTTCTAGTAGCTTCCAAATGATGGGTAGACTTGGACAGTTGAGTTGCCAGTGAGAAAGTGGACTCCCAATCCACACTATCTCGAGGATAAATCTGATTCCCAATGCGTAATACACTCTATATTTTTCTGTTGCAAAATACCCGATATAGCCAAATATGCTTTAGAAACCCCTTTTGCTGTTTTCAAATAATGAAAAAAAAATAGTTCATAATGTGATTTAGAAGGGGTAGCTCCAATGCTAATGCCAAGCAAGAAGTGACGTATCCGAACGTATTTATAAAAGTCTGTTTTAGGTATGTTATATTTGTCAACAAGCTCTGCAAAAGTGGATAAAACACCTCCACTCCAAACGTCATGAATGGTTTTAATACCATTTGCTTCCCAAATGGATAAATTCAAATCAGGAATTAAGTGCGTAGGGTTCTGAATAGTCATCTCAGACAATCTCATTGGAAAGAGAGCCTTCTTGACCACCATTAATTTCCACGAACATAAAGCTGCCTTAATTGTTAAAAGAGGCTAAGTCGGAATTTGCAAGTGAAGAGCAGCAGCCCATAAATCGGTGCCAAGGGAATCAAAGTGTCCACAAGAACTTTCAATAATGACCCAATGTTTTGGGTGTGTGGGGTTCAACCATTATCTTAGTTGATCCAAAATAAAAGCATGATAATAAGCTGTAATATTCCGAAGTCCCAACCCTCCTTTTGCTATAGGGAGGTATAAAACATTAATAGCAACTCTAGCTTTTTGTTTTTTCCACACATATTTAACTAAAAGATTTTGAAGTTTGTTTAAGTACGAAACAGGAATCCAGATAGGTAGATTCCTAAACATGTATAGAATTTTAGGTAAAATCAACATCTAAGGTGGGCATCAAGCTCCCCCGACAATTGAGTAAGTAATGGGGGATAGTTAAGAGTATACACCCGTGAAACAGGATATGCTCATTTAATCCCTAAATAGGGAAGACCTTGGGAAGTCCAATTAAAGGTATATAAGTTTTGCAAATTACTTACAACATCAGGAGATAAACCCATATTCATCATCTGTGACTTACTTTCATTCAATTTGTAATAGGAGACAGCACTAAACTGCTTAAAGATTGTCAAAATACGAGGGAGAGAGACACACGGAGCAGATAACACCATAAGTACATAGTCAGCAAAAAGCTCAATTTTGTGCTCAGTTTTACCAATGGTAATTCCCCGTATTTCTGGCGAAGAGCTGATAATCTCTGCCAATGGTTCCATCACAAGAGTAAAAATTAACAGGGAGAGTGGACACCCTTGGCGAGTGCCATTAGATGTTGAGAATGGAGTGGACTGGTATCCTAAAGCTAATACTGTAGCTGATGGATGTGTACATAATGCCATAATGATGTCTCAGGCCATCCCTATAATACTACATTTGGCAAGAACAGCATCTAGATAACCCCAATGCACACAGTCAAATGCCTTATCCGCATCCAGAGGTAAGAGCAGAGAAGGCGCTTGACAGCGCCCCACCCAGTCTATGATATCTATAAAACGCCTCATTCCATCTACCAAAAATCTCTTTTTAATAATCCCAACCTAGTCCTGATGAATCAAATGTGGAAGTAAGAAAGATAACCTTAGGGCTAGAATTTTTGAATATAATTTTAAATCAGTATTAAGCAGGCTTATAGGCCTAAAATTCTGCGGTATGTCTGCAGGTTTACCCGGTTTGGGCAATGTGATGACTGTAGCCTGAAGCATTTCCGGGGGGAATTGACCAGTAAAGTCTATATGATTAAACAATTGAAGAAGTTGTGGGCGAGAATGGATCTAAACTTTTTAAAATAGTCGTTAGTGAGACCATCAAGGCCAGGACAATACTGAGACTTCAAAGTAGCTATAGCTTCAAATATTTCTAGTAATTGAAAGGGTTGGGATAAAGCAGTCAACTGAGATGGCATTACTTTTGGGAGAGAGATAGAAGCTAAAAAATCAGCAATATCAGTTGGGGAAGGTTGAGGGACAGCAGGATCTTGATTTAAATTGTAAAGAGAAGAGTAATATTGTGCTATGGAATTTGCAATATCTTGAGGGTTAAACATTATTTCATTTTGCTGGTTGTAAAGAAAGGGAATTCTAACTTTAAAAGCTTAATGTTTTAATTGTTGCGCTAATAGGGCATCAGCTTTGTTACTGTGCCTATAATATTGAACTTTTAATTTTCGCAGAGCCATGTCAGACTTATATAGGTCGAGTTGGTGTAATTGTGTATGAAGGTGATTAAGCAATTTGGACCTATCAGTACATGTATTTCCCATATTTAAATGTGTAAGACGAAGAATTTCATGTTATAATTTTGAGTCTCTAAGTTTCTTATCTTTAGCCTCTAAGCCAGGGGTCTCAAGCACGCGGCCCGCGGGCCGCATGCGGCCCCTGGAGCTGTCATCTGCGGCCCGCAGGCCACAGAGCCGCTAGTACAGGCTGTGCTGAGAGACTCTGGAATTCCCTGACATCACTGTCCACATATGAACAGCGATGTCTGGGGCTTCCCCAGAGCCGGAGTCCCGTGCAGAGCGCTAGTACAGGCTCTGCTCCGGGACTCTGTGGAATTCCCTGACATCGCTGTCCATATATGGACAGTGTGTCAGGGTCTTCCCCAGAGCGGAGTCCCGGGCAGAGCGCTAGTATCGGCTCTGCTCCGGGACTCTGTCGAATTCCCTGACATCGGTGTCCATGTATCGAGAATGATGTCAGGGGCTTCCCCAGAGCAGGAGTCCCAGTGATGTCAGGAGCACAGCTGGAGTCCCAGGAAGAGCCTACTAGCGCTCTGCCCGGGACTCCAGCTCTGGGGTTGCCCCTGTCATCTCTGTACATATACAGAGGGCACTGTGGCAGTATGTACAGAGGACACTGTGGCATTATCTAGGGGTGTGTTGCATTATCTACAGAGGGCACTGTGGCATTATCTACGGAGGGCACTGTGGCATTATCTAGGGGTGTGTTGCATTATCTACAGAGGGCACTGTGGCAGCATCTACAGTGGACTCTGCGGCAGTATCTACAGAGGGCACTGCGGCAGCATCCACAGAAGAATCTGCGGCAGCATCCACAGAGGGCACAGCGGTAGCATCCACAGAGGGCACGGCGGCAGCATCCACAGAGGGCACGGGGGCAGCATCCACAGAGGCACTGCGGAAGCATCCACAGAGGGCACTGCGGCAGCATCCACAGAAGGCACTGTGGCAGCATCCACAGAGGGCACAGCGGCAGCATCCACAGAGGGCACTGCAGCAGCATCTACAGAGGGCACTGCGGCAGCATCCACAGAGGGCACTGCGGCAGCATCCACAGAAGGCACTGGGGCAGCATCCACAGAAGGCACTGCGGCAGCATCCACAGAGGGCACTGCGGCAGCATCCACAGAGGAATCTGCGGCAGCATCCACAGAGGAATCTGCGGCAGCATCCACAGAGGGCACTGCGGCAGCATCCACAGAGGGCACTGCGGCAGCATCCACAGAGGGCACTGTGGAACTATCTATAAAGGGGCTGCCCAATCTTGACATGTGTGTCTGCCAAACGCTGCCAACTGAACCGCCGGACTGCATTTAGCGAAACTTAAACTGGAAAACTGGATTGTTGAAATAAGCACATGGGGAAATATCTCACATTTTAAACCTAGCGGTATTATTATAGTAATATAGTGTTATAGTAGTTCAAATAACTAATTGATTAACAATAATTTTGTATTGTATCAAATTTGAAAGTAATGCGGCCCATCAACTTCCCATTTTTTCTATATGCGGCCCACTTACCCGGCCGAGTTTGAGACCCCTGCTCTAAACTAAGGAAATGACCTCTCATAAAAGCTTTATGGGCACACCATACTGTTGTGGGAGTTACATCAGGAGTCACATTAAATTCAAAAAATTCTTCCATAGTGGAAATGTGAGAGTCTTGGTATTTAGGAGATTACAATATAAAATGGTTAATCTGCCAAGGAAAGGAGGGGGGTTTGTTGAAACTTTCTGACACCGACATTGAAATGGGCGCATAGTCTGACCAAGTAATTAGTCCCATTTGAGAAGATGTGACCCTATCAAACAAAGGTTTATCCACAAGAAAAACATATCAATTCGTGAATAGGTACCATGAGGGTGTGAAAAGAATGTAAAATCTTTTTCATTTAAGTGTTGCAAGCACCAAACATCCATCAAACCTTCTTTAGACAATATATGAAACAATTCAGAGGGAGAATGCGTGGCTCCTGAAGCTGTGGAGTCAAGAGAAGGCCACATTACTTTAATATAATCTCCTACCAACCCAAGATGCCCTCGTTGGAATTCATGAATCAATTTAAGTAATTTATTGGTGAATCGAATTTGATGAGTGTTTGGCACATACACATTAACAATGGTGTATTGAACATTGTTCAAATGACATACAAGAATAATATAACGGCCCTCTGAATCAATATGAACAAGATTTTGAACAAATGCAACCGAATGGTTAATTGCTATTTTGACACCCCGTTTCTTAGAAACAGCAGGAGCCATGTAGATATGAGGAAAATGTTTATGTTTAAGTCTAAAGATTTCTGAATGATTTAAATGTGTCTCTTGCAAACAAAGCACAGAAGCCTTCAACCTTTTGGCTTCAGCCCATAACATCGAACGTTTGAATGGACTATTTAGCCCTTTAGTGTTCAAAGATGAAAATCGAAGCACCATGGTAAAACACAAAGGAGATATATAGCAAAGGAACATGCCATAGGAAATGGCAGTATAGGAAAGTCTCGCATTATGATATTATAATATAATAAGTTAGAGCCTGTGAGCTTAGTAAACATGACAACCCGTATTAACAGTTGAACAAAAAAATAAATAATAAAGTAAAGCAATCGAGAATGCACAAGATGTTCCGATTCATACAAGGGGAGAAAATCTGCGTAAACAAGCAACAGACATGAACCAAACCTAGGCCATATTAATGAGACAGCTGAACAAACCCTACGATTAGGATAAATATACATAAAATATCCATATCCAGGAAGGAAACTTATAAACAGCATAGCGACATTTCACTGGTATACGTTAGAAGATACGTTCAAGATATAGAAGAATGATGAGGCTGAACTTCCCGCCATTCAGTATCCAGAAGAAGAGGTTTCTTAGGTGGAAAGACATCACGCGTCAATGAGGAAGTGTAGGACTTGGAAAGATTACCAGCAACAAGTTCTATTCTTTAAGGAGAGCAAAGGTCTTAGACGGAGTCTTTGTAAGAAATAATTAGTTTAACTGGGAAACCCCATTTATAGGGAATCTGGCAGTCACGAAGAATTCGTGCTGTAGACATAAATTCTCTCCTGCGATGTAAAGTAGCAGCAGAAAGGTCGGCAAATAATTGTATATTTCAAAAACGTTCTGGAAGGGAGGTCACATTCCTAGCTGCAAATAGGAGTTTATCTTTAAAGTGGTAGAAATGTATACGAGCAATTACATCCCTCGGAATTGAAGTAGGAAGGGATCTTGGTTTGGGAATAGGATGAGCCCTGTCAATCATCAATTCCATTTGCGGCGTGTCCGGCAAGACAGCCACAAAAAGATCCGTCAAGTATTCCACCAATTGGGCATTTTTTACATCTTCTTGTATGCCCTGAAATCGAACGTTATTACGGCGTCAACTGTCTTCCATATCTGCAATTTTGCAATTAAGCGCCTCCACCTGCTCCTCCAAACATGTATTAGTGTCCACAAGGGCATTATGTGCTCCTGAAAATTCTGCCATCTTATTTTCAATGTGTGAGGTTCTATCCCCCAAAGCAATAAAGTCATTTTGCAGATCATGAAATGCACTCTTAATAGATTGTTGAATAGATGCAAGAAGATCATGCAACAGAATTTTAAGTGCAGCTTCAGTTACTGGCTTTTCAGACCCAGCAGTTAGCATCAGCACAGGCATGATATGTAAAGCATGCTCTGCAGGAGAGCTAATGTAACTCACAGAGGGAGAAGATGGAGGTCTGGAAGAGAGAATCCCAGATGGAGGAGAAACAGGTTGCAGCATCGAAACACTCAAGGTCTGATGAAGGTAAGGTGGTGAAACTGCGATGTCCGGACCCCGAGAAACCTCGGATGTCCTCCAACATGCGGCAGAGTCCCTCTGGTGATCCGATGAGGGTGAGCCGGCGTCATGTTGAGGTCTTGTCGCCGGAAAAAACTCAGTGAGTTTAGCGGCGGCCGGTTTCTTCCGAATACTTCCCATGTCAGGTAAGTATCAGCAGACGTGCCGAAAGGGATATATGACGAATTAAGTCACTTTAGCTGTGATGAAAGCTGCTGTGAGCCGATAAATAGCCTAGGAGCTACGGAGCTGAAAGCAAACGCGTCCTACTCCATGCGCTAGCGGCCATGTCCCTCTTTCTTTTACATTTTTAAGTGAAATATATCACTTTTTTTTTTTTTACACAATATGGAAGCCCAACATGTTCTGAAAAAAAACAAGACCAAATACATGTAGATCGGAAGAGTAGTAGAGGAACAATTTGCTTTTAAATTGGCACATGGCAAAAACCCTACTATTTTCGGTGCGGATTACGCACTAAAAATTCACTACAAATTACAATATAACTAATGTGAATGGGGTTTAACTTTTTTTGAAGGATGGAATAGCATAGTAGACTATGCTATTCCATCCTGAGAGATCCCGCAAAAAAACGTATACTGCTCCTGACAACACTATATGGACAGTAATGTCAGGAGATTCCTAATGCTGGAGTCCCCAGGCAGAGCATCACAATCGCTCTGGCCTTGGACTTTGGCCCTGGGGAAGCTCCTGACATCACTGTCCATATATGGACATCAGGAACAGCGCCGATGTCCCTGGGCAGAGCTCTAGTAGAAACTCTGCTCAGGGACTCCAGCCCTGGGAAACCTACTAACGTCACTGACCATTTAGGGACAGTGACTTCAGGAGTTTCCCCAGGGCCATTCCCTGGGCGACGTATCCCACTGTATGCCATACAGTGGCATACGTTTTAGCTGAATTTAACAAAATCCAGGGCATTAACCGTTCACTGCCTGGCCCATGGTTTCCTTCACTGTAATTGACATCAGTACCAAAATCAGTTAACGCGCATAACGTACAAACATGAGCGCACCACTTTCCATTGCCCGACCCTCAAAATGGAGGGGGGTCCAGACTCCTTGGCTGCATGGGGCCCAGAAATTCCTGATGGCGGCCCTGGTTTTACTTATCTTACAGCCTACATTATATTTCACAGAAACACAGTAACAGTAAGTGATGCAGCAAAAAATAACCAAAGTGGAGTGCAGCACAGAGCATCGCTAAGTTCAGCTAACCTGTAATAGGCATGTCTATCAACAAACCTATTGATTGGTCCAATAGCAACCTGCAGAAGCCTGAATGCAGCTCTTAACTATAGCACCTGCTGTAAATATGCAACTGTCTAGTAATGCTGTTAGGAATAGCAAGGACAGAGACAAACCGTTTCAGTGAATTAAATACTCAGCAATCAATTTGACTGCCTGTTATCATACTACAAACATGCATAATGTGTGGTCCACAATGCCTTTCTGTGCAGTTCTGGGCAGAATGCCAATACAGAAATATAATGTGTCTGTCTTGGCATCACTCATCAGCTACAGAAAGTCTTTCAAATGTAATCATATGTTGCCAGCAAGCCCTATTTTCACAGACATGCCTCTGGACAGAAACTGAACCCTATGTTGGAGTTGGCTTCTAGGCTAAGCCAGGGGGCAGAGTCTTCCGAACACCTTCCCGACATATGACATACAGTTACGTCATAGGAAAGTATAGAGTGGGCTTACAGGCTGAGCCCATTCCATACAAAGCAGGTATCAGCTGTATGTTACTGCCGACACTTCACTGTAACGAGCAGGATCGAGCTCGAGCGCGATCATGCCCGTTTAACAAATTAAATGCCACGGTCAATAGCAACTGCGGCATTTAAATTGTTAGAAAGAGTGGGGTGACCCCTTCTAACACCCCATCGTCCTCCCTATGATGCGATCGCGAGGTACCAATGGTTGTTATGGCTGCCTAGGAGCCTAATGAAGGCCCCCAGGTCTGCCATCTTTTTGCTCCTATTAAGCCCTGTCTCTGACAGGGCTTAATAAAAGAGTGTCAGAAAGACGACGTACTGCAATACATTATTATTAAAGTATATAGTGCAAGCGATCCAACGATTGCTTGTTCAAGTCCCCTGGGGGGACTAATAAAAAAAAGTAAAAATCAGTTAAATGTTTTTTTTAAGTACAAAAAAATAATATTAAAAAAAACTATTCCCATTTTTCCCATAAACCATTGTAGAAAAATAAATAAATATAATTGAGATCACCGCGTCCGTAAAAGTCTAAACTATTACAATATATCACTGTTTTTTGGTCACCTCATCTCCCACAAAAAAAGGAATAAAAAGTGTTAAAAACTTTGCATGTACCACAAAACGGTACCATTCAAAAATATGCCCTCATGCCGCTTAATCGATGCAAAAATAACACAATTATGGCTCTCGTTTTTTCCCTGTAATGGTAGTAGAATATAAAAAAAACTATATAAAATTGGTATTTCCGTAATCGTATTGACTCGCAGAATAAATTTAACATGTTGTTTCAATTGCACGGTGAATGTCGTAATAACACAGCGCAATAAAGAATGGATGAATCACTTTTATTCATTTTCTACACTACAAATATTTTTTTCCCATTTCCTAGTACATTATATGGTACAATAAATGGTGCCATGAAAAACTACAACTCGTCCCGAAAAAATCAAGCCCTCATAGGACTATATCGATGGAAAAATAAAAAAGTTCTGGCTTTTGGAATGTGTGGAGGAAAAAATTAAAATCTGAAAAATCCCCCAGGTTTAGCCCTATGGTTGCATTTCTGGTGCATCCAATAGCAACCGCTTGGTACAAAATCACAGTTGTAGAAATCCAAGTTCAGGGCTTATAGAGTTCATACAATATGGGATTACATATGAGGAACAAAGCAGGCAGTCAATCCAAAAATAGAAAAACACCTTTACACACTAATAGGAACCAAGAAAATTGTTGCTTTAGGCAATGATAGAGTGAGGATTAAATATCAGAAGATGCTTAGCGATCGGCTGGCCCCATAAGAGGGCGTGCATCACTACAGTGACTGGGCCACGGTAGTTTGAAGAAGCAGAGTGGCAGCAGTGGGGAAAAAGGAATGTCGACCACCAGTGGTGGATTAAGTAGACCATAGGCCCTGGGCTGTTGCCCAAACTTGGACCCCCCCTTATCCACCGCCACCCTGCAGCACCGTAACTATCGTTGTCACTACCTTTTTGTGCGAGCATTAACAAATGGGTGTTACGATTCCCCTTGTCAAAGAGCTGTGTCCCTACATACTGACAGTCTCCAACCATCGCTGACAGTATCACATTGTGCAGGGACACATCCTCCTGACAAGGGGAATGGTAACACGCACTGGTCTATCAGTCCTGGACTGCACAAAGACTTTTTGTGAAATATAAGGATTTCCTATAATAAATATGTCAGGAGAGGTGACAGATTCTCTATAAATCTAGTGACTCACAGGTGACTCTTTTCTTCTCCATCCGGTCCAGAGTTCATGACAACTTCTCCCGGCCATGACCCATTTCTGCAGAATTTGCCACTCAATAATCTTCGGCTCCTCACTTTTCCAACATTTCCACACCTATAACCGAAGATAAAATTATCATGGTGCCACACACTGTGCCCCTAAATATAATAGCACCAAACACTGTGCCCCTGAATATAATTGTGTCCAACACTGTAAAGTAAAGCACCACATACACAGTGCCCCCTGTAGATAGCGCCACACACAGCTCCCTGTAGATAGTACAACACACAGCCCCCTGTAGATAGCACCACACACAGCCCCTATAGATAGCGCCACACACAGCCTCTGTAAATAGCGCCACAAACAGCCCCCTGTAGATAGCATCACACACACACCCCCTGTAGATAGCGCCACCCACAGCCCCTGTAGATACTGCCACACACAGCCCCCTGTAGATAGCGCCTCAGACACCCCACGATGGATAGCGCCACACCCAGTCCCCTGTAGATAGTGCCATACACTGCCCCCTGTAGATAGCGCCACATACAACCCCCTGTAGATAGCGCCACACACAACCCCATGCAGATAGCATCACACACAGCCCCCTGTAGATAGCTCCACACACAGCCTCCTTTAGATAGCGCCACACACAAACCCCTGTAGATAGCACCACATACAACCCCCTGTAGTTGGTGCCCCACACAGCACAGCAAACCCCTTTAGATAGCGCCACATTCAGCCCTTGTAGACAGCGCAACACACAGCCCCCTGTAGAAAGCGCCACACACAGCCCCCTGTAGATAGCGCCACACACACACACCCTGTAGACAGCGCCACACACAGCCTCCTGTAGACAGCGCCACACACAGCCCCTGTCCATATGTGGGGATGTGGGGAACTAGCTACAGGGGGAGATATATGTGGGACACTATATACAGGGGTGGGCTACATGTAGAGCACTATCTATAGGGGAGCTATTTGTAGGGCGCTATCTATAGGGGTGTGCTACATGTGGGACACTATACAGGGGTGGGTTACCTGTGGGTCACTAGCTACAGGGGGGCTATATGTAGGGCACTGTCTACAGGGGTGGGCAATATGTGGGACACTATATACAGGGGGAGCTATATGTGAGGTACTATCTACAGAGGTGGGCTATATGTGGAGCACTATCTATAGGGGTAGCTATATGTAGGGCACCACGGTGGCTCAGTGGTTAGCACTATTGCCTTGCAGCTCTGGAGTCCATATGTGGGCACTATCTAGAGAGGGCTGTATGTGGGGAAAAATCTACAGGGGCTTCTATGTAGGGCACTATCTACAGAGGCTCTATGGAGGTCACTATCTACAGAGGGCTATGGAGGCACTATCTACAGGGGGCACGGTGTGTGTGTGTGTGTGTGTGTGTGTGTGTGTGTGAGACACAGTGTATGGTACTATTATAATCAGGGACACAGTGTATGGCGCTATTATACTTAGAGGTGCAGTGTATGGTACTATTATAATCAGGGACACAGTGTATGGTGCTATTATTGGTGCAGTGTATGGCGCTTTATTATATTTAGAGGAGTTGAGAATTTTAACTTCGTTTATAGGTGCAGACATGTTTTAAAAGTGAGAAGTGAGGACATCTGAGCGGAAAACTGCAGAAATGGGTCGTGGCTGGAAGAAATTCATCATAGAGGTCTGGACTGGAGGGAGAAGAAAAGAACTAGAATTTGAGATGTCACCGGTGAGTCACTTAATGTCAACTTTTATTTTGCCTCTAATCAGTACTGTAGTCGCTGTACGAGATGATGGGTGGCATGATTTTTTTTGAGAAACAGCATCTCTTAGCATATCCTTACTATTGTTCGGGCCATGCTGGGAGCTGTAGTTTTACGGCGTACAAGCTTTCTTCTGGGGCTGTATATATGTACTGAGCTTGGTTCTGATGCTGCATTTAAGTACTGAGCTTTGTTCTGGTGCTGTATATATCTACTGAGCTTGGTTCTGGGGCTGAATATATGTACCGAGCTTTCTTCTGATTCTGTATTTAAGTACTGAGCTTTGTTCTGGTGCTGTATATATGTATGAGTTTGGTTCTGGGGACGTATATATGTACTGAGCTTTGTTCTGGTGCTGTATATATGTATGAGCCTGGTTCTGGGGATGTATATATGTACTGAGCTTTGTTCTGGTGCTGTATATATGTACTCAGCTTGGTTCTGGGGATGTATATACGCACTGAACTTTGTTTTGGCTCTGTATATATGTACTGAGCTTGGTTCTGGGGATGTATATATGTACTGAGCTTTGTTCTGGTGCTGTATATATGTACTGAGCTTGGTTCTGGGGATGTATATATGTACTGAGCTTTGTTCTGGTGCTGTATATATGTACTGAGCTTGGTTCTGGGGATGTATATATGTACTGAGCTCCGTTCTGGTGCTGTATATATGTACTGAGCTCGGTTCTGGGGATGTATATATGTACTGAGCTTTGTTCTGGTGCTGTATATATGTACTGAGCTTGGTTCTGGGGATGTATATATGTACTGAGCTCTGTTCTGGTGCTGTATATATGTACTGAAGGAATGCCTGCAGGCAAACAGAACCCTTTTTCCTGACCACCCAATATATGGATAGAAGATAAATTTATTTTATTAACACTTTTACATTTTTATTAGGCTACGTATAGCAAAGAACAGACCACATATACAGTTTAAAATTATCACTGCCAAATGCCGATGTGAAGTGAATGCAGACAGCTGGCAGAGCCCAGCGTTGTGTGCAACCACCCGAAAGTAAATGCTGACTGACAACAGCAGGTCAGTCACGAAGCAATGCTATATAGTTCCAAGCAATGCCCGGATACTCAGAGCAGTGGAATCGGCTAAGGCAGGAATTAAAACCAACAATTAGAGCCCCCCGACATGTTTCGCTACCTAGTAGCGTCCTCAGGGGTACACGGGGCTAATGGCGGCGCGACGAAAAACTACTCCTCTTAAGGGAGTGTAAAATGACGTACATGGGAGGTGGGCGTGAGGCCAAGCCGCCAATGGAGCGGAGCAAAACACAGCAGGCGTCAGAGAGTAAGATATAGCCAATGAGTGGCAACGTATCAAGTAGCCAATAGCGAACATCTAGCCGCGCAGGCGCCCTGTCAAAAACTGCAGAGACAATGCAGAAACCGGGCGCCTGCGCAGCAGAGCAGATAGGGAACTTAGAATAATGCCGAGTGACAGATCGGCGCAAGCGCCGTAGAAGTCACTACGGACATAGTGCAGAGGCCAATGGACCCGACAATAGAACAAGTCAGCGCGGCATCTACGCCTGCGCAGTAGGGCAATCAGAAAATTTAGGCGATACTAGGTGGAACAGGGAGACAAGAAGGAACGGTGCAAGCATAGTGAACGTCCATCTAGACTCAGTGCAGGGAACAGTACACATGTCCCATCCTCATAAACCAGCAAAACTACAGCCAATACTGCAGGAACATCCCAGAGCCAGAAAGTGTGCCCAACGCCACAGGGACATGTCAAACTCCACAAGTACCATCAGTGTCCCCTTAAGCTTTGCACAAAGACCGACATTAGCTACTGCAGAAAAGACATAAACGCATGTATATATCGCCAGCTGTGGATACAGCCACACACAGAAACCCACAAATAATAATAAAACAAGAAGTATATATATTAACAAACATCAAATAATGATGATGGAGGCCGCCACACTAAAAGATGAATATTTGGTCAGATGTTAAATTAGTAGATGAATTAAGTGGTATATCAATGTAAAACCGCTCCGTTGGGAGAGGACATGACATGGTAAGTGTAAATAGAGACGATCGGACAGGCCAAGGAGCAACATATGAAAGATAAAGAGTAAAAAATAATAATAAGAGAAATATAAATGTCCACAAAAAATGTCCACACAAAATACGGGAAGAGCGGGGGCAGAAAACCAAATCAAAACCAAATCAAATCACAAGAACGCACTGTACGTGAATCCCTCATTAAGCCCCTGAGGGGTCATAGAGCCAAGACGGTGGATCCATCGTGCTTCCTCCTGTAGGAGTTTACAGTCCAAGTTACCAGCCCTAGGCCCCAACTTTAGTTGTGCAATACCCCAAAATTGAAGCAATTTGGGATTGTCGGGATGAAACCTATGCATGTGTCTGGAGAGAGTGGTATCTTCCTTGAGGTTGATGGTACCAAGATGTCTAGACACTCTCCTCCTCAATTCCTGCAAAGTCTTGCCCACATATAACTTTGGGCAAGGGCATCTGGCCAGATATACGACCCCGCTACTCTGACAGTTGAGAAATTGTTTTATCTGATAAGACCTCCCGTCCAAGGGGTTAATAAAACTCTTAACCCTGGGCATCAGGGGGCAGAAGGAACACCTCCCACAGGGATGAAATCCCGTGACGGGTGACTTCAGCCAGGTAGATGAAGTTTTAGAAGGCGTCGTTGAATAATGGCTGTGCACCAAGAGGTCACGTAGATTTTTCCCCCTGCGGTAGGTGATGGTGGGGTTGGCAGGAATGACATCTTTTAGATCAGGGTCAGCAGTAAGGATGGACCAGTGTTTTTTCAAAACACTAACCACCTGTGAAGAACATACATCGAAGGTGCCAATACAACGAATGGCACTGGATGATGTTGGCACGGCAGACTCAATACCACGGTCAGAGAGTAGATCAGATCTATGGGACGCCCTAGCCCTGGCATAGGCCCTATGTAGCCATTTTTTGGGGTATGCCCGTGCCCGAAATTTTAGATAGAGTCCATCGCATTCTCTCTGAAAGGATGACTCGTCAGAGCAATTACGTTTGGCTCGCAAATATTGTCCGATGGGTATCCCTCGTTTAAGGGCAGGGGGATGATAGCTATCCCAATGCAGAAAGCTATTGGTGGCTGTGGCTTTACGGAATATGTCAGTTTGGACACCCCCACCAGGTTTCAGAGAGATCTTGAGGTCAAGAAAATCGATCACTCGGTCATTAATCTCATAGGTAAATTTCATACCAATGGTATTGTTGTTGAGCATAGACATGAAGTCAATAAATGTGTTGGCATCCCCATCCCACAGGATGAGAATGTCATCAATATATCTTCCCCAGAAGGAGATATGTGACGTGAAAAAGAGGAGGTCATCAGAGAAGACAATGGTGTCTTCCCACCACCCAAGAAAAAGATTTGCGTAGGTAGGAGCACAAACAGTGCCCATGGCTGTGCCTTTTATCTGATGATAATATTTGGCATCAAAAGTGAAAAAATTATGAGTGAGTAAAAACCGTAATAGTGACAGAACAAAATTATTATGCCGTTGAAATTGGGTGCCTTTTGTGCTCAGAAAGTAAACCTGCTGTTGTCAGTCAGCATTTACTTTTGGCTGGTTGCACACAACGCTGGGCTCTGCCAGCTGTCTGCATTCACTTCACATCGGCATTTGGCAGTGATAATTTTAAACTGTATATGTGGTCTGTTCCTTGCTATACGTAGCCTAATAAAAATGTAAAAGTGTTAATAAAATAAATTTATCTTCTATCCATATATTGGGTGGTCAGGAAAAAGGGTTCTGTTTGCCTGCAGGCATTCCTTCTTTTGACTATATATATTGTACCTGCTGACTACCCAGGGTCACAATCTGTTTTTCTGTATATATGTACTGAGCTCGGTTCTGGGGATGTATATATGTATTGAGCCTGGTTCTGGAGCCGTATATGTCAGTGCTTGGTTCTGGAGCAGCTGTAATTATTTAGAATATGTTTATAATAAGAAAATTACAGGGCAGATGGAATTGTTCTCAATTCATTGTATATTTCATGGGAACCTGTCTGGTAGTTTTAAGCCCTTGAACAGCAACCATGCAGTAATACATGACCTGACAATATTTCCAAATGTATGTACAGATGCAGCAAAATCTTTAAAATCCACTTTTAAAACGGCGCACACTCTATGCTAATTACTCATTAAAGGATCATGAGGCGGTGCCGCTATCCTGAAGAGTCACTGTCAGGGATCATTACTATGTATATTGTCTGAAAAATATTATCCTCACACATATGTATATACATTTCAGTTCTTTGTGTAATATACTGATATATATAACAAGTTCTTTGTTCATGTCGGACACACCTATGGAAGACACCGCCCCCAGGAATGCAAAGAGGAGTGTGCAGAAGAATGTATAGGAAGACTTACAGCAGAAGAGCCAATGGAATTCAAGCAAGTCCCACATCTATAGGGAGGGGCATGTGTCTTCTCTGTGTGTGTTTCTTTGTTCTGAATAAAGTTCAGTTCCTCCTGGCTGACATTGAAGCTGTACCTCAGACATTTGTGTGGTGTACTTCTCTCCAGGCATGCCTTCAGCTTTCAATTTACAGAGGTGGTTATTCGGTGTGAAATACGGACCTGACATTTGGCGCCCGAACGGGGACCTCACTCGAGGAAAAATCAAAATCCGGACAGTCGACAATCACAGGGTGAAACAGAGGACTCAAAGTTGCCCACTGAAGGAATTTGATCACCTCCGCAATAACACGGTAAGCGAATTGATTTTATAAATCTTCGTCTTATCTGTGTTAGTGGGCAGTCTTGTGGCGATCTGTAGAACCCTTTTGTTGGTTTCCTGGATTATCTCAGGCGACAGAGGTGATATTTTCCGCTGTGAGATAAAAAAAAACTGTGAGACCTTAGTCGCGCCCGACTAACCATGCTCTGGGTAATTAGGGACTAAATAAAGATTATATAAGCGATCGGAGAGTTATCGACTGTGAAATTGTAATATTTCCAGCGTAGCCGGAGAATCGAAATAAAGATTATATAAGCGATCGGAGAGTTATCGACTGTGAAATTTTAATATTTCCAGCGTAGCCGGAGAATCGAAATAAAGATTATATAAGCGACCTGAGAGTTATCGACTGTGAAATTTTAATATTTCCAGCGTAGCCGGAGAGTCTAAAATAAAATTATATTTCGGCAGACCGGGGGCTGTAGACTGAGGAATTGTAATATTTCCTGCGAGGCCTGGGAGTCGTTGACCGAAAATTGTTATATAAATTACGTGTATAATATAGACTGTTAGGCATATGATTTAATGAAGCGAAGAGAAGAGGAAGTTAGGAATAAGAAAGGTATTGTATGTATTAGAAAACAGGACCAGCCGACGCCCGGTAATGGCTTCCGTACCTCATGTTGAGTGTGTCCTCATTGTGGGTGGGAAACCACCCCCCCCCCTTCACAGCTGCGCACTGTGTTTCCAATGGGAGAGGCTGCCCCCCCCTGCCCCTGATGTGGCCATGCCCGGCCCAACCAAATCAGTATGAAATAATCACCTTGTTAATTTTGTCATTTGTAGTGTTTTTTCTATTTACAGAAGTTCCAGTCTAGTTCACTGATGAAACAACACGTCATCATAATATAGAGATGGTGGCCGACAGATTGTATTGTTAAAGATTATGTGGTTGATGTTTTGAACGTAGATAATTCCTATACAATGGTGTGATGAATGATTGCAGATATGTATGTTGTTTTGCCGGCATTGAAAGTGTTAAGATTGTGAGACTAGAAGTTGTGAGAAATGAGTGTGTGACCCCCCTCCCTCTCCCCTGTAGTGTGCTGTGTTTGGGAGGAGGAGGGGGGCTGACTGGTTGCAGTCTGCAGGGCTGATGAGACAAAGGATTTCAATATGCACTGCTTTTAGATATATATATATATATATCAGTAATGTGTACAAACCTAAATAAATTCCTTCTCTTTTGCGCATGCGCTGTTGTTTATAAAAGTTACGATATTTATTTGTTCTGATGTGATCAGATTTCATGTGTTTTGATGTTAATTCAGATGTATTAAACTATAGATACTGTGAGACACGGGTTTTGAAAATGTATGTGCCCCCACCGTTCCCTATTTTTATATACAGTTTATTGGTTTGCAGTAATTAATGTTATCAGATATAATATTTTCTGTTTTATTGAATAACTAACTACAATTGTTTTGTTTTTGATTTCACACATAAATTATGTCATTGTAAAGATCAAATGTATTTGTCAGGAAAAAGTCATTTTTGTTTCAGGCTGTTGTACATTACAGGGGGTTAAATTAGTGTTATGTTGAGATGTAGTTTTGAACTCTGCTACATTACTTTCGCAGAGTCCACAAAGGGGGGAAGGGTGAAGGAACTGATCAGGTACAATTTTGGTTTGTTTTGAGTTAATTAATTTGGTTTCAGAAGATCTAAAAATGTGTAAGAGACCCCAATGAGTAATACAGATTAAATGTGTATGAGAGTAACCTACATTTTGAGGTTTTTCTGTGTAGATAGTTGTGTAAGAGACCATCCCCCTCCAGCAAATTTACACAGGAGGCAGAGGTGACGTCACTCACACGAGTCTTTATGGATTTAGATGAGGGAGAAGGCAGAACAAAAATTGTCTGGACATTGTTAATTTGATGTAAAGTTTTTAGGAATGTTTTATTTTTATTTGTTTTTGTATTAATCAAGTATTTGCAGAATCTGATAAAAGTGAGATTCTCAAAGTATTCTGGATTATCAGATGAGTGTGGAGAAGTGTATAACATTTGGTTTTATTTTAGAGGATGAAGACGCCACCCCTTTGAGATGTTCTATCTATATGTGACATGGGTTTTTAATGTAAATTTGTAATAAAGTGATTTTATTATACAGTATGTACAAGCCGGGATACGAGGCACCAGGTAAATTACCCAGAAACCACTCTCACCTTCTTGTTCATCTCAAGGAGCGGAGCTGGAGGTGCTCGCTGAGGCTTGTAACCTGGCAGAAGGTAAGACGGCCGACATTTACACTGACTCTAGGTACGCTTTTGGCATCGCCCACAATTATGGGCCCATTGGTAGTAGGAACTTTATTGGATCATCGGGTAAGCCAATTGAGAGAGCGAGAGAAGACAGAACTGACAACAAGGGTATGTGCAGCCAGGTGTCAGTAAATTGGCTTGTCCCTGAATACAATAATGCCACCACTAGGGTTGTAGCAGCCGGCATGATGTGCGCACGGCATGACATAGGTAAAACAGCAAAGGTACCTGTGAAAAGTGCAGCCCGGCCAGATTACCCATCCCAGCCACTGCAGAACATACAACTACCCGAGGTAGAAGTGTATGACAAAGTGCTCATGTGTGTAGACCTGTTCCCAGGGGGGGCCTGAAGCCCGGCCTGTATTTTTCCCACTGCAGACCTTGTGTGTAAGTGACGGGGGGAACAATGTTATCCCAAGTATTGACCTGGTGTTTGTACAATGATAAGATGTCAGCAGTTCTCTAGACATTGTCCCAAGGTTAGTTTGTTTAATAACTGTATTTAAGAAGGGTTGTGGGAATATTAAATACTGAGGTTAAGTTTTATGTAAAGTTCTGGACCAGCCTTAGCATTGGACTATTAGAGTCATGCATCAGATAAAAGGTACAGAAGTGGAATATTCCCATTAGAAAACATTTTTATTTGTTTATTTTTTATTTTTGTTGTGAAAGGGAAATTTTAGAGCAGAGAATTCTGTGCAGTGTATATGTGTATGTATAGATATGTATATAAAGAAGAAGAATCAATTTGTAAGTTTTAGTTACTGACCAGTATGAACGTTTGATGTAAAGATGCTATTTGTTAATGTTTTTATTCAAATTAATTATTTGATTAAGATCAATTAATGTTTATACAATGAAAAAGCTTGTTCTCCACAGGAAGAGTCCAACTGGGAGCGGAAGGCGTGAGAACCAGATTCTGACAGAATGTGGATGGATAAAGGAAGGTAAACCGGTACCACCCAAGGCACTCTTGATGGCTTTTGCATTGATGGTGTATGACCTCACATATGCCCCAAGACTGCAAGGATCGATTTGGTAAGATCTAATTGGTATGTCCCAGGTTTTACAGCTGTCGCTGCTAAATTCTGTTAGAGCTGTTTGATTTGCCTACAGAACAGTCCTGGCAGACCGGTGCCAACCTTATCATACCCGCCTCCCACGAAGAGAACCGACCTTGAGAGGCCTTCCCAGGTAGAACGAACCAGATTAGAGTAAGAAAAATAGGTTTAAGACGCTTGTCAGATAAACATGTGGAATCTGTGTATCTTTCTGTGAGGTGGAGATGTTCCAGGCAATCAGCTGAGATCAAGGTACAAATCCTGCTGAAAGGGTATCACCAAGTGCAAATGAAATGTACCCAATAAGTTACACCTCTTCTAGGTGCCCTGTCCATTGTAACAGAGACGTTTTTCCTTATATAAAGGTGTTTGATGTCATTTAGGGGCCTGACATTATTGTATGTACTTAGAACAACGTTTATAGTGTATGCGGATGATGTTATCACCAGATTAGTATTTATTTTAGCAATTGACAAGAGTTGGGGGTCCCCAGCAAGTGCCAGTAAATATGAACTAAAAGACTTTTAACACGATGAACTCCATCACTGAGATGCGGCAGGCACAGCCTGAGCCAGTACAACGCGTTTATCATGAACTGACGGCAGTGTCACAATTCTAAGCGGCCGCCCAGACAAGTAACTTGCCAGAGGAAGAGTACAGATGCGGAGGGTTTGATAGTCACAGTACAACTCCACTAATCCGCCTACGTGGGATCTCACCCCAGGCTCACAACATGAGGTGCTATGTACAGCCTGATGACGTAAACCAAAGGAGACGGTGTCGGACAGATGAGAAGGACCAAACCAAGTCCTGATGACATCAGCAAAGTAAAGACCAAAGACCTGAGTGAATCCGTCAGCAGGATCAAGTGTTTTGATAAGTAAGTGACCAGGAGGGGGTAATAATAACTCCCCCACTGGACACCAACGTAGTCTGACTCCACAATTGTGTGGGTTACCCTGAGGGTGACAGTCAGTGAAGAGCAGAAGACAGGAGAAGAAGAAGACGATGGTGTACAGGACTGGCAATGAACTGATGGGACCCGAGACCTGAGGGTGATAGCATGAGATTGGTGATAGCATTATGTTATTAGCTGAGGCCCTATTGTTTATAATGTCTGAGGTTTATAATTATAATGTGTGTAAATATGCCACGGTGCTGCATATTACAATCTGAGGAGTTATATGTGAAGGTGTGAGGTGAAGGTCACTGTGCTGCCCATGACCTGTCATATCTGCAGGGGTAAAGTCCCATTAGGACAGTAAGTGACAGTGCGACAATTATTACTGTTAATAAAAATGTAGACCGGATTAATATATATATATTACAACCAGCAGTGGTTTGTAGATTATATCAAGACAACCATCCTGTATCCAGGGGAGAATAGGGAAAGTTAGGACCACTCCGACACCTTGGAAGTCCAGGTACAAAGGGGGGTTACTCATCAGGAATAGCTCGTCTCAAGCTGGTGAAGAAATCCAAAACCCCTACCCGCCTGGTTCGAGTGGTCAGTGGTAGGTTGCTAGGCAAGACTCAGGGATAGAATAATATTTTTAGGGGGGACTGTCAGGGATCATTACTATGTATATTGTCTGAAAAATATTATCCTCACACATATGTATATACATTTCAGTTCTTGGTGTAATATACTGATATATATAACAAGTTCTTTGTTCATGTCGGACACACCTATGGAAGACACCGCCCCCTGGAATGCAAAGAGGGGTGTGCAGAAGAATGTATAGGAAGACTTACAGCAGAAGAGCCAATGGAATTCAAGCAAGTCCCACATCTATAGGGAGGGGCATGTGTCTTCTCTGTGTGTGTTTCTTTGTTCTGAATAAAGTTCAGTTCCTCCTGGTTGACATTGAAGCTGTACCTCAGACATTTGTGTGGTGTACTTCTCTCCAGGCATGCCTTCAGCTTTCAATTTACAGAGGTGGTTATTCGGTGTGAAATACGGACCTGACATCACATGTTCCTGCCTCCAAACCCACCTTTCCATGTTTGATTGGCATCCGCCTGGCTGATACAACTTTCTCGGATGCGCCATTGCCTTGTGGCACTATACACAAGGGGGAGCTATGTGTTACTATACACAAGGGGGAGCTGTGTGGCACTATACACAAGGGGGAGCTGTGTGGCACTATGCACAAGGGGGAGCTGTGTGGCACTGTACACAAGGGGGTGCTGTGTGGCACTATACACAAGGGGGGCTTTGTGGCACTACACAAGGGGGAGCTGTGTGGCACTATACAGATGGGGGAGCTGTGTGGCACTATATACAAGGGGCTGTGTGGCACTACTAAGGGGGGCTGTGTGGCACGATCTACTAGGGGGCTGTATGGCACTATTTACAAGGGGAGGGCTGTGGCTCTATCTACATGGGGCTGTGTGTGGTGCAATCTACAGGGGTCTGTGTGTGGCACTATCTACTAAGGGGGGCTGTGTGGCACTATATACAAGGGAGGGGGGCTGTGTGGCGCTATATACAGTGGGAGCTGTATAGCGCTATATACAGGGGGGCTTTATGGCGATATCTACAGGGGGCTGTATGGCACTATCTACAAGGGGGAGGTGGGGGCGCTATCTACAAGTGGGGTGTGACACTGTCTATAGGCTGGGCTGTATGGCACATTCTACAGGGGGCACTATCTATAAGGGGGGCTGCGTGTGTCAACTGTGGGGGGTCCCAGTCAAGAGTTTGCTATGGGGCCCAGTCTTTCCTAGTTACGCCCCTGAATGCATATGGTCATTTCTAAGGTGCAGTATCTGTGGCTTAGAGGGTGTCAATGGTAATGTACAGGTATCACACAAAATGGTTTAGACCACGGAGTACGTAGGCTAGCTTAAAGGCAATGTACAACTCAGCAAACACATTTTCTTTATTGCTCCAAAGCGTCTAAAATAAAATATGAAGCAACTTTGCAAACAGACTAAAAAGCTACCATTTTGAGTCTACAGCTCCTATGCAGACCTATGTATCTCCTTGATAACAGTCAATAAATAAACCCTGTGTAGTCTTATCCCGCACTCATCAAAACAGGGAAAAGATGTAGGAAAGTATGACTGCAGGATCACACTACAGAGGGTTTGTTTGTAGTATGTTACCATGGAGACACATAGGTATGTATAGGAGCTGTAGAACTATAATGATTGGACATTTTTATTGAAGACTATTTGCAGTTGCTTCATTTTCCTTTAGGTGCATTGGAGAACTAAAATAAAAAATTGGCTTATTAAAATTGTTCCCAATAGCTTAAAGTTGGCTTCCAACCTCTAAGGATAGGTTCCTACAGACACACAATATTATAAAAAAATAACCTTATAATATATCCTGAAAATCGTGCAACTTTTCCATGTGTGTAAAAGCATTAGCCACCGAGGTGACAAGTCCTTTATGGTGAAGTGACTGTCTCTGGCAACCAGTAAATGGCTTAAAGTCCTGTCATGCTGATCGATAAGTCATCCTGCACTGATGGCAACAAGAAGGACAGGAGACCTCACAGACTAAGTGTATTATATGGAAGTATATGATGATATTTATTTTTATAACATTGTGAGCCTTATTCTTAGGGGTTGGAAAGGCCCTGTCTTCTTCCTGAGTACAGGAAAGCATAATTGCCAAGACCATGCTCAACAATTTAAGCATAGTGGCTGGAACACGCGTGTAAAGAACTGCACAAACACATTACCATCAAGCCTCAAATGTGGGCATATCCAGCAGCAATCTAGTCATTATCGGCAGATCATTATTTATGTGTGCAAAATCTAGCATTCACTTTCAACTTATGTTTCCTATAATAAATACATAAAAGGTCAGCTTTTACTACTATCAACAGCAGCATTTACATGTTAATATAACAGACTAATATACAATTTATTGTGGAGTCATAGTTTGTTAGAAAATAAGCATAGTACAACATTGCCATCTAGTGCCTATTCCGTTTATTGCGTAGGGATAAAAAAAAAAAATTTTTGCTAATCATGGCTAATTGTAAGGGTATGTTCACACGCACAAGTACAAACGACTGAAAATTATGGAGCTATTTTCAAGGGAAAACAGCCTCTGATTTTCAGCCATTTTTGATGCAGAAAACGTTTTTTGAGGCTTTTTTTTTTAGCCTTATATGGAGCTGTTTTTTTAATTGACCCTATGAAAACCAATTTAAAAAACGGCTCAAAAAGTGACATTCTCCTTTTTTTTACGAAGTGTTTTATTACGTGCCTTTTTTTTTTTAAAACGCCCTGTCTGAACTAAACGCCATTTTTCCCATTTATTACAATGGGAAGGTGTTTGTTGGTGTTTTTTCAGGAGTATTTTGAGGCGTTTGCGCTCCGAACTATGCCTGAAAACACTAATATTTAAGACATTAAAATAGCTGAATCTATTTTTTGTCTTGTATGAATGGCTGAAAGTTTAGTAATAAAATTATGACATTTTGTTTAGGATCAAATATTTAGCATGGACCACGATAGAGTACAGTACACTGCATTTCAGTAAGAAAAGCCAACATGCCTGGGAGTCTGTGGCTTACCGCTAGAAACCTAAGAAATCAAATAGTTGAACTGGAATGAATAATCTCTGAAGAAAAATTTGACATAGTGGAAATAACCGAGATATGGCTGGATAATAGCTATGACTGGGCGGTTAACTTAAAGGGAATGTGTCGCAAATGTAAAAAAAATTAAGTAAGTTACTTATTTTTTTTTGTTTGTTTTTTTGTGTATGTATTTTTTCTTCCTCAAGGTTGGAAGTATAAAAAAATTAAATAATAATTTGACATGTATTCTTATGTTGGCCACCAGAGGGAGCACTTCCAAGAATTACAGCAAGGTGAATAAGGCAAAGCAACCTGACTTACAGCTGCTGTAAATGTGGGAGGGAGACTCATCCCCCTCCTTATTTTTGGCTACAAGCCAGGAAGAGGTGTCTTCAAATTGCTAAGCATTGTCCAGGTCCATTTTTGAAGAGATTTTAAAAATGGTAGCTGACAGAAGCTACAGAACACACCAAAAGGCTAAGAATGATGAAAGTCAAGAGGGAAGACTTTTTGGTGAATGAATTTTCAGTTGATAGGTTCACACGGAGTGTATTTGCCGCTTTTTTTTGGCAGATTTTACGTGGTAAAAAACGTGTACAAAAATGCTTGATAAAGCTTTTCATTTATATAAATGCGAGAGTGCACCGTTAGTATATACAGTTAGGTCCAGAATTATTTGGACAGTGACACAAGTTTTGGCATTTTTGCTGTTTACCAAAACATATTGAATATACAGTTATATAATCAATATGGACTCAAAGTGCAGACTCCCAGCTTTAATTTGAGGGTATTCACTTCCTAATTTGAGGAAGGGTTCAGGAATTACAGCTCTATAATATGTAGCTGCCTCTTCTTCAAGGGACCAAAGGTAATTGGACAATTATCTCAAAAGCTATTTAATGGGCTGCATGGGCTATTCCCTCTTTAATCCATCATCAATTAAGCAGATAAAAGGTCTGGAGTTGATTCCAGGTGTGGCATTTGCATTTGGAATCTGTTGCTGTGAACCCACAACATGACGTCAAAGGAGTTCTCAATGTATGTGAAACAGATAATCGTTAGGCTGAAGAAAGCCATCAGAGAGAGCACAAACGTTAGGAGTGGCCAAATCAACAGTTTGGTACATTCTTGAAAAAAAAAGAGCGCACTGGTGATCTCGTGAACTCCAAAAGGCCTGGACGTCCACGGAAGACAACAGTGGTCGATGGTCGCAAAATCCCTTCCATGGTGAAGAAATACTCCTTCATTACATCTACCAAAGTGAAGAACACTCTCCTGGAAGTAGGTGTATCAGTATCTAAGTCTACCATAAAGAGAAAACTTCATGAGAGCAAATACAGAGCGTTCACCACAAGGTGCAAACCATTAATCAGCCTCAAAAATAGAAACGCCAGATTAAACTTTGCCAAACAACATGTAAAGAAGTCGCCCAGTTCTGGAACAGCATGAAACGAAGATCAACCTGTACCAGAATGATGGGAGGAAGGAAGTATGGAGAAGGCTTGGAACGGCTCATGATCCAAAGCACGCCACATCCTCTGTAAAACATGGTGGAGGCTGTGTGATGGCATGGGCATGCATGGCTGCCAAAGGCACTGGGTCACTAGTGTTTATTGATTATGTGACTGAAGACAGAAGCAGCCGGATGAATTCTGAAGTGTTCAGGGATATACTTTCTGCTCAGATTCAAACAAATGCACCAAGGTTGATTGGACGTCGCTTCACAGTACAGATGGACCATGACCCAAAACATACTGCGAAAGCAACCCAGGAGTTTATAAGGCAAAGAAGTGGAATATTCTGCAATGTCCAAGTCAATCACCAGATCTCAAACCGATCAAGCATTTCACTTGCTTAAGACAAAACTTAAGGCAGAAAGACCCTCAAACAAGCAATAACTGAAGACAGCGGCAAAGCATCACAAAGGAGGAAACCCAGCGTTTGGTGATGTCCATGGGTTCCAGACTTGAGGCAGTCGTTGTCTGCAAAGGATTCTCTACAAAGTATTAAAAAAAAAAATATTTATGGTTATGCTGATTTGTCCAATTACTTTTGAGCCCCTGAAATGAGGAGGCTGTGTAGAAAAATGGTTGCAATTTCTAAAAGTTTCACAGGATATTTTTGTTCAACCCCTTGAATTAAACCTGAAAGCCTTCACTTCAATTGCATCTCCGTCGTTTCATTTCAAATCCAATGTGGTGGCATGCAGAGCCAAAATCATGAGGATTGTGTCACTGTCCAAATAATTCTGGACCTAACTGTACAACGTGCTCTTTTATGCAAGCGTTTTTAAAAACCGTGTAGCGGAAATAAAGAAGTATTGAGTCAATTCCTTGACACGTAAAACGTGTCAAATGTTCCCATAGTCAATGGGAGTCCTAAATATGCGGCAAAGAAGGGCAAAAAGCCCACACAAAATCCGACAAAACGCGCAAAAAAAGCATAAAAAAACGCTTGATTAAGCTTCCCATTTACATCAATGGGAAAGTGAGGCGTTAGTACATGCTACGCTCTTTTTTACGTAAGCGTTTTTAAAAACGTCGGATCAATACTTTGGTGAGTAAAATGCGCCAAATGTTTCCATAGTCAGTGGGAGTCCTAACTACTCGTCAAAAAACGTGCAAAAAGCGCACCCAAAACACGCAAAAACAGCCTGCAAAAAACGCGTCAAAATCCCTGTATTTTAAGAACCGCTTCACAAGAAACACTAGTGTATGCGACACTTTCACACGTCATTTTTTCTTAACGCCGTGTGAACATGCCCTAGGGGAATTATATTTCATAGGCCCCTACTTTACATTGTGGCGCAGGAAAAAGACAGAAGTCTGCTGAAGGTGAGTATAAGTATTTTTATTTTTCATATTACTAAGGCAGTAAATTTACGCGTCGTCGTTTGACAGCTGTCAAACGACGACGCGTAAATTACAGTTCGTCTGCACAGTACGTCGGCAAACCCATTCAAATGAATGGGCAGATGTTTGCCGACGTATTGTAGCCCTATTTTGAGGCGTAAAACGAGGCATAATACGCCTCGTTTACGCCTGAAAATAGGTCGTGTGAACCCAGCCTAAAACAGAAGTATGCATGGCCCCATAGAAATGAATGGGTCAGTGTGATATCCGTTAAAAAAATGTATAGCGCACTGAAGCATTTCACTGAAGTGTGCTTGAAGCCTAACTTTAATTTTTTTTGTTTTGCAGGTTCCACTAGACCTGTTGGACTATGTTGTAGATTCAGTGGACTACTGCGGTTATCTACATTTTGTTTTTTTAAATAAAATGGTTCGCAAGGATTATGCGGGGGAGTTTTTATTTCAATAAAAATATTTTCTTATGTCTCTGTATTTTTTTAATACTATATTAGCGCCTTGATGATGGCAGCTGTCTGTTTGACGACGTCCATTACTAAAGCGGGGCTTAGTGTTAGCCAGTAAAAAGGCTAACACTAACCCCCGTTATTACCCTGGTACCCACCGCCACTAGGGCTGCCAGGAAGAGCCGGGTACAATCTAGTACCGGACCATCTGTAGTGATGGTTGGGCACCGGTGCGGCCACAGGCTGGTATTATGAGGCTGGGAAGGGCCAAAATCCGTGGCCCTTCCCACCCAGGTAATGCTAGCCTGCTGCTGCTATGTTGTATTGTTGTATCTTGCTGGTTATGAAAAATGGGGGGACCCCACAACATTTTTATTTTTTATTTTTTTTAAACTACGTGGGGTCCCCCCCCCATTTTTTAGAATCAGCCAGATACAATATAGCCGCAGTGTAATGTCCACAGCCGCGGACTGCCGTGCTTACACCCCCGACGGTCGCGGCCATGAACAAGTAAGTGCCGGGCGGCATCTCCCTCCCAAGACACGCTGGCACTCAAATCCGCATCGCTGCACTAGTCCCCGTAGGGTGCGCGCGCACGTGCCCAGCCTTTAAGGGCCAGTGCACACACATGAGGAAAATCTGTAATTAGCCCATGATCACTCTGGACTATAAAAAGGGCTCTTCGCTTTCATTCATTGCCTGAGCGTTGTTGTGTTTACCCATGTTAGTCTTAGCAAATGGTCCCTTAGTGTTATCCTGTTCCCGTTGTTCCCGTGCCCTGCTACCTGTATCCTGTATCCCGTGCTATATCTGTTCCAGTGCCTTAACCTGTTGGAGTTGTGTTGTGCCACCGGTCACGCCTGCTGATATACACCACGTCTGGTGTCTACAAGTTCATTTGTGCCGAGCCTCCATTACTGTTGATTGGCCAGCTGCTATTCCGCTACGGCGGTGCGGCCTAGTGGGTCCACATACCCACGGATCGTGACACCCAGCAGGCTAGCATTACCAGGGTGGGAAAGACCACAGTTTTTGGCCCTTCCCAGCCTCATAATACCAGCCCGTGGCCTCCCCGGTGTCCGACCATTACTACAGATGGTCAGGTACTGGATCTTACCCGGCTCTTCCCGCCACCCCATGGCGGCGGTGGGTACTAGGGTAATAATGGGCGTTGGTGCAAGCCTTATTACTGGCTAACACTAAGACCCGCCTTAGTAATGGACGTTGTCAGACAACTGCTTTATCAAGACACTAATAAAGTGTTAAAAGAACACAGAGACAAGATTTTTTTATTGAAATAAAAACTCCCCAAACAACCCTCGTTAACCATTTTATTTAAAAAAAAAAAAAGAAAAAACTTAGATCATCACAGTAGTCCACCGAATCGAAGGCATAGTCGAATATGTCCAGTGGAACCTGCAAAACAAAAAAAATAAAGTTAGCAATATGAAAAATATAAATACTTATATTCACCTACAGACTTCTGTCTTCTCCCTGCGCCACAATAAATACTAAAGGTCAATGAACTGTAGTTTCTATTGTGGTGCACGGGACCTAGAGATGCACCAGAAATATTAATAGTTATTAACCCCTTAACCCCTTCGCACTCAGCGACGTACTATTCCGTCACGCTAAGTGCATTGTTCGCGCCCAGCGCCGGAATAGTACGTCCAGGGGAAAATGCATCGCCATTTTCCCCCAGCGTTTCATCGAGCTGTGATGCCTGCTGTTTCCGACAGCAGGCTATCACAGCTGAGTGTGCAGGGACCAATCATAGTGGTCCCGCCTTCGTGATTGCTGCTATTGGTTAGTTAGTGATGACCGACCAATAGCAGCGATCGCATACTTAATTTCCTGCTCTGACCTCAGATCCTGCCGCACCCGCTCTCTGTTGGAGTTAGTTAGTCGAAGACAGCGGTTGTGGAGAGAGTCAGAGCAGAGCAGTTAGAAAAAATAACAAATATATCAATTTTTTTTGTTGCTTTTACCAACTTGTATCCACTTCCCACTCCTGTGCTTGTTGTGTTCCCCTTGTCACCCCCTTTTTTTCGTCAGTGATCTCTATCACTGACCACTTTTGAGTCTTGAGTCTTTTGGGCCACATTTTTGTCCCTGGGGATTATTTTTATTTTCTTTATAAAATATAATAAAAACAAAAAAAAGTCAGTTTAGAAAGTCAGCAGGTAGTTTAGTATTAGGGTTAGTTAGTGTCAGGGAACCGTCAAAAGGCGTAGCTAGGTATAGCGTCAGGGAATTTAGCATCAAGAATCAGTCACAGTTAGTTTAGTTTAGCGTCAGGAATCTGTCACCGTAGTTAGGTTTAGCGTTAGGGATACATCACTGTAGTTGTTTAGTGTCAGGGAAGTTCACATAAAATCAGTTGTTAGCGCCAGGAAAGCTCAACTCAACGGAATCCTTCCTTGAAAATCCACAGCAAATAATGTAGCAGCAAAGTAGATTCGGAAAAAAAAAAATTCACACGCTGCGTAATAATAAATAGTAGTTGTTGTGACTGACTTTAGTGGCGGGTTTGCGGTAATGCCGCCAAAAAATAAAAAAAAAAGTATGCTTACCTAGGAGTCTGTGTTTCTTCCTCCAGCACAGACTCCTGGGATGACGTTTCATCCCATTTGAACACTGCAGCCAATCACAGCCTGTAGCGGCGGTCGCATGGGATGAAACGTCATGCCAGGAGGCCGGCATGCTAGCAGGCCGGCTAAGTGCAGCTATTTTTCACTGCATACATTATGGCAGAAAAACATCACCATATTTTGGTGCGGATTTTACTCCGGAATTCCTGGCGGCTCAAAGGGCAGATTCGCTTCGTGCTATTACGCAGCGTATTCCCTTTGTGTGAACTCAGTCTATATGTTGGAAATATCCATGATGGGAAAACCCCTTTAATAAAATGTAAAATATATATATATATTTTATTTTAAATACATTTTAGCACCCAAGACAACCTGGGAGAAAATATCGATGAAGGGGAGACAAGTCAGATGGAGGACAATAGAGAGGACACCAGTCTTCTAACGAACTGCATCTGGACCCATTGCATGCAGCCCTACCACTCCGCTAATTCCCGCTTTTTCTCGTTCCACTACAAAGAGAAGAGTGAAGCCTTCTACGACCAGCCAGGTTGACACTTGGGTGCTGGAATACCTCAATCGCCACCAACCTGAGGATGATGTAGACACTTTTGCACATAGCATGTGTCCGCTTCTGCGGAAAATACCCGTTGAGCATCGCCTCCGTACACAAGGCGTAATGCTTATATTATTAGAAGCTGCCACACCACCAAATGACCCCAGGGAGGGCTTTTCTGCGCTAGAGCACTGGCGTCTCTTTGGGCACATTGGGCCGCAGGCTCCAAACACAGCGAGCTTCAGCTCTCCACCTCCTCCCATGCCACATTAACCCCTTAATGACCGGGCATGTTTGTACCTTAATGACCAAGCCAGATTTGTCAAATCTGGTATGTCTGACTTTATCAGAGAATAACTCTGTGAAAGTTTTGAATATCCAAGTAATTCTGACATTGTTTTTTCGTCACATGTTGTACTTTATTTTAGTGGTAAGAGTAGACGGATACGATTTGCGGAAATTAATTAAAAAATAGAAAAATGGAAGAAATTTTGTAAAAATTACCATTTTCCCCTATTTTTAACTGCAATATGTCACATATGTACACACATACTGTACAATTTTTTTAATTAAATATATATTTCTATCTCTTTACTCTATTTTGGCAGCACTTTTGAAAAAATAAAATAAATTTTCAGCAATTTAGAGGACTTACAAATTTAATAATAATTTTATAAATTTTGAAGTACATTTTCTTTTCCTGCACCAAACCAGGTTTTCAGAGGCTCATAGGTCTCAGAGTGATGGAAACCCCCACAAATGACCCCATTTAGAAAACTAGACCCCTTAAGGTATTTACCTAAGGGTATAGTAAGTATTTTGACCCCACAGTTTTTTGCTAAATTTAATACATAGCAGGTGACAAAAAAAAATAAAAGTATCAGTTTGAAGACCAATTTCTTTGTAAAGCGACCATGAGAATGAAGAAACACACCACAAAATCTATCACCCTGTTTCTCCTGTTTTCAAAAATACCAACATTGTGGCCCTAATGCGCTGCCTGGACACACGGCAGGACCCAAAAGGAAGGGAGCACCCGGAGGCTTTCAGGACTCATATTTTGCTTGAAAATGTTTTAGGCCCCACTGTACATTTGGAGAGGTTTTGAGCTGCCAGAACGATAGAAACTCCCCATAAACGACCCCATTTAGAAAACTAGACCCCATAACGTAATTATTTAGGTGTATAGTAAGTGTTTTGATCCCACAGTTCTTTGCTAAATTTAATGCATATCAGGTGAAAAAAAAAAAATGTAACTTTTTTCATAAAAGTATTAGTTTGAAGACCGATTTCTTTGTAAAGCGAACATGAAAATGAAGAAACACACCCCAAAATCTATCACCCTCTTTCTCCTGTTTTCAAAAATACCCACATTGTGGCCCTAATGCGCTGCCTGGACACACGGCAGGACCCAAAAGGAAGGGAACACCCGGAGGCTTTCAGGACTCATATTTTGCTTGAAAATGTTTTAGGCCCCACTGTACATTTGGAGAGGCTTTGAGCTGCCAGAACGATAGAAACTCCCCATAAACGACCCCATTTAGAAAACTAGACCCCTTAAGGTATTTATCTAGGGGTATAGTTAGCATTTTGACCACACAGGTTTTTCGCTAAATATATTGGAATTAGTCTGTAAAAATTAAAATGTACTTTTTTTCTGAAACAACATAGAAATTTTTATTATTTACAAGCAATAACGAAGAAAATGCACCCCAACATTTGTAAAGCAATGTCTCCCGATTACGACAATACCCCATATGTGGTAATAAACTGCTGTTTGGACCAACAGCAAGGCTCAGAAGGGAAGGAGCGCCATTTGGATTTATGATTTTGCTGGAATGGTTTTCGGTGCCATGTCGCATTTGCAATGCACTGGAGGGACCAAAACAGTGGAAACCTCCCAAAAGTGACCCCATTTTGGAAAAACCTTCAAGGAATTTTTCTAGGGGTATAGTGAGCATTTACACCCCACGGGTCTTTTGCAGAGTTTACTGGAATTAGGGCGTGAAAATTAATATCAAAATTTTTTTCCACTAAAATGTTGCATTTTCTCATTTTCACAAGGGATAAAGGAGGAAAAAAACAACCATTTTTTATAAAGCAATTTCTCCCGAGTACGGAAATACCCCACATGTGGTCAAAAGTTTTTTCATTAGAAATGAATTAACCCTTTCAGGACTGATCCATTTTTTGCCTTCTTATTTTAGATTTTCACTCCCCGCTTTCCAAGAGCCATAACTTCTTTATTTTTCCATCAATAGAGCTGCGTGAGGGCTTATTTGTTGCGGGACAATCTGTCGTTTTCATTGGTACCATTTTGGGGTACATGCGATTTTATTTGATCACTTTTTATTCAATTTATTTGCAATCCTGAGCAAAAAACAGGAATTCTGACACCGTTTTTTTAGGTTTTCTTTTTGCGGCGCTCACCGTACGCTATAAAAGACATTTTTACTTTATTCTGCGGGTTGGTACGATTACGGTGATACCATATGTATATAGGTTTGTTCCTTTTTTTTAGCGTTTGCACAATAAAATGACTTATTTATTAAAAAAAAAATTCTGTGTCGCCATATTCTGAGAGCCGTAATTTTTTAATTTTTTAGTCAAAAAAGCTGTGTAAGGGCTTGTTTTTTGCGGGACGGATAGAAGTTTTTATTGGTACTATTTTCGGGTACATGCGACTTTTTGATCACTTTTTATTCTTTATTTAGGGAGCGGTGGTGACCAAAAAAATTGCGATTCTGTCGTAGTTTTTTATTGATTTTTTTTGGGGTGTTCATCGTGCGGGGAAAAGAACATTACAGTTTTATAGTTGGGGTCGTTACGAACGCGGTGATACAAAATATGTGTACTTTTTTAACGTGTTCATTTTTTCTATAATAAAAGTCTTATTATAGGGAAAAAAAGCATTTTGTGTTTATAGAACTTATAACTTTTATTTTTACACTTTTTTTAAAACATTTTTATTACTTTTTTTTACCTTTTTAACTTGTCCCACTAGGGGATACTTAGACTTGCAGCTTTGATCGCTGCTAGAGTACATTACACTACACACGTAGTGTAATGTACTCTAACTGTCATTGTGACGTGACTGTCACACTGACAGGAAGCAGAGGAGGAACGGCCGGAGGCTGTTCCTCCGAGGCTTCCGTTCATGGCAACCCGGAGGTCATTATCTGACCTCCGATTGCCGTGACAAGCATCGGTAGCCCCCACGATCACTTCGTGGGGGCTGCTGATGTGCTTCAAACCACTTAAATGCGGCGACGGGGTTAACTGCCGAAAGCAGCGGCGATGGTCCGCTGTCCGGCGAGACTGATGTCTCAGCTGTCTAGGACAGCTGTCAGCGCGCGCCTGTCACTCTGTGTTTACACAGAGTGACAGTTTGAAATGCGGACGAAAATGAACGTCATGGTGCGGGAACTAGCAGCCGACCATGACGTTCATTTTCGTCCTTGGTCGTTAAGGGTTTAACAGCAAAATGTACACCGGTAAATGCCTCAAGAACACCACAGTGTATACAGGGGGCTTTAATACAGCCCACAGGAGGCTTATTATGGCAACCCACCTCCTTGGCAAGCTTCCTCCTCCCAGCTAGCCACAGAGAGATTGGAGTCGACCCCTGCTTGTGCCCCACCTTCCTCACCAGATTTTGTAATTTTAATTACTAAATTATCTGATATTATCTGCCTTGTTCTCTGCACGTTTTTATTTTTATTTTTTTTGGACAAAGAAAAGTTTGAATTCCAAAAGTTTTGATTGTTTACTTTATCAATTTGGTGCTGCGTGTGCATGAATATGTAGTTTTTATTAATGGCTTACAAAATAACACATGATTTTATAATTTCTTTACTAAGTTTTATATATATATATATATATATATATATATATATATATAGAGAGAGAAAAATGTAGAGCGTAGTAACGGCACCAGGACTTCAAGGTAGATGAAAGCAAAAGTGGATTTATTTCACCTCAACACAGCAACGTTTCGGTTCAACAGGAACCTTTCTCAAGCCATAGTAAACTGAATAAAGTGTCAAACATTTATAGGAGGAGCATACATCAATTGGTAATAAAACAATTACATGTGTAAATCCATCAAAATATATACAAAACATATACCAGTATTGAATGAAAACATTTCATAAAGTGCAGATCACTTTTCCACTGTGAAATATACAAAAGCAATAGAATATACATACAAAATGTAGTGATAATTACAAGAAACACTATAAATAAGGGCAATTTCCGATAATTGGAAGCAGGCAGAAGCTAATTATAATATAGCACCAATGTACTCACTGTAAATCATTCAATCTGTGAAGAGATGACAAGTGCGTCCGACACACACATGTGTGCGTCTAGTACGCATGTCCAAAGATGGCGCCCAAACCGGATGTTTACATCCGGTGGAACGCATCAGATAGCAGGTTCCTACTGCGCACGCGCCACGACGGAGCTTGCGTTCCACCGCTCCTGCGCATGCGCCAGCCGGGACTAAGCTATTCAAAACCTAAGGATGTCCGAAAATAACACAATATCCAAAATTAGACCATAATCGACACAATGCATTGTACTCAATTGTCCATCCATAATGAATTTATGCAGATATTGAATCGCCTATACAGATAGTAAGGTTAGAGCAAATACAAATGTGTACAAGATGCAAAGCTGCTGATGTAATATACGACCCCCTAGTGGTAGAGAACTAAATCTACATGTCATATTGTCTAAATATGATATGATTGTAAATATCAATGGGAATATTACGAATATTCTATTAAAGGGAAATTTAAACACTCCAAACAAGGATATCAGATAGTCCCAATAAATAGCAAGGCAGAGAGAAACACATCTGCCAAAAATCGCGTAATATGAATGAATATCGACGCTAAACCCATATTTAAGTGGAGAAATAGAGTAACATTTATTAAAAATACCAGGGAGGAAATACAAACATCAACAGCATTGCAACTATGTGGTCCGGATAAACAATAATTTTAGGTTTAAATTAGCTATCTCAATAGAGCTCTGCTAGTGTGTATTCCAAGTGTAGCGTTGGTGCTTTTAAAGGGAAGACTTCTGCCGCTATCCAATGTCTCTCAAAATTGTTTAACAAGCAGTTATGTATCTAAAACGTGGAAAAAAAACGTGGAAAAAAAAGAAAAGTATATTAGTATACAAAATATGCCAATTAAAAACAAATATATAAAATATATGTATATTCAACGAAGGTCAAAATAAGACCTCAGTTGAACTATACATTACAGACACAGATTATACCTTTGAGGACATCAACCAATCATATCTCTAAAGAACCACGGGAGAGAATAGATATCAGTCACTATCTCAAATATGTGGGCCACAAGAATATTCTATGTTCAACCCCTTAGGAGACATGGTTTCCAATCTAAAAATACACTCAAGCTCTTTCCTTTTGAGTACCAGACCCCTGTCACCGCCACGTCTCAGCTGGGGCACTGAGTCAATGACTCTAAATCTCAACTGTGATAAACTATGCTTCTTCTCAACAAAGTGTCTCGATACTGGTAGATCTTGTCTCTTAGTTTTAATGTTTGATTTGTGATTTCTCATCCTGAGACGTACCTCCGTAGTGGTCTCACCAACATAGTGAAGACCACATGGGCAGCTCAGCAGATAAATCACATAAGATGATTGGCACGTGAAAAAACCTTTAATCTTTATTGACTGGCCATTTTGTGGGTGACTAAAGGTGCTACCCTTGATCATCATATCACAGATGTTACAACCAAGACATGGGAAACACCCATGTTTAGGGGGGGCCAGAAACATCTGATTTTTCCGATGTGACCCGATGTCTGCCTTGACCAGAGAGTTTTTTAGTGTTTTACCTCTCCTATATGCCATCATAGGCCTCTCCTGGAATTCAGTAACCCCAGGAAGAGCTCTTTCCAACATCTTCCAATCCCTCCTCAGAATCCCACCAATCTGTGGGCTTAATGAGGAGAAAGTGGAGATAAATGGCAACCGAACATTCTTCTTAATAGCAATCTGACCACTGAGAAGGTCCTGTCTGTCCAGCAGATCCACCTTCCGTCTATTGGAATCCAGCACATAGTCTGGATACCCCCGATCTGAAAATTTTTTACACATTTGGTTAAGTCTTAAGGACACTTTATCTTCCTGACTCACCACCCTTTTAACTCGAATAAGCTGACTATAAGGTAATGACTTCAGCAACATACTTGGATGACCACTTGTAAAATGTAAGAGATTATTTCTGTCCGTTTTTTTAGAAAACAGGTCAGAAACCAATCCATTGTTGACAATAGAAATTCGGGTATCCAAAAATTCAATAGAACTTGTAGAGAAAGACATAGTAAATATAATTGTGGGATTCAAATCGTTAAGAAATGTGACAAACTCCTGTCGTTGAAGCATTGAGCCGGTCCATATGAGGAAGACATCGTCTATGTATCGCCACCACCGCAGCACTGAACTGAAGTGGTGGGACACATAAACAAGGCCCTCCTCAATGCGCCGCATGAAAATATTGGCATATGTGGGGGCCACATTGGACCCCATTGCCGTTCCTCTTTTCTGTAAATAAAAAGTGTCTCCTACTAAAAAATAATTTTTCACAAGAATAAATTCCAATAATGATCGAATAAACCCAATTTTATTCTCAGAAAAGCCAGACCTCTCTAGATAGAAAAGCGAGGCATCAATACTCTCCTGATGGGTGATTGAGGTATACAGACTACCCACATCAAGGGTAACCAGAACCGACCGGTCAGGAATCACTTTTTTTTCCACGGTTTTTTTCCACGTTTTAGATACATAACTGCTTGTTAAACAATTTTGATAGACATTGGATAGCGGCAGAAGTCTTCCCTTTAAAAGCACCAACGCTACACTTGGAATACACACTAGCAGAGCTCTATTGAGATAGCTAATTTAAACCTAAAATTATTGTTTATCCGGACCACATAGTTGCAATGCTGTTGATGTTTGTATTTCCTCCCTGGTATTTTTAATAAATGTTACTCTATTTCTCCACTTAAATATGGGTTTAGCGTCGATATTCATTCATATTACGCGATTTTTGGCAGATGTGTTTCTCTCTGCCTTGCTATTTATTGGGACTATCTGATATCCTTGTTTGGAGTGTTTAAATTTCCCTTTAATAGAATATTCGTAATATTCCCATTGATATTTACAATCATATCATATTTAGACAATATGACATGTAGATTTAGTTCTCTACCACTAGGGGGTCGTATATTACATAAGCAGCTTTGCATCTTGTACACATTTGTATTTGCTCTAGCCTTACTATCTGTATAGGCGATTCAATATCTGCATAAATTCATTATGGATGGACAATTGAGTCCAATGCATTGTGTCGATTATGGTCTAATTTTGGATATTGTGTTATTTTCGGACATCCTTAGGTTTTGAATAGCTTAGTCCCGGCTGGCGCATGCGCAGGAGCGGTGGAACGCAAGCTCCGTCGTGGCGCGTGCGCAGTAGGAACCTGCTATCTGATGCGTTCCACCGGATGTAAACATCCGGTTTGGGCGCCATCTTTGGACATGCGTACTAGACGCACACATGTGTGTGTCGGACGCACTTGTCATCTCTTCACAGATTGAATGATTTACAGTGAGTACATTGGTGCTATATTATAATTAGCTTCTGCCTGCTTCCAATTATCGGAAATTGCCCTTATTTATAGTGTTTCTTGTAATTATCACTACATTTTGTATGTATATTCTATTGCTTTTGTATATTTCACAGTGGAAAAGTGATCTGCACTTTATGAAATGTTTTCATTCAATACTGGTATATGTTTTGTACATATTTTGATGGATTTACACATGTAATTGTTTTATTACCAATTGATGTATGCTCCTCCTATAAATGTTTGACACTTTATTCAGTTTACTATGGCTTGAGAAAGGTTCCTGTTGAACCGAAACGTTGCTGTGTTGAGGTGAAATAAATCCACTTTTACTTTCATCCACCTTGAAGTCCTGGTGCCGTTACTACGCTCTACATTTTTCTCTATTTGGATATTGGGGAATTGATTCACCCCCAGGCAACGAGCACATGGCCTGATTTGTTGCATTTGGAGTGCTGTGTTCATCCACCCTGGACTGTATATATATATATATATATATATATACATACACATATATATATATATATATATATATATATATACATACATATATATATACATACATACATACATATATATATATATATATATATATATATGTGTGTGTGTGTGTAGCAGACAAATAATGGTGACAGCACACTGCGAACACCAATGCAAAATAAACCACTAAATATAAATAAATATGCATTACTGCTAAATCTACTTATAATAGGGAGGTTCTTAGTGCACATTTTGATCAAAAAGTGTTTGCCCACCTGCCACGACAAGGCGACCTCTGTAAAGTGGGGACCTACTCTGCACATACACCCAGAACTGGGACTAAGCCTACATATATATCTGGGGATGGTAGGAACCAGCATTAAACTAATTAAAATCACCCAGGGCAAAATGGGAGGAGTGCAGGATCAAAAATGTGCACTAAACTAACAAAACTAACAGAACTATGTATTAACATAACTAACTAAATTTAACTAAACAGACAGGAATACACAGCATCTCTAGCGGATAGAGTCCTGCTGCCAGGGCACTGCTCCCTCATGGGTCACTAAATAATCCACAAAGAATTCCCGGATTTGTAGGCCAGATGTTCCTGGTCTTACTTGTGGTGTCTCGTCCAAAGTCAATGTTCCAGTGGCCATGTGATGTTCCACGTCACCATCGCCTGTTGAATCATACATCCATGTGAAGTTGTGCAGGATGACACAGGCCTTGACGTGATTCACATTGTCTGCATCCATCTGGATTGTCGACATGAAGACCCACCATTTATTTGCCAAAATACTGAAGGTGCACTCCACATAACGACGAGCCCTGGTAAGCCTATAATTGAAAATGTGCCTCCGCTCATCCAAACCACGCCTAGGAAAGGGGCGTATAAGATGGGTGGAGAGTCCAAAGGCCTCATCTGCCACTATCACAAACGGTGCGGGGGGTCCAGAAGATCCGAGTAGTAGGCGGGGTTCTGGGAGGCATAGTTGGTTGCTTAGAAGTCGCTGACCCATTCTTGAAGCCCTGAAGATGCCAGCATCCTCAGTGCTTCCACAGGAACCTATATCTACAATTAAAAACCGGTATTGACTGTCAGCCAAGTCCAACAGCACTACCGAGAAATACTGTTTGTAATTGTAGAATCGGGACTCAGAGTGTGGCGGCTTCTTCACCTGGATATGTTTTCCGTCCTATGCTCCAATGCAGTTTGGATATTGTGCGCTGTCCATGAACCCATCAGCTACACTCATCCACTGTTCTGTCGTGGGTTGAGGCATCATGGTATCTTTTAGTTTCCGCCAGATGAGCTCTGAGGTGGACATGATAATCTCTGAAATGGTCGACGTCCCCAATAGCAATTCAAAATGAAGGTATGAAAATGAATTTCCAGTGGCAAGGAATCTGATGACAGTGTAAATTAATCTAAAAATTAAATTTCTATTTATTTGTGGCCTGCACAATATTTATGCAAGGTAACATGTTGTAAAAGGGGGCACAATTCTGCATTTTTTGCCGGCTGGAATTTCAGACGGAAAAAATGCAGCCAAATACAGTAGCAGTATAGTGGATGAGATTTAACAAATCTCATCCACATGCTGCATAAAAATTCAGAGCAGAAATTGACCTGCGGTGCATATTTTTCGGACCGCAGTATCTCAATTCCTGCTGTGGAAAGTGGACAGAATTGCTGCGTTTTTCACAGAGGAGATGTCTCCATTGTGAAAAACGCACCATTTTCTGACGTAAAAAAAGACAGGAAATGGTGCATTTTTGCCGCAGAGGAATGTCTGCGTTTTTCAACGGAATTGCTGGAGAAATTTTCTTTAGCAATTCCGTTGTGTGTGGGCAAGTCCTTATACTGATAATTGGATAAGGCAATTTACCATAGTTCTAGCCTAGGCTAACAATTTTTTTTTTTGTAAATGAAGACTGTATGTATTCTTACCTCATGGGTGACGATGAGACGTTCCTCTGGTGAAATGCTGCGATGCATGTTAGTGTTCCGTAATGTTAGTCCGGAATGCAACACCTCCAGCAGCCGATCAAATGTTGCGACTGACATCCGACAGAAGGAATGAAATTTCGCCGGATGCAGCCGCAGGTCCTCCTACAGGGTGTGGAAGTGCCATTTGGTAGCACGTTGGGAGACAATGGGATGAACCCAAAACCTCCTTCTCCTCCTAGGTTCTTCCTCCACCATCTGCCATCGCTCTCCACATGTGCGAGAGATCAGCCACATCATAAGAACATGGTCCATGAGTTTGGATGTCATGTTCCTAAAAAAAGTGATTTAAATCCAAACAGACCAAGCACATCAATCCGACAAAGCTCACTACGCTGTAACAGCAATAGAAAACACGTGTCATACGCATGTAAACAATGGACACACGGAAGCACAATGGAGACACTCACACACGTATAACGCAGCGTATTTCACGAGCATGAATCTGATACACTCGTGTGAATGTAGCCTGAGGCTATGTTCACAGGCTTAACAAAAAACGGCTGAAAATACGGAGCTTTTTTCAAGGGAAAACAGCCCCTGATTTTCAGCCGTTTTTTTCAGCAATTAGCGTTTTTTGCTGCGTTTTTTACGGCCGTTTTTTGGAGCTTTTTTTCTATTCAGTCAAAGAAAAACAACTCTAAAAACTCCTCAAGAAGTGACATGCACTCCCTCTATCAAACAACTTTAAATGTTGCGGTCGCTCTTGACCGTGGCATTTATGGTGTTAAATGGCTAGGATTGGAGGTTTCTCCAATCCTAGCCGTTGCAGCGGGAGCCCGGCTGTCAGCCAGGCTCCAGCGGCGATCGTGCAGGCACAGCTTCTGCCGTAGTGTTCAGTGGCGTCCCGCTGTAGCAGCTGCTAGCGGAGCCTGCGGCCATGGTGGGGGCCTGTGCCGGCGGGCGACACGGGCCCCCTCATGCCGCGGGCCCCGTAGCAGCTGCTACGGCTGCTACGGCGGTAGTTACGCCACTGAATGTAGTTATTGTGGGTGACTTCAACTTCCCTGATATAAATTAAGATCTGAAATCCGTGGATCTCATGAAGGAAACCGATTTCTGTCAATAACTAAAGATAATGACCTTTTCCAACTGGTGCAGGACCCATCTAGAGAGATGGCCCTTTTGGACTTAATAGTTACAAGGTTCGGATAGCACTAGGTAATGGTGTGGGTGCATGAGTAGGGGCCCAACCCGATCCAGTAAAGAAACGAAGTACTATGCATACCAATATGGAATTATTTATCCAAGTAATGAATTACTTATTTGTAGCCAGTGACAGTGCGTGCGACGTTTCGGTCAAAACATTGACCTTCCTCAGGCACTTTAGTCAATGCTGGTCCTGCGTGGCTGGCGCTGTAAGATTGGCGGGTATCTGCACTGTCATTGGCTACGAATAAATAAATTAATTACTTGGATAAATAATTCCATATTGGTGTGCATATTACTTCGCTTTTTTGGACTTAATATTAACCAATGGACCTGATAGAATAACAATGGTGCAGGTTGGGGGGCACCCAGGAAATAGTGACCACAATATAATTAACTTCCACTTGTCTTTCAATAGGATGTTTTGTCGAGGAGCCACAAAAACACTGAACTTCAGGAAAGCAAAGTTTGAGTTTAGAGATGCCCTAAAACTTGTTGACTAAAACAATGTCCCCGAAGAGCACAGACAATAAATTGGATATTTTTAAAAACATCTTACATTTTCACTGTGAAAGGTACATACCTTATGAGAATAAAAGTGTTAGAAACAGAGGAAAACCAACGTGTCTGAATAAAAAGAAAGCATTTAAAATAGAAAAACGGGAAAGCGGTATAGAAGCACTTAAAAGCTTTAAGAAAAAAATATTTTCTGTAATAATAAAGTCAGCAAAGTTAGAAACAGAGAGAGTCATTGCCAAAGAGAGTAACACTAACCCTAAAATGTTATTTAATAACATAAATAATAAAAAGGTTAAAACATAAATTGTTGGCCCTTTAAAAAGTATTGGGGGTGAAATTGTGGATGGTGACTAGGAGAAAGCAAATGTATTCAACAGTTTATTTCTCCACTTGATTCACAGAGAAAAATGAAAATTCAGGTGAAATTCAGAGCGATAAAGTACACTCTCTCTATTAAATGTCACCTGTCTAACCCAGAAAGAAGTGCAGAGCCGCCTTAAAAATATTAAGTTAGACAAATTACTGGGTACAGATGGCACACACCCCTGAGTTCTTAAAGAATTAAGAACAGTGATAGATAGATAGATAGATAGATAGATAGATAGATAGATAGATAGATAGATAGATAGATAGATAGATAGATAGATAGATAGATAGATAGATAGATAGATAGATAGATAGATAGATAGATAGATAGATAGAGATAGATAGATAGATAGATAGATAGATAGATAGATAGATAGATAGATAGATAGATAGATAGATAGATAGATAGATAGATAGATAGATATGAGATAGATAGATATGAGAGAGATAGATAGAGAGATAGATAGATAGATAGATAGATAGATAGATAGATAGATAGATAGATAGATAGATAGATAGATAGATACAGTGGCGGATTAAGTAAACCATGGTCCCTGGGCTGTTCCACAAGCTTGGGCCCCCTTCTCCACCACCGCCCTGCCACGTCATATCTATATTAAACACCACCTTTCTGTGTGAGCATTGACAAATGAGTGCTACGATTCCCCTTGTCAAAGGGCTGTGTCCCTACATACTGACAGTCTCAAACCATTGCTGACAGTATCACACTGTGTAGGGACACATCCTTCTGACAAGGGGAATGGTAACACGCATTTGTCTATTAGTCCTGGGTACACAAAGACTTTATGTGGAATACAAGGATTTCCGATAACTGACACGTCAGGAGAGGTGACAGATCTATAAATGCAATGACTCACAGGTGATGTCTTCACTGATGGGTCGTTCTCTTTTCTTCTCCATCTGACACAGACCGTTATGGCGACTTCTCCTGATGACTGCAGAGTTTCCTGATGAGAAATCTTTTCCCCTTGATTCTGTAGCCATTTTCAGCGTCTATAGCAACATAAAAATTCAGAAATAAACACCATAAATTGTCTTATACCCCAGACCACTAAGCAAATTAAGACCCCAGGCCCATACATTAACTCAAACCAATAAATTCAGTCCCCAAGAGGTAACTAAACTTTTAAAAAACATTTGGCGCGTCATAGTGAGAGTGATATGTCAGAAGTTTTGATCGATGGGGGTCCCAGCATTGAGACCACCACCGATCACTAAAACAAAGCAGCAGGAGTGCCCGGGTGAGCGCTGTTCCACTTAATTTCTGACTGTCTTTTCTCGGCGCGGTGTACGGACTCATAGACTTTCTGTTGTGCCCATACACCGCATGCTCGGCTATCAGAGGAAAGTCGATCAGAAACAAAGTGGCAAAGCACTCACCTGAGCGCTTCTGCCACTTTGTTTCAGCGATTGGTGGGGTCTCAGTGCCCGGACCCCCACCGATTAGAACATTTGACATGTCACTATGACATGTAATTTTTAAAAAAAAGTTTAGTTAGTTACCCTTTAAGCAGTCAGACACCCCTCCCCAGTGCATCTGACTGACTGCTGAGTGCCCTATGGGAGGGTCTAAGTGTCTGACACTTAGGGCGGATTTACACGAGCGTGTGCGTTTTGCGCACGCAAAAAATGCGGCGTTTTTCCCGCGCAAAAGGCACTTAACAGCTCCGTGTGTCATCACCATATGATGCGCGGCTGCGTGCCTTTCGCGCACCCGCCATCATTATGACACTCTGTTTGTATATTTGTAAACAGAAAAGCACCTGGTGCTTTTCTTTTTGCAATCATAGTTTTACTGCTGTTGAGCAAATCACGCACGTCCCACGGAGATGCCTCCGTGTGGCATGCGTGATTTTCACGCACCCATTGACTTCAATGGGTGCGTGATGCGCAAAAAACGCAGAAATATAGGACGTCGTCAGTTTTACACAGCGGACTCACGCTGCGCAAAAATCACTGACAGTCTGCACTGCCCCTTATACTTGCATAGGTCCGTGCGACGCGCGTGAAAAGCACGCGCGTTGCACGGACGTATTACACGTTTGTGTAAATCTGCCCTTATGGCTCTGGGGGGGGAAGGAGTTATTCCCCTATAGAACCCTGAACAGTCAATCAAACGCTCTGACCCCCCCCCCCCACCCCCCCTGCAGTATAATAACTACTGAGGGCTCTATGGGGGAAATTATACTGCAGGGGGGGACCAGAGCATCTGACTTACTGCAGAGGGCTCTATGGGTGGTAAATTATTTTGCACACAAAAAATGTGAGATTAAACACCCTATATACAATTCACACTAACACCAAACACTATATATTCAAACCACACACACACTATATAGACTTACATTATACACTATAAACACAGCACACACTATATACACAGCACACACTATATACACAGCACACACTATATACACTATATACACAGCACACACTATATACACAGCACACACTATATACACTATATACACAGCACACACTATATACAAAGCACACACTATATACACAGCACACACTATATAGACTTACATTATGACACACACACACACTACATAGACTTACATTATAGACACTATATACACAGCACACACTATATAGACTTACATACACACACACACACACACACACACACACTTACCAGTCTCTTCCTCTGCGGTGCTTGTCTCTGGCAGCCTCCAGGACCTTAATCATGTGACTGTGACGTCACCACAGGTCCTTCACCCTCTAGTTTCAGTTTTGCCGTTATCAGGCAGCTGCTGGAGGTTTAGACAGGAGGGACAGTGCACAGCTACACAGAGGAGCAGACTGTCAGGGAGACTCCAGCACCTGCCCATCACAATCTCTGACAGTCTGCTCTCTACAGCTGATGTGCTGTGCCCCTGTTCCCTGGCCGCAATTGACTCCCCCTGCACATTCCCCCCGCCTCTTCATCAGCACGTGGGACCGATGATCACTAGAATGCGGCCGGCAGCAGCCCTGGAGAGTTTTTTTTCCACTTGTGTGCGGTGTGGGAAGCTATGGGCCCCCTGCCAGCCTTGGGCCCCAGGCGACCGCCCGAAACGCCCATATGGGGATCCGCCACTGGATAGATAGATAGATAGATAGATAGATGATAGATAGATAGATAGATAGATAGATAGATAGATAGATAGATAGATAGATAGATAGATAGATAGATAGATAGATAGATAGATAGATAGATAGGATATGAGATAGATAGATAGATAGATAGATAGATAGATAGATAGATAGATAGATAGATAGATAGATAGATAGATAGATAGATAGATAGATAGATAGATAGATAGATAGATAGATAGATAGATAGATAGATAGATAGATAGATGATAGATATGAGAGAGAGAGATAGATAGATAGATAGATAGATAGATAGATAGATAGATAGATAGATAGATAGATAGATAGATAGATAGATAGATAGATAGATAGATAGATCATAATTTCTGATATTTAAAGATTTTAAAATGACTGGGTCTGTTGCACAAGACTGGCATATAGAAAACATGGTGCTATTATTCAAAAAGGGGTCAAAAAAGGAACCCAGAAACTATAGGCCTGTAAGTTTTAAACTCTATCGTGAGTTAAATGTTTGAAGATTTTCTAAGATATGCTATTGTGGAGTACCTCAATGATAGTTGACAAGCAAAACTTCACTGTAGTAACCAGTGTCAGGCAGGTGTTGCCAAGGCAAATAAGAGCATGGGATGCACATGACGAGAACATAGTTCAACCACTTTTTAAATCACTAGCCAGACGGCATATAACGCCTGCACTGCAGACTCCATGCACTGCGCTGTTGTGTACAGTTTTAGGCACCAGTGCATAAAAAAGACATGGTAGAGAATGAGCGTGTTTAAAGGCAGATGAAGTAATAAAAGGCCGGCAAAGTAATAAATGGAATGGGCGAACTATAGAGCCTAGAAAGATTATCAAAATCAGAATTATTTCGTTTAGAAAAAAATACAGCTAAGGGGTGACCTAATAATGATGTATAAATAGATCAATAGTCAATACAGAGATCTCTCTCATGATCTATTTATACCCAGGACTGTAACTATACCAAGGGGGCAACCTCTACGTCTAGAGGAAAGAAGGTTTCAACACAAACATAGAAGGAGATTCTTTACTGTAAGAGCAGTGGGACCATGTAACTTTCTCCCAGGGTAAGTTATCATGGTAAATTCACTAAAGGGGTCTTGATGCCTCTCTTGAGTATAATAATAATAATAATACAAGTTATGGTTACTAGATTTCTGTAGATGGGTTGTTGAGCCTTGGATTTATTACGATTGCCATATTTGAAAACGGGAAGGAATTTTTTCCCTACGATGAGTAAAAAAAAAAAAAAGACTTTTGCCTCATGGGGTTTTTGCCTTCCTCTGGATGTACTTATGTCTATTTTTCAGCCTTACAAACTATGTTACTATGTAGATACATTGGCTCATACCAAGCAGTTATTTAGGAAGACTTGGGCCTTGTTCACACGGCGCTCAAGAAAAACAACGTGTAAACGCGTCAAAAACGCTAGCGTTTTTGCAAAGCGCTTTTTAAAGTACAGGTGTTTTTGACGTGTTTTTTGCTTCGTTTCATCGCGTTTTTGAGAGCTAAATTAGGACTCCCATTGACTCCCGTTTTCCATGACCAGAATTGACCTGACGCTTCTTTTTGTAAATAAAAATGCGTTGTATGCACTAAAATGTGTTTTCCCATTGATGTCAATAAGAAGCTTAACCCCTTAACGACATCCAATGTATGGCTACGTCGTTGTTGTTAGGTACTTAACGCAATCAAACGTATGGGTACGTTGGAGCGTTATGTGGTTACTGTGTCTAAAGACACGGTGACAGAGTAAAGATGGCCCAGGGAGGAGGCGCGCCTCCGAATCGGCGATTGCTGTGATTGGTCGGTCAGTTCAGACCGGCCAATCGTGGCTTTTTGCGGCTATAACCTCTCACTGTGCCGCAGGGCACAGTGATACGGTGGGGATTGGTGCTGTCTAGGACGGCACCAATCCCTGCCATGTACTTGTAAGGCAGTAGTGATGGTGCCATCCCCCCGATCTCTACCATTGGTCGGTCTGCATAGACCGAGCAATCGCAGGCAAGGCAGGCTTTTCAAACTCCCTGCACCTGCTCTGCCCACCTCATTCCGGTTTGGAACGGTGAGCAGAGCTGGTGTGTGAGTCTGTGAACTGAATACTTACCGTTGCTGAGGCCTTCTGTGCTGCGATCGTCATCTTCTGCATTTTGATGTGATCACTGACTGTGATCATCATCATCAACTGTGCTGCTGCTGATTTTTTTTATTTTTTTTAGCAGCCACACTAGTGATTCATGAATTTCCCTTTCCCAGTCCCCTTTTTAATATATAAAACTGTAAAAAAGTTTAAAAAAAAAGTTAAATAAAATATAGTTAGGTGTAGCTAGTACTTGTGTCGGTAGGACGTTAGGGCAGCGGTAGTTTAGGTGTAGCTAGTACCTGCATAGGGAACGTATAGGTTAGCGTCCGTTTTATAATTAAAAAAATTACATAGCATTTTAGGTAGTTTTAACTATACAAATTTTCTAAAGTTATTGTCAATTTACTGTAGTATATTTCTTATACTACAGTTTTTTCTAAAAAATAGTGCTAAATTTTGTGTCAGTGGTTACTGTAGCTTTATAGTTTTAGTCTAAACTGACTGCAGTATAATTTTTATACTACAGTTTTTCTAGCACTAATATATAGCGTTACAGATTTAGCATCAGTTAGTGACGGACATTCAGTTTTTTTACTGAAGTTCGTTCACTAAATTTTACATAGCGTAGCTTTATAGTTTTAGCCTAAATTTACTGCAGTAGTTTTTATACAAAAATTTTTTTTTAGCAGACTCAACGTCACTATATTTTAGTTAGTGTTAGGTAGTCGGGAAATTCTTTGCAGTTTTATATTGCCATCATTTTTTGTTACTGAAGTTTGCTCAGTAAATTTTTTTATACTTCCATGTTTTTTCTAAACTTTTAATTTCTTTCTTTCTTCTCTTCTTTTTTTTTTTTTTTTTTCAGCAATTTTGAAATACACAACACACACAACCCCCTGTGTAAAAATAAAGTCAGTGTTACACGTGTTCAAGCACTACACACACCCCTAATAAAAATGTCCCTATCATCCCAAAGGGTCTATTCAGCAGAGAAGGCATACGCAATCCTGGCCTTTGACACTGATTCCGCCACCAAGGGAGAAGAGGAATTCGCCCCATACATCTTGTCCTCCTCCTCCTCATCATCATCATCATCATCGAGTGATGAGGAACCACCGCAAAGGCGACCCAGGACATCAGCTGAGGTAACCCCCCAGATAAGAGAGAGAGAATTATGAGCCTCAGATCCCCGAATTCATAGGTAGCTCAGGAATTAATTTTGAGACTGAAGGGCTCACCGATATAGATTTTTTTAAGGTTTTCTTCTGTGAGGATTTAGTGAATTTAATGGTGGCCCAGACCAATTTATATGCCCAGCAATTTATTGCCCAGAACCCCACATCATCATATGCTAGACCCTTCAAGTGGATAACTGTAGATGCAGCGGAGATGCTAAAATTTTTGGGCCTTGTGCTGCATATGAGGCTAGTAAAGAAGCCACAGATCAGGCAATACTGGAGTACAGATGTTTTGTACAACACCCAAATTTACCTCATGGCAATGCCCCGTACTCGCTTTGAAGCTATTCTTAAATTTTCGCATTATAATAATAATGCACAGTGCCTGCCCCATGATGACCCCACATATGACCGCCAATTCAAAATCAGGCCAGTCATTAATCATTTCTGTACGAAATTTCAAGAAGTGTATACCACCCAAAAGAACATTGTAATAGACGAGTCCCTTGTACATTTTAAAATAGTAGGCTAAAATTCTGCCAATATCTGCCCAGTAAGAGGGCAAGGTATGGAATAAAAAATTACAAACTGTGCGAGAGTAGCTCAGGGTACACCTACAGGTTTCGGGTTTATGAAGGGAAGGACTCCAGGATTGAACCCCCATAAAGGCCCCCCCCCATCCTGGGAGTTAGTGGGAAAATAGTGTGGGATTTGGTGCACCCACTGCTGGACCAGGGTTATCAACTTTACGTGGATAACTTCTACACCAGCATCCCACTATTTAAATGCCTCTCCACCAGAAATACTGCAGCATGTGGCACGGTGCGCAAAAACCAGAAAGGCCTCCCTAAAACACTGCTTGGCCAACGTGTTAGAAGGGGTGAGAGCAGGGCATTATGCAGCGAGAACGTGTTGTTCGTCAAGTATAAGGACAAGAGGGATGTCCTTCTCTTGACCACAATACATGGGAACGGCAGCGCCCCTGTCCCTGTACGAGGTGCCACAACAGTGACCCACAATCCAGATTGCATCGTGGGCTATAACAAGTACATGGGAGGGGTTGATCTCTCAGGTCAAGTGCTAAAGCCCTATAGTGCCATGAGAAAAACAAGGCTGTGGTACAAAAAGGTGGCCATGCAGATGGTACAGATGACAATGTATAACGCTTACGTGCTATACAAATGTGCAGGCCGGGCAGGGTCATTCCTTAATTTTCAGGAGGAGATTATTAAGGTGCTTGTGTTTGAAAACGAGGCAGGGGAGGGCGCAAGCACATCTGCTGAAAGTGAGGGCGCCCGTATTGTGCCAGGGCAACACTTTGCCCAAACTGCAAAGAAGGGAAGAACCCAAAAAAGGTGAAGTGTGTAGAAAAAGGGGCATAAGAAGGGACACCACTTATCAGTGCGACACCTGCCTTGAAAAACCTGGCCTGTGCATAAAGGATTGCTTCAAGGCTTACCACACATCTATGAATTATTAATTTTATTATTTATGTACCCTTTTATTATACTCTGATTTTCTCTTCACAACTTACACATGCCCCCACATTATAAATTGAAATACCAGTAAATACGGCCTAATTCAAATAAATTCAGACAAAAAACCTGTGCAGTCAAAATGCTAACTATTCCCTTAGATAAGTTCCTTGAGGGGTGTAGTTTCCTAAATGGGATAACTTTTGGGGTGTTTCCGATGTTTTGGTCCCTCAGGAGCTTTACAAAGGCGACATGACCTCCACAAACCAATCCAGCAAAATCTGAATGCCAAACAGCACTTCTTCCCTTCCAAGACCTGCCGTGTGTCCAAACAGCCGTTTATGACCACATATGGGGCATTGTTTTACTCAGGAGAAGCTGCTCTACAAATGTTGGGGTGCTTTTTCTGCTTTAGTTCTTGCGGAAATAAAAAAAAATAGCTAAACCTACATTTTATTGAAAAAAATTTAGATTTTCATTTTCACGGCCTACTTCCAATAATTTCTGCAAAAAAACTGTGGGGTCAAAATGCTAACTATACCCTTAGATACGTTCCTTGAGGGGTGTAGTTTCATAAATGGAGTTACTTTTGAGGGGTTTCCACTGTTTTGTCCCTCGGCAAACCATTCCAGCTAAATTTTCGCTCCAAAAGTCAAATGGCGCTCTTTCCCTTTTGAGCCGTGCCGTGTGTCCAAACAGCCATTTATGACCAGATATGGGGTATTGTTTTACTCAGGAGAAACTGCTCTACAAATGTTGGGGTGCTTTTTGTGCTTTAGTTCTTGTGGAAATGAAAAAAAAAATAGCTAAAGCAACATTTTATTGAAAAAAATTTAGATTTTAATTTTCACGGCCTACTTTCAATAATTTCTGCTTATCAGACTCTATCCCCCCTTGCCTCCTGCATTGATCACTCACTCTGAATTTGCTATTAATATTGGTACACAGAAGTCTGTAGTCTGTAGTCTTGAGAGATCTAGTTACGGCTGCTGCCCATAGAAATATATGGGGAGGGGGGAGAGAAGGGTGCTGCTGTAGGGAGACAGAGGAGAGAGACAAACAGATGCTGCTGCAGCTTTTGGTGAGTGTTTTATATCTCCCTAGTACTGGATTCACAGCTACACTGCTCAGTACTGCTGTATCATTTCCTCCATGCTGTTGCTGCTTCTTCCATACGTGTGATAGATCGAGACAGGGAAGGATTCCTCTCTTTCTAGTCTTCTTCCCCTCTGAAATTCAGCTCAGAAAAAACTGACAATTAGAAATATAGCCTACAAAAGGATAAAACTTCCAAAAAATGTAGGATACAAGTCATATAATGGTCAGATATAGTGTTATTCCTTAAGTACACACATATGACGGTATGTGAAAAGTCACAAGAAAGGTATTGGTACGCTTTAAAGATTTTTATAAATATTATGTTTTTTTTTACAAATCCTAGGTTAGACTCCTGCCACGGATTATATTGTGTATATATAATCAGTAAAAAGGTGTATATATACTACTAGTATATCTACAGTGCTGCACTAGTTATAGTTGCTGTACAATATAGTACATAGGGCAAGATGTGTAGAAGGGCTGGTTTGTGTCACCCCCATTTTAAATTGTTGGAGTGTATGAAAATTATAAGGAAGGAAGGGGCACTCTTTGCACTGAGCACACCAATGTGTTACAATTATTATATTCAGCAGACATATCCTCAAATTTAACATGATAATTTTACATGCAAGTATATTAATAACCTCATATCAAAGAATAAACAAGACAAGCATGAATGTTGAGATTTCTTCCCAAATGGAAATTTTTTTCCATTAGCATATTTTATTAAAGATAATTATTTAACAGTGCCCTTAGCGCTCATTTTGAACAAATTCAAATGCAAGAACTACGTTGGTACAGAAAGCATATTGGAAAACAAAAAAAATGATCTGACCAAGTTTTATTCTAATATTTTCTCCACTCAATAGAATGTTGGACTGATTTAAAGCTGTAACAGTTACAAGTTTTGTTTCAATAGACTATAAACCAAAAGGTCTCCAATAACAATACAGAATAGAATAAAAATGTCTTTCCTGGATCTGAAGATCCTTTTCTTGTTACTCGTGCTCATTGTACAATTCAATTTGTATGGACATGAAGAGATTATCTTTATTGTCAATTGAACAAATTGTACAAAATACAAATTTCTTTCGGTACACATATGCAAATAATGCCAAAGCCAGCATTGCTGTTATCTCTATTTTGCATTAAGGCATTTACTTAGAAAATCTACAAAGAATACCATGATAAGATGGCCCTTTCAGTATTTTTACATTCATATGTGTTTATATATGTATAGCTAAAAAGTATGTTGAGATAAACCTTAAAAAAAGCCAAATTTGGTAACATCATGGCTGCAAAACTAGCCACAATTGTCAACTTCCATAAAATTTTTACAAATTGCTGTGGTTTACCTGTGCGAATACACAATTGTATCACTGGTAGGTTTAAAAGCAACAGGAAGCAAAAGTCTTAATATGTCAGGAACCAGAAGCATTGTAAACATCTAGAGAAAGAACCATCATACACCAGTAAAATAAAACAACACCCCAAAGTCATATATATACTGTAAAAATAAATGACTGATGAGAAACATATAGAAATACAGTGCAGTCGGCTGCTATGAGATGAAAGAAAAACAAACATTTTGCATTACAAGAAATATTCAACATCATTTTTACCCAATTTTCACATTTGTATGATGAATCCAAAAAATACAGTATTTACAGCTTTAACATAGTAAAGACTAGGAATAAATAGTAATAAATATACATCTTTCATCAAGAGCTGAAAGAATTATATATATATATATATATATATATATATATATATATATATATATATATATATATATATATATATATATGTATATATATATATATATATATATCCCAATATTAAAAGCATTTCACTTATAGAAAAAATGTCTCAGACGTCCATTGCTGAAGATATTCATAAACTTGTAAAATGAGGGATTTCTAGATTGAGGAATACTTTACAGAAACAAGTGCCATGATTGAAATAAGTGGAGTGAACCACCCAAAAAGAAAAAGAATCCTTACTAAGAAACTTGCTACACTTAAAATTGCCCTTATTCATAAAAGTGCCCAGTACATTGAAAAAGGCAGGTTGGTAAAATACAACTTCCTTTGTGTTGACAAATGTGATTAGCCTTATGTTCAAAAAGCATTTTATCCTAAAAAAAAATCATTGGATTCACAATGTTAATACAAATACCATGTTTTTAATGGAAAAAATATTAAATTAGAATTATGCCATGCTTAAAATCACACAATTTAAAAGATATCCAAAAGCATGCTACCCATTAAAGATACATAAATATATATATATATATATATATATATATATATATATATATATATACACAAATACACTTATGTATATATCTCAGTAATGGTTAATAAAAAGTCTCATTTATTTCCAAATGTCGCGATGCTTACATATGGAAAACTGAGTTCAGATTCCAAATGTTCATAGAGGAAACTAACTGCAGAGCATAAACGTCCGCACCACAAATGAATCCAGAGTATAGACGCTCCGCCTGTTTCCTGCTTAATTTTACCAACATGTACCTTCCTAAAGACATCTCCACCGGCTTTATAACACACCCATAGACCGTTTCAAGGGAACTGAGGTTCAAAGCAAATATGTTAAGCTTTATTGCAGAGGGTACCTAATGGGTGTCTCCGTGGTGGCTGTTCATATTCATCTTCAGACACATCTAACTATACCATTGCAAAACCAAGTGTTAGGTGGGCATGACGATGTTCAACAGTGGGATTCTCACATTTGTCCTAATTGTATTATTGCATTTTCCCAATGCTACAACTGAACAAGCTTTTCTCCTCACAGGGTATGTATGTATATACATGCACCACTCAAGGACACAGGAGGGGCTGACTAACCATATTTAGGTGCATTCGACACATGATTGCCTTCCATGGCTCAAGAGTACATGCAGTTGTAAAGCTCTTGAATTCAAAAAGTTTTTCCCAAAAATATTTATGTACACCTCAATATGTTCTGTCACATTATTAGACAAATATTTATTGTTTCAACCATTTATTTAACCGTAGATATTATGGGTTATTTATCTGTATTTACAATTGTTGGTGAAATGATAAAACACTTTATCTGTATTATACAGATCTTCATATTATTCCAAATTATAATGGCTTAGCTGCTTATACACAAGTTAAGATTGTTTCATGGTTATATACAGAATTGGCCTCCATTTCCTGAGAGTGCAATGAATTGAAAAGAATGGAAATACAGACAGACATATATGTAAAAACAAGATACTTAAACATGATGAAACGTTAACGATTATCTTCAAGCGTGGCATTATATTACTGCTGAGGCTGTTATTTCAATTAAGCATTTTTAGCGAAGATCAAGAAAAGAAAAAAAAATGGTTTTTTTTTAAATATTAAGCATAATATCATATATGTGTACTGCAATACTTCTCACTCTATAAGAACATTCAGGTGAGTGTTAAAATCTGTAATCCTTAGAAAATCCTTCATATAACAATTCTTCACCAATAAATAGCAGAACAATTACCTTGGCAGGTAGTAATCTATGGCTGGCAAACATTTAACCGTTGTAGCCAATAGCTGAACCCTTTTTTTAATGCCAAATGTAAAAGATCATACTTAATAATCGTGTATATATTCGATATAAAGGAAAAATATACAAAACAGTCCTCGTTGGGCAGAATTTTGCTACATTTCAGATGTACAACTATTTTCCACATAATACTGTACATTCGGTTATTAAAGAAGTAAGTTGGTTCATCTTGTCATTAGACCACACCATGAATATAGAATTGAACTACTGTGCAAATAAGACATGCAATACTGAAATTTCCTATACAGTGTGAACTATAGTGTTAATACCAATACAAATGAGTTTACATAAACTATGAGCGGATACTTACAACATACATTTTAGTTTAAAGGCGCTTACTACCTCAGACATTTATCCATAGGTGAGACAACAGTGGCCGTCTCACACGCAACCTTTTCTCAGGTGCTTTAATCTCTGGCCCGAAATGACAAAATATTACTTTGCTCTGCAAGGCGCAATAAAAGCTTTCATGGTACCCAAGACAGGAGTTTCCTGCTCAGCATTCATGTTCAGCAGAGTGTATAGATTTTCAGGTGGCGGTGCTGTGAAAACAAGTTGTTGTTACGCTGGAAGATTTTTTTTATTATTATATGGATATGGTGTAGAGAGGCACAAGTAATTTTTCTGTTTTTCTAAGTGCATACCAGAGACTCCTGGACCCCAATGCAAAATCAGTATAGTGGCCTCACAACTCTCATGTGCCATTTGTAGAATAATATTATGAAATATTATTGCTTGTCCCGCAAAAATGAACATTTACCCAGAATATTCGTAGGTATATTTTTCTTGATATTATTAGTACTCAATCTTTATTATGCCAATAAAAACAGTATGCAAAATAGAGTTTCTCCAATAGAAAAAAACTTTCTCTAGTTCCACCTATACGATACCATTTAAGTCAATGTCCAACCCCTCAAACAGCCTTGAAACATGACTCGGGTTATTTTGTTAGGCAATAAGTACAATACTAAAACAAAATATCAAGTATATTAACCAGATAACTAATAAAAAATGAAACATGAAAATGTATAAGTTATCAGAAGTAAGTATGCATAATTTATGTCACATACCCTTCGAGACACCCCCAAGGGCTCACACCCCAACAGTCTTTCACTAACAATGTTGCTTCATTAGTATTACCATGGGTGATTTTTTTACTTTTATGGGGCAAGCAATTACATTTTTATACTATCATACATACTTTATACCAGTGGTCTTCAACCTGTAGTGAAAACATAACTCCTGGCATTACCTGACAGCCACAATTTAAAGATCACTGCTTGTATATCAACTAATTCATTGTATTATATGAAGAGACAGGTATGTGTTAAAACTAATCTCTTTGGTAATACAAAGCATAATTATACATTGTTTAACTTGGTTGTTTTTCTTAGATTTCTAAAGCTTTGGACCCCAAGGCATGCATACTATGTGCGCCACATTTGTGAATAATATAAAAGTGTTTTTTCTATTATTAATATTTACGCAAATAAAAAGGTAAAATATTATTGTGCAACGTTATTATATCATTTAGTTATTTTAGTTTTTTGCTCTGTTTATGGGGCATTGTGCACTGTATGCAGAGTATATAAATAGGTGACCTGCAGCTAGGTCCCATGTTAAATAATTATAATGTTGCCATATTTAGAATTTGCTTTTGAAACATTTACAATTTTACATTTACTCATGTATCTTCTGAAACTTCTATGTTGAATGATACCATTCTCATTCCGTATAACTTTTCTTCAGATATTGCATTTTTTTTAAAGTTGTAACTAAACATTTAAACAATAACTGGCTGCATGAGTATAACTTAAAATAAGGAGGCTTAAAAATGTGGAATCGGACACAATTTTTCAGCAAAAGCAGAATTTTGAAGTTATTTCACATGTATAACTAATGTTAGCTTTTAGCAATCAAATTGCTAGGATTTATAAATTTAAACAGTGATATAAACAGTGTTTATCATTGTGCTGGAATAGCATACAAAAACAAACAAACAGCCCTGTAGAAATCCTGCAGATAAGACAAGGGTTAATTTCCTGCTAATCTCTTCCATATTTGGCTGGTAAACCGCTATAGGGGGCAGGTTTAACAAAAGGGGCGGGGCTTAACAATATTTGAGTCCTATTGCAGACAGAGCAGTGGGGGTTCCTTGTTCATCATGTAGTCTTACAGTAGGACACAGGATATTGAGACAACGGAGGGGGTAGTGGTTGATCTCCTGGGACACATAGTCTTTTGTTATATGTTTCTCAGTTTTAATTGCAATATGATACAAAAGGAAAGGAAAATATCAGGGGAGGAATTGCATTGAATTTTTATTTTTTTGGTGTATTTTTTTATGTTTAGTGTGCCTTTAAGCTCATATGATGCTTATACTACAATAGTTTAAAGTTTTCATAAACTCCGTCAACATAGCCAGTCTAGTTACACATATTAACAACAGTCTCAAAAGAGACAGTACGTTATTATTGAAGATTCTATCATAAAGGTGGAAAACTACTACTTCTAAACCTAAAGCATGAAAACCCCAGTATTCTATGAAATACAACCCTTATCATGCTGCATCACATTAGTGATAAAGCGTGCCTATTGTTACAATAAAAAAATGCAATCTCTCATGTCTGCAGCTGTAGATGTGTATAAGATGTAGTGCAGACAGCAATGTTGCGAATAACCTGCATATTTTGGGTCCTTTCCATGTCCTCTGTGGGTTTCTGTAAACACAAACTTTCTTTCTCAATGCCCGCGGAGTAGATGGGTTCTTCCTGGTGGGATGTAAGAGCCGTGGGCTTTGATCCCATCATATGCCTCACCTCTATTGCTCCCACTCCTTTCTACCTCTTATGAAAGCACAGCTGCATCCCCCTATTCCCTATATTCAATTGTTTTACACTAGATTCATTTTCTTATTTACAAACATTTGCAGAGTCTGCAGGCAGGGAAAGAGACTAAAGGCTGCTGAAAGGTGGAGATGCCATTTTCCCCAAAACTTATATGTTACCATGGTATTGTTGGTTTTTCAAGCATTTTTGATGGCGAGAATAGAGCAACCTGCAATGTTATTCTTGCCTGTAAACTGACAGAACCCTGACAGACCCCTATTAAAGTAAATGGGGGTTGCCAGTATCCATCAGAAAAGGGCTCCATTATAAACAGTAGTGTAAATGAAGCCTCACCCTTTCAAATGTAATGTTTTTCTATAAAGTGATTGTTCAAGTTATTTTTAGGTAGAAGACTGTATAACCTAGGAAAACAGACTGATATTCTATGGAACTAAAAAAGTTGTTTTTGAGACAATGTAGTTATTAGAATACTCAATATAGTAGTAGTAGTAGTAGTAGTAGTAGTAGTAGTAGTAGTAGTAGTAGTAGTATTCTATTACAAGTATTGTGCATGAAATTATGAAACTACAATAAAATACGATTGGTCATACAAACTATCCTAAAAAAATGTCAAAAGTTGGTTATTTTTTGCATTACAAGGTACGTCATGCCATGAGATTACTTCATAAGTTTATCTTTATATTTGTAGAATACATATAACATTTTGGATATATATATATATATATATATATATATATATACACACACACACAACGTGTTCCAAATTATTATGCACATTGGATTTAAGTGTCATAAACATTTAATTATTAGTTTTTCAATGAAACTCATGGATGGTATAGTGTCTTAGGGTATGTGCACACACACTAATTACGTCCGTAATTGACGGACGTATTTCGGCCGCAAGTTCCAGACCGAACACAGTGCAGGGAGCCGGGCTCCTAGCATCATACTTATGTACGATGCTAGGAGTCCCTGCCTCGCTGCAGGACAACTGTCCCGTACTGTAATCATGTTTTCAGTACAGGACAGTTGTCCTGCAGCGAGGCAGGGACTCCTAGCATCGTACATAAGTATGATGCTAGGAGCCCGGCTCCCTGCACTGTGTTCGGTCCGGTACTTACGGCCGAAATACGTCCGTCAATTACGGACGTAATTAGTGTGTGTGCACATACCCAAAGGGCTCTTTGGATCATTGTAATCAATCTCAGACACCTGTGATAATTAGTTTTCCAGGTGTGCCCAATCAAAGGAAAACTACTTAAGAAGGATGTTCCACATTATTAAAGAGGCCACTGGTTTCAAGCAAAATGGGAAAGAAAAAGGATCTCTCTGCTGCCGAAAAGCGTGAAATAGTGCAATACCTTGGACAAGGTCTGAAAACATTGGATATTTCAAGAAAACTTAAGCGTGATCATCGTACTGTGAAAAGATTTGTGGCTGATTCAGAGCACAGACGGGTTCGTTCAGATAAAGGCATAATGAGGAAGGTTTCTGCCAGACAAATTAATAGGATTAGGAGAGCAGCTGCTAAAATGCCATTGCAAAACAGCAAACAGGTATTTGAAGCCGCTGGTGCCTCTGGAGTCCCGCGAACCTCAAGGTGTAGGATCCTCCAGAGGTTTGCAAGTGTGCATAAAGCTATTATTCGGCCACCCCTAAACAATGCTCACAAGCAGAAACGGTTGCAGTGGGCTCAGAAATACATGAAGACTAATTTTCAAACCGTGTTGTTTACTGATGAGTGCCGTGCAACCCTGGATGATCCAGATGGATGGAGTAGTGGATGGTTGGTGAATGGCCACCATGTCCCAACAAGGCGGCGACGTCAGCAAGGAGGTGGCGGAGTCATGTTTTGGGCTGGAATCATGGGGGGAGAGCTGGTAGGCCCCTTTAGGGTCCATGACGGTGTGAAAATGACCTCTGCAAAGTACGTAGAGTTTATGACTGACCACTTTCTTCCGTGGTACAAAAAGAGCAACCGTGCCTTCCGTAGCAAAATTATCTTCATGCATGACAATGCACCATCTCATGCTGCAAAGAATACCTCTGTGTCATTGGCTGCTATGGGCATAAAAGGAGAGAAACTCATGGTGTGGCCCCCATGTTCCACTGACCTCAACCCTATTGAGAACCTTTGGAGCATCCTCAAGCAAAATATCTATGATGGTGGGAGGCAGTTCACATCAAAACAGAAGCTCTGGGAGGCTATTCTGACATCCTGCAAAGATATTCAAGCAGAAACTGTCCAAATACTCACAAATTCAAGAATTGTGAAGGTGATATCAAAGAAGGGGTCCTATGTTAACATGTAACTTGGCCTGCTAAGTTTTTTTTGATTGAAAGAGCTTTTTATATCTGTAAATATGACCTCCTGATGCTGCAAATTCCACAAATTACCATTTTTGTTCTCTTTACAACCTTTAAAATGTTTTGATCTCTGTTGTGCATAATAATTTGAAACAGTGCATTTTGAGTTTTTTACTTCTAAAAAAAAAATCTGTTATCATTAGGAGATTTGTTCAATAAAATTTGCATTATACTCCAACGGTTGATGGCTTGAAGATTATATTGACTGTCATTTGCATCGACTATTTAGGAAAATCAGCGAAAAATAACATTTGCATAATAATTTGGAATGCGGTGTATATATAAATAAATATATATATATATATATATATATATTACACAGACAATCCACAGTCCAGCAGCACAGGCAGCACTCCTGAGAGTACCCCCCTAGTTTTCACTATATATATGTGTGTATATATATATATATATATATATATATATATATATATATATATATATATATATATATATATATGGGTGAATCAAAAATTATCTGCACTCTGGCTGTAGAATTTATTGTAATCAACTTTCAGAGAAGACAAATACATCATTTTTCAACATAATCTACCTGCTTTTCAATACACTTTGTCCATCTCTCAACAAGCTTTCGTATTCCCACATAAAAAAATGGTTTAGACTGAGCTTCGAGCCACAAATGCACCGCATCAGACGTGAATCTTCATCCTCGTAGGGCTTCTTTCAGGGGACCAAACAGGTGATAGTCCAATGGGGCAAGATCAGGACTATAGGGAGGATGCATGCTCCAGCGTCCGGCTCCTTGTACTTCTCTATCCATTCATACACACTTCTTCACAACAAAACACTTTCTCCATATTGTGCACAAAGTCTGCGATAAATATCGGCGCCAGACACACACTCAGACCACAAAAAACGAGTCACTGCATGCTGCTCTTCTTTCGTGCAAACCACAAGTGGGGCAGCCATTTTTTCTTGCACCGCAGTTACAAATAAACAGACGTAGCACGTTCAAACTTGACTGGTGAGACAGCGACCTTGTACGGAAAGCACTGATAAGATAGTGCGGCCAACAGAAGTTTTCATACGACCGGAGTGCAGATAATTTTTGACTCACCCTCGTGTGCATATATATATATATATATATATATATGTATATATATATATATATATATATATATATATATAGTATATATACTGAGAAGGAAATAAGTATTTGATCCCTTGCTGAGTTTGTAAGTTTGCCCACTGTCAAAGACATGAACAGTCTAGAATTTTTAGGCTAGGTTAATTTTACCAGTGAGAGAGAGATTATATAAAAAAAAAATATGAAAATCACATTGTCAAAATTATATATATTTATTTGCATTGTGCACAGAGAAATAAGTATTTGATCCCTTACCAACCATTAAGAGTTCAGCCTCCTCCAGACCAGTTACACGCTCCAAATCAACTTGGTGCCTGCATTAAAGACAGCTGTCTTAAATGGTCACCTGTATAAAAGACTCCTGTCCACAGACTCAATTAATCAGTCTGACTTTAACCTCTACAACATGGGCAAGACCAAAGAGCTTTCTAAGGATGTCAGGGACAAGATCATAGACCTGCACAAGGCTGGAATGGGCTACAAAACCATAAGTAAGACGCTGGGTGAGAAGGAGACAACTGTTGGTGCAATAGTAAGAAAATGGAAGACATACAAAATGACTGTCAATCTACATCGATCTGGGGCTCCATGCAAAATCTCACCTCATGGGGTATCCTTGATCCTGAGGAAGGTGAGAGCTCAGCCGAAAACTACACGGGGGGAACTTGTTAATGATCTCAAGGCAGCTGGGACCACAGTCACCAAGAAAACCATTGGTAACACATTACGCCGTAATGGATTAAAATCCTGCAGTGCCCGCAAGGTCCGCCTGCTCAAGAAGGCACATGTACAGGCCCGTCTGAAGTTTGCAAATGAACATCTGGATGATTCTGAGAGTGATTGGGAGAAGGTGCTGTGGTCAGATGAGACTAAAATTGAGCTCTTTGGCATTTACTCTACTCGCCGTGTTTGGAGGAAGAGAAATGCTGCCTATGACCCAAAGAACACCGTCGACACTGTCAAGCATGGAGGTGGAAACATTATGTTTTGGGGGTGTTTCTCTGCTAAGGGCACAGGACTACTTCACCGCATCAATGGGAGAATGGATGGAGCCATGTACCGTCAAAACCTGAGTGACAACCTCCTTCCCTCCACCAGGACATTAAAAATGGCTCGTGGCTGGGTCTTCTAGCACGACAATGACTAGAAACATACAGCCAAGGCAACAAAGGAGTGGCTCAAAAAGAAGCACATTAAGGTCATGGAGTGGCCTAGCCAGTCTCCAGACCTTAATCCCATCGAAAACTTATGGAGGGAGCTGAATATCCGAGTTGCCAAGCGACAGCGTCGAAATTTTCTTGATTTACAGATGATCTGCAAAGAGGAGTGGGCCAAAATTCCATCTAACATGTGTGCAAACCTCATCATCAACTACAAAAAACATCTGACTGCTGTGCTTGCCAACAAGGGTTTTGCCACCAAGTATTAAGTCTTGTTTGCCAAAGAGATCAAATACTTATTTCTCTGTGCACAATGCAAATAAATATATATAATTTTGACAATGTGATTTTCTGTTTTTTTTTTAAATATAATCTCTCTCTCACTGGTAAAATTAACCTAGCCTAAAAATTCTAGACTGTTCATGTCTTCGACAGTGGGCAAACTTACAAAATCAGCAAGGGATCAAATACTTATTTCCTTCACTGTGTATATATATATATATATATATATATATATATCCCATAAACACAACAAAAATTGAACAGCACATTCCAGCTAAATGATACAAAATGTATGCAGGTGCAAGAACACCTATGACTGCAAATATACAGCAGACATAAAATGGCGACAGCACCCTGCGACACTAATGCAACCTAAACCACTAAATATAAATAAATATGCACTAAAGCTAAATCTACTTACAAATAGGGAGGTTCTTAGTGCACATTTTGATCAAAAAGTGTTAGCCCACCTGCCACGACAAGGCGACCTATGTAAGGTGGGAACCTACGCTGCACATACACCCAGAACTGGGACTAAGCCTACATATATACCTGGGGATGGTAGGATATTTGTAAGTAGATTTAGCTTTAGTGCATATTTATTTATATTTAGTGGTTTAGGTGGCATTAGTGTCGCAGGGTGCTGTCGCCATTTTATGTCTGCTGTATATTTGCAGTCATAGGTGTTCTTGCACCTGCATACATTTTGTATCATTTAGTTGGAATGTTCTGTTCAATTTTTGTTGTGTGTATGGGATCCATATATGTGGGGTTAGTGACTGCCTCCACTTGTTGTTCTTGCACTCCTCCCATTCTGCCCAGGGTGATTTTAATCAGTTCAATGCTGGATCCTACCATCCCCAGGTATATATGTAGGCTTAGTCCCAGTTCTGGGTGTATGTGCAGCGTAGGTTCCCACCTTACAGAGGTCGCCTTGTCGTGGCAGGTGGGCTAACACTTTTTGATCAAAATGTGCACTAAGAACCTCCCTATTTGTAAGTAGATTTAGCTTTAGTGCATATTTATTTATATTTAGTGGTTTAGGTGGCATTAGTGTCGCAGGGTGCTGTCGCCATTTTATGTCTGCTGTATATATATATATATATATATATATATATATATATATATATATATATGTGTGTATATACTCCTCAACATTGATCTTGCAACACCGAGAAGGAAAAGTTCAGGATTTGTGCAAATCACAGGACCGATAGACATGTTAATGATATGCAAATAATAAAAAAAATGGAAATAATTCCAAACATCTAGATTTATTCAGTATTGAGTACGAGTGCTACGCGAAGAAATACACACACTTACATGCCTTGGCATGCTATCAAAGAGGTTATTAATGGTTGTCTGAGAACTGTTATGCCATGCTGAATGCACTTGGGCATGCAAATCATCAAGATTGGCTGCTAGCAGTTCCCTTTGCAATTGCCGACCAATGACGTCCCAGATGTGCTCGATGGGAGACAAGTCTGGAGACAATGCAGGCCATGGTATCACGTTTAGGCCACGCAGGCTACTCACAGTAGCATGAGCAACATGCGGCCTGGCGTTGTCAAGTTGAAAAACGGCTTCTGGGACACTTTGGAGAACTGCCTGTACCACTGGTTCCACGACAAAATCAATGTAACGCCGAGCTGTTAGTGTACCTGAAATTAAGACTAGAGGGGTCTGGCTACCAGACATTATGCCACCCCACATTATAATCCCGGGAGTAGGACAGGTGTGACGCTCCCTTGTGAAGACCTTTTCATGGCGTTGCCCACATGGTCTCTAGACCAATCCCCGGCTATCACTGCATCCGAGACAAAAACGGGACTCATCGCTAAAGAGGATAGACCTCCATTCCAGCCTCCATTGCCTTCTTGCTGTACACCATGATAGCCTTTGAGAGCGGTGGTGTGTGGTCAATGGAACACCTGTAGCTGGACGTCTGGCTCGCAGCCCAATGTCGTACAAACGCCTTATGATGGTTTGTGTCGACACTGGTTGCCACCATAAGCTTGGGATGTGACGTCCAATTTAACTTGCAGTACAGAATGGATCAATATGTGCCATCCTTAAAATCAGACGATTCATCCGTGCAAAGGTTCGCCTCCGCATACCTCTTGCTGTCATTCCCGTTCCTTTTTATTTTCCCAACCTTTGGGACCAGGTTGAACAGTGCTGACATTTCGGCTTAGGCATAAACCAAGGTCTCTCAGTTCAAGGATTCTGTTCCTCTCAGTTTGCGACATGTGGCAATAACTGGCTCGTCCACGAACAGGAGGCATCGCACAATCATCCCACACCACTTGATCCGATGTTTGAGGTTTCATGTGGCTAAAAAACTTTGTTTTCAATCTGGCTTTTATGTCCCTCCCACATGCCACAGATTGGAGCTTGTTATCATTTGCAGATCTTAGCGATACCTTCTACTTTCTCAATTTGCATAACCTTACGGCTTGGTGTTGCAATTTCAATGTTGAGGAGTGTATATACATATATATATATATATACATACACATATGTAAACTATTAAGACAAATGTATTCAAAATCTAAACAAGAGCTAACTGACTGACTGCTGTTTGACACAATATTCTGTGCACCAGTTTGTCACAGTTGCTATAAAACAAGATGTGGGTAAAATATTTGAGATGCTATCCTGGAGTATCTCAATAAAAATAAACTGTTAAGCAGCATCAGCATGGGTTTATGAGGAATCTGTCCAGTCAAACAAATCTGATTAGCTTCTATGAGGAGGTAAGTAGACTGGACCTGGGTGAGGCAGTGGATGTGGTGTATCTAGACTTTTCAGAAGGCATTTGATACTGTGCCACATAAAAGGTTGGTATATAAAATGAAAATGCTGAGACTGGGGAAAATATGTGTAATTGGTTTAATAACTGGTTCAGTGATAGAAAACAGAGGGTGGCTATTAATGGTACATCCTCAGAGTGGGTCACAGTTACCAGCGGGGTTCCACAAGGGTCAGTATTGGGCCCACTTCTTTTTAATATGTTTATTAATGACCTTGTAGGGGGTTTACAGAGTATAATTTCAGTATTTGCAAATGATACTATGCTCCGTAAAGTAATAAACACAGAGGAGGATAATATAATATTACAGCGGGATTTAGGGAAGCTGGACGCATAGGCAGAGAAATGGCAAATTAAGTTTAATGTCAATAAATGTAAGGTTATGGGCGAGGAAACAAATTTTAGAATTATGCATTAAATGTTAAAACACTGGGTAAAACTTACTGAAAAATACTTTGGTGGATAGCAAATTTAACTTTAGCAACCAGTGTCCGGCAGCTGCTGCCAAGGCAAATAAAATCATGGCATGCATAAAAAGCGGCATAGATCTTCATGACAAGAATATAGTTTTGCCTCTTTACAAATCACTAGTCAGACAACACATGGATTATTGTGTGTAAATGTTGGCAGCTGTGTAGAAGAAGGGCATGGCTGAACTAGAAGAGCGACCAAGGTAATTAAGGTAATAGGCGGATTGCAGTACCAAGAAAGGTTATCAAACTTGGGGTAATTCTGTTTAGAAAAAAGACGGCTTAGGGGTGATCTAATTACAGTATACATATATAATTGCACAGCACAGAGATCTTTGTAATGATCTTTTTTACACCTATGCCTGTAAAAAGGACAAGGGGACATCCTCTATGTCTAGAGGAAAAAAAGTTTCACCATCATCACAGACGAAGATTCTTTACTATGAGAGCGGTGACATTATGGAACTCTCTGCCAAAGAATGTTGTGATGGTTGATTAATTTAGCAAGTTCAAGAAGTGCACACGCGCGACTGCAGCTCCATTTAAAGTCATTCTCACTGCAATCATGCAGTGAAGAGGAACGGAGTAGGGACCAACATTCTAGTGAATATGGGGTTCCCAGTGGTGGGGTTCCCAGCAATCATACATTTAACACCTATCCTGTGGATAGGTGATAAATGTCTATTGTGGGAAAACCCCATTAATGTATACTTTGGGAACCTAACCTGAACAAGCTCCTCTAGCTTCAATGAAAATGACAGACCTATTTATTTTTATTACGGACACTAGCCAAAAGTCTCTTATGTTTACTGACTGTACTTTAAAAGGTCACTCCAGTCAAAAACCAAAAATGTAGCTTTTGGTCTAAGAGCTCTACTAGCTCCCACTTTTCATTTAACAGAATGGTGTAGTTACAGAGAACCTCTACTGTTACATACTAGGCCGCAGCTGAAGTCTGTGCTAGCCATAGCAATAGAGCTGTGCTGTCCTAAGCCGCTTAACCGTCAGTATAGAAAATATACTCAAACAGCTTCATATTATTTTACAATGAAGACTACCCCTCTGCAGGACACTATTAGGACACCAGTGATAATGAGGATTGGATAATGTTAACATGCATAAAAAAACAAAAACATTTTTCTGTCAGGCTCAATGAATCATCGGTTTTAACTGCCAGTTTCATTTTCCCAGCCTGGGAGGGGCTTAGTTGTGTGCCCCGCCCACTGACAACTATGTAAAGAGAGGTAATTAACATGCAGATGACTCAATGTCATGGAGATATCAGTCACAAGGTGCTGTAATGTAGAAAATGTGTAGTAATACCAAATAAAAGGAAGAATAAAGACTATAAAATGTAAAAGTAAAGAACCCATAAAAAACCCTGTGCTGGCGGATTTAAAATTTTTGACCGGAATGTTCCTTTAATTTTTATGATGGGTGGTAACCCTGGAAATTTGAAATTCAGCAGCTGTCAGCTCAACAAACTACAATCGTTGTTTACTGTGTATATAAATGACATTCCCTAAATGAAGTGTACCTCTAAAGTTAGTCTACACTTAAAAGTAGAAAAAGTACATAAAAGTTCCTTGTCATCATTAAATTACTAAACTGTTTACTAATTCAAAGTTGATATGACCATACTAACATCAAAGTATGCAGACCGCTGTTATGTCCATTTGGTTTATATACCATATAAATATTTGCTTATTGTAAATCCTTGACATAAATTCAGTTTTCTAAGCTCCAGTAAGCGTACATTTTCCAAGTCTGAGAAAGTGGCGTACCACTGTCTAAATCATTTAGGGAGTAACTACATTTTCACCAAACTTTAGATATGTCAAAGAAACATATGAAAAGTTTGAAACAGTGGGGGTCACGGGGCTAAGACCGCCACCGTTGCTGAAACGAAGCTGCAGCATCACTCCGCTGAGCGCTTTGCTCCTTTGGCTGTAATCAGCGCTCATCCTCAGGCTGAAGACGGCTTACATGGAACGTCTATGAGGGCCGTCTTCAGCCTGACAGGGAGCGCCGATCACAGCAGAAGGTGCAAAGCGCTCAGCTGAGCGCTCCTGCAGCTTCGTTTTAGCAACGGTGGGGGTCTCAGCACCCGGACCCCCACCGATTCAAACATTTTCATATGTCTCTATTACATATCAAAAGTTTGATGAAAGTGCAGTTACTCTTTAAAGTTGAAAGCGCTTTTTGTAGCATGCACCAACATTAGAACATGATGTATACTGTATGGGAAGAAATTGGATGAGATTCTACAGTACATAATGCCACCATTCAGGCAGCTAATGCTACATACTAATAATGCATTATAAAGATGAAAAAATATCGACGTTTCTCACTCATGTGACTGTAGGAATATACATATAAAACTATTTAGAAATGTGTACAAGAAATTGTAGATAAAAATAACGATTTCAGGCTGGGACACAAATAGGCCTTTAAATATAATATATATAATATATATTTTGTTACATACAGCAATACACCTGAAATACAGTAAACCAAACATTGCATCATATCAAGTGATGCCTTAAAAGATACCATTTTATACATTTCTTTCATTTCTGATAAAATGCTTTTTGAATAAATGGGTACCACTATGCTAGCTTTATCAGTGCAAAGTTAGTTATTTGTAGTTCAGTGGGATGTTAATACCCCTGGCCCTATAAACAGCTTAGACAACCTGTGGCTCATAGCAGCTAGAAAGCTGCATGTTCTGTAATCGTGCTGTATAGAAACTGCTAAAGTTATATTTAAAAGCCTACAAAAAAAAACAAATCACTGGATATTCAATGCTATATAACAGTACATATTGGATGGTGTGTTCAAGCAATCACAACCACCAACAGAAAAAAAATCCTTTTGAATTGCTGCAGTGATCTCCAAAAATTCTCAAAACCTCGCAGCACTAAATAGCATTTCTCGAACTTCTGTCCAGTCTTCTTGTGCTTATTAGGTAAAACCATGATCAGATCACGCAGCATTATATTTATTAAATCAGAATGCTGCAATATCAAGCTATAGTACCACAATTATTGTTCTTTTATCATTAAAACATACCAGTCTTATTCTTTTTCCCATAGTCTCCAAAAATATAAATATATTTATATCTATATATACATATTTCAGTGTATATATACACACACCTTATATTCACATTAAGGGATCAAACAATTTTATAAAAATTATGGTTCAGGAAGTGCTACTTATTGTATGGGTCAAGTATATTGGCTTGACTCATACGATCTGTGTTCCTATTGCACTGACTTCTGATGTGGCCTCCATATAGATACACAGGCATAGTGAAAGTGACAGTAGTATCAAGGCCTTCCCTCCACGGGCTGTTTCAAGCATAATTCACTTCCGGAGGACACAATGGGCAAATGGTTTTCCAGGTGGTGATTGATGAGATGGCCGATGCTGTCAAAAACACGATCTTTAGTTCTAACCTGTAAATTTTAAAATAAAAAAGTAAATCTTTCATCAACATAAACTGTACTGTAGCAATAAATAACTCAATTTGTGATTGAAAGTAATCTTGCAAAATGTAACAAGTGTCTGAGAGATAGCGCTTTATGTAGGCAAGGAACACTACATAACCAAAAATATGTGGACACCCTTCCTAATTATTGAGTTTAGGAATCTGAACCACACCCTTTGCACACAGCCATGCGATCTCCATAGACGTTAGCATTAGTTTGGGTTGTACTGAAGAGCTAAGTGATTCTAAATGTGGTAAAGGATGCCAACTTTACCACAAGTCAGTTCCTGAAATTTCTGATCTGCTAGATCTGCCCCAGTAAACTGAAAATGCTATTATTGTGAAGCTAAAGCATCTAGGCAGGGGCGTAAATAGGAAAGACTGGGCCCCATAGCAAACTTTTGACTGGGACCCCCCCTCCCCTGGGTGTCACACAACCCCCCCTTGTAGATAGTGCCTTTTTTACAGCCCCCCCTGTAGATAACGCCATACAGCCCCCTCTGTAGATAACGCCATACAGCCCCCCCTGTAGAGAACGCCATACATCCCCCTGTAGATATTGCCATACAGCCCCCCCTGTAGAGAACGCCATACAGCCCCCCCTGTAGAGAACGCCATACAGCCCCCCCTGTAGGGAACGACATACAGCCCCCCCTGTAGGGAACGACATACAGCCCCCCCTGTAGGGAACGACATACAGCCCCCCCCTGTGGGGAACGCCATACAGCTTCCTCCCCCTGTAGGGAACGCCATACAGCATCCCCCCTCCCAAAAAAATGCGACCTACAGTGTGTCCTACAAAAGAGATGTATCCCTATCCACAGGATAGGGGGTACATGTGTGATCGCTGGCAGCGATAAGGAGAACGGGGGACCGAAAGTCCCCTGAAGTTCTCCATGACTAAGTTCTGGCTTCCGGCGTCTGCGCAGCTCAATAAAAATGAAAGGAGCGCTGGTCACGCATGCGCACACGCGCGACTGGCGCTCCATTCATTTCTACGGAGCTGCCGACACAGACCCCGGAAGTCCGAGGTTTGTGATGGAGAACTTCAGGGGACTTTCAGTCCCCCGTTCTCCTTATCGCTGCCAGCGATCACACATGTATCCCCTGTCCTGTGGATAGGGGATACATGTCTTTTGTTTAATGGCAGAGTGTTTAATGCCGTAGTGTTAAGTGGCGTCGCGCTGTAGCAGCCATAGCGGCTGCTAGCGGAGCCTCCGGCCATGGTGGGGACCCGTGCCGGCGGGCGACGCGGGCCCCCTAATGCCACGGGCCCCGTAGCAGCCACTACGGCTGCTACGGCGGTAGTTACGCCACTGCATCTAGGAGTAACAACAGCTTAGACACAAAGCGATAAACTCTTCTGTTGCATCACTCACTACAGCGTTCCAAACTATCTCCAGAAGTGACATCAGCACGAGAACTGTGCGTCAGTAGCTTCATGAAATGGGTTTCCATGGTCGAGCAGTTGCATACAAGTCTAAGATCACCATGCACAATACCAAGCGTAAGCTAGAGGGATGTAAAGCACGCCACCATTGGACTGTAGAGCAGCTTGAACGTGTTTTCTGGAGTGATGAATCACGTTTCACTATCAGGCAGCCTGATGGACGGTATGATGTGGGTTTGGTGGATGCCAGGAGAGCGCTACCTATTGGAATGCATAGTGCCTATTGTAAAATTTGGTAGTGGAGGCATAATGGTCTGGGGCTGTTTTTGCCTCTTATTTCCAGGGAAAGGTAATGTTAATGCTACAGAATACGAAAATATTTTTTTGCGGGATGACTTGTAGTTTTCATTGGTACCCTTTTGGAGTAGACGCGACTTTTTGATCACTTTTTATCACATTTTTTTGTGTGCTGGATGAACAGAAAACAGCAATTCTGGCATTATTTTTTTATTTTATTTTTTACGGCGTTCACCGTGTTGGGCTTTTTAAAGATGCGGCGATACAAAATATGTGTAACTTTTCACTATTTTCATAATAAAGTATTTTGTAAGGGGAAAAAGTAGGTTTTTAATTTTATTTTTTTTACTTGGGACTTTATTTATTTACTACAAAATGTATTCAACTTTTTTTAGTCCCACTAGGGGACTTTACTGTGCGATCATTTGATCGCTTTTATAATACATTGCAATACTTCTGTGTTGCAGTATATTATGCCTGTCAGTGTCAGCGTTTGTTAGGCCCTCAGGCGACCATAGAAACCATCCGCACCCGCGATTGAATAGCAGGATACCAGTGGGGTGACAGAGGGAGCCCCCTCCCTCTAAAACCACTCAGATGCGGCGGTCGCTATTGAGACCGCATCTGAGGGGTTAAACATGATCGGAGACCACTGCTAGTGGTCTCCGATTGATGCCCTGAAGCCCTAGACTTTTAGCAACAAACTGGGCTTCAGGAGCAACCCGCCCGATGCGGGAAAACTTCTTCAGAAGCGCCGATGTGAAAAGGCGGCACTTCAGGAGAACTACCCCTAATGGCAGATGTAGAAACACTATACGCTGGTGGTTAACCCCTTAATGACCAGCCTATTTTGGACCTTAATGACCAAGCTATTTTTTACGTTTTTCAATCGTCGCATTCCAAGAGCTATAACCTTTTTATTTTTGCGTCGACATAGCTGTATAAGGTCTTGTTTTTTGCGGGACAAGTTGTATTTTTTAATAGCACCATTTTTAGGTACATATTATTTATTGATGAACTTTTATTAACTTTTTTTTGGGGGGGAATAGAAAAAATCTGAAATTTCGCCACTCTTTTTTGAGTCCTAAATCTACGCCGTTTACTGTGTGGTATAAATAACAAAATAACTTTATTCTGCGGATTGTTACAATTGCAACGATACCAAATTTGTATCGCTTTTGTATGTTTTACTACTTTTACACAGTAAAAACGCTTTTTTTTCAAAATTATTTGTTTTTGTGTCTCCATGTTTGAAGAGCCGTAACGGTTTTATTTTTTCGCCGATGCAGTTGTATGAGGGCTTTTTTTTTGCGGGACGACTTGTAGTTTTTATTGGTACCATTTTGGAGTAGATGCGACTTTTTGATCACTTTTTATCACATTTTTTTAAAGTCAGTATTCACAGAAAACAGCAATTTTTCCATAGTTTTTTATTAATTTTTTACGGCGTTCACCGTGCGGGTTAAATAATGTAATAAATTTATAGTCGGGGTCGTTACGGATGCGGCGATACCAAATATGTGTAACTTTTTAACTTTATTTTTTTTTTAATAGTAAAGCATTTTGTAAGGGGAAAAGCTGGGTTTTTCATTTTTTTTCACATTTTATTTTAATTAACTTTATTAAACTTTTTTTTCACTTTTTTACTAGTCCCACTAGGGGACTATAATATGCGATTCTGCGATCGCATTTATAATACACTGCAATACTTTTGTATTGCAGTGTATTATGCCTGTCCGTTTAACACGGACAGGCATCTGCTAGGTCATGCCTCACACGGCAGAGCAGGGACGCTCCCAGCCCTCAGCTGCCTCTAGCAGCTGAGAGCAGGGAGATTTGACAGCTCCCTGCTCTGTTTACTTATTCCGATGCCGCGACGTAAAAAGTCTATGGCATCGGAATAAGGCCCGTTAGTGACGTGACCGACGTAGAAACACGATGGGCCGGTCACTAACGGGTTAAGCAGCCCATCGTTGTCCCATGAAGAAAATGCGGGGCACCGATTGGTTACCATGGCAGCCAGTGGGCCTACAAAAGAGCCCCAGATCAGCAATCGGTAACTGCCTATTAGGCATGGCCTCATAGGTTTTCTGTCAGTGATGCACTGACAGGCAATAATGCTTAGAATACTAAGTATTACAAAGCATTATACAAGCGATCAAAGAATCTCTGCTTTAAGTCCCCTAGTGGGACCAAAAAATAAAATTACAATTTGGATTAATACAGTTTAATAAAAATTAAAAAGTACCACCCATGGCCAAGCAGGCTGGAGCGGGTGCTCGGCTGTCTGATGACAGCTGGACTCCTGCTCCAATGGCAGTGATCGAAGTTTAACCCCTTAAATGCCCCCTAAGTCACCCATCGGCGGCCTGCAAATGCAACCACGGACCTCTGATGGGGTGCCATGTCAGCCTGACAAAGGCCCCTAAACCTGCCCTGGCTAGATGCCCATTTTTTTCTATTAAAAAGTGGTTTTATTTTGTAAAAGTGTAAAAAATAAATAAAAGTACACATATATGGTTTCGCCGCCACCATAATGTCCCAAACAATAAAGTTAACATGTAATTTAAACCGCATGGTGAATGCCGTAAAAAAAAACTGCAAAAAAACGATGGTGGAATTGCTATTTTTTTTCATTGCCCCCCAAAAAAGTAATAATAAAAGTTAATCAATAAGTCCCATGTATCCCAAAAAAGTACCAATGAAAACTATGTCTTGTCCCACAAAAAAAGAACATATCACTACGTTGACGGAAAAATAAATAAACTTCTGTCTCTTGGAACGCAACGATGCCAAAAAAAAAGTGTTTTTATAGTGCAAAAGTAGTAAAACATAAAAAACATATACATATCTGATATTGTCGTAATCGTACCAACCCATAGAATAAAGGTAACGTGTTATTTACGCCGCACGGTGAATGGTGTAAATTTAAAACGCATAGAACAATGACAGAATTGGTGTGATTTTTCTATTCCCCTCAAAACAAAGTTAATAAAAGTTAATCAAAAAATGATATATACGTCAAAATGGTGCCATTAAAAAATACAACTAATCCTGCAAAAAACAAGTCCTCATATAGCTATGTCGACGGAAAAATAAAAAAAAGTTATAGCTCTTTAAATGCGACGGTGGAAAAACAAAAAAAAAATTGCCTGGTCATTAAGCCCTAATTTAGTCTAATCACTAAGTGGTTAAAACTGTAAAAAAAAACAAAAAAAAAACTTACATATGAGGTACTGCTGCAAAAGTAATGACTCGTAGAACAAACACAACTTATTAGTTGGACTGCACGGTGCATGGTGTAAAAATAACTTGCATAGAACACTAGTGGAAATGCTGTTTGTTTGTTTTTTGCATTCCCCATAAAAAAATAAATAAAAGCTAATCAATAAATGTACCTTAAAATGGTATTGATAAAAGCTACAACTCATCCCGCAAAAAATAATCCCTCATACAGCTGCATCGATGGAAAAATACAAAAGTTATGGATCTCAGAATGTGGCGACACACAAAAATTACTTTTTTCCATGAAATATTGTGAAAAAGTGCTAAAATATAAAAAGACTATACATATTTGGTATCGCCGCATTCGTACCAACCTGTAGAATAATGTTGACATGTTATGTGTACCGCACGGTAAACAGCGAAAAAAAAATGCCTACAAAAAAAATAATGAAAGCTAATCAATAAATTATATATACCCCAAAATGCTGACATTAAAAAATATAACTCGTCTCGCAAAAAACAGGCTATGGTTCTTGGCATGTGGGGATGAAATAATTTTAAAAAATTAAATAAAAAATGTTTTGGTCATTAAGGCCCAAACAGGCCTGGTCATTAAGGTGTTAAGGTTGGAAGTAGATATATAATAGCAATCTCCGGGGACATGGTTGGTGAATATACAGGCCTATTCATGTATTTAGAACTGTCAAATATATTGTTTCTGGGGAAATATTTCAATGTATGGGGTTTACATAACATAGGAACATAAAATGTTCAATTCCTGAAAAGCTAGTTACACAGTAGTGTAACTTTCAGTTTATTTATATATTTTATAAGAAAATAATTCTTTATTGTATTATAATGCTTTTCTTAATAACAGTAGAGCTCCCAGGTGCATAAATGTTAAAATTGCATCACACGGTGGCTGCCGCTAGGGGGAGTTTTCTGTATTCAATTCATTTACTAGCAGCAGTACAGCTGCTACTGAGATCCATAGGAGTCCAAAAGGGAGTCCATGTGTAAAGGATCTGCCAGAAACAGCTTCTGTGTCGACGCCCGTGGATAATCAGTCTGCACCTACTCCTAAGTCTGAGAGAGTGACACGATCTTCTACCAGTCAAGCTGGGAGGCTGAGGAGTGGGAGAGCCTATCACAGCCTGGCCAGACGGAGCTAGCTCCCGCCCTCTGTCTATTTATACCTGCATTTCCTGCTCCTCCTTTGCCTGTGATTCTTTTCTGTTTCCTGGCTCTGCTGCTCCTGCTATGATTATTGACCTTGCTTCATTTTTGACCCTGGCTTTACTGACTACGCTCCTGCTCTGTGATTTGTACCTCGTGCACTCCTGGTTTGACTCGGCTCGTTCACTACTCTTGTTGCTCACTGTGTTGCCGTGGGCAACTGCCCCATTTCCCTTAGCTTCTGTGTACCCTTGTCTGTTTGTCTGTCGAACACTTATTGAGCGTAGGGACCGTCGCCAAGTTGTACGCCGTCGCCTAGGACGGGCCGTTGCAAGTAGACAGGGACTGAGTGGCGGGTAGATTAGGGCTCACCTGTCTGTCTCCCTACCCCGTCCTTACACCATGGAGATGTGGACTGTAGAAATGTTAACATTTGTGTTAATGAAGCTCCAAATCTTTATTATTCTCCTTTCATCCAAATATTATAAAGAAATAATTTCTTATACATAGAAATAAATAAAAAAGTACAGTCTAATATGCTAGACAACACAGTCAATTTGTAATGTAATCTAAAAGTGAATACTTACAGTGCCTTCAGGGTCTACGAGGAGAAGATGTTTGGCTTGCCCATTGTGCATGCCAGTTAGCACATAAGAACCAGGATTATTGATGCTTTTTCTAACAAGGAAATCCCCATCCTTCTTGAGTAATTTCTCTGCTTCTTTCCTGCACTTTTCTCCAACATACCAGGTTTCTGATTTCAGTTCTTCATTAATAGATAGGATAGCAGCTCTGGATAACAATGGACTAGCACAGTCTACTGAAGGATCCTTATGTAGCATGGGCTGGTTCTTCAACGCATCTTCAAATGGTTCTGTAGGAAGGTTATCATATATATTAATAAATGCAGTTAACCAAATTCAAGTCACTTTATATGTAGACATTAAAGGAATTAAATACAATTATACAACAGTAAGTCCTAGGCCTAGCAATAGTGTTTTTAGGATACAGAATGCAGTTTACATAAATTTCATCAATCATTTAAAAAACATACATTCTTGTCATTACCTGGAGCACTGGAGTAAGACAAAAGTTTAGATCAGTTTGGCTTATATGCATTGAAAAATGTCAGGAGCTGCTAAATAGGCCCAAGTGCCGTATTGTCAAGCGGGGCAGTAGCCGGCAAAGTCATAATTGCCGCCAACCATTGTACAAAGTTGTCTTTAATGAAAGACTGTGTTATTGTATGTGTAATGTGAATTCTGCCTCTCTCAGAGAGTTCATCTTCAATAAGGATTCTATTTGCCATCTCGATTGTGTCGGTGATAATCATTCCTTTATAAAAGGAGCCGCAACGGTTCTCGGGTGAACTATCGTAGCTGCTGTTAACCTTACACGCCAGGGAGTGTGGCCTGGGATCCATTGCAGTGGGCCAGATATTAACCATGTCAAAAACCTGTGACGAGCTCCTCCACCCCCTGTGTACATGCATGCTGTGCCACCGTGTAAAAGTATCAGTGTACACTTGTTTCTGTATGCATGCTACACTTGCATTTATTAGAGTAAAAATAATATTCATCACCTATGTGATAATGTAACTGTAACTTAAAGTGTATTTACCCATGCTGGTTCATGCACAGCAGACAGATGGCATTGAAAATTGAATTTATCTTTTTTAAAAACTCAGCTTTTATTATGTGGTTTGCAGTTCCTAATTTTGTAACAACCACCACCACCAAAATCTGCTTCAGAAAAATTATTTAAAAAAGCAATGTTATACCATAAACATGGCTACGGTTTAAACAATGCGCTTTTTACTGCTGGCTCACTACCACACAAAAAAAAAAAGCCTATGTAAATACTCCCACAGACTGGGTTCACACGTGAAATTTTTGTCATGTGCTTTGATTTTTTTAAATGAAAATTAAAGTAAAATATTTGACACATTTTTACAAAATCTTCAAAAACCACGGCAGAAACAGAACGTGCAAACGCAGCCTTAGGCTAGGGCTACAAGTAGACTTTTTATTGGTCAATACAAAAAAATCGCTATGAAATTACTGTCTATCTCTTCAAAATTGATGCAGTAAAGCAAGTATAAAGCTAGCGATTTTATTTTTTTATTTTTTTAATCGTTACATGATAAGGAAGGCATTGTTTTTTTTATTTTTATCTGGCTATAGGTAGTGCAATTAGATATAACATTTAAGGTGGTTCGTACTTTTTATATCGGTTGATATCTGTGCTGACTTATGAGGCTCTGTCACCAGTTTCATACGTCCCTATCTCCTACCTAATCTAATAGGCGCTGTGTTGTAGATAACTACTGAGTTGTTGTTTTTTTTTTTTTTTAAACGTTTATTAGTGACAAAGTTATGAGCATTTTAACATTTATGCAAATTTTTTGTAAGAGCCCAACTGGGCGTTTTTTTTACTTTAACCAAGTGGGCGTTGTAATAAAAAGTGACCAATCAGCGTCATACACGTCTCTCTTACTCCCACAGTTCCTTCACCGGAGCGACGGGAGAATGACCAGACATCGCCTCCAGCTGCCTCCTGGCTGGAGGGGATGTCTGGGCATTCTCCCGATGCTCTGGTGAAGGAACTGTGAGATTAAGAGATGGCACAGCGTGATCTCGCGAGATCACGCTGTGCTGTGACTAAAGCTGGACATGAATGAAGAGAAGTGTATGACGCTGATTGGTCAGCGTCATACACTTTTCTTTACAACGCCCACTTGGTTAAAGTAAAAAAAACGCCCAGTTGGGCTTTTACAAAATATTAGCATAAATGTTAAAATGATAATAACTTTGTGACTAATAAATGTTACGGCTGCGGTCACGGACCTCCTCTTACTTGCCTCCCGCAGGTCCTCGTTTTCCTGCCGACGTCTCCCTACCCGGAGACGCCGGCACAGGCGTCTGCTCTGTCCCGCAGTGGTCACTAGAAGGCGCGCGCTGGTTCTTGGCCTTAAAGGGCCAGCACACGCATATGTAATTAATTTATTAATTATGCTCTGATCACCTTGAGCTATAAAAAGGGCCCTGCCCTTTCGATCCTTGCTTGAGCATTGTTTGTAATTTCCATGTTAGTCTCACAAATGGTCCCTTAGTGTTACCCTACTCCCAGTGTTCCAGTGCCCTGCTACCTGTATCCTGTACCACGTGCTGCGTTATTGTGCCTGAGCTTGTTTAGTGATTGGAGTCGAGTCCTGCTGCTCCTGCTGTCATTCGCCACATCTGGCGCAACCTGCTGCACCTGTCATCCACCACGTCTTGCGCAACCTGCTGCACCTGCTGTCATCCGCCACGTCTTGCGCAACCTGCTGCACCTGCTGTCATCCGCCATTTCTTGCGCAACCTGCTGCACCTGCTGTCATCCGCCACGTCTGGTGCAACCTTCTGCACCTGCTGCCATCCGCCACGTCTGGCGCAACCTGCCACATCCACCTGCCAATTGTCTGTACTATCTCAGGTACTTTCGTGCTATGAACTTCTTGGATAGACAGATAGATAGATAGATAGATAGATAGATAGATAGATAGATAGATAGATAGATAGATAGATAGATAGATAGATAGATAGATAGATAGATAGATAGATAGATAGATAGATGATAGATAGATAGAAAAAAGAAGAGATGGAACATACTCATATCAAACAGATCTTTTCTTGGACTTATATCCTTGCAGCTGTCCACTGATCCAAAGAACACTCCATCCACACTCCGCTGAAGAGCTCCTAGCATTTTCTTGTTAATGTGCTGGGTGTTGACATAAGTGGGTGCATTGCAAGCCTTTCCTTCTGGAACACTGTATATGTCCAAAGAAGCTGGAAAATAATAAAAGTTATGATTGGGTTATAGTGCAACAGCTAAGAAAAAAAAATGTCATAGAAGAAAAAAAACAATCGGGCATATCTACTAAGAGTGGCGTTTTATACACCAGTCTTAGCTAGAGTAAGATTAAATAAATTTATTAACCTTATCTCTTTTAGATTTTTGGCCAATAAATAAAACATCGCCACACCATAAAAAATATGTAATATCAAGTAAACATGTGCAATCATTGACCACTGTAAACATGTGCAGCGATTGCACGATCATCGAGAATTTCCTTGTTGGTCGTGGATCGAATCTTTTATGAAGACCTGAAAATTATCGTACATCTACTCATGTCAACAGACACCTGCTAATCCTTAGCAGATGAGACAGGAGGTGTGAAATTGTTGTCCAAAAAGACAAACGATCTAAAAAATTATAGAATTAACCCAAAAACATTTAATTATTGTTATATATAAATACATGCCCTTTGTATGTCAACGATTAGCTATATCGTCGATCCTCACTCATTTCTACAAATTTATCTTCATGTGCAAAAAGGCCCTTAGAGTGATTTCCTGTCGACCCCTTTCTTGGAACCCCCCATCCTCTTGAGTCTTCCTTCCCGCACTATATCAACAATATTAATGGTTGGATCCCTTCCACCTAGTTAACACCAATTTAACACTTTTAAATGGTTCTCATTATTATACTATTGCACTTTCAGATGATATAATGCAGTGCCTTATTTATTCTATGGATATGTTAACACGGCTTATTTTCAGCCATTTTTCGGGCCGTAAGAATGGAAGCAGAACGCCTTCAAACATCTGCACATTGATTTCAATGGGAAATACGGCGTTCTGTTACGGCACGTAAAAAGACGCCCGCGAAAAAGACGTTTTTCATTGACTCTATAGAAAAACAGCTCCAAAAACGTCTCCTGGCATCATACATAACTATGATGCTAGGAGCCCGGCTCCCTGCACTGTGTTCGGTCCGGGAAATTCGTCCAACATGCGGTCCGTATATCACGGACCGAACACGGTTGTGTGCATGAGGCCTTATGCTGTCACTAAATCCCCACTCTCTAAAGATAATAAGATGATGCTATACTATTCTAGACTATACAGCAAAACTGACAGGTGAAAAAAGCAGATATTTTTTTTTGTATGTGGATAGTCACATAAAAGATGTTGTTTTTTTAAAAACGCAATCATTTAAAAAAAAATTACAGCATTTTAAAATAAAAATCTTATTTAAATAATATGTCATTTTATGATGATACATTCTCTTTAATTATTACTGCCTGAGCTGAACGATTAAAATAAGTTTATTTAGCTAAATCTTTAAAAATGGGCCCTTGAAGCCAAAATAACAGGCTCAATCATATGGTCAGCAGCAGAGACCTAGCCTAAGAGGCAAAGGATAACTACCCACAGACCAGTCTCTCCTATTATTATATATAAGCTGAATCCTAATGATTGATTAGTAATAGCGCCGTACCACGCTACACCTTGCGCTATGTTGCGCTAGTCCGGCTCTTAAAGCCACGTATAGTGATGTGGTCAGCAATAGGGTCAAGACCTCCAATGTTCGGTAGCAAGCCCCCTGTTGCAAGATCACTGACCAGTATTCACTAAAAGTTAAATTGTTAGTTGTAATGCTATATCGTTAATCCTACGCGTTTCAGAACCACTGTTACTGGTGGAACATCATCAGGGATTATTAGTGTTAAACGATAATCTTTAATATGGATGCCGGATCGCACGGTTGTGTGCATTAATGAGCCGGGAGGTTCATTAATGCACACAACCGTGCGATCCGGCATCCATATTAAAGATTATCGTTTAACACTAATAATCCCTGATGATGTTCCACCAGTAACGGTGGTTCTGAAACGCGTAGGATTAACGATATAGCATTACAACTAACAATTTAACTTTTAGTGAATACTGGTCAGTGATTTTGCAACAGGGGGCTTGCTACCGAACATTGGAGGTCTTGACCCTATTGCTGACCACATCACTATACGTGGCTTTAAGAGCCGGACTAGCGCAACATAGCGCAAGGTGTAGCGTGGTACGGCGCTATTACTAATCAATCATTAGGATTCAGCTTATATATAATAATAGGAGAGACTGGTCTGTGGGTAGTTAGTATCCTTTGCCTCTTAGGCTAGGTCTCTGCTGCTGACCATATGATTGAGCCTGTTATTTTGGCTTCAAGGGCCCATTTTTAAAGATTTATCTAAATAAACTTATTTTAATCGTTCAGCTCAGGCAGTAATATTTACAATTTAACGGAACGAAAACCTAGTTATCGGAGGGATAATATTATATCAATACATTCTCTTTAAGTAACATTTAAAACCCATAAATAATTATAAAAAACATCAAGAACAAAATAAACAGACGAAGACTAAATACTTGCCACTGGATAAGAAAAGCTAATAAAATAAAAGCTGTAAGTAATTGTACATCTGTCAGGGCACTAGGTTTGTAAAAAACAAAAAAATCTTACCATGCCTTTTTATAGATTGTTGAAAGTTTTCATTAGATTTTTCACCCAAATGACGACCTTGGTAATATGTTTGTTCTATTCCGACAGAGGTCATAAACTAAATTAGCAATAAAATAGTTCCTGTGAGTTCTCTGGACATTTTTCATTAACATTAGTCAACATGGTCAAAGGTGAATGAATGATTGGTGAAGTTCTTTTTTTAAGCGTTAGGCTACGTTCACACTTAGCTTAATTGCTGCAGATTTTCCATCCAGATTTGCGGGCAGAAAATGTTCAGCGTATTGCAGTAGCAGCAAAGTAAATTTAACAAATCTCATCCACACCGGACACACTGCGGATAATTTCCATGTAGAAATTGACAATTGCAGATTTTTCAATCCGCAGCATAAATTGGCATGCTGTGGTTTGAATGGAATGGAATGGTTGAATGAATATTTGTTGCAGATTTTCTCCATTGAATTCAATGGGGAAGTAAAAATCTGCAACAAATAGCACATGTTGCGAATTTGAAGCAAAAATTGCAAATAAGGGGGAAATAAAGGTATTTCTACGTTAAAATAAAAAATTATACTCACCTCCCCTAGTCTCCCGTAGCAATACATCATTGCTCCCAATGCGGTTCTCTGTCCTGGGATTATATTTTGTCCCATGTGACTGCTGCCGCCATTGAAAGGCTGCAACGGTCACATGGGATAAAACATTATCCCAGGAGGCTGGCTGCACAGAGACCAGGCGGAGGGAGCAGGGAAGGTCAATGCAGTTTTTTTGCTTCCCCACTGCAGTTAGGGTATGTGCAGACGACCTAGTTTCAGACGTAATGGAGGCGTTTTACGCCTCTAATTAAGCCTGAAAAGACGGCTACAAAACGTCTGCAAACATCTGCCCATTGCTTGCAATTAGCCCATTGTTTTTCTTGTGAAATTCTCGATAAGTTTGATGTGTCACATGACCCTCTTCCCATTGAAAAAACTAAAGTTGGATACAAAATGGCCGACTTCAAAATGGCCGCCATGGTCAACACCCAGCATGAAAAGTTTCCCCCCTCCCATATACTAATGTGCCACAAACAGGAAGTTAATATCACCAACCATTCCCATTTTATTTAGGTGTATCCATATAAATGGCCCACCCTGTATATGCACAGATCTAAAAATTCTTCTTTTAGTAGGATCACATGTTAAAAGCAGTAATTGTATTGAAACTGAAAAAAGGAGCAATTGCATATGCCATAAATGCCTGCTCAATAAGGCCGGATTTACACGGGCGTGTGCGTTTTGCGCGCGCAACAAACGCAGCGTTTTGCGCGCGCAAAATGCACTTAACAGCTCAGTGTGTCATCCCCGTATGATGCGTGGCTGCGTGAGTTTCGAGCAGCCGCCATCATTATGACACTCCGTTTGGATGTTTGTAAACAGAAAAGCACGTGGTGCTTTTCTGTTTTCATTCATACTTTTCACTGCTGTTGCGCGAATCACGCGCGTCCCACGAAAGTGCTTCCGTGTGGTGTGCGTGATTTTCACGCACCCATTGAATTCAATGGGTGCGTGATGCGCGAAATCTGCACAAAGAACGGACATGTCGTGAGTTTTAAGCAGCAAACTCACGCTGCGCAAAAATCACGGACTGTCTGCACGGCCCCATAGACTAATATAGGTCCGTGCGAGACGTGTGAAAACCACGCGCGTTGCACGGACGTATATCACGTTCGTCTGAATAAGCCCTAAGGCTGAGTTCCCACGTACCTTAACCCCTTCCCTCCGCAGCCATTATTCACTTTTGTTTTTTCCTCCCCACGTCTCAAAAGCCATAACTTTTTTATTTTTTCGCTGATAAAGCCGTATGAGGGCTTGTTATTTTGCAGGACCAGTTGTAGATTTATCGGGAAATTGGGGTGGAATGGTAAAAAAAACTTTTTTTTTTGTTTTTACAGCGTTTACTGTGTGGTAAAAATGAATTATTATTTTTTTACTACCTGTTTTACTACTTTTACACGGAAAAAACTGATCATTTTTTTTATTTTTCCGTCGATTCAGCGGTATTAGCGCTTATTTTTTGCGGGGCAAGCTGTAGTTTCTACTGGTACCATTTTGGGGTACAGGAGGCTTTTTGACCACTTTTTATTTCATTTTTTGTGAGAGATGATGTGACCAAAAAACAAAGAATCTGGCGGTTTCATTTTTTGTACGGCGTTCAACCAGCGGGTTAAATAATGTTATAGTCTAATATATAATTCTGACCCCCAGAACAAGGCAAGAGCGCCAAAACGCGTGTCGGGGTGGACGCCATTCAGCAGTCTCATTACCTTTCCATCATGGGTCAGTATGTTGCTGTTTGATCATTTTATATGCTTATATATGATCATTAATTACTGTTTCTAAGTAATGTTATTATCATTTCCACTGTACGACTTATGTTACACTTGTTTACTTATTATCACCAAGTCATTACAGTGTGTTTGAGCATACAGATTATATTCTACACCATATACTGTGATATAGACCCTTTAGGCACCATGCACATGATCGTGGCTGTGATTACGGGCACGGCCGGCCGCATTTTTGGGCCGTGCTCCCATACAAAGTATAGGAGCATGGCCCGTAAAATACGAAAAATAGGACATGCTCCATAATTCCCAACACGGTTCTACGGCACGCTCACCCATCCGTAGTGCTACGGAAAGGTGTCCACAACCAATAGAACCGATTGGGTCCGTAAAACCGCGGACCGTTGGACGATCTTTTACATTTGTATGTATTTAATGTATATCAATAAAGATTGTTTTCTATTTTTGATACCCTATACTTTGCATTTTTTGCATCTTCTTTCTGTTTGGTTAAAAATCTTTATATGATGCAGGCAATTTACATTGATTATGTGATCACTTCCAGTAAAACTATATAGCAATACTATTTCTGTGATATTGTAAGGTATGTGATCACTACTATACCTTTTGTTGGTTGTACTAATGTTATATTGTAATAGTTTGGACTTTTTTGGACCAGATATGTTATTAGTTGTTTTTTACACTTTTGAACTTTTATTTTTTTTTATTTGTTTTTATGTATTTAAAAAACTTAATTTAACTTTATTTTAAATAGGGGGCTTGTACCAGTGATCGTTGGATCGCTGGCACTATATACTGCAATATTAAAAGAAATGGCAAGGAAGCAGCACTGTGGTGATTGATATCTGGTAAATAAATTTCATATTTTTTATTTAGTGCTGCTTCCTTGCCATTTCTTCTAGTATTGTGAGCAGAGGTCGCTCCTCTGAAGCTTTGCTCCGGCCATGTGGCTTACAGTGCTGATCCATTTTCTTGCATTTATACTGCAATCCTATTGTATATACTGCAATACTAAAGTGATCTTTGATTTCGCCCGTTGCAGTGAGGTGACGCCTGTATTGCAGTCGTCACCCGTTAAGTATGGAGCGAGCTCAGCCTGTGAGCCTGCCCCATACTTCCCTTTAACGCTTATCACGCACAGTTACGTGATAATGTGTTAAGGGGCTAAACGCTGCAACGGAATTCTGTGTGGAAATTCTGCATCATTAGGGTAAGTTCACACGTAGCATAAATACTGTGGATTTTCCACAACGGATTGTGCTGCGGAAAATCCGCAGCATAATACAGTAGCAGCAGAGTGGATGAGGTTTGAACAAATCTCATCCACACGCTGCATAAATGATAAGCGGAAAAAACTCTCAGAAATTGACCTGCGGTGCGGTTTTTTAATTCGGAGCATGTCAATTGTATTTGCATAATCGTTGCTTTTTTGTTGCAGGTTTTCCCCATTGAAATCAATGTAAAACCCGCTACAAATAGCAGATGTTGCGATTTTTGCGGCGAAAAGGCAGGGCTGCAGGAAGGCAGAGGGTCACCATGGCTACGTAAATATGAAACCTTTTGTTTTCCACAGTGGAAATTCCTGCCGAAAAACTGCAACACAATTTGGTTCAGTTCTTCGACCGGAATTACCTGCGGCGCTCTTAACAGACACGCTATGTGCTTTTACGCAGTGTACTCGCCCTGTGTGAACATACCCTTATAGTAGCAGCAAGGTGAATGAGATTTAAACAAATCTCATGCACACGCTGCAAAAAAAATCTGCAGCAAAAACATTCATATACTGCAGATTTTTTTTGCAGCGTGTGCATGAGATTTGTTTAAATCTCATTCACCTTGCTGCTACTATAAGGGTATGTTCACAGCGGTGAGGAAATTAAATAAGCAGCATGTCAATTTATGCAGCATGTCATCCCTTGCGCCCTCTACCTGGGCTACTTACGGTAATATGTGGAAGCAATGGTTGAGCGCTGATGGGGATAGACATTTAGGGGAGGATCCTGTGCTGCGTACAACTGTTACACATGAGTATTTAACTGCTTTGCATGAGTGCATATTGTCGGGCATTGTGGCTCAAAGGCGTCTTGCTGGCATTGCCTTCTTTTCCAAATTGCGGGTGTTGGTCAGATGTTACCAAGTCCTTTTTTATTTTACAAGTATTAAAGGGTTGGAAAAAATTGGCTTCAAGGAGGGAGTTTATTAAAACAGCTGATTGCAGCTCTACCGTTGGTTTATTCTTCCCCTTATGAATCAGTTTTATTTTCCGCGCCTTTTTCACTGTGTTTTTTCGTTGCTCTGCATATTTCTGAGCTGGTTCCTATAGGGGTGATTTGCCCGGGGGCCTCCTGCTTGAGGATGTTGTGGTTTCCTCCGTGGGGGTTCGTTTATGGATACGTTGCTCTAAGACGGATGTCTTTGGGCGGGGTAGTTGGGTTTCGCTTCGGTCGGTTCCGGGTGAGACATGGAGGGCACTAGTGCACGTTAGTAAACCCCCAGGGGAGTATGGGACTCATTCTTTCAGAATCAGGGCGGCTACAATGGCTAGTGAGCTGGGGTTATCTGATGTGGAAGTAAGACGCATTGGTCGGGAGCGATCGGATTGTTTTGCTGGTTATGTTCATCCTGATCTTATTCTGCATTAATTCGATATCTGTTTTAGGGTCCCGGCCCTAGGTGTGGATTCTTGGGCACTCATTTGTATTCTGGGCGGAGCACCGCGCTGCCATCCGACCTGGAGGACGGTCGTTGGGCTTTGGAAATACCGAAGTCTACTGGAAAGGCCTCCGGGGCCTGCGCTGGTTGCAGGCTTTGCCAGAAGTGGTCGACATCAGTCGGCATCGGCTTGTGCATTTGGGTGGGAATGATTTGTGTTCGGTCTGGTTGGGAGAGTTAATTTCGCTCATTCATTCAGATTTGGAGAGGTTTGCTTCCTTTTGGCATGGCACCAGGGATGTTAATGCCATAGGAAGGGGCAGGTGCCTATTAAATACGAGGGTGTCTCGGTTCGTCCGAGCCAATGGGGGAGTGGTTATTCACCATTGGTAATTGGAGGGTGACAACAGGGGATTGTTGTTGCCCGACAGAGTGCATTTGACTCATATTGGGCAGGACATTTTCTTGTCTGGGTTGCAGGATGGGGTTGAGCAGGTCTTGTTTTTGTTGGGGGGTCGGTGAGCCATGTAGGTAAGGGATTACACGGTCACCTTATGGTGGTATTAGAAGGGTATTTACCTACATGTCCTTGGAATAGGCAGGCATACAGGTTTTTCATTGACCTTTGGTTAAGGTCATTTAGAGTTGTGATATTTTGATAAGGTTAACAAAATGTTATTTCATTATTTATTCAATTTAATAAAGCTGTGGCCGAACCCCGGGTCAACCCCACATTCAAAGAAGTTAAGTGTTGGTGGTTAATTTATAAGGGGATTATTTAATTATCTAGACTACCAGTTTGTTATACGTTGTTATATGCATACAGTCTTGGAGGCTCACAGGCGTATTAGCCGCTGAGCCTGGGACTGTTGCTGGTAAAGGGGTTAATTATGGTGAGGTAGTTTAGGAGGGGTCTTCCCTCCCTCCTATGTTAACAGTGAGTCAGCTATTCTAGGAGGGGAGGGCGAATGGGTAGGGTAGGGGGGGGGATGGTTTATGGTAATAGGGAGAGTATATAGTTCCCCTCCCCTCCCTCATCAGCCTCTTTTGGCCGAACTTTTTCCCTCCCTTCCTCCCTGCCTGATATCAGGATGGTTCTGGCGATGGTGCTTTTGTTTTGTGCTTTTCCGCCTCTATTTGTGTTCTTGTTTGTTTTATTTTGCATTTGCTTTCTCTTCAAAAACAAATAAATAATAAAAATAAATAAATATATATATATATATATATATATATATATATATATATATATATATATATATATATATATATATGGCACTTGCACACATGGCAAGGCATTACAGTGTTAAAAAAGCAAAGAAACCAGAACATATTCCCAAAAAAAAAAATATGAAACATGGACAGGAGAGATTTTCTTTTATTTCTGGCACTGATGTGATATTGTTGTATGATGTTTTGTTTTCTGTCACAGCTGGCGGTATTAGGCTATGTTCACACGGAGTATTTTGGGGGAGGAATATCTGCCTCAAAGCTCCAAACGGAATTTTGAGGCAGATATTCCTCCCCCAAAATACTCCGTGTGAATAGCAATGATCGCGCCGTTTTTCGCCCGCGGCCATTGAGCGCCGCGGGCAGAAAACACGCTTTCTCCTGCCTCCCATTGAAGTCAATGGGAGGTCGGAGGCGGAAGCGCCCGAAGATAGGGCATGTCGCTTCTTTTTCCCGCGAGGCAGTTTTACTGCTCGCGGGAAAAAGACGCCGACGCCTCCCATTGAAATCAATGGGAGGCGTTCTCGGGCCGTTTCTGCCGAGTTTTGCGACGCGGTTTCCGCGTCAAAAAACTCGGCAAAAGACCCCGTGTGAACATAGCCTTAGAAGGGTATTTACCTACATGTCCTTGGAATAGGAAGGCATATGGGTTTTTCACTGACCTTTGGTTAAGGTCATTTAGAGTTTTGATATTTTGATAAGGTTAACAAAATGTTATTTAATTATTTATTCAATTTAATAAAGCTGTGGCCGACCCCCGGGTCAACCCCACATTCAAAGAAGTTAAGTGTTGGTGGTTAATTTATAAGGGGATTATTTCATTATCTAGACTACCAGTTTGTTATACGTTGTCATATGCATAAATAGTCTAGGGAATTAATAAACTAGTGACAGAGCCTCTTTAAAGAAGCACTCCGAGCAAAAAAAATTTGTTTTTGAGGAAGCATAAATGATACTGAGGCCAGAAAACACACTGATGGCTTTGGGCTCGTCCACATGTAGCAGAATTGCTGCGTTTTTTCCGTCCTAAATTGCGGACGGAAAAAAACGCAGCAGAATGCAGTAGCAGCAAAGTGGGTGAGATTCAACAAATGTCATCCACACGCTGCGTAAATATTCTGAGCAGAAATTGATCTGCGGTGCGTATTTTTCGGGCCGCAGCACGTCAATTCCTGCTGCGGAAAGTGGACAGAGTTACAGCGTTTTTCATAGGAGATATCACCATCTCCCAACACTGTGAGAAACGCAGCAAAATACGCACCATTTTCTGCAGTCAAAAATGCAGGAAATGGTGCGCTTTTGCCGCAGCGGAATGTCTGCTATTTTCAACAGAATTGCTACAGAAATTTTCTGCAGCAATTCCGTTACGTGTGGACAACCCCTTTATTTTGTAAATTCAGCCTCCGTTCCGGGCTGCCATTCAGTCACATGACCCCCGTTCTGACTAACTGAATATTACAGCGTCTCCTGTGTGTGAACAGTGAACTGTATGTGAGCTTAAAGAGGCTCTGTCACCACATTATAAGTGCCCTATCTCCAACATAAGGAGATTGGCGCTGTAATGTAGGCGACAGCAGTGCTTTTTATTTTAAAAAACGATCTATTTTCACCACGTTATTAGAGATTTTAGCTTTATGCTAATGAGTTTCTCAATGGACAACTGGGCATGTTTTACTATTGACCAAGTGGGCGTTGTATAGAGGAGTGTATGACGCTGACCAATCAGCATCATACACTTCTCTCCATTCATTTAGTCAGCGCATAGGGATCCTTTTAGATCACTATGTGCTGTCTTATACTAACACATTAACAAAACTGAAGTGTTTAGACAGTGAATAGACATTCCATGGGATGTCTATTCACAATCCCGACACTTCGTTAATCTTTCTGTGGTAGATACAGCAGAGGAAGCGTGATCTCGTTGTAACCTGTCATTTACAGCATGATCTCTCGAGATTACGCTTGCTCTGCTGTAACTACCACAGAAACATTAAGGAAGTGTCGGGATTGTGAATAGACATCCAGTGGAATGTCTATTCACTGTCTAAACACTTCAGTATCGTTAATGTGTTAGTATAATGGCGGATTTACACGAGCGTGTGCGTTTTGGGCACGCAAAAAACGTGGCGTTTTGCGTGCGCAAAAGGCACTTAACAGCTCCGTGTGTCATGTTCATATGGTGCGCAGCTGCGTGCTTTTCACGCAGCCGCCATCATAAATGACACTCCGTTTGGATGTTTGTAAACAGAGAAGCACGTGGTGCTTTTCTGTTTACATTATTTTTTTTACTGCTGTTGCGCGAATAACGCGCGTCCCACTGAAGTGCTTTCGTGTGGTGCGCGTGATTTTCACGCACCCATTGACTTCAATGGGTGCGTGATGCGCGGAAAACTCAGAAATATAGAACCTGTCGTGAGTTTTACGCAGCGGACTCACGCTGCGCAAAAATCACGGACATTCTGCACTGCCCCATAGACTTGCATTGGTCCGTGTGACCCGCGTGAAGTTCACGCGGGTTGCACGGACACAAATCACGTTCGTGTAAATCTGCCCTAAGACAGCACATAGTGATCTAAAAGGATCCCTATGCGCTGACTAAATTAATGGAGAGAAGTGTATGACGCTGATTGGTCACTGATTGGTCAGCGTCATACACTCCCCTGTACAACGCCCACTTGGTCAATAGTAAAACACGCCCAGTTGTCCATTAAGAAACTCATTAGCATAAAGCTAAAATCGCTAATAGCGTGGTGAAAATAGATCGTTTTTTTTTTAAATAAACACTGCTGTCACCTACATTATAGCGCCCATCTCCTTATGTAGGAGATAGGGCACTTATAATGTGGTGACAGAGTCTCTTTACTAACAATAAAGAGAGAGACCAACTTCCTGTCCACACAGGAGACATTGTAAGATTCAGTTAGTCAGAGCAGGGGTCATGTGACTGAACGGCAGGCTGGAACTGAAGATGAAACTACAAGATAAAGTCATCAGTGAGTTATTTAACCACAGCACTGTTTAGGCGATGTTCACACGCTGTGTTCTCAGGCATTTTTCAAGGTGTAAACGCCTCAAAAAACGTCTGAAACAAATGGAAGCTGAATGCCTCGAAACATCTTCCTATTGATTTCAATATAAAAAAAGGCGCGTAAAAACGCCACCGTAAAATGAAGTGCATGTCTCTTATTGGGCCGTTTTTAGAGCCGTTTTTCATTGTGTCAATAAAAAACAGCTCCAAAAACGGCTCAAAAAACGCATCAAAAAACATTTGATGCTTTAAAAATAGCTAAAAATCAGAGGCTGTTTTCTCTTGAAAACAGCTCTGTATTTGACAGCCGTTTTTGTTTCTGCTTGTGAACATACCCTTATGCTTCCTCAACTACAAACAGGGGTCCCAAAACATTTTCGCTGGCAGTGCTTTTTTAGGCCTTATTCACACGAGCGTATTTCACGTCCGTGTTACGTGCGTTAAAAAAAACGCACGCCACACAGACCTATGCAATTCAATGGGGCCATTCAGACATTCAGTGTTTTTCACGCAGTGTGTGTCCGCTGTGTGAAACTTACTTCATGTCCTATACTTGTGCGTTTTTTGAAGTCTATGGGTGCGTGAAAATCACGGACAGCACACGGACGCACATCCGTGTGCCATGCGTTTTTCACGCAACAGTTGCTAAAGAAATGATGAAATAAAAACACCTTATTCAGTTGTTTTTGCTGACGTAAAAAACGCGTGACATACGGATGACATACGCTCGTAAAAAACGCAGACACGCACCGTACACGGATGTCACACAGAACTGCAATGCAGGAAAGACACGTTTTTTATGCGCGCAAAACGGACACGTTCGTCCAAATAAGGCCTGAGGCCTACAGAGATTTTTGTTAACTTTGGTCAAGGCAGTTTCAGTCAGTGGGATTGGAAGCCAAATTGGAAGTCAAATAAGTGTCTGCTCATTTTGATGATTTCGGAGTGTATTTTTTTTATTTAATACCATCACTGCCTTAAGAATTTGTAATTCTACTCATGTGCATTTTTTCTGTTCTAAATAAATGGGTTAGGGAATTCGGAGTTTGTAAAAAAAGATACTCATCTTTTTGTCAGAATGGAGAGCAGTTAAAAAGAGTGTCTATCAGGGTATGTTCACATGGCCAAATTACGAACGTAATTCGGGTGTTTTACGCCTGGAATTACGTCCGAAATTACGGCTTGAATGCGTTGACAAACATCTGCCCATTGAAAGCAATGGGCTGACGTTTGTCTGTTCACACGAGGCGTATATTTAAGCGTCGCTGTCAAAAGACGGCGCGTAAATAGACGCCCGCGCCAAAGAAGTGTCCTGTCACTTCTTGGGACGTAATTGGAGCCGTTATTCATTAACTCCAATGAAAAGCAGCGCCAATTACGTCCGTAATGGACGCGGCGTTCAAGCGCCTGCACATGCCGTTACGGCTGAAATGACGGGGCTGTTTTCTCCTGAAAACAGCCCCGTAATTTCGGCCGTAACGGACGTGCACGTGTGAACATACCCTCACTCTGGAGGACCTGTCTTGTATTACACTCACAACCCATTGATTAAAATGGGTGCCGTGTAATGCTTAGTTTGCCCTGTCGGGGTGCTGAAGGAAAATTAAACACTTGCTGCCAGGTTTCCCCACAGGTTTCCCCACAAATTCGGAAGTTGCATACCTCTTCCAAAGTTTAACCCCTTCAGGACTGAGCTCATTTTGTCCTTCAGGATCAGGCCCATTTTTCCAAATCTGACATGTGTCACTTTATGTGGTAATAACTCTGGAATGCTTTTACCTATTTCTTTTTCTAGGACGTTACAAGACAGAACTTTCGCAGCAATTTCCCACATTTTCAAGAAAATTTCAAAAGGCTATTTTTTCAGGGACCAGTTCAGTTCTGAAGTGGCTTTGAGGGCCTTAAAGGAACAGTGTCATGGCAAATAATTTTTTTTATATGTTAAAGATGTTAGTGCTTTAATAAAAACGTTTTTATTCATTTGTGTGTTTGTGTTTTACTTTTTCTTATTTTTACACTTTTTCTTCCCTATGGGGGCTGCCATTTTTTGTTCCATTTCTGTGTGTGTCGATTAACGACACACACAGACATGGAGTACGGCAGCCACAGTCCCATAGGGACTGTGAACGGCTCCCGTCCCATTCACGTCCGTGTACGGCGTCTGTGTGGGAACTGCGCATGCGCCGCTCCCACACAGTCCTATTCGAAATTGGCGCCGTCCGGCGCCATTTTCCTGTGGACCGGAAGTCGCGGCCGGACTGTAATATTACTACTTCCGGTCGCGGCTTCCGGACTTGTGCACATGGAACAGCGGCAGCAAACGGAGCGGACGGGCCAGAGGGAGCCGCGGCGGCAGGAGCAGGTAAGAGATTTCAATGTATGTTAGTGTTTGTGTGTGTTTACTACTATATGTAAACCTACTACACTGTGGGTTACCTCAAAAAATGGCGACACGCAGTGTAGCAGGTTAAACCTTTCAAACCCCTCGTTTATCCCGGCACTAGCCAGGATAAAGGAGGGGGGGATGCTGAGAGCTCACTAGAGCGAGGGCTTTTAACCCAATGTTGCAATGCTGCAATTTTGGGAACAGCCCCATCTAGTGGCCAAAAATGGGTAGTATTATAAATTAGAAATAATTTATAATATTACATGGCTCGTGCCAAAAAAAAAAAAAAAAATTTGAACAATGTTTAATCACCCACACACTAAATGTTTAATTTTTAAAAAAAATACATGTTTTTAGGGCAACACCATGCCTTTAAATATTAGAAAGTCCCCATAAATCACCCTATTTTGAAAACTGCACCCCTCAAAGTATTGAAAACAGCATTCAGAAAGTATTTTAACCCTTTAGGCGTTTCACAGGAATTAAAGCAAATTAGAGGTGAAATTTATAAATTTCATGTATTTTGCCAAAATTCATTTGTAATAAAAAAAATTCTGTAACACAGAAGATTTTACCCAAGAAACGCAACTCAATATTTATTGCTCAGATACTGAAGTTTAAAAAAATATCCCATATGTGGCCCTAGTGCACTACTGGACTGAAGCACAGGCCTCAGAAGCAAAAGAGCACCTAGAGGATTTTGGGGCCTCCTTTTTTTAGAATATATTTTAGGCACCATGTCAGGTTTCAAGAGGTTTTGTGGTGCCAAAACAGTGGAAACCCCCCAAAAGGGACCCCATTTTGGAAACTACACTAGCATTTTGACCCCACAGTTTTTTCGCGAAATTTATTGGAATTAGTCTGTGAAGATGAAAATCTACTTTTTTTCTGAAAAAAACATAGAATTTTCTAATTTTTACAAGGAATAAAGGGGAAAAAGCACCCCAACATTTGTAAAGCAATTTCTCCGGATTACGGTAATATCCCATATGTGGTGATAAACTGCTGTTTAGACCCACGCCAGAGCGTGCAGGAGCACCATTTGCATTTTGGAGCGCAGATTTTACTGGAATGATTTTCGGTACCATGTCGCGTTTGCAACGCACTGGACAGTGGAAATAGTGGAAACCACCCAAAAGTGACCCTATTTTGGAAACTAGAACCCCTATGGTATTCATCTAGGGGTATTTTGAGCATGTTAATCGCATAGTTTTAGGTGTTATTTAGGTTATTTGTCTTTTTTGTCCCTAAACATTGCATTTGCCTGTACAAATAACTATGTCGTGCTATAAAAGCATATGACCAACAAATGTGTCAGTCCGTAGAGTTAAGAACAGCATCTCACTTTGATATATAGTAAGTTAGATTGGGAAAATTGTTAAAAATATATGAAACAGCTTTGAAGTGAAAGGCAACATATTTGAAAACTGGAGGAAACAAATACTGAGCATGTTCACAGAATAAAAGGACAGCCTTTGGGCTATATAATTGTTTTTTTTAAAGGGACTGTTTGTACAATGTGTCATTAGCACAATCAATCCCTATATGAGGGACAAACGTGCCAAGTGACGCTGGCACTCCATAACAGATCCCTGCCCGGCAAGGTAGGAACTGAAATGTGCGCAAAACAACCAATAACCTGCAGAATATAGAAAGGAGCAGTGTCCAACACCGTATGTATAGATACAGTAAGGGCATGGCCACACGTAGCGGAATTGCTCTGGAATTTCCGCTGCGGACACTCTGCAGCGGAAATCCGCAGCGGACCCGTTTCTCCATTGCCTTCCACAGCTTTGTGGTTGGGTTCGTTTGCACGTTGCGGACAATTCCACTGCGGAGCATAGGCTGCGGTGCGGAATTTGGTTTCCGCAGCATACAATGGTTGTTGCGGAGGTGTGGCGGACTGTTTGCGGACTCATTGTGGAATTTCTCCATTGACTTCAATGGAGATTCTAAGTTCCGCAATGAAGTCCGCAGATGTAATGTAGATGTTATGTGTGCTGCGGAGCATATTGGTTTTTTAACTTGACATTTCTTCATTCTGGCTGGACCTATGTATTTCTAGGACTACAGACAGACTGAGGAAGTCAATGGGGCTCCCGTAATTACGGGTGACTACGTGTGTGCACCCATAATTACGGGTGACTACGTGTGTGCACCCATAATTACGGGTGACTACGTGTGTGCACCCGTAATTACGGATGACTACGTGTGTGCACCCGTAATTACGGGAGCGTTGCTAGGCGACGACAGTAAATAGTCACTGTCCAGGGTGCTGAAAGAGTTAAGCGATCCGCAGTAACTCTTTCAGCACCCTGGACAGTGACTACCGATCACAATATACAGCAACCTGTAAAAAAAAATAGCAGTTCATACTTACCGAGAACTCCCTGCTTCTTCCTCCAGTCCGGTTTCCCAGGATGACGTTTCAGTCTAAGTGACGGCTGCAGCCAATCACAGGCTGCAGCAGTCACATGGACTGCCGTGTCATCCAGGGAGGTCGGGCTGGATGCCGAAAGAGGGACGCGTCACCAAGACAACGGCCGGTAAGTATCAAATTAGTTTACTTTCACTAGGGAAAGTGCTGTCCCTTCTCTCTATCCTGCACTGATAGAGAGAAGGGAAGTACTTTCACCTCAATACGCAGCGGCTAGTCCGCATCAATTTATTGCCCATTTTGGGCAGATCCGCAACAGAATCTGCAACGATTCTGTGCGGCATTGATGCGGACAGTTGCGGAAGAATTCCGCCACGTCTGGCCATGCCCTCAAGGATCACTAATCCACAAATTATTGTCAGCTTTACCAGCAGTATTATCGGGTGGAACAAGTTGCACAAAACCGTAAACAAGCCCATACTGCACTGATCAGGAACAGCTCGTATACCCTCCAAATCAAAAGAGCTATGCCCGTATCACCAAAAACTAAAAAAGTACTAAGAATGAAAATAACAGCCTTTTATGGCAGGACATAATTATAACAACAGGCAGAACAAAAAAAGCTAACATTTAAAAACTACAATGTATTCATCTAGGGGTATAGTGAGAATTTTTAGTTTTGTTTTAAGGTTTTACCAGTTATTCTAATTTTGCGTGACCAATTGTAAGGCGACACCACGTTAGGTATTCATCTAGGGGTATAGTGGGAATTTTTAGTTGTGGGCAGAAAATGGGAAATAAATGAAATTACTTTATAATGGCCAATATGAAGAAAAAGGGGACCGATGAATAAAAAATAATTTAAAACTCTAATGAGGTGTGATCAATTTTGAAGCATTCTTTTATGCATAGGCCAGGTTTTGTGGGGCATGTATCACATTGGTAGGTGGTGTCTCTTCTGATCCCTCTTCTTGTACACACCCTACATTGTTTTTGGGGTCTTCTTTTTTTCTCGGTAGGGGGTATTTCTGTTGGAAAACACTGGCCTGGAATAATGCGATTTACATTACTTGCAGTACCCTCCCCTTCTGGGTTTCCAAATATTAGAGCCTTGATGACCTTCACCTGGAATTTCAGGAAGGTTTCACGATTGCCTGCATGCCTGAACACCACAAACGCATTATAAAATGCAATTTGGGTGAGGTGGACGACCAGCTTTTTGTACCATGTTTTGCTCTTACGCATGGCACTATATGGTTTGATAACTTGATCGGATAGGTCCACCCCACCCATGAAGCGATTGTAGTCCAGGATGAGGGTAGGCTTGGTGGTTGGGGTGCTGGATCCATGTACTATAACAGGTCTGCTGCTAGAATTATGAATGGTGGACAATATGTGTACATCCCTTTTGTCCTTAAATTTAAGAAAGAGCAGATTATCACTGCAGACGACACTACTTTCCCCTTTCTGCAACGTCTGCCCCAGCAGGGTTTTGGGGAGGCCCTTCTGATTCTTCCGGATGGTGCCACAGGCCACGGTGGATCTGGACGAAAGGGACTTTAGGAGGGGAATACTATTATAATAATTGTCCACGTATAGGTGATATCCCTGACCAATTAAAGGGTGTATCAGGTCCCAAACTATTTTGCCGCTGATACCAAGAAATGAGGGGCAGTCTGGGGGTTACATTTTTGAATCTTTCCCCTCATAAATTTTAAAATGGTGTGTACCTGGTGGTGCTCTCACACACCTTGTATCATTTTATGCCGTACCGGGTCCTTTTGTTTGGGAGGTATTGCCTGAAGTGCAGAAATTTACGAGGGATTCATCGACCGCTATATATTTTTTCAGGGGTGCAATTTTCTGAAAATTTTATATTATAGTGGTCAATGACAGGCCTGATCTTATATAGCCTGTCATAATGGGGGTCCTGGAGTGGTGGGCAACGGGAATTATCGTTATAATGCAAGAACTTGAGCAGGGCCTCAAAACGTGTTCTGCGTACTGTAGAGGGGTGTATTGTACAATACGTCAGAGGACCAGTAGTCCCGGATACGTGTTTTTTTTATGAGGCCCATGTTTAACAATAGGCCCCAAAATTTTCAGAGTTCCACTGGGTCTGTGGGGGTCCAGCTTTAAACTCTGGCATTATATGAGGTGGGATTGCTCTGCATACAAATTGGTCTGCTGGACCATCGCAGAAACAAATTCCTCAGAAAAGAACAAATTAAAAAAATCTAATTCCCTGAACCCCGCTGTCTCTACTTGGATCCCTGAGAAGGCAGTAAAGTTGGGAGCCTGAGGGGTATAATTTACAGCGGGTACCCACATCGCCTCATTTGAATCCGGCTGCGCAGGACCAACTGCTCTTCTGCGCTGTGGGGGGGAGGGCACATCAGATTCGCTAGATGATGAAGATGAAATAACAAATTCCATCTCAAATTCACTTGCAGAGTCGGTGTCGGAGCATAACATGGCATATGCCTCCTCTGGACTATAAAATCTCTGGGCCATATTGGTATGGTACAGTATATAATAATTAAAAAAGCTAATAAAACTCCCTAAAAACAATATAATTAAAAAGTGATCCCTAAAAATACAGGAGCGGGACGGAGCGCACTGTATAGGTGGTACAGGTGATAACAAGACACAGAGGACAGGTAATGAGCTTATATAAAGTAGCGCTACCCCTAACAAGACTCCCTACAATTGCAAAATAACTGTTAATTTTTTTTAAATATGTTTTTTATTTTTTTTTAACAAGAAAGCTAAACTCCCTAAAAATACAGGAGAGGGCAGAGTAGGTAGGGACAGAAGACCGCAAGTAAACGGTCAGCAGGTGACGGAGATCAGCAGGTGACGGACGTCAGCAGGTAAGCAGGATTAACAGGTGACAGAAGCTGGGGCTAGGGGTCAGTATAGGGTAAAATTGGGGAACTTTTTAAACAAAATTGACAGGGACACTGACAAGGACTTCAGATCTGACAGGGACCTTTACAGATCTGACAGGGTCCTTCACGGATCGGACAGGGTCCTTCACACTAGGCATGGATCAGCTGAAGGGCATGGAGGGTGAGTATAGAGGAGTTATTTTTGTATTTTTAACGTTTTTTCTGTCAGAAACACTCTGACACTGACAGTACACTACACTACACTACACTACACTACGTGTGACACTACACTGTTGACCGGCTCTGAGAAGATCTGACACACAATGAGCTTCTCAGAGCCGGGAAACGGCACTGTGTCGTCATTGACAGCTGTGATTGGTCTGTCACATTTGACTGACCAACCACAGCGATCGCCGACACGGGGCCGCTCTGATAGGTTCCGTGCCGGCTAACCATGATTGTTAGCTGTCACGGACAGCAACAATCATTGTGATGTCACCATGTCAAGTGACATGGTGACAGTTTGAATGCAGGGCGTTATTGTACGCCCTTTTGCGGGAAGGCACCGCTAAAAAGGATGTACAGTAACGCCGATTTGCGGGAAGGGGTTAAACATAGAAAAAAATAATCTCCTGATCACATGACAAACGACTTCAATGGGATTATGGTGTATACCTGTGAATTTTCTCCTTGATTTGGATGCTGAGCTCTTAATCTCTCATCAATAATTCCTCCTGGGGGTGGCATTTTATTTGGAATACTGTTGTAATATTGAGGTTCTGTTGCAGCCCCATCCTCTTCTGGCCATAATGGATCATCTAAGCTTTGCATTCTAAAAATAAGCACAATGTATGAGATCAATGTATATGTAAATCCGAAAGTATGATGTTTGCTTTTTTATAGGCATTCAAAATGTAACACTAATGGTTAATTTATATTTACAGTAATTTTGGTTTTGTCCTATATATGTGTTATGCCTGCCAGTAAAAACAGAGAGATATTCTGACAGAGAATTATGACTGCTGTGCCTGATTTGATGCTACAGAGGGCCCGTATATATTTCTCAAAGCCGACATTAATTTGAACACCACTCAACAAAGAAGAGAAGTCAATTTTTCTTCTGACAAACACGGCCTACCTGCAGGGGGCTTCCATGACAGTATATTTGCTGCCGCATATTCGTAATCATAATTTTTTTTTGCAAAAAATGCTACAGTTTTGACACAATTACAAAAATTGCTGGCAAAAACAAAAAAAAGTGACTGATAAATATATTCGATCTTTAGAGTTCAGTCAATATGGCTATGGTTTATTTGAGCTCATTCAAAAAGTTGCTATCGTAACACACATTTTTTAAAGAGATCTAATCCTAAATACAGTTGATTTTGTGAAAAGTATTAGCAGCTAAATACAAAAACATTGTATACTGTAGCGGCGCAAGACTGATTTACTTTGAATATTCGCAACATCACATATAACTTTACGTTGATGAACATGTGTGAAGTGACTAAGTATGCTGCCAGCTTCAATGAAGAAAGGCTCAATAGCAGGGATATGTTCTGTGCTTTAAAAGTACCTGTCAGGAAATGCGGGCATCTTAGAAGGGCACTGCAAATACTGCTTGAATCGGAGTTCAAATGCTTGGCCTATAGTGCTAATGACATCTTGAGCCAGTCCGTCACTGCATTCCAGAATATGACAAGCTAGGGGAAATATGCAGAGATATATCAATAAGTGTGTATGTATTATCCCTCTAGGGCTAGGATCACACATGCAGTTCTGATGAAGGATTCAATGCAGTTTTTGGATGAAGTGGATCTAAAAGGAAGGAAAACTATAAGGCCGGGATCGCACACGCAGTTTTGATGCAATTTTTGTGCCAGCTTTTGGCTCCGTTTTTTGAGCCGGACACAAAAGAAAGTAGATGCACCAGTCTTTTCTTAAACTGCCACAAAAACTGCATCAAAACTGTGTGTGATCCCGGCCTAAATATAAAGTAATCATAATAGATCTTACCTCGACGATTAACAGGATCTTTCGCCACATAAGCTACATAGTCTGTAGCATCCTGGTAGACAAAAATAAGAGAGTTGCAGTTTTGTTGTTGTCAGTTTTTTAGGGAATATATACTTTGTTTTTTACCTTTATTGCAAAAAATACAGGTTGATTAAAACAAATCAACTTATAAGGCTCCATGCACACGACTGTGCTCGTAATTACGACCTGGCCATTTTTACAGGCCGTGCTCCCTTTATAAAGTATAGGAGCACAGTCCGTAAAATAAAAAAATAGGACATGTCCTATTTTTTTCGGCAGGTTTCTACGGTACGGCCACCCTCCTGTAGACATACGGGAAGATGTCCGTCGGCCATAGAAATAAATGGGCTCGTAATTACGGGCGATTTTACAGTCGTGTGCATGGGGCCTTAGACGGCAACAAATTGCCTACCACTTTTACATGGCAGTATTTCGGTCTGTATTTTACTTTAGTATTTGTCAGCCAAAACCAGAAGTGGGTCCAAGACACATACGTACAAATCTTTCCATTATACTTTTTCTCTGTTTATTCTCCACTTACAAATACTGATGCAAAATACTGACCAAAATACTGCCGTGTGAATGTGGCAAAAGGCAAAAAGGTTATGGTTTAACTTTTGCACAGGTTTCCTATGTCCAATAATATTACATTTTGTTTAATGATCAGAAACCATTTATTGTCACAAATAAGTAAGGCTTATTTCAAGTGTATTTTGGAGCTTTACGCTGAAAATAAGCTGTGTGAACATACCCTAATAACAGAGACATAAAACCAGGAAATAAAAGCTTTCACCCTGCTCCCCGACTAGAAATGAGTGCTGCGTCCCAGATATTCCACCTAGAGCTTTGTACCTGAAATTTTTTGAAAGCTAAGATCCTTTAATATACAGTATAGGCAGTGAAAGGTTTAAAGTCTACGGGCACGACGGTGTGTACTTCTGGAGATTTTCCAGGCGTATATATGGCCTCTTACGCACGGCAGAATTTCTTCAGTATTTTGCATCAGTTTTTGTAAGCCAAAACCAGAAATGAATCCAAAACACGGATGACATGCAAATCTTTCCATTCTACTTTTTCTGTTCATGTTTCTCTCCTTTTGGCTTATAAACACTGATGCGAAATACTGCCCAAAATATTGCTGTGTGAAAATAGCCTAAGGCCTCATGCACACGACCGTAGTGGTGTGCACGGCCCCTGATTTGCTGCTCGGATGGTCGCGGAGTGTCACCCGCGGGCCGCCTGCGGGCCGCCTGCAAATCACTGGCCGTGCATATGGCTGTGAACATGTAGCCTGGACCGCAAAATGAGGCCGTAATAAGACATGTCCTATCTTTCTGCGGTTCAGGCAATGGACGGACCGTGAAAAAAACACTATGGTCGTGTGCATGAGGCCTTAGGCCTCATCCGCGGGCCGTCCGCAATCACTGACCATGCACACAGAAGATGTGCATTCATTTCAATAATGCCGGACCGCAATTGCGGCCCCCACACGGTCCGTGAAAAACCACAGTCGTGTGCATGGGCCTATAGAAATTAATGGGTCGTCAATTCTCCCACATTTTTGCATATGAATTGTGGACGCAAATACACGTTTGTGTGCATGAGGCCTTAGGCCTCATTTACACGAACGTGATATACATCCGTGCGACGCGCGTGCTTTTCACGCGGGTCGCACGGACCTATACAAGTCTATGGGGGCATGCAGACAGTCCGTGAGTTTTGCTCAGCGTGAGTGCGCTGAAAAAAACTCACGTCATGTTCTAAATTTCAGCGTTTTTCGCGCATCACGCACCCATTGAAGTCAATGGGTGCATGAAAACCACGAAGATCGCACGGAAGCACTACCATGCGAACTGCGTGATTCGCGCAAGAGCTGTCAAACTCTGAATGTAAACAGAAAAGCAGCACGTGCTTTTCTGTTTACAAACATCTAAACGGAGTGTCATTAGAGATGAGCGAACCGAACTTCACCGGGTTCGGCCGAACTCGTTTTGACCGAACCCGGCAAAAAATTTTGCGGTACGCGACGTCAGGAGACAGTGACTGTCCAGGGTGCTGAAAGAGTTAAACTGTTTCAGCACTCTGGACAGTGACTTCCGATCACAATATACATGAACGTGTAAAAAAAAAAGAAGTTCTGACTTACCGATAACTCCCGGCTTCTTCCTCCAGTCTGACCTCCCGGGATGACAATTCAGTCCAAGTGACAGCTGCAGCCAATCACAGGCCAAGCACAGGCTGCAGCCAATCACAGGCTGCAGCGGTCACATGGACTGCCGCATCATCCAGGGAGGTGGGGCCGGATGTCAAGAGAGGGACGCGTCACCAAGGCAACGGCCGGGAGACCGGACTGGAGGAAGCAGGTAGTTCTTGGTAAGTATGAACGTCTTTTTTTTATTCACAGGTTGATGTATATTGTGATCGGAATTCACTGTCTAGGGTGCTTAAAGAGTTACTGCCGATCAGTTAACTCTTTCAGCACCCTGGACAGTGACTGACGTCGACTAGCCTCATCTCTATGATGGCGGCTGCGCAAAAATCACGCAGCCGCGCATAATACACTGATGACACACGGAGCTGTCAAGTGCCTTTTGCGCACGCAAAATGCTGCGTTTTTTTGCGTGCGCAAAACGCACACGCTCGTGTAAATGAGGCCTTAGCATGTATTTTTGTAATAGAATAATTTCCCATCATTCCTCCACCTTATGGAGTTGGTTACTATATGCCCATTTGAGTCCCAGGTGTTTCCTCTATGTCCACAAAAATACTTACTTTCTACCTATGGAATCAGCATTAAGTGCTCTTGCACACGACCGAGATCGGGCCGAGAAAAACTGTCCGAGAGTCGGCTGGATTTCCAGGCCCGACCACAGTTACAGGTAAACGGGACTCCTGGCATCATAGACATTTTATGATGCTAGAAGTCCCTGCCTTCCCACGGAGATGCTGTTCCGTACTGTGTTGGGGTCCCATTCTGGCGTTCCGTCTGAGGTTTCCGTCAGAACGGGACCCTGAGCAGACACAAACTGACCAGAGGTTTCCGTTTCAATCACCATTGATTTCAATGGTGACGGATCTGGTGCCCATGGTTTCCATTTGTCTCTGTTGTGCAACGAACCAGTCATTTTGCCGGAAGCAATAGCAATAGCGTAGTCGACTACGCTATTGCTTCCGGAAAAACGACAGGTCCGGCGCACTACAGAGACAAACGGAAACCATGGGCACCAGATCCGTCACCATTGAAATCAATGGTGATTGAAACAGAAACCTCTGGTTTCCGTTTGTGTCAGTTTGTGTCTGCTCAGGGTCCCGTTCTGACGGAAACCTCAGACGGAACCCCAACGCAGATGTGAACGAGGCCTTAGTTATAAATTCATGTGTCTGCTAGGGTTCATCTTTAGTGTTAGTTATTACATAACAGAAAACATGTTATGTACTTACCGGGTCACCACCAGATGCAAAGGAAATAGACTGCATATGATGGTTTGCTATGATCTGTACACAAATAAAACATTGAAAATATTAATTTATACTAATTTAACATATTTGTTTTCAGATATCTGAATTTTATTTTTTTTTGTAATTTAAGAGCATTATCAGCTAAGTGCGATATTTGATGATCTGCAGAATTGCAGGGAATTTCACCAGTCTGTTCCTGATTAGAAATAGATTTTTCCCAATTCTCATACTCTGTGTTCCTTTTGGAGATTTTTATTTTTTTTCTTCAATCTGACCTTACACTGCAATGACAACAATTGAATACCAAGCATGTTTCTGAAGGCTATTTCAAGCCATTTTTAATCTGAAAAGAATGTGAGCATTTAATTAGGCATTATTCACACTAACGTATTTCTCGTCAGTGTGCTGTCCGTTTTAACATCGGACAGCACACTGACCTATTAAATTTAATGGGGCTATTCACGGGGCGTATGTCCATTGCAGGAAACTTACAGCATTCCCTGTTCTAGTCCGTTTTCACAGCCCATTAAAGTCTATGGGTGCTTGAACTAAAATGTACATCACGCGGATGAAATCTGTGTGCTATCCTTTTTTAAATTCCCTAGCCACTTTGCTTCAGGCGCCATCAGAAGACACTGCGTTTGTTTTTAGTTTTTTATGGAAGCCTGTATTTTAAAAGTGGCAAGGGCAAAGGGGCTGTCGCAATTGGCCAGAACTACACTTAGCACATTTCTAAGAAAGAAAAATAGCCCTACAACAATTTCCAGAAAAACCAAGGTGGTCATCTAGACTGATGTCGACTGCATTTAGTAGCAATGACACTAGCATTCATGGCAGTAACTCACCAACCATTTTGGCCTTAAAGGGGTTGTCCGGGCATGGGTGATTTTTCATACTGATGACCTATCCACATGCCGGAAGCAGATGGCTCCAGTCCAGAGGCGTAGCTAGTGGGGGGGGGGCGACCCTGGGCCTACTTAGATGCTGGATCCCATCCACCATGGCTCCAGATGGCGACCAACAGAGGTTCCACTAATGTCTTTACAGGTGTCACTGACAAGTGCCAAGGCACCCCTTCCAAACTGTTTCTCCCAATTATGCCTAGAGCTCCATCTCTCCACGTCGCCACGCTTCTCTACAAAAAGCTTCCTTCCCCCTGATGTCGGGAGGAGAGCTCCCTTCACCATCCGCTGCAGAGCATTGGCTCCATCACATACAGCCTTGCCAGTCCCAATGCTATGACTTGCCCAGTACTGGGCAATACACTTGGTGCTCAGACTGTTGCCATATCTCAGTGCCCAATCGCGGACCCGAGATCTCAGCACCCAGGACGACACGTCTGTAAGGATAGAGCATCAAGTACCGAAAATGGGTAGATAGATTACATCAGCCGGACACACATTGGGAATCAGTGGAGGACTCTGCTCATTTACATGTAATCTTCTGTTTTGTTTTTGTGACATGTCATACAGACAAAACATAAAATTACATGGGGGGTTGTAAATGAGCAGAGTCCTCCACTGATAGTCAAAGGATTTTGGCAGGACGTCCTCTATAAAATTATCTGTCATCAGGCCCATTCATCAGGGAGGGAGGGGGCCGGGGGGCGCACACTTAGACCTCAGATGTGTCGTCGTCCCCCTCCCGTGCTGAACCCCTAGCTACGCCTCTGCTCTGGTCACAGTACAGCGGCCTTGCTGAAGCACGGTCGCTATGCAATATACAGTGCCATCTGCTTCCGACACAGTTCACTGATCAGATACTGATGACCTATCCTGTGGATAGGTCTTCAGTATGAAAAATCATCTTGTGCCCAGACAACCCCTTTTAGGGACCAAGCATTCCTTAAAGTTTTGTAATTGTCGCATTCCAAAAAACATTATTTTCCATCGACATAACTGTATGAGGAATTGTTTTTTGTGGGATTAGTTGTATTTTTCAATGGCACCATTTTGGGGTACATAGAATTTACTGAATAACTTGGTGAACTTTTTTAAGGAAGGGAATGGGAAAAAAACATAAATTTTTCCATTGTTTTTTGCATTTTAAATTTACTCCGTTAACCATGCAGAAACAATGACATGTTATATTTATTCTATGGGTCGGTATGCTTATGGCGATACAAATATGTATCGTTTTTTTTATGTTTTACTACTCTTTCACAATAAAAACACTTTTAAAAATAAAATTATTTGTTTTTGTGTCGTTGCGACAAGAACCATAACTTTTTTATTTTTCCATTAATGTAATTATTTTTTTGCAGGATGAGATTGATACCATTTTGGGATACATGGGACCTATTGATTAACTATTAGGGCATGAGCAGACGTGGCGGAATTGCTCTGGAATTCCGCTGCGGACACGTTTCTCCATTGCCTTCCACAGCTTTTTGGTTGGGTTCGTTTACACGTTGCGGAAAATTCCGCTGCGGAGCATAGGCTGCGGTGCAGAATTTGGTGTCCGCAGCATATACTGACTGTTGCGGACGTGTAGCGGACTTGTTGCGGACTCATTGCGGAATTTCTCCATTGACTTCAATGGAGAGTCAAAATTCCGCAATGAAGTCCGCAGATGTTATGTGTGCTGCGGAGCGTATTGGTTTTACTAACATGACATTTCTTCATTCTGGCTGGACCTATGTATTTCTAGGTCTACAGCCAGACTGAGGAAGTCAATGGGGCTCCCGTAATTACGGGTAACTACGTGTGTGCACCCGTAATTATGGGAGCGTTGCTAGGCGACGTCAGTAAATAGTCACTGTCCAGGGTGCTGAAAGAGTTAAACGATCGGCAGTAACTGTTTCAGCACCCTGGATAGTGACTTCCGATCACAATTTACATCAACCTGTAAAAAAAATAGATGTTCATACTTACCGAGAACTCCCTGCTTATTCCTCCAGTCCGGCCTCCCGGGATGACGTTTCAGTCCAAGTGACAGCTGCAGCCAATCACAGGCTGCAGCGGTCACATGGACTGCCGCGTCATCCAGGAAGGTCAGGCTGGATGTCAAGAGAGGGACGCATCACCAAGGCAATGGCCAGGTAAGTAAGAATTTATTTTTCTTTTACTAGGGAAAGGGCTGCCCCTTCTCTCTATCCTGCACTGATAGAGAGAAGGAAAGCCCTCTTCCCCTCAATACGCAACGGCTAGTCTGCATCAATTTAATGCCCATTTTAGGCAGAGCCGCAACAGAATCTGCAATGCAATGTGCGGCATTGATGCGGACAGTGTATGCAGAACTCCGCCACGTATGGGCATACGCTATGGGTATGTTCACACAATGTGTTTTCTGGCGTATTTTGGGGCGTAAACGCCCCCAAATATGCCTGAAAAAACGGTGGCTAAACGCCTCCAAACATCTGCCCACTGACTTCAGTGGGAAAACCGGCGTTCCGTTCCCATGGGGCGTTTTTTTTTACACGCCGTTAGTAAAAACGGCACATAAAAAAAAACCCCAGTAAAAAAAGAAGTGCATGTCACTAGAAAAACAGAGCAAAAAACAGCCGTAAAAACAGAGCAAAAAACGCAAGTTGCTTAAAAAACGGCTGAAATACAGGGGCGGTTTCCGCTTGAAAACAGCTCCGTATTTTACGGCCGTTTTTGGTTTGCCATGTGAACATAGCCTGAGGTTATGTTCACACGCTAAACAAAAAACGGCTGTAAAATACGGAGCTGTTTTCAAGGGAAAACAGCCTCTGATTTTCAGCAGTTTTTTAAACAACAGACTTTTTTTGAGGCGTTTTTTGCGGCTGTTTTTGATTCCAAACAACGGCCTTTTTACAGGGTGTTTTTTTACACACTGTTTTTTCAAACTGCCGTGTAAAAAAAACGCCTCATTGGAACGAAACGCAGTTTTTCCCATTGAAATCAATGGGCATATGTTTTGGAGGTGTTCAGCCTCCATATTTTCAGGCGTTTTTTTAGGGCATTTATGGCCCGAAAAACAGCTTAAAATAGGCCGTTTGAACATACCCTCAAAAGAAGGAGCATGTCACTTCTTGAGCCGTTTTTGGAGCTGTTTTTCATTGTGTCAGTGGAAAAACAGCTCCAACAAGTCTAGAAAAAAACGCCTGAAAACAACTCTTTGGCTATGTGCACACGTCATGTTTTCAGCCAAAAATTGCTAAAAAATCGGATGCAGAACGCCTACAAACATCTGCCCATTGATTTCAATAGGAAATACGGCGTTCTGTTCAGACGGAGTGTTTTTTTACGACTCGTTTTCAGAAAACGGCACATAAGAAGACGCCAACGAAAAAGAAGTGCATGTCACTTCTTGGGACGTTTTTGGAGCCGTTTTTCACAGCTCCAAAAACGACCGTAAAAAACGCAGCGAGTGGCTTAAAAAACTTCTGAAAATCAGGAGCTATGTTTGGAGGCGTTCAGCCCCCCCCCCCCCCCCCTATATTCAGCCGTTTTTCGGGGCGTTTACGGCCCGAAAAACGGCTGAAAATAGGCCGTATGAACATAACCTCACGCTGCGTTATTTTACGCGCTGTTTTATAAAACGGCGTAAAAAAACGCCTCGTAGTGTGAACATACCCTCAGTGTGTGAACATACCCTTAGGGCATGACCACACATGGCGGAATTCCTCCGCAACTGTCCGCATCAATGCCGCACAGAATCTGCGTTGCAGATTCTGCAGCGGATCTGCACAAAATGTGCAGAAAATTGATGCGGACTGGCCGCTGCGGACTGCAGGAAAAGTGCTTCTCTTCTCCCTATTCAGTGCAGGATAGAGAGAAGGGACAGCACTTTCCCTAGTGAAAGTCAAAGAAATTCATACTTACCGCCCGTTGTCTTGGTGACGCGTCCCTCTTTCGGCATCCGGCCCGACCTCCCTGGATGACGCACCAGTCCATGTGACCGCTGCAGCCTGTGCTTGGCCTGTGATTGGCTGCAGCCGTCACTTACACTGAAACGTCATCCTGGGAGGCCGGACTGGAGACAGACGCAGGGAGTTCTCGGTAAGTATGAACTTATATTTTTTTTTACAGATACATGTATATTGAGATCGGTAGTCACTGTCCCGGGTGCAGAAACAGTTACTGCCGATCGCGTAACTCTTTCAGCACCCTGGACAGTGACTATTTACAGACGTCTCCTAGCAACGCTCCCGTCATTACGGGAGCCCCATTGACTTCCTCAGTCTGGCTGTAGACCTAGAAATACATAGGTCCAGCCAGAATGAAGAAATGTCATGGTAGTAAAAACAATACGCTCCGCAGCACACATAAGATCTGCGGACTTCATTGCGGAATTTTGACTCTCCATTGAAGTCAATGGAGAAATTCCGCCATGAGTCCGCAACCAGTCCGCCACTGCTCCGCAACAGACAGAGCATGCTGCGGACACCAAATTCCGCTCCGCAGCCTATGCTCCGCAGCGGAATTGTACGCATCGTGTAAACGAACACTGCTAAATTAAAGTGAAAGTCAATGGAGAAACGGCTCCGCTGCGGATTAACGCTGCGGAGTGTCCGCAGCGGAATTTAAGTGAAATTCCGCCATGTGTGAACCCGCCCTTATTGTTTCTTAGGACGGGTAAATGAAAAAGCAATTTCAACTTTGTTTTTTGTGGATTTTTCTTACAGCGTTCACCATACGGTTTGAATAACATGTTAATTTTATTGTTCAACTTGTTACGATCCCTGCAATACCATACATATTTATTTTTTTGCAGCCATGGTCAGTCTGGGGGTATTTACTAGGAGAATGCAATTGTGGGTCGCTGATGGGTGGTGCCTCCTCCCGCTGTCAAACCGTTAAAATGACAGCAATCGTGTGGGCACAACTCCAACTCACAATTAGCAGAATGACGTACATAGATTCATCAGCAACTAGTCCCTGCAGATTACGTACATGTACGTTATTCTGCGTTAAAGGATAAAAACATGATAAGCCACTTTCAATCAATGGTTCAAATCTTCATCTTATTCTGTTATGTTAGTCATTATGTAGCGTTTCTTCATTGTGTACATTTATTTCAGACACGGATACTTGGGCTTTCTGCCTTGTAACCTTTTCCATGACAAATGTATTTCCAACTGTTGCTTTGGCAACCGCTGCCAGCCTCAGCCAACATTTATATCTCGCAGTGGTATTTCATGTTCATTCATTGATTTGATTTGCTTTAAGAATAAAATGCATGCGAGCTTGATACAAGGAGTAGAGGCCACTAACCAGCCAAATATCACCTATTGTTTGGATAAATTAGTTTTTCCATGAAAACTTCCATATTCTAAGGGAATTTAAAATTAGATTTCAACAGTAATTCCACATTCACAGGAACAGTGCATTAACTTCTAAAGTTAAAGTTCTAAAATATCTTGGTACGGCATAACTGTTTCTTATTTGGTAAGGCTTTATAGTTTTCTGGACCTTGTTTGAGAATCCCAACATTTTTATAAGGGTATGTTCAGATGTAGTGTAAACACTGCAGATTTTCCACAACAGATTTCATCGTGGAAAATCTGTGGCATAATACAGTAAAAAATAAGCAGAAAAATCATTAATAAATTGACTTGCAGTGAGGCTTTCTAATCCGCAGCAATTTCTGTTTTTTTGCAGCAGACATTCAGCCCAAAAAACTGCACCACAATTTGGTGCGGTTGTTCGGCCGGAATTCCCTGCAGGCTTAAGAGCGGATACGCTGTGTACTTTTATGAAGCATATCCACCCAGTGTGAACATACCCTTACCCCTGTTGCATATGACAGAGTTCGGGCCGTTAAAAACGGTCGGTGTGCCGGCCACATTGCCCGACCGCGGCACAGGTGAACGGGACTCCTGGCATCATAAAATGTCTATGAACTCGGTCGTGCGCAAGAGGTGTAATACTTGTATTTTTTACGGATGAACTTAATGGTCAACCAAACTACGTATAAAGGTGGAGGGAGACAATTAAATTTAAAGGCAGCCCTAAATAAAACATGCTGATACCATTCTGGCCCTTCGAATAGATTACCTCAGCTCGGTTTTCCATGTCAGGGTTTTTAATATTCCAGATTATAGGTATGACCAGACTATCAGATGTTAGATTAAAAGCTAAGTGAATTTTTGCACGCTTTTTAAAAAAAAAACAAAAAAAACAACATATTATTGTAATTTGAACAACTTTTTAATTGGTTTTTAATAAAAAATTATTTTACTTTTTAAGATACTGATTCTATGTATCCTGGATACAAGGAAGCTGTATCTTGCGCTCAGAGACTAATACGTCAGGTCAGCGGGACTGACGGCTTCGGTGACAGGCAGGACCCACCTGTTATCGATCACATCTAAATTCATGTTTGTGCCATGTATCTATATTCTGGTAGATAAATAATTGGAATGAATTGTTTTGGTAGAATAAATGACGCGACTATGATTTATAAATGAATGCAGTGACTTTATCTGTTTGCCATAACCTAAATGGTATTATCAATATGGTGATATGATCAAACCTGTTTTGAATCTGGAGTCATCATATTCAAGCTGGTTGTAGATATATTCAGCGTTATACTCATTCCCGCAAACTGGAGGTTGCCCTTTCCAAGGATGCTAGATAGGATTTTATTTGCTGGCTAGACAAAAACAAACATACTTGCATGAGAAACAAAGAGAGCAAGGGCTTGTGCACATCGGTGTTATTCATGTTTTTCTCTCAAGTCATCTGTGTTGGCTTTTGAGCATCCCTAGTCCTTTATACATTATTTAGATTATTGACATAGAGCCATGTAAGAACCATTGTGGCTCCATCACCTGGAGAAAGGTATGCATAAAAGTATGGAATGGAGAGTACTGCACCAACTCTCACAAAATCAACTATAATAACTATTTTTGGATAAGTATCTATATAGCTTAAAGGGAACCTGTCACCAGCATTTCACCTATTAAACCAGCAATACCTGGTGGTAGTGGGTGAAAAATAATTTCTATATAACCTATAATTGTCTTCTTAGTCGGCTCTGTAGCTTTAGTATTCAGCTTTTTAGTGTTCCCACACCTTATGCTAATGAGCAGAAAAGAGTCAAATCTTCGTTTGAAAAGAATCAAATCTTCGTTCCTCAAGCCTTTCCGAGTTTACCCCGCCTCCTTACTTTTGATTGACCGCTCCACCACTTCCCCAGCACACAAGATCCCACGCATATGCAATGATGTCCTGTTCTGGTGCGTGCGCACAAAGGGACAACGGATTATTACGCTAAAAGGCGCAAAATGTTTGCAGACCGTTATTTACAGTCGGAGGAGGAGTTGAGGAGAGGGGATAACGGCAATGAACGTTTTATAGCAGCGGCCGGCGAGGGATATGTAAAGTTCAATGGGTGAAATGCTGGTGACAGGTTCCCTTTAACCCGTTAGTGACCGCCCCATAGTGTTTTTACGGCGGCCACTAACGGGCTTTATTCTGATGCAATAACCTTTTTACGGCGCTGCATCAGAGTAAATAAGCAGAGCAGGGAGCCGATAAATCTCCCTGCTCTCAGCTGCCAGAGGTAGCTGGGGGCATCCCTGCTCAAACGGGTGAGATCGATATTAGTATCGATCTCACCCGTTCAACCCCTCAGATGCGGCGCTCAATAGCGAGCGCCGCATCTGAGTGGTTTTGGAGAGAGGGAAGGAGCTCCCTCACATCCCGCTGACACCCGGCGATAAGATCGCCGAGTGTCTGTGTCTCCGATGGCAGCCGGGGGCCTAATAAATGCCCCCAGGTCTGCCTGTAGTAAATGCCTGCCTCTGGAATGACCTAGCAGATGCCTGTCCGTTTTACATGGACAGGCTTAATACACTGCAATAAATAAGTATTGCAGTGTATTATAAATGCGATCGGATAATTGCATAGTGAAGTCCCCTAGTGGGACTAGTAAAAAAGTGAAAAAAAAAGTTTAATAAAAAGTGAAAAAAAAAAAAGAAAAACCCACTTTTCCCCCTTACAAACTGCTTTATTATTAACAAACAAAATAAATTAAAAAAAATTACACATATTTGGTATCGCCGCGTCCGTTACGACCCCAACTATAAACTTATTACATCATTTAACCCGTATGGTGAACGTTGCAAAAAATCAAATAAAAAGCCATGCAAAAATTGCTGTTTTCTTAAGCCTTAAAAAAAAAGTGATAAAAAGTGATCAAAAAGTCGCATCTACACCAAAATTGTATCAATAAAAACTACAAGTCGTCCGCCCAAAAAAAAACCTCATACAATTGCATCGGCGAAAAAATAAAAGAGTTATGGCTTTTCGAATATGGAGACACAAAAACAAATAAATTTGAAAAAAAAGTGTTTTCACTGTGTTAGGCCTTATTTACACAAACGTGTTTCATGTCCGTGATACGCGGGTGAAAATTACGCACGTCGCACGGACCTATGTAAGTCAATGGGGCCATTCAGACATTGCGTGTTTTTCACTCAGCTTGTTTCCGCTGCGTGAAACTCACTGCATATCCTATACTTTAGAGTTTTTTGCGCATCACGCACCCATTGAAGTCAATGGGTGCGTGAAAATCACGCGCAGCACACGCACGCACTTCCGTGTGCTGCGAGTGATTCGCGCAACAGTTTTTCAAGAAAAAAAGTGGAAAATAAAACCACCTCCTTCATTTCATTTTCTAAACATCAAAACCACGTGTCATAAGGACAGCATATGCGCGAAAATCACGCAGCCACGCACCAAACACTGATGACACACAGAACTGCAACGCGCAAAAAACGCACACGTTCGTTTAAATAAGGCCTAAAAGTAGTAAAACATACAAAAACGATACAAATTTGGTATTGTTGCAATCGCAACAACCCACTGAATTAAGTTATTGTGTGATTTATACAACACGGTAAACAGCGTAAATTTAGGAGGCAAAAAAGTGTGGCGAAATTGCAGGTTCCCACCCCACCCCAAAAAAAGTTAATAAAAGTTAATCAATAAATTCTATGTACGCCAAAATGGTGCTATTAAATATTACAACATGTCCCGCAAGAAACAAGACCTTATACAGCTATGTCGACGCAAAAATAAAAAGGTTATAGCTCTTTGAATGAGACGATGGAAAAACGTAAAAAATGGCTTGGTCATTAACCCCTTCAGGACCCAGCCTGTTTTGGCCTTCAGGACCCAGCCGATTTTTTCAAATCTGACATGTGTTACTTTATGTGGTAATAACGTTGGAATGCTTTTACCTATCCAAGCGATTCTGAGATTGTTTTCTCATGACATGTTGTACTTTATGTTAGTGAAAAAATTTTGTCAATAATTTTGGTATTTATTTCTGAAAAACACCACAATTTAGAAATATTTAGCAAAAATTAGCATTTTTCTAAATTTAAACGTATCTGCTTGTAAAACAGATAGTAATACCACACAAAATAGTTACTAGTTAACATTTCCCATATGTCTACTTCCCAGAAGTCACCGCATTTTGAAAACTGCACCCCTCAAGGTATTCGAATCAGCATTCACAAAGTGTTTTAACCCTTTAGACGTTTCACAGGAATTAAAGCAAAGTAGAGGTGATATGTACAAATTTTATTTTTTTTGCAGAAATTAATTTCTAATACATTTTTTTTTTGTAACACAGAAGGTTTTACCAGAGAATTGCAACTCAATATTTATTGCCCAGATTCTGCAGTTTTTAGAAATATCCCACATGTGGCCCTAGTGTGATAATGGACTGAAACACCGGCCTCAGAAGCAAAGGAGCACCCAGTGGATTTTGGGCCTCCTTTTTTTTAGAATATATTTTAGGCACCTTGTCAGGTTTGAAGAGGTCTTATGGTGCCAAAACACCCCAAAAGTTACCCCATTTTGGAAACTTCACCCCTCAAGGAATTTATCTAGGTGTATAGTTAGCATTTTGACCGCACAGGTTTTTCGCTAAATTTATTAGAATTAGTCTGTAAAAATGAAAATCTACTTTTTTCTGAAAAAACATAGACATTTTTTATATTTACAAGAAATAATAAAGAAAATGCACCCCAACATATGTAAAGCAATGTCTCCCGATTACGGTAATATCCCATATGTGGTAATAAACTGCTGATTGGACCCACAGCAAGGCTCAGAAGGGAAGGAGCGCCATTTGGATTTTGGAGCACAGATTTTGGTGGATTGGTTTTCGGTTCCATGTCGCGTTTGCAACCCCCTGGAGGGACCAAAACAGGGGAAACCCTCCAAAAGTGACCCCATTTTGGAAACTACACCTATCAAGGAATTTTTCTAGGGGTATAGTTAGCATTTTGACCACACAGGTTTTTCACTAAATATATTGGAATTAGTCTGTAAAAATTAAAATCTACTTTTTTTCTGAAAAAACATAGACATTTTTAATATTTACGAGGAATAATGAATAAAATCACCCCAACATTTGTAAAGCAATGTCTCCTGATTACAGCAATATCCCATATGTGTTAATAAACTGCTGATTGTACCCACAGCATGGCTCAGAAGGGAAGGAGTGCCATTTGGATTTTAGAGCACGGATTTTGCTGGATTGGTTTTCGGTGCCATGTCGCGTTTGCAATGCCCTGGAGAGACCAAAACAGGGGAAACCCCCCAAAAGTGACCCCATTTTGGAAACGACACCTCTCAAGGAATTTATCTAGGGGTATAGTTAGCATTTTGACCACACAGGTTTTTTGCAGAATTTAGTGGAATTAGGCAGTGAAAATGAAAATCAACTTTTTTTCTGAAAAAGCGTAGAAATGTTACATTTTTACAAGGAATAAAGGAAAAAAAGAACCACAACATTTGTAAAGCATTTTCTCATGATTACGGCAATACCCCATATGTGGTAATAAACTGCTGATTGGACCCATGGCAGCGCTCAGAAGGGAAGTTGCGCCATTTGGATTTTGGAGCACGGATTTTGATGGATTGTTTTTCGGTGCCATGCCGCCTTTGCAACGCCCTGGAGAGACCAAAACAGTGGAAGCCCCCCAAGTTACCCCATTTTGTAAACACCCCTCAAGGAATTTTTCTAGAGGTATAGTGAGAATATAGACTCCACGGGTCTTTTGCAGAATTTATTAGAATTAGGCGGAGAAAATTAATATCACAATTTTTTTCCACTAAAATGTTGAATTTTCTCACTTTCACAAGGGATAAAGGAGAAATAAACAACCAATTTTTATAAAGCAATTTCTCCCGGGTACGGAAATACCCCACATGGGGTCATGCATTTTTTTCATTAGAAATGAATTAACCCTTTCAGGACTGATCCATTTTTTGCTTTCTTATTTTCGTTTTTCACTACCCGCCTTCCAAGAGCCATAACTGTTTTCTTTTTCCGTCAGTAGAGTGATGTGAGGGCTTATTTCTTGCGGGAGGAATTGTAGTTTCTATTGATACCATTTAAAGTGAAATAAAAAGTACTGGGAAACTGTAAAAAAACTGGAAAATATAGTAATATAGGAAAAAAATTTGATTCCATTTTTTTGGGTTTTCGTTTTTACAGCTTTCGCCGTGCGGTAAAAACGAAAACTACAGCGATTTTGGCGGTTTAAATTATTTAAGTTTTTTACGGTGTTCACCGTGCGAGTTAAATAATTGTATATTGTAATAGTTCGGCCTTTTACGGACGTAGCGATATCAATTCTGTTTATTTTTTGACATTACTTTTGAAGAAAAATGGGAAAAGGTTTTTTTTTTGTAACTTTTTTTTCTTTCTCACTACTAATAACTTGAATTCTTCTACACATTTTATTAGTCCCCTTAGGGGACTTGTACCAGCGATCATTGGATCGCGGGTACAATATGCTGCGATACTAATGTATTGCAGTATATTGTTATTTTTACAGGCTTCTGTAACTGCACGATCGTTGTTCCTGTCCGTTAGTCCTGGGTGTCAGCTCTAATACTCAGCACGTGAGCCCGCTCCTTACATCAACCCCCGCACCATGACGTGCTATTAAGTCATAGTGCTCAAAGGGGTTAATGCACAGCGGATGGTGTGAATATTACAATTTTGCACTGATGTGCCATTTTAGTGCATAATATGTCGTGCCCAGTTTGTGCCACTGAAGACAAATACCTCATAAAACGTTAAGCGGGCTCTCCCGGGTATGGCGATGCCATATATGTGGGCGCAAACTGCTGTTTGGGGACGCTGCAAGGCTCAGAATGGAGGGAGCGCCATTTTGCCTTTGGAGCGCAGATTTTGCTTGGTAGTTTTTCTGTTTTGGGTTTCGCTGGTATTTCAGTTTATAATGTGGGGGCATATGTAATCTGTGCGGAGAACATCAGGGCATAATAAGAGGGTATAAAAATGCGGTAAATAAATAATAATTCATAGATGTGTGGCCGGTGTCGCACTGATAAATGGTGTCGGATGTTACCCGCTTTTAGACACTCTGCACATTTTGCATCGCCATATTCCTGGGAGCCAGAACTTCTTTATTTTTTCACCACCGGAGCTGCGTGAGGGCTTATTTGTTGCGGGACAATCTGTAGATTTCATTGGTACCATTTTGGGATACATGCGATTTTTTTGATCACTTTTTATTACATTTTTTTGCAAGCCGGGTGACCAAAAACAAGCAATTCTGACAATGTTTTTTAGTTTATTTTTTGCGGCGTTCACCGTGCATTATAAATGACCATTATATTTTATTCTGCGGGTCGGTACGATTACGGCGATACCATATGTATATAGGTTTTTTTATGTTTTGCAGCGTTTGCGCAATAAAATCACTTTTTTTATAAAATAATTTATTTTCTGTGTCACAATATTCTAAGAGCCGTAACTTTTTTATTTTTCAGTCAAAAAAACGGTGTAAGGGCTTGTTTTTTGCGGGACGGGTTGTAGTTTTTATCGGTATTATTTTCGGGTAAATGCGACTTTTTGATCACTTTTTATTCTCTATTTTGGGAGGGGTGGTGACCAAAAAAATTGCGATTCTCGTTTTTTATAGATTTTTTTTGGGGTGTTCATCGTGCGGGAAAAATAACATTATAGTTTTATAGTTGGGGTCGTTACGAACGCGGTGATACCAGATATGTGTACTTTTTTTAACATGTGCATTTTTTTCCTATAATGAAAGACTTATTATAGGAAAAAAATGAAGTGTTTGTTTATATAACTTATAACTTTTATTTTTACACTTTTTTAAAACATTTTTATTATCTTTTTTTTACTTTTTTCACTTGTCCCACTAGGGGATACTTAGACTTGCAGCTTTGATCGCTGCTAGAGTACATTACACTACACACGTAGTGTAATGTACTCTAACTGTCATTGTGACGTGACAGTCACACTGACAGGAAGTCTCGGAGGAGCGGCAGGAGGCTGCTCCTTCGAGGCTTCCGTACATGGCAACCCGGAGGTCATTGTCTGACCTCCGATTGCCACGACAAGCATCGGTAGCCCCCACGATCACTTCGTGGGGGCTGCTGATGTGCTTCAAACCACTTAAATGCGGCGACGGCAATCCGTCGCCGCATTTATGGGGTTAATTGGCTAAATCAGCGGCGATGGTCCGCTGACCGGCAAGGCTGGAGTGTCAGCTGTCAGGGACAGCTGACCTCCCGGTTCCCGGACACTGTCCGTTAGGACAGTGTGCGCCAGGAACTACTTCGCAATAGTACGTCTGGATGCGGGAACTAACCCCTCTGCAGGACGTACTATTGCGGAGCAGCGCGGGAAGAGGTTAAGGTCTAAAATAGGCTGGTCATTAAGGAGTTTTAAAGGGGTTTTCCAAACTAAAAGAAAAACTGTTTATTATTTTGCTTTTCTGAAAAGAAGAAATATTCTAAGGGCTTGTTCACATCAGTGTTTGGTTTCTGTTGATGGGTTCCATCAGACCTTTCTGTTGGAGGAACCCATCAACGGAAAGGCAAACGGAAACCATAGCTTCTGTTTGCATTATCATTGATTCCAATGGTAATTCTTCCGTTGCTAATGGTTAATATAATCATCATTGTGCCCACCACACAGATTTACTACATAATATTGTGCCAGCCACAAAACAGTGTCCACGCAATACTTCAGCTCACATTGCAGTGCCCACAGAGTAGTTACTGAGGGAAAGAAAATCAAGTTCCAATGCGTGTCATATAATGCAGAGATTTTTCTTTAGAACCATTGCTTCTAGGAGACAATATGGTGTCTTATGACATGCCTACGGGTCTATAGATCCATAAGGACTCCATGTCCCACCATACAGGGTCAAGCTTCATAGAAACCTAATGCCAGAATCGCACTCTCAGTTTTGATGCAGTTTTTGTTTTTTGTTGTTTTTTTTCAAAACTTTGTTTATTGATTTTCGATTTTTACATCCAAAACGTTTGATATCAAAATACAATTTTGAATAGACATTTACAATCATAAAGAAATTATAACATAGTATATCTATATATACTATACAACAATCTACATGAACAAGCAGATTTTAGTTTAATAAGGGCCTGTTCACATCACCGTTCGCTTTCCGTTTCGGGGTTCCATCGGAATCAATAGCGGAGTCGACTGCACAATTGATTCCGTCAGAAAAACGGAAATCTGCCGGAATGGTGACAAACCGAAACCATTAGCGATGTTTCCGTCACCAATGATATCAATGGTGACTGAAACGGAAGCTGTGGTTTCACTTTCACTTTCCGTTGCGGGGGTTCACCCGACGGAAACCTCAGACGGAACCCCGGAACGGAAAGCGAACGGTGATGTGAACAGGCCCTAACACCTAGAAACAGTATACATATCCACCTCATTACTAACACATCATCCAAAAAAGATATTGTCATGTTGAAAGATAAAAGAGCATTAACCTATCCTATCAAATCTGCCTAGCCACTAGAGGTGCAGAATATACTAGTCACCCAGACAACCCATGAACCCGTCAGTATCTGAGAGGAAATTAAGCCAGGAGAGCCATATTCTATAGTATTTACCCATATTCCTTTGCGTCAAATAACTAAATTCTTCTAATCTGGACATCTGTGCTACTTTCTTTAACCAATGAGCTATAGATGGGGGATCGTCTTTACACCAATACAATAGGATCATAGCTTTCGCCGCTAAAACCAAATGTGACCTCAAAACCCCTCTGGAAACAGATGAGGAGGAATGTGGGAGTAAATTCCAAAACAATAAGGAGGTAGATAATGGAGGAGCTGTCGGACAAATAATTTTCAAAATCCGTTCCACTTCTCTCCAATAAGGTTTTATTAATTCACAATCCCACCAAATATGTGTGTATGAGCCAATCTGTTTAGGACATCTCCAGCATAACGGGGACATAGAGCAATTTATTTTGTGAAGTAATTCCGGGATTTTTTACCACCTGCTGACTAATTTAAAAGAGGTTTCTTGCAGGTTAATACATCTAGAAGGACCACAGCTAAACCTGTAAATTTGTTGTATATCAATGGGGGTAAATTTAACATTCAATTCTTTCTCCCAGGAATTAATATATGGCAGTGGAATCCCCGTATTCATTATTCATGGACACAAGTTTTTTATATATCAATGAAATGGATTTGGAAATCGGTGTAGATGAAGACAGCAAAGACTCAAACCACATTAATGGCCTAACAATAGAACCCTGCTTACGGGCTTATTTACACGAGCGTGTTAAACGTCCGTGGGACGGCCGTTGAAACAGCAGCCGTCCCACGGACCTATGTATTTCAATGTGGCCGTTCACACAGCCGTAGTTTCAACGGACCGTGTGAAGGGTCCGTACGAAAATAGGACATGTCCGTTCTTTTCGCGCATCACGCATCCCTCCATAAACTCTCAACTATGGTGGATGCGTGACATTGCGTCCCGCAGTGCTGAGCACGGATGCACCTCGGACGTGAAAAACTGCAGTTTTTCATGTCCGAGATGTGCAGCGCTCGTGTGAATCAGGCCTCAGTAGGAAAGTGTAGTTCGATAACAATTGCCGTTTTTGTGGCAGTTTTTTTTAAGCCAAACCCAGAAGTGGATACAAAACAAAGGAGATGCATCAGTCTTCTCTTTATACCTTTATGTCTGTTTGGATCCACTTCTGGCTTTGGCTCAAAAAACAACCAAAAACTGCCACGTGTGACTGCACCATTAGAATGCATAGTGGATCTACTCAATCTTTTTGTGTCCTGTAGAGGATGCACATTAAATATGTTCATAGGAAACAGCAAAGGCCACCTGCTCAAAGATTAAAATAATTAAAAACTTGCATACATGGGCATAACTAGCCGTAGCAGATGCTATGAGGCCCAGAAGATGAGACATCCCAGTTAAGAACATTCTTCCTTTTTGTGGGGGGAAAAAACAGTCAGTGGCCTTCTATAACCTACTATCTATCTATCTATCTATCTATCTATCTATCTATCTATCTATCTATCTATCTATCTATCTATCTATCTATCTATCTATCTATCTCATATCTATCTATCTATCTATCTATCTATCTATCTATCTGTCTTGTCCATGGCTGCGGGTCATCAGGTTCACTCACCTCCTGAGGGCCGCTGCCATGGGTCGGCGAGCCCTGGCCCCAGTCTCCTCCTCAGGAGACGCCAGCGCTCACTTCCACTCACCTCGGCTGGGTCCCGCTCTTAAAGGGGCATCGCGCACACCGGACATTAGTGCTAATTAGCCTATGAGCCTCCTGGACTATATGTAGGATCTAGCCCCTTCCTGCAGTGCCTGAGCGTTGTTTGTCGTATCCTAGTTTGTCTAGCAAATGGTATCCCAGTGTTTTCCAGTTCCCAGTGTATCCTGTATCCTGTAACCTGTATCCCGTGCTATCCTGGTCAAGTGCCGTGCTGTGCTGTAGTTGTGCTCTGCTGTATTCCACGCCTGTCCTGCTACTCCACGCCTGACGTGTACATGCTGCCTAGTCCCAGCCGAGCTTACCTTGCTACTGCCCGAGCTGACACAGGTACCCTATATGAACTATAGACTTTGACCTGCGCTCTGTTGGCCAGCTGCCATACCGCCAAGGCGGTACGGCCCAGTTGGTCCGCGAACCCTTCGGGACACTATCTATTTATCTCATATCTATCTATCTATCTATCTATCTATCTATCTATCTATCTATCTATCTATCTATCTAATATCCATCTATCTCATATCCATCTATCTATCTAATATCCATCTATCTATCTAATATCCATCTATCTCATATCCATCTATCTATCTCATATCTATCTATCTATCTATCTATCTATCTATCTATCTATCTATCTATCTATCTATCTATCTATCTATCTATCTATCTCATATCTCATATCTATCCATCTATCTATCTCTCATATCTATCTATCTATATGTAATGATGGGGGTAGGGAAACGGACAAGTGAGCCCTAATCTACCCGCCACTCTGTCCCTGCCTACTTGCAACGACCCGCCCTAGGCGACGGGGTACAACTGGGCGGTGGTCCCTACGCTCAGTAAGTGAACGAGACAAACAGACAAGGGTAACAAAGCTAAGGGAAAAGGGGCAGTTGCCCACGGCAACACCATGAGCAACAAGAGTGGTGAACGAGCCGAGTCAAACCAGGAGTGTACGAGGTACCAAACGCAGAGCAGGAGAGTAGTCAGTAAGCCAGGGTCAGTATGGAGCAGGATCAAATAGTCAGAAGCTGTAGCTGGGCCAGGAAACCACACGAGAAGAATCACAAGCAAGGAGGAACAGGAAAGGCAGGTATAAATAGACAGAGGGCGGAAGCTAGCTCCTTCTGGCCAGGCTGCGATAGGCTCTCCCACTCCTAAGCCTGCCAGCCTGAGTGGTGGAAGCTGGAGTCAGTCTCAGAGACATAGACTCAGGTGCAGACTGATTGCCTATTGGCGTATCCACAGAAGTTGTGCCTGGCAGATCCTTTACAGTACCCCCCCTTTTATGAGGGGCCACCGGACCCTTTCTAAGTGGACCTGGTTTATTGGGGAAACGGAGGTGGAACTTCCTGACCAATACCCCAGCGTGAACATCCCGGGCGGGTACCCAAGTCCTCTCCTCAGGCCCGTATCCTCTCCAATGGACCAGGTACTGGAGGGAGCCTTGGACCATCCTGCTGTCCACAATCTTGGCCACCTCGAATTCCACCCCCTCAGGGGTGAGAACGGGAACAGGAGGTTTCCTCGAGGGAGCCAAGGACGGGGAGCAGCGTTTAAGGAGGGAGGCATGAAACACGTTGTGTATTCGAAAAGATGGGGGCAGCTCCAGTCGGAAGGAGACAGGATTGAGGACTTCAATGACCTTATACGGCCCAATAAACCGGGGAGCAAACTTCTTGGACGGAACCCTAAGGCGCAAGTTCCTAGACGATAACCACACCAGATCCCCGACCATAAACAAGGGGTTAGCAGAACGTCTTCTATCAGCCTGAGTCTTTTGTACGCTCTGGGACGCCTCTAGGTTCTTCTGAACCTGGGCCCAGACCGTGCACAGTTCCCGATGAACGACCTCTACCTCGGGATTGTTGGAACTACCAGGTGAAACGGACAAGTGAGCCCTAATCTACCCGCCACTCTGTCCCTGCCTACTTGCAACGACCCGCCCTAGGCGACGGGGTACAACTGGGCGGTGGTCCCTACGCTCAGTAAGTGAACGAGACAAACAGACAAGGGTAACAAAGCTAAGGGAAAAGGGGCAGTTGCCCACGGCAACACCGTGAGCAACAAGAGTGGTGAACGAGCCGAGTCAAACCAGGAGTGTACGAGGTACCAAACGCAGAGCAGGAGAGTAGTCAGTAAGCCAGGGTCAGTATGGAGCAGGATCAAATAGTCAGAAGCTGTAGCTGGGCCAGGAAACCACACGAGAAGAATCCCAAGCAAGGAGAAACAGGAAAGGCAGGTATAAATAGACAGAGGGCGGAAGCTAGCTCCGCCTGGCCAGGCTGCGATAGGCTCTCCCACTCCTAAGCCTGCCAGCCTGAGTGGTGGAAGCTGGAGTCAGTCTCAGAGACATAGACTCAGGTGCAGACTGATTGCCTATGAGCGTATCCACAGAAGTTGTGCCTGGCAGATCCTTTACAGTATCTATCTATTCAAACAGAGAAAGCAGCAGCACTCAATCTCAGTAAGAGAAAGCTTACATATGTGAACGGGTGCCAGCAAGCAGTCCAAATCCTAGGACTGTATCAATATTCAGGAGAAATAAATCTTGCAGTACTCCAACAGGATGAATGAAAAAAACTGTGATTTATTCAAGCCAACATACAGCGGTGCGACGTTTCAGTCCAACATTAGGACTTTTTTCAAGCATCAAAAAAGTCCTAATGTTGGACTGAAACGCCGCTGTATGTTGGCTTGAATAAATCACAGTTTTTTTCATTTATCCTGTTGGAGTGCTGCAAGATTTATTTCTCCTGAATATCTATCTATCTATCTCATATCTATCTATCTATCTATCTATCTATCTATCTATCTATCTATCTATCTATCTATCTATCATCTATCTCATATCTATCTATAAATATTTTACTGCTTGTCTAAACGTTTAAAATTTATTTTATTAATTGTGTTCTAAAAAGGGCACTAATGCCAAAGATTCTGAGTACAAGCATAGGCAACACAGATTATAAATCCTAGGTGGAGTGCCTGGCATATGATGATTCAAAATTAACTAAGCTCATAAACTAATGCAACACTGCACAGGAGTAGTAAACCAAACTAAACTACTGGTCTGTTTGCCAAAGCGATACAGAAGTGAAATGCCTTTATTATCATGTCTTAAGATACACTAGTAACAGTATGTATCACAGTGACACTCCAGGAGAGGCTTTCAACATATATATCAATGGTCTGTTTTGCCAAAGATGTGCAGACTTATTTCCCTACGCGTTTCTGCGCCCCTGCAAATCCAGGGGAGCATCCTCAGGGGTATAAATCGCTACAGAATATCTATTTCTGCCGGTCAGCACATGTTTTGCTGCATGTTTTATGTTATCCGGCGTGCACTACACACTGATAGCTGGTTTAGTGCGCGCCGGGGAAACTCAAGAGTCTTATAGGGCTTAGCCCAGCCTTCAAGGTACGCGTCATCGGAGCTTACACCAACCGGTGCGTCAAACGCCACACAGATGCCCACCAGCTGGAGCAGCCCCCTTAGTAAGGTCGCGTCCAGTAGAAAAGATGCATCAAGCATCAGACAGTAACCAGAGGAACTTCAGGCGGCTACGTGATACACAGCTGATTATTTGGGATGAACGAAAATGAATGCAGATGGAATATGCTGATCGAGTCTTGTATTAAACTAAAAGCATAAAGCATAAAGCATCCGACAGTTACCAGGGGAACTTAGGCGGGTATGAAGTACACAGCTAAATGTTCAGGATAAGCAGAAAAAAATGCAGATGGAATAAGCCAATCGTGCAGCATAGTAAACTAAAAACGATTGAGACAAGTAGCAATTTAACTGCTACCAAGCTAGAGACATTAAACTACAAGTGTGTAGGGTATTGCATTGAACTAAATACCAATGTAGAAAGAAACCATTAAACTTATACTTACTACCAAGTGAAAGGTGTATAAGTAAAAAGGGGGAGCGGCCTCCCTAATAGACAAAATATATATATGGGGTGGAGAGGAGATAGAGCCTGGGGAGAATGAACAGCAGTAGGTAAAGGTCCAAATTTAGATAAATGGGAGAAAGGATATCTGTTCATTGAGTCCCAGTGGTTGGATGGTTTGCATCCTAAAAATCCACTGGGCCTCTTTTTGTAGGATCCTCCTATCCCAGTCCCCCCCTCTAGGAGATGGTCGGACGTGTTCCATCCCCTGAAATTTAAGGACTTTAGGGTCTCCAGAGTGTTGTTCCCACACTTGTCGAGATACTAACGTGTCTTCTCTCCTGGAGATATCGCAGATATGGTCCCTCACCCTTCGCCTAAATTCCCTCTTAGTCTTCCCAACATATTGAACCTCACAGACACAGGTAATAAGGTAAACCACCCCCTTAGTGAGGCAGTTAATAAATGTTCTTGTCTCAAACATTTCTCCTGTGGTTTTGCTCCTAAATGTTTTGGTATTCCAAATCAAGGTGCATGCTTTGCATCTACCACAACGAAAAGTACCCTTGAGGTTTGACGATAACCAAGTTGTAGTTTTGACCGTATCAAGATGACTGTGTACTAGTCTATCTTTGATGTTACGGCCTCTTTTGAAGGTGATCTAGGGCCTTTCACCAACAAGATCACCCACATCTGGATCTGCTTTCAGAATATCCCAGTATGACGTAAGTATCTTCCTGATATCCTGATGTGCAGAATCAAAGGTCCCTATGACTCTAATAATCTCGTCCTTTTCTGGATGAATTTTAGGAATGAGTAGGGATTCTCTATTAGCCCCAAGTGCATGTTGATAAGCTGTTTTCAATACACCACTCGGATACCCTCTTCGTTCAAACCTATTCTTCAAGCCTCTTGCTGAGGTCTTGAAGTCCGAAATCGTTGTACAGTTTCGTCTGGCCCTCATATACTGCCCCTTAGGTATGCCTCTTTTTAAAGGTGTAGGATGCCAACTATCCCACCTAAGTAAGTTATTAGTTGCAGTGCTTTTTCTGTACATCTCAGTCTGTAAGTAACCAAGGTCAGTCTTCTCTATCTTAATATCTAAGAACGTAATGTTTCTCACCTCAAACACCTCCACGTTTAAAAGGGTGTTTGAAGAACCGGGTCGAGCCTCTTCTGCAGCTTCCTCTCTACTCAAGCTCCGGCAAGGAACCTCCACTGTAGGCCAATACACCATTCAATTTCGCACCCTGGCTACTGAACTCCAGTGGAATAATGAGGCTTTGGTATCTACCTTCTGGGAGGGTCTGGCGGGCCGAATCAAGGATGAACTTGCTGGCCGAGACCTTCCACCATCCTTGGATGACTTGATTACTCTTGCTAATCGTATAGATATATACGTTTCCGTGAGAGACAACAAGAATCTGCTCGAGGCAATCGGACATCACGGTTGGCACCAACCTTCCAAAGACCGCTTCTGGCCTCATCTTCCTCTTGGTCGGACGAACCCATGCTGGTGGAGAGATGACTCACACCTGAGGAGCGCCAGAATAGACGCAAGTTGTATTTATGTTTGTATTGTGGTGGTAAAATGCACTTCCTCAGAGACTGTCCAGTGAGGCCGGAAAACTCCAACGCCTAGGGCAAGTAGGAGAGGCTACCCTAGGTGGAATACCTTCCTCTCAGAAGATGACCATACCAGCAAAGCTGTCCTTTGCAGGAACCACTTTCTGCGTTCAAGCCTTCCTAGATTCCGAATCCGCTGGGAATTTTCCGTGCTAGTCCTTGGTAAATCGCTACCAAATCCCAGTGCAAAAACTAACCAAACCGTTGTCCATTGCTTCTGTAGATGGTAGGCTTCTACAGGAAACTATCTATCTCGTCACCGAGCCCCTTCTCCTGTTTTCAGGGGCACTGCACCAGGAACGTATCTCCTATGTTTTAAAGAACTCTCTGAACCCTTTCCTTCTAGGTTTACCGTGGTTGCAGAAGCCCTCTCCTGTTATTGACTGGACTGGAGGTCAAATTACCCGCTGGAGTGACTTCTGTCACCAACATTGTCTACAATCTATTCGCCCACCCATGACTCAGCCTACAGAACCTAACTCAGTAGGACTTCCTACTCCATACAAAAGCTTCTCGGATGTCTTCTGTAAACAACAAGCTGAATCGCTGCCTCCTCACAGGCCATACGACTGTGCCATAGACCTGGTCCCCAACGCCACTCCTCCCAGAGGTAGAGTTTGCCCTTTTTCCTTGCCCGAGACTGAGGCCATGTCTCGGTATATCCAAGAAAATCTGGAGAGAGGATTCATCCGTAAGTCCTCCTCTCCTGCTGGCGCAGGGTTTTTCTTTGTGGGAAAAAAAGACGGCTCCCTGCGTCCTTGTATTGATTACCGAGGATTGAATAATATCACATTAAAGAACAAGTACCCATTACCATTGATCTCAGAACTCTTTGACCGCCTACAGGGGGCGAAAATCTTCACCAAACTAGACCTTCGTGGAGCTTATAACCTCATCCGCATCTGCGAGGGAGACGAATGGAAAACCGCCTTCAACACTCGTGATGGGCATTTTGAATACCTCGTCATGCCCTTTGGACTTTGTAATGCTCCTGCGGTTTTCCAGGCTTTTGTCAATGACATTTTTCGAGATCTGTTGTACAGTTGTGTGGTGGTATACCTAGATGACATTTTAATCTTTTCTCCCAATATTCAAACTCATCGTGTGCATGTGCGCTAAGTGTTACAGCATCTGCGTGAGAACACTCTGTTTGCCAAGCTAGAGAAATGCCTCTTCGAGAAAACCAGCCTGCCTTTCCTGGGGTATGTCATTTCCGACCAGGGACTTCAAATGGATCCAGCCAAGCTATCTTCTATTCTCAACTGGCCTCGTCCACAAGGACTCAAAGCGGTCCAACGCCTGCTGGGATTTGCAAATTATTACCGCCAGTTTATTACTCATTTCTCCTCTATGACAGCTCCTATTTCTGCTCTGACCAAAAAAGGGGTTGATGCTAAAGACTGGATCACGGAGGCTGAATCTGCATTCCAAGCTCTTAAAGTTGCCTTCTCTTCTGCTTCAGTCCTACATGGACCGGATTCCACCAAACCCTTTGTTCTGGAGGTCGATGCTTCATCTGTGGGAGTCGGAGCTATCCTTTCACAAAAGACTTGTAGAGGGAGACTGGTGGCCTGCGTTTTTTTCTCCAAATCGTTCACATCCGATGAAAAAAATTATGGAATTGGAGATAAAGAACTTTTAGCTATTAAATTGGCCCTCAAGGAATGGAGACATTTGCTTGAGGGTGCACAGCATCCCATTATCATTTACACAGATCATAAGAACCTCCTATACTTAGACTGCTCAACTGCGTCAAGCTCGGTGGGCATTATTCTTCTCCAGATTAGATTTTCAGCTTCAATACAGACCCGCTGGAAAGAATACCATGGCTGACGCTTTAGCTCGCTGTTTTGACCCCACAGACCAATAGCCCACGGTTTATTATAGATCCTAAACGTATTGTGATCGCTGCTCCAGCTGAAGTGGTACACATTCCCCGAGGAAAGACCTATGTACCCCCTAAACAAAGGGATTGTGTTCTTCGTTGGGGTCATGCCTCCGGGGTTTCTCTCAATTTGATTGGCCATCAGTACTGGTGGCCTTCCATGTCCCAAGACATTAAAGACTTTGTTTCAGCCTGCTCCACCTGCTCTCAGAATAAAGTCTCCCATTAAAGACCTGCTGGCCTTTTGTACCCTCTGCCCGTGCCTGACTCTCCCTGGTCGCACATTGCCATGGACTTCATCACCGATCTGTCTAGTTCTGCTGGGTGTAGTGATCTGGGTTGTAGTGGATCGCTTTTCCAAGATGGAGCACTTCGTACCTCTCTCAGGCCTTCCGTCATCTTCCCGACTGGCAACGCTGTTTATCAAGCACATCTTTCGCCTGCATGGTCTTCCTAAGCATATTGTTTCTGACAGAGGAGTTCAGTTCACATCCAAGTTCTGGAGAGCCTTGTGCAAACTGCTGGAGGTCAAACTAGACTTCTCTTCCGCGTACCATCCTCAATCCAATGATCAAGTAGGGCGGATAAACCAAATACTTGAAAGTTTCCTCAGGAATTTCGTGTCTCCGCGACAAGACGACTGTTCAGGTCTGCTTCTATGGGCCGAATTTGCCTACAACAACCATACGGGGGAATCTACCCGCTCTTCTCCCTTCTTCTTGGTGTATGGCCAGCACCCAGGAATTCCCCTACCAGTCTCTGTGTCTTCTGAGGTTCCAGCTGCTAACACGGTCCACCGCGACTTTGTACGGATTTGGCAGAAGACCAAGGACTCCATCCACAAAGCCGTAGCTAGGTTTAAGAAAGACGCGGATAAAAGACGCAGGATACTGCCGCAGCTCCTTCCTGGGGATAAAGTCTGGCTGTCCACCCGGTACATATGTCTGAAGACCCCTTGTTACAAGCTAGCTCCTCGGTTTCTGGGTTCCTATGAAATAACAAAACAAATCAATCCAGTAACTTTCAGACTTTCTATCTATCTATCTATCTATCTATCTATCTATCTATCTATCTATCTATCTATCTATCTATCTATCTATCTATCTATCTATCTATCTATCTATCTATCTATCTATCTATCTATCTATCTATCTATCTATCTATCATCTTTCTTCTATCCCCTGTACTGTTGTTTGCATTATAATCATCTAGGTGGTGGGGGCCCATCCCTGTCTGTGCTATGGGGCCCTATGAATCCTAGTTACGACCCTGCTTGCATACATAAAAAATGGAGCCTGTCAAAGTCATCTGTATGGTGCAGTAATCTACTATTTATACTTGCATCTTCACACAAGATTAAGAAAGTGATATAATCTCACTGCCAGCAAATGTATTCTCTGTGCCTCGGATTTGCATAGTATGAGTCACGAATCTCACTTTAAATCATGCCAGGATTCATCAGCTCTGCAAATAATACAAGTGTTACCAGATGGCCCTCATAACATGTATTTATTCAGATTCTGTTTTATACCATAACATACTGTTAGAGCATTACCTATAGGTAATGGGATACTGTATATTCATGGAGTTTCTATTACAACATATGCTAATGAATTCCTCTTGCAAAGCAATGTGAAACTATTTTTGTCCATGATCCATATGCATACATAATTTACTATTGTCCCTGTAGCCTGTTAACCTTACAGGACATATTGGAAGGTTTACCAGTTGTCAGCTGACAATTAAAGAGGCATTATAATTAAAGGGTTTGTCTCATGAAGTCAATCCCAGTCCATATGCCCTTTTAGATCATATGGACATCATAGACAGAGGTTTTCCCACTCAGGACCCCACTGTATGAGCCAGAATGGAAAGCTAATTTGTAAGACCCACGGAGGCCTGCAATTTGAAAGAGGTTATCTCTGAGAGCACGGTTAGGCCTGATTTACACGAGCGTGTGCGTTTTGCGCGCGCAAAAAACGCAGCGTTTTGCGTGCGCAAAAGGCACTTGACAGCTCCATGTGTCATCCGTGTATGATGCGCGGCTGCGTGATTTTCGCGCAGCCGCCATCATAGAGATGAGGCTAGTCGACGCCCGTCACTGTCCAAGGTGCTGAAAGAGCTAACTGATCGGCAGTAACTCTTTCAGCACCCTCGACAGTGAATGCCGATCACAATATACACCAACCTGTGAATAAAGAAAGACGTTCAAACTTACCATGAACTGCCTGCTTCCTCCAGTCCGGTCTCCCGGCCGTTGCCTTGGTGACGCGTCCCTCTCTTGTCGTCCGGCCCCACCTCCCAGGATGACGCGGCAGTCCATGAGACCGCTGCAGCCTGTGATTGGCTGCAGCCTGTGCTTGGCCTGTGATTGGCTGGAGCTGTCACTTGGACTGAACTGTCATCCCGGGAGGTCGGACTGGAGGAAGGAGCCGGGACTTATCGGTAAGTCCGAACTTCTGGTTTTTTTTACACGTATATGTATATTGTGATCGAAAGTCACTGTCCATGGTGCTGAAACAGTTTAAGTCTTTCAGCACCGTGGGCAGTGACTGTCTCCTGACGTCGCGTACCCGAACATTTTTTGCCGGGTTCGGTCAAAACGAGTTCGGCCGAACCCGGTGAAGTTCGGTGCGCTCATCTCTAATTTGACACTCCGTTTGGATGTTTGTAAACAGAAAAGCACGTGGTGCTTTTCTGTTTACATTCATCCTTTTGACAGCTCTTGCGCGAATCACGCAGTTCGCACGGAAGTGCTTCCGTGCGGCATGCGTGGTTTTCACGCACCCATTGACTTCAATGGGTGCGTGGATGCGCGAAAAACGCACGATTATAGAACATGTCGTGAGTTTTACGCAACGCACTCACGCTGCGCAAAATTCACGCATCGTCTAAACTGCCCCATAGAGTAATATAGGTGCGTACGACACGCGTGAAAAGCACGCGCGTCGCACGCGCGTATATTACGCTCGTGTAAATGAGGCCTTATTCTGATGGTCATTAGCATCTAATAAAGTATTTACTATTCACTATAAGCTCCTTCTCCCTGTGATGCTCCCTCTCAGCCAGTAAGCGCTCTGAAAATGATCGTGTGACATGATATCCCAGAAACAGAAGTAACAGATTGAATGACATCATCTTTACAGACTATAAAATAACTGGCTGCATTATGAGCCTACCCTCACTGCTCTGTCTGTGATAGGATAAATACTTTTAAGCTCTGCCCCTTCGCTAAGTCCCACCCCTTAGACATTAACCTGCCGAAAATGAAAAAGATCAGCAGGAAATTAACCCGGGGTTCTCTGCAAGATTTTTACAAACATGCAGCAAAATTTATAGACTGGCATACAAGGTGGTCATATTATCTCCAATTTTACTTTTATCATTCATTTATAGGTTTAGTGGCCCTTTAATAGTTTTGCTATTCCCAGTTTCTCAATAAATAATTAGATCAATTACTTTACTACATGGCGTGATTCACTTGTTTAATAAAGGTGACGAAGAGCAAGGACCTCTTGGCAGATGTCGTGTTAAATGGGCCCCCTGACGTGTAATGCAGCAGCCGGCCAGTGGTTTCGCTCTCTTTCTACGATATAAGTGAATTGGCAGTATGGAGGACCCTGTGTTAGTTGTGGGACCCCCAATAAATAAGCTGTTCCATACTTAAGGCACCCTTAATCCGGCCCGGTCAAGAGAAGACTGTCTCAGTCACAGTCAGAGACCGTAGCATGAAGCAGACCGAGTGCTGGTCTAATAAGGAATGAAAATAATGTGCATATCAAACTTCAAAAAAACAGGCAACCTTCTGGACAGGCAGTTTTTATGCATGTGTTGAGTATAAAAAGAGGTAGGGTCCTCTTACACGGCCCGACGTGGGCCGTGTAAACGAGCGCCGATCAACGAGACAGCTCATTCATCGGAGCTTGTTTGCTCCTTTCACACTTCTATCTTGTCATCAGCAGGTCTCCCTGTTTATACTGCCGACAACGATAATATTTTCAGCTGCATAAAAGATACAATCAGCCAATGAACGAGTGCTTGTTCATCGGCTGATTATTGCCCTCTTTACACAATGTACGCTTCTGTGAATGCTCATTTGCCCGATAATTGGCTTATGTAAAAAGGCCTGTACTGTCTATAGAAACCAACCCCAATGAAGTGGACGTTAGAAAATTTAGCAATCACGGTTTAGGTACACAGTGCCAAGATTGTCACCTCTGTCTGTTATAAGTCACAATATGTATGCATCAGTCCATTAAAAAGTAAGTATAAAAAAAAACCTGCCTAAACTGATTTTTTTTGACATTGATGGGATTTTTAAGATGATCTAGAGATTAGTGGGGGGGGGGGGGCTCTGCTCATGGACCTCCACTGATGACTACTTTAAATGTTGAAAGTTTTACAAAACTAGGGGTAATATGTAACATTTTCTAAGTAAGGTAAAGATAAATAACTACCTTTCTTTTCTTGAATGCTCCTTTGGTGCCTGGAACAGCTTCACACACTCTGCTGAAGGCTTCTCTACAATAAAGAACATAAACACATAATAATAATCGCATATATTTCTTCAATATTTATATTAAAACAGGCTAAATATATACAGTATAAGAGCTCATTTTAATCAAAGTTGTCATAGGCTATTTTTTTTCGACAGATAGAGCAGATTTTCTTGTCACAATAGATCTTGGTAAAGGACACATAAAAACATAAGTCCTTGTTCCAGTGTTTATATTTGATCTTTTAAAGTGGGATCTGTGAGTACGTCCTCTACTCTGGTTTTTGCTTTGTATACAGGATATTAGCAGGTTTAGTAGCCCCTTCAAACATATAAAGATGGCCATAAACATTAGATAATAGATGGCTGAATCAGCTAGTGATATGTATAAGGGCCTGCCAGCTGTCCTCCGACGGCAGATGCCGGGTGAAAGAAGTATCAGGCAAGTTGAATTTTAACATGAGTTGTTTGGCAGCAGCTTATTTCCCTCTTTTCATTGAAATAAACAAGCATGCTCGGCCGAGCTGACCATGCATGTTTATGGTGGAGTAGTGATAAAAAGCTTGTTTGCTAAGCCCCTTCACTTGTTAGGTTGACAACTCTCTTATGTGTATGACTAGCTTTTCTTAGAACATCATGACATATTCCCCTGACCCTTTAATCCTTTTAGGGTGTTCTTTCTCTAACCAGTTTACTGAGGATCTGAAAATAAGTATAAATACTTCTGAAAAACTAGAATCTAAAGCTTCCAATCTGCAAGTTCCACTGTTACAAATCTCATTAGTAAGGGGATTTAAAGGGGACTGTAGAAGTGAAGACAGTGACAATAATATACAGATAGAGAGAAGAATGAGTTTGAATAAATATTTTATTTCACCCTTAACCGGTCGATACATTCAGTGCATATTCGTGAAAAACACCCACATTTTTAGAAAAATGTTAATTTATCTGCTTGTAGGATAGATAGTTATAACACAAAATAGTTACTAATTAATATTTACTAATTAATATCTACTTAACCCCTTCAGGACTGAGCCAGTTTTGGCCTTCAGGACGAAGCCGATTTTTCAAATCTGTGGTAATTTATGTGGTAATAACTCCGGAATGCTTTTACCTATCCAAGTGATTCTGAGACTGTTTTCTCGTGACATATTGTACTTTATGTTAGGGAAAAAATTTGGTCGATAAATTCAATATTTATTTGTAAAAAACACCAAGATTTAGAGAAAATTAGCAAAAATTTCAATTTTTCTACATTTTAATGTATCTACTTGTAAAACAGATAGTAATACCACACAAAATACTTACTAGTTCTCATATGTCTACTTTATGTTTACATCGTTTTTTGAACATTCTTTTATTTTTCTAGGACGTTACAAGGCTTAGAACTTTAGCAGCAATTTCTCATATTTTCAAGAAAATTTCAAAAGCCTATTTTTTCAGGGACCAGTTCAGTACTGAAGTGGCTTTGAGGGCCTTATATATTAGAAACTCCCCATTAATCACCCCATTTTGAAAACTGCACCCCTCAAAGTATTCAAAACAGCATTCAGAAAGTGTTTTAACCCTTTAGTCGTTTCACAGGAATTAAAGCAAAGTAGGGGTGAAATTTACAAATGTAATTATTTTTTTTCGAAAATTCATTTGTAATACATTTTTTCTGTACCACAGAAGGTTTTACCCAAGAAATTCAACTCAATATTTATTGCCCAGATTCTGCAGTTTTTAGAAATATCCTACATGTGGTCCTAGTGTGCTAATAGACTGAAACACAGGCCTCTGAAGCTAAAGAGCACCTAGTGGATTTTGGGGCCTCCTTTTTTTAGAATATATTTTAGGCACCATGTCAGGTTTGAATAGGTCTTGTGGTACCAAAACAGCAAAGACCCCCCAAAAGTGACCCCTTTTTGGAAACTACACCCCTCAAGGAATTTATCTAGGAGTAAAGTTAGCATTTTGACCCCACAGATGTTTTGCTGAATTTATTTGAATTAGTATGTGAAGATGAAAATCTACTTTTTTTGTGAAAAAACGTAGACATTTTAAATTTTTACAAAGAATAAAATAGAAAAAACACCCCAACATATGTAAAGCAATTTCTTCCGATTATGGCAATATCCCATATGTGGTAATAAACTGCTGTTTGGACCCACAGCAGGGCTCAGAAGAGAAGGAGCACCATTTGGATTTTGGATTTCTGATTTTGATGGAATAGCTTTCAGTGCCGTGTCGCGTTTGAAATGCACTGGAGGGATGAAAACAGTGGAAACCCCCCAAAAGTGACCCCATTTTGGAAACTACACCCCTCAAGGAATTTTTCTAGGGGTAAAGTTAGAATTTTGACCCCACAGTTGTTTTGCTGAATTCATTGGAATTAGTCTGTAAAGGTAAAAATCTACTTTTTTCCTGTAAAAACTTAGACATTTTTCATTTTTACAAGGAATAAAGGAGAAAAAGCACCCCAATATTTGTAAAACAATTTCTCCCGATTACATAAATACCCCATATGTGGTAATAAAGTGCTGTTTGGACCCACACCGGGGTTTAGAAGGGAAGGAGCGCTATTTGGCTTTTGGAGCTCAAATTTAGCTGGAATAGTTTTTGGGTGTCATGTCGAATTTGCAAAGCCACTGAGAGACCGAAACAGTGGGAGCCCCCAAAAAGTAACCCCATTTGGGAAATTAAGCACAGTAGAAGGAAGTCGGCACCACTCTCAATCTTCACAGCATGGAACAGGCAGATAGATGCAAGTGGAGTCAGGGTTTCCTCATTTAAAGAGGCTCTGTCACCAGATTTTGCAACCCCTATCTGCTAATGCAGCAGATAGGCGCTGCAATGTAGATTACAGTAACGTTTTTATTTTTTAAAAACGAGCATTTTTGGCCAAGTTATGACCATTTTCGTATTTATGCAAATGAGGCTTGCAAAAGTACAACTGGGCGTGTTGAAAAGTAAAAGTACAACTGGGCGTGTATTATGTGCGTACATCGGGGGGTGTTTACTACTTTTACTAGCTGGGCGTTGTGTATAGAAGTGTCATCCACTTCTCTTCACAACGCCCAGCTTCTGGCAGTGCAGCACTGTGACGTCACTCACAGGTCCTGCATCGTGTCGGCACCAGAGGCTACAGATGATTCTGCAGCAGCATCGGCGTTTGCAGGTAAGTCGATGTAGCTACTTACCTGCAAATGCTGGGTGCTGCTGCAGAATCAAGTGTAGCCTCTGGTGCCGACACGATGCAGGACCTGTGAGTGACGTCACAGATCTGCACTGCCAGAAGCTGGGCGTTGTGAAGAGAAGTGGATGACACTTCTATACACAACGCCCAGCTAGTAAAAGTAGTAAACACGCCCCGATGTACGCACATAATACACGCCCAGTTGTACTTTTACTTTTCAACACGCCCAGTTGTACTTTTGCAAGCCTCATTTGCATAAATACGAAAATGGTCATAACTTGGCCAAAAATGCTCGTTTTTTAAAAATAAAAACGTTACTGTAATCTACATTGCAGCGCCTATCTGCTGCATTAGCAGATAGGGGCTGCAAAATCTGGTGACAGAGCCTCTTTAAGCAAACTTCGGGCGGTGCTCAGCATAAAAACAGACAGTCTTGTAGTATAATATAGATGAAAGAAATGAAAATGCGGCACTCACCCGTTTGCAAATCTTTTTAACTTTATTGTGTCACCTTGGCGAGGATAAAAGCATTACAGGGAGGACAGCTAGTTGTAGGTTACAGCCTGTTTCGCGCTGGAGATTGCGCTTCTTCTGACCTAGTACGTCACTGCTGGAGGCGTTCTTTTAAACTACCAACAGCTGCAACTTCCATAGTAACGCATGTAGCAACAGTGAACAGCTTCTGGAACACACCCCTTTATGTTAATTTATTTTCACAAAGCAAGCATCACTTTTACCTTTCAAAGAAAAGGGCTCCATTCACACCTTATTCTGACCTGAAGGCCGCAAAGAAGCAAAACTTCCATCACTGACACATCAGACAACGATAGGTGAGTACGATTTTAAGAAAATATATACATATATATGTAGATTATTTAGAATGGAAACTTTTGATGAATTATTCGGGGGATGGAGCAAAGAACTGTATTCAGTTAAATACACTATAAATAAATAGTTTTATCCTTACATAGCCATTTTTTGTTTGTACACCATAATGGATATGATGTAGGAAGCCGTTCATTGTTCCTTTACAGAAAGCATAGTTACACTGTTGTACACATAAGTGAGGATAAAAAGCAACACATACATCATATGTGTGGCAAATTAAAAACAAAAACTATAAGCACAAATATAAAGATTGTTATAGAAAGACTGCCATGTCATTTTTATCATTTAGGCCGGCAGGTCCCATTGCATTGGTACGGATAATCCATCCTGATTCTTTTCTCAATAATATCCTATGTCTATCCCCCCCATTTTCAGGAATTGGGACATGTTCAATACCTGCGAACCTCAATAGATTAGAGTCTCCACCATGGGCTTTATTCATATGGTGGATTAATCTGGGAGCTCCCTCATTTGTTGTTATAGATTTACAGTGTTCTCTGAATCTAACATATAGGCATCTGATGGTTTTTCCTATATAAAATCGTCCACAAGGACAAAAAATGATATAGACTACGAATTTAGTTTTGCAACTAATAAATTGTTCTATTTTTTGTGTGATACCCCCAAAATTCAATATTTTTGCCTGGAGGTTAAACCTACAGAAGGCGCAATTTCCACATCGATGGTTCCCTTTCGGGATTTGTTTGTCAAGCCAATTATGTTTAATTTCAGAAAATCTACTATGTACTAGATTGTCTTTTAGTGTGGTACTTCGTCTGAACGAGATCAAAGGTTTTTTTATGGCTATATTTCTCAGACTTGAATCTTCTTCGATTAAATGCCAATATTTATAAATCGCATTTTTGATGATTTGTGCTTGACCAGTATATTTGAAAGTAAAGATGAATCTTTTTCCCTCCTTTTCATTCCTATTTTTATATTTCTTTGGTTTTAACAAATCGTTCTGATTTTTCATGAATGCAGTATTCATGGCTTTATTTAATATATCAGGCGGGAAACCTCTTCCTAATAATCGTTTTTTTAGGGCGTTTGCCTGTTTAAGAAAAGATTCATCTGTGTCATTTATGCGTCTTAGCCTTATAAATTGACCGTATGGGATTGCTTTCCTGACGTGTAGGGGGTGGAAACTATCGTAACGTAGTAAAGAATTTGTAGCAGTTGGTTTCCTAAAACCTTCTGTATGTAATATATTCCCCTTGATTGTTAATTTTACGTCAAGAAAGTCTAACTCCACAGGGTCAATTTTACTTGTAAACTTCATGTTCATTTTATTAGAATCATTCAAGTATGTGACAAAAAGTTCGAATTCTGATTTTGTACCGGACCAAACCATAAAAATATCGTCAACAAATCTGACAAATAATTTAATCTTAGTTAGGAATGGATTCAAATGTGTAATGATATATCTATCCTCAAAAACCCCTAAAAAAATATTAGCCAACGTACAAGCTACTGGGGTTCCCATGGCTGTTCCGTTATTTTGTATATACCATTTATCATTACATTTAAAGGCATTATGTGTGAGGATAAAATCTAAACCTTCACTGACAAAAGAGATGAAGTTTTCACTCTTCTTAGCTAAGGAGAGAACTCTTTTCACTGTATCTACACCTATGTCGTGAGGGATTCTGGTGTAGAGACTTTCAACGTCTATAGACGTGAGGTAGAAATCTTTTTCCCATGAAAAATTCCTAACAACATTCAAAAACTCGTTAGTATCTTTAATGTATGATGGAATACTTTTTAGTAAGGGCCTCAGCAGCCAGTCAATATATTTAGAGAGGGGCTCGGTTAAAGAGCCTACCCCCGAAACTATTGGACGGCCGGGAGGGTATTTTTTATCCTTATGTATTTTAGGAAGAAAATACCATGATGGTTTTGAAGGAAAATCAAGGTACAATTTTTCTGCCATTTTTTGTGATAAGCAGCCGTTTTCCACGTTTTTTCTCAAAAAGGTCTGTAGTTTTTGTTGAAACTTATGAGTAGGATCTCTATCTAAAACTGAATATGTACCCATATCGGACAATTGTCTCAAAGCTTCAGCGAGGTAATATTCTCTTGACATCAAAACAACATTACCTCCCTTGTCCGCTTTTTTTATAACTACATTATTCATATTTCTTAAAAGGTTTAAAGCTTTTTTCTCCCCTTTCGAGATATTACATTTGGGAAATTACACCACTTAAGGAATCTATCTAGGGGTATAGTGAGCATTTAGACCCCACACGTCCTTTGCAGAATTTATTAGAATTAGGCCGTGAAAATTAATATCAACATTATTTCCACGAAAATGTTGAATTTTTTCAATTTCACAAAGGATAAAGGAGGAAAAAGCACCCCAACATTTGTAAAGCAATTTCTCCCGAGAACGGCTATACCTCACATGTGGTCATAAATGTTTTTTTCATTAGAAAGTAATTAACCCTTTCCGAACTGATCCATGTTTTTCTTTTCTTTTTCGTTTTTCCCTCCCCGCTTTCCGAGAGCCACAACTTTTTTATTTTTCCGTCAATGGAGGGCTTATTTTTTTGCGGAACGAGCTGTAGTTGTTATTGGTACCATTTCTTGGTACATAAGACTATTTGAGCACTTTTTATTAAATTTTTTGGTAGAGCCAAGGTGACCAAAAAAACTGCAATTTTGCCGTTTAAAATTCTTTATTTTTCACGGCGTTCACCGTGCGAGTTCAAATATGGTATATTGTAATAGCTTGGACTTTTACGGGCGCAGCGATACCAATTTTGTGTATTTTTTTACATTACTTTAGAGAAAAAATGTGAAAAGGGTTTCTTTTTGGACTTTAAATATTTATTACATTTTTTCCAGTTAGGGTATGTTCACACGCACTATTTACGTACGTAATTCAGGCGTTTTACGCCTGGAATTATGGCTGAAAATACTGCTTGAAATCGTCGGCAAACATCTGCCCATCCACTTGAATGGGTTTTACGATGTACTGTGCAGACGGTCATTTTTTTTACGCGCCGCTGTCAAAAGACAGCGCGTAAAAAAGATGCCCGCGTCAAAGAGATGTCACTTCTTGGGACGTAATTGGAGCCGTTTTCCATAGAAAAACAGCTCCAATTACGTCCGTAATGGACGCTGCGAAAAACGCCTGCACATGCCTTTACGTCTGAAATTCAGGAGCTGTTTTCACCTGAAAACAGCTCCGTACTTTCAGCCGTAACGGACGTGCACGTGTGAACATACTCTAATAATAACGATTTACTTTTGTTTTTACATATTTTATTAAATAGGAGACTTGAACCAGCAATCGTTAGATCACTGGTAGAATACACTGCAACACTAATGTATTGCAGTATATTGTGATTTTTACAGGCTCCTGTAACAGCGCGATCGCAGTTTCTGTCCGTTAGTCCCGGGTATTAGCTGTAATACACAGCTGACACCTGCAGCATATGGCGCGGGCTCAGCGCGTGACACGCTCCATATATCACCCCCCACACCACGACATGCTATTAAGTTATGGTGCGCGAAGGGTTTCATGCGCAGCAGATGGTGCAGAGTGAAAATTACAATTTTTGACTGATGTGCCATTTTAGTGCACTATATGTTGTGCCCAGTTTGTGCCACAAACACCTCATAAAATATTAACCGGGTTCTCCCGGGTATGGCGATGCCATATCGGTGGACGTAAACGGCTGTTTGCGCACGCTGTAGGGCTCAGAAGGGAGGGAGCGGCATTTGGCTTTTGGAGCGCAGATTTTGCTTGGTAGTAGCTCTGCCGTTTTGCTGGTATTTCAGTTTATAATGTGGGGGCATTTGTAGGCTGGGCAGAGTACATCAGGGGCATAATAAGAAGATATAATAATGGGGTAAATAAATAATAATCCGCAGATATGTGGCGTAGCGTATCCGACCTGGAACCCACAGCACTTTCCGTCCTTAAAAATCGCACCACATTGTGGTGCGGTTATTCGAACGCAATTTCTGCTGAGGAAAGCAGCACTTGAAGAAAACAACCCGTCGATACTTACCCCCTCCCTCTTCTCTGCATGTAGTTCGGCCTCCTACGATGACATTGCAGGCCTTGTGACGTTGCAGCCTGCGATTGGCTGCAGCGGTCATATGGAATGAAACTTCATCCCAGGAGGCCGGACTGCAGGAAGAAGGAGAGAGTTCTGGGTAAGTATAATTTTTGTTTTATTTTCCAGAGTTGCGATTACGCCACAAAAGTCGCAACACTTGGTTTTCTGTTGCGGGTTTGCATCCCCATTGAATCCAATGGGGAAAACCCGCAACAGAAAATCAATAAAAACACAGCATCACTTGACATGCTGCGGGATTGAATTCCGCACCGCAGGTCAATTTATTGACGTTTTGCGCTGAGTTTATTTTCCGCAGCGTGGGTATGAGATTCAAATTCTCATCCACTTTTCTGCTACTGTAAATGCTGCGGAATTTACACACACAATTCCGTTGCGGAAATTCAGTGTTTACGCTACATGGGAACCCGGCCTTAGGAGTTTCACAGAAATTAAAGCAGAATGGAGGTAAAATATAAACATTTCACTTTTTTTGCAGATATTCAATTTTAATACATTTTATTCTGTAACAAAAGAGGTGTTAAAGAGAAATGCAATTAAATATGTATTACCCTGGTTCTGCCGTTTTTAGAAATATCCTATATGTGGCCCTAGTGTGCTACTTGACTGAAAGAGTATGATCACACGCTTACTAAATAATGTCTGAAAATACGGAGCTGTTTTCCGCAGCGTTTTTTACGTCCTTTTTTGGAGCTGTTTTTCTATTGAGTCAATGAAATACGGCTCCAAAAACTTCTCAAGAAGTGACACGCACTTTTTTTTACAAGGCGTTTTTTTTACGCGCCGTTTTTTGAAAACGTAAAAAACGCCTCTTTAGAACAGAACGCAGTATTTCCCACTGAAAGCAATGTGCAGATGTTTGGAGGCGTTCTGCTTTCGATTTTTCAGCCATTTTTCGGGCCGTTTACTGCTCGAAAAGCGGCCAAAAATAGCCCGTGTGAACATACCCAAACACAGAACTCAGAAATGAAGAAGCTTATGGATTTTTGGGGCTCCTTTTTGTTAGGTTGTTTTCTAGACACCATTATAGGTTTGCAGAGGCCTTGAGGTGCCAAAACATAAGAAACACCCGACGAACATTTTGGAAACTACACCACTCAAGGAATTGAACTAGGGATGTAGTGAGCATGTAGACTTCACAGGTGTTTCATAGATTTTACTAGAACTGCCCATGAAAATTAAAAATGTAAGTACGAAAATACCCCATATGTGTTTGTAACCTGCTCTTTGGGCACACGGCAGGGCTCAGAAGGGAAGGATAGCCATTTGGATTTTAGAGCGCAGATTTTTATGGAATGGGGGCCCTGGAGCTAGTGACAACCACATTCAATTGTATCTGCAACCTCAGGACGCAGATACAATTGATTGCCATAGGCTGCAGGCCACTCAGAATCCCTGTGCAGGCCAGCATGATGATGTTACTGCATCACGCTGGCCTGTGCAAGAGTCTCGCCCGGAGGTTGTGAAGCGCACCGTCCGTCGCGGGAACAGGGCTAGGTAAGTACACTTTTTATTTTATTTTTGGGCTGTGTGGCACTATATACAAGAAGAGGGGGAGCTGTGTGGCACTATATACAAGGGAGGGGCTGTGTGGCACTATATACAAGGGAGGGGGGATGTGTAGCACTATACACAAGGGGGGCTGTGTAGCACCATATACAAGAGGGGCTGTGTGGCACTATATACAAGGGAGGGGGGCTGTGTGGCACTATATACAAGGGGTGATGTGCAGCACTATATACAAAGGGGGGCCGTGTGGCACTATATATAAGGGGGGCTGTGTGGCACTATATACAAGGAGGGCTGTGTGGCACTACATACCAAGGGGGGCTGTGTGGCACTATATACAAGGGGGGCTGTATGGCACTATATACAAGGGGGGGGCTTTGTGGCACTATATACAAGGGGGGGGCCTGTGTGGCACTATATACAAGGGGGGCTTTTCTGCACTATATATAAAGGGGGGCCATGTGGCACTATATACAAGGGGGGCCATGTGGCACTATATACAAGGGGGTGGCTGTGTGGCACTATATACAAGAGGCTTTACGGCACTATATACACAGGGGGGTTTTGGGCACTATATACAAGGGAGGGGCTGTGTGGCACTATATACAAGCGAGGAGGCTTTGTGGCACTATATACAAGGAAGGGGGGGCTGTGTGGCATTATTTACTAGGGGGTCTGTATGGCACTATCTACAGGGGCTGTGTATGGCGCTATCTACAGGCGGCTGTGTGTGGTGCTATATGCAGAGGGCACAAAAGGGGGCATTATTAGTGTGGGAGCACTGATGGGGTACTTTTATTTACAGTGTCGAGGGATCATTATTACCACCTGGGACACTGTGGATTACGAGTTTGTTTAGAGGATGGGGTACAGGTGGGGAGGGTGCTGTAAAAGCAAGAAACCAACATGTCTGTGTGTCAAATTGTGGCTGGAATAAATCGTCATATTGGTCTGGGCCGAATGGAGAAAAAAAGGGAAAGTGAATTACTCTAATCAGAGAAAACATCACCTTTTTATTCACTCGATATAAATGTGCTGTAATCACTTATATGGTCTGCAGAGCTCCTGTGTATAACGGTCGTCTACCACTGTATGGTCACTATATGGTGGCAATATTATATGGTCTGCAGAGCTCCTGTGTATAACTGGCATCTACCACTATATGGTCACTTTATAGTGGCAATATTGGTCTTTGTATAGTGGTTTTTATTCAGTAACAGTATGGGGTATTATTTAGTCACTATGTGGTTATGGTGTGGCGGTATTATTCAGTCACTTTGTGGTATATAGTGTGGCGGTATTATTCAGTAACCGTGTAAGGGTATTATTCAGTCACTATGTGGTTATGGTGTGGAGGTTTTATTCAGTAACAGTATGGGGTATTATTCAATCACTATGTGGTTATGGTGTGGCGGTATTATTTAGTAGCAGTATGGGGGTATTATTCAGTCACTATGTGGTTATGGTGTGGCAGTATTATTTGGACCTTATATTGTGTTATTATTGGTCTTAAAATAGTGAGTTGTATTTAGTAACAGTATGCAGGTAATATTTAATCTGGTATAGTGGTATGATTTAATAACTATATATATACAGTGAAGGAAATAAGTATTTGATCCCTTGCTGATTTTGTAAGTTTGCCCACTGTCAAAGACATGAACAGTCTAGAATTTTTAGGCTAGGTTAATTTTACCAGTGAGAGATAGATTATATAAAAAAAATAACAGAAAATCACATTGTCAAAATTATATATTTTTATTTGCATTGTGCACAGAGAAATAAGTATTTGATCCCTTTGGCAAACAAGACTTAATACTTGGTGGCAAAACCCTTGTTGGCAAGCACAGCAGTCAGACGTTTTTTGTAGTTGATGATGAGGTTTGCACACATGTTAGATGGAATTTTGGCCCACTCCTCTTTGCAGATCATCTGTAAATCATTAAGATTTCGAGGCTGTCGCTTGGCAACTCGGATCTTCAGCTCCCTCCATAAGTTTTCGATGGAATTAAGGTCTGGAGACTGGCTAGGCCACTCCATGACCTTAATGTGCTTCTTTCTGAGCCACTCCTTTGTTGCCTTGGCTGTATGTTTCGGGTCATTGTCGTGCTGGAACACCCAGCCACGAGCCATTTTTAATGTCCTGGTGGAGGGAAGGAGGTTGTCACTCAGGATTTGACGGTACATGGCTCCATCCATTCTCCCATTGATGCGGTGAAGTAGTCCTGTGCCCTTAGCAGAGAAACACCCCAAAACATAATGTTTCCACCTCCATGCTTGAAAGTGGGGACGGTGTTCTTTGGGTCATAGGCAGCATTTCTCTTCCTCCAAACACGGCGAGTTGAGTTCATGCCAAAGAGCTCAATTTTAGTCTCATCTGACCACAGCACCTTCTCCCAATCACTGTCAGAATCATCCAGATGTTCATTTGCAAACTTCAGACGGGCCTGTACATGTGCCTTCTTGAGCAGGGGGACCTTGCGGGCACGGCAGGATTTTAATCCATTACGGCGTAATGTGTTACCAATTGTTTTCTTGGTGACTGTGGTCCCAGCTGCCTTGAGATCATTAACAAGTTCCCCCCATGTAGTTTTCGGCTGAGCTCTCACCTTCCTCAGGATCAAGGATACCCCACGAGGTGAGATTTTGCATGGAGCCCCAGATCGATGTCGATTGACAGTCATTTTGTATGTCTTCCATTTTCTTACTATTGCACCAACAGTTGTCTCCTTCTCACCCAGCGTCTTACTTATGGTTTTGTAGCCCATTCCAGCCTTGTGCAGGTCTATGATCTTGTCCCTGACATCCTTAGAAAGCACTTTGGTCTTGCCCATGTTGTAGAGGTTAGAGTCAGACTGATTAATTGAGTCTGTGGACAGGAGTCTTTTATACAGGTGACCATTTAAGACAGCTGTCTTTAATGCAGGCACCAAGTTGATTTGGAGCGTGTAACTGGTCTGGAGGAGGCTGAACTCTTAATGGTTGGTAGGGGATCAAATACTTATTTCTCTGTGCACAATGCAAATAAATATATAGAATTTTGACAATGTGATTTTCTTTATTTTTTTTAAATATAATCTATCTCTCACTGGTAAAATTAACCTAGCGTAAAAATTCTAGACTGTTGATGACTTTGACAGTGGGCAAACTTACAAAATCAGCAAGGGATCAAATACTTATTTCCTTCACTGTATATATATATACAGTGAAGGCAATAAGTATTTGATCCCTTGCTGATTTTGTAAGGGGGGTTTCACACGAGCGTGTATTCGGTCCGTGCGGGCCGCGTGGTTTTCACGCGCCACGCACAGACCAATACAAGTCTATGGGGCAGTACAGACAGTCCGTGCTTTTTGCGCAGCGTTTGTCAGCTGCGCAAAAAGCGCGACAGGTTCAATATCTCCGCGTATTTCGCGCATCACGCACCCATTGAAGTCAATGGGTGTGTGAAAACCACGCAGGTCGCACGGAAGCACTTCCGTGCGAACCGACTGAAACAGCGCACCAGCTGTCAAAAGGATGAATGTAACCAGAAAAGCACCACGTGCTTTTCTGTTTCCAAACATCCAAATGGAGTGTCTTTGAGATGAGCGAACCCGGACAATCGAACCGAACTTCACCGGGTTCGGCCGAACTCGTTTTGGCCGAACCCGGCAAAAAAATTTCCGGTACGCGACGTCCGGAGATAGTCACTGTCCAGGGTGCTGAAAGAGATAAACTGTTTCAGCACCATGGACAGTGACTACCGATCCCAATAAACATGAACCTGTAAAAAAAAACGAAGTTCTGACTTACCGATAACTCCCGGCTTCTTCCTCCAGTCTGACCTCCCGGGATGACAATTCAGTCCAAGTGACAGCTCCAGCCAATCACAGGCCAAGCACAGGCTGCAGCGGTCACATGGACTGCCGCGTCATCCAGGGAGGTAGGGCCCGATGTCAAGAGAGGCGCGTCACCAAGGACGCGTCACCAAGGCAACGGCCGGGAGGGAAGTTCTCGGTAAGTACGAACTTTTTCTTTTTTTTTAACAGGTTTCTCGATCTTGTGTTCGGCATTCACTGTTGAGGGTGCTGAAAGAGTTACTGCCGATCAGTTAGCTCTTTCAGCACCTTGGACAGTGACGGGCGTCGACTAGCCTGATCTCTATGATGGCGGCTGCGCGAAAATCACGCAGCCGCGCATCATACACGGATGACACACGCAGCTGTCAAATGTTTTTTGCTGGTGCAAAAACGCAACGTTCGTCTGAATCTGCCCTAAGTTTGCCCACTGTCAAAGTCATGAACAGTCTATAATTTTTAGGCTAGGTTAATTTTACCAGTGAGAGATAGATTATATTAAAAAAAACAGAAAATCACATAGTCAAAATTATATATATTTATTTGCATTGTGCAAGCAATCCTCTATGAACAGGCCAGGTTTTTTTTGAGCAAAACATCTTTTTTCTTATCCACCTTTTGGTACAGACTCTGTATCTTTGCAGTTTGGGGATTTTCGCTGGGAAAGTGTTGCCCTGGTTCAATGCAGGCACCCTCGCTACCAGCAGATGTGCTTAGGCCCTCCCCTTCCTGGTCTCCAAATATTAGGGCCTTGATAGCCAGCTTTTGAAACTGAAATGTTCCCTTCCGGCCGACACATCAGAATGTTTATTTCATCCCCGCCTTACGGGAGCCATAACTTTTTTTTTTACAATTTTTCATAGACGTAGCCAAATGAGGGCTACTTTTTGTGGGACAAGCTGTAAATTTGGTACCATTTTGAGGTTCAATTTTGGCATCATATTTTTTTTATTTTAATACACTGTGCGGTATAAATGACATGTTCATTTTATTCTGCAGGTCAGTACAATTATGGCCATACCAAATTTATTGGGGTTTATATGTTGTTTTTTTTAATGTTTTCATTCTTTTGGGTTTTTTTTAATTATGTTTTTGTGTCGCCATATTCTGAGCCATAGCTTTTTTTTTATTTTCCATCGACAGAGCTGTATGAGGGCTTGTTTTTTGCAGGACGAGTTCTAGTTTTTATTAGTGTTTTGGGGTGCATGCATCTTTGTTTTACAACAGTTTTTATTACAATTTTAACCCCTTCCCGACATTTAACGTATCCATACGCCAAAGTCGGGTAGGGGAAGTACGGAACAGGCTCACGGAGTGAACCTACTCCATACGATGCCGGTGTCGGCTGTAACATGTTACAGCCGACACTTCAGAGTAACAAGCGGCATTGCGCTCGAGTGCGATCCCGCTCGTTTAACTCGTTAAATGCTACGGTCAATACCGACCGCAGCATTTAAAGCGTTAGAAAGAGGGGGGCGACCCCCTCTAACATCTCCCAGGTCCGCCATCTTTGTGCACCTATTAAGCCCTGCCTCTGGCAAAAGTAAAAAAAAAAACCCTTTTCACCTCCTCTCCTACAAAAAATTAAATAAAAAGTGATCAAAACGTTGCATGTACACCAAAATGGTATTACTAAAAACTACAGCTTATTCCGCAAAAAATAAGCTCTCATACCACTTAATCAACGGAAAAATAAAAAAGTTATGGCTCTCGGAATTTGGCAACACAAAATACATTTTCTTTTTTACACTTAGGTTTCTACTTGTAAAAGTAGGAAAATATAGAAAAAAACTATATATATTTGGGATCGCCGTAATCGTATTGACCCACAGAAATAAAGTTAACATGTTGTTTTAATTGCAGTAAATTCCGTAAAAACGACGCGCAAAAAACAATGGAGGAATCACAGTTTTTTTCATTTTCTACCCCACCAATAATTTTTTTCCTGTTTCCTAGTACATTATATGGCACAATAAATGGTGCTACAAAAAACTACAACTCGTCCCGCAAAGATCAAGCCCTCATAGGACTATATAGACGGAAAAATAAAGAAGTTATGGCTTTTGGAAGGTGGGGAGGAAAAAACTAAAATGAAAATCTGAAAAAGGGCTGCGGCCGGAAGGGGTTAAATATTTACATACAAAAACATAGAATAGGGTTCAATCTCTGTTACAATTCGCAGAAAATACAAACTCAGTACAGAATTTCAATGAAAATAAACATTAGGAGGAGTTCACACTGAGTTTTTTGAGGAGTTTGACGCGGAAACCGTCAGAAAAAACGCGGCAAAAAACGTCCGAAAATGCGAGCGGAAAAAACGTCTCGCGGGAAAAAGAAGGGACATGCCCTAACTTCGGGTGTTTACGTTTTTTTGCCCGCAGCGCTCAATGGCCGCGGGCAAAAAACGCAGCGAAAATCGGCGTGCAGGCAGAGCAAAATCTGCCTCAAAATTCCAAACTGAATTTTGAGGCAGATTTTCCGCCTGGAAAAAACTCAGTGTGAACCCAGCCTATTAATGTTATAAGAATGTAAAATTGAACACAAACATGAAAGACAGCGGTCACATTATCCACAGGGGAGATCCACAGATCATGGAGAAGTCACCAGCGCCTATCTCCAATCACCCAGTACTCCACCTAGAAGGAAAATATAAATGTACCAGCGAATCAGCCAGTCACTCATTTCCAATGAGGAAATATTATCTTGTAGAGCTCTGTATATCCACATAAAGAAACACCAGAAAAACATTCTGGATGTATCGCAAAAGAAAAAGGAAAAAATGAATACACAAAATCAAACCAGTACCGTTACCTTTAAAATGTATACAAAACCCATTTATATGTAGTTTGTCTGAGAATAAGTCTAATTACTCATTCCCAATAAAAATTCCAGTAAGTCAGCCTTCGCAGTTCATGCAACCTTTTGATCATTTTTATTCAATTTTCGGGAGACAAGGTTAACATAAAACAGCAATTTTGGCATCGTTTTTGAGTTGTTTTTCTTTTACAGCATTCACTGTGCAGTATAAATGACATGTTAACTTTAGTCTGCAGACCAGTTAGTTTCCGGCGATACCAAATTTATATAGAAAAAAAAAGTACGTTTTTGTAACAAGAAAGTGACGCCATATTTTATTTATTTTTGTGTCAGCAAAGCTGTCCTTTTTTTTGTTTTTTACGGCGTTCACGGTGCAGGATAAGTAACATAATATTTTTTTTATAGTGCAGGTTATGCAATTATGTGTGGATTATTAAATTTTTGATCATTATAAATTACTTAATAAGGAAAGAAAATAAGATTTTATATTTTATTTTTTTCAAAGCATTTTTTTTCAGTCCAACTGGGGACTTGAAGGCCTGAACCTCTGATTGCGGTTATAATACACTGCTCTACTTACCGTATATAGCCCATGCCATCAGCTTGCCATAACTGTATGTCAAATTTAGGGTACCCCTGGCCAACTATCACGTACAGGTACGACATATGTTGGCAAGGAGTTAAAAGCAATTTTTATATATACAAAAAATAAATATATCTGTAATAGGTAGAAAAACTTGCATCCAGTGAAAAGACATCTCAAAATGAATGTTCTTTCATATAACAGCATAAGAAAATATAAAACTATTCATATAAATATTTCGCCGGAAGCAACTTATTTTTCTCCTCCTTATTTTCAGTCACCCTAAATGCCTTTGTTCAGGAACTGATGTCACTGATGTTATTTATTCTATTTTCCTCGTATCACATACATACATCACTGTGTTGTCACTATAGGTAATAATCTAGACTAATTAAAGTTTTCTCTCCTCTCAACTTATTTTCTTCTTCTAGTTTTTTGTTTATTTAAGCCAGGGGTGGAGAACCCCCTTTGACTGCCAAGGGCCATTTGGATATTTATAACATCAATCTCGGGGCCATACAAATTTATCAACTTAAAAATTACCCTGCTATATTTGGTCAAACATTTAATTAACTCACACCTAATGTGATGGCTGGAACTGCTCCTCTTTGGTGAGGTGTGTGATGTTAGCCGGCATTGATGATGTTGTGTCGGTCAGTCTGGATCGGTTGACTATTTACAATGGTAAGTTTTAAAAAGAATTGCTCGCAGCAGTACGTTATTTCGACTTACTTAAAGGGGTTTTTCGATCAGGGACATTTATGACATATCCACTGGATATGTCATAAATGTCAGATGGATGCAGGTCCCATCTCTGGGACCGGCACCTAGCTCTAGAACGGGGATCCCTAAACAACATTCTACCTCCCTGTGTTCCGGCTGATTTCCGATCATGAAGAAGAAAACAATGTAGCTTGCTGAGCTACGCTGTTTCCGTAACTTCCATAGTAGTGAATGGCAGTTACGGAAGCAGCATAGCATGCGAGTTCCGCTGTTTCCGTAAGTACCGTTCAGTTCTATGGGATTTACAGAAACAGCATAGCTCAGCGAGCTATGCTGTTTTCTTCTTCATGGTCGGAAATCACAAGCTTCAGCCACAACACAAAGAGGTTGAATGGGGTTTAGGGGGCCACGTACTAGAGATAGATCCGCAGCTATCTGATATTGATGACATATCCTGTGGATATATCATAAATGCCCTTCATGGGAAAACCCCTTTAAGTCACCTGACCTCACTTCATGCATTTAGGACAGGTCCTATGTCTACACTACAGCTACATTTCTACACTTAGGCCTCAGCTAAATTTCTAAATTTTAGGTCAGGAGCAGGAGGAGGGCAGATGGAGCAAAGTACTGTCATTCACTACTAGTGAATGAGGATGTGGCGATCTGAGTGAGGAGGTCAGTGCATGTCGGCCCGGGAGTGGACCAGTCCAGTTACCTGACCTGAGTCACCTGACCTCACGTAAGGTGACTAAGGTCAAGTGACTAGACAGGTCGCTTCTCTCGAGCCGGCAGGCACCACCCTCACCCAGACCGCCACCATATTTGGCTCCGTCCGCCCTCTTCCTGCTCCTACATGAGTCGGGCAGACAGAGCCAAACAGAGAATGACACGGCTGCAGCAGCGGTCAGTGAGGTCAGTGAATGCTGTGACTGGAGTGGACCAGTTCAGTCACCCGACCTCACGTCACTGACGTGAGGTCAGGTCACCGGACTGGTCCACTCTCGGGCCGGCACGCATCGACCTTACTCAGACCGCAGCCGCCACCATACTTGGCACCGTTTGATATCAATGGAAGGTTCGGGCAGAATCTGCCTAAAGAAAGAGCAGGACGCTTTTTTTGAAATAATCAGCTAGCGGGAAAATTAAGCGTCCGACTCTCACTGAAATGAATGGGAGGCGGAATTTTGCGGCGGAATCCGCCGCCGTATGAACATAACCATATAAAAATTTGAATTTCTGACTGTATAGTGCTCCAATTGGGTACCATTTCAGTTCAGTGTACTTTCAGATAAGTTCTACATGGGGTACCCATATGAGTTATCAAGTATTACCAGCTTTAAAACCAGTCCTCCTTGGTAGTAGTTTAGGGGAGAAAAACAATACTTGTATGGTACACAAATCTGTATAAACGGGTGATATTTTTCAATGTCCATTGATCTCAATGGGGAAAGAGGAAAGTGGGGAAAGTTGAACCACCTCCATACAAACATATGGCATCTCACTGAGGTACAGAAACTTTCATTGAACTATTACGAAGTCATAATTCAGCTATGTTTTATGGTCAGGTGCATGAACCCTTAAGGAGGTTTCTTTTATACAGCCCTCACTTTCACGCTCCTTGCTTAATAAAGAGTGAGAATGTCTTCAGGAAGCTTTAAGGGCATGACCAGACGTGGCGTATTTCTTCCGCCACTGTCCACATAAATGCCGCACATAATCTGCGTTGCAGATTCTGTTGCGGCTCTGCCTAAAATGGGCATTAAATTGATGCGGACTAGCCGTTGCGTATTGAGGTGAAAGTACTTCCCTTCTCTCTATCAGTGCAGGATAAAGAGAAAGGACAGCCCTTTCCCTAGTAAAAGTAAAAGAAATTAATACTTACCCGGCCGTTGCCTTGGTGACGCGTCCCTCTCTTGACATCCAGCCCGACCTCCCTGGATGACGCGGCAGTCCATGTGATTGGCTGCAGCAGTCACTTGGACTGCCGCGTCATCCCGGGAGGCCGGACTGGAGGAAGAAGCAGGGAGTTCTCGGTAAGTAGGAACTTCTATTTTTTTTACAGGTTGGTGTATATTGTGATCGGAAGTCACTGTCCAGGGTGCTGAAACAGTTACTGCCGATCGTTTAACTCTTTCAGCACCCTTGACAGTGACTATTTACTGACGTCGCCTAGCAACGCCCCCGTAATTACGGGTGCACACACGTAGTCACCCGTAATTACGGGAGCCCCATTGACTTCTATGGGCCTGCCCGTGCCGTAATAACGGCCTGTGATTACAGGCGTTTTTACGTTAGTGTGCATGGGGCTTCAGTCTGGCTGTAGACCTAGAAATACATAGGTCCAGCCAGAATGAAGAAATGTCATGTTCGTAAAACAAATACGGTACGCAGCACACATAACATCTGCAGACTTCATTGCAGAATTTTGACTCTCCATTGAAGTCAATGGAGAAATTCCGCAATGAGTCCGCAACAAGTCCGCTACACGTCCGCAACAACTAGTGTATGCTGCGGACACCAAATTCCGCACCGCAGCCTATGGTCCGCAGCAGAGTTTTCCGCAACGTGTAAACGAACCTCACTAACAAGCTGTGGAAAGCAATAGAGAAACGTGTACGCTGGGGGAAGTAATTGGGGGTAGTGTGGTATGGCAAGTTCTCTTAACTATACCAGAATATAGGACTGGATAATTGACCAAATATATTTACTGTATTGATGGAGATGCAGTATATACAATCATTTAGACACAAAAATATACATAACAATAATACTCAAAAGTAGTTAGTAAGTGTACGCATTAGGCAATCAATGTAAAAATATTAATAAGGCCCCCTTCACACAGTGCAGATTCGAGCCATAAATCAGTATTACCATCTGTTAGCATCTGTATTCTTTTAGCCAAACACAAGTGTGAATCGAAAAAATAGAAAGTATAAATCTTTAAATGATACTTTTTCTGTTTTAAGGTTCTACTCCAGGTTTTAACTTAAAAATGTGTATGCAGAATTCTCACCAAATGTGCATTGTGTGATAGTGACCTGACAAGGCAAATAAATAAGTAATGATGATTACTTTAAAAACATGTGCATATAGATAGAAATGGGTATAAGTAAAAGGACAGATGCTACTCATTTTCAAAGAAAAGATGGATATAAGAATTATATTTTGAAATTTGTTTTTAATAAAAAACAAGTACAAGAAAGTATTGAAAATTAAAAAACAGTCAACTATTTATGTTTAGGTGTCTTTATTATCCCAGGCTCAAATACTCTTGATGATTTTCAAAATTTGCTGGTTATTTTCTGTCAAGATCTCCCCAAGATCTGCAAACACTCTCCTAGAAAGGAATAAAAATAAAAATTGTAAAATGTGATAAAAATTGCCTTCTTACTTTTGTATTAGTCTTTAAGATTACATAATATATTTAGATTACTTTCCTTATTCACTAGGTGAATCCTAAAGAGCATGGAAAAGGGCATGACCACACATGGCGGAATTCCTCCGCAACTGTCCGCATCAATGCCGCACAGAATCTGCGTTGCAGATTCTGCAGCGGATCTGCACAAAATGTGCAGAAAATTGATGCGGACTGGCCGCTGCGGACTGCAGGAAAAGTGCTTCTCTTCTCCCTATTCAGTGCAGGATAGAGAGAAGGGACAGCACTTTCCCTAGTGAAAGTCAAAGAAATTCATACTTACCGCCCGTTGTCTTGGTGACGCGTCCCTCTTTCGGCATCCGGCCCGACCTCCCTGGATGACGCTCCAGTCCATGTGACCGCTGCAGCCTGTGCTTGGCCTGTGATTGGCTGCAGCCGTCACTTACACTGAAACGTCATCCTGGGAGGCCGGACTGGAGACAGACGCAGGGAGTTCTCGGTAAGTATGAACTTATATGTTTTTTTTACAGATACATGTATATTGAGATCGGTAGTCACTGTCCCGGGTGCAGAAACAGTTACTGCCGATCGCGTAACTCTTTCAGCACCCTGGACAGTGACTATTTACAGACGTCTCCTAGCAACGCTCCCGTCATTACGGGAGCCCCATTGACTTCCTCAGTCTGGCTGTAGACCTAGAAATACATAGGTCCAGCCAGAATGAAGAAATGTCATGGTAGTAAAAACAATACGCTCCGCAGCACACATAAGATCTGCGGACTTCATTGCGGAATTTTGACTCTCCATTGAAGTCAATGGAGAAATTCCGCCATGAGTCCGCAACCAGTCCGCCACTGCTCCGCAACAGACAGAGCATGCTGCGGACACCAAATTCCGCTCCGCAGCCTATGCTCCGCAGCGGAATTGTACGCATCGTGTAAACGAACACTGCTAAATTAAAGTGAAAGTCAATGGAGAAACGGCTCCGCTGCGGATTAACGCTGCGGAGTGTCCGCAGCGGAATTTAAGTGAAATTCCGCTATGTGTGAACCCGCCCAAAGAGTGGGTAACAACCCTAAGGCCATGTTTAGACGTGGCAGAATTTTTCCGCTGAAAATGTTGCTGCAGATTCTATGCGAATTTGCAGCAACATTTGCATATTTGTCAGGTAATGCAGACGTTGCAGATATCACAGCGGACTTTCCACAGATTTCAGTTTTTGCATTGCAAAGGCTGAAATCTGCAGTGAAATTCCGCTTCTTCTCCGCAATGGAATGAGCATGCTGCGGAGGGGAAATTCTGCACCGCAACCATGATTTCCGCACAGTTTTTTTTCTGCAATGTCTGAACTAACTTTCCCAAAAATGTATAGAAAGACATATAAAAAATGGCTGATGTAGAATTCCACTGCGGACTGTCCAGAGCGGAATTCCACAGCAATTTCACCACGTCTGAATGTGCCCTAAATCTCCTTGTTAAAGAGGTTGTCCACTTTGGACAATATCTTTTTGTTAGAATGGTCGCACAAAAAGAAGCTGATCACAGTGTCCCACTACTAGTACCCCCCCCCCGCCCCAACAATCACCAGTGATCAATTTCCCCTGTAGCGACAACCACAGGAGTAATTAAGCTTTATATGGTACCTATTGAAATTAATGGGCTTTCTGTATAATGCACGGATATACATCAGAAGGAGAGATGCTCTTTGTAGCCGCTCTCACCTCGGACTTATTGATGAGGGTCCAGAACAATGGACCCATTTCTATTAATGCAGAATCCTTTAATAGGGTATGTGAAAAAGGGTTTTCTAAACCTGACAAGCCCTTTAAGGTAAAACCCTATCGATAGTTACTCTTAGCAAATGCCTTTGAAGGTACCATGGTTGTTTGTGTAAATAAGTTGTAAATTATGCAGCCTGTGATTGTCTTTACATATTATATTTGTAATTTCTTTATACATTATGATTACATCATCAGCAAAGTTCAACTTCCTAAGCAAACACTCGTTCATTGGGTGATCTGCTCTAAGGCTATGTTCACATGCTTAACAAAATACGGCTGAAAATACGGAGCTGTTTTCAAGGGAAAACAGCTCATGATTTTCAGCTGTTTTTTAATCAAACTAACGTTTTTTACGGACGTTTTTGGAGCTGTTTTTCTATTGAGTCAATGAAAAACGGCTCCAAAAACGTCTCAAGAAGTGACATGCACTTCTTTTTATGCGCTGTTTTTTGAAAATGAGGTGTAAAATAACGCCCCATCGGAACAGAACGCCGTATTTCCCATTAAAATCAATGAGCAGATGTTTGTAGGTGTTCTGCTTCTGATTTTTCAGCCGTTTTTCGGGTCGTTTACGGCCCGAAAAACGGCTGAAAATAGCCCGTGTGACCAAACCCTGAGGGTATGTTCACACTGCTTATTTTCGGGCTGCTTTTGGAGCAGAAAAGTCTAGTTTTATGCTCTAAAATACACTTGAAATAAGCCTGCAAACAATTCCATATTGATTTCAATTATGGTATGTTCACACGTGCTATTTTCAGCCGTTTTTCGGGCCGTAAGCGTCTCGAAAAATGGCTGAAAAATCGAAAGCAGAATGCCTACAAACATCTACCCATTGATTTCAATAGGAAATACAGCGTTTTTTTCCGAACATTATTTTACGCCTCATTTAAAAAAAATGGCGCGTAAAAAGACACCCCGTAAAAAGAAGTGCATGTCACTTCTTGAGCCATTTTTTCGAGCCATTTTTCATTGACTCAATAGAAAAACAGCTCCAAAAACAGCCGTAAAAAAACACAGCAAAAAACGCTAGTTGCTTAAAAAACGGCTGAAAATTAGAGGCTGTTTTCCCTTGAAAACCGCTCCGTATTTTCAGACGTATTTTGTTGCGCGTGAACATACCCTAAGGGTATGTGCACACGATGAGAGGCTTTTACGTCTGAAAAGATAGACTGTTTTCAGGAGAAAACAGCTGCCTCGTTTCAGACGTAATTGCTCCTCCTCGCATTTTGCGAGGCTTCTCTGACAGCCGTAAATTTTGAGCTGTGCTTCATTGAGTTCAATGAAGAACGGCTCAAATTACGTCTGAAAGAGGTGTCCTGCATATAATGTATATGTGTCCTGCACTTCTTTTGACGAGGCTGTATTTTTACGCGTCGTCGTTTGAGGCTGGGTTCACACGACCTATTTTCAGACGTAAACGAGGCGTATTATGCCTCGTTTTACGTCTGAAAATAGGGCTACAATACGTCGGCAAACATCTGCCCATTCATTTGAATGGGTTTGCCGACGTACTGTGCAGACGACCTGTTATTTACGCGTCGTCGTTTGACAGCTGTCAAACGACGACGCGTAAAAATACAGCCTCGTCAAAAGAAGTGCAGGACACTTCTTTGGACGTTTTTGGAGCTGTTTTCTCATAGACTCCAATGAAAACAGCTCCAAAAATGGACGTAAAAAACGCCGCGAAAACGGCGCGAAAAACGCAGCGAAAAATGCGAGTTGGTCAAAAAACGTCTGAAAAGCAGGGTCTGTTTTCCCTTGAAAACAGCTCTGGATTTTCAGACGTTTTTGGTCACTACGTGTGCACATACCCTGGCAGCTGTCAAACGACGACGCGTAAATGACAGGTTGTCTGCACAGTACGTCGGCAAACCCATTCAAATAAATGGGCAGATGTTTGCCGACGTATTGTAGCCCTATTTTCAGACGTAAAACGAGGCATAATACGCCTCGTTTACGTCTGAAAATAGGTCGTGTGAACCCAGCCTTAGAAATACACTGTGCTTTTTCACATGAGGTGTATTTTTACGCTGCTGAATTAAAAAAAATGCCTCGTAAAAAGAAGTAGCATGTCACCTCTTGAGGCGTTTTTGGAGCTGATTTTTCATTGACACTATGAAAAACGCCTCAAAAAACGCCTAAAAAAAAGCCTCAAAAGAAGATCCAAATTAAAAGAAGCTTCATTTTCAGCTTAAAAAAAAAAGCCTCAGGGTATGTGCACACACACTAATTACGTCCGTAATTGACGGACGTAATTCGGCCGCAAGTCCCGGACCGAACACAGTGCAGGGAACCAGGCTCCTAGCAGCATACTTATGTACGATGCTAGGAGTCCCTGCCTCGCTGCAGGACAACTGTCCCGTACTGAAAACATGATTACAGTACGGGACAGTTGTCCTGCAGCGAGGCAGGGACTCCTAGCATCGTACATAACTATGATGCTAGGAGCCCGGCTCCCTGCACTGTGTTCGGTCCGGGACTTGCGGCGGAATTACGTCCGTCAATTACGGACGTAATTAGTGTGTGTGCACATACCCTCAGGGTATGTTCACACGAGGGCGTCCGTAACGGCTGAAATTAGGGGGATGTTTCAGCCTGAAAACATCCCCGTAATTTCAGCCGTAACGGCATGTGCAGGCGCTTGAACGCCGCGTCCATTACGGACGTAATTGGCGCTGCTATTCATTGGAGTCAATGAGTAACGGCTCCAATTACGGCCAAAGAAGTGACAGGTCACTTCTTTGACGCGGGCATCTATTTACGCGCCGTCATTTGACAGCGGCGCGTAAATTACGCCTCGTGTGAACAGACAAACGTCTGCCCATTGCTTTCAATGGGCAGATGTTTGTCAGCGCTATTGAGGCGCTATTTTCGGACGTAATTCGGGGCAAAATCGCCCGAATTACGTCCGTAATTAGTGAGTGTGAACATACCCTTAAAATCAGAGGCGGTTTTCCCTTGAAAACAGCTCTGTAATTTTCAGCCACTTCTTTTTCTACGTGTGAACATACCCTTATGCAGAATTAAAAATCATCGTTGTTGGCAGCATATCCCCCTGTGTAAAGAAATATCCCAGAATCCTATTCCATAACTTTTCCCTAAAAACTGTCCCCACCTCTCTTAGGGTATGTTCACACGAGGGCGTCCGTAACGGCTGAAATTAGGGGGATGTTTCAGCCTGAAAACATCCCCGTAATTTCAGCCGTAACGGCATGTGCAGGCGCTTGAACGCCGCGTCCATTACGGACGTAATTGGCGCTTCTATTCATTGGAGTCAATGTATAACGGCTCCAATTACGGCCAAAGAAGTGACAGGTCACTTCTTTGATGCGGGCGTCTATTTACGCGCTGTCATTTGACAGCAGCGCGTAAATTACGCCTCGTGTGAACAGACAAACGTCTGCCCATTGTTTTCAATGGGCAGATGTTTGTCAGCGTTATTGAGGCGCTATTTTCGGACGTAATTCGGGGCAAAAACGCCCGAATTACGTCCGTAATTAGTGCGTGTGAACATACCCTAAGAATAAAGTATACTCATCTTATTTGCACCTGGCCACTTCCACGGCCAATTCCATTTGAATATTTTTTTTCTAATATATCCACTATCATTTTCTTTAATAGAGATTGTGGTTTAATCCAATTTAATAATATCGCCTTTTTGGCAGCCAACACAACCAGGTGGATCAAGACCATCCTACTCTTTGGAATCTGTTTTTCCTTAAAGTGGAACAGCCAATCATTTATTATAACTCTAACTTCAACGACCGACTCTTATAGTTGGCCACATACCTTTCCAAAGGGATGCTAAAGTGATAGTACTGCCTATTCACTATAAAGAAATACATTTCTCGCCATTTCTCTGAGATCATCACTTTATTTTACCGTCCTCACTCCTTTTTGCATCCTTTTCATAATCTCATGTACAGGTAATATTATTCCCATTTCCCTACGCCATCCATCTGCCAAGCAATATTCTCCCTTTACCAGATCCTTCTTTTTAAAATTTGCGTTGATATTTGCCAAAGAGACATAGGTTCCTGATACAAATAAAGATTCAAACAATGTGGTCAGTCTAAATCGGTTGACTTTTCTTGCCTTTGTATTGCCATAGAATTCTCTTAGTTGTCTATTTGTGAAATTTTGTCTATCACTAATACCAAATTTTTCTTGTAATTACTGGAAATTTCGCATTTTACCAGCAAGATTTAAAAAAAAAAAACTTTTACCCATAAAAATCCCGTACTTTCCCATTCATTTAAAATCTTAGGCAGGTTTTTAAAGGCTATGCCTGGATGGTCTTTTTTAGGTGACCATAGACATGGATCGGAAGATTGCACCATTTTCTGATTAGTCGCCTCGCTATTCTTGTATCCGATATAATGATCATATTCTCTACTGACGTTATGTCTTTCAAATTGGCATGTAAAATACCTACTAACAAGAATGGCGACACAAATTCTTCTTCTAACCGCCTATTTACCAACGTATCTTTTAATGCCATTCCCCCCTCTTTCTCTGGTCATCATCAATCTCCTTAAGGCCATGCATGCTATGTCGTTCTTCAATATACATTTTTTCAAGTATTTTTTAATATAGAGAACATCCTTCGATTTGACCAATAACGGGAGTATCTGTAATGGGTACAATAGACATATAGCTGTTTTCTCCCAAACAATGAAATCGGAAATCTTTCCATATATTCAGTTCTTTTTAAATCTTTTCTAGAACCCCTCCAATATTATAGTCATAGATCTCTCGTGCTATAACAATTCCCAAGTAAGTAAACTTCCAATCTGCTGTTCTAATCCCTAGGTCCCGGACCCAGTTCCTATCTCCTCTTAGATCAGAAAGCACGATTTTTTATTTTATTTATTTATCCTGTATCCTGATCTGGTTCCAAAATCTTCTAATATAACCAATATATCGGTCAAATAATACACAGAAACTGACAAAAAGACCAGCAGATCATCAGCAAACAGGCTGGTTTTAATTTCTTGTGTATTAACTTTAACCCCTTCCCGCTGCAGCCACTTTTGACCTTCCTGATCGAGTTTAAATGTATCTGCTGGTAAGACAGATACCACAAAAAATAGTTGCTAATTAACATTTCCTATATGTTTACTTTAGATTGGCATCGTTTTTTGAACATCCTTTTATTTTTCTAGGACGTTACAAGGATTAGAACTTTAGCAGAAATTTCTCACTTTTTCAAGAAAATTTAAAAATGCTATTTTTATAGGGACCAGTTCAGTTGTGAACTGCCTTTGAGGGGCCTATACAATACAAACCCCCAGAAGTCACCTCATTTTAAAAACTGCACCCCTCTAAGTATTCAAAACATCATTTAGAAAGATTCCTAACCCTTTTTTGCAGAAATGCAATCCTTTTTTTTCTGTAACACAGAAGGTTTTACCAGTCAAATGCAACTGAATATTTATTGCCCAGATTCTGCAGTTTTTAGAAATATCCCACATGGGGCCCTAGTGTGCTAATTTGCTGAAACACCGGCCTCAGAAGCAAAGGAGCACCTAGTGGATTTTAGGGCCTTTTTTTTATTAGATTATATTTTAGGCACCTTGTCCGGTTTGGAGGGCTCTTGTGATGCCAAAACAAAGGAAACATCCTAAAAAAGACCTTATTTTGGAAACTACACCCACAAGGAATTAATCTAGGGGTGTAGTGAACATTTTGACCACACAGGTGTTCTATAAATTTTATTAGGATTTGGACGTAAAAATCCAAAATGAATTTTTTTTCAATAAGACGTAGCTTTAGCGCAAAATTTTACATTTTCTCAACAAATAAAGGAGAAAAAGTAACCCAGCATGTGTAAAGAAATTAGTGTACACTTAATGTTGCAGAGTGAAAATGGCAATTTGTCCATAGATATGCCAATATGTGGTGCTCAGCCTCGTGCCACCATGAAAAGACAGCTCTCTAATTATTACGCGGTGTTTCCCGGTTTTAGAAACACCCTACATGTTGCCCTAATCTTTTGCCTGGACATTCGAAAGGGCTCAGAAGTGCAAGAGTACCATACAAAATTGAGGCCTAATTTAGCGATTTATAAAGTATTGGTTCACAATTGCAGAGGCTCTGATGTGAAATAATAAAAGAAAGAAGAAGACCCCATTTTGGAAACGACACCCTTCAAGGCATTTATTAAAGGGTGTAGTGGGCATTTCCACCCCACAGGTATTTTCCATAAATGATTGCACTGCGGATGGTGCAAAGTAAAAATGTAAATTTTTCTCTAGATATGCCATTTCAGTGGCAAATATGTCGTGCCCAGCTTGTGCCACTGGAGACGGAGACGCACCTCCTCAAAGATTGGTGAAAGGGTTCTCCTGGGTATTGCGATGCCATATATGTGGTAGTAAACTTCTGTTTAGGCACAGTGTAGGGTTCATAAGGGAGGCAGTGCCATTTGGATTTTGAAGCGCGCATTTTGCTTGGTAGTAGTTTTGTTTGGAGTATTACTGGTATTTCAGTTTATAATGTGGGGGCATATGTAAGCTGGGCAGAGTACATCAGAGCATAATAAGGTGGTATAATAATGGGGTAAAAAAACTAAATAAATAATCCATAGATGTGTGTTGCGCTGTGAAGCAATCCTTTGTGCACAGGCCACTGATAAATGGTGTCGTTTCTTATTCCCCTTTTGTTCGACACTCCGCACTTTTGCAGTTTGGGGAATGTTGCTAGGAAAGTGTTGTCCTGGTATAATACGGGCACCCTCGCTTCCAGCAGATATGTTTGGGCCCTACCCTTCTTGGTTCCCTAGTTTTAGAGCCTTGATAAATCGCCTCTAGAAACATAAGAAATGTTCCCCTCATGCCTGCGCAACTGCATATTTTTCTTTCCTGACTTATTGGAGCCTTAACTCATTTTATTTTTTTATAGACGTAGTGATGTGACGGCTGTTTTTTTGTGGGACGAGCTGTAGTTTTTATTGGTACTATTTTGGGGTACTTGCGACTTTTTGATCATTTTTATCCGATTTTTTGGGAGGCAAGGTGACCAAAAAACAGCAATTCTGGCATAGTTTAAAAAATAAATAAATTTATACATCGTTGACCATGCATTATAAATTACATGTTAAATTTACTCTGCAGGTCAATATGATTCCAGTGATACCAAATTTATAGTGCTTTTTTATGTTTTACAACATTTTGTACAATAAAATCTCTTTCGTAATTTTGTAAGTATGTAATTCTTCTGTCAACATGTTCTGAGAGCCATAAAGTTTAAATTTTTTAATCGACAAAGGTATATGGGGGCTTGTTTTTGTGGCACAAGCTATAGTTTTTATAGGTACCATTTTTGGATACATGCGACTTTTTGATCACTTTTTATTCCAATTTTAAGAAGGCAACGGAAACAAAAAACAGCAATTCTGGCATTGTTTTTTAGTTGTTTTTTTTATGGCATTCACTGCGCAGGATAAATAACATAATATTTTTATAGTTCAGGCCGTTACGGACGCGGTGATATCAATTATGTATGGTTTACATATATTTTTTCAATAATAAAGGAGTATATAAGGGAAAAAGGGCAATTGTTTATTTTATTACTTGAAACTTTTATTAGACTTTGCACAAAAATTTTAAAAATTATTTTTTTTTTAGTCCCACTACGGGACTTGAAGGTCTAACTGTATTATTTATGTTCTAACACATTGCACTACCTATGTAGAGCAATGTATTAGAACTGTAAGTCGTTCACTGACAGCAAGCCGATTAGGGTCTGCCTCTGGGCGGGGCCTAATTCGCTTCCAAAGTGGCAGACTAGGATGATGATGGGGATGATGGCACGGACTCAGCTTCTGAGCCCATGCCATACATTCGTCGTATGGATACGGAAATTTGCGGGAAGCACTGGCTTTCCATGACGTATCCATACGACAAATGTCGGAAAGGAGTTAATCCCTCTAATTAGTGTTTGTTTAGCAATAAATCTTGATAAGGGTTCTATTGACAAGTTAAAAAGCAGAGGGGACAGTGGGCATCCCTGCCTCGTCCCTCTGATGAAATCAATTACTACTGATGTCTCTACTGCAATTATAATCAGGCGTTTGGTTGTTTATACTCCATCTTGTTCAAAACTGCAAATAGCCAGGCCATCCGAAATAATCAAACGCTTTATCTGCGTCCACCATGAATATAGCCGAATCTTCGTTTATATTAGTTTTATTTTTGGTCCAGTCAATTACTGCCAGGACCCTTCTAATGGTCTTTACTATTGTCCTACCCTTGACATACCAGCTTTAACCCTTCCCGCTTTGGCTACTTTTGACATAGCTGACAGAGCCTCATTTTTCAAATCTGACATGTTTCACTTATGTGGTAAAAACTTTGGAATGCTTTTACCTATCCAAGCGATTCTGAGACTCTTTTCTCGTGACACATTAGACTTTATGTTACTGTTAAAATTTACTCGGTACATTTAGTATTTAATTGTGAAAAACAGAAATTTAGTGAAAAATTGCAAAAATATGAATTTTTCTAAATTTAAATGTATCTGCTTGTAAGTTAGGCAGTTATACCACACAAAACTGTTGCGAATTAACATCCCCCATATGTCTACTTTAGATTGGCATCATTTTTTGAACATCCTTTTATTTTTCTAGGACATTACAAGCCTTAGAACTTTAGCAGCAATTTCTCACATTTTCAAGAAAATGTCAAAAGGCTATTTTTACAGGGGCCAGTTCAGTTGTGAAGTGGCTTTGAGGGCCTTATATAGTAGAAACCCCCAATAAGTCACCCCATTTTAAAAACGACACCTCTCAAAGTATTCAAAACAGCATTTAGAAATTTCTTAACCCTTTAAACCAGAGGTCTTAAACTCGGCCGGCTATAGAAAAAATGTGAAGTTGACGGGAATTACTTTCAAATTTGATACAATACAAAATTATTGTTAATCAATTAGTTATTTGAACTACTATAACACTATATTACTATAACACTATAATACTATAATAATACCGCTAGGTTTAAAAATTGAGATATTTCTCCACATGCTTATTTCAACAATCCAGTTTTCCAGTTTAAAAGTGTCGCTAAATGCAGTCCGGCGGCTCAGTTAGCAGCGTTTGGCAGACACACATGTCAAGATTGGGCAGCCCCTTTTTAGAAATTTCACAGTGCTCTCTGTGGATGCTGCCGCTGTGCCCTCTGTGGATGCTGCCGCTGTTCCCTCTGTGGATGCTGCCGCTGTGCCCTCTGTGGATGCTGCCACAGTGCCCTCTGTAGATGCTGCCACAGAGTCCTATGTAGATAATGCCACAGTGCCCTCTGTAGATAATGCAACACACCCCTAAATAATGCCACAGTGCCCTCTGTAGATAATGCAACACACCCCTAGATAATGCCACAGTGTCCTCTGTACATACTGCCACAGTTCCCTTTGTAGATGTTGCCAGTGTCCTCTGTAGGTGCTGCCACAGTGCCCTCTGTAGATGCTGCCACAGTGTCCTCTGTAGATGCTGCCACAGTGCCCTCTGTAGATGCTGCCACAGTGCCCTCTGTAGATGCTGCCACAGTGCCCTCTGTAGATGCTGCCACAGTGCCCTCTGTAGATGCTGCCACAGTGCCCTCCGCAGATGCTGCCACAGTGCCCTCCGCAGATGCTGCCACAGTGCCCTTCGCAGATGCTGCCACAGTGATGTCAGGGGCTTGCCCAGAGCTGGAGACCCGGAGCAGAGCCGCTTCTAGCACTCTGGGATTCCAGCTCTGCTCCTGACATCACTGTCTATATATGGACAGAGATGTCAGGGGCAACCCCAGAGCTGGAGTCCCGGGCAGAGCGCTAGTAGGCTCTTCCTGGGACTCCAGCTGTGCTCCTGAAATCACTGGGACTCCTGCTCTGGGGAAGCCCCTGATATCATTGTCGATGTATGGACAGCGATGTCAGAGGCTTCCCCAGAGTCCCAGAGCAGAGCCTATACTAGTGCTCTGCCCCGAACTCCGGCTCTCGGGAAGTCCCAGACATCGTGTGTCCAAACATGGACACCGATGTCAGGGAATTAAACAGAGTCCTGGAGCAGAGCCGATACTAGCGCTCTGCCCGGGTCTCTGCTCTGGGGAAGACCCGGACACACTGTCCATATATGGACAGCGATGTCAGGGAATTCCACAAAGTCCCGGAGCAGAGACTATACTAGCGCTCTGCACGGGACTCCGTCTCTGGGGAAGCCCCAGACATCGTGTGTCCAGACATGGACACCAATGTCAGGGAATTCGACAGAGTCCCGGAGCAGAGCCGATACTAGTGCTCTGCCCGGGTCTCCACTCTGGGGAAGACCCTGACACACTGTCCATATATGGACAGCGATGTCAGGGAATTCCACAGAGTCCCGGAGCAGAACCTGTACTAGGGCTCTGCCCGGGACTCCGGCTCTGGGGAAGCCCGACATCGCTGTTCATAAGTGGACATCGATGTCAGGGAATTCCAGAGTCTCGAAGCAGAGCCTATACTAGCGGCTCTGTGTCCCGCGGGCCGCAGCGGAAAGCCTCAGGGGCTGCATGCGGTCCGCGGGCCGCATGTTTGAGACCCCTGCTTTAGACGTTCCACAGGAATTAAACCAAAGTAGAGGTGAAAGTTATAAATTTCCTTTTTCTTTTTTTGCAGAAATAAATATTTGATCCATTTTTTTTGTAACACAAAGTTTTACCAGAGAAACGCAGCTCAATATTTATTGCCCAGGTTCTGCAGTTTTAGGAAATATCCCACATGTGGCTCTAGTGTGGTAATGGACAGAAGCACTGGCCTCAGAAGCAAAGGAGCACCTAGAGGATTTTAGGCCTCCATTTTATTAGAATATATTTTCGGCACCATGTCAGGTTTAAAAGGCTCTTGCGGTGCCAAAACAGTGTAAATCCCCCAAAAGTGACCGCATTTGAGAAACTATACCCCTCAAGGAACGTATCTAAGGGTATAGTTAGCATTTTGACCCCACAGGTTTTTTGCAGAAATTATTGGAATTCGGCTGTGAAAATCTACATTCTTTCAAAGAAAATGTAGGTTTAGCTAATTTTTTCTCATTTCCACAAGGACTAAAAGAGAAAAAGCCCTGCAACATTTGTAGAGCGATTTCTCCCGAGTAAAACAATACCCCATATGTGGTCATAAACGGCTGTTTGGACACACGGCAGGGCTTAAAAGGGAGAGAGCTCCATTTGGATTTTGGAGCTCAAATTTAGCAGGAATGGTTTGCGGAGGCCATGTCGCATTTGCAAAGACCCTGAGGGACCAAAACAGTGAAAACGCCAAAAAAGTGACTCCATTTAAGAAACGACACCGCTTGAGAAATTCATCTAGTGGTGAAGTGAGCATTTTGGCCCCACAGGTGTTTACTATATTTTATTAGAATTGGGCAGTGAAAATAAAAACAATCCTTTTTCTTCAATAAGACGTAGCTTTAGCTCAAAATTTTTCATTTTATCAACAAATAAAGGAAAAAAAGAACTCGAACATTTGTAAAGAAACTTCTCTGGAATACGGAAATACCCCATATGTGGTCATAAACTGCTGTTTAGTCACACGTCAAGGATCAGAAGAGAAGGAGAGCCATTTGGCTTTTGGAGCACAGATTTTGCTGGATTTGTTTCTTGACACCATGTTGCTTTTTCCAAAGCCCCTAAGGTACCAGTACAGTGGAAACTACCCAAAAGGGACTCCATTTGGGATACTACACCCCTTGAGGAATTAATCTAGGGGTGTAGTGAGCATTTTGACCACAGGTGTTTCATAGATTTTATTTGAATTGGGCAGTGAAAATAAATTATTTTTTTTCCAATAAGATGTAGCTGTGGCTCAAAATGTTTAATTTTCTCAAAAAATAAAGGAGAAAAAAGCACCCCAACATTTGTAAAGCAATTTCTCCCGAGTATGGCAATACCCCATGGTGTGGTCATGAACTGCTTTTTGGGCACACGGCAGGAGCACCATTTCGCTTTTGGAGTGCAGATTTTGCTGGATTGGTTTCTGGTCGCTATGTAGCATTTGCAAAGTCCCTATGGGACCAAAACAGTAGAAACCCCCCAGAAGTGACCCCATTTTAGAAACGACACACCTCAAGGTATTCATCTAGGGGTGTAGTGAGCAGGTTAACCCCGCAGGTGTTTTGCTGAAATTAGTGTGAACTTGATGTTGCAGGGTGAAAATGGGATTTTTTTCCTTAGATATGCCAATGTAATGTCCGTGGCTGCGGGCTTTCAGCTCCAATCCCCTCCTGACAGCCGCAGCCATGAGTGGGCAAGCGCTGGCCCCCAGCCTCCTCCTCAGGAGATGCCAGCGCCCGCTTCCACTCACCTCAGCCGGATCCCGTTTGACAGAGATGCTCTATCCTTCCTGGGCTACATCGTCTCGAATCGAGGTCTTGAGATGGATCCTGAGAAGGTAAAGTCTGCTCTGGAATGGCCACGTCCTCAAGGCTTGAGGGCCATACAGCGCTTTTTTGGATTCGCTAATTTGTACAGGCAGTTTATTCCAAACTTCTCCTTACTGACTTGTCCCATCTTTAACCTCACTAATAAGGGTATGAACGCCAAGGTGTGGACTCCTGAAGCAGAGTCCGCATTCAATAGCCTGAAGCGTGCCTTCACATCAGCCTCTATCCTCCATCAACCGGATGTCTCTCTGCAGTTCTCGTTAGAGGTGGACGCATGCTCTGTCGGTGCTGGTGCACTCCTGTTCCAGAGAGGTCCCAAGGGCAAGAAAAGGGTGTGTGGATATTTCTCTAAGCTATTCTCTTCCGCAGAACGCAACTACTCGATTGGGGATCGGGAGTTACTGGCCATCAAATTGGCTCTGGAGGAGTGGAGACATCCACTAGGGCGCAGCTCATCCGATCTTGATTTTTACGGACCACAAGAATCTGACCTACCTTCAGACGGCCTAACGGCTGAACCCTCATCAGGCCAGGTGGTCACTGTTCTTTGCAAGGTTTCAGTTTGAGCTTCATTATCGCCCGGCCGACAAGAATGTGAGGGCCGATGCCTTGTCCAGGTCTTTCGAGACGGAAGACACCATTGAGAGTCCACAGAACATTATCGATCCGTCTTGCATTGTCTCGGTCAATCCCCTCCAAATTGGGGACATTCCTCGAGGGAGGACTTTTGTGCGCCTTGCTGATCGTGGAAGAATCCTCCGGTGGGGACACTCCTCTAGACTGGCAGGTCACGCGGGGTTACGTAAGACCCGGGATTTGATTGCTCGTCATTTCTGGTGGCCTACTCTGCCCAAGGATATTGTGGACTTCGTTTCTTCCTGTGCTGTATGTGCAGCCAACAAGGCCACCCACTCCAGACCTGCTAGTCTGCTACAGCCATTGCCTGTGCCCAATGCTCCCTGGCAGCATATAGCGATGGACTTTATCACGGACCTGCCTCTCTCTGCTGGATGCAGTGCTGTTTGGGTGGTGGTGGACCGATTTTCGAAGATGGCCCACTTCATTCCTCTGACCGGTCTTGCTTCTGCGCCTCAGTTGGCCAAGTTATTTATCCAACACATCTTCCGCCTGCACGGCTTGCCGCAGCATATTGTGTCTGATCGGGGGGGTTCAGTTTACCTCGAAGTTCTGGAGAGCCCTCTGCGGACTCCTCGGTGTGAAGTTAGAATTTTCATCAGCCTACCATCCTCAGTCTAATGGTCAGGTCGAGAGGATTAATCAGATCTTGGAGAACTACCTACGCCACTTCATTTCCAAGCAGCATGACTGGGCGCAGTTGCTTCCATGGGCTGAATTCTCCTACAATAATTACACCAGCGAGTCCACAAGGAATACACCATTCTTCATGGTTTACGGGCAGCACCCACGAATTCCTCTCCCGGTGCCCGATACGTCCGAAGTTCCAGCGGCTGACTCCGCTTTTAGAGACTTCCTACAAGATCTGGCAGCAGACTCGATCCTCCATCCTAATGGCAGTCAACCGTATGAAACGGAAGGCTCACACAAGGAGAAGAGAACCTCGACTAAGGGTGCCATCATGCAAATTTGCTCCCAGGTTCCTCGGACCCTTTGAGATCCTACAGCAGATCAACACTGTCGCCTAAAAGCTTTGGCTGCCTCCTACCCTCAAGATCCCCAACTCCTTCCATGTCTCGCTCCTGAAGCCAGTGGTTCTGAACCGCTACACCAAGACTCCAAGCCCTGTGATTGCTTCCAGCAGTCCTTCAGACACCTTTGAGGTTCAGGAGATCCTGGACACCAAAAAAGTGAGAGGAAAGACCTTTTATTTGGTGGATTGGAGGGGGATTGGTCCTGAAAAAAGGTTGTGGGAGCCAGAGGAGAACCTCAATGCTCCTCTTCTGAAGAAGTTTCTCTCTCGCTCTGGTCCTAAGAAGAGGGGGCGTAAGAGGGGCGATACTGTAATGTCCGTGGCTGCGGGCTGTCAGCTTCAATCCCCTCCTGACAGTCGCAGCCACGAGTAGGCAAGCGCTGGCCCCACTCTCCTCTTCATGAGATGCCAGCGCCCGCTTCCACTCCTCAGCCGGATCCCGTAGGGTGCGCGCGCACGCTCATGCCCGCTCTTAAAGGGGCAGCGCGCGTACCGGACTTTTGACCCGTCAGTACCCTGGACTATAAGAGGGGTCCAGCCCCCTGCTTCTATGTCTGAGCGATGTTGGTTTCCTAGTTTGTCTGTAAAGGATCTGCCAGACACAGCTTCTGTGTCGACGCCCGTGGGTTATCAGTCTGCACCTGCTCCTATGTCTGTGAGACTGACTCCATCTTCCACCACTCAGGATGGCAGGCTTAGGAGTGGGAGAGCCTATCACAGCCTGGCCAGACGGAGCTAGCTTCCGCCCACTGTCTACTTATACCTGCCTTTCCTGTTCCTCCTTTGCCTGTGATTCTGCTCTGCTTGTTTCCTGGCTCTGCTGCTGCTGCTTGAACTACTGATCCTCTGCTTGTTATTGACCTTGGCTTACTGACCACTCTCCTGCTCAGCGTTTTGTACCTCGTGCACTCCTGGTTTGACTCGGCTTGTTCACTACTCTCGTTGCTCACAGTGTCTCCGTGGGCAGCTGCCCCGTTTCCCTAGCTTCTGTGTACCCTTGTCTGTTTGTCTGTCGTGCACTTACTGAGCGTAGGGACTGTCGCCCAGTTGTACCCCGTCGCCTAGGACGGGTCGTTGCAAGTAGGCAGGGACTGAGTGGTGGGTAGATTAGGGCTCACCTGTCTGTCTCCCTACCTCGTCATTACATTGTCTATGTGATGGCCTCCTAGTGTATTCCTGTTTCCTGTTCCTGTTCCTTGCATTCCATACCATCCTGGTCGAGCACTGTGCTGTGCCAAAGTAGTGTCGTGCTGTATTCCACTTCTGACCTGCGTCACCTCGCCTGACGTCTACATGCTGCCTAGTCCAAGCCGAGCCTGCCCTACTGCCGATACCTCAGGGTGCCAGCTGTAACATACAGCTGTCACCTCCTGAGCCCAGACTATCACTGCGACGTAATGGTAATGCGCTTTGCGGGAAGCCCTTCCCGATTGCGCCGTAGATCTTCTGTGGATGTAGGCTTCCTCAAATCCTTTTGCCTCTTCATGTAATCCCAGACAGACTCGATGATGTTGAGTCCACGGCTATGTGGGGGCCATATCATCACATCCAGGGCCCCTTGTTATTTACGTGGAAGCTAGTTCTTAATGACATTGGCTGTATGTTTGGGGTCGTTGTCCTGCTGCACAATAAATTTGGAGCCCATCAGATGCCTCCTTGATGGTATTGCATTATGGATAGTTATCTGCCTGTATTTCTCAGCATTGAGGACACCATTAATCCTGACCAAATCCCCAACTCCATTTGCTGAAATGCAGCCCCAGACTTGCAAGGAACCTTCATCATGCTTCACTGTTGCCTGCAGACACTCATTATTCTACCGCTCTCCAGCCCATCGGCGAACAAATTTGCCTTCTGTTACAGCAAAATATTTCACATTTTGACTCATCAGTCCAGAGCACCTGCTGACATATTTCTGCACCCCAGTTCATATTTTTTATGCATAGTTGAGTCGCTTGGCCTTTCCACGTCATAAGTATAGCTTTTTGGCAGCAATTCTTACATGAAGATCACTTCTGGCTAGTCTTCTCCGAACAGTAGATGGGTGTACCGGGGTCACACTTGTTTCTCCCAGTTTTGAGCTGATGGCATTACAGACATCTTCCGATTTTGAAGGGAAGTAAGCCTGATGTCTCTTTGATCTGCTGCACTACGTTTTGTTGGCCGACCACTGCGTCTACAGTCTTCAACTTTGCCTTTGCCTTTTCTTTCTGCTTCTTCAAAAGAGCTAAACAGCCCATCTTAAAACCCCAGTCTGCTTTGAAATCTATTCCTGGTGTAGACCTTGCTGATGCAGTATAAGGCCGGATTCACACGAGCGTGTGTGTTTGCGCGCACAAAAAACGCAGCGTTTTGCGCGCGCAAAAGGCACTTGACAGCTGCGTGTGTCAGCCCCGTATGATGCGCGGCTGCGTGCTTTTCGCGCAGCCGCCATCATTATGACACTCCGTTTGGATGTTTGTAAACAGAAAAGCACGTGGTGCTTTTCTGTTTTCATTCATCCTTTTCACAGCTGTTGCGCGAATCACGCTGGTCGCACGGAAGTGCTTCCGTGTGGCATGCGTGGTTTTCACGCACCCATTGACTTCAATGGGTGCGTGATGCGCGAAAAACGCTCAAAGAACGGACATGTCGTGACTTTGATGCAGCGGACTAACGCTGCGTAAAAATCACGCACATGTCTGCACGGCCCCATAGACTAATATAGGTCAGTGCGACGCGTGTGAAAATCACGCGCGTTGCACGGACATATATCCCGTATGTCTGAATAAGCCCTAACTACCTTGTGTCTTGATTCTGTGCTCAATCTTGCCATGGTGAACCTGTGATATGAAACGGTCTTCCACAACCTCCCCTTTGTAGCAGAGTTTGGCTGTTCCTCATCCAGTTGTAAGCCTCCTACACAGCTGTTTCTGTTACAGTAAATTACTGTTTTAACCTACAAATAAAAATGATCATCATCACCTGTTTGGTTAAAGAGGCTCTGTCACCAGATTTTGCAACCCCTATCTGCTATTGCAGCAGATAGGCGCTGCAATGTAGATTACAGTAATGTTTTTATTTTTAAAAAGCGAGCATTTTTGGCCAAGTTATGAGCATTTTCGTATTTATGCAAATGAGGCTTGCAAAAGTACAACTGGGCGTGTTTGAAAAGTAAAAGTACAACTGGGCGTGTATTATGTGCGTACATCTGGGCGTGTTTACTAATTTTACTAGCTGGGCGTTCTGATGAGAAGTATCATCCACTTCTCTTCAGAACGCCCAGCTTCTGGCAGTGCAGATCTGTGACGTCACTCACAGGTCCTGCATCGTGTCGGCACCAGAGGCTACAGTTGATTCTGCAGCAGCATCAGCATTTGTAGGTAAGTAGCTACATCGACTTACCTGCAAACGCCGATGCTGCTGCAGAATCATCTGTAGCCTCTGGTGCCGATGTGTCCTCGCTCGTCTGACACGATGCAGGACCTGTGAGTGACGACACAGCGTGATCTCTTGAGAACACGGATGTGTCTGCACTGCCAGAAGCTGGGCGTTGTGAAGAGAAGTGGATGATACTTCTATACACAACGCCCAGCTAGTAAAAGTAGTAAACACGCCCCGATGTACGCACATAATACACGCCCATTTGTACTTTTACTTTTCAACACGCCCAGTTGTACTTTTGCAAGCCTCATTTGCATAAATACGAAAATGGTCATAACCTGGCCAAAAATGCTAGTTTTTTAAAAATAAAAACGTTACTGTAATCTACATTGCAGCGCCTATCTGCTGCAATAGCAGATAGGGGTTGCAAAATCTGGTGACAGAGCCTCTTTAAATTAGTTAATTATAAACCCGACTATAATCCTACAAAATCCATGACTACGTACAAGTGTACCTAGAAGAATTTATGCTGTTTTGAGGGCAAAGGGTGGTCACACCAAATATTATTTGATTTAGATTTCTATTCTATGCATTCACTTTGTATTTTGTTAATTGATAAAAAGAAAAACTATTAAAACTTCTATTTTTGAAAGCATTCTGACTTTGCAGCATTTTTCCACTACTGCCTAAAACTTTTGCACAGTACTGTGTGTGTGTGTGTGTGTGTATATGTATGAGTGTGTGTGTATATATATATATATATATATATATATATATATATATATATATATATATATATGTATGTGTGTGTGTGTATTATATGTCCCCTAAGCGCTACTTTTGCTATTTCCCAGAATAACACCGGATCCCTCGCTATTTTCCTTTGCATATTGCATCAAAATATTGCACATTGACAAGCTAATCAGTGAATGACCTTACATTACTTTATAATTTATAGCTGTTCTGTCGTTGTACTTAAAGGCTACACCTTTGAAATTTTTTTATTTATTTTTTAATTAAAATGTCTGTGTTTGGAGCAACTTTCTAAATACTTTTTATTTAAAATAATTTTTGCAAATCTGACATGTGTCACTTTATGTGGTAATAACTCCGGAACGCTTTTGCCTATCCAAGCGATTCTGAGATTGTTTTCTCATGACATGTTGTACTTTATGATACTGAAAAATTTTTGGCGTTAAATTCAATATTTATTTGTAAAAAACACCAAAATTTAGAGAAAATTTGCAAAAATCTGCATTTTTCTAAATTGTAATGTATCTGCTTGTAAAACAGATAGTAATACCACACAAAATAGTTAGTAGTTAACATTTCCTATATGTCTACTTTATGTTTGCATCGTTTTTTAACGTTCTTTTATTTTTCTAGGACGTTACAAGGCTTAGAACTTTAGCTAGAATTTCTCGCATTTTCAAGAAAATTTCAAAAGGCTATTTTTTCAGGGACCAGTTCAGTTCTGAAGTGGCTTTGAGGGCCTTATATATTAGAAAGTCCCCATAAATCACCCCATTTTAAAAACTCCACACCTCAAAGTATTCAAAATAGCATTCAGAAAGTATTTTAACCCTTTAGCCATTTCACAGGAAATAATGCAAAGTAGAGGTGAAATTTACAAGTTTTAATTTTTTTTAATGAAATTCATTTGTAACACATTTTTTCTGTAACACAGAAGGTTTTACAATAGAAACGCTAATCAATACTTATTGCCCAGATTCTGCAGTTTTTAGAAATATCCCACATGTGGCCCTAGTGCAGTAATGGACTGAAACACAGGCCTCCGAAGCAAAGGAGCACCTGGTGGATTTTGGTCCCCTATTTTATTAGAATATATTTTAGGCACCATGTGAGGTTTGAAGAGGTCTTGTGGTGCCAAAACCGTGGAAACCCCCCAAAAGTGACCCCATTTTGGAAACTACACCCCTCAAGGATTTTTTCAAGAGGTATAGTGAGCAGTTTTAGTCCACAGGTTTTTTGCTAAATTTATTGGAACTGGTCTGTGAAAATGAGCTCAAAATGGAAGGAGTGCCATGTGGCTTTTAGAGCACAGATTTTGCTGGACTGGTGTATGGGCGCCATGTCTCATTTGCAGAGCTCCCTTAGGTACCAGAGTAGAGTGTAGAACCCTGAGAAGAGACCCCATTTTGTAAACTACACCCCTCAAGGCATTTATCATTTGCCTGGATGTACAGTGACGGAAATAAGTATTTGATCCCTTGCTGATTTTGTAAGTTTGCCCACTGTCAAAGTCATGAACAGTCTAGAATTTTTAGGCTAGGTTAATTTTACCAGTGAGAGATAGATTATATATATAAAAAAAAAAAAGAAAATCACATAGTCAGAATTATATATATTTATTTGCATTGTGCACAGAGAAATAAGTATTTGATCCCCTACCAACCATTAAGAGTTTAGCCTCCTCCAGACCAGTTACACGCTCCAAATCAACTTGGTGCCTTCATTAAAGACAGCTGTTTTAAATGGTCACCTTTATTAAAGACTCCTGTCCACAGACTCAATTAATCAGTTTGACTCTAACCTCTAAAACAGGGGTCTCAAACTCGGCCGGGTAAGTGGGCCGCATATAGAAAAAATGGGAAGTTGACGGGCCGCATTACTTTCAAATTTGATACAATACAAAATTATTGTTAATCAATTAGTTATTTGAACTACTATAACACTATATTACTAGAATAATAATACTACATTACTATAATAATAGCGCTAGGTTTAAAATTTGAGATATTTCTCCACGTGCTTATTTCAACAATCCAGCTTTCCAGTTTAAGTGTCGCTAAATGCAGTCCGGCGGCTCAGTTAGCACACATGTCAAGATTGGGCAGCCCCTTTTTAGATAGTGCCCTCTGTGGATGCTGCCGCAGTGCCCTCTGTGGATGCTGCCGCAGTGCCCTCTGTGGATGCTGCCGCAGTGCCCTCTGTGGATGCTGCCGCAGTGCCCTCTGTGGATGCTGCCGCAGTGCCCTCTGTGGATGCTGCCGCAGTGCGCTCTGTGGATAATGCAACACACCCCTAGATAAGGCCACAGTGCCCTCTGTAGATAAGGCCACAATGCCCTCTGTAGATAATGCAACACACCCCTAGATAATGCCAGTGTCCTCTTCAGATACTGTCACACACCCACTTGTAGATAACGCCACAGTGCCCTCTGTAGAGGCTGCCACAGTGCCCTCTGTAGAGGCTGCCACAGTGCCCTCTGTAGAGGCTGCCACAGTGCCCTCTGTAGAGGCTGCCAAAGTGCCCGCTGTAGAGGCTGCAAAAGTGCCCTCTGTAGAGGATGCCCCAGTGCCCTCTGTAGAGGATGCCCCAGTGCCCTCTGTAGAGGATGCCCCAGTGCCCTCTGTAGAGGCTGCCCCAGTGCCCTCTGTAGAGGCTGCCCCAGTCCCCTCTGTAGAGGCTGCCCCAGTGCCCTCTGTAGAGGCTGCCCCAGTGATGTCAGGGGCTTGCCCAGAGCTGGAGTCCCAGGCAGAGCGCTAGTAGGCTCTTCCTGGGACTCCAGCTGTGCTCCTGACATCACTGGGACTCCTGCTCTGGGGAAGCCCCTGACATCATTGTCGATGTATGGACAGCGATGTCAGAGGCTTCCCCAGAGTCCCGGAGCAGAGCCCATAATAGCGCTCTGCCCGAGACTCCGCTCTGGGGAAGACCCTGACACACTGTCCATATATGGGCAGCGATGTCAGGGAATTCCACAGAGTCCAGTAGCAGAGCCGACACCAGCGCTCTGCTCTGCTCTGGGCAAGACCCTGACACACTGTCCATATATGGGCAGCAATGTCAGGGAATTACACAGAGTCCCGGAGCAGAGCCGACACCAGCGCTCTGCTCGGGACTCCGGCTCTGGGGAAGCCCCAGACATCGCTGTTCATATGTGGACAGCGATGTCAGGGAATTCCAGAGTCTCGGAGCAGAACCGATACTAGCGGCTCTGTGTCCCGCGGGCCGCAGATGACAGCCCCAGGGGCCGCATGCGGCCCGCGGGCCGCGTGCTTGAGACCCCTGCTCTACAACATGGGCAAGACCAAAGAGCTTTCTAAGGATGTCAGGGACAAGATCATAGACCTGCACAAGGCTGGAATGGGCTACAAAACCATAAGTAATGATCATGTTAATGATCTCAAGGCAGCTGGGACCACAGTCACCAAGAAAACCATTGGTAACACATTACGCCATAATGGATTAAAATCCTGCAGTGCCCGCAAGGTCCCCCTGCTCAAGAAGGCACATGTACAGGCCCGTCTGAAGTTTGCAAATGAACATCTGGATGATTCTGAGAGTGATTGGGAAAAGGTGCTGTGCTCAGATGAGACTAAAATAAAGCTCTTTGGCATTAACTCAACTCGCCGTGTTTGGAGGAAGAGAAATGCTGCCTATGACCCAAAGAACACCGTCCCAACTGTCAAACATGGAGGTGGAAACATTATGTTTTGGGGGTGTTTCTCTGCTAAGGGCACAGGACTACTTCACCGCATCAATGGGAGAATGGATGGAGCCATGTACCGTCAAATCCTGAGTGACAACCTCCTTCCCTCCACCAGGACATTAAAAATGGCTCGTGGCTGGGTCTTCCAGCACGACAATGACCCGAAACATACAGCCAAGGCAACAAAGGAGTGGCTCAAAAAGAAGCACATTAAGGTCATGGAGTGGCCTAGCCAGTCTCCAGACCTTAATCCCATCTAAAACTTATGGAGGGAGCTGAAGATCCGAGTTGCCAAGCGACAGCCTCGAAATCTTAATGATTTACAGATGATCTGCAAAGAGGAGTGGGCCAAAATTCCATCTAACATGTGTGCAAACCTCATCATCAACTACAAAAAACGTCTGACTGCTGTGCTTGCCAACAAGGGTTTTGCCACCAAGTATTAAGTCTTGTTTGCCAAAGGGATCAAATATTTATTTCTCTGTGCACAATGCAAATAAATATATATAATTTTGACAATGTGATTTTCTGTTTTTTTTTTATATATAATCTATCTCTCACTGGTAAAATTAACCTAGCCTAAAAATTCTAGACTGTTCATGACTTTGACAGTGGGCAAACTTACAAAATCAGCAAGGGATCAAATACTTATTTCCTTCACTGTATAACAGGGCTTAGGAGTGAAAGGCGCGTGTGAGGCCTATTTTGGTAATTTTCACAGCATTAGCACACAATGGCAGGGCTCTGGGGTCAAATAGTAAAACAAACCCCCAAGTAGTGACCCCCATTTTGGAAACTGCACCCCTGAAGGCATTTTATTAACGGGTGTAGTGAGCATTTTGACCACACAAGTTTTTTTTTTCTATAATAAATGAATGCTCAGTTGATGGTGAAAGTGAAAATTGCAAATTTCCACAGGTATATGCCATTTTAGTGCACAATATTTTGTGCCCAGTTCATGCCACTGAAGACAAATACCTCAAACTGTTAAGCGGGTTCTCATGGGTATGGTGATGCCATATATGTGGACACAAACTGCCCGTTGGGCACGCTGCAGGGCTCAGAAGGGAGGGAGCGCCATTTGGCTTTTGGAGCGCAGATTTTGCTTAGTGGTAGTTTTGTTTGGGGTTTTGCTGGTATTTCAGTTTATAATGTGGGGGCACATGTAATCTGTGCGGAGTACATCAGCGGCATAATAAGAGGGTATAATAATGGGGTAAATAAATAATAATTCATAGATATGTGGCCGGTGTCGCACTGATAAATGGTGCCAGATCTTATCCGCTTTTGGAACACTCTGCACATTTTGCATCGCCATATTCTGAGAGCCAGAGCTTTTTTTTTTTTCTCCACCGGAGCTGAGTGAGGGCTTATTTGTTGCGGGACAATCTTTCGTTTTCATTGGTACCATTTTGGGGTACATGCGATTTTTTTGATCACCTTGTATTTCATTTTTTTTGGCAAGCAAGGTGACCAAAAACCTGCAATTCTGATGTTTTTTATAATTTTTTTTTACGGAGTTCAGAATGCGCTATGAATGACAATTTTACTTTATTCTGCGGGTCGGTACGATTACGGCGATACCATATGTATATCGTTTCTCTTATGCTTTGCAGCGTCTGCACAATAAAATCACTTTTGTTTCAAATGTATTTTTTGTGTCACCATATTCTGAGAGCGATAACTTTTTTATTTTTCCGTCAAAAAAGCTGCGGGAGGGCTTGTTTTTTGCGGGACGGGCTGCAGTTTTTAATGGTATCATTTTGGGGTACATGCAACTTTTAGATCCCTTTTTTTATTCTGTTTTGCAAGGGGTAGTGATTAACAAACAGTGATTCTGGAATAGTTTTTTATAAAAAAATTTTACGGGTAAAATAGCGTGATATTTTTATAGTTTGGGTCGTTACGGACGCGGGGATACCACATATGTGTACTTTTTTATGTTTTTTTGTTTTTCCTATAATAAAAGACTTATTATACGAAAAAAGGCTATTAGTGTTTTTTTAAACTTATTTTTTTCAAGAAACTTATTTTTTTTTCCTTTTTTACAACATTTTTATTAACTTGTTTTACCTTTTTTTTGTGTCCCACTAGGGAACTTGAAGGCATGAAGCCCTGATCGCTATTCTAATACACTGCACTACCTACATAGTGCAGTGTATTAGAGCTGTCAGCTATTCACTGACAGCAAGCCTATTAGACTTCGCCTCCCGGCGGAGCCTAATAAGCTTCCGTACTAGGAAGCGATTGTTAGGCTACGGTTGCCATAGCAACCATCGGAACACCCGCGGGTGCCGATGGTTGTCATTAGCAACCATAGCGTGCGATCTAATCACTTAGATGCAGCGATAGCTGCATCTAAGGGGTTAATCGGCCGGATCGGAGCCTAGCTCCGGTCCTGGCCGTTAGGGCACGATGTCAGCTGTGACAAACAGCTGACACCCGCGCCCGTGGCAACCATTGTGGTTGCCGACAGGCTACAAGACACTTCGATGCATCGATCGCGTTGATCGATGCATCGGAGTTAATCGGCTGGATCGGAGCCTAGTTCCGGTCCTGGCCGTTGCAGAGGGGTGCCGGACATCTGATTACCGGCGGTGATAGCGCTGGCTCAAGCTGAGCCAGCGCCATCACATACACCACGTCATGGAGCTGTGATTGGTCAGTTTGCTTTGACTGACCAATCACAGCGATCGCCGGCAGGAGACCGCTGTGAATGGTCCCCTGCCGTCTTACTGTGCCGGTCAACTGTCATAAACAGTTGACGGCACAGTTCTGTCACCTTGTCCTTTGACAGGGTGACAGTTTTTAGCCAGGACGCACCGGTACGTCCCTGTGCCTTAAAGCACTTCAATGCAGGACGTACCGATGCGTCCTGGTGCGTTAAGGGGTTAAGGACACAGCCAATCTTTGTTTTTTCATTTTCGATTTTTTTTCTCCCCGAATTCCAAAAGCCATGACTTTTAAAAAAAAATTGTGGACATAGCCGTATGAGGGCTTGTTTTTTTTGCGGGACAAGTTGTAGTTTTTCAAGGCACCAAGTATTGTACCCTATAATATACTGGGAAGCAAAACGGGCAAAAAAAAAAAGCGATTCCGCCACTTTTTTGGAGGGGTTCTTTTTACGGTGTCTATCAGGAGGTACATCTACATGTTCACCTTATTCTACGGGTTGATACGATAACAAATTTATGAGGTTTTTTGTTTTGTTTTGTTTTGTATCGCCATACTGTGAGAAACATAACTTCTTTTTCCGTCAATTGAGCGATGTGAGGGCTTATTTTTTTGTGGGTGAGCTGTGGTTTTTACAGATACCATTTTGGGGTACATGCGACATTTTGATCACTATTTATTCCACTTTTTATTCCAGCTAATGTTACCAAAAAACAGCAATTTGTGTGGCTTCTATATATACAAAATAGTTTGTTTGTTTTTTTACGGAGTTCACCGAGCGAGTTAAACAACACTATATTGTGATAGTTCAGACTTTTACGGACGTGGCGATACCAGTTATGTTAACTTCTTTTTTTTTTTTTTTTTTTAGAAAAAAAATGGCAAAAAGGGTGTTTTTGAAATTTGTAAAATAAAAACTTGAACATTAAAAAAAACCTGTAACTGTTTTTTACTTTTTTTTATTAGTCCCCCTAGGGGCCTTGAACCAGCGATCGTTGTATCGCTTGCATGATATACTGCAATACTAATGTATTGCAGTGTATCACTATGCTGACAGTCTCCTATGAAGCCCTGGCGGAGGTGGCCATTAGGTCCCCAGGCTGCCATGACAACCATCGGCACCCTGCGATTAAGTAGTGGGGGGGGGTGATGGCACGTCGGAGGGGGCTGCTTCCTGATTCTAACGATTTAAATTGTTTAAGGGGTTAAACGGGCGGACCCAAAGTGACCTTCGATTCCGCCCATTGCAGTGTTGGCTGTATTACACAGCCGTCGCCTGCTAAATATGGAACAAGTTCAGCCCTTGAGCCCGCTCTATACTTCTCCTTAATGGCTGCCACATACATGTACGTGGCATGTTGTTAAGGGGTTAATAGATTTTCTATTATCAACAAGAAATCTATCCAGGACATAGATCCGTGAACTGCTTAATAAAAGGCGTAATCCCTTTCAATCTGGTTCATCATCCATTGCGCCGGTCAGATTTCCAAATTTACCCACAGTATTCTGATATTTACCTTTACTTTATCCTATTCTATCTTCTTTGCTATTTACTACTTCATTAAAATCACCTCCTATCACCCTAAAAGGGTAAGGATCCTTAGGGCCCTTTAACATGGGCCAATGATCGAGCAAACGAGAGTTCATATGAATTTTCGTTCCCGATCATTGCCCTGTGTAAACAGGGCAAGAATCAGCCGATGGCTGATCGTATTGCTTATGCAATATGAAATATTATGATTTTTGGTAGCACATCTCTCTGTGTAAACAGGAAGATGTGCTGCTGACATGATGAAAATGTATTGGGACGAGAGATCGTAGTAACGATTGATCGACCCATGCATTGCTACTTGTGAAAGGAGCAAACGAGCGCCGATCAACTAGTTTACATGGCCCATGTCTGGCTGTGTAAGAGGACCCTTAGTTACTCTTGAGGACAGTTTTATCAAGAACTCTTTCTGATTAGTATTAGGGACATATACATTGTAAATACATAGGTTTTTTCCCCCGTAATTTTAGCACCACCCTGGCCATTATAAATTCCGCGTCTCTCAAAGGTGACACTATTTGGCATTTCAGTTTTTTGTGTATGAGGATCAGAACTCAAGCTTTTTCCCCTATAGCTGGTGAGCCACATCTAAACCTAATTTGTTGAGGTGTCGCAAAAAAAGTTCCCTCTTTGCTGGGGTGCAGATTCCCTTCATATTCCAGGATACTATCTTAGCTCAGACCGCAAAGTTCAAAAATACAAAAAATGCTTTTCCGTTCCCATATATTAGCCTGAGAGACCCCACTCCCCTCTGGGCTTCTTTGACCATCCACCCCTTCTCTTCCTTTATTTGGACTTCTTTTGTCACATAACGTGGTAATAAAACCTAAAAACCTAAACAATTACCGCTCCTTAGCACTCTCGTCGCCCTCCCTCCCCCCGCTCATTGATAAACAAATTTCCCCTCATACTATAGCTCCGTGTTGATAGACATGGATGAATTGTCAAACAAGGGTGAGATATAACCAGCAATCCTTTTTTAAAGTCTACTTGAAACTACCCATTCTTCGAATCGTTATATTCTAAATCTGTGTAATACTTGTGAACCCAATGTCAATAAAGACTAATGTTGTGGTCTTCCAAGAGTGCATATCATTGTTTTCCCATTGTATTTATGTGTAAAAGAATACCTTTGTATTATATATCTTTATATGTATAGTGTAATTCCATACCTCCCATTAATTTATTTACTGCGCTTTTGTGTGATCCTTATATGTATGTCCATCTTGGATATACTGTTTATGCTATTAGCTCATAAAAAGGAGATTTTAATTACTTTGTTCCATAAACACAAACCTATATTGCATTCTATTCCCCCTCCCTTCTCCTACTTTCACGATCTGTGGGTATGTGGACCCACTGGGCCGTACCTCCTTAGCGGTATAGCAGCTGGCCAAACAGGGTACAAAGTCAATGTCTATAGTTCGGATAAAGGTACCTGTGGCAATTCAGACAGTAGCGATGGAACTCTGGCAGCAGGAAGACAACAGGTGCGGTAACACAGCGGCTATAGCAGGCGACACAACACGACTCCAACTCTGTACAGCACAGGAACATGGTAGCATGGGATACAAGTGAACACTCAAGGGACCATTTGCAAAGACGAACACGGGAAGGTACATACAATGCTCAGGCAATGAAGGAAGGGGGAGGGCCCTTCTTATAGTCCAGGGTGATCTGGGAGCAATCAGCTCAATCTCACACATGTGTGCGCTCTAACTCTTTAAGACTGGACTGAGCTCACGCGCGCACCCTAGTGGTCACTGTGGTCACTGCGGGACAGGACGGCCGCATGTGCTGGCATCTCTGGAGAGAAGGGCGTCGGCAAGATGAGAAGAGTTTGTGGTCAGCGACCGCGGACGTTACATCTACCTTAGCTTACGCTTCATATTAGTACAACAAAGAGGTGGCAAATTATCCCATTCAATATATAACCCCCCATTCTTTTTCCACAAACAGTCTAGTCTCTTTAGATTCCACAAAGGTCACCGTTTCTCACGTTTTTATTAGCTTTTCTTAATGACGAGGGAAACGCCAAGAGAAATGTGATTTTATTCTCGAACAGCTTAGTGCAATGCACTGAGAATGTTCTCCTTTTGTCATCTCGGCAGAATAGTCTGGAAAAATAAGTAATATATGGCCCTGCACCATTAAAGGTTGAGCTCTCGTGAAGGCTACCACTAGATTTTGTTTATCACAAAAGTCCACTAGCGGGGGCGTGGCTTGCCGTGGACCGGAGCGGACGCATCTCTGCAGGGCTCCTGACTCCGCCGAGTGCAGACCGGGGATTACGCTCCTCTGACCGCTGACAGCTGCTCTCCGGTAGGAACATCTCTACCCCCGCATGGCTACGCTCAGATTAAGACCTTCCCGGCCTCACTGGGCCGCCGGACATCTTGCGGCCTAGCGACACGAGTGAAGCCGCGGCCTCGATTACTAGAGATCCCCGCGGCCTACCGCGGGAGGAGAAGCCGCGGCCTCGATTTGGGCCTCCCCGCTCACGGACGAGTCCTCCCCAGTCCCCAGATAACGGACACCCCGCTGGAGGCCTCACAGGGGGAATCCTGAGCACCTGTGGCTGAGCTGACCTGGAGGTGAGAGGGAGAGGGGACCAGAATTAATCACCACCCTTCTGGCCTACTTATACCCTGCACCTGGCTGAGGGGGCCAGCTGCTGTAGCCAGCGTGCCCACACAGATCAGGCCCTTAACTGCCATCCCTGGGCCAGACCGGGAAACACAAGGGGCACCCTACGCATCTGCACCCTGCTCCACATATATTACACTGGAATATCCCTGCATCTCCCCAGCATATTGCCATCTTGAACCATACTGCTATTGTCACTATACTATTATATGGATGAGCCTGCTTCTAATTTCTGAGGAAGCCCTCTTGCCCACAGATTTGCACCTCTTGAGTGGGGGACAAACCACCGTATCTATGTTGCATTAACTTGTCCACTCTTCTCGGATCGGCATCCAAAAAGCTTTACCATCAGCAATGAAACCTCCATAACCTTACACATGGTCTAACTACCTGATTCTACTTACCCGCAGACCTAGCTGCTTGTATGATGGTCAAGATTGGGCAACAAAAAGCAAGAGACGCTACTGTACAGTCTAAAGCAACCAGTCTGGATAACTTAGTTAAAAAGCCTCAACCCCCAAACGCCAGAGATCACCTCTCCATTACCGCTGAACACGAGAAAGACATGTCTGTTAAGGCCCAGGCTGCACCCGTAGCAGATGCTGACAGTGACATAGATGATACCGCACCTACCAGGGACTTGCCCGTCTCCAGATCTTTTATTAGCAGGGTTCTGAACAAGGCACTAGAACCGGTCGTCAAAGAGCTAGGTGACATCAAACAAGAAGTCCGCCAGATTGGCAACAGAGTTGAGCAACTGGAGTCTACACAAGCCCACCTAATCCACCACGCAGAAGCTTCCACGTCCTCTTTTACCGCCTGTCAGACCCACCTGAACTCGGTCATGGACTGGCTGGAAGACCAAGACAACAGAGGGCGCCGTAATAACTTGCGCTTGAAGGGCGTATCTGAATCAATTCCGGACGAATCCTTGTATACCTCGATCAAACAAATTTTCGTTAAAATACTTGGCGACAACTACCGGGATGAAATCAACATGGAAAGGGTTCACAGGGCTCTACGAGCCAGACCTAAGCCCCAAGAGCCTCCACGTGACGTTATTTGCCGCCTTTTTAGCTCAAAAGTCCGAGATGACATCTTGAAGCATTCGAGACTTTGTGATTCCCTCTTGTGGGAGGGTTCGAGGGTCTCCGTTTACCAAGATCTGTCAAGAACCACGTTATCCAAACGTCAAATTCTGAAACCCTTCACGGAGTTCCTCCGACGCAACAACATCACATACAGATAGCTTTTCCCCTTCGGCATCTCCTTCATGATTGAAGGTAAAAGATTCATGGTTCGTAAGCATGCGGACCTGGAGGTCGCACTGGTGGCCCTGAAAATTCCTAACCTGGAGGTTCCGGACTGGGCGGTGGTTCAGAACCTGTCCGACCTGCCGCCGTTGCCCCCTCACACGCCCTGGGAAACCGCCAACCCACGCAAGATGAACAGGAATCGCAAAAGATCTGGGAAGCCGGCGCCTGAAAGAGTCTCCATGGACACTACTTGAAAGATCTGGGAAATCGGCGCCTGTCAGAGTCTCCATGGACACTACTTGAACCCCTTGATTTCCGGGAGCACCAGCGGCTCCATGTATCCTTTTTCATATTAAGGCTCTTGTTTCCTTGTATACGCAGTTACGCACCGTCACTTTTTTTTTTTTTTTGTAACCTCGTTATATGCATTCTGCGGGTTCACGCCCTCTCCAGAGTGATTTATAATGTTAGACCATAACATACTTAGCTTTAATGTTATTTTGAATGTTATCATTGCATAGCACTATCCCAAACCTACTATTTTGGTTTGCCGATCTGAAATGTACTGTTATTATGGTACATACTTTGCCTAACTCCAGGCTTTTGTTTTGTTTTGTTATATCATTTTGTTTTGTGATACCAGTTTTAACCCTGTATCTCCCAATTTTCGAGATGTTTTTTGTACCCGCTGAGATACTGAAACTTCCATATAAGAATGTGATGCCTCTATTTTCTGTCCTCCAACTGTCTATTTCTCACCGCTATGTCACTTGGCCACGTGGTGGCGCTCTCCCTCTGTCTCCACCACTTATGCTTATCTATGACTAGTTCAGATATTTGTGTAACCTCCCTCAACACCAAAGGCCTGAATGACCCCAGGAAAAGGAGTCAAATTTTAGCGCTCCTGAAAAAGGAGAGGGCTGACGTCATTCTTCTACAGGAAACCCACTTTAAACCCCAACAGCTACCCACTCTCTCACACTACCACTACACAACATGGTTCCATAGCACTCACCCTTCCTCCTCCTCCACAGGGGTTAGTATAGCTTTTAAGAAGAATGTACCCTACATCCACTCAGTGTCTAAATCTGACCCAGAAGGTAGATTCCTTTTCATTAAGGGAACTCTTGCTGGCTCGCCCATCTCCTTTGCTAATTTATATGCTCCTAATCAGGGACAGCCCCAATGGTTAATTAAAACATTAAAGTTATTTAAAGAATTTGCAGAGGGACTTATGGTGGTGGGGGGAGATTTTAATGTTTCACTAGATCCCCTGCTAGATACGTCCTCTGCCAGGCCACCCATTGCGCATTCTTCCCTCAAAAGAATTAGAAGCTGCCTCCAGCACCTGAACCTGATAGATGTCTGGCGACTACATTTCCCTACTACTAAAGATTACTCCTTTTATTCCCATACCCATGGGTCCCACCATAGGATCGATTATCTCTTTCTCTAGTAGACATCTACCTATGGCGACTGCCCCTCGCATAGGCTCGATAACCCTATCTGACCACGCCCCCATCTCCCTTAACCTCAACATGGAGAACCTGCCCCCCAGGGCGTGGACTTGGTCCTTGAATGAAACCCTTTTGGATGATCCCCGCAATGTAACCTCCCTGTCTGCCCATCTTGTCGACTTCTTTCAGAGAAATGAAACTCCTGACATCTCAACGCCAATTGTGTGGGAAACGCACAAAGCCTTCATCAGAGGGGAGCTCATTGCCCTTAGTGCTTATTTAAAAAAACAAAGAGAGAAGGAGCTCGACTCCATACTCTCGCAGATTTCTGCTCTTGAGAGTGGGTAAACGCTCACAAGCGCTTGAGATACAGGGGAACTTGAGTGACTTACGGAAGAAGTTGAAGGATTTACTTAATATTAAGTCAGCAAAAATTTATCAGCGTAGCTCTTTCAAATTTTATGCGCACGGGGATAGAGGCTCCAAAGTCATGACCAAACTTCTTAAAAAACGTACGGAACATTCCTTTATCAAAGAGATCAAGACCTCCTCTGGTTCTCTATCTTCTGATACTGGAGATATAACAAGGGAGTTCTTGCAATACTATACATCCTTATACAACTTGCCCGAACCGTCGGACTCGCACACTCTCACTGAACAATTTCTCCAGCATATAAATCTCCCCTCCCTCACGGACGTAGATAGAGACGCTCTCACTCAGCCCTTTACATTAGACGAACTGTCCAAAGTTCTTTCATCCATACCCAATGGTAAAAGTCCTGGACCTGATGGCTTCCCCATTAGCTACTATAAAAAGTTTAAACAGGTATTGTTACCCAAATTCCTTAATGTATGCAATAGCCTTTTGGGGGGCTCTACTCTACCGCCACAGGCTTTGGAAGCACACATTACCCTGATACATAAAAAGGGTAAGGATAGTGCAGAATGTGGAAGCTATCGACCCATCTCCCTCCTTAACACGGATCTCAAATGGTGGGCAAAACTTCTGGCCAACAGACTCAATCCTCTCCTCTCCCGCTTAATCAACCCCGAACAAGTGGGGTTTGTGCCCGAGAGAGAATGCAAGCATAACACCACCAGACTTCTTAACATAATTCATCATGCTACACAGAAGGGGATCCCTTTAGTCTTACTAGGGACCGATGCCGAGAAGGCTTTTGATAGGGTCAGGTGGTCCTTTATGCTTGCCACTCTACATAAATTTGGTTTTCCTGACAAGTTTATATCTGCAGTTTTCTCTCTATACACTACACCCAAGGCTAACTTACGCTTGAATGGCACAATTTCACCCCCCTTTAGCATAAATAACGGAACAAGGCAGGGCTGCCCCCTTTCCCCAGCCTTATTCATCCTCACCTTAGAAACACTCATTCAGAAACTCAGACAGACTACTGATATCTCAGGCATAAAACTGGGGAACCACATCCACAAGACAGATGCTTTTGCAGATGACCTCCTGCTGCTGGTCACTAACCCTAAGCAAGCATTCCCCTTAATACTGCAAGCCTTTAACTCCTTCGGTTATGTGTCAAACTTCAAAATTAATTACTCCAAGTCAGAAGTCCTTAATGTTTCAGCGCCACTGGCGGATATATGCGATGTACAGCAGCTAGCCCCGTTCCAATGGCCGCAACATAGCCGCAACATAGCATCAAATATCTGGGCGTTACCAGATTTTGCAACCCCTATCTGCTATTGCAGCAGATAGGCGCTGCAATGTAGATTACAGTAACGTTTTTATTTTTAAAAAAACGAGCATTTTTGGCCAAGTTATGACCATTTTTGTAGTTATGCAAATGAGGCTTGCAAAAGTCCAAGTGGGTGTGTTTAAAAGTAAAAGTCCAAGTGGGCGTGTATTATGTGTGTACATCGGGGCGTTTTTAATACTTTTACTAGCTGGGCGCTCTGACGAGAAGTATCATCCACTTCTCTTCAGAACGCCCAGCTTCTGGCAGTGCAGACACAGCGTGTTCTCGAGAGATCACGCTGTGACGTCACTCACAGGTCCTGCATCGTGTCAGACGAGCGAGGACACCGGCACCAGAGGCTTCAGTTGATTCTGCAGCAGCATCGGCGTTAGCAGGTAAGTCGATGTAGCTACTTACCTGCAAACGCTGATGCTGCTGCAGAATCAACTGTAGCCTCTGGTGCCGGTGTCCTCGCTCGTCTGACACGAAGCAGGACCTGTGAGTGACGTCACAGCGTGATCTCTCGAGAACACGCTGTGTCTGCACTGCCAGAAGCTGGGCGTTCTGAAGAGAACTGGATGATACTTCTCATCAGAGCGCCCAGCTAGTAAAAGTATTAAAAACGCCCCGATGTACGCACCTAATACACGCCCACTTGGACTTTTACTTTTAAACACACCCACTTGGACTATTGCAAGCCTCATTTGCATAACTACAAAAATGGTCATAACTTGGCCAAAAATGCTCGTTTTTTAACCCCTTAGTGACCAGCCCATTTTAGGCCCTAATGACCAAGCTATTTTATTTGTTTTTCTATAGTCGCATTCAAAGAGCTATACCTTTTTTATTTTTTCGTCTACATAGCTGTATGAGGACTTGTTTTTTGCTGGATTAGTTGTGCTTTTTAATGGCACCATTTTTGGGTACATATAATTTTTATATTAACTTTTATTAACCATTTTGGGGGTGATTATAAAAAAAACCTGAAATTCCACCATTGTTCTATGCGTTTTTAAATTGACGCCGTTCACTATGCGACGTAAATAACATGTTACCTTTATTCTATGGGTCGGTACGATTACGGCGATACCACATATGTAGAGGTTTTTCTATGTTTTACGACTTTTGCACAATAAAAACTCTTTTGAACTAAAATTATTTGTTTTTGCATCGTCGCTTTCCAAGAGCTGTAATTTTTTTATTTTTCCATCAATGTAGTGATTTTTTGGGCTTGTTTTCTGCAGGACAAGACGTAGTTTTGAATGGTACTGTTTTGGGGTGCATGGGACTTATTGATTCATTTTTATTATGACTTTTTTGGGGGGCAATGGAAAAAAATTGCAATTTCGCCAGGCTTTTTTGCGTTTTTTTTTTACGGTGTTCACTTTGCGGTTTAAATTACATATTAACTTTATTAATGGAGTCATTACGGTCGCGGCGATACCACATATGTGTACTTTTTTTTTTTTTTTACACTTTTACTAAATAAAACCACTTTTTATGGAAAAAAATGGTTTTATTTATTTTTTTACTGTACTTTTTATTAATAATCTTTATTTCACTTTGATGACTTATTTTATTAGTCCCACTAGGGGACTTTACTGTGCGATATTCCGATCGCTGCTATAATGCTCTGGTATACTTCGTATACCAGAGCATTATTGCCTGTCAGTGTAAATCTGACAGGCAATCTGTTAGGACGTGCCTCCGGCGCGTCCTAACAGGAATATGTCCAGGGCAGACCTGGGGGCTTTTATCAAGCCCCCGGCTGCCATGACACCCCATCGGACACCCGCGATTTCATTCGCGGGCCGCCGATGGGTGACAGAGGGAGCGCACTCCCTCTGTAAACAAAGTTAAATGCCGCGGTCGCTATTGACGGCGGCATTTAACGGGTTAAACGGCCGCGATCGAAGTAAACTTCGATCGCGGGCGTTGGAGCAGGAGCTCAGCTGTCATCAGACAGCAGAGCCCCGGCTCCTGCCTGCACGGGAGACCTGTGCAGGACTTAGACTAGGCTGACGTGAAAAGGCGTCAGCCTAGCCTAAAGCCCATTAGTGACCGACGTAAAAAGGCGTATTGGTGGTCACTAAGGGGTTAAAAATAAAAACGTTACTGTAATCTACATTGCAGCGCCTATCTGCTGCAATAGCAGATAGGGGTTGCAAAATCTGGTGACAGAGCCTCTTTAAGCTGACTAAAAAATCCTCCCAACTCTATGCCGCAAATTTCGTCCCCTTGCTAAACAAGATTAAAACCCAGTTACATTCCCTGCGGATCCCCTTCCTAACCTGGGTGGGCAGGAAAAACTACCTGAAGACTTACATTCTTCCCCAAATCCTATACGTGCTTCAAGCCATGCCCATTCACCTACCTAATACTTTCTTTAACTCCATCAAGTCTCTATTCTCCAAATTTCTCTGGAACTCTAAAAAGCCACGACTAGCACATAGACACCTGATTCTCAAACCCAGCTCCGGGGGTATGGGCCTTCCGGACATTCTCACCTATTATAAAGCCGTACACCTGGGTAGGTGGGTTTCCTTGAACAGGGCCAGAGACATGTCTCCTGCCCTAGCTGCGGAAAGAGCTCTTCTTTCTCCAGGTCTACAAGCTCGACTATGGTGCCCTTTTTTAAAAACGGGACTTACAAACTCCATAAGCCCCACAATTAAAGGCACCGTTTTAGTATCTCAGAAATTTTTCTGCGACTGCACTCCGATGAAAAAAACACTACCGCTTACACTGCTCCACCTACTCCCGATACTCACTAATTGCACAGCTGTCCCTGATACCTTCTGGTCCTCTTTAAAATACAATACTGTAGTCGATATTTTTGGAGAGGGGCAAGTCCCCACCTTACAATCCCTTTTGCCTGCAGATACACACCCACCCATCCCCTTCTTACACTCCTTAGGATTCAAAGAAACAAGCAGCCTCTTCCTGAAGATGTATCCGGATATCTCAGAACCCTCCTGGTTGGAGACATATTTGCTGCTACCTGCTCTTCCTAAGGGCCTAGTCTCTAAAATATACTCTGGCTTGGTTTTAGATGGCTCTCCTGCCAAACCCAGTTTTCTTCTGGCCTGGGAGAAGGAACTGGAAGTTATCTTCAGCAGGGAAGATACGTCTTTTATTCTAAAGCACGTATTTGGCTTCTCTAGATGCGTTAAAATTCAGGAGAACTCCTTTAAAACCACAACCAGGTGGTACAGAACTCCAGATTTTTTGTACAAAATCAATCTGATTCCAACCAACCAGTGTTGGAGGTGCAATGTGGGTGTGGGTAGCATATCGCATATCTGGTGGGACTGCCCCTCGATCAAGCCCTTTTGGGATAAGGTGTCTGACACAATCCAGAAAGTTACGAAACAAGCGCTCCCCCTCGGGGCTCCTCTAGTTCTCCTATGGGCTCCATCTCAAAACTTCCGCCCGAAGCGTAATGATCTGATAACTCAAATGATTACAGTTGCTAAACTACTGATTCCACTCCACTGGAAATCGTCCACACCCCGACTTTCCGTGAGTGGTTAGATAAGATGGACTCTATTGGCAGGATGGAGGAGCTCTTGAGCTGGGAACTCAGAAAGCATGAAGACTATCTGAAGGTGTGGTCTCCGTGGCTGACTTTTCGGGCCTCTCATCCCCTCCCAAACTGAGCTTCCCCTTGCCCCTTAGGATCTATGGGGGGTGGCTAGTGTAGTTCCTCTTAGGATTGTACAGACCTCCTCCACATGGGGAGACTGTAACAATACCCCTTCCCTCTCAAACCTTGCAAGACATTGGTTTTCTCTCTCTGTATCTCTATCGTATCTCATTTTTTCTCACGTTCTGACATGGGTACCCAGTTTATTGTTACTAACGTTTCTACTTTATTGTTTCTCATCCTGCATGATCATTATTGAACAGAACTTCGGCCTGCGTGCCGTGAGATTTATCTGCGGTTTCCCGTGATCTATGTGCGGATGCTTTTCTTTTCTGCTGTTTATCTTGTTGTATATTTTCAATAAAACAAAGATTTGATTTAAAAAAAAAGTCCACTAGCCTGGCGACCACTGGCCATGGGCCCCTTTTTTTCTTTGTCATTGGGCCTATCCTGCATAAATGTTCCACTTTAATTTCTTGCTAAGTATTTAAAGCTTTGGGGATGTCTTTTGTTACAATGTCCCTCAATGTTTCTGAGGTAAAGGATCCCGGCAGACCAATTATTCTTAGATTGGTTTGCCTTTATCTATTTTCTACATCATCGACTTTTGTCTTTTAGGCATTTATTATCCTTAGTAAGCCCCTTAATTACAACGTGTAGTTCCTCAACCTCGTCCTTCATTGTCACTATTTTCTGTTCTCAAAAGTCTATCTTGGAGAAATGTGCTGCAACATCTTCCTTCAAGACCTGCAGTGATTCTGTAATTCTCCACGGTTTCGTGTAAAGAAGGCAGCATCTCTTTTATAGCTTCTTGAATACATTCTTTGATATGTCTTTGTGTTTACTTAGATGATACAGCTTCCTCCCCTTTCCCTCATCCTGAGGATTTTTCCACCAGCACCCATCCAGACTCACACCTATCATCCTCCTGTTGTGTTTAGTCTAATTTAGCCTACGTTCACATCTGCACTAGGGTCCTGTGCCGACGAGCTTTCCGTCGGAACGGGACCCTGACTGACACAAACGGAAACCTAAGGTCTCCGTTTCCATAACCATTGATTTCAATGGTGGTGGATCCGGTGCCAATGGTTTCCGTTTGTCTCAGTTGTGCAGGGTCCATCGTTTTGACGGAATCAATAGCATAGTCGATTGCACCAATATACTCTGCCCATCAACCTACGCTCAGACACAGTTTCCACATAGAAACATAGCAATCCTCCGTTTACAGGATATCTAAATTTCTTGTCAGCCTCAACAGAAAGTAATTAAAGTGTACTTATCAGTGAAGTGTCTTCTTCAATATGCATTCGCTCTTCGTCCTGGGAGGGACTGTTATCAATATGCCCACGTGGAGAAATTCATTAGGGGGACTTTGTCCTCCTTTCACCCATACCTCCATGTACCCAATCTCTGTTATCTAGCAGCCATCTGAACCCTGAGAAAGTGCCACGAAGTAGTGCTGGTGGAGCGTTTCACTACGTGCCACTATCGCTTCTGCTCTATGATGAAGTGACTCTGCTTAATCTCAAGTAAGGCGGGATTCACACGACCGGGTCCCGCCCGAGCCCGAGTGTCGGCCGGTAAAATCGGCCATTTTGCCCGGCCGGTTTGCATAAAGTTTTGCATCTGTTCCGGGCCGGGCAGATCTGGACAGTGACATCAGCGGCAACTCCTGAAGTGGAATCCCCATGAGATACATCCCTGCTCTGCTATAGTGGCGTCACCTAAGGCCTAATTCACACGACAGGGTTTCCCGGCCGGGTGCCGGCCGTTCATAAATCGGCCGGCACCCGGCTGCATTAGGAATAATAGACCCCTAATTGGGCTATTCACACAACCGATTTTTTGACGGCCGGGAAAACCGGCCGTCAAAAAATAGGACATGCTCTATTTTCGGCCGGGTACCCGGCCGCCCGGCTCCCATAGAAGTCTATGGGGCCGGGTAATACACGGCCATCACCGGAATGTGTCCCGAGTGATGGCCGGGTTTTCCGTCGCTTGCGCTCTATCTCCTCCTCCTCACAGCGCAGAGTGCATGTGAGGAGGAGGAGTTGATGCTATTCGGACGAATGGCTACGCTGGAGACTGTGTTGCAGGGCCGGGGTGTACAGCAGGTGGAGGGAGCGCTGCACTGGCTCCCTTCCCCTGCTTGTTTTAAAAGCGCCCTGGCCCGGCGACACCTTCCATGGCACCGCTAGCAGCTGCTGCTACTACTGTAGCGACGCCACTATAGCAGAGCAGGGAGGTATCTCCCCGCTCTGCTATGTGCTAGCCCCACTTTAGCTCCTTGAAGGAGCGGAATCCCCGTGTTTTCGGGGATTCCGCTCCTGGAAAGAGCGCTTGATGTCTCTGTCCATATCTGGGCAGTGACATCAGGGGAAACTCCTGAAGCGGAATCCCCGAACACATGGGGATTCCCCGTCAGGAGTTACCGCTGATGTCACTGTCCAGATCTGTCCGGCCCGGAACGGATGCAAAACCTTATGCAAACCGGCCGGGCAAAATGGCCGATTTTACCGGCCGACACTCGGGCTCGGGCGGGACCCTGTCGTGTGAATCCCGCCTAATGGTACCAGCTAGCAGTGATATCTGTCGATAGACATACAAGACGAAGAAGTGCTGGACAGATAGCAGTGGTTTCACAATACATTCATTAAGGACTCCCTAATAAACAATTCATATGGGGAACTGATTCTTACATAAATTCCTCTTTAATACAGACAATTACATGAATATAAAGTAGCATAACCACTCGTACCAATACCTACCTGTTTTTCTCTCCTCTCACTTATGTTTTCTTGTATTTAGGTGAGACATTCCTGCAGAAAATGAAGAAAAACTGTCATTTATTTAAGTCAATACTTAAGACCCTGCAGTCTAATATAACATAACGCATGCATTATGAAGCCACAGACTGCATTCCATGCTGTTTACATAAATGCTAGTATAGGGACAACCTATGCCATGCCATGAAAAGGACAAAGACTTCATGCATATGATATCATTAGTTACCTTTCCTGATCTTCTGCATGTTTCCTAGTTCTTTATATTGCCTCTTAAGAAAATTGGTTTTGTGTTTTAGGATGGTATCTGCTGATATTCTGTAAATCTTTTGATATTACATAGTTACATAGTTACATAGTTAGTACGGCTGAAAAAAGACACATGTCCATCAAGTCCAACCAAGGGAAGGGAAAAGGGAAGGAAAAATTTCTACACATAGGAGCTAATATTTTTTTGTTCTAGGAAATTATCTAACCCTTTTTTAAAGCCATCTACTGTCCCTGCTGTGACCAGCTCCTGCGGTAGGCTATTCCATAAATTCACCGTTCTTACTGTAAAGAAGCCTTGTCGCCTCTGCAGCTTGAACCTTTTTTTCTCCAGACGGAGGGAGTGCCCCCTTGTTTTTTGAGGGGGTTTTACAAGGAACAGGATATCACCATATTTTTTGTATGTGCCATTAATATATTTATATAAGTTAATCATGTCCCCCCTTAGTCGTCTTTTTTCAAGGCTAAATAGGTTTAATTCTTTCAATCTTTCCTCATAACTTAAATTCTCCATGCCCCTTATTAGCTTCGTTGCTCTTCTTTGTATTTTTTCCAACTCCAGGGCATCCTTTCTATGAACTGGAGCCCAGAACTGAACTGCATATTCTAGATGGGGCCTCACTAATGCTTTGTAAAGTGGCAATATTACATCTCTGTCCCGCGAGTCCATGCCTCTTTTAATACACGACAATATCTTGCTGGCCTTTGAAGCAGCTGATTGACACTGCATGCTGTTATTGAGTTTATGATTTACAAGAACACCCAGATCCTTCTCAACAAGTGAATCCGCCAGTGTAGCTCCCCCTAGGACATATGATGCATGCAGGTTGTTGGTACCCAGATGCATAACTTTACATTTATCTACATTAAACTTCATTTGCCAAGTGGACGCCCAAACACTTAGTTTGTTTAAATCTGCCTGCAATTCACAAACATCTTCCATAGTCTGAACTATATTACATAGCTTGGTGTCATCTGCAAAAATAGAAATAGTGCTATTAATCCCATCCTCTATATCATTAATAAATAAGTTGAATAATAGTGGTCCCAGCACTGAACCCTGGGGTACACCACTTATAACCGGTGACCATTCAGAGAAGGAATCATTGACCACAACTCTCTGGATACGGTCCTTGAGCCAATTCTCAATCCAATTACAAACTATATTTTCTAAACCTATAGTCCGTAATTTACCCATTAGGCGTCTATGGGGGACAGTGTCAAATGCCTTTGCAAAGTCCAAAAACACTAAATCCACAGCGGCCCCTCTGTCTAGACTTCTGCTTACCTCTTCATAAAAACAGATTAGGTTAGTTTGACAACTTCTGTCCTTAGTAAAACCATGCTGGCTGTCACTTATAATGCTATTTATTGTCACATAATCCTGTATATAGTCCCTCAATAGCCCCTCAAACATTTTCCCCACGATGGATGTTAAGCTTACTGGTCTATAATTACCCGGGGAAGACCTAGAGCCCTTTTTGAAAATAGGCACCACATTTGCCCTGCGCCAGTCCCTTGGCACTATACCAGTCACTAGAGATTCTCTGAATATTATGAAAAGGGGGACAGAAATAACTGAACTAAGCTCTTTAAGAATTCTAGGGTGTAACCCATCTGGTCCCGGAGCCTTGTGCACATTTATTTTATTTAATTTAGCTTGGACCATCTCTACATTCATCCAATTCAGTATATCAGCCGATATATTAACAGCACTGGCACCGGCTACATCAGCTGCTCTTTCTTCAGTTGTATATACAGAGCTAAAGAACCCATTTAGTAACTCTGCCTTCTCTTGATCCCCTGTGATCAACTCCCCATTACCATTATCTAGGGGTCCTACATGTTCAGACCTTGGCTTTTTTGCATTTATATGCTTGAAGAATTTTTTAGGATTTGTTTTACTATCCTTGGCCACCTGCCTTTCATTTTGTATTTTTGCTAATTTTATTACATTTTTACAGATTTTATTAAGCTCTTTATATTTTACAAAGGCTACAGCTGTACCCTCAGATTTGTATTTTTTAAATGCCCTTTTTTGTCATGTATTGCCCCTTTCACAGAAGGTGTAAGCCATGTGGGGTTTAATTTGAGTCGTTTATACTTATTACCTGTAGGAATAAATTTTGCACTATAATAACTCAAAGTAGATTTGAAAATCTCCCATTTATCATTTGTTCCATTATTTGACATTAGTTCTTCCCAGTCCATATCCTGAATTGCAGCCCTCATCCTGGGGAAATTGGCTTTCTTAAAATTAAATGTTTTTGCCCTCCCAGCCTGCGTTTGTTTTTTACAGTATAGGTAAAATGTAACTATATTGTGATCACTGTTACCGAGGTTTTCACGAACATTGACATTCCCAACAAGATCTGCATTATTAGAAATGACCAGATCCAACAGAGCTTCACCTCTAGTCGGGTCTTCCACAAACTGGCCCATAAAATTTTCCTGCAACAGGTTGAGGAAATGTCTCCCCTTTGCAGTTGAAGCCGAACCATGACACCAATTAATATCCCGGAAATTAAAATCTCCCATTATCACTACAGTACCCGCCTGTGCAGCCCACTCCATCTGTTTATATAGCTGAACTTCCATCTCCTCAGTTATATTGGGGGGTCTATAGATTACACCAAAAGTAATTTTTTCAGTGTTTACCTCCCTTTCTAGTTCCACCCACAAGGTTTCAACCTCCTCACAGTCTTCACCCACTATTGTCTCTTTCACACTCGCCTTCATATCACTTCTCACATACAGACATACACCACCACCTTTCCTATTTGTCCTGTCTTTACGAAAAAGTGTAAAACCCTGTAGATTTACAGCCCAGTCATGTGAAGAGTCCAGCCATGTTTCAGCAACACCAACTATATCTATATTTTCTTCCAGTATCAAGGCCTCCAGCTCCCCCATTTTACTTGCTAGACTTCTGGCATTTGTGAACATACACTTTAACTTGCCTGTCAGTTTTTCACTTTTATTATCAGAAATGTGATTTGACATTAATCGTTCCTTTTTATTTACACTGATGTTTTGTAACGAAAGGATCTCCTTATCCTGTTGTCCAGTCCTCTCCCCACATTCTGTTTCTCCCCCCACCAATATAGTCTGACCCCTCTCTAACCTGGCTACCCCTTTTTTTTCTACATTGACCTCCCTCCTCAGCCCTAGTTTAAATACTCCGCCACCCCAGCTAGAATTCTCTCCCCCAGCACAGCGGACCCCCTTCCATTTAGGTGCAAATCATCTGCAGAATACAGTTTGTACCCCAATGAAAAGTCAGCCCAGTGCTCTAGGAACCCAAATCCTTCTCCTCTACACCAAGACTTCAGCCATGCATTTAACTCCCTAAGCTCCCGCTGTCTTTCCTGTGATGCGCATGGCACAGGCAGTATTCCTGAGAATACAACCTTGGAGGTCCTTCCCTTCAGCTTGTAGCCTAGTTCTTTAAAATTATTCTTAAGGCTCCTCCACCTACCATTTATTCTGTCGTTGGTACCGACATGGACCACGACAGCTGGATCATCACCAGCCCCTCCCAGCAATTTGTCCACCCGTTCCACCACATGCCGAACCCTGGCACCAGGGAGACAGCAAACCATTCGGTTGAGGTGGTCTTGGCGACAAATAATTCTATCCGTCTTCCTGATTATAGAATCCCCTACGACTATCAATTGTCTTGGCTTACCTGCATTACCATCCCGCCGACTACTAGCTGGGCTGTTCTCCCGGCTGTTAGGGAGATCAGTATCCACTAGGGCTGCCATTTCTGAGACTGACACCCTCGCATCATCACCCAACTTGGCTATTTTGCCTGGAATGTCAGAAACCGGATCGGCCTTCGGATCGGCAGGGACATCAGCAATATAATTTTTTTTTCATATAATCCACTTATTTGTTTTTCTGATAGAACATTACAAAAGAAATTAGGTTAGCGTTCTAACAATGATTGTTCCAGTAGTTAGCTATAAAATAGGTTTTTTTTTTGTTTCAATGAATCTAAAGCGTACCTGAAGCCAAAAATGAAAACTTCACTGTACTTCTGAATCCCACATGTTCAGCAATTGCGAGCAGTCTTTCTTTTGTAAGCTGAGATATTTGTACTGCTTTCAGTTACCAAGACAGGAAGTAGCTGTCTGACATCAACCAATGTCAGCTATTTTCTGTCAACCAGTCACTGAGTGTCCTCCTACACTGTCAGATCTTCCTGGCAGCCATAAATGTGAGAGTGCCTTCCTTCTCCTATCCATTCACTGTGCAGATGCAATTTGAAACCAAGTTCAGTTAAAAATGTATTATCACATAGTTTTTATTATATGTACTGTTACATGGAAAAAGCTTTGTGCTCCATTATTTGCTGTTACTGAAATATTTTCTAAATTTTTGTAGCACCAAATAGCTGTTATCTCCATGACACATGATTTATTTTTTCTGCGATCAGTTGCCATTTGGCCGCACGCGAGTTCTAGGAAAACTGCAATGTCACCTTAATATTTCCCTATGGGAAACAAGGAGCAAGTAATCGTACAACCATTGCAAAAACAACCGGAGCTATTAAAATGTCGCTGTGTAGCCGAGTCTAAAAGTCAATACGTAAGAATACCATAAAAACACCAGGTATAGGGCATGCTGCAGCTTGAAAAAAAATGTGGTATTCCATAGAAATTGTAAATCTTTGTGACACATTGGGGCAGATTTATTATTGTCTTTGTGCCTTGGTTCTGGCATTTCATTCGCCTATTTTCTTGGTGCACATATTGTTGGTCAAATTTATTAATGCATGTGCCAGAAAGAACATTGCTCACATATACTAGAATATGGCTGTGGATTTGTGAAATGCACCAAATTTATCACTGCCGCAAAATATTGATCTAAAGTATACCACTCAATAGGTGGCGTAAAGAAGGGAACAGAGTCTAACATGCGCCAAATATATAAAAAAGAGTGAACCTCATTAAAAAAAATTGGCGCATCTTCAGCCTAGCACCTCTAGCTTTGGGCTATCTGTCTTTAAAACGACCCTCCGGTCCCAGGACAACATTTTAAATATGATGGGGTATATGGAGTAATATTACCTGGTGCACTCCAGTTGTGCCCCTCTGCCATGGTTACGATGTTTTAGGGCCCCTCCGGTGTTGTCCAAAAATGGGTGCAGCGCTTCTTAGTGTCAAGGAATCACTACTTGAGCAATTCCCCAGAGTGAAAGTTTATGGAATTGCTATACGAGCAATTTCCCAAAGACAGCCGGAGACTGTCTGGATCTAGCGTACAAGAAAATAAGCTAGTCCGTCACCACTCTGGTCAGCAGAGTCTAAGGCTACTCTATGGTCTTCACCAGAGCCCGTCGCAAGGCAGGTTGGATTTGGCCGCATAGAACCCAGGTTGCTTTTACAGAATAAGGTGTAGGACAGGAGGTGCACTTTCAGGCAATACCAGAACGGATAACCGGATGAGACAGAAGGGTGATCAACAAGCAGAGTTCAAACGAGGAGAGAATAAAAGTCCAAATCGCAAAACAGAAGAATACAAGGAGTTGAAGAGGTCAAAACCAGCCATGAGCAGAATATCCAAATCTGTGAGCAGAGGGTAAATCCCGGTTTACTATTGTAGTTATTTGCAGGATGATCAGATTTTATTGACTTGTTACTTCCGCTGATGAAGTGCTCATTTTTATTGTGGAATTTATCATACGAGGTGGTAGATTCTGTAACATTGCCTAGAGGTCTTCATGTGCATAGGTCCCACTCATTGGTGCAAGTAGCAAAGCTCCTCAGAATTCCACTGAAAATAGATAAGTTGGCGGTTCCATTTAAAGTTCTTGAGGATCAAAGTTATTTTTTGATGGACTTTGCAGCGTGATATAAATTATTAGTGAGAGGTCCATCCTAGGTATGGTAGTCCTAATTGTGTTAATGGTTTGGAAGGAAAAAAAAACGTATTGGTGGCTGGGTACTAAGGGATTCTTAAAGGGGTATTCCCATCTTGGACATTTATGGCATATCCACAGAATATACCATAAATGTCTGATACATGTGGGTCCAACATGCATTTATCTCCCCGACCCTATCCCGCCTGGTAAGGTAGCCTTGGGCAATAGGTTGGGGTCCCAGAGGTGGGACTTACATCTATCAGACATTTATGGTATATTTTGTGACTATTCTATAACTGTCTAAAATGGAAATACGCCTTTTAGATGTAATGTGATCATATTAATATAAATATGTGTTACCCTTGAGACAGCATTGATAACTTGCAGGGTTATGTCATGTGAGGTTACATTTTTATAGGGACTATTATGGACGTCATAGAGTGCAGTCTCCCACTCGAGACCCTATCTATAAACAAGAACAGAGACAATCTTTGGTGGACTCAAGCTGTCCATGTATTACATGCGCACATCATGTAATACTACATTTCCCCTATAGCGGGCACCCCTGGCAATCACCTGTTTGCCAGTAGTGCAGGACACGTAGAGATCAGCTGAATGCTGCTAGCGCCCACATGAAAGGGGCTGTTTCTAATGAGACAACTCCTTCCATTGCCAGTCACACACTGCTATTTAGGGCTTGCACAGAGTATACATATCCGTAAGAGTCAATTAAACCCAGGTAATGTCCCACGCTGCAAAAAAGCCAGGACCCCTAGCGATCAAAGACTTATCACCTATCCTGTCGATAGGTGATACGTTTTTGTGGTGGAATAACAGAGACAACACAGTATACATATTTCATCAAAACAAAAGAGATTGTCTCATTATTAAAGAGACTTTGTCACCACATTATAAGTGCCCTATCTCCTACATAAGGACAGGTGACAGAAGTTCCTTTTATTTAGAAAAACGATTTTTACCACGTTAGGAGCGATTTTAACTTTATGCTAATGACTTTCTTAATGCCCAACTGGGCGTGTTTTTACTTTTGACCAAGTGGGTGTTGTGGAGAGAAGTGTATGACGCTGACCAATCAGCGTCATGCACTTCTCCCCATTAATTTAGTCAGCGCATAGTGACACTGCGTTATTCACTTTGTGCTGTCTTATACTGACATATTAACGTTACTGAAGTGTTTAGACAGTGAGTAGACATTCCTTCCAGCCAGGATGGGATGTCTATTCACAATCCCGGCACTTTGTTAACGTTTCTGTGGTACTTACAGCAGAGCAAAGCGTAATCTCCCTGTAACCTGGCATTTGAAGCGTGATCTCGTGAGATTACGCTTGCTCTGCTGTAAGTACCATAGAAACGTTACCGAAGTATCGGGATTGTGAACAGACATCCCGTCCTGGCTGGAGGGAATGTCTATTCACTGTCAAGACACTTCAGTAACGTTAATGTATCAGCATAAGACAGCACAGTGTCACTATGCATATATTGTAGAGTAAGCGTGTACGCACGTGAAACGGCCGTAGGCAATTCCACATCCTGACTGAGATCTTTTTGTAATAAAGAAATTGTTTTGCCAGCTCTGGTGAGTGCCTCGATTATTCCTCTACAATATATTCCGATTGTGCTACACTTTCGATGAGCAACTCCGTGGCAATTTACCTGCAATTATCCAAATAGAAAGAAAGCCATACTTCTATACTCCCATTCCAATTGTGCGGTTTTGGCAGTGCCAGCCTCCTTCCTTCTTCCCATTTACAGTGTCACTATGCGCTGACTAAATGAATGGGGAGAAGTGCATGACGCTGATTGGTCACTGATTGGTCAGCGTCATACACTCCTCTGTACAACGTTCACTTGGTCTAAAGTAAAAACACGCCCAGTTGGGCATTAATTAATTAGCATAAAGCTAAAATCGCTCCTAACGTGGTAAAAATAGATTGTTTTTCTAAATAAAAAGCACTGCTGTCACCTACATTATAGCGCCGATCTCCTTATGTAGGAGATAGGCCACTTATAATGTAGTGACAGAGTCTCTTTAAATAGTACATATATGTGTTAGATCACGCAAGCCATAACAAATTTGAATTGGAATAATTTAAAAACGAAATACTTCTGTCTGTAGATATTATTGTTACATACTACTTATGGAGACTACTAATGTGTTTAGTGCTGGTGAGAAGGAACCCCTTCTAGTGTCCTGATTATTTTTGGCTGGCATGCACAATAGCAGGAATCACACTGCCCATGTACAAGAGGATCCGGGCAGTGGGATTGAGCTACAGGACATATGTGTCCACTGAACAATTCTTTACCTATTACCTACGAAGCGTCCAAAATATGTTTGGCCCACTGAGTAGTAAGGGTATGTCCACATGTGGCAGATCTGTTGCGAAAAACTTCAACAGCTAACGTTCTGTACATGGGAGTGAGGTTGTTTCTGCATTTTTACAAACCCCATTCAGTTGTTTGGAGTTTTGAGTTGGAAAATTTCTGCAATGGAAATTTATGGAACATACCCAAACAGAAGACATTCACTCTCTGCCAGAGTTTCTCATTAAGATCTACTACAAATATTTGATTGAATGTGATAAGGATAGGAAATTGGGAGGATAAAACATAAAGCTGTTTTATTTTATATCGAAAACCTATATTTAAATTAGCTGAAAGATCTATTTCCTGAGTCTTATTTTTCCATTTTTTTTAAATAAAAACTGTTTGTACCAAATAAACAGTTCAATACATCAAAATGAAATTTTATCAACATTAAAAACATTCATGAGACAATGGTGGCTCCTTCTCCTTTTATGAACTGCATCTTCCACTTGGTAAATCGTAGTTTAGCAAGTCTGTAATTCTCCATGGTAACAGGCATCAGTGTTCTGGAAAATGCTACATGATTGGTAGCTTTAGCATACATAAATAAACCTACAGCTCCATCAGCACAGCTGAAAAAGGCTTTTAGGAAGACCACAACATTAGCACAGTAAACATGAGGACATACGCTCACACATCACCATTTTATCAGTGGTGGAAATGTTCACCAAAAACCGAAGCTAAACCGAGCAGGCATTTCTCTAAGGAGGGTGAACTAAGTGCTCCCTTCCCTCTACTACAGCCTAAAGACTGTGCCAAAAGTATCCTTTTGTAACTAGGTTACCTGGCCCATTAACCCCTTATACCGAAGGTATTTTAAACCTTACAGAGGCTCTGTCACCACATTATAAGTTCCCTATATTGTACATGATGTAATCGGCGCTGTAATGTAGATTACTCTGTGATTTACAGCATAGCAGGCGTGGTCTCGCGAGATTAGCAACAGCCCGGGCTTCAGCAGCACCCGCACAATGCGGGAAAAGTTCTTCTGAAGTGCCGACGTGAAAAGGTGGCACTTCAGAAGAACTACCCCAAACGCCCGACGTAAAAAACCATACGCCGGTCATTAAGGGGTTAAGAGACTGTCCGCACGCCAGATATGATGTATATATTTTGTTGACCTGTGTTCTTGCTTTGTAGGTCCCTATAGACTCAGATCTGCGGCGCTGTGATCGGTGGTGCTGTCATCAGGAGGGAGAAGGATGGTGCAGTGACAGAGGAGGACGTATGAGGTGACAGGCCCTGGAAGACCCTGGTACTGGCAAAGGGGAGCGTGGTGACACCAATACACTGTTTCACCATGCTGGTAGAAGGGGAGAATGGAGTGGAGATAATTTGCCACTCAAACAGAGAGTGAGAGCAGGAGAACAGTGAGGAGCACAGAGAAAAAGAGCTGTGTTGGAGGATATGACAAATCAGGGTGCCTTGTCTTAGAGCAGGGAGGGCAGTAGAAGGTTTTAGGCTGCAGACAGAGAAGTTGATCCTGGAGGGTGACCCAAGCCTGTATGAAACGGACCCAGAGACTGCAGTGGTGTAAAGCGCTTCTAGAAGGCAGAAGTTATGGGCAGACGGTGAGCTATCACACTTCACATAGTCTAGTACGGAGTGAGGCAGGCCATAAAGAATGGTGGTATGGCACGTACATGCGGGCCATTGCTGAACCGCTGCCGACAGCAGACTAATTGCCTTATTTGTGTGGTAGCTCTGGGAAAGTCTGCTAAGGGTATGTGAACACGATAACTGCATTTACGTCTGAAATTACGGAGCTGTTTTCAGGAGAAAACAGCTCCTGAAATTCAGATGTAAATGCATGTACTGGCGTTTTTCGCCGCGTCTTTTACGGACGTAATTTGGAGCTGTTCTTCATTGAAGTCAATGAAAAACGGCTCCAATTACGTCCCAAGAAGTGTCCTGCACTTCTTTGACGAGGCTGTTATTTTACGCGCCGTCTTTTGACAGCGACGCGTAAAATGACAGGTCGTCGGCACAGTACATCGTAAAGCCCATTGAAAGTAATGGGCAGATGTTTGTCGACGTATTGGAGGCGTTTTTCATACGTAATTCGAGGCGTAAAACGCATCCATTACGTCTGAAAATAGGTCGTGTGAACCCAGTCTTAGGACTGTGGGAATAGTCAGCCCAGGAGTGGGGACCAGGAGGAAATGTACGGTACAGTGCTTAAACCCAGGGGAAGGCTGTACGATGCATAGTGCGAGTCCTTACAAACTAATCACTGCCCAAATGAGGATTAAAGCTTAGCGTTTCATAAATATCACTAAAACCCTTTAGGGACCAGCCTATTTTGTACCTTAATGGCCAAGCATTTTTTTCATTGTCGCATTCCAAGAGCCATAACTTTTAGATTTTTCCATAGACATAGCAACGTGAGGGCTTGATTTTTGCGGGACAAGTTGTATTTTTAAATGGCACTATTTTGGGGTACATATAACTTATTGATGAACTTTTATTAACTTTTTTGAGGGGGAATGGAAAAAAACAGCAGTTCCGCTATTCTTTTTTGCATCTGAAATTTACATTGTTGTGTGTGTGGTATAACATAATACATTTATTCCGTTACTCTTACAGAGATAAAAAATTTATATAGTATTTTTATGTTTTACTTTTTTTGCACAGTAAAAATACTTTAAAAAAAAAAAAATGTTATATATATATATATATATATATATATATATATATATATATATTTATTTTTCCACCAAAAAAGATGAATATGTGCTTATTTTTTGCGGGACGAGATGTTGTTTTTATTGAACTATTTTATTACATAGAAGTTTTTGATCACTTTTTATTGCGTTTTTTGTAAGACGGGATGAACAGAAAACAGCAATTCTGGCATTGTGTTTTGTTTTATTTTTTTATGGCGTTAAATAACATTCCAGCTTTATAGTTCGGGTCTTTACGGGGCGGCGATACCTATTATATGTAGCTTTCTTTTTTTTTTTAAATTGAGCACAGAGGCCATAGATGTACCCCTTTTATTATTGTAGCAATGTAAAGGAAGAATATTTTTAGATGTACAGGGCTTTTTGTAAAGGACAAATATTTTTAGATATACAGGGCTATCTGTAAAGGAAGAATAGTTTTATATATACAGGGCTTTTTTTAAAGGAAGGATATTTTTAGTTATTCAGGGTTATTTGAAACCAACATGATAACTTAAGAACATTATGAAGGATATATTGGTAAGTACAAGAGGGGTTTCCCATATTGGAAGGATATGCCATCACTTACGGATAGGTGGGAGTCCAACTACTGGAACGCCCACAATCCTCAGAAGTAAGGCACTGCATTGCTAATTAAGTGCTGTGGCTTCTTCACAGTTTTAATAGTGATTAAAACTTAGCTTTAAATAAATATTAATAAAACGTAACACACCGAAATTGGACTACATAGAAAGTTTTACCTCTCTATCTATCCTATCTATAGTTGTCCTTTCTTTCCCAGTGTCAGTATATTAACCCCTTAATAACTGCCAAAACGCTTTCTCACGGGCAGTTATTATAAAAACGTATACCACAGCGCCGCTGTCCACCAAGGAAAGCGCCTACATTGGGCACGTGAGCATCAGACTTGGACCATGGAGCATTGGAAGATGGTGGCATGGCCTCAGGAATCACGCTATCGTTTATAATATGTGGACTGTCGGGTGCGTGTGAGTCGCTTACCTGGAGAAGACATGGAACCAGGATGCAGTGTGTGCTCTAGGCAATGTTCTGCTGGGAAACCTTGGGCCCAGGCATTCATCTGTATATTTGGCATCCTTCACATCAGCGTACTGCTCTCTGTCAGAGGAATACATCCGGAGGACATAGACATACACTTTCGACGGTAGGCTGCAACGTATTCCACTGTATGGGTATACAGTGGGATACATCGCCCAAACACACCTGGCAGAGCGCTACCTAAACTGGACTCCTTTCCTGGGAAAACTCCTGACGTTACTGTCCATACATGGACAGTGATGTCAGGAGCTTTACAATGCCACAGTCCCCGACCAGAGCTTTGGAGCATGGGGATATATGGACAGTGATGTCAGGAGCTTTACAATGCCGGAGTCACTGGGAAGAGCATCAGAAATGTTCTGACCCCTAAGACTCAGGCAGTGGCCGCTTTCAGCAGGATAATGCGCCTTGCCACGCTCCAAAAATTGTTCAGAAATGGTTCGAGAAACATGACAGAAGTCAAGGTGTTGACTTGGCCTCCAAATTCCAAAGCTCTTAATCCGATTAAGCATGTGTGGGAAGTACTGGAAAAACAAGTCAGATCCATGGAGGCCCAACCTCTCAACTTATAGAACTTAACCCCTTCCCGACATTTTCCGTATGGGTACGCCATGGAAAGCTAGTGCTTCCCGCAATTTTCCGTATCCATACGCCAAATGCTTGGCATCGGCTCAGAAGCTGAGTCGGTGCCATCATCGCCGGATCTCAGCAGGATCTTACAGCTGACATCCAGCTGTAATGGCGGGACCGAAATTAGCTTCAAACCCATCATTAACCACTTCAATGCAGCGTTCAAACGCCTTTGCTACATTTAACCGGAGGCCTAATACTGGCCTCTCGGTCTGCCTAGCACGGAAGCCGGTCAAGATCCGTATGCGCCGGCAAGATGGTGCCGACTCAGGAACTGATCCGGCGTCAGAGGTGGAAGTCAGCTGTATGTTACAGCTGACATCCACCTGTAACGGCAGGAAACGGAGCTAGCTCCGATCCCTGCAATTAACCCCTTCGATGCAGCAATCGAAAACGATCACTGCATCTTAGCGGTTGCAATCAGGACTGGTGACTGCTGCTATGGCAACAGGAGACACAATGGCCTTCTGCTCTGCCACAGAAGCCGATTAGGCCCCCGCCGGGAGGCGAAGCCTAGTCGGCTTGCTGTCAGTGAATAACTGACAGATCTAATACATTGCACTACGTAGGTAGTGCAATGTATTAGAAAAAACCTAAATCTGACAGTTGGACCTTCAAGTATCCTAATAGGACTTGAGAAAAAGTGTAAAAAAAAGGTGAAAAAAATAAAAAAGTTTGATAAGAATAAAAGTTTCAAGTAATAAAATAAAACACAATCGCCCTTTTTCACTTATCAAGTCCTTTATTATTAAAAAATAATAATAAACCATACGTATTTGGTTTTGCCGCGACCGTAACGACCTGAGGTATCAAAAGATTATATTATTTATTGCACGCGGTGAACAGCGTAAAAAAAAAAACCGTAAAAAACTATACCAGAGTTTCTGTTTTTGGTCACTTTGCTCTACAAATATTGGAATAAAAAGTGATCAAAAAGTCGCACGTATCCAAAAATGGTACCTATAAAAACTATAGCTCGTCTCACAAAAAACAAGCCCTCATACAGCTCCGTCAACAAAAAAGTTAAAAAGTTATGGTTCTCACAACTTGACGACAGAGAAAATACATTCTTTTTACAAAAGTAATTTTATTGTGCATAAAGTTTTAAAACAAAAAAAAGTGCTATAAAATTAGGTATCGCCGGAATCGTACTGACCCGCAAAATAAAGTTAACATGTAATTTATAACGCGTGGTGAACGCTGTATAAAAAAAACGATGCCAGAATTGCGTTTTTTTTATTTACCTGGCCTCCCAAAAAATAGGATAAAAGATGATCAAAAAGTCGAATGTACCCCAAAATGGTACCAATAATAACTACAGCTCGTCCCGCAAAAAAAAGCCATCATACCAATACGTCTATGAAAAAATAAAAATAGTTATGGCTCCAATAATTCAGGAAATAAAAAATATGCAGTTGTGCCGGCCCGAGGGGAACATTTCTTCTGTTTCAAGAGGCGATTTATCAAGGACCTAAAATTAGGGAACCAGGAAGGGGAGAGCCCAAACATATCTACTGGAAGCGATGGTGCCTGTATTATACCAGGACAACACTTCCCCAGCAAAATTCCCCAAACTGCAAAGGTGCGGAGTGTGGACCAAAAGGGGCATAAGAAAGGACGCCATATATCAGTGCGACACTGGCCTGTGCAGAAAGGATTGCTTCACATCGTAACACACATCTATGGATCATTTTATTGTTTTTTTACCCCATTATTATACCACCTGACTATGCCCCTGATGTACTCTGCCCAGCTTACATGTACCCCCACATTATAAATGGAAACACCAGCAATACTCTAAAAAATCTACTACCAAGGAAAATCCGCTCTCCAAATGCCAAATGGCGCTCCCTCCGCTCTGAACCCTACAGTGTGCCCAAACAGCAGTTTCCTTCCACATATATGGCATCGTCATACCCGGGAGAACCCTTTTAACAATTTTTGGGATGTGTGTGTCTCCAGTGGCATAAGCTGGGCATGACATATTTGCCACTGAAATGGCATATCTAGGGAAAAATATAAATTTTGAATTTGCACCATCCGCAGCGCATTCATTTATGGAAAAGACCTGTGGGGTGAAAAAACTCACTACACCCCTTAATAAATGTCTTGAGGGGTGTAGTTTCCAAATGGAGTCACTTCTCAGGGGTTTCTTTTTATTATTTCACATCTGAGCCTCTGCAATTGTGAACCAATACTTTGTAAATCGCTAAATTAGGCCTCAATTTTACATGGTACGCTTTCACTCCTGAGCCTGGTCGAATGTCCAGGCAAAAGATTAGGGCCACATAAACGGTGTTTCTAAAACCGGGAAACACCGCATAATAATTAGAAAGCTGTCTTGTTATGGTGGCACAAGCTGTGCACCACATATTGGCATATCTATGGAAAAAAATCCTATTTTCACTCTGCAACATCGAGTGCACACTAATTTCTACAAAACACCTGCAGGGATAACATGCTTACTACACCCCCTAGGTAAATGCATTGAGGGGTGTAGTTTACAAAATGGGGTCACTTCTGGGGGGTTTCCACTGTTTTCGTCCCACAGGCGCCCAGAAACCAATCCAGCAAAATCTACACTCCAAATGGCGCTCCTTCCCTTCTGAGCCCTGAGGTATGCCCAAACAGCAGTTTATGACCACATATGGGGTATTGCCGTACTCGGGAGAAATTGCTTTACAAATGTTGTGTTCTTTTTTCCTTTATTTGTTGAGAAAATGAAACATTTTGCGCTAAAGCTACGTCTTGTTGAAGAAAAAGGATTGTTTTTATTTTCACTGCCCAATTCTAATAAATTCTATGAAACATCTGTGGGTTCAAAATGCTTACTACACCAGTAGACGAATTCCTAAAGGGGTGTAGTTTCCTAAATGGAGTCACTTTTTGGGCATTTTCATTGATTTGTCCCCTCAAGGGCTTTGCAAATGCGACATGGCCTCCGAAAACCATTCCTGCTAAATGTGATCTCCAAAAGCCAAATAGCGCTCTTTCCGTTCTAAGCCCTGCCGTGTGTCCAAACAGGCGCTTATGACCACATGTGGGGTATTGTTTTACTCGGGAGAAATTGCTTAACAAATTTTGCGGTGCTTTTTCTCCTTCAGTCCTTGTGGAAATGAGAAAGTCGCTAAACCTACATTTTCTTTGAAAAAATTTAGATTTTTATTTTCACGACCTACTTCCAATAATTTCTGTAAAAAACTTGTGCGGTCAACATGCTCACTATACCCCTAGATAATTTTCTTAAGCTGTGTAGTTTCCCAAAATTGGGTCACTTTTGGGGGATTTCCTCTGTTTTGGTACCGCAAGAGCCCTTCAAACCTGACATGGTGCCTAAAATATATTGTAATAAAAATAAGGCCCCAAAATCCACTAGGTCCTCCTTTGCTTCTGAGGCCGGTGCTTCAGTCCAGTGGCACGCTACGGCCACATGTGGGATATTTCCTAAAACTGCAGAACCTGGGCAATAAATATTGAGTTGCATTTCTCTGGTAAAACTTTGTGTTATAAAAAAAAAAAATTGGATTAAAAATTAAATTCTGCAAACAAATATGAAAAATGTGTAAATTTCACCTCTACTTTGCTTTAATTTCTGTGAAACGTCTAAAGGGTTAAAACATTTTCTAAATGCTGTTTTGAATACTTTGAGGGGTGAAGTTTTTAAAATTGGCTGACTTATGGGGATTTCTAATTATATAAGGCCCTCAAAGCCACTTCAGAACTAAACTGGTACTTATAAAAATAGGTTTTGGAAATTTTCTTGAAAATGTGAGAAATTGCTGCAAAAGTTCAAAGCCTTGTAACGTCCTAGAAAACTAAAAGGATGTTCAAAAAATGATGCCAATCTAAAGTAGACATATGGGGGATGTTAGTTAGCAACAATTTTGTGTGGTATAACTGCCTGTCTTACACGCAGATACATTTAAATTGAGAAGAATGCACATTTTTGCAATTTTTCGCTAAAATTTGGTGATTTTTACAATACTGAACATATCGAGCAAATTTTGCCAGTAACATAAAGTCCAATGTGTCACGAGAAAACAACCTCAGAATCGCTTGGATAGCTAAAAGCATTCCGAAGTTATTACCACATAAATTGAAACATGTCAGATTTGAAAAATGAGGCTCTGTCAGGAAGGTCAAAAGTGGCCAAAGAGGGAAGGGGTTAAAGAGGCTCTGTCACCACATTATAAAGTGCCGTATCGCCTACATAAGGAGATCGGCGCTATAATGTAGGTGACAGTGATGCTTTTTATTTAGAAAAACTATCTATTTTAAACCACTTTATTAGCGATTTTTAGCTTTATGCTAATGAGTTTCTTAATGCCCAAGTGGGCGTGTTTTTACTTTCGACCAAGTGGGCGTTGTACAGAGGAGTGTATTTATTTACACAGCATATAGTGATCTTATTACATCACTATGTGCAGCCACATAAACACACTGTAACGTTACTGAAGTGTCCTGACAGGGAATATACATTACCTCCAGCCACGACGTGATGTCTATTCACAATCCTGACATTTCTGTAGCGTCTGTGTGCTATTTACAGCAAGTCAAGCGTATTCTGGTTTTAAATGACAGGTTACATTCGTAATCTTGCGAGATTACGCTTGCCTTGCTGTAAATATTACAGACGCTACAGAAATGTCAGGATTGTGAATAGACATCACGTCGTGGCTGGAGGTAATTTATATTCCCTGTCAGGACACTTCAGTAACGTTATAGTGTGTTTATGTGGCTGCACATAGTGATGTAATAAGATCACTATATGCTGTGTAAATGAATAGGGAGAAGTGTTTGACGCCGATTGGTCACTGATTGGTCAGCGTCATACACTTCTCTCCACAACGCCCACTTGGTCAAAAAGTAAAACACGCCCAGTTGTCCATTAAGAAACTCATTAGCATAAAGCTAATATAGGTCATAACTCCGTCAAAAATGATCGTTTTTCTAAATAAAAAACACTGCTGTAATCTACATTACAGCGCCGATCATATTATGTGGCATATAGGGCACTTATAATGTGGTGACAGAGTCTCTTTAGCCCCTTAACGACCGCCCACCATCTTTTGACGTCAGGCGGTGCAGGTACTTAGTCTACAGCGACGCCTTTTGGCGTCGCTGTAGTAGAGTGGGTTTAGCGGCACCCTGATTAAGTCTGCACTAAAAAGCGGCTGTAAGTATCAGGTCCGGTTCTTAGTGCAGCCATCAGGACCGTCCGATTTCCTCGTAACATCATGTGACCACTGTGACAGCCAATCACAGCGGTCACATGCTGTTACGGTGTACAGAGCCGGCGGGGAGTGTCTAAATGACAGCTCCTGCTCTAAGAACGGGCTGTTGCTACCAGCTCTGTTCTTAGAGCAGTGATCAGGAGCCAATAGTATTGGTTCCTGATCTTTTGTGTTCACTATGAGATCCAATTATAGCGATCACTGCAGTAAAATAAAAGTATCTGTATCATGTATCTGTTTCTCCTCACTCTGTTCTAGCTGTGGAGAGAAACAGATACAAGTGTGTCAGTGTCCCCTCACAAAATCACTTGTTCCTCACACACTGTTTAAAAAAATAATTTTTCAGTATTTTATAGTCTATACATATATATATATATATATATATATATATATATATATATAAATATAAGTATATTTACAGTATATACTAAGAATCGTACTATAAACTACTTTCTTTTTAGGATACGCTGTTAGACGGCATAGGGTGCAGTTCTGGGCTAGGGTTTACGGTTTGTGTTAGGCGTAGGGTTTAGGTTTGAAAAAAAAAATGTAAAAAAAAACCAACATTTTATTCCTTTATAGTGTTCTTAGTTGATAAAAAAATGTAAACCGCTAGTTACATTTATTATTTGCGGTTTAGACTGTATAATCATTATGGCTGCCAGAAGATACAGTGTTGAGGAAGCCTATCAGATGCTATGTTCAGATACGGATTCTGCATCTGACGGTGACCTTTTACTTGACAGCGACAGCGAAAGTGTCGCTTCAAGGGATTCTATTGAAATGAGACCCAGCACCAGTTATATGGGAGACGGTGCAGTTGCCACAGCGTCCGTTCAAAGTGCAGCCCCTGAAATTCCATAACCCCACCAAACCGATTTAGTGTGGGAACCCACAAGTTTATTTTCTCCCACCATAAATGACTTTATTGCTACTCCTGGCATAAGTCCCAATGTCGGTAATTTTTCACCACTAAATTATTTTAATATTTTTATTACGGACCAAGTTTTGGAACATTTTGTGCAGGAAACAAATTTGTATGCCAGGCAGTACATTGCACATAAGCCTTCGTCACCTCATGCCAGGTTGTGGAATCCCACAAATGAAATGGAAATAAAAAAAATGGGAATTATAAAAAAAACCCTCTATGAAGTCATATTGGGCATCAAGCCCTATACATGCCACCCCAATTTTTTCTGGTATTATGTCATGCAGCAGGTATGAAATACTTATGCGATTTCTCCACTTTAGTGACAACCTACAGGCACCCCCTTCCAGCGACAGAAGCCGTGACCGGCTGTATAAATTAAGGCCTTTGCTAAATTTTCTTAATTCCTCCTTTTTAGGAGCATATATCCCTGAACAAAATTTAGCAGTGGATGAATCGCTAATGAATTTCAAAGGGCGTCTCTCATTCCGCCAATTCATACCCTCAAAAAGTGCAACGTACACCCCGATCTACAAGTTATGTGAAAGCACTACTGGCTACACGTGTGCGTTTAAGATTTACGAGGGTAAAGACAGTGAATTTAATCCACTAGGGTGCCCTCCAAATATTGGTACCACTGGTAAGATCGTGTGGGATTTAATTGGCCCTTTCCTACACAAGGGGTATCATGTATATACTGACAGCTTTTATACCAGTGTGCCATTATTTAACGCCCTTCATAGTGCCAACACCGGAGCCTCTGGCACAATACGCAGTAATCGCAAAGGTTTCCCACGTCAACTTGTGGATAAAAAACTATCAGAGGGGGAGTCATACACTTTTCAAATTGAGAAGATGCTGGCTTTAAAATTTCGTGACCGCAAGGACGTCTACATGATCAGCACTATCCATTCAAGTGCAACAGAAACTGTTAGAGAACGTGGGGCCTCTGCAGATAGATAAAAGCCTGTGTGTGTCATCGGCTAAAACAAATTCATGGGTGGGGTAGATTTGTGTGACCAGATGTTACAACCTTATCTGGTTAAAAGGAAAACCAGAACATGGTATAAGAAAGTGGCAATATACCTCATCCAGGTTGCGATGCACAATGCATTTGTCCTGTACAAAAAAAATCAGCGGGTAGGGCTACATTCTTTGAATTTCAGGAGAAAGTGATTGAAGATCTCCTATTTCAATCTGCAGACCAGAGAGTAGTCCATGAGTCAGAGGATGTACGCCGACTTGTTGAAACCGCGTCACAAAACTCGTCAAAAACGGCCCGAAAATGCCTCCCATTAATTTCAATGGGAGGCGTCGGCGTAAAACTGCCTCGCGGGAAAAAGAAGCGACATGCCCTATCTTCGGGCGTTTCCACCTCTGACCTCCCATTGACTTCAATGGGAGGCAGAGAAAGCGTATTTCGCGGTGTTTTATGCCCGCGGCGCTCAATAGCCGCAGGCGAAAAACTCAGCGAAAATCGGCGTGCAGGGAGAGGAAAATCTGCCTCAAACTTCCAAACGGAATTTTGAGGCAGATATTCCTCCTGCAAAATACTCCGTGTGAACATAGCCTAAGGGGTTAAAGGACCTGTTGCTAACGTCTTGGTGCCATATACCACAGGACACTTTCAGAAGCCTTGTGGAGTACATGCCTTGATTGGTCAGGGCTGTTTTAGCGGCACGAGGGTTACATATTGTTACGGCTGATCGGTGTGTATACATATATATTTATATATATTTTAACCCCTTACCGCACCAGGACGCACCGGTACGTCCTGTATTGCAGTTCTTTAAGGCACCGGGACAAGGTGACAGAACTGTGCTGTCAACTGTTTATGACAGTTGATCGGCACAGTAAGATGGCAGGGGACCAATCACAGCGGTCTCCTGCCGGCGATCGCTGTGATTGGTCAGTCAAAGCAGACTGACCAATCACAGCTCCATGACGTGGTGTATGTGATGGCGCTGGCTCAGAAGCTGAGCCAGCGCTATCACCGCCGGTAATCAGATGTCCGGCACCCCTCTGCAACGGCCAGGACCGGAGCTAGGCTCCGATCCGGCCGATTAACTCCTTAGATGCATCGATCAACGCGATCGATGCATCGAAGTGTCTTGTAGCCTGTCGGCAACCACGATGGTTGCAACGGGCGTGGGTGTCAGTTGTTTGTCACAGCTGACATCGTGCTCTAACGGCCAGGACCGGAGCTAGGCTCCGATCCAGCCGATTAACCCCTTAGATGCAGCTATCGCTGCATCTAAGTGATTAGATCGCACCCTAAGGTTGCTAATGACAACCATCGGCACCCGCGGGTGTTCCGATGGTTGCTATGGCAACCGTAGCCTAACAATCGCTTCCCAGTACGGAAGTGTATTAGGCCCCGCCGGGAGGCGAAGCCTAATAGGCTTGCTGTCAGTGAATAGAGGACAGCTCTAATACACTGCACTATGTAGGTAGTGCAGTGTATTAGAATAGCGTTCAGGGCTTCATGCCTTCAAGTTCCCTAGTGGGACACAAAAAAAGTTAAAACAAGTTAATGAAAATGTTGTAAAAAAGTTTAAAAAAACAAGTTTCATGTTAAAAAACACTATAACAGCCTTTTTTCCTATAATAAGTATTTTATTATAGGAAAAAACAAAAAACATAAAAAAAGTACACATATGTGGTATCCCCGCATCCGTAACGACCCAAACTATAAAAATATCACGCTATTTTACCCGTATGGTGAACACCGTAAAAAAATGTTTAAAAAAACTATTCCAGAATCGCTGTTTGTTAGTCACTACCCCTCGCTAAACAGATTAAAAAAAGGGATCTAAACATTGCATGTACCCCAAAATTATACCATTAAAAATTGCAGCCGTCCCGCAAAAAACAAGCCCACCCACAGCTTTTTTGATGGAAAAATAAAAAAGTTATGGCTCAGAATATGGTGACACAAAAAATAAATTTGAAACAAAACTGATTTTATCGTGCAGACGCTGCAAAGCATAAGAGAAACTATATACATATGGTATCGCCATAATCGTACTGACCCGCAGAATAAAGTAAAATTGTCATTCATAACGCATGGCGAACGCCGTAAAAAAAAATTATAATAAAAAACATCAGAATTGCAGGTTTTTGGTCACCTTGCTTGCCAAAAAAATGAAATACAAAGTGATCAAAAAAAATCGCATGTTCCCCAAAATGGTACCAATGAAATCTACAGATGCAAAATGTGCAGAGTGTCCAAAAGCAGATAAGGTCTGGCACCATTTATCAGTGCGACACTGGCCACAGATCTATGAAATATTATTTATTTACCCAATTATTATACCCTCTTATTATACCCTGATGTACTCCGCACAGCTTACATATGCCCCCACATTATAAACTGAAATACCAGCAAAACCCCAAACAGAACAACTACCACTAAGCAAAATCTGCGCTCCAAAAGCCAAATGGCGCTCCCTCCCTCCTGAGCCCTGCAGCGTGTCCAAGCAGCAGTTTACGTCCACATATATGGCATCGCCATACCCGGGAGAACCCGCTTAACAGTTTGAGGTATTTGTCTTCAGTGGCACGAACTGGGCACAACATATTGTGCACTAAAATGGCATATACTTGTGGAAATTTGCAATTTACACTTTGCACCATCCACTAAGCATTCATTTCTAATAGAAAAAAAAAACCTGTGTGGTCAAAATGCTCACTACACCCCTTAATAAAATGCCTTCAGGGGTGCAGTTTCCAAAATGGGGGTCACTACTTGGGGGTTTGTTTTACTATTTGACCCCAGAGCCCTGCCATTGTGGGCTAATGCTGCAAAAATCCCCAAAATAGGTCTCACATGTGCCTTTCACTCCTAAGCCCTGTCATATGTCCAGGCAAATGATAAATGCCTTGAGGGGTGTAGTTTACAAAATAGGGTCACTTCTCATGGTTTTACACTCTACTCTGGTACCTAAGGGAGCTCTGCAAATGCAACATGGCGCCCATACACCAGTCCAGTAAAATCTGTGCTCTAAAAGCCACATGGCACTCCTTCCATTTTGAGCTCTGCCATTTGCCCAAACAGCAGTTTAGGGCCACACATGGGGTATTGCCGTACTCGGGAGAAATTGGGTAACAAATTATGTGTTGTTTTTTTTCTCCTATTACCATATGTGGGGAAAAAATTGGGTGCAAAACTACATATTTTTGGGAAAAAAAAATAATTTTTCATTTTCACTGCCTCATTCTAATACAATCTATGAAACACCTGTGGAATCAAAATGCTCAGTACACCCCAAGATGATTACCCTGAGGGGTATAGTTTCCAAAATAGAGTAACTTCTCAGGGGTTTCTACTGTACGGGTACCTCAGGGGCTCTGCAAATGCGACATGGTGCCCAAAAACCAATCAACTAAAATCTACATGCCAAGTAGTACTCCTGCCATTCTGAGCCCTGCGGTGTATCCAAGCAGCAGTTTATGACCACATATGGGGTATTGCCGTACTTGGGAGAAATTGCTTTACAATTGTTGGGGCGCTTTTTCTCCTTTATTCCTTGCGAAAATGAAAAAAATTCAACATTTTAGTGGAAAGAATGTAGATTTTCATTTTCACTGCATAATTCCAATAATTCAGAAAAAAAACTGTGGGGTCAAAATGCTCACTATACCGCTAGATAAATTCCACGAGGGGTATAGTTTCCCAAATGGGGTCACTTTTGCCGGGTTTGCACTATTTTGGCCCCTCAGTGGCTTTGCAAATGTGACATGGGGCCGCAAGCCAAGCAAAACTTGAGCTCCAAAAGTCAAATGGCGCTCCGTCCTTTCTAACTTCCGCCATGTGTCCAAACAGCAGTTTATTACCACATATAGGGTATTGCTGTGCTCAGTAGAGTTTGCTTTACAAATATTGGGGTGTTTTTTCTCCTTTATCTATTGTAAAAAGGAAAAAAATCTGAGCTAAATCTACATTTTATTAGAAAAAATTTAGATTTTCAATTTCACGGCATAATTCCCATAAATTCAGCAAAAACCGTGTAGGGTCAGAATACTAACTAAACCCCTAGAAAAATTCATTGAGGGTGTAGTTTCCAAAATGGGTTCACTTTTGGGGAGTTTCCACTGTTATGGTCCCTCCAGGGCTTTGCAAACACGACATGGCACGGAAAACCATTCCAGCAAAATCTGCGCTCCATAATCCAAATGGCCCTCGTTCCCTTCTGAGCGCTGCCGTGGGTCCAAACAGCAGTTTATTACCACATATGGGGTATTCCCGTAATCGGGAGACATTGCTTTACAAATGTTGGGGTGCTTTTTCTCCTTTATTCCTTGTAAAAACTAAAACATCATATGTTTTTTCTGAAAAAAAAGTAGATTTTCATTTTCACAGACCAGTTCCAATAAATTTAGCAAAAAACCTTTGGGCTAAAAATGCTAACTATACCTCTTGAAAAATTCCTTGAGGGGTGTAGTTTCCAAAATGGGGTCACTATTGGGGGGTTTCTACTGTTTTGGCATCACAAGACCTCTTCAAACCTGACATGGTGACTAAAATATATTCTAATAAAATATAGGCCCTAAAATCCTCTAGGTGCTCCTTTGCTTCTGAGGCCGGTGTTTCAGTCCTCCATTACCACACTAGGGCCACATGTGGGATATTTCTAAAAACTTAAGAATCTGGGCAATAAGTATTGAGTTGCGTTTCTCTCGTAAAACCTTCTGTGTTACAGAAAAAAAAAAATTCCAAATTCATTTCGTAAAAAAAAATTTCAATTTGTCAATTTCACCTCTACTTTGCTTTATTTCCTGTGAAATGCCTAAAGGGTTAAAATAATTTCTGAATGCTGTTTTGAATACTTTGGAGGTGTGCAGTTTTTAAAATGGGGTGATTTATGGGGACTTTCTAATATATAAGGCCCTCAAAGCCACTTCAGAACTGAACTGGTCCCTGAAAAAATAGCCTTGAAATTTTCTTGAAAATGCGAGAAATTGAAGCTAAAGTTCTAAGCCTTGTAACGTCCTAGAAAAATAAAAGGACGTTCAAAAAACTATGCAAACATAAAGACATATAGGAAATGTTAACTAGTAAATATTTTGTGTGGTATTACGATCGGTTTTACAAGCAGATACATTACAATCTAGAAAAATGCTGATTTTTGCACATTTTCTCTAAATTTTCGTGTTTTTTACAAATAAATATTGAATTTAACGACCACATTTTTTTCAGTATCATAAAGTACAACATGTCACGAGAAAACAATCTCAGAATCGCTTGGATAGGCAAAAGCATTCTGGAGTTATTACCACATAAATTAACACGTCAGATTTGCAAAAATCGGCTGTGTCCACAAGGCCAAAACAGGCTTAGACACTAAGGGGTTAATACTGTATGTGTGTGTGGGTGGGTGTTCAACATTTAGGTAGGACCAGTATCTAAAACAGTGTTGTTTTCAGAGGTTCATCTCTGATAACGCTGGGGAACAGTTATTCAGGAGCACGCAGTGTAGTTTTTTTTCTGCATCATGCATTTTCTTTTTTTCATTTGACTTCTTAAGCACATAGATTTTTATCATTTTAGTTTTTTCTCAAATTTTGGGGCCTGGTGAGATCAGAACCTAATGTGTGTATTGATTAACGTAATTCTCTTATTTACACTTGTTCCATTAAATTATACAGTCTGGCAGCAATGAAGACCACTTTCAGACTACAGTTTATTAGTCATTAAAATGATACGTTATGCAGGACTCGGTCGTTGTTTTACATAACTTGGTGTCATCATGAAGAACATTAATACAGCATATTTTACATCGCTCCATCTGACACTTTTCTGAGCAGATGGTGACTGAGATGACTAACACTGGTACAGTCATATCTGTGGTATTGTACACATTTATATCAGATTTTATTATTTTAATACATTTATCCAGCCTGTGCCAATTTTCTACTTAACATCCATGAGTAATATTTACTTTCACAATATTATTTGCTTAAACAAAAGGACATATTTAAATTACTTTATTTTCAGCACCGTTTCTGTTTTGTGATACTGATCAGAAAATTCTTTAACTGTTCAACATTCATGATATGCCATGGGATCATTACAAAAACAAAATAGAATCTCAAAAAAGCCTAGCACCATGTATTTTTACCACCTCCCGCCGCAGCCAATTTGACTTTTTTTATCTTAATTTTTTTATCCCCGTCTTCATAGAAACAGAATTATTTTTCTTTTCCATCTACATGGCTTGTTTTTTTTTTTCGTGATGAGTTCCATGCTTTGATGGCACTATTTAACCCCTTAAAGGAACAGTGTCATCACAAATTATTTTTTTATATGTTAAAGATGTTAGTGCTTTATTAAAAACGTTTATATTCATTTGTGTGTTTGTGTTTTACTTTTTCTTATTTTTACACTTTTTCTTCCCTATGGGGGCTGCCATTTTTTGTTCCATTTCTGTCTGTGTCGATTAACGACACATACAGACATGGAATACGGCAGCCACAGTCCCATAGGGACTGCGAACGGCTCCCGTCCCATTGACTTCAGTGTACGGCGTCTGTGTGGGAACTGCGCATGCGCCGCTCCCACACAGTCCAATTCGAAATTGGCGCCGTCCGGCGCCATTTTCCTGTGGACCGGAAGTCGCGGCCGGACAGTAATATTACTACTTCCGGTCGCGGCTTCCGGATTTGTGCACTTGGACCAGCGGCAGCAAACGGAGCGGACGGGCCGGAGGGAGCCGCGGCGGCAGGAGCAGGTAAGAGATTTCAATGTATGTTCGTGTTTGTGTGTGTTTACTACTGTATGTAAACCTACTACACTGTGTGTTAGCTCAAAAAATGGCGACACACAGTGTAGGAGGTTACACCGTTCAAACCCCTCGTTTATCCCGGCACTAGCCAGGATAAAGGAGGGGGGGATGCTGAGAGCTCACTAGAGCGAGGGCTTTTAACCCAATGTTGCAATGCTGCAATTTTGGGAATAGCTCCATCTAGTGACCAAAAATGGGTAGTATTATAAATTAGAATTAATTTATAATATTTCCTGACTCGTGAAAAAAATAAAAAAAATTTGAACAATGTTTAAACACCCACACACTAAATTTTTAATTTAAAAAAAAACAACATGTTTTTCTGGCAACACATTCCCTTTAACGACATCCAACGTATGGGTACGATGTTGTCGTTAGGTACTTAACGCAATTCAACTTATGTGTATGTTGGAGCGTTAAGTGGTCACCGTGTCTAAAGACACGGTGACAGAGTAAAGATGGCTGCTGTCCCTGACAGCAGGCCATCTTTACACGTGGCCCAGGGGGGGCATCGGTGATCGCTGAGATTGGTTGGTCAGTTCAGAACGGCAGTTTTTTGCGGCTAAAATACGGTGGGGATTGGTGCTGTCTAGGACGGCACTAATCCCTGCCATGTACTTGTGAGGCAGTGGTGATGGTGCCACCCCCCCTCCCATCGCTACCAGTGGTCGGTCGACCAATCGTAGTCATGGCGGGCGTCTCAAACACCCTGCACCAGCTCTGCCTACCTCATTCCTGTTAGGAACGGTGAGCAGAGCTGGTGTGATAGTCTGTAAACCGCTTACCCTTGCGGAGGCCTTCTGTGCTGCGATCGTCCTCTTCTGCATCTTGCTGTGCGATCACTCACTGTGATCATCATCATCAACTGTACTGCTGCAGATTTTTTTTTTTAGCAGCAGCAGCACTAGTGATTCCTAAATTTCCCTTTCACAGTCCCTGTGCTATATGCGGGGCACTATCTAGAGAAGAGCTATATGTGGGGCACTATCTACAGGGGGATCTATATAGGGCACTATCTACAGGGGATCTATGTAGGGCACTATCTACAGGGGGATCTATGTTATAGACTATTATATTTATATTTAGTGTGTAGTGTGTGGCATCATGAGAATTTTATCTTTGTTTATAGGTGCAGAAATGTTTGAAAAGTAAGAAGCTGAAGACATCTGAGCGGCAAACTGCAGAAATGGGCTGTGGCCAGGAGAAGTTGTCACAGAGATCTGGACCGGATGGAGAAGAACAACTAGAATCTGAGATGTCACCGGTGAGTCACTTAATGCAAATGTTTATTCTGCCTCTAATCAGTACTGTAGCCACTGTATGATCTGCAGTGAGATGATGGGTGGTATGATTTTTTTTTTGGGTGAAACAGCAACACCCAGCATATCCTTTTCATTGTTCGGACCATGCTGGGAGCTGTAGTTTTACGTCGCACAAACCTATACGGTAGGGGCTGCACTAAATTGAGCTGTATTTATGTACTGAGCTTGGTTCTGATGCTGTATATATGTACTGAGCTTTGTTCTGGTGCCGTATTTATGTATTGAGCTTTGTTCTGGTGCTGTATATATGTACTGAGCTTGGTTCTGGGGCTGTATATATGTACTGAGCTTGGTTCTGGTGCTGTATGTATGTATTGAGCTTTGTTCTGGTGCTGTATATATGTACTGAGGTTTGTTCTGGTGTTGTATATATGTACTGAGCTCGGTTCTGGTGCTGTATATATGTATTGAGCTTGATTCTGGAGCCGTATATATGTCAGAGCTTTGTTCTGGAGCTGTAATTATATAGAATATATTTATAATAAAATTGCAGGGCAGATGGAGTTGTTTTCAATTCATTGTATATTTAATTGGAACCTGTCAGGTCATTTTAACCCCTTGAACCGCCACCATGCGGTAATAGATGACCTGACAATATTTCCAAGCATTCCCTTGTATGTTTTTTTCAGATGCAGCAAAATCTATAAAAATCAACCTTTAAAATGATGCACACTATATGCTAATTACTCATTAAAGGGTCACGGGCGGTGCCGCTATCCTGAAGAGTCACATAGTCCTGCCTCCAAACCCAACTTTCCATGCTTGATTGACATCATCCCCCTGGCTTTTATATGAGGTGTACTCTGCCAGGTTGCACCAAGCATGCCAGTACAAGTCAATGGTGCATCTGCAAGAGTTAGAGGAGGCTGCTAGTGATGTAGAACTGCCAGCGGGACGTCAATCGAAATCTAAGGGGCGCCATTTCAATTTTCGAATCAGGAAGCAGAAAAGCTAGAATCGGCCCGGGTTGTAATTTAGGGGTAGCTAGTACCTGCATAGGTAGGGCGTAAGGGTAGCAGACGTATAGGTTAGCGTCCGTTTTATAATAAAAAAAAGTTACATAGCATTTTAGGTAGTTTTAGCTATACAATTTTTATAAAGTTAGTGTCAATTTACTGTGGTATATTTCTTATACTACAGTTTTTTCTAAAATATACGGTTACATTTAGTGTCAGTGGTTACTATAGCTTAATAGTTTTAGTCTAAACTTACTGCAGTATAATTAGGGTGCTTTTGTTTGAAAACCAGGCAGGGGAAGGCCCAAGCACATCTTCTGAAAGAGAGGGCGCCGTATTGTACCAGGACAACAAATTGCCGGCATCGTTCCCCAAACTGCAAAAAAGGGAAGATCTACACACCCCCCTAATAAAAATGTCCCAATCAACCCAAAGGGTCTATTCAGCAGAGGAGGCATACGCCATCCTGGCCTCTGACACGGATTCCGTCAGGAAGGGAGAAGAGGAATACGCTCCATACATCTTGTCTTCCTCCTCATCATCATCCGGTCATGAGAAACCCCCGCAAAGGCAACCCAGGACATCAGCTGAGGCAACCCCCCAGATAAGTGATCCCGTGTGGAACCCATCCCCCGAGAATTATGAGCCTCAGATCCCTGAATTCATAGGCAGCTCAGGAACTCATTTTGAGACTGAAGGCCTCACAGAATTTTTTTTAAGGTTTTTTTCAGTGAGGATTTAGTGAATTAAATGGTGGCCCAGACCAATTTAAACGCCCAGCAATTTATTGCCCAGAACCCCACGTCATCATATGCTAGACCCTTCAAGTGGAGCCCTGTAGATGCAGCGGAGATGCTCAAATATTGGGGCCTTGTGCTACATATGGGGCTAGTAAAGAAGCCACAGATCAGCCAATACTGGAGTACAGATGTTTTGTACAACATCTCAATTTACCGCATGGCAATGCCCCAGACATGCTTTGAAGCTATTCTTACATGTTTGCATTATAATAATGCACAGTGCCCGCCCCGTGATGACCCCACATATGACCGCCTATTCAAAATCAGGCCAGTCATTAATAATTTCTGCACCAAATTTCCCGGTGTCCTGGGAGTTATTGGGAAAACAGTGTGAGATTTGGTGCACCCACTGCTGGATCAGGGATATCACCTTTACGTGGATAATTTCTACACCAGCATCCCACTATTTAAATGCCTCTCCACCAGAAATACTGCAGCATGTCGCACGGTGCGCAAAAACCAGAGAGGCCTCCCTAAAACAATGCTTGGCCAATGTGTCAGAAAGGGTGAGAGCAGGGCACTATGCAGCGAGAACATGTTGTTTGTCAAGTATAAGGACAAGAGGGATGTCCTTCTCTTGACCACAACACATGGGAACAGCAGCGCCCCTGTCCCTGTACGAGGTACCACAACAGTGACCCACAAGCCAGATTGCATCGTGGGCTATTACAAGTACATGGGAGGGGTTGATCTCACAGATCAAGTGCTAAAACCTTATAGTGCCATGAGAAAAACAAGGGTGTAGTACAAAAAGTTGGCCGTGCAAATGGTACAGATGGCAATGTATAACGCTTATGTGCTATCCAAATGTGTCGGTCGGACAGGGTCATTCTTTAATTTTCAAGAAGAAATTAGAGTGCTTGTGATTGAAAACCAGGCAGGGGAAGGCCCAAGCACATCTTCTGAAAGAGAGGGCGCCGTATTGTACCAGGACAACAAATTGCCGACATCGTTCCCCAAACTGCAAAAAAGAGAAGATCACAAAAAGGGTGCAGAGTGTATAGCAAAAGGGGCATAAGGGACACCACTTATCAGTGCGACACCTGCCCTGAAAAACCTGGCCTGTGCATAAAGGATTGCTTCAAGGCTTACCACACATCTACAAATTATGAATTGTATTATTTATGTACCCTTTTAATATACTCTGATTTTCTCTTCACAACTTACAAATGCCCCCACATTATAAATTGAAATACCAGTAAATACGGCCTAAATCGAATAAATTCAGACAAAAAACATGTGGGGGGTCAAATTGCTAACTATATCCTTAGATAAGTTCCTTGAGGAGTGTAGTTTCCTAAATGGGGTCCCTTTTGGGGTGTTTCCACTGTTTTGGTCCCTCAGTGGCTTTGCAAATGCGACATGGCTTCCACAAACCAATCCAGCAAAATCTGAATGCCAAATAGCACTTCTTCCCTTCCGAGCCCTGCTGTGTCCAAACAGCCATTTATGACCACATATGGGGTATTGTTTTACTCAGGAGAAACTTCTCTACAAATGTTGGGGTGCTTTTTCTCTTTCAGTCCTTGTGAAATGAAAAATAAGTGCTAAACCTACATATATATTTATTGAAAAAAACTTTGATTTTTAATTTTCACGGCCTACTTCCAATAATTTCTGCAAAAAACCTGTGGGGTCAAAATGCTAACTATACCCATAGATAAGTTCCTTGAGGGGTGCAGTTTCCTAAATGGGGTCACTTTTGGGAGTTTTCCACTGTTTTGTCTACTCAGGGACTTTGCAAATGCAACATGGCCTCCGCAAACTATGCCAGCTAAATTTGAGCTCCAAAAGTCAAATGGCACTCTTTCCATTCTGAGCCCTGCCATGTGTCCAAACAGTCATTTATGACCACATATGGGGTACTGTTTTACTCAGGCGAAACTGCTCTACAAATGTTGGGATGCTTTTTCTCCTTTAGTTCTTGTGGAAATGAAAAAAAAATAGCTAAACCTACATTTTGTTGAAAAAAAACTTAGATTTTCATTTTCACGGCCTACTTCCAATAATTTCTGCAAAAAATCTGTGGGGTGAAAATGCTAACTATACCCTTAAATAAGTTCCTTGAGGGGTGTTGTTTCCAACATGGGGTCACTTTTGGGGGGTTTCCACTGTTTTCGCGACACAAAACCTCTTCAACCTGACATGGTGTCTAAAAATATTCTAATAAAAAGGAGGCCCCAAAATCCACTAAGTGCTCCTTTGCTTCTGAGGCCTGTGTTTCAGTCCATTACTAATCTAGGGCCACATGTGAGATAATTCTAAAAATTGCAGAACCTGGTCAATAAATATTGAGTAGTGTTTCTCTGGTAAAACCTTCTGTGTTACAGAACAAAATGGATTAAATTTCACCTTCACTTTGATGTAATTACTGTGAAGCACCTAAAGGGTTAATACACTTTCTAAAAGCTGTTTTTAATACTTTGAGGTGTACAGGTTTTAAAATGGGGTGATTTGTGGGGGTTTCTAATATATAGTGCCCTCAAAGTCACTTTGGAACTGAACTGGTCCCTAAAAAAATAGCCTTTTGAAATTTTCTTGAAAATTTAAGGAATTGCTGCTAAAGTTCTAAGCCTTGTAACGTCCTAGAAAAATAAAAGAATGTTCAAAAAACGATGTCAACATAAAGTAGACATATGGGATATGTTAACTAGTAACTATTTTGTGTGGTATTACTATCTGTCTTACAAGCAGATACATTTAAAATCGAGAAAATGCTAATTTTTTAAAATTTTATCACATTTATGGTGGTTTTCACAAATAAACACTGAATGTAACGACCAAATTTTACCACTAACTTAAAGTCCACTGTGTCACGAGAAAACAATCTCAGAACCGCTTGGATAAGTGAAAGCATTCCAAAGTTATTGCCACATAAAGTGACACGTCAGTTTTGAAAAAAATGGCCTGGTCCATAAGGCGAAAACAGGCTGTGTCCTTAAGGGGTTAATGTACGACATAATGTACTGAAAAACATTTCCATTTTTTTTTTGTGGGGCGGAATGGGGAAAAAAACGCAATTGCGCCATTATTTTTGTGGTTTGACTTTACATCGTTCACCTTGCAGTAAAAATGACATGTTAACTTTATTATGCGGGTCAGTATGATTACGGTGATACCGTATTTATATCGTTTTCTTTATGTTTTACTGCTATTGCAAAATAAAAACAAACAATTTGGTTTGCGTTACCATATTTTCAGACCCATAACTTTTTTATTTTTCTGTAGAAGGAACTGTGTGACGACTTGTTTTTATTTTTGTGGGCTAAGCTGTAGCTTTTAAAGAGGCTCTGTCACCACATTATAAGTGCCGTATCTTCTAAATAAGAAGATCGGCGCTATAATGTAGATGACAGCAGTGCTTTTTATTTAATCAAACTATCTATTTTTACCACTTTATTAGCGATTTTAGATTTATGCTAATGAGTTGCTTAATGCCCAAGTGGGCGTATTTTTACTTTAGACCAAGTGGGCGTTGTACAGGGGAGGGTATGACGCTGACCAATCAGCATCATGCACTCCTCTCCATTCATTTCTTCAGCTCATAGGGATCCTTTTAGATCACTATGGGCTGTCTTATACTAACACATTAACAATACTGAAGTGTTTAGACAGTGAATAGACATTCCACGGGAACAGCAACTCATTAGCATAAATCTAAAATCGCTAATAAAGTGGTGAAAACAAATTGTTTAATTAAATAAAAAGCACTGCTGTCACCTACATTATAGCGCCGATCTCCTTATGTATGAGATAGGGCACTTATAATGTGGTGACAGAGCCTCTTCAATAGTACTATTTTAGGGCACATACGAGTGTTTGATTACGCTTACTTCCATTTATTTTAAGTCGAGGCGACCAAAAGACAGCAAATATGGTTTATTTTTTTTTATCCCCGTTCACCGTGCAAGATAAATCCCCCAGTTGTATTCGACATTTAACCCCTTCCCGACAACCCCACGTAGATTAACGGGCTGCAGAGCTGGTCCTTGTGCAGCCCGTTAATCTACGTGTGCTCCTAACAGAGCACACAGACGCTCCCCGCAGCCCGGCATCTCCCAGTACGGGCTGGTACTAGCAGCCTTAGTACTGGGGGAAAACATCGGGTCGGATCACAGCGGTGATCCGAACTGATTAACCCCTTAATTGAAGTTGGTATAGCAACATCGGCACCTCGCTACGCGATTGCGGGGGCCGATTGTTGCGGGGGGCGATTGCTATGGCAACCGGAAGCCTAAGAAAGGCTTCCGGTCTGCCATCTATTGAAGGCGATTACGTCCTGCCAGAGGCAGGACCTAATATGCCTCCTGTCAGTGTGAAACTGACAGGTATAATACCCTGCAATACATAAGTATTGCAGGGTATTATAAAAATGATCCAACAATTGGATCTTCAAGTCCATAGAAGGACTAAAAAAAATAATTAAAAAGTAAAAAAAAGTTACAAAAAATGTACAAAAGTAAAATGTCAAAATAAAATTAAAAAATTGACTTTTTCCCCTTATAAAGTCCTTTATTATTAGAAAAAATTGAAAAAAAAAATAAACTATTCATAATTGGTATCCCTGCGCCCGTAACGGCCTGAACTATAAACATATAACGTAATTTATCCCGCACGGTGACCGCCATAAAAAAAATTATTAAAAAACTATACCGGAATCGCTATTTTTAGTCACTTCAGCTCCCAAATAATTTTCATAAATAGGGATCAAAAAAATCGCAGGTACCCAAAAATTGTACCGATAAAAACTAGTTTGTTCCGCAAACAACAAGCCCTCACACAGCTTTCCTGATAGAAAAATAAAAAAGTTGTAGCTCTTAGAATATGGCGACACAAAAACAAAATAATTTTTTTTAAAACCGAGATTTTATCGTGCAAACACCATAAAACATAAAAAACCCATATACATATGGTATCGCCGTAATCGCATCAACCCACAGAATAAATGAAACATGTCATTTATAGCGCACGGTGAACGCGGTAAAAAAAAGAATAAAAAAAATAGAAGTTTTGACGGCCTAATTCCACTAAATTTAGCAAAAAACCTATGGGATCAAAATGCTCACTATACCCCTAGACAAATTCTTTTTAGGGCTGTAGTTTCCCAAATGGGGTCACTTCTGGCGGGTGTCCACTGTTTTGGACCCTCAGGGGCTTTGCAAATGCGACATGACACCCGAAAACCAACGGCGTAAACTTGATCTCCAAAAGACAAATAGCGCTCCTTCGCTTCTGAGCCCTGTAGGGCGTCCAAACAGCCATTTATTACCACATATGGGGTATTGCCGTAATCAGGAGAAATTGCTTTACAAATCTTGGGGTGCTTTTTCTTCTTTATTGCTTGTAAAAATGTATCATTTCTAATTTTTATTGAAAAAAAAATTTAGATTTTCATATTTACGGACTAATTCCACAAAATTCAGCAAAAACCTGTGGGGTTAAAATGCTCACTTTACCCCTTGAATCTTTTGGTGGGATTTCCACTGTTTGGGCACTACAAAACCTCTTCAAACCTGACATGGTGCCTAAAATATATTCTAATAAAAAGGAGGCCACAAAATCCACTGGGTGCTCCTTTGCTTCTGAGGCCGGTGCTTCAGTCCATTAGCGCACTAGAACCACATGTGGGATATTTCTAAAAACTGCACAATCCGGGTAATATATATTGAGTTGTGTTTCTCTGGTAAAAGCTTTTGTGTTACAGAAAAAAAAATGGATTAAAATGGATTTTCCAACAAAAATAAATAAATTTGTGAATTTCACCTCTACTTTGCTTTAATTCCTGTGAAATACCTAGAGGGTTAAGAAACTTTCTAAATGCTGTATTGAATACTTTGAGGGGTGTAGTTTTTAAAATTGGGTGACTTATTGGGGTTTCTATATATAAGGCCCTCAAAGACACTTCAGAACTGAATTGGTACCTATAAAAATAGGTTTAGGAAATTTTCTTGAAAATGTGAGAAATTGCTGATAAAGTTCTAAGCCTTGTAACGTCGTAGAATAATAAAATAATGACATATGGAATATGTGAAATAGTAACTATTTTGTGTGGTATTACTGTCTGTCTTACAAGCAGATAAATTTAAAATGAGAAAAATCATAATTTTTGCACATTTTATTTACATTTTGGGGTTTTTCACAAATAAGCAATGAATTTATTGACCAAATTTTTCCACTAGCATAAAGTAAAATATGTCACGAGAAAACAATCTCAGAATCGCTTAGCTAGACAAAAGCATTCCAGAGTTATTACCACATAAAGTGACATGTCAGATTTGAAAAAATGGGGCTGGTCCTGAAGGCCAAAATGAGCTCGGTCCTGAAAGGGTTAAACAAGTCTTCTTTTATTTTTTAAGACAAATTTCAAATAACAAAAACAAACTGTACATATCGCAAATACACCGTATACAACAATAAATATTAGCAACATGATCCAAAACCAACATATTACGTTATGCTAGCTGTAATTTACGGCTGAAATGACAGCCTGTTTTCAGAAGAAAACAGCTGCCTCGTTTCAGCCGTAAATGCTCCTCCTCGTATTATGCGAGGCATCTGTGACGCTCGTATATCTTGAGCTGCTCTTCATTGAGTTCAATGAAGAACGGCTCAAATTACGTGCCCTGCACTTCTTTGCCGAGGCAGTCAATTTACGCGTCGTCGTTTGACAGCTGTCAAACGACGACGCGTAAATTACAGGTCGTCTGCACAGTACGTCGGCAAACCCATTCAAATGAATGGGCAGATGTTTGCCGACGTATTGTAGCCCTATTTTCAGACGTAAAAACGAGGCATAATACGCCTCGTTTACGTCTGAAGATAGGTCGTGTGAACCCAGCCTAATTGTGCACATTTCTATGCACCAGGATCACAAAAACATAAAGATCCATATATAATGATTCCACTTTCCGGCCACAACCTTTTAAAGTACATATACTCTATATCTCATATAAAAAATAGAATAAATCTCCAAATAATTTTAACTTTGCACAAAAATATAAGCAAATAATGTACAGTTGCTTAATTTTTTCACAAAGACATCGCAGCAGTCATAACAAACTTTATATACCCCCCTCCCAAACCCCCAAAAAATTTAATATAAAATAATGATATCTCCAAACCACTTTCTCCATCCCCTCCACTACATCGTCTCCAACACTTCACTTTCAAGTGCCTCAAACCGGCACTGAATCCAAGGGACCCAACCTGAGGAAAAAAAAATAGATTTTCCTCTTTTTTCTAAAATCATTCTCTTCCAAAATTATAATTCTATTGGTATATTTAACCCACTTATCTACCGATGGAGGGTTTTTACTCTTCCAATTCAATAGAATACACTTCATAGCATAAGTAATCTTTCCACTGCCATAGTTCTCAGACCCCTCTTCCACCTCCAGATCTCCCAATAGACAAATCCAAGGGTCTAGAGATATTCTTACTTGAAAAATGCCAAAAATATCACTACAGATCTCTTCCTAGAACCCATTTATTTTTGGACACGACCAAAGTAGATGCAAGTTATCAGCTTCTAGACTATAACATTTAGGACACCAAGCTTCTTGAATCCCATAGAATTTAGCTATCTTGACCGGGGAGAAATGTAGATTGTGAACAATAAAAAATTGTGATATCCTATGAGCCGGGCTAGATGACACTTTTTTGAGACCCCTTAATACCAGAGGCCATTCTATACTGTCCCTAGTACTTAGAACCTCTTCCCAGTACTTCCTAGATTTACCTGGATTCCTTACCAACCTCTGCCTCATATAGGATTTATATAATTTGGACGACAGTGAAAGTGAATTCATCATTAATTTAACAAAATCTGGAACCTCTGGAACCTCCGCAATCCTTATTGCTCCTCGATCTCCTGACAAAGGCTTGATCTAGCTGCCTAAAATAGAACCAACCTCCTATTCCCAGTCCAAATCTCTTATCAAGAGTCTTTGAAGTCCAGCAGGTCTCCATTCTCTACTAATTGTTCAAGAAACAAAATACCTCTTCTTCCTCAATATTTGATATTCAATATTTTGTTAAGTTCTGGAAAATAAATATTCCCCCATATTGGTCTAAAACCATATCTTCCATTTGCAATCCATTTAATTATAATTTCCCACCATAACTTGTCCAACATTACCATAGTCGGGCAGTTCCTAAAGGGATCTATCCGAAATATTCCCATCTCCATCTTTTGGAAAAGATTAAACCCGGAGCCCACCTTAACCGCTCCCCCTAGTTTCTCCCTATTTCCAATATGTATGTTCATCTCAACCAGCTGTTTCATTTGAGAAGCCAAATAGTATCCACGAATATCCGGAACAGCCAATCTTCCATGTGGGATAGGATACTGCAAAAATTCAAATTTCATTCTTGGTTGTCTTCTCCTCCAAACTAGCTCTCTCAATACTCCTTCAAACTTTTCAAAAATCTTATCTGGTATGTTTATAGGAGAATTTCCAAAAAATATACACAATGTTAAATACTTTTGTGTCAAAAAATACTAAAGTATAGTAAGTATGATACCTTTATTGGCTAACCATAAAAGTTCTATATGCGGCTTTCAGAGCACAGAGGCCCCTTCTTCAGGCAGTTTAAAAATGAATGTCTTAGAAAAAAGCACAACATTTAGATGTTACACAAAGAAAATTAGTACATGAGGCGATACATCATTAAGATAAGCCGGGGCAATAAAACGGAGGTTATAGGGGTGATTACTTAGGAGTTAAGGCATCTGGAGTCAGTCTGATGGGGGATGGGACGTGTGTCCATGTAGTGGCTCATAAATCCTGGTGTTAGATTGAGGCTTTGTGTCAATGACTGGAATTTTATCATCATCTTGAATTCCCAAATTTTTCTTTCTCTGTTGTTTTTAAAATGAGCCTTTAGTATTAGGACCTTTAAATCTGCCAAACTGTGATCAGGTCCAGAGAAGTGTTTTCCCACGGGTGTATCCACCTCCTGTTTTATTGTATGTCTGTGAAGATTCATCCTGGTTTGTAGTTTTTGTATGGTTTCTCCAATGTAGATTCCTTTATTGATGCACCTTGTACACAGGATCATGTACACTACATTGGAGGATGTACAGGAGAACGAGCCAGTGATTTTATAGTCCTGCTGCGTGTTTGGTATGTGGATGGTGTTTGATGACAAGATGTTGGTACAGCTCTTGCATTTTCTACTGTTGCAAGGAAAGGTGCCAGTCTCTGATGGTGATGAGAGGGCACTTCTGACCAGGAGATTCCTTAGGTTTGGTGGCTGTTTGTATGCAAGGAGAGGTAAATCCGGAAATATTTCTTTCAGTTTATTGTCTTTGTTAAATATAGGTTGGAGATCAGCAGCAATTTTCCGCAAGATGTTCATTTGTGGGTTGTATATGACCACTAGGGGCACCCTGCTGTGGTCTTCCTTCTTTTTGTACTCCTTGGAGTTCTTGTTGCTCTGTAAATCTGATCATCTATAATACGTGGATGGTATCCCTGTTGTAGGAATGTATGCCTCAGTGATAGCAGGTGTTGTTTTCGCCTATGTGGCTACCTACGTAGTGCAATGTATTAGATCTTTCAGTTTTTCACTGACAGCAAGACAATTAGGCTTCGCCTCCCAGCGGGGCCTGATCGTCTTCCGTAGTGGCAGAGCAGGAGGCCATTGTGTCTCCTGTTGCCATAGCAGCTGTCGGCAGCTCTGATTGCATGTCAGGGCTGGCGATCTGCTAGCAACCGCTAAAATGCAGCGATCGCTTTCGATCGCTGCATCAAAGGGGTTAATGGCAGGGATCGGCGCTAGCTCCGGTTCCTGCCATTACAGGTGGATGTCAGCTGTAACATACAGCTGACATCCACCGCTGATGACGCCGGCTCAGCTCCTGAGCCGGCGCCATCTTGCCAGCGGCTACGGAAGCCGTTCAGGCTCCGCCGCCCGGCGGGTCCTGAACGACTTCCATGCTGGGCAGACCGGGAGGCCAGTATTAGGCCTCCGGTTGCCATTGCAGCCACTGGAACCCTGGCAATTTCATTGCTGGGGTTCCGATGAGCTGCAAACACCTTAAATGCAGCGATCGCGTTTGATCGCTGCATTTAAGGGGTTAATGGCGGGGATCGAAGCTATTTCTGTCCCCGCCATTACAGCCGGATGTCAGCTGTAATACACCGCTGATATCCGGCGATTATGGCGCCGGCTCAGCTTCTAAGCCGGTGCCAAGCATTTGGCGTATGGATACGGAAAAATGCGGAAAGCACTAGCTTTCCATGACATATCCATACGGCAAATGTCGGGAAGGGGTTAAGGATGGGGATTCAGAAAAAGCATTCCAAGCTTATCAAGAGCTAAAAATTAAATCAAGTTATCAAAGTTATGTACAGAAAAACAAAATCGCTAACAACATTAAAATAAATCACATTTTTTTTTATAAATACATAAATGACAAAAAGAAAATTTTTTTAATATTGGCCCTCTTAAAGATGACTATCAATTCATGCATATTTTACTGCGTTTTTTTTTTTTCAAGGGCTGTGTGATGGTGATATTTATTCTTCCTGTGATGTCATTTCCACCCCCTGTAAGAAGTTCTGCAGCGTTTGCGCATCAAAAATTATGCTGTACATCAGAAAAACGCAGCAAATCTGTCCACTTTCTGCAGCAATAATTGACAAGCTGCGGAACTAAAATTACGCACCGCAGGTGAATATCTGGCTGAATTTTTCCACAGCTTGTGGATGACATATTAAAAAACATCCACTTTGCGGCTACTGTATTCCGCTGCATATTTTCCGTTCGCAATTCCGGACGGAAAATACGCAGCAATTCTGTTACGTGTGGACAAGCCCTTAAGGGAATAGAGCTCAGTAATGGACAGACCATTATATCTCATCTTCTTAGACTCTCTTGTAACAGGATCAGTGCCCCAGGATTGGAGGACTACTGATGATATTGTACCCAGGGCTGGCGTCAGCACCCGGCGAATCCGGGCAAGTGCCGGGGCCAACTACACTTGGGGGGGGGCCCACACGGCCGCCGGGTGCTGATGCTGTCGTCGTCACGGCATCACTGTCCATATGTGGACAGTGATGTCAGGAGGAGAGAAGGAGCCCCAGGCAGAGCGCTAGCGGCTCTGCTCCGGGACTCTGTGTCTGCTGAAGCCCCTGACATCACTGTTCATATATGGACAGTGATGTCAGGAGGCGAGGAGGAGTCCCAGGCAGAGCGCTAGAAGTGGCTCTGCTCCGGGACTTAGTCTCTGGGGAAGCCCCTGACTGTCAGGGGCTTCCCCAGTGGTGGAGTCCTGGAGCAGAGCTTCTTCCAGCGCTCTGCCTGGGACGCCTTCTCTCCTGCTGACATCACTGTCTATATATGGACAATCATATCAGCAGGAGAGAAGGTGTCCCAGGCAGAGTGCTAGAAGCGGCTCTGCTCCGGGACTCCGTCTCTGGGGAAGCCCCTGACATTACTGTCCATATATGGACAGTGTTGTCAGGAGCAGAGCATTGTCCCAGGTAGAGTGCTAGTAGCGCTCTGCCTGGGACTTTGGCTCTGGGGTTGCCCCGGACATCACTAGCCGTCTATGGACAGTGATATCAGGGTCTTCCCCAGAGCCGGGTGGACCGGAGCAGAGCCTTTACTAGCGCTCTGCCCGGGACTTCAGCTCTGCTCCGGACATCACTATCCATATGTGGACAGTGATGTCAGGAGCAGAGCAGAAGTCCCAGGTAGAGTGCTAGTACTGCTCTGCCCGGGACTATGGCTCTGGGGTTGCTCCTGACAACACTGTCAAAGATGGACAGTGACGTCAGGGGCTTCTCCTGAAGCGGAGTCCCCAGCCAGAGCGACAATGCTGGCTGGGGATTCCACTCCTAGAGGGAATCCCAAAGGCACTACCTACAGGGAGGGGGCTGTGTGGCACTACCTGGGAGGTAGGGGCTGTGTGGCACTACCTGGCAGGGGGGGCAGTGTGGCACTACCTAGCAGGGGGGGCAGTGTGGCACTACCTGGCAGGGGGGGCAGTGTGGCACTACCTGGCAGGGGGGGCAGTGTGGCACTACCTGGCAGGGGGGCAGTGTGGCACTACCTGGCAGGGGGGCAGTGTGGCACTACCTGGAAGGGGGGCAGTGTGGCACTACCTGGCAGGGGGGGCAGTGTGGCACTACCTGGCAGGGGGGGCAGTGTGGCACTACCTGGCAGGGGGGCAGTGTGGCACTACCTGGCAGGGGGGCTGTGTGGCACTACCTGGGAGGGGGGCACTGTGGCACTACCTGGCAGGGGGGCTGTGTGGCACTACCTGGGAGGGGGGCACTGTGGCACTACCTGGCAGGGGGGCTGTGTGGCACTACCTGGGAGGAGGGGGCTGTGTGGCTCTATAGAGGGCACTAAATTTATGGGGGTACAAACTTGGGGCTTAACTTCTATATGGGGGCATAAACAGGGCCTAATGTCTAAAATGGCAGAAAACGTCAATTTGTGCCCCATATACTGTTGTGAGTTCCCCCGCAAAGGGGCCTACTAAGTCTGTGTCGCCCAAGGGCCCACATAAACCTGGAGCCGGCCCTGGTTTTACCAATATTTGAAAAGGGTAAGAAGAACCAGGTAACTACCGGCCAGTAAGTTTGACATCTGTGGTATGGAAAATATTTGAAGGTATATTAAGAGATGAACTGTAAAAGGTATACAGTGGTAAATACTTAAATAACTGATAACCAGCATGGATTCATGAAAAACAGGTCATGCCTTAACAACATGCTTGGTTTCTATGAGGAGGTAAGTGCAAATCAGAATGTTCTTCATACGGCTGAGGTGATACAGTAGTTCTGGATTTTGCAAAAGCATCTTATACTGTACCACACAACAGCCTTGTACTGAAGCTATAGATGCAGGGGCTGGGGGGGCAATGAATGTAGGAGTCAAGAATTAGGGACAGAAAACGAAGAGTAGTTATAAATGGTACATACTCAAAATTGACTAAAGTCAGCAGTGGGGTACCACAAGGATTGGTGTTAGGCCCAATTCTTTTTAATCTCTTTATTAATGACCTTGTGGATGGGATTGATAGTAAAGTGTCAGTTTTTGCTGATGATACGAAACTTTGTAGGATACTTAAAACTCAGCTGAATTGAAAAATGTTACAGAAAGACCTAGATAAGCTGGCAGCATGGGAAAAACATGGCAGATGAATTTTAATGTTGAGTAAGTTCATTTATAACGACTCTTTGTTTTCTGTCCCTTAACCAATTCTTTACCCACTTGCATATATGGTCCCCCAGTCCCTGTGTCTGTAGCTTCAGGACAAGACTGTTGCTTGGAACAGTATCAAATGCTTTTGCAAAATCCAAATAAATCACATCAGCCATATAATTGATTAAGAAAGGTTGAACTTGATGGACCAGTGTCTTTTTTCAGCCTATGTAACTATATACTGCTCTATGCGATTTGGGTTATAAAATATATCATCTTTATACGTCAAAGTCCCAGAATGTAAATTCTTTAAGGCTGGATTCACACATAGCATTTTGCTGCGTTTTTTTGTCACATTAGCGTTTTTCACAGCATTCTCTTTAGGTCAAAAAGCTGCGGCCGGATATTACTTTAAAGTCTATAATGAAGTATAGACAACACTACATACAAAGCATTTTGATACCTATTGTTTTTGCGGTCGTTGGCCTTTTTTTTTCTTCTTTTTTTTTTTAACCGGTTAAGGACTAGGCTGTTTTACAGCTAAATGACCAGAGCAAATTTGACAATTTTGCTATGCGCTTCTTTAGATGACTATAACTCTGCAGGTGAATAAAGTTCATCTTTGAATTTTACACTCTTTTTAAAGGACAGATAGGGCTTTGTTTTAGTGGCATTTGTCAGTATATATCATTTTTATTTTTTTCTCTAAAGTGGGCAAAATTGGAAAAAAATGCAAGAATTTAGCAATTGCGTCAGTTTATGATAGCATTTTTCACACACGGTATGGACCACGGACAAAATTAATCTCCTTTCACATTCCTCCACTTCTCCCGTGCATGGGGATACCAAATATGTGTGCCTTATTCACTGTGCGGGCATGTGCCAGGGCTTGGCATAAAAGGAGGCTTTTTGGCCTATTCGGTCCAGGAATTTTGCATTTGATTTTATAGCACCATAATGTTTTCTGGGGGGCGTAATGCTGCTGAAACATTAGAAACACCCCATAAATGACTTCATTCACACAAGTAGACCCCACAAGGTTTCCTTCAAGGGGTTTATCATATTTTTAGCAAGTCCAGTTTTCTTCTGAAAGTTTCTTGAATAAGATGGAACAAAAAAAAATCAGCTATTTTTAAGCAGATGCGTCAGTTTAGGTTAGTATTTTTCACACACGGCATAGACCACGGCCAAAATTCATCTCCTTTCACATTCTTCCACTTCTCCCGTGCATGGGGATACCAAATATGTGTGCCTTATTCACTGTGCGGGCATGTGCCAGGGCTTGGCATAAAAGGAGGCTTTTTGGTCCAGGAATTCTGCATTTGATTTTATAGCAGCGTACTGTTTTCTTGGGGGCGTAATGCTGCTGAACCATTAGAATCACCCCATAAATTACTTCATTCACACAAGTACACCCCACAAGGTTTCCTTCAAGGGGTTTATCATATTTTTAGACAGTCCAGTTTTCTTCTGAAAGTTTCTTGAATAAGATGGAACAAAATAAAATTAGCTTTTTTTTTAACAAATGCGTCAGTTTATGCTAGCTTTTTCACACACAAAATGGACCACGGACAAAATTCATCGCATTTCACATTCTTCCACTTCTCCTGTGCATGGGGATACCAAATATGTGTGCTTTATTCACGGGCATGTGCCAGGGCTTGGCATAAAAGGAGGCTTTTTGGCCTTTTCGGTCCAGGAATTCTGCACTTGACTTTATATACTGTTTTCTGGGGGGTGTAATGCTGCTGAAAGATTAGAATCACCCCATAAATTACATCATTCACGCAAGTACACCCCACAAGGTTTTCTTCAAGGGGTTTATCATATTGTTAGACAGTCCAGTTTTCTTCTGAATGTTTCTTGAATAAGATGGATCAAAATAAAATTTGCAATTTTTTAGCAAATGCGTCAGTTTATGCCAGCATTTTTCACACACGGCATAGACCACGGCCAAAATTAATCTCCTTTCACATTCTTCCACTTCTCCCGTGCATGGGGATACCAAATATGTGGGCCTTATTTATCACATAGAGAAGTAGGAGGGCGGACGATAGAAGAAGCTTATTTCACAAATCGCTTTTTTTCAAAGCTGGTTTTACAAAACTCAACAGAGTTTCTATAACACTTCCAAAATATCTGCTCTTGAAGCAGAAATCCCAAAATATTCATCTAGGGGTATAATGGGAATTTATTTTTTTGGGTTTTCTAAAATAAGAAATTGCAGGTTTATGCAAATGGAGCTATTCAGCAGATGAACTTTAGAGAATATGCAAACATGACCTCCACCCCCCAATACCACACTGTTCTGAATTATTAGATTTTAGTTAATTTGTTGAAAATATATTTGCCCTACATTACGTTTTTATTTTTCCCCTGATTTTACTCGAAGGGTGAGGGAGGGAATGGGTGGGGTAAAATCAGGGGAAAAATAAAAACGTAATGTAGGGCAAATATATTTTCAACGAATTAACTAAAATCTAATAATTCAGAACAGTGTGGTATTTTTTAAAACGTGGCCCAATGCAGAGGCCTGGTTGTGAGGGACATGAGGGACAGAAATATCGGGAATCTTTGCGGTGCCCGTCTTTTCTGCAGACGCGGCACTTTTTCTGGGGGTTGCTTCTGGTTGCTGTTGGGGGAATCCGACTGATGAAGTGTCTTTCAGTCAGTCGCGTGACATCCTCAGACTGGGGGCATTCTCGGGTGTCCTGAACATCAAAAATGAGGCCTTCAATAATTTTTTCCTGGAAATCCAGGTATGTGTCTCTGCCTCTGTTTTTTTTGTAGAGCACAAATGAGTTGTGGATGGCCACCTGTAACAAATAAATGGCCACTTTTTTGTACCAGGTTTTAGTTTTGCGTTTTACTAAATAGGGCTGTAAAACCTGGTCGCTTAAATCCACCCCCCCCCCATGTACTTGTTATATTCGGACACGCTCACTGGTTTGTGCTTGTCCGATGTTGCCCCTCTTTCCCTCACTGCCACTGTTCCTGCAGTATGAATCGTGCTTAGCACATACACCTCTTTGCGATCCCTGAACTTGACCGCCAGCAATTCTTCAGATGCATAAGCACAGGAGTCCCCCTTTACCATGCGCTTCCCCACTAATTGCTGTGGAAAACCAATTCTGTTTTTGCGCATGGTACCACATGCCCCAGTCCTTGCAGCATGCAAATGCCTAAACAGGGGCACACTGGAATAAAAATTATCACAGTACAGGTGGTACCCCTTGTGAAGCAGAGGCTGCATTATCTCCCACACGATCTTACTGCTGGTGGAAAGATCAGGGGGGCATCCAGAAACATTTATTGAGCGGTCCCGCCCTTCATAAATCCTGAAGGTGGTGGTATATCCTGACCCGCTTTCACACAATTTGTAGAGCTTAACGCCATATCTTGCCCTTTTGGAAGGTAGATATTGGCGAAAGCTAAGTTTGCCATGAAAGTTGAGGAGGGATTCGTCCACACTTACATTCTGCCCAGGGGTGTAAAGTTGCAGAAATAAATTATTCAGGGAATTTATCAGCGGTCTTATTTTGAACAACCGATCCCGGTTTGCATCGGTACTTGGGGGGGCCTGTGCGTTGTCATTGAAGTGGAGGAACCTCATTATTGTCTCATAACGAGACCTGGGCATTACTGTAGAATATACTGGGGTGGCTTGGGCGGGTCTTGTTGACCAGTAAGACCTAATGGAGGGCTTTTTGACAATACCCATATTTAGGGTGAGCCCCAAAAAATTTTTTAATTCCTGCAAATTGGTGGGCGTCCAATCTCTGGCATGGGTGGATGAAGGTTTCTGCCTTATATATTGAGTGGCATATAAATTTGTTTCGTGGACAATCTGATTTAGGATGTCGTCCGTTATCAATAAATGGAAGTAATCCATTTGGACAAAATTTGTATTGTCCACGGTTATGCCAGGAGTGGCAGTAAATCCGTGGATTCTAGGCCCAAAAGATGGGGCAGGTGCCCATACAAGAGCCTGGACTGGAGGGACCAGGTTGTCCCATGCTACAGCGCTACTTGGCCCTGCGCTTTCATGTTCTGCAGTTTCAAATGCGTCAGGGATAACGTCCCCTGAAGATGAACCTGAAGTGACGCTGTCATCGTCACTACCTAAAACAGGTTCCATCTCGGACGCCATCTCTGATGCGGTCTCCGACTCAGACCACAGCATGGCGTATGCCTCCTCGGCGCTAAACAACTTCCTCGCCATAACGTCACTAACACTAACACAACAAATTATTTTATTTTATTTATTTTTTTTCTAAAACACACAAACTAACTGGTATATAGATTTACACTACCACTAACAAAAAAATAAACCGCTATTGCTATATATATTATATATATGTGGATATATATATATATAATTATATACACCCTACCTGCCTATTCTAATAGAATAAAAGAAAGGTAGATAGATAGAAAAAAAAGATAGATGGATAGATAGATTGTATAGATAGATAGAAATCTATCTATACAGAGAATGTTTTATAGTGTAACTGTATTTTTTTGTAACTGTAACTGTATTCTTCTGGCAGCAATTCTCCCAAGTCTCTTCTTCTCCTCAAACTGAAACAATGTTTGAGGAGAAGAAAAGAGGCAGGAGATTTACTGCCAGAAAAGTCAAAATAAAACAAATGTGGTCGCTGTGATAGGTTTTCACAGCGACCACATGTTTAGGGACCATCAGATTGGTCCCTGATACTCTGCCCAGTGCCCAGAGCTGTTGGTAACAGCGTGGCCACACGGCTGTGTGCACGCGATCGCGTGCACACTGTTTTATATGCAGAAATGCATGTGATCGCTGTGATTGGTTGTCACAGCGATCACATGTTCAGGGGCCAAAAGATTGGCCCCTGACATTCTGCCCAGTGCCCATGGCTGTTAGCAACAGCCAGGGCATAGAGCTGTTTGCACGCGATCGCGCGTGCACAGTCTCTGAAGTGCCGTCGTAAATAGTCTATACGGCGGACTTCAGAGACCCTGACCGCTGGCCGTATAAATACGGCCAGCGGTCGGGAACCTGTTAAAACACACCATGGCCTGGGTATGTGTTTTTGTTTTTTTTTTGCTGTTTTCAGCATAGACTTCTCTATAGGACTTCAAAAACACCAGAAAAATACATGTTCAAAATGGTACAAAATAAAAAATGCCAAAAGAACCAATGAACAACGGCTGAAATTCTTAGCGTTTTTTACGTACGTTTAAAAATCTGAAAAACAGTGTGTCTGTGACAGAGGCCTAATGATCTAGCTTGGCCCTGCTATTTCTGTGTAGGGCATCAGCAGCACTACTAAAGAGGGTTTCCACTATACACCTTTATGGTACATCAATATGATCTATGCAACTGCATAGATCCCGAAAGTAGGTGTCCCTTGTTGTGTGTGCACATGCCTGATCACCCTTCATTACAGTGATAATCTTTAATGGAGATTAAGCGTGTATATGCACCCACCTCTCTGCTAGGGAAACGGGGAACAAGGGACATTACATGCTGTGTGCAGCCCTCAGATGGGGTCAGGGACTGTATCTGGCTACAACAATGTGGTAGGTTGCCACTACTGGTGTAGTGTCATTTTATGTACTTTGTGTGCATGCTTATTAGCAAGATTTATTTTTTTTAATTGAAAATCATAACCATATCCTTAAAAGTTACCAGACACAGTAACTTAGGAAATAAAATGTAAACTATAAATCGCATGTGTACTATACAGAAATGAAAAGCAGTATTAATTTCACATATTCTGCCCTTTTGTACCAAGCGATAATGTCATTATAATTTAGTTTAATAATTTCACAGAATAAAACGCTTCATTGTTAAAAGCTATAATTTCAAGTGTATTTCAACATTTATTTCAAAGACATACAAAGAAATGTCTGTTTATAAGGGTACATTTATTTTATATTTTATTGACACGAGTTGAGAACTCCCCAGTTTTTAGGGCACCTTGCTGTTTATTCAAACCACAGCAAACCCTATTCTGTATGTTTTGCTGTGTTCATGCTTTACTTTTCCACCATAAACATCAATGAAGGAGAAAAGAGATTTAAAAAACACATTCATAAAAACTGACTCCAGTTTTCCATAAAGGCAGAAAAAAAATGCAACACCAAATGCAGCAAAACCATGGCAAAATTGTGTGTATTCATTGTTTATTCTGAAAAAAAAAAAAGAGAAAATGTCTGGTCTCATACTGCATTGTAAAAGAAACATGGCTGTACAGTGGCTATTCAGATAGAGTCCGGGATTTTAACTGGCTTTACTAGAGTTTAAAGGGATTATCCGGAGAGACAAAAATCAGGACCATTGCTTCTTTTAATCAAAAAATAAAGCACTTACCAATAGTTTTAATTTAGCATAGTTGTCCTGTACGCCAAACTAGAATAGAGGTCACGTGATCACGGAAGTGTAGACGGTTTTCAGGAAGCTGTGACGCGTTATCACAGCTGCACGTCACAGTCCGCCGCCTCCACTTCCAGTATGACCGCGCATCACTGGTCACGCAGGAGAAAAGGAGCTAGTGTGTCGGCGCATCTCAGGTTACATTGGTGAAAGGGGCTGGTGTGTCAGTGCATTCTTCATCACTAGTTTGAAAGGGTCTGGCATCTGTCATCATTGGTCACATGGTGGAAGTGGGGTTGTGTCTTAGGGCGCGTCCTGAAAAACCCGCCTCTGAACCAGGAAGTAAATTGGCAGCTCAGACATCATATCAGGGATGGATATGTACTATAATATTCAACATTTTAGCAATAATTGTACATAAAAAGGATAGATAATGGTGCCTATAGGTTTTTTGTTTTATTTTTAAATTCCATTGAATAACCTCTTTACTAACAGAAACCAGTGAATTATAACCATTAACATCCATAGGTTGGTCCATAAGTTCCTTTTATCATGTATTCAAAAATTTGCAAAAATAAATAAAATCGGAGGCTAGGCCTGTGACAGCTAAATTCTTGCTCTTTGTTTTATTCCCCTTAACCCCTTCCCGACATATATATACGGCGCACGCTGGGTGGGGGAATATGGAGCGGGCTCACGGGCTGAGTCCGCTCCATAAAGCGAGTGTGTCGGCTGTGTGTTACACTTCTTGTTTAACCCGTTAAATGCCGCGTTCAATAGAGATCGCAGCATTTAAATTACTAAAAACTGTAACGTCTCAACGCCCCCCCCCCCCCCCCCGCGGCGAGATCGGGGGGAGCCGTTGGTTCGCACGGCTGCCTGGGGGCCTGACGAAGTCCCCCAGGTCCGCCATCTTGGTACTCCTATGAAGCTCTGCCTCCGGCAGGGCTTCATAGGAGACTGTCAGAATCACGATATACTGCAATACGATCGCTGGTTGAAGTCCCCTAGGGGGACTAATAAAAAAAAAAAATATATGAGTTAACGTTTTTTTTTGTGTAAAAAAAACAATTTCAATAAAAAATTCAAAAAAACCCCCTTTTCCCCATTATCCCCCTAGAGCATAGTAAAAAATGTAAAGAAATAAACGTAATTGGCATCGCCGCGTCCGTAAAAGTCTGATCACAATATATCATTATTTAACCCGCACGGTGAACGCCGTAAAAAAAAAATTGTAAACGCCAGAATCTCTATTTTTTGTTCACCTAATCTCCCACAAAAAATGAAATAAAAAGTGATCGAACCGTCACATTTACACCAAAATGGTATTATTAAAAACTACAGTTTATCCCGCCAAAAAATAAGCCCTTATACCACTTAATCGACGGAACAATAAAGACGTTACGGCTCTTGGAATTTGGCGAAACAAAATACATTTCATTTTTTTACACTTAGGTTTTTACTTGTAAAAGTAGTAAAATATAGAAAAAACACATATTTGGTATTGGCGTAATCGTATTGACCCACAGAATAAAGTTAACATGTTTTTTTAATTGCACAGTGAATTCCGTAAAAATGGCACGCAAACCATGGAGGAATCGCTGTTTTTTTTCATTTTCTACACCACAAATAATTTTTTTCCCGTTTCCTAGTACATTATATGGCAAAGTAAATGGTGCTACGAAAAACTACAACTCGTCCCGCAAAAATCAAGCCCTCATAGGACTATATCGACGGAAAAATAAAAGGCGTTATGGCCTTTGGAAGGTGGGGAGGAAAAAACCGAAAATGAAAATCTGAAAAAGGGCTGCGGCGTGAAAGGGTTAAAGGCAACTGGAATCTGGCTACTTTCATAGGCAAGACCACAATTACTACTTCCTATTTTTTATGCACAACCTGCGGCATGCTTCAGGTTTAACCATTTAAAAAGGTACCATATAATGATTAACCACATTCTTGGAAAAAAACTATCTTTAATATAATTCTATTTAAATTAGTATTTAATAAATAATTATAAAATACAATCATCCTAAAAATTATTGTGTATTGCTTTTCAATTTCTAAACTATAGACAGAAAAAGTCTGTGTTGATGTAGAAAAAGTATATATATATATATCATAACGAGAAAAAAAAATTGTCCTACCTTGTTATTTGTGTTCTTGTGTTGAAATCTAGAGATCTCATGGAGCGTAAAACTTCTATGCATCCCAAATACTGTAAGAAGATGACAGAATTTAGCAAGAATGAAACCATCAAAATATTGCGCATGTATATCATCTGTATTTGATTCTGCACAGAACAAGAGATACAGTATTTCTAGGGGAATTTACACCAATGTAATAGAGATCTCATTTTCAATCAAACTGGAAAGTAGCAGGTATACTCCCGATATCCTCAACCTTACATCATTATTTTAAGACGTAACTTAGGCAGCAGAAAAATACTGCAACATTTTAATACATTTTCATTTGTCGATGGCTGTTTTTTTAAAATCTAACACTGGCATATAAAATCATGCAATATGTACATTAATAATGAAATAGCAAATATCTGTTAGTGTTAAGTCAAAATCAACTGGACTTTAGAAATAGTGAAGGTATCTTCCTAAAGATGGCCATACATTAGGGATTTCAGATGGCCGTTTTGCTAGCATGCAGATCTGTTGTCTGTCATGAATGACTTTACAAGACTGCACCTATCAATGACTGTTGTGTCATGAAAAAGGCTCTGACAGATGACAGATAATGGTCTAAATCGGCCTTTTTGGCCGACCAAATTGTAATCTAGTGTGTGGCCACCTGTAAGTGTAACTGAATGGTAAGAAAATGTCACCAGCATGTATAACTATGTGACTAATTTAATTACCTTAATGCAATAACCAAGGTGGGATGAACATTATAGAGGGAGGCTCTAACTTGAAGTTATGGAATCACTAAGGCTGGGTTAAAACACTATAATTTTGTGAAGGCCCATGTTGTAGTTATTCCACACCATCAAGTTAAAGGGGGTTGTCTAGTCATGGGGCGGTTTCTCATACTGATGACCTATCCACATGTTAAGACCTCATGCACAAGACCGTAGCCATGTGCACGACCGTAATTTTCGGGTCGGACGGCCGCGGAGTGTCACTCGCGGACCGCACACATTAATTTCTATGAACCTTGCATGGACGTGTGCATGGGCCCATTGTAATGAATGGGGCCGCAATTCACCCGCAGATTTGCGGGTGAATTGCGGCTGCAAAAATACGTTCGTGTGCATGGGGCCTTAGTCATCAGTATATGATCGTGGGGGTCTGACACCTGGACCCAGCACCAATCAGCTGTTTCAGCTGCCTCCGATGCCGTATGTTATATACTGTGGATAGGTCATCAGTATGAAAAACCGCCCCATGACTAGACAACCCCTTTAAGGTCTCCCTCTGACAGGCCTGAATATTATGATAGCGTAAAGGATCTGCCAGGCACAACTTCTGTGTATACGCCAATAGGTAATCAGTCTGCACCTGAGTCTATGCCTCTGAGACTGACTCCATCTTCCACCACTCAGGATGGCAGGCTTAGGAGTGGGAGAGCCTATCGCAGCCTGGCCAGACGGAGCTAGCTCCCGCCCTCTGTCTATTTATACCTGCCTTTCCTGTTCCTCCTTTGCTTGTGATTCTTCTCGTGTGGTTTCCTGGCCCAGCTACAGCTTCTGACTATTTGATCCTGCTCCATACTGACCCTGGCTTTCGGACTACTCTCCTGCTCTGCGTTTGGTACCTCGTTCACTCCTGGTTTGACTTGGCTCGTTCACCATTCTTGTTGCTCACGGTGTTGCCGTGGGCAACTGCCCCTTTTCCCTTAGCTTTGTGTACCCTTGTCTGTTTGTCTCGTGCACTTACTGAGCGTAGGGACCGCCGCCCAGTTGTACCCCGTCGCCTAGGGCGGGTCGTTGCAAGTAGGCAGGGACAGAGTGGCGGGTAGATTAGGGCTCACTTGTCTGTTTCCCTACCCCCATCATTACAGATGGCATATCATTGTACACAGGGTGCAAACGCTTCCTTTATAGCACTTATTAGAGTTTGATAATGGGAAGCCATTCATTCTGATGCACATAACCTAAAACTACTTCTTTAAATATAACGGGGGCAAGGGGCCTGAAAACAGAAATTTTTAAAATGTCCAATTAGTTCACACAGCGATTATAGGTAACTGGTGTTTACGGCCCTTATCGAGTTGTCTGTCAATTGTTCAGCTGACGGTTATCTCATATGTATAGCCGGCAAAAGGTGACTAAATTACCCACAAATGTATACACTTTCAAAATGTACTACCTCTCTTCAAGAATTCTAAAAAACTACAGTTGCTATTGACTTGCTATTATTAGATATCCCATGACCTGGATGAATGAACCTTCTTTAACATAATAAGCAAAACAGCATTGTCATATCATTTTATGTCATTCATAATTTACGAGTATTTCAAAACTGTAAACATTGTTTATGTATGTATAACAGGCATCTTTAGATTAAAAATGATTACGTTTTTATGATACAGTTTTTATATTAAGACTAAAAACTGTAGTAAAATGAAATCTTTGTATGTAAAATTTGCCATAAAACATATTTACCATAATGTTTACAGGTTATTGCCACAACACTAAAAATACCCAAAATTTCTAACTCCATGCACACGAACTTATTTTTGTGTCCACAATTCTCCCGCAAATCTGCGGGTGAATTGTGGCCCCATTCATTTCAATGGACCCATGCACACGACCGTGGTTTCCACGGTCCGTGCATTGCCCAGGAGCCTCTCTTCTGGGCTAGCTGAAACCAAATGGCTTCTGATATAAGTGGAGTTATAAAACCAGAGTTGAAAAGAGGAGTTAAAGCCCCTGTAAGTACTCTTCTTTTCTTTTACTTTAACAATTGTTCACAGTTTTTTTGTAACTGGGATAATAGACAGCAAGATTGGAGGTTTTCTTCAATGCACAGTCTGTCATATGTGAGCACGACTGAAGCCGGAGTTCCAGGGTGAATACCACTGTGGCAGATGTGAGCATGTTGTTCACCTGGAAGCTCGCATTAGAGATCTGGAGGAGCAAAATGCAACACTGAGGGCGATAGAAAATCTTGAGCGGAGCATGCTGCTCACTGAGCAAGCAGTTAGTGGGATAGACCTACAGGGTGAAGACATGGGTCAGCAGGACCAGGCAAGTAGCTGGGTTAATGTAGTTAGGGGCAGTAGAAAGGGGGCCAAGGAAAGGAAGGCCAATCCGGTTTCTGATATTCCATGCAAAATTGCCAAGTTGGGTGATGATGCGAGGGTGACGGTCTCAGAAATGGCAGCCCTAGTGGATACTGATCTACCTAACAGCTGGGAGAACAGCCCAGCTAGTAGTCGGCGGGATGGTAATGCAGGTAAGGCAAGACAATTGGTAGTTGTAGGGGATTCTATAATCAGGAAGACGGATAGAATAATTTGTCGCCAAGACCGTCTCAACGGAATGGTTTGCTGTCTCCCTGGTGCCGGGGTTCGGCATGTGGTGGAACGGGTGGATAAATTACTGGGAGGGGCTGGTGATGATCCAGCTGTCGTGGTCCATGTGGGTACCAACGACAGAATAAATGGTAGGTGGAGGAGCCTTAAGAATACTTTTAACCCCTTCAGGACTGAGCCACTTTTGGACCAAATGACAGAGCCTCATTTTTTAAATCTGACGTGTGTTACTTTATGTGGTAATAACTCGGGAATGCTTTTATCTATCCAAGCGATTCTGAGATTGTTTTCTCGTGACATATTGTACTGTAAGTTAGTGACAAAATTTGGTCGATATATTCAATATTTTTGTGTGAAAAACACCAAGATTTAGAGAAAATTTGCAAAAAATTAGCATTTTCTAAATTCAAATGTATCTGCTTGTAAGACAGATAGTTATACCACACAAAATAGTTACTAGCTAACTTTTCCAATATGTCTACTTTAGATTGGCATCATTTTTTGAACATCCTTTTATTTTTCTAGGACATTACAAGGCTTATAAGTTTAGCAGCAATTTCTCAGATTTCCAAGAAAATTTCAAAAGCCCATTTTTTTAGGGAACAGTTCAGTTGTTAAGTGACTTTGAAGGCCTTATATATTAGAAACCCCCACAAATCACCCCACTTTAAAAACTGCACCCCTCAAAGTATTCAAATCAGCATTCAGAAAGTTTTAACCCTTTAGGCGTTTCACAGGAATTAAAGCAATGTAGCGTGGAAATCTACAAATTTCATTTTTTTTGCAGAAATTCCATTTTAATCCATTTTTCCTGTAATACTGAAGGTTTTTACCGGAGAAGCACAACTGAATATTTATTGCCCTGATTCTGCAGTTTTTAGAAATATCCCACATGTGGCCCTAGTGCGCTACTGGATTGAAATACTAGCCTCAGAAGCAAAGGAGCACCTAGAGCCTTTTAGGGCCTTCCTTTTCTTAGATTATATTTCAGGCACCATGTCAGGTTAGAAGAAGTCTTGTGGTGCCGAAACAAAGGAAACACCCCAAAAAATACCCCATTTTGGAAACTAAACTCCTTGAGGAATTCATCTAGGGGTGTAGTGAGCATTTTGACCTCACAGGTGTTTCATAGATTATTAGAATTGGGGAGTGAAAATGAAAAATTACATTATTTTCCAATACCATGTATTTTTACCTCCAAAAAAAATATTTTTTCAACAAATAAATGAGGAAAAGCACCCCAACATTTGTAAAACAACTTCTCCAGAGTACGGAAATACCAAACATGTGATCATGAACGGCTGTTTGGGGAAGCGGCAGGACTCGGAAGGGAAGGAATGCCATTTAGCTTTTGGAGCGCTGATTTTGCTGGATTCATTTCTCTGCACCATGTCGCATTTGTAAAGCCCCTGAGGTACCAGTACAGTGGAAACCCCCCAAAAGTGACCCCATTTGGGAAACTACACCCCTAGAGGAATTAATCTAGGGGTGTAGTGAGAATTTTGACCCCCCAGGTGTTTCATAGATTTCATTAGAATTGGGCAGTAAACATGAAGAATTAAAAATTTTTCCACTAAGACGTAGCTTTAGGTAAAAATGTTTAATTTTCTCATCAAATAAAGGAGAAAAATCACCGTAACATTTGTAAAGCAACTTCTCCAGAGTACGGAAATACCCCATATGTGGTAATAAAGTACTGTATGAATACACATCAGGGCTCAGAAGGGAAGGAGCGCCATTTGGCTTTTGGAGAGCAGATTTTGCTGGATTGGTTTTTCTGCGCCATGTCGCTTTTGCAAAGCCCCCTTGGGTACCAGTACAGTGGAAACTACCCAAAAGTGACTCCATTTGGCAAACTACACCCATTGAGGAATTCATCTAGGGGTGTAGTGAGCATTTTGACCCCACAGGTGTCTCATATTTTATTAGAAATGGGCAGTGAAAATGAAAAATGACATTTTCCAATAAGACGCAGCATTCGTTAAAAATGTTTCATTTTCTCAAAAAATAAAAGGAGAAAAAGCACCGTAACATTTGTAAAGCAACTTCTCCAGAGTAGGGAAATACCCCATACGTGGTCATAAACTGCTATTTGGACACACAGCAAGGCTCTAAAGGGAAGGAGAGCCATTTAGTATTTGGAGTGGAGATTTTTGACCGCACAAGTGTTTTGCAAAAATGAGTAAACAATAGATGTTGCAGATTGAAAATTGCTTTTTTCCACAAATATGCCATTTCAGTGCCCAATGTGTTGTGCCCAGCTTGTACCACCGTAGACACACATGCCATAAATTGTTAAGCGGGTTCTCCAGAATACCCCATATGTGGTCATAAATTGCTGTTTGGGTACACTGCCAGGCTCAGTTGAACCACCATTTGGCTTTTGAAGCGCAGAATTTGCTTGGTGTATTAGTGGTATTTCAGCTTATAATGTGGGGGCATATGTGAGCTGGGCGGAGTACATCAGGGTATATGTAATCTGGGCGGAGTACATCAGGGTATATGTGAGCTGGGCGGAGTACATCAGGGTATATGTGAGCTGGGCGGAGTACATCAGGGTATATGTAATCTGTGCGGAGTACATCAGGGTATATGTAATCTGTGCGGAGTACATCAGGGTATATGTAAGCAGGGCGGAGTACATCAGGGTATATGTAAACTGGGCGGAGTACATCAGGATATATGTAAGCTGTGCGGAGTACATCACGGTATATGTAATATGCGCGGAGTACATCAGGATATATGTAATCTGGGCGGAGTGCATCAGGGTATATGTAAACTGTGGAGTACATCAGGGTATATGTAATATGTTCGGGTACATCAGGGTATATGTAAGCTGGGCGGAGTACATCAGGGCATATGTAAGCTGGGCGGAGTACATCAGGGCATATGTAAGCTGGGCGGAGTACATCAGGGCATATGTAAGCTGGGCGGAGTACATCAGGGCATATGTAAGCTGGGCAGAGTGCAACAGGTCATAATAGGATGATGTAATAAATGGGGTGAATGAAGAATCCATGGATTGGTGTGGTACGCTTTGAACCAATCCTTTATGCACAGGCCGGGATTATTGGGTATTATACAAAATATCTGCTCTCCAGTGTTGCCTTATATTTGACTTCGTCCCCGGTAATAAGTGGTGTACCCCAGGGTTCTGTGCTGGGACCACTATTATTCAACTTATTTATTAATGATGTAGAGGATGGTATTAATAGCACTATTTATATTTTTTCAGCTGACACCAAGCTATGTAGTAATGTTCAGTCTATGGAAGATATTCGTGAATTGCAAGCGGATTTAAACAAACTAAGTATTTGGGCGTCCACTTGGCAAATGAAATTTAATGTAGATAAATGTAAAGTTATGCATCTGGGTACCAACAACCTGCATGCATCATATGTCCTAGGGGGAGCTACACTGGGGGAGTCACTTGTTGAGAAGGATCTGGGTGTACTTGTAGATCATAAACTAAATAACAGCATGCAATGTCAATCAGCTGCTTCGAAGGCCAGCAAGATATTGTCGTGTATTAAAAGAGGCAAAGACTCGCGGGACAGGGATGTAATATTACCACTTTACAAAGCATTAGTGAGGCCTCATCTAGAATATGCAGTTCAGTTCTGGGCTCCAGTTCATAGAAAGCATGCCCTGGAGTTGGTAAAAATAGGAAGAAGAGCAACGAAGCTAATAAGGGGCATGGAGAATCTAAGTTATGAGGAAAGATTAAAAGAATGAAACCTATTTAGCCTTGAAAAAAGACGACTAAGGGGGGACATGATTAACTTATATAAATATATAAATGGCACACACAAAAAATATGGTGAAATCCTGTTCCATGTAAAACCCCCTCAAAAAACATGGGGGCACTCCCTCAGTCTGGAAAAAGAAAGGTTCAACCTGCAGAGGCGACAAGCCTTGTTTACTGTGAATCTATGGAATAGTCTACTGCAGGAGCCGGTCACAGCAGGGACAGTAAATGGCTTTAAAAAAGGCTTAGATAATTTCCTAGAACCAAAAAATACAAGCTCCTATGTGTAGAAATTATTCCCTTCCCTTTTCCCATCCCTTGGTTGAACATGTGTCTTTTTTCAACCGTACTAACTATGTAAATATGTCTTATTACGGCCACATCTTGCGGTCCAGGCTCATTGAAATTAATGCACATTGCCCGTGATTTGCAGGCGGCCGCGGATGACACTCCGCGGCCGTCTGAGTTGCAAGTCACGGACCGTGCATACCACTACGGTCGTGTGCATGAGGCCTAATGGAAATAGCACTGTTTACAAGAAACTGTTCAGCATAGGTCTCAGTCTTAGGCCTCATGCACACGACCGTGGTGTTTTTCTGGTCCGCAAATTCCAGGACCGTGTTCCGTGGAATGTCATCCGCAGTTCATCCGTATGTAATCCGCAGTTCATCCGTATGTAATCCGCAAAAATGCGGATGAAAAAAAAAAAAAAAAAAAAAAAAAAGGACTTTTAAACAGGATGCCAAAAGCTTGGTCAAACCCCCTTTAGAAGGTCACATGATCCGCAAATCCGCAAACTGCGGATGACACACGGCGGTGTATCCGCAATTTCCACGGGCCCATTGACTTCTATTGGCATGTCCGCACCGCATTTGCGGCCCATAATAAGACATGTCCGGAGTTTCTGCGGCACGGATGTGCGGACATGCGGAGAGCCGTGAAAACACGGATAATGGGTATGGCCACATAGAAATGAATGGGTCCGCAATTAACCCGTGGATTTGCGGTTGAATTGCGGACGCAAAAACACGGTCGTGTGCATGAGGCCTTACCCTTAATTCTTGAAAAAGAGATAGAGGACTCTGTAAATATTTATGCATTGGACAGTTCTCAGGACTAGTACAACAACAAACAGGATAAGAAACAAGAAGTAGAATATACACGATTCAGCTATAACATTAAAACCACCTGCCTAATTTTGTGTAGGATCCCCATATGCCACCATAACAGCTCTGACCTGTTGAGGCATGGACTATACAAGACCTCTAAAGACCTTAGCAGCAGATCCTTTAAAAGGGGTTGTCCTGGATGTGACAGGGGATGTGATAAAATAACAAAATAAGTATTAGGCGGGATTCACACGACCGGGTCGTTCCCGAGCCTGAGTGTCGGCCGGTAAAATCGGCCATTTTGCCCGGCCGGTTTGCATTAAGTTTTGCATCCGGGCCGGGCAGATCCGGACAGTGACATCAGCGGCAACTCCTGAAGGGGAATCCCCATGTGTTCAGGGATTCAGCTTCAGGAGTTTCCCCTGATGTCACTGCCCAGATATGGACAGAGACATCAAGCGCTCTGTCCAGGAGCGGAATCCCCGAAAGCACGGGGATTCCGCTCCTTCAAGGAGCTAAAGTGCGGCTAGCACATAGCAGAGCGGGGAGATACCTCCCCGCTCTGCTATAGTGGCGTCGCTACAGTAGTAGCAGCCGCAGCAGCAGCAGCTGCTAGCGGCGCCATCGAAGGTGTCGCCGGGCCAGGGTGCTTTTCAAGCAGGGGAAGGGAGCCAGCGCAGCGCTCCCTTCCACCTGCTGTACACCCCGGCCCTGCCACACAGTGTACAGCGATGCCATTCGTCAGAATGGCATCAACTCCTCCTCCTCACATGCACTCTGCGCTGTGAGGAGGAGGAGATAGAGCGCAAGCGCCGGAAAACCCGGCCATCACTCGGGACACATCCCGGTGATGGCCGTGTAATACCCGGCCCCATAGACTTCTATGGGAGCCGGGCGGCCGGGCGAAGATAGAGCATGTCCTATTTTTTGACGGCCGGTTTTCCCGGCCGTCAAAAAATCGGTCGTGTGAATAGCCCCATTAGGGGTCTATTATTCCTAATGCAGCCGGGTGCCGGCCGATTTATGAACGGCCGGCACCCGGCCGGGAAACCCTGCCGTGTGAATGAGGCCTAACTCACCTAGTAAATGCCCCGCCACTCCAGCACGATCATTCCGGTGCTGCCCGCCGATCTCGGTTGCTGTCCAGCAGTGATGACATTATGACTGCCCGCACGTGACTGCTGAATGCAGTCACTGTCCTCAGTGGGAATGGTATCACGATGAGCATGTGACCAGAGAGAACAGACATGGGCTGCAGTGGTCATGTGCGGGTAATTGCAACGTCATCACTGCTGGACAACAAACGAGACTGGTGGGAAGCATCAGAGCAGCAGCGCTGGAGGATTTACTAGGTAAGTAATACTTCTTTTAATATTTATCTTATCTTCTGCTTGCAGCCATTCTTTCAAATGTTCTAGACAACCTCTTTAAGGGTATGTTCACACGTAGAGTCAAAAACGTCTCAAAATACGGAACTGTTTTCAAAAGAAAACAGCTCCTGATTTTCAGACGTTTTTTGTGCCACTCGCGATTGTCTATGGAAAACGGCTCCAAAAACGTCCCAAGGACTGCACTTTTTTCGCGGCAGTTTTTTTACACGTAAAAAAACGCTCCGTCGGTACAGAATGCCGTTTTCCCATTGACATCAATGGGCAGATGTATGTCAGCGTTCTGCTTCTGATTTTTCGGCCCGAAAAAAGGCCGAAAATAGGCCGTGTGAACATACCGTAAGTCTTGTAAGTTGCGTGGTGGGGTCTCCATGAATCAGACTTGTTTTTCTAGCACATCCCACAGATACTCAATCAAATTGAGATCTGGGGAATTTGGATGCAGAGTCCACACCTTGAAATCTTTGTCATGTTCCTCAATCCATTTCTGAACAATATTTGCAGTGTGGCAGTCAGAAATATCCTTGCCATGAAGATGTGTACTTCGTCTGAAATCACATGAATGCCAGGAACCAAGGTTTCCCAGCAGAAATATGTGTAGAGCATCAAACTGCCTGTGCTGGTCTGCCTTATTCCCATATGGCACTAGGATGCACTCTCTTCCCCAGGAAATCAACCCATACGCACCCGGCCATCCACATGATGTAAAACAAAAAGATTCATTAGACCCGGGCACCTTTTTCCATGGTTCACTTATAATGCTCACGTGCCCATTGTAGGCACTTTCTCCATAGGTGTCAGCATGGACACTCTGACCAGTCTGCAGTTACCAAGCCTCAAAGTCAGCAAGATTTGATGCACTGTATGTTCTGACACCTTTCTAGAATAGCCAGCAGTAACCTTTTCAGCAATATGTGCTACAGTAGCTCTTCTGTGGGATCAGACCAGACAGGAAAGCCTTTGTCCCTTACGCACATCAATGAGCCTTCTGCCTCCAAGACCCCGCCACTGGTTCGCTGGTTGTCCTTCCTTGGACCACTTTTGGTAGGTACTAATCAATCACACAAGACCTACTGTTTTGGAAATGCTCTGACCAAGTTGCATAGCCATCACAATTTGGCCCATGTCAAAGCCGCTCAGATATTTTCACTTGTCCATTTTTCCTGATTCCGACATATACTCTTCAAGAACTCACTGGTCACTTGCTGTCTAACATAAGACACCGCTTGACAGACGCTATTCTAACAAGATAATCAATGTTATTCACTTTATCGGTCAGTGGTTTTAGGCCTCATTTACACGAGCGTGTGCGTTTTGCGCGCGCAAAAAACGCTGCGTTTTGCGCGCGTTTGTATGGCGTATGCACTGCGTATACGCAGCCTTGTTGCGTTTTAAACGCGCAAAAGGCATTTGACAGCTCCGTGTGTCATGATGCGCGGCTGCGTGATTTTCACGCAGCCGCCATCATAGAGATGAGGTAGTCGAGGCCCGTCACTGTCCAAGGTGCTGAAAGAGCTAACTGATCGGCAGTAACTCTTTCAGCACCCTCGACAGTGAATGCCGAACACAATATACACCAACCTGTGAATATAAAAAGACTTTCATACTTACCAAGAACTTCCTGCTTCCCCCAGTCCGGGCTCCCGGCCGTTGCCTTGGTGACGCGTCCCTCTCTTGCCATCCGGCCCCACCTCCCAGGATGACGCCGCAGTCCATGAGACCACTGCAGCCTGTGATTGGCTGCAGCCTGTGCTTGGCCTGTGATTGGCTGCAGCTGTCATTTGGACTGAACTGTCATCCCGGGAGGTCGGACCGGAGTTATCGGTAAGTCAGAACGTCTTTTTTTTTTTACAGGTTCATGGATTTTCCGAGCGGAAGTCACTGTCCATGGTGCTGAACCAGTTTAACGCTTTCAGCACCGTGGACAGTGACTGTCTCCTGACGTCGCGTACCCGAACATTTTTTACCGGTTTCGGTCAAAACGAGTTTGGCCGAACCCGGTGAAGTTCGGTGCGCTCATCTCGAATTTGACACTCCGTTTGGATGTTTGTAAACAGAAAAGCACGTGGTGCTTTTCTGTTTACATTCAGGAGTTTGACAGCTCTTTCGCGAATCACGCAGTTCGCACGGAAGTGCTTCCGTGCGGCATGCGTGGTTTTCACGCACCCATTGACTTCAATGGGTGCGTGAGTGCGCGAAAAACGCACGATTATAGAACATGTCGTGAGTTTTTTTCTGCGCACACGCGCTGAGCGCAATTCACGCATCGTCTAAACAGCCCCATTGACTAATATAGGTGCGTACGACATGCGTGCAAAGCACGCGCGTCGCACGCGCGTATAATACGTTCGTGTAAACGAGGCCTTACTGTTATGGCTGATCAGTGCATATTCCCTATTATTGAAAAAAGAATGGGTCTGACCAAATAGATCACATAATAACAGAATAGACATCAACCCAAAAACTAGTCTCAGCCGAACGGAGGCATGAATCAGTTAGTTCACATACGTACAGTTTACAATTACAATAATTGGTCATTCCACCCAAAAAAAAATATATATATATATATATATATATATAAACAATTCTCCAGTTAAATTTATTAAATTAATCATCATCAAACTGGAAAGTTTTGAGAAGGCATCATCAATGAACTCTTTAAAAGGTTATGTCATTTGAGAACCTATTCATAAAACAGGCTAATAGAAAATGAACATGTCTGGTGCTCAAGATTTCTCAGATACTCTGTTGGTTTCAGAGAGCTGAATTACTGCTGTAGATAAGGACAATGACAGGCAGGCATTGCTTATGTACATGCAGGTCATCCATATATGTGGCCTATATGGGCTGTATATGTGGTAAGAAACATTTCTAAAGAGAAAAGCCTATATCTTCTTCATACAGAGCTAGCTGTATAGGCAAGTCTGTAAGGAGTATGTGTAAATCAGCAATGACTCCTCTGAAAGAGTTTAGCACTTGGTGATTACTACATTTTATGAAGAATCAGAATAATATGCTGTCAGACTACCATAAATGTTACTAACGTCAAAAATGGTTATTATCTTGTTTTAAGATTTATTCCATGCTTGCTGGTTTTCTTTAAGGTCCGTTAATAAGGGATCCATCAGATCAGAAAGAGCCACGGATATTTCTGATATTATTAAGGCCCCATGCCCACGACCGTAAAAAACCTCCGTTTTTGCGGACCGCAATTGCGGTCTGCAAAAACGGAGCCATTCACTTTCATTGAACACTGACACCTTTCCGTAGCACTACGGAAGGGTGTTCGTGCCGTGGAAATGTTCCGGAAATTATGGAACATGTCCGTTCTTTCGCATTTTGCGGGCCGTGCTCCCCTACTTTGGTTTCAACTGTGTTTTTATTGAAAATTTTTCAACAATATACATATAACTTAGAGCAGCATGAAGGGCCATGCAATTCACATAGTAAGACAGTAACTTTCAATAGACAGACAAAACCTCTGGGAAAAAACACAGGGGCTCCCCTACTTTGTATGGGAGCACGGCCCGAAAATGCGGCTGTCAGTCAGCGGCCGTCCGTGCCCGCAATCGCGGGCAGTGATTGCGGGCACGGTCGTGTGCATAGGGCCTAAGTCTGATGGTTATAAAAATCCAGGATCACAAAGCATATGTAATAATACCCCACAAAATCCTCACACTTTAGGCCTGCCACATAAAAAACACCCAGGTCACAAAGTAATGCCCAATAATAGCCCCCAATATATTGCCAATATGCTACTTTAAAATAGAAGTCGCAATGTAGTTGTGTTTTATAAAATCAACCATCAGTCATAAAGTTCTACCGAGTGTAAAGTGTAATTTAAATATGTTTTCAAAATTATATAATTAACCCCTTTATGTCTTTCTAGAGGGTGATTATCAGAGTGAGCAGCTAAGAAAAGTATTAGGTATTACGTTTCTTTCTAAAATAGAAGTACCAGTTAGTTGAACGATTAGTAAGTGTGACTTACTTCCCTCAGTTTGAATTGCCCTGACCAAGTGTAAATGCTTTTAGGTTGATCATAATGCATATAAAAAAAGATGGTATTAAGTTGGGTAGAGAAAATAGCAGTGTCACAGAACAAAGAAAGCATGAATATTTAGCTACATTGTTGTATGTGATAGATATAAGGACTGTATAGTTGTGTGTGATATATAAGGACTGTTAAATACCCAGTCATTGGCAGCAAGAGTGATAGTACATGTTGGAAAATGAGTATGTAGTACATTAACCATAGTCTGAGGCCCCATGCACACGACAGCAAAAAACCTCCGTTTTTGCGGACCGCAATTGCGGTCCGCAAAAACGGAGCCATTCACTTTCATTGAACACTGACACCTTTCCGTAGCACTACGGAAGGGTGTCAGTGCCGTGGAAATGTTCCGGGAATTATGGAACATGTTCTTTCGCATTTTGCGGGCCGTGCTCCCATACTTTGTATGGGAGCACGGCCCGAAAATGCGGTGGTCAGTCAGCGGCCGGCCGTGCCCGCAATCGCGAACGGGGCCCGTTCCATCCACTATGCTGTACGCAGTCTGTGTGGGAATGGCGCATGCGCCTCTCCCACACAGTCCAAGTTGAACTGTGCGACGTCCGGCGCCATTTTACTGTGGACCGGAACTCGCGGCCAGACAGTAAGATTACTACTTCCGGTCGCGGCTTCCTGACTTGTGCACTTGGAGCGGGAGGTAGCGGACGGACCGGAGGGAGCGGCGGCGGCAGGAGCAGGTAAGTTATTTCTGTGTATGTACGTGTTTTACTGTGTGTTTACTACTGTATGTTAACCTACTACACTGTGTGTTAGCTCAAAAAATGGCAACACACAGTGTAGGAGGTTTGACCGTTCAATCCCCTCGTTTCTCCTGGCACTAGCCAGGATAAAGGAGGGGGGATTCTGTGAGCTCACTAGAGCGAGTGAGTTTTCTCAAATTTTGCAGCATAAAGCAATGTGGTTGCTTTACCACATGCAATGCTGCAATTTTGGGAATTGCTCCATCTAGTGACCAGCGCTGGGAAATATTATAAATTAGAATCTAATTTATAATATTTCCTGACTCGTGAAAAAAATTAGAACAATGTTTAATCACCTATACACTAATTGTTTAACTAAAAAAAAAAATACATTTTTTTCTAGCGACACTTTCCCTTTAACTTGATTCTGATATCTTTGCTGCAGCGTGATATCACACAACAAAAGCCATTGAAAAGGTCAAGTTAAGAGATCTTGCCATTGTTTATGTAATGCGTTAAAAGTCAAGGTAAAGACGGCTACATCTGTAGTGGTCATCGGTGTTGCAGTTTGGCACAAGATGGGTCAGTTTATTATTGTGGCCTTATTTGTGTGTTTTCTTTACCTGGTATTGCTTTAAACTTGCTAATACACGGTTTCTAGTTAGTTCTAGTAAGCACTTTTTTTTCTGCCTTGAAAGGCTATGTTTGCACTGAGTTTTTTTCCAGGCAGAAATTCTGCCTCAAAATTACGTTTGGAAGTTTGAGGCAGATTTTCCTCTCCCTGCACGCCGATTTTCGCTGTGTATTTCGCCCGCGGCCATTGTGCTGTGCGGGCATAAAACGCTGCGAAATACGCTTCTCTGCCTCCCATTGATGTCAATGGGAGGTCAGAGGTGTAAACGCCCGAAGATACGGCATGTCCCTTCTTTCTCCCACTAGGTGGTTTTACAGCTCGTGGGAAAAAGACGCCTCCCATTGAAATCAATGGGAGGCATTTTCGGGCCATTTTTGACGAGTTTTACAGCACGGTTTCCCCATCAAAAAACTATGTGAACATAACCTAATGGGTTTGATTTAACAGATATGTTTTCCCACTTGGAAGTAATGGCACTGTATTGTGGATCTTCTTTATATATATATATATATATATATATATATATATATATATATATACACATATTATGTGATGTATTGTCTGCACCTTATATATTTTATGTATTGATTATATGTGTAACCACCGCCTCAGTTTATGTTTTATGTGATTTTAATTGATTTTATGAGACAGCCTTGTTATCTACTTTTCTTATTATATGTACTAATAAAGACATATTGGATATAAAGTATGTGTGGGTTTACTACATAGTCGTGTGATATTTATAGGTGTTGTTTCTAGGTAATATACCACGATTTATACTAAGAGGGACATCAGATTTTTGATGGGTAGACTTTCCCATTAAACCTAACAAAGCTCACTATCAATCTGAGAAAGAAAATGCTTTGGTATAGCGTTGAAATTAATTTTTTCGACTTTGTATATATATATATATATATATATACATACATACATACATACATATACACACACATACACACACACACATGTATATTTATACTAATGTACTATATACTAATGTGGTCCCTATGCTAGGATCTCAGAGACGCCTACTGAACAATGGTGCTGTGTATTGTTTACGCACACGCGTTTTTTTTACGAAATGTCCATGAAACCGCTGTGTACATTGAAGTCTATGTGCGTAGCGTGCATAAACAATACATGCTAAGGTGATCCCCAAGATCATGGCTCGGGAAACATGTAAATTAAAACTTTGCATAACGTTTATGTGAGCACAACATTTATAACATTTTCATCATCTTCATTTTAAAAGCCTAGTATAATACATCTCGCCAATTACAGCTAGAACATTTGTTATTACAATCTAGCTCGCATAGCTGCTTATTGTCAGGATGAACACTATTTTACTGAATTCACAGGAGCTGGTTGCAACAATGATGTTAAAACACAAGTAATAGGAAAAAAAATTTGAGAACTATAATACATCCCAACTGCTTGGAGGGATAAATAATGCAAATGTTATTTACTTGTCAGAGCAAAAAAAGAAAAATCATGAAAAACCATTGTTGGATATTGAGGTAAATACCATGAAATTATAAAATGAAAAAAAACTCAGTCTATCTTATGGCCCTTGGGTGGTCTGTTGGTCAGTATATATATATATATATATATATATATATATATATATATATATATATATATGTTTCTACGGAGATTGAGAACTACCCTATTGTGCAATTGGGTGTTAACAGTGTTCTATTCACCAGATTATAAGAACTGGGAGCTTTTTATCTGTGTAAAGAGTATTCGTGCAACAGTTACTGGTTATTTTACATGTATGAAATAGATATATAATAGAATTGAATCATATGATTTATATTATACAACCTATATAAATACCAATATAAATACATATGTATGGTTTGAATAAAAATAGGAATACACGGCCATTCACGAACATCATATCTCACAGAACATTGCACGGTGTCTTTAGTCATTCTTCACTCACTAAAGTCATTTCAGGTATACAAGATTTAAGATAATGAACACACACAGACTTTAGTGTGTTTGCTGACTGACAAGGATATCCCAATGAACAACAAATGACTTCTAGTACCACATCTCCACAGCATTCATTAATTCACCTGCTTCGTCTTCACTAGAACACAGATACATCAATTGTAAAACCTGAAAACTATAAGGTATGGTCATGATAACGGTGCCATTAGATTATATTTGCATTCAGCCAGTATGTAACACAAAATCCCTCGGTCTAGGCGGGAAAATAACAGACCCTTATTAATGAACTGGTATCATAATAGCTAATGCAAACTGTCCATTTCTAACATGAAGAAAGCAGCAGACCAACCTTCACAATGTACGTCACTCCGGGTCCCTGAATCTTGTCATTCGAGTGCAGCCATCCTCGAGAAGGCTTATTGACGAAGCTGCTACTTTGATTCCAATCTTCGCCTCCCTGATGCATTTCTTCCGAGCGTGTTTTTTTCCCGGCGCTCATCTTGCTCGTGTCCTGCTGAGAACACGGAGGGGTAGAGACAAGGTTACATGTGTTGTCTGAAGCCCCTGCTGCTGTACTAAGAGCGGGAGCGCTACCCTGTAACTTGGAACCAGCAAGCTCCTTTACTGCAGAGGAAAGGTTTTTTATACCCGTGCTGGAGAGTTTCATGTGAGACACTTTGTGAATAAATGTACAAAGAGAGGTGGCTCCATCTTCCTGGTCCTTTTGTAAGTCTGTGGTCGGAACCAGGCACGGTATTGTAGCTGGGTTACCGGCGGCTGTGGAGGCTTTACTGTTCGCGGACAGGTTGTGCAAAAGATCATCGACCGGTGTCACAGACTCATTCTTGAAGCGGTTATACTTGGTACGTTGAAGCATGCCCTTCTATCTAGTTTCTTTCATACGTTGTGGCAAATGTGATGCCAGTCTAAGATACACCTTTGTTAACATTGCCAGAGGTTCATAGCGGCACCTGTAAAACCAAATGCAATAAACAAATCAAACGTATAATAAAATGTTAAAGAGAGAAAAAAGAGCATTAATTGCTGATATTTTTGCCTCAGAAGAACAGAAAATAAATGTGTCTGTATCCGTGCAGCTGTAGGTTGAGAATGAAGGCAGGAGCACAGAGTCCTATGTGACATTCCACTTGTGGTTGTGGCTGCCAGCAGGAGCATGACTCACACAAATGAGGAGACCCTCTTCAACAAAAGGCTCAGTGAGCCCTGCAAATCACTTCCTGTAGCACAAAAACATCCACCCACTTACAGCACACCACAACCAATCAATCCTCACATTTCCTTTCCCAAACTTCGCAAATGGATCATTTCTTCAAGTGATCTCAATCTTACCCTCCAAAAAGGTGAGGTTCACCTGTGAGACCTGGAGCAGGTCAACTGCAATACAGTCCTAGCATGTATCGTCACCACAAAATCAATGCCTACGTAAAACGACATTGCGACAAATACACCATGTGTGCAAATAGAAATAAACACTTTTTTCTTGCTACGGCCTATGTGACAATGCCACTATTAGGATACATTCAGACGTGGCGGAATTGCTGTTGAATTCCGCTGCGGACAGTCGTTTTTTACATTTCTTTCTATACATTTTTAGGAAACTTAGTTCAGACGTTGCAGAAAATAACTGTGTGGAATTTAGGCTGCGGTGCAGAATTTTCCCTCCACAGCATTCTCATGACGTTGCGGAGAAGAAGCAGAATTTCACTGCGGATTTCAGCCTTTGCAGTTCCAAATCTGAAATCTGTGGCAAGTCCGCTGTGATATCTGCAACGTCTGCATTACCTGACAAATATGGAAATGTTGGTGCAGATTCGTTACGTAATTGCCCCATTTGCAACAGAAAAATTCTGCCACGTCTGACCGTGCCCTTACACCCTTCATTTCTGTGAAAAGTCCACCATTGCCTACATGACTGCTAACGTGTTGCTGCAGCATACAATCTCCCATGACGTCACAGGCCACACATGATAAGAAGCCGTAGGGATGTATAATAAGAGATCTGTCCAGCATTAATACCGCGCTATATCTCCCACACACGCAACATATTTAAGAAACAAAGAAAGTGCAAAAGGTCTAAAAAAAACAAAAACTTCCAAATGGAAATATTAAATTTGTCTCCTTTCTGGCAGAAGCTCTGCTCCCGGGAGTAATGAATAATGGAAATGTCCTATTTCTTGTCAGAGCGAGCTTCCAGTTGAGTACAGAATAGCCTTTCAATAAGCACACGACACCGCTCGCTGCAGTATCCTCCCAGCCTTCATCTTACCGCTTCTTTCTAGCGGCACAAGGACAGCAAATCCTCACATCACGGACTGTTTCAGCCGTTATCTAACACAAAGAACAAGCTACATTCCCCCAAATGCTTCTCTTCCTTATATACAGTGCAAAGAAAAATGGCAAAATGTGAATGAAACTCGATTTATGTGAATGAAAGGGCTGGCTGGCATATCAATAATTCTGTGAATGAAGCAGGGCCGTGCAGCCTCTGCCTGGCAATCCCTTGGGTGCTAACCGTTCTATCCAATAAGAGACGGCCTGCATGACTCATTCAACAAAGGCTTGCTAAATAGTGGAAGAGTCCATTTTGATCACAGGCAGCATTCTGAAGACGACACAATCTAACCTCATTAAGCAGCTTTTTAAAAACAATTACATTTCCTTCGCTTGACAAAGAAACAGATGTTAAGGACAAATGGAATCTGCACGTAGTCGCATGCACGATATAAATCCATGATCTCTCAGAGGAGTGTTTAACTAGACCTGTTCATTCATGAATGTGCTCATTCTGCCCAATATGTCTTATTGCAGCACATTCAATTGACATATTGAGCCAGAGAGTCCTGCAGGATCCTCCGCACAATGCATATTCTGGAGATTTAACCCTTTGTTGTACATAGCGTTGTATACGCAGATTACTCTTTGAAGGAGGGCACGTTTATTTTTGACTCATCTGCACTGATGACCGGCTAATACAGCAACGTCTACTAGGCGTAACGTATTATCAAGAAGCTTAGTAATCTTTTTGGGCTTTCACTAACATGTGACACTATTATCCTCTCAAGTGGCAGCAGCCAGTGCATTGTGCATTGTGTATCAGGGTATGTTCACACGCAGTGTTTTCAGGTATATTTCGTGGTGTTTACGCCACGAAAAACGCCTAAAAAAACGGAAGCTGAACACCTACAAGCATCTGCCCATTCAAATCAGTGAGAAAATCAGCATTTAGTTCATACGGGGCGTCTTTTTACGCGCTGTTTTAAAAAAGGGAGCGTAAAATGATGCTCCATAAAAAGAAGTAGCATGTCCCTTCTTGAGGTGTTTTTTGGAGCTGATTTTACATTGAACACTATGAAAAACGCCTCAAAAGGAGCTTGAAAAGAAGCTCAAATTTAAGGGTATGTTCACACGGCTTAGCAAAATACATCTGAAAATACGGAGCGGTTTTCAGGCGAAAACAGCTCCTGATTTTCAGACGTTTTTGTAGCAACTCGCGTTTTTCGCGGCGTATTTTACGGACGTTATTGGAGCTGTTTTTCGATGGAGTCAATGAAAAACGGCTTCCAAAACGTCCCAAGAGTTGGGAGTCTATGGAGGGAAGAGTGATGCGCAAAAAGAACGGACATGTGCTATTTTCCCACGGACCCTTCACACCGTCCGTTGAAACAATGGCTGTGTGAACGGCCACATTGAATTGCATAGGTCCATGGGACGGCCACTGTTTCAACGGCCGTCCTACGGACGTTTAACACGCTCGTGTAAATAAGCCCTTAAGCTTAGTTCACACGGGGTGGATACGCTGTGTAAAGTTACACTGCGTATCCGCCCCGATGGCCACAGGGAATTCCGGGCAAAAAACCGCACCAAACTGTGGTGCAGTTTTTCGCCCGGAATGTCCGCTGTGGAAAACTACAGCATTAGCCGGCCTGCTAGCAGACTAGCCTCCTGGGACGACGTTTCATCCCAGGAGACCGCTGGAGCCTGTGATTGGCTGCAGCGGCAGTCACATGGGATGAAACGTTATCCGAGGAGGCCAGTCTGGAGGAAGAAACACAGACTTCTGGGTCAGTATTATATTTTGAAAAATTTTTTGAGTTGCGTTTTTTGCGGCGGAATTGCTGAGATCCCGCCGCAATAACTGCTATTTGTTGCAGGTTTTACCTCCTCATTGAATTAAATATGGAAAACCCGCAACAAATAAGCAGCGTTTACGCAAATCCAATTGACACGCTGCGGAATAAAATTCTGCGTAGCATGTCAATTTCTGAGTGTTTTTATCCGCTCATTATTTACGCAGCGTGTGGATGAGATTTGTTCTATCTTATCCACTTTGCTGCGACTGTGTTATGCTGCGAATTTTCCGCAACGATTTCCGTTGCGGAAATTCGCAGTATTTACACAATGTGTGAACTGACCCTTAAGGGCAAGGCCACGCGTAGCGGCCACTGGGCAGCCGAAAACCATGCAGACTTACAGTTTTAATTAAATTCGGCATCGTTTTCAAATTGATTGTTAATGGCTGCATGTTTTTTTGGATGAAACTGCTGTTTACCTGCAACACTACTTGGCCATTAACGGTTAATTTGAAAGCTGCGCCGATTTGCAGTAAAATTGCATCGCGGCTGCTACATGTAGCCTCGGCCTAAGGGGTTACCTGTAACGTCAAACATGCTGTCGACTCTTTTGCAGGCAGCACATTTTAGAGCAGAAATAGCTGAGCAGATTGATACTTTTATGGGAAAAGATTCAGTAGAACTTGTTATTCATTGATCTAAATTCCTTCTCACTCTGGGCTTAAGAAGTCCAGTGGCCGGTTCTACTTAGTGATTAACAGCTATTTGTGTATGCACATTCACAGTGGCGGATTAAGTAGACCATAGGCCCTGGGTGGTTACCCAAAGTTGGGCGCCCCTTCTCCACTGCCGCCCTGTAACTATTGTTAACACTTCCTTTTTGTCCAAACATTAACAAATGGGTGTTACGACTCCCCTTGTCAAATGGCTGTGTCCCCACATACTGACAGTCTCCAACCATCTCTGACAGTATCGCACCGTGTAGGGACACATTCTCCTGACAAGGGGAATAGTAACACTTATTTGTCTATCAGTCCTGGACTGCACAAAGACTTTTTGTGAAATACAAGGATTTCCTATAATAAACATGTCAGGAGACATGACATATTCTCTATAAATCTAGCGACTCACAGGTGACGACGTAGTTTTTTTCCTCTTTTCTACTCCATCCGGTCCAGACTTCATGACGACTTCTCCCGGCCATGACCCATTTCTGCACAATTTGGCACTCAGATGTCTTTGGCTCCTCACTTTTCCAACATTTCTACACCTATAAACAAAGATAAAATTATCATGGTGCCACACACTGTGTCCCTAAATATAATAGCACCAAACACTGTGCCCCTGAATAAAATAGTACCAAACGCTGTGCCCCTAAATATTATAGCACCATAGACTGCGCCCCTGAATATAATTGTGTCAAACACTATAAAGTAAAGCACCACATACACACAGCCCCTGTAGATAGCGCCACACACAGCCCCTGTAGACAGCATCACACAAACATCCCCCAGTAAATTGCGCCACACACACCCCCCTATAAATAGCGCCACATCCCTCCCCTGTAGAGAGCGCCACACACATCCCCCTGTGGATAGCGCCACCCCCCCCCCCCTGTGGATAGCGCCACCCCCCTCCCTGTGGATAGCGCCACCCCCCTCCTGTAGGTAGCGCCACACATATCCCCCTGTAGATAGCATTACACACAGCGCTATAGATAGCGCCACAGCGATACACAGCCCTCCCCCTCTTTAAATAACGCCACACTGCCCCCTGTAGATAGCGCTACACACGACCGCTGTAAATAGCGTCACAGAGCCCTCCCCCTCTTGTATATAGTGCCACAAAGCCCCCCACTTGTATATAGTGCTACACAGCACCTCCCCCCCTTGGACCTGCAGCTCTTGTAATTGCTCAGTATAATGTCCCCCATAGCTGCCCCCTTAGATATAGTGATACACCACGCTCCCCCATCTATATAGTGCTATACAGTAATCCCCCCTTGTATATAGTGCCACATATGGCCACCCCCCCCCCCCCTTGTATATAGTGCTACACAGTGCCTCCCCCCCTTGGACCTGCAGCTCTTGTAATTGCTCAGTGTAATGTCCCTCATAGCTGCCCTCACAGTATAATGTCCCCCATAGCTGCCCCCACAGTATATTGCCACCCATAGCTGCCCCATACAGTATAATGCCCCCATACAACATAATGCCCAACATAGCTGCCCCATACAGTATAATACCCCCATAGCTGTCACATACTGTATAATGCTCTCCATAGCTGCCCCATACAGTATAATGCCCCCTATAGCTGCCCACACAGTATAATGCCCCCTATAGCTGCTCCATACAGTATAATGCCATTCACAGCTGCCCCATATAGTATAATGCCCCCATAGCTGCTACACAGTATAATGCCCTCCAAAGCTGCCCCATACTGTATAATGCTCTCCATAGCTGCCCCATACAGTATAATGCCCCCTATAGCTGCCCCATACAGTATAATGCCCTCCATAGCTGCCCCATACAGTATAATGCCTCCATAGCTGCCAGACAGTATAATGCCCTCCATAGCTGCCCCATACAGTATAATGCCCCTATATCTGCTACACAGTATAATGCCCTCCATAGCTGCCCCATCCAGTATAATGTTCCCCTTAGCTGTCCTATACTGTATAATGCCACCATATGTATGTACCTAATAAAAAAATAATAACATAATTACTTACCTATTCCCGTTCCCACGCCGGGTGGAGGATGCTTCTCCTCCTCCTCTGCACTGTCCAGTGAGTGACTTGGTGCAGACAGGCGTGATTATGTTACTACATCGCGCCTGCCTGCGCCGAGCCGCTCACGGCAGAGTGAATGCTGGAGCGAGGCTCCAGCATTCAACCCAACTGAATCTGCGTCTTGCGGACGCAGGTTCAGTTGGAAGCGGGACCATAGTTTTTTAAGATTATGTGCGGTTTGGGTGGCCATGGGCCCCCTGGGAGCCTTGGACAGCCGCCCAAACCGCCCATATGATGATCCGCCATTGCACATTCATACAGGGAGGACTGTCAATCACTGAGTAGTACCGCCCACTTGACTCCTAAGCCCAGAATGAGTAGGGATTTAGATCAATAACTTATTTAAGTTAACTAGGGATCCACGATGCATCGAAACTTCGATACTGTTTCGATACTGTGCATCCCCAAGCGGTTCGATACTGTTATTTCATTTATTTCGATACTAAGCTGTGCGGCTGCACAGCTCAGTATTGTAACATATGAATGTATGAGATCGGGGCTGCGGCTGTGTGATACAGCCATTGCCCCCCTACTGAGTCCTGACAACAAGTGCACGCCGTCAGGATGATGCGATACGCCCAGCGCGGCACTGAAGACAGAACATGGCGGCCGCACTGCAAGACACCCCCATATTCTGTCCTCAGTGCCTGAACCACCGCTCATTAGTGCAGCTGGTGACAGCGGCATTTAAGGGGTTAAACGGCAGCGATCGGAGATAACTGTGATCGCCGCCGTTGCAGTGGGATGTCGGCTGTAATGGGGTTAAAGACAAAAATAGGGCATGGCTGTTTGTTAAATAGTTAGGCCTAGCTCTTTACCTATATTGGTGCTTGGCCATTACATCCATGCATATGCATGCACCTATATAATTATATACTCTATAAAGTATTTATTTATACAATTTGGGAAAGCCAAAACAACTAAATTAAACTGATAAATCATGCATTTTACAATTTATGGATGAAACCTTTGGAACTTCCAGCTCTGCAAATTGAACTTTATGATGCAATTTAATTCTGGCATGGACATAAAATTTTATAACCAATAGGTAGTTCTTCTAGTGTCAAATAAATGAAACCCACATTGTGTTTTCTTTATTGTGCACTCCAGCTCAAGGGGCTAGAAATGTGGCAACCTGTAGCGTCCAAGGCCACGGGCCGTCGGGTTCACTCACCTCCCGACGCCCGCAGCCATTGATCTGTGAGCGCTGGTCCCCGTCTCCCTCCTAGGAGACACCAGCGCTCACTTCCGCTCCGTTCGGCTGTGTCCCGTAGGGTGCGCGCGCACACTCGCGCCCGGCCTTAAAGAGCCAGTGCGCGCAATAAGGAAATCGTCATCACCATCAACTGCCACGATTTCCTGGTCTATAACAAGGCCCCTGGCCTTCTAATCCTTGCCTGAGCGTTGTTAGTTTTCCCAGTCTGTCTTGCAAATGGTCCCTTAGTGTTTCCCGTTCCTGTTGTTACCCGTGCCTTGTTCCCCGTTCCTGTTTCCGTGCTTTGCCTTAGTATCAAGTCGTGCCACGTCCTGTGTCATCTGCCACGTCCAGAGGAATCTGCCACGTCCAGAGGAATCTGCCACGTCCTGTGTCATCTGCCACGTCCAGAGGAATCTGCCACGTCCTGTGTCATCTGCCACGTCTAGAGGAATCTGCCACGTCCTGTGTCATCTGCCACGTCTAGAGGAATCTGCCACGTCCTGTGTCATCTGCCACGTCCTGTGTCATCTGCCACGTCTTGTGTCATCTGCCACGTCCGAAGGAATCCGCCACGTCTGGCGCAACTTGCGGCTCCTGTGTCATCCGCCACGTTTGGCGCCATCCGCTGCACCCATCTCATCTGTGCCAGAGCTGCGGCCACCATCTGGACTATTCAGGTACCCTTGTGCGGGACATTGTATTTCTGGGGTTTCCTGTGGTTTGTCCAGCTGCCTTCCCGCTACGGCGGTACGGCCTAGTGGGTCCACTAACCCTATCCGTGACAGTACGCTCAGGCCATGGACCCCGCTGGCCAACCTGAGACTTTGACGACACAAGCCATGCTGGCTGAGATGGAGGATCTCCAGTCACGACAAGACCAGCTCCTCCTGTCGGTGAACGCCATAGCCCATCGGTTGCTCGCTCCGACCACAGTCGTCACCGCACCCGTTCCTGCGGTTCCGCCTGCTACCCTTCCTGTCTGTACCGGTACCAACCCCCTGTGTTTTTTGCCGCTACCTCCACGCTATGACGGAGATCCGAGGTCCTGCAGGGGATTTTTGAATCAGTGCCTGATCCATTTCAGACTTCATGCCAGGTCCTTCTGTTCGGATGACGTCAGGATCGCCTTCATCATCTCTCTCCTTACTGGCAAAGCCCTGGCATGGGCCAATCCTCTGTGGGAACATCAGGGACCAGAGACCCGGGACTTGCAGTGCTTCTTACGGACCTTCCGCTCGATCTTTGAGGAACCTGGAAGAGTTTCTTCGGCTGCTGCATCCCTGCTAACCCTACACCAGGGAGACATCTCCGTGGGCAAGTATGACATCCAGTTCCGTATCCTGGCTGCTGAATTGTCCTAGAACAACGAGGCTTTGGTGGCTACATTCTGGCAGGGACTGTCTTCAGGGATCAAGGACGAGCTGGCTGCTCGTGATCTGCCATCCACCCTGGACGATCTCATCCTACTCGCCTCCCGTGTCGACATGAGGATCCAGGAACGTTCCCAAGAGGTTCTCCGGGGGAGAGAACTCCCCAGGCTGGATTCTGCTGTCCCGCAATCCCCCTCAGTCATCCCACCAGTGGATCCGATGCAGGGCAATTATGTCAAATTGTCCACCCAGGAGAAACAACGCAGACGCACTTCTGGACTTTGTCTGTATTGCGGCCATGGAGGCCATATTGTGCGTCTGTGTCCCCAGAAGCCAGAGAGACCCCCTTGCCTAGGATTGGTTGGAGAGACGACCCTAGGTGGAACGGAGCCTAACAGAGCATTCGCTTCCAAATTGACTATTCCTGTGACCCTGGTATCCGGCGAGAGGACGCATCAAGTTTCTACCTATCTTGACTCTGGCTCTGCTGCTAACTTCATCCAGAAAGAGCTGGTGTATCATCTTCAGTTGCCCACAGTTCCCCTGGAGACATCTCTGGCTGTTGCCTCAGTTAATGGACTGCCTCTGCCAGATCCCATTATCTCTAAAACCAGCCGTTGAAGCTCCAGGTTGGAGTACTTCATTCTGAATATATTTCTTTCCTTGTTTTGCCCAAGGCCATCAATCCTGTTCTGCTGGGCCTGCCTTGGCTTCAACTACATGCCCCAGTCCTGGACTGGAATTCTGGAGAGGTTCTCCAATGGGGCCCCAAGTGCCGTGGTCATTGTCTGTTGCAAATCCATCCTGTCAAGCCTCCTCTGCCTCAGTCATTGGCGGGATTGCCTTCCCAATTTGCTCAGTATGCAGATGTTTTCAGCAAAAGTGAGGCTGAGACGCTGCCTCCACATCGGACCTATGACTGCCCCATTGAACTGGTTCCTAATGCCTCTCTCCCCCGTGGACGGGTATATCCTCTCTCCTTGCCTGAGTCTCTATCCATGTCGGCCTATATCAAGGAGAATCTGGAGAGGGGTTTTATATGAAAATCTTCCTCCCCGGCCGGGGCTGGATTCTTCTTCGTTAAAAAGAAGGATGGATCCCTTCGTCCCTGCATTGACTACAGGGGCCTCAACCTGATCACAGTCAAAAACAAATACCCGCTGCCTCTCATCTCTGAGCTGTTTGATCGCATACGAGGGGCCAAAATTTTTTCTAAGCTAGACCTGCGTGGGGCTTACAATCTAGTCCGGATTTGCCGGGGTGATGAATGGAAGACGGCATTTAACACCCGGGACGGGCACTACGAATACCTGGTGGTGCCCTTCGGACTGTGTAACGCTCCCGCAGTGTTTCAGGAGTTTGTTAACGATATCTTCCGGGATCTACTCTATGTCTGTGTTGTTGTTTATCTCGATGATATTTTGATTTTCTCCCCAGAGCCGACGACTCATCGGAGGCATGTCCGTCAGGTTCTACTACGATTGAGGGAGAATCATTTATACGCCAAGCTGGAGAAGTGCATCTTTGAGAAGAGTTCTCTGCCCTTCCTGGGCTACATCATCTCGGATCAAGGCCTCAAAATGGATCCTGAGAAAGTGAAGGCTGTCCTGGAGTGGCCACGTCCCCAAGGCTTAAGGGCCATACAGCGGTTCCTGGGATTCGCCAATTTCTACCGGCAGTTTATTCCTAACTTCTCTTCTCTGACGGCTCCCATCTCGACCCTTACCAAGAAGGGTGTGGACGCCAAGGTGTGGCCTTCTAATCCTTGCCTGAGCGTTGTTAGTTTTCCCAGTCTGTCTTGCAAATGGTCCCTTAGTGTTTCCCGTTCCTGTTGTTACCCGTGCCTTGTTCCCCATTCCTGTTTCCGTGCTTTGCCTTAGTATCAAGTCGTGCCACGTCCTGTGTCATCTGCCACGTCCAGTGGAATCTGCCACGTCCAGAGGAATCTGCCACGTCCTGTGTCATCTGCCACGTCCTGTGTCATCTGCCACGTCTAGAGGAATCTGCCACGTCTAGAGGAATCTGCCACGTCCTGTGTCATCTGCCACGTCCTGTGTCATCTGCCATGTCTAGAGGAATCTGCCACGTCCTGTGTCATCTGCCACGTCCGGAGGAATCCGCCACGTCTGGCGCAACTTGCGGCTCCTGTGTCTTCCGCCACGTTTGGCGCCATCCGCTGCACCCATCTCATCTGTGCCAGAGCTGCGGCCACCATTTGGACTATTCAGGTACCCTTGTGCGGGACATTGTATTTCTGGGGTTTCCTGCGGTTTTTCCAGCTGCCTTCCCGCTACGGCGGTACGGCCTAGTGGGTCCACTAACCCGCTCCGTGACACAACCACTACTCTTTAGTTGCCGCCGCGTCCCTTCCCCCGTATGGCAGTAAGAGGGAATGGATTTGAATGAGGTGCTCTGCCACAAAAGCATTTTGGTGCCAAATTTCAGGAATTATGAAAAATTCACACACTATATTTGTGTACACAGATGCCGACCGGGACAATATATAAAACACATATTAAATGGAAAATATTTAATTTAAAAAAAAAAAAGGAGAAAAAAGCCTCTGATAGAAATGAATTATAATACCTTTGTGAAGAAAGCCATAAGATGTTTTCTGTCATGAATAAAAGGATACATTTTGAAAAAGAGAGCAATGTACAAGCAGTATGAAGAAAATGTCATTACTGACCCTTTGTGTGAAATGGCCCTGTCGTGGTCAAATTCAATATACAACATATTGTATTCCTAGACCTGTAGAACTATAGTGAACCATTGTGTTTTCTGAAAACGTTGTTATAAACCTGTATAATGCCCTTCCTCTGCAGCTATGTCATTAGTGACATATTGTAATTCTGTTTATCCTCGGTGCTTCCAGCACAGGAGGGGTTCATAACGCAACAACGTTAGCACAAACGGCAACATTTCACACTTTCCAAGAGAACAATTCATACAGCCGCAAACCGGATGATATACTGTGAGAACCCTCCCTTAGCAACAAGGGTTGCCATGGAAACGCACATGGGAACGAGAATATGTTGGAATTTGTCAATGAAATCATTAGGATCTAATAGGAATAAAGAAAAACAAAAAAATGGTCAATTATTTATTGAAATATTGTGGGTGTATTACATGATTGATGACGAAATAGAAAAAGATCTTTACCAATTGTGTATCCAGGCAATTTGAAAAGGGAATTCATCTTCCTGTGGATTAGGAATGCGTGTTATCATGCGAGCATTTACTGTAGAGAAGTGCCTATGGACCTTCGGAATGAAATTAACCTGAAGGGACCATCTGCAAACATATTCAGGATTTCTAAAATGTACAGTTAGTATAACAGGCGCTCAGCCATATTGATATTGAAAATGACTAAGTTTTCACACTACTTTTTTTGCTTGTGATTAATTTTGACCGCATTTATTAGAGATAATCACTCTGTACAAACAATCTGAAACGGTCCTTTATTTTAAAGCAAATGTCATCTTTACTAAACTTTTTCTCTATGATGTGGTGCAATTGAGCAAAGTAAAACAGGTTACTAATTCTATTTAGTACTTGCTGCTTTAGTCCTGGGTGTTCAAAAATCCACATTACTGCTATTAAAAGTGATAAGAAAATTAATGGCTGAGGATAGGTAGATAGATAGATAGATAGATAGATAGATAGATAGATAGATAGATAGATAGATAGATAGATAGATAGATAGATAGATAGATAGATAGATAGATAGATAGATATGAAATAGATAGAGCTGTGCCAATGTGGGTGACTGTCAAACCAATGAAACTGATGCATACACACAGTTGATTTCCTGGTGCAGTGACTACACCGATATAAAGGACCTACTATTGACCTGCTTCTGACTTGAAGAGGGTTTCCAGTGCCAGGTTATCAGGCAATTCCTGCTAATCTGACATCTGAACTATTAATCTCCATAGTTGGACTAATAGGATTATTATTTTTTCTGTATTATAATCCACCCCTTCCCCGAGTATCTTTGCTGATTTGCCTTATTTGTTTTCACAACAGTATATATTTACAATGATCGGAGGCCGTTGCATAGCAAGAGTTAACGTGACATCAATGTAGCCACCCTCTTTGACTTTCGGTTTTAAGATTTTTTTTTATTAGGGGTTTAATTTTTCTAGAAAACAAATAAGAGAACATAAAAAGGCAGCATCATTGCTCTGCGCTTGTTCTCTTTTTCTGTATCTCAACCCCATCCCATGAGTATACTTTCAAATTAAAATTAGAATCTCTCCCTCCCCCTCTGTGATTTTTATTTTCAGTTATTCCCAATGATTTGACTTTACTGAATTCTGACCATGGTTCATCCTGTATAATTTACTACACAGTTGGCTCAAATATGCAAAAAACAGACTTGTGCTAAAGTTGCCCATAGACATTAGACTGGTCATGACAGATCCAGCTGTTTATAGCAGGGTCTGCTGACAATCTACTGTCTATGGGGGCTATCAGGCATGCTTAGACACCCTTTCTCAGGGGACAAAAATAAACTAGCGGGGTTGGATTTCTTTTTTCTTTATTCCTATAATTTTCTTCTAAGATGAGCGGAACAAAAGGCGTCTGGCAGTTACTCACTGATCCTACCTTCCTTACAAGTTAGTATAAACATTTAGCTGAACATGCATTTTAATGAGGTTTGTCAGTGTTAAATGTATAACAAAGCTCAATCGGTAGACGATTTTAGTGCATTAAAACATTCTTTATCTGTATAGGGCAGCACGTGGTGTAGAGGAATCACCCCGCTATCATGAGGCCAAAGCATTGCAATACTCGCCATCCTAGCTAAAATCAAAAGCGTTTGGTCTTACCTCTTAGGGTATGTTCACACGGCCTATTTACGGACGTAATTCGGGCGTTTTTGCCCCGAATTACGTCTGAAAATAGCGCCTCAATAGCGCTGACAAACATCTGCCCATTGAAAGCAATGGGCAGACGTTTGTCTGTTCACACGAGGCGTATATTTACGCGCCGCTGTCAAATGACGGCGCGTAAATAGACGCCCGCGTCAAAGAAGTGACCTGTCACTTCTTTGGCCAAAATTGGAGCCGTTATTCATTGACTCCAATGAATAGCAGCGCTAATTACTGCCGTAATTGACGCGGCGTTCAAGCGCCTGCACATGCCGGTACGGCTGAAATTACGGGGATGTTTTCAGGCTGAAACATCCCCGTAATTTCAGCCGTAACGGACGCCCTCGTGTGAACATACCCTTAGGGTATGTGCACACACACTAATTACGTCCGTAATTGACGGACATATTTCGGCCGCAAGTAGTGGACCGAACACAGTGCAGGGAGCCGGGCTCCTAGCATCATACTTATGTACGATGCTTGGAGTCCCTGCCTCTCTGTGGAGCTACTGTCCCGTACTGAAAACATGATTACAGTACGGGACAGTTGTCCTGCAGAGAGGCAGGGACTCCTAGCATCGTACATAAGTATGATGCTAGGAGCCCGGCTCCCTGCAGTGTGTTCGGTCCGGTACTTGCGGCCGAAATACGTCCGTCAATTACGGACGTAATTAGTGTGTGTGCACATACCCTTACCATTGAAACCTGAGATAATGTTGTGACCTCATCTTTTGGTAGAAATGTTAGCTCTTTAGAGATTTTATTATGTGTATGTCACACACGCACAATTTTATATATATATATATATACACATACACATACAATTATAAACATTTGTCAAGGCACCATGGCTGTAATTGTTGTAAATGTCCTTGTCCCTACATCCTCACTACTGTATGTGTATGGTCTTATGACACTTTACAATTTTAGCGCTAAAGTAGAAAAGGAAAAATGAATGTCTGCCTCTGGACAGAACTATAAGATCAAATAAACGATTTCCTTTGATAAAAACAAAGTCACAAAGGGATCTCATTTAAGGGTCTGGAGATTGCACAGCCCTGATAATAGAAAGCTTGTGAGAGATTCCTCCCACTGCAGGTCAATTACCTCCTTTTATCACAGCAAGACCAAAGCTGTGTCATATCCTAGTTTCCAAAAATTGTTTTTACGTTTTACGAACAAATAATAAATAATATAAGAAAGTGAAACCGTAGAATGAGATTTGTGGGTGAATAATGTTTCAAAATTCAGGAAATTAATTTATGGGAATAATTAGAAATACATGTATACCACGCAGTCTTAAGACCGTGGCATAAACAATACTAAGTTGTATCACATTGCTGTATTGTCTGTCACGGTTGTATAAAGCAATGCTCTGTTTTGTTCAGCATCTATAATCTGAGGGGGATAAGTGTATTAGACCTGCGCGTTACTGATATGAAAATGAAGCTCAGTCACGCTAGGGTTAAACTGCTGAGTCGTGACTGCTTGGAGCAGTCAAATTCTCTCCAAGGATAAATAATTAAAGCTTCAGAAAGAATAAGCGCACAGGAAGCAACAGAGATTGGATGTACGTAGGTGTTAAGGGCATTCATTTTTATCCAATCGCTGCATAAAGAGTGCAATATTCATGCAATCTTGTTCATTCACTGATACGTGACCTGCACTTCAATGGGAGTCTGCAGCATTGAGTTCTGCATCACAGACAAGAAAGCTTTTCACACAGTACTGTAGATGTATCCGTACTGGACATTCCTATAGAAAGCGCAGCACCATTGGAGGTAATGAAGGAGTTTGGTCAAATAGATATTTACTCTATCAATGGACCTATATGGCCATAATGTACAAATCAGAAAATAAGTACCGATCACTTGATAATCAGTTTATTTACCTACATGTTGATAATCCATTCTGCCAGTTATTTGATACTTGTTATCTTATTGTTTTTTTTGTAACATTTCAAGTATACAATTATTGCATAATTTTGTAGAAACTTCATCAAATCATGCTAAGACCAGCTCAAGGCATTAGATTAATGTTGCCAGATCCAGTGGACCTACGATGTGGACACAACCCGTTCTTTACAGTTCATTTTTTGTTTACATAACTTGAATGAAAAAATATGCATGGAGGATCTTCCCTCCTTCCTAAGAAGCAGCATCATTGATTAAACCACATCTGTATTTTATCTGGCACTAAGACATTAGCAGCTGATTCTTTAAGTCCTGTAAGTTTGCATGTAGGGCCTCCATGGATCGGACTTGTTTTTTCACCACATCCCACACGAATCTGGGGAATTTAGAGGCCAAGTCAACACCTTAAACTCTGTCATGTTCCTCAAGCCATCCTTGAACACTTTTTGCAGTGTGACACGGTGCATTATCCTGCAGAGAAGGACCAGTGCCATTAGAGTATCCCATTCCCATGAAGGAGTGCACTTGTTCTGCAATAATATTTAGATAGGTGGTACATGTCAAAGTAACATCCACATCAATGCCAAGACTCATGGTAACTCAGCAGCACATTGCCCACAGACAGGGGCATAACTAGGAAAGACTGGGCCCCATAGCAAACTCTTGACTTGGGCCCCCCAGGTGCCACACGCAGCCCCTTCTTATAGATAGTGCCCCCTGTAGATTGTGCTATACAGCCCCTCTGTAGACAGTGCTACACAGCTGTGAAAGTGATTACAATATGTTTCAAAGATGACATTTTGCATGTACTCCATCTTGTATGGTAGGCGTCCATTTTGGATCATTGTAATCCATCTTGTGGCCTGAAGGAGCCATCTTGAGATTAATAATTAAAAACTAATATATTAATCTAAGTCAGCAGCTGTCTTGAAACAATTCTATGTTATGTGTTCTTGAGTTGAATGTTTTTATTATTCTTGTAAGGAGCAGATAAATTATCCTTGGTAGAATGGAGAATGACATTGTTTACAATAAGGGAGGGGGTCAGCCTTGAAGAAGGGCTTTGTTTAACCCCTTAATGACCAGCCTATTTTGGACCTTAATGACCAAGCTATTTTTTACATTTTTCCATCGTCGCATTCCAAGAGCTATAACCTTTTTATTTTTGCGTCGACATAGCTGTATAAGGTCTTGTTTTTTGCGGGACAAGTTGTACTTTTTAATAGCACCATTTTTAGGTACATATTATTTATTGATTAACTTTTATTAACTTTTTTTTGGGGGGGAATAGAAAAAAATCAGAAATTTCGCCACTCTTTTTTGAGTCCTAAATCTACGCTGTTTACCGTGTGGTATAAATAACACAATAACTTTATTCAGCGGGTTGTTACGATTGCAACGATACCAAATTTGTATAGTTTTTGTATGTTTTACTACTTTTACACAGTAAAAACGCATTTTTTTTAAAATTATTTGTTTTGGTGCTTTTTTTTTTGCGGGACGACTTGTAGTTTTTATTGATACCATTTTGGAGTAGATGCGACTTTTTGATCACTTTTTATCACATTTTTTTAAAGTCAGTATTCACAGAAAACAGCAATTTTTCCATAGTTTTTATTCATTTTTTACGGCGTTCACCGTGCGGGTTAAATAATGTAATAGATTTATAGTCAGGGTCGTTACGGACGCGGCGATACCAAATATGTGTAACTTTTTAACTTTATTTTGTTTTTTTAATAGTAAAGCATTTTGTAAGGGGAAAAGCTGGGTTTTTCATTTTTTTTATAATTAACTTTATTAAACTTTTTTTTCACTTTTTTACAAGTCCCATTAGGGGACTATAATATGCTATTCTGCAATCGCATTTATAATACACTGCAATACTTTTGTATTGCAGTGTATTACTGCCTGTCCGTTTAACACAGACAGGCATCTGCTAGGTCATGCCTGCGGCATGATCTAGCAGGCATTCACTCCAGGCAGACCTGGGGGCCTTTATTAGACCCCCGGCTGCCATTAGAGACACAGACACTCGGCGATCGTATCGCCGGGTGTCGGTGGGAGAGAGAGGGAGCTCCCTCCCTCTCTCCAAAACCACTCAGATGCGGTGCTCGCTATTGAGCACCGCATCTGAGGGGTTAATCGTGTGAGATCGATACTAATATCGATCTCACACTGCAGAGCAGGGACGCTCCCAGCCCTCAGCTGCCTCTTGCAGCTGAGAGCAGGGAGATTTGACAGCTCCCTACTCTGTTTACTTATTCCGATGCCGCGACGTAAAAAGTCTATGGCATCGGAATAAGGCCCGTTAGTGACCGACGTAGAAACACGATGGGCCGGTGACTAACGGGTTAAATGATTTAATGTTGTGTATCAGCCATCTTATCTGCAGTCTCCATTCTCTAGTGAGATAAGAAGTAGAGACACATTAACTTGTGTATCTGAAGTGTGTCTCCCCCATGTAACAAGGGAGAGGCCACCTGGGAGACCTTGAAGGGTGAAGAATCATTATAATGCATGGAAATATTCTCATTGGCTGAATCAGAGTCATTATCATATTGTAGATGATTGGCTGAAATCAAAGCCTACACCTTTTCTGTCATCATACTTATGTACTTGTTTGGATCAATAAAGATCAGAGGAGTATTTTGAGCATCCCAGCAGCGTCTGTGTGTTATTTCTCCTCCGCGATAAATCAATAACCAATAACCACTGAGATTATTTGGACCTGAACAAGTGCACTGATACAGGTGTTGGTTGACACACCGACCTAAATCTTCAGTCTAATATACTTTTGGCCGAACCTGCGTCGACAACAGCCCCGCCTATAGACAGGGTCACACCCCACTTGTAGATATCGCCATTAAAGCCACCCCTGTATATAGCGCTATACAGCTCCCACTGTATATAGTGCCACACAGCCCCCCATAGTAGATAGTGCCACACAGACCCCCCCTTAGTATATAGTGCCACTCACAGACCCCTGTAGGTTGCGCCACACACAGCCCCCTTTAGATAGAGCCACAGCCCTCCCCCTTGTAAATAGTGCCATACAGCCCCCAGGAGATAGTGCCACACAGCCCCCCCTTAGTAGTGCCACACAGCCCCCCATAGTAGATAGTGCCACACAGACACCCCTTAGTATATAGTGCCACTCACAGACCCCTGTAGGTTGCGCCACACACAGCCCCCTTTAGATAGAGCCACAGCCCTCCCCCTTGTATATAGTGCCACACAGCTCCCCCTTGTGTATAGTGCTACACAGGCCCCCCTTGTGTATAGTGCCACACAGCCCCCCCAAGTAGTACAAGGCAATGGCACATCCGAGAAAGTTGTATCAGCCAGGGGGATGTCAATCAAACATGGAAAGGTGGGTTTAGAGGCAGGACTATGTGACTTCAGGATAGCGGCACCGCCCCATGACCCTTTAATGATTAATTAGCCTTCAGTGTGCGCCGTTTTAAAAGTTGATTTTAAAGATTTTGCTGCATCTGAAAAAAACATACATTTGGAAATATTGTCAGGTCATGTATTACCGCATGGTGGCGGTTCAAGGGGTTAAAACTACCAGACAGGTTCCCATGAAATATACAATGAATTGAGAACAATTCCATCTGCCCTGCAATTTTGTTATTATAAATATATCCAGGCATAGCTATAGGGGTCGCAGCGGTAGCAGTTGCGACTGGGTGCCTAAGCCTGGGGGCCCACGGGGCCCCTGTTGCCATACAGCATTGCCATACAGCATGCTGATTAAATACATTTTCTGTGCCGTGAAGCCGGCACTTCCTGGTTACGGTCACATGATTCACTTAGTGTATCAAGTGACCGTGACGTAATGTGAGGGGCGTTCCAGGCGGCGTGGAAGAGGACACCAGGAGAGCTGCAGAGTCTGTATTGTAATGTAATGTATTGTGTTGTCTTGTAATGTATTGTGTTGTATTGTGTGTCTTGTAATGTATTGTGTTGTATTGTGCTGTCTGTGTTTGCGGTGGAGAGGGGGGGCCCGTTAAATTACAGCCCAAACTGCACAATACAACACAATACATTACAAACTGTGGGTCGCGTCCCCCTGGGGGTCGTATGAAGACCTCCGGGGGGTCGCGAGTCACTCACCGAGGTCCTGGTTCCATTCAATGCTGAAGCAAGGAGCTGACGGCTCGATGCTCCAGCATTCACTGTGCCCTGAGCGGCTCGACGCAGGCAGGTGCCTTGTAGCGACATCATCGCGCCTGTTTGCGCCGAGTCACTCATAGCACACACCGGAGGAGGCTAAGGATCCTCCACCCAGTGTGGGAACTGGGATAGGTAAGTAATTATGTTATTTTTCTATTATGCACATATGGGTGCATTATACTGTATGGGGGGGCTGATATGGCAGGGGGGGCATTATACTGAATGGGGGGATGATATAATGGGGGGCATTATACTGAATGTGGGGCTGATATGGCGGGGTGGCATTATACTGGACGGGGGCAGATATGGCGGGGGGTATTATACTGAATGGGGGGCTGATATGGCGGAGGTATTATACTGTATGGGGGGCTGATATGGCATGGGGGCTGATGAGGTGGGGGACATTATACTGCATGGGGGGCTGATATGGGGGAATTATACTGTAGGGGTAACTGATATGCGGGGCATTATACTGTATGGGTAACTGATATGGGGGCATTATACTGTAGGGGGAGCTGATATGGGGGGCATTATACTGTATGGGGAGCTGATATTGGGGGCATTATACTGTATCGGGAGCTCATATGGGGGGCATTATACTGTATTGGGAGCTGATATGGGGCATTATACTGTATGGGGATCTGATATGGGGGCATTAGACTGTATGGGGGCTGATATGGAGGGGCATTATACTGTATGGGGAGCTGATATGGAGGGGCATTATACTGAATGGGGTGCTCATATGGGGGGAATTATACTGTATGGGAAACTCATATAGGGGCATTATACTGTATGGGAAGCTCATATGGGGGGCATTGTACTGTATGGGAAGCTCATATGGGGGCATTATACTGTATGGGGAGCTGATATGGGGGGCATTATACTGTATGGGGAGCAGATTTGGGGGCGTTATACTGTATGGGTGTAAAGGATCTGCCAGACACAGCTTCTGTGTCGACACCCGTGGGTAATCAGTCTGCACCTGCTCCTAAGTCTGAGAGAGTGACACGATCTTCTACCAGTCAGGCTGGGAGGCTGAGGAGTGGGAGAGCCTATCACAGCCTGGCCAGACGGAGCTAGCTCCCGCCCTCTGTCTATTTATACTTGCATTTCTTACTCCTCCTTTGCCTGTGATTCTTTTCTGTTTCCTGGCTCTGCTGCTCCTGCTATGATTATTGACCTTGCTTAATTTTTGACCCTGGCTTTACTGACTACGCTCCTGCTCTGCGATTTGTACCTCGTGCACTCCTGGTTTTTACTCGGCTCGTTCACTACTCTTGTTGCTCACTGTGTTGCCGTGGGCAACTGCCCCATTTCCCTTAGCTTCGGTGTACCCTTGTCTGTTTGTCTGTCGTGCACTTATTGAGCATAGGGACCGTCGCCCAGTTGTACGCCGTCGCCTAGGACGGGCCGTTGCAAGTAGGCAGGGACTGAGTGGCGGGTAGATTAGGGCTCACCGGTCTGTCTCCCTACCCCGTCATTACATAATCACAGGCCCATATACCTTTTCTAGCCTGGTCCCTGACACAACTATGGACCCCCTTGAGACCCTGGCTCAGCAAATGCAGGGCCTCTCCCTACAGGTCCAAGCCCTGGCTCAGAAGGGCAACCAGCATGATGCTACCCTGGTAGTTCCCCCCCACCTCACCTCTTGAACCCCACCTCAAGTTGCCTGACCGGTTCTCAGGGGACCGGAAGACTTCTTTCTCCTTTCGGGAGAGTTGTAGGCTCTATTTCCATTTAAAGCCCCACTCCTCAGGTTCTGAGAGCCAGCGAGTGGGTATAATTATGTCCCGGCTCTAGGACGGGCCCCAAGAATGGGCCTTCTCCTTGGCTCCTGACGCCCCTGAACTTTCCTCTGTTGATCTTTTTTTTTTCCACTCTCGGGCTCATATATGACGAGACTGACAAGACTGCCTTTGCCGAGAGTCAGCTGGTCGGGACCTGGTCATTGATGTCCTTAACCCTGTCCCCTTCCGACTGGAGTTACCCCCGTCTTTTCGAGTACACGACGTGTTTCATGCCTCCCTCCTTAAACGCTGCTCCCCGTCCTTGGCTCCCTCGAGGAAACCTCCGCTCCCTGTTCTCACCCCTGAAGGGGTAGAATTCGAGGTGGCCAAGATTGTGGACAGCAGGATGGTCCAATGCTCCCTCCAGTACCTGGTCCATTGGAGAGGATACGGGCCTGAGGAGAGGACTTGGGTACCCGCCCGGGATGTTCACGCTGGGGTATTGCTCAGGAGGTTCCATCTTCGCTTCCCCAATAAGCCAGGTCCACCTAGAAAGGGTCCAGTGGCCCCTCTTAAAAGGGGGGGGTACTGTAAAGGATCTGCCAGACACAGCTTCTGTGTCGACGCCCGTGGGTAATCAGTCTGCACCTGCTCCTAAGTCTGAGAGAGTGACACGATCTTCAACCAGTCAGGCTGGGAGGCTGAGGAGTGGGAGAGCCTATCACAGCCTGGCCAGACGGAGCTAGCTCCCGCCCTCTGTCTATTTATACTTGCATTTCCTGCTCCTCCTTTGCCTGTGATTCTTTTCTATTTCCTGGCTCTGCTGCTCCTGCTATGATTATTGACCTTGCTTCATTTTTGACCCTGGCTTTACTGACTACGCTCCTGCTCTGCGATTTGTACCTCGTGCACTCCTGGTTTGACTCGGCTAGTTCACTACTCTTGTTGCTCACTGTGTTGCCGTGGGCAACTGCCCCATTTCCCTTAGCTTCTGTGTACCCTTGTCTGTTTGTCTGTCGTGCACTTATTAAACATAGGGACCGTCGCCCAGTTGTACGCCGTCGCCTAGGATGGGCCGTTGCAAGTAGGCAGGGACTGAGTGGCAGGTAGATTAGGGCTCACCTGTCTGTCTCCCTACCCCGTCATTAAAATGTGGGCTGATATGGGGGCACTATACTGTATGGGGGCAACTATGTGGGGCATTATACTGTGGGGGCTGATATGGCCTTCTCATAGTGTGTTCTGGAGCCATCACTTCCCTAGGTATTCGACGTACACGCACTGGGCTGTCCAAACAATGTAAGCGAAAATATGATTTATCAGACTAGGCCATGGTTGCTCCATGGTCCAGTTCTAATAGTCATGTGTCCATTTGGGGACAGGGGTCAAAATGAGCACTCTGACCGGTCTGTGGCAACGCAGACCAAAATACGTCAAGCTGCGATGCACTGTGTGTTCTGATACCTTTCAATCATAGCCAGCATGAACTTTTGCAGCAACAGTGGCTCTTCTGTGGGATTGGACCAGATGGGCTAGCCTTCGCTACCCCATGCCCATTAATGAGCCTTGGGCAGTTATGACCCTGTTGCGGGGTTCACCGGTTATCCTTCCTGGGACTACTTTTGGTAAGTACTAACCACTGCATACCAGGAAAACGCCACAAGCCTTTCCATTTTGGAGATGATTTGACCCAGTCGTCTAGCATTTGCAATTTGGCCCTTGTCAATTTGGTTCTTGCGTCCAACAGATCAATTTCAACAACTGACTGTTCAATCGCTCCTTAATATATCCCACCTCTTGACAGGTGCACCTGCCATTGGTTTTAATGTTATAGCTGAACAGTATATATGACGATTAGGCCTCCTACACACTGGACGCAAATGCTGCGCTTACACAAGACAAATTGACATGCTGCAGATTGGGAATCTGTACGTGTTTTATGTGTTTTTTGCTGCATCGTGTGGATGAAATTTGTTCATATTTCATCCACTTTACTGATACTGTAATACGCTGCAGTATTTCCGCTTGGATAATCCGGACAGAAATTTTGCTGAAAATACGCAACGTGTACCAGGAGGCCTTAGTGTCTTAAGGTTTTCCCATCTTGGACATTTAGGGCATATCTTAAAACTGAGAACATAAAAGTGGACATACCTCTCCACACACCCAGTCCTTTACAAGAACTCAGAATGAACAATTAATAACAAGTTATTTGTTTATATAAATCCCTTTTCTTGTACTAGAGGGGAGCACAATCTCCTATTTTTTATGTAAGTCAGACACCACCTTGGGCAATGAATTTGGCAGAGTCTTCATGATAACTCTATCCTCAAGGACAGTGGTATAAGGAAGGAATGCAAATAGCTCACTAATCTTATGTACAGATGTAATGGCCAGAAGAAAATCTTAAGAGGGAGTTTTAAACCCTTTGCGTACCTGGACGTAACTACGCCCATGTTAAGCATATCTTAGCGCACATGGGCGTACAGTATACAGCCAACATCCCACTCCAACGGCGGAGAATAAAGTTATTTCCGATTGCCGCCATTCAACCCCTTAGATGTTGCGGTCAATCTTGACCCCAGCATCTTAGTGGTTGGGAGAGAGGGAGGGAGCTCCCTCTCTACCCCATCGGCTCCCTGCAAGCAGTTGCGGGGTGCCGATTGTTGCTATGGCAACCTGGAAGCCTAACAATGGCCTCCTGGTCGGCCATGTACAGAAGTCTATTAGGTCCAGACAAAGGCAGGACCTAATAGACTGTCAGTTGAAAAATTAAAGTTACAATACACTGCCCTACATAAGTATTGCAGTGCATTGTACAGGCGATCAGAAGATCAGATCTTCAAGTCCCCACGTAAGTGTAAACAAAACAAAAAAGTAAAAGTAAAAAAAACTTTTAGAAGAATAAATAAAGCTTTTATGTAATAAAAACAAGAATCACCTTGTTTCCCTGATTAAGAGCCTGTTCACATCACCGTTGCCCTTCCGTTGAGGAGTTCCGTCAGAGGTTTCCGTCGGGTTAACCCCTCAACGGAAAGGCAAACGGAAACCTAAGCTTCAGTTTCCCTCACCATTGATATCAATGGTGACGCAAACCTAGCTAATGGTTTCCGTCTGTCACCGTTGTGACGGGGTTCCGTTGTTCTTGACCGAACCAATAGCGACTCCGCTATTGATTCCGTCAAAACGACGGAACCCTGTCACAATGATGACAGAGGGAAACTACTATCTAGGTTTCCATCACCATTGAGATCCATGGTGAGGAAACGGAAGCTGTGGTTTACAATCGCTTTCCGCTGAGGGGTTTAGCCGATGGAAACCTTCGATGGAACCCCTCAACGGAACACAGACGGTGATGTGAACACAGCCTTAGGCTACATTCACATGACAGTGAATAAAAATGGCCATTAAAAACTGATCAACTGTTTTTCATGGCCATTTTGCATCCGTGTGTCTCTAAGGGCCTGTTCACATCAGCGTTGGCTTTACGGAACCCCTCAACGGAAAGCCAACGCTGATGTGAACAGGCCCTACATTTTCATCCACTTCTCGTCCGTCTGTCTATTTTTAATGGCCGTTTGTCATCAGTTTGCCATCTGTTTTTCATGGCTGTTAAAAAAACGGGTGGATTTAATTTGTTGTTTTTATTGTCCAAACCACCTGAAAACACCACCGTTCCCATGTAGATAGTGCTGCAATGACCCTGTAAATAGTGCCACAATGCCCACTGCAGATAGTGCCACAGTGTCCACATATAAAGTGCCAGTGCCCTCATAGGGCCACAGTGCCAATGTAAATAGCACAACAGTGTCCCCTGTAGATAGTGTCACACCCCCATATAGTGCCACAGTGCCCATGTAGACAGCGCCACATCCCTGCAGATAGCACGGACCCCCCTGTAGATAGCACCACCCTCACTGTAGATAGCACCACCCCCACTGTACATAGCACCACCCACCACTGTAGATAGCACCAGCCCCCTACTGTAGCTAGCACCACCCCCTACTGTAGCTAGCACCACCGCCCACTGTAGATAGCACCACCTCCCACTGTAGAAGCACCTCCCATAAGTGAAACCTCCCCCTGTATATAGCACCCCCCCATGTAGATAGCACCCCCACATGTAGATAGCAGCACCACCGTAGATAGCAAACCCCCCCCATAAATGGCAACTCCCCCCTCTAAATAGCTCCACTGTAGCTCCCTGTAGGAGCAGAATCCCTCTGGCCGGCGATTTCACTCCTAGGTGGAGCCCCTGATGTCTCTGACACCAGGGGCTTCTTCAGTAGCGGAATCCTCTGGCCAGAGCATCGGCCCGGGATTCCGTTCTGGCAGGGGATTCCAGAGGTACCCACTGATCTCACTGTCCATATATATGGACAAAAACGCCAAGGCTTCTGCAGTAGCGGAAACCCCTGGCCAGAGCGGAGCTATCTGGGGGGGGGGGGGGAGTGCCATCTACGGGGGGGAGCTCTATCTACAGGGGGTGCAGAAGTCCCCGGCCAGAGATCCCGCGATGCTCTGGCCGGAGACTTCACAGTTGAAAGCCTGACATCACTGTCCATATATGGACAGTAATGTCAAGGGCTTCCCCAGGCTCAGCGCTTAAAGTAGCGCTGTGTGCGGGGAATCCTCGGCCAGGATCAGTGTTTACCGGCTGTTACAAGGATTGTTACTTAAAAAACGGCCGGTAAACACTGATCCATTGACTTCTACAGGAGCCGTGGGGCCGTCCAAAAAAAATTAAAGAAACTATACATATTTTGATATTGCTGCATTTGTAACGGCCTGAACTTTAAGTATATAGAGTTATTTGTCATGCATGGTGAACGCCATAAAAAAAACAGACAGAATTTACTTTTTTAGTCATCTTTTCCCCCAAAAAATTCCCCCCCCCCCAAAAAAAATAAAAAATACAATAAAAACACTTTGGCATGCAAAAAAAAAAAAAAAAACAAGCCCTCACACAGCTCCGTCAACAAAAAAATAAAAAAAACTTAATGACTTCCGGTTCCGGCGCTGGGATGTGAGGACGGCGAGAGGTGAGCTTTAAACCAAAAAGAAGAATCTTGATATCATATATTATTTTATCAAAATATATTTATTAGTAATTTAATACACATTAATACAAAAAATACAAAAATAACCCCCCTCCCAAGTATATACTATAGACATATAAAATATAAAAATTAAACCAGGTGTCATATAATCCAGTACAAAAGGTAATAGATTATTAGTTATAAATAGTAAATCCTCACACACTATTACATACACCCTAAGATGGATAGGAGACTGTGTGTATGCATGCAATGACAAAATCAGGCCACTGTAAAGCTATAGTTCAATATCGCTGCACTGACTAGTCACTTAAATCGCAAGGAAAAAATGCATAACTATTGATAGTTATAAAAGGTGAACTATACCTGTGGAGGACATAATGAATGTAGGGTAGGACACCTGGACACCGAGCACCAAGTGTCCTGATTTTGTCATTGCATGCATACACACAGTCTCCTATCCATCTTAGGGTATATGCTATAGTGTGTGAGGATTTACTATTTATAACTAATAATCTATTACCTTTTGTACTGGATTATATGACACCTGGTTTAATTTTTATATTTTATATGTCTATAGTATATACTTGGGAGGGGGGTTATTTTTGTATTTTTTGTATGAATGTGTATTAAATTACTAATAAATATATTTTGATAAAATAATATATGATATCAAGATTCTTCTTTTTGGTTTAATGAATATGGATTGTATGATATCTTGAGTATAATGAATTGGCAAAGAATATATATATATATATATATATATATATATATATATATATAGGTTATAATACGGCGTGAGGTGAGCTCCTGAGACCCCGATCCCCTGACCCTCCGCCGCCACACACCTGCAAGCAAAACTTACCCCGGCAGTCAGCTGGAGGCACAGTGAGTGGGCACAGACCGTGTATGGAGCGGTATCTCCTCAGGTGCGGCAGCCGCAAGATCTCCTGCCCGTCCGGACGCACGATGCAGGGAGAGGAGGCATCCAAGATGGCGGCACCGCAACAGGCATCGCCATCTCAGAGCAGGTCACCGAGTCCAGTGCCCCATACAGAGGGACTACAGCTGCTTGAGGCTGCTGAACTGCCACTAGACTACCGGAGATTGGCGATTGAGGTTGCTACTCTTGATATTAGAGACTCTCTGGTGGCCATGGTAACGACGACGTTACAGAAGCTCCAAAACGAGGTTATTTCCCATGGCACACGGCTTGACGAGCTAGAACAACATGTTGGCCTCATGGAAGATGAATCTGTAGGGGCCCATACCTGCATCCAAGGTTTACTGCAAGATAACACCAAGCTCAGAGACCGTTTGGAGGACTTGGAGAATCGTTCCAGGAGGAACAATCTCAGGATTGTCGGTCTGCCTGAACACATTAAACCCCAGCACCTACAGGGGATTTGTGAAACGGAGCCTCCAGAAGCGTTGGGTCTGACCAGGTCATGCAGAGTGGAGAGGGCGCATCGGGTCGGCCCTCCTGGATCAGTAACTGCCACCAAAGGGGAGACGCAAACCAGACCGCGCCAAGTGATCATGCGTTACCTGCATTATAACGACAAAGAGGAACTCTTACGCACCTTCAGGAATCGCAATAACCCATTACATATTCGGGGAGCAAAAATAATTCTTTTTGCGGACTATTCAGCGGATGTCACACGCGGACGGAGATTCTTTGGGGAAGTATGTACTACTTTGTACAAGCGCAAAATTAAATTCCAGCTGCACTATCCGGCCACCTTGAAGATTACGAAACCGGATGGCTCCATCAAGATATTCCATACGCATGAAGAAGCGACACTTTTCGTGGACAAGATGGCGGGGTATGGGAGTCCCAGCGCATCAGAAACGACAGCCCAGAGCACAAGAACAGGGAAGAATGCCCTGCCGGAATCAGCATCATCTCCACGAGCCTGTTCCTGGTCTGAGATTGTTCGGGTGCCCTCACCCAAGAAGCAACGGGCAGAGTCATCTAAGAACCTACAACGACCGCGCTTGGATAGGCTGATTGCGACGTTACCGGACTGATAAGTATATAATGCCATGATACGCGACTGCACATTGTTTCGGACATATACAAGTGTGGTTTCATTGTTAGTTGTATGTGCCAGCAAGGGCACATGCACTGTACGGTTTCACTTGAATGCTGGACACTGCACATGTGAGATAACTTTGGTGGATGGGGAGGCCTAGAAGTTTACGATGGCCATAGCAGTAACAAGGCTGGGGGTGGGGGGGGGGGTTGAGGAAGGGTCTTAGCCAAGAAAAAAGAGAAGTCATGTATACCGATTTACTGCCTGTGACACAAGGATTGATGTGGATATTACTGGTTGGGTATTATGCTTTCACCGGCTATGTTACTGGTTTTTTTTTGTCTTTACATGAAACTGTTGTACTGTTAGGAGCAAAATGGATCAGATATCACCGAGTGGCTAACATAAGAGCGGGGCATACACGCTCGGAAATAGATATCCAAGACCGATCATTATTGAGCCTTATAGTGAAACTTAGAACGTGCAGGTGACCTCTTGGAATGTTAAGGGGCTTCGTTCCCCAAATAAAAGAATGATGGTTCTTCGTCATCTAAAAAAATTGCATACTGACATCGCTCTCCTGCAGGAGACTCACTTGGAGGAGAGTGACTTCCACTGCATGGAAGAATTGTGGGTGGGTACAGTATACGGCTCTTCAGTTTGTGGCCGAAAAGCAGGTGTACTCATTTTGATCAATAGAAATCTAGTACATGAGGTACTGCACATAGACTCTGACAAGGAAGGATGTTTGCTCCATTTTGTTCTTGACACTCCTTGCAGGGTTTTAAGCATTTACAATATATATGGACCCAATGATGATAATGTTTCCTTCTATAACGGTTTAGAAAGCTCCTTGTTAACGGATGATGTCCCACATAAACTGGTGGGGGGCAATTTCAACTCTGTTTTAGATCATAGAGAGGATAGGAGTTCACGCAAAGCTCAGGACCTGGGTTGAATTCCTACAGGGGCCCCTAGAAAACATGACAGGGCCTGGGGCCCTCTGCTGGAGAGCACGCACCTAATAGACGCTTGGCGGGTGGGTAATCCCGATGCAAGGGAATTCACGCACTATTCGCACTCTCAACAGTCGTGGTCAAGGATAGATTATTTTTTCGTGTCTTCACCCTTGCAACAACGGCTAGGATCTTCTACCATAGGAGATCTAGTGATTTCAGATCATGCCCCAATATTGCTATCCCTTCAGGGGATCTACCCGAGAGGTTCTGATTTTATATGGCGCTTCCCAGCCCACTTAGCATTAGATGACACATTCAAACGTTTGTTGCAGGGGTGGTGGTTGGAATACTCTTCCGCAAATGAAGGGCATAGGGACAATCCTTCCCTTTTCTGGGACACGGCTAAGGCCGTGTTGAGGGGCAGGATACTTGCATACTCTGAGTAAAAAATGGGAAATTGCACAAAAATTTAACTCATCTAGTCTCACCTTGAGGACAGCTTACACAACTTACCTAGCTCAATTAACGGAGGAAACTAGACAGGCCTGGGCACAGGCCAAACAGAATTTTGATGAATGGGCTTCTCAGAAAGAATTGATGCGCAGTCACGAGTTTGAGGCTACACTGCATAGGTATGGTAATAAGGCGGGAAAGCTGCTGGCAAATGTAACCCGGGGACAACGCCCTACACAACACATAGCTAAACTGCGGGACTCTACGGAACAAAACACTAGTGATCCTTCGCGTATTAATGCTATACTGGCTAGATTTTATGAGGAGCTGTACTCCGACTAATCTTCCCCATCATTTCATTGGATGATACGCTCTTGGACAAAACCACCCTTCCTGCCATCTCGGAGGGTCATCTGCAACTCCTGAATGCACAGGTTACTAGAGAGGCGGTGGATGGGGCTATTAGAAACCTGAAAAATTCAAAAGCACCCGGCCCAGATGGACTGTCAGGAGAATTCTATAAGGCCATGAGGGAGCAGGTGACTGAGACTTTGGTTTCGCTCTTTAACAATTCTCTGGGTAGTGAGGGATTGTCACCATCTGCAGACACGTCTTATATCAAAATTTTATTAAAACCTGGAAAGGATCCCCTAATGCCGGGGTCATACCGACCCATATCTCTGATTAATGTAGATGCTAAGCTTCTTTCTAAAATAATTGCAAATAGGCTGGCGAGTATAATGCCACTCATAGCCCCCGAACAGGTGGGTTTCATTAAAGGGAGATCAGCGGTCACCAATATTAGGACGGTCCTGGCGGTATTAGATAGGGTGCAGCATAGCCCAATTCCGGATGAACACCCTGCACTACTTTTGTTAGACGCAGAGAAAGCTTTTGACAATGTCAGATAGAAATGGTTGGATGCTGTTCTGGATAAGATAGTGATTACCATTTCGCTTGTATAAGGGTACTAGGCAGGGCTGTCCGTTGTCTCCTTTGCTATTTAACCTGGCATTGGAGCCATTGGCACGGTATCTGGCATCATCGGATGTGTTTAGGGGCATTTCGGTACGGAAGATGGAGCATGCGCCGCTCCCACACAGTCCAAAAGGAAGGTCTTCGGCAGAGCGACAAGCGGCGCCATTTTCATGTGGGCCAGAAGCCGCGGCCGGACAGTAAGATGACTACTTCCAGTCGCGGCTTCCGGACATATGTTCGAGTCAGCGAAGACGCGAGGAGTAGGATCGGAGGCAGCAGCGGCGGCAGGAGCAGTTAAGTTATGCTTGTGTATGTGATGTGTGTATTATGTTCGTGTTATACTGTATGATTACCACTGTATCTAAGGAGGATTAGAAGATTCAACCACCTCCTTCTCCTGGCACTAGCCAGGATAAGGGAAGGGGGATTGTGTGAGCTCACTAGAGTGTGTGTGTCTACACCAAATTTTCAGCATAAAACAATGAGGTTGCTTTACCACATTGCAATTTTGGGAATTGCTCCCTCTAGTGACCAGCACATGGAAATGTTATAAATTAGAATCTAATTTATAAGATTTCCTGACTAGTGAAAAAATGAAAAAAATTAAAACAATGTTTAATCACTTAAATACTAACTGTTTAACTGAAAAAAATAAAAATTTCTAGCGACACATTCCCTTTAAGGTCTTTTCAGGCCCGGTCATTAAGGGGTTAAACATTTTATTTTTATTTTTTAAAGTGTTTATTGTGGGAAAGTAGTAAATCATAAAAAAAAACTATATAAATTTGTTATCGCCATAATCATATCGACCCGCAGAATAAAGTTAACATGTTGTTTATACTTTACATTTTTACCAATAAAAAAAACTCTTCGCTCCTCAAAAAATGGAATAAAAAGTGATTTAAAAAAAATAAAAATCGGATGTGTCCCAAAATGGTACCAATAAAAACTACAGCTCATTCCGCAAAAACAAAGCACTCACACAGCCCCATCATCGTAAAATAAAACGTTATGACTCTTGGAGCGCAATGATGCAAGATGACGGCCTAATTTATAGATCTAGCTGTTTTTCACCAAAAACCCCATGTCATCATTTGTTAGACCCCACAGGTGGACCACAAAAGATGTAGCTGAGATTAGAACATTTTAGGGCCTTGTGCTGCTTATAGGGCAAGTGAAGTAGTCAAAGATTAGGCATTACTGGAGCGCAGATATTTTGTGCCGCACCCAGGATTTACCATAAAGCCATGTCCCATGGTACATAAAGCTGGCCGTGCACATCGCACAGGTGGCATTGTATAACACTTGCTTGCTATCCCGATGTGCAGGTCAATTGGTAACATTCCTTCAGTTTTAGGAGGTAATTATCAATGCACAAAATATTTGGGAACCGGGGAGGGCTCAAGTAAGTCTGCCCCAAAACGTCATAATCTCTGCTGGAAGCGAGTCTGCCTAAAGCTATGTTCACACAAGGCGGATACGCTGCGTAAAGGTACACAGCCTATCCGCCTGGCGACCGAGGGGGATCCAGCAGAAAAACCGCACCAAATTGTGGGGCAGGTTTTTGTGCGGAATGTCCGCTGCGGAAAACAGAATAGGAAAAAAAAAACGTGCATGCTTACCCTCTGACGTCCTACAGTCCGGGCTTGCTAGTTCCGATATTTGCTGAGGAATCGCAGCTTTTACGGCGCAAAAATCAAAACGTGCTATTTGTTTTACCTCCCCATTGAAAAAGGAGTGATCAAGCAAACACAATTGACATGCTGCGGATTAAAAAAAACACCCGGCAGGAGCTATTTTTCCGTTTATCATTTATGCAGCGTGTGGATGAGATTTGTTCAAATCTCATCCACTCTGCTGCTACTGTATTATGCTGCGGATTTCCCGCAACCAAATCCGTTGCGGAAAATCTCCAGTATTTACGATACGTGTGAATTTTCCCTTATTGTAACAGGACAACACTTTCCTAGCGAAGATCCCCAAACTGCAAACAAGGGAAGGACTCAAAAAAAGGTGCAGAGTGTGTTCCAAAAGCGGGATAAGAAAGGACATAATTTATAAGCGTGACACCTGCCACAAAAAAACCTGGCCTGTGCCTAGAGGATTGGTTCAAAGCGCACCACAAAATCCATGGATTATTAATTTTATTATTTACCCCATTATTACATCATCCTATTATGTCCTCATATACTCCACCCAGCTTACATATGCCCCCACATTATAATATGAAACACCAGTAAAACCCTAAACAAAAATACCAAGCAAAATCAACGCTCCAAAAGCCAAATGGCACTTCTTCCGAGCCTGGCAGTGTGACCAAACAGCAGTTTATGTCCACATATGGGGTATTACTGAATTTTAGAGGACTCACTTAATTTATGGGATGTGTGTCTCCAGTGGCACAACATACTGGGCACTGAAATGGCATATCTGTGGAAAAATGGCAATTTTCAATCTGCAACATCTATTGTGTACTAATTTCTGCAAAACACCTGTGGGGTCAAAATTCTCATTATATCTCTAGATGAATTCCTTGAGGGGTGTGGTTTCCAAAATGGGGTAACTTTTTGTGGGTTTCTACTGTACTGGTACCTCAGCATAATGCAACATGGTGTCCAAAAACGAATCTTGTCAAATCTGCACTCCAATAACCAAATTGCGCTCCTTCCCTTTTGCCGTATCCAAATATCAGTTTATGACCACATATGGGGTCTTAACTTACTTGGGGGAAAGTTTAAGCTAAAGCGACATATTATTGGAAAAAATTTAGACTTACATTTTCACGGCCCACTTCTGATAAAATCTATAAAACACCTGTGGGATCAAAATGCTCACTACACCCCTAATTTAATTCCTTGAGGGGTGTAGTCTCCAAAATTAGGTCACATCTGGGGAATTTCTACTGTACTGGTACTTCAGTGGCTCTGCAAATGCGACATGGCCCTCTGAAACGAATTCAGCAAAATCTGTGCTCAAAAAGCCAAATGGTGCTCCTTTCTTTCTGCGCCCTGCTGTGTGCTCAAACAGCAGTATATAATTACTTATGGGGTATTGCTATACTTGGGCGAAAATGCCTCACAAACGTAGGGGTGCTTTTTCTCTTATAGTCCTTAGAAAATGAAATTTTGTTAGCTAAAACTACATCTTATTGGAAAAAAATTGTATTTTTTAATTTTCACGGCCCAATTCTAATAACTTCAACAAAAAAACTGTGGGGTCAAAATGCTCACTACACCCATAGATGAATTTCTCAAGGGGTGTAGTTTCCCAAATTGAGTAACTTCTCAGGATTTCCACTGTACTATTATCTCAGGGGCTCTGTAAATGTGACATGGTACCCAGAAATCAATCCAACAAAATCTGCGCTGCAAAAGATGTTGCAGCGTCCGTAACGGCCTGAACTATAAAAATATTATGTTATTTATCCCACGCGGTGAACGCCGTAAAAATAAATAAAAAACAATACCAGAATTGCTCTTTTTTGGGTCACTTCACCTCTAAAAAAATTGAATAAAAAGGGATCAAGTCTCATGTACCCAAACATGGTACCAATAAAAACTGCAGTTCATTCCACAAAAAAAAATCCCTCATGTAGGTTTCTTGTCAAAAAAAATAAAATAAAATAAAGTTATTGCTCCTAGAATATGGCAGCACAAAAACTAAATGCTTTTTTTTTTTTTTTTTTTTAAAGTGATTTTACTGAGCAAACGTCGTAAAACATAAAAAAAACTATATACATATGATCTCGCTGTAATCGTGTCGACCCACAGAATAAAGTAAATATGTCATTCATAGCACACGGTGAATGCCGTAAAATAAAAACAATAGCAGAATTGCTGTTTTTTGGTCAACACTCCTCTCAAAATTTTTTAATAAAAAGCGATCAAATAGTTACATGTACCTAAAAATGGTACTGATAAAAACTATAGATTGTCCGGCAAAAAGTAAGCCCTCACAAAAATGCCTTGAGAGTTGTCATTTCCAAAATGGGGTTACTTCTCGGGGCTTTCTACTATTCTCTGGTACCTCAGGGGCTTTGCAAATACGACATGGAGCCCGAACACCAGTCCAGCAAAATCTCAGCTCCTAAAGCCAAATGGTGCTCCTTCCCTTCTGAGCCTTGCCGTGTGCCAAAACAGCAGGTGCCACACATGGGGTATTGCTGTACTCGGGAGAAATTGCGTAACAAATTATGTGGTGTTTTTTTCTCCAATTACCCCTTGTAAAAAAAAAAAACTTTGGAGCTAAAACAACATTGTTTTGGAAAAAAATCTATTTTTTTAATTTTCACTGCCTAATTCTAATAAAATCTATAAATAATCTGTGGGATCAAAATGTTTACCACCCCCCTAAATGAATGCCCTGAGGGGTGTAGTTTCCAAAACAGAGTCACTTCTCAGGGTTTTTACTGTTCTGGTACCTCAGGGATTCTGCAAATGTGACATGGCACCCAAAAACGTATCCTGCTCTCCTTCCATTCTGAGCCCTATCATGTGTCCAAACAGCAGTTTATGACCACATAAAAGGTATTATAGTACTCGGGAGAAATTGCTTTACAAATTTGGGGTGCTTTTTCTCCTTTATTCTTTGTGAAAATAAAATATTCTGAGCTAAAACTACTTTTTGAATGAAAAAAATGTAGATTAACAGATTAACACCTGTGGGGTAAAAATACTCACTATACTCGTAGATGAATTCCTTGTGGGGTGTAGTTTCCAAAATGGTGTCTTTTTGGGGGTGTTTCCTATGTTTTGACACACAAGAGCTCTTCAAACCTGACATGGTGCCTAAAATATAATCTAATAAAAACGAGGCCCCAAAATCCAATAGGTGCTCCTTTGCTTCTGAGGCCTGTGCTTCAGTCCATCAGAACACTAAGGCCACATGTGGGATATTTCTAAAAACTGCAGAATCAGGGCAATAAATATTGAGTTGCGTTTCTCTAGTAAAACCTTCTGTGTTACTGTAATGACAGGGTAGGGAGACAGACAGGTGAGCCCTAATCTACCCGCCACTCAGTCCCTGCCTACTTGCACGTCCTAGGCGACGGCGTACAACTGGGCGACGGTCCCTACGCTCAATATGTGCACGACAGACAAACAGACAAGGGTACACAGAAGCTAAGTGAAATGGGGCAACTACCCACGGCAAGACCGTGAGCAACAAGAGTAGTGAACGAACCGCGTCAAACCAGGAGTGTACGAGGTACCAAATGCAGAGCAGGAGCGTAGTCAGTAAAGCCAGGGTCAAAATGAAGCAAGGTCAATAATGATAGCAGGAGCAGCAGAGCCAGGAAACAGGAAAGAATCACAGGCAGAGACAAGCAGGAAATGAAGGTATAAATAGACTGAGGGCGGGAGCTAGAACCGTCTGGCCAGGCTGTGATAGGTTCTCCCACTCCTGAGCCTACCAGCCTGAGTGGTAGCAGATCGAGTCACTCTATCAGACTTAGGAGCAGGTGCAGACTGATTAACCACGGGCGTCGACACAAAAGCTGTGTCTGGCAGATCCTTTACAGTAACCCCCCTTTTATGAGGGGTCACTGGACCCTTTCTAGGTGGACCTGGCTTATTGGGGAACCGAAGATGGAACCTCCTGAGCAATAACCCGGCGTGAACATCCCGGGTGGGTACCCAAGTCCTCTCCTCAGGCCCGTATCCTCTCCAATGGACCAGGTACTGGAGGGAGCCTTGGACCATCCTGCTGTCCACAATCTTGGCCACCTCGAATTCTACCCCTTCAGGGGTGAGAACAGGGACCGGAGGTTTCCTCGAGGTAGCCAAGGACGGGGAGCAGCGTTTCAGGAGGGAGGCATGAAAAACTTCGTGTATTCGAAAAGACGGGGGTAACTCCAGTCGGAAGGAGACAGGGTTAAGGACCTCAATGAACTTGTATGGCCCTATATACCGAGGAGCAAATTTTTTGGACGGGACTTTAAGGCGCAAATTTTTTGAAGACAGCCGCACCAGATCCCCGACCACAAACAAGAGGTTAGCAGAATGTCTTCTATCTGCCTGAGTCTTTTGTATGCTCTGGGACGCCTCTAGGTTCTTCTGAACCTGGGCCCAGACTGTGCACAGTTCCCGATGAACGACATCTACCTCGGGATTGTTGGAACCACCAGGTGAAACGGAGGAGAACCGTGGATTAAACCCAAAATTACAGAAAAAGGGGGAGACGCCTGACGAGTTACTGACCTGGTTATTAAGGGAAAATTCGGCGAGGGAAATGAAGGAGACCCAATCATATTGACAGTAAGAGATAAAACACCTTAAATATTGTTCTAGAGACTGATTAGTCCTCTCGGTTTGGCCATTAGTTTCAGGATGGAAGGCCGAGGAGAAGGACAGATCAATCTCCAACTTTTTACAGAAAGCTCTCCAAAACAATGAAACAAATTGTACCCATCTGTCAGAAACTATATTGACAGGAACCCCATGGAGACGCAGGATGTGTTTGACAAACAAGGTAGCTAACGTCTTAGCATTGGGTAGTTTCTTGAGGGGCACAAAGTGGCACATCTTACTGAAGCAGTCTACTACAACCCACACCACCGACTTGACTTCAGATGGAGGCAGATCGGTGATAAAATCCATGGAGATATGGGTCTCTGGGGAATGGGCAAAGAACATAGTAAGCCCGCTGGTCGGGACCTGGGAGTCTTGGACCTAGCACAAATTTCACAAGCGGCGACGTAGGCCTTAACGTCTTTAGGCAACCCAGGCCACCAATAGTTTCTGGTAATGAGGTGCTTGGTACCCAGGATGCCTGGATGGCCAGATAGTGCAGAGTTATGATTTTCCCTGAGTACCCTTAGCTGGAATTGCAGGGGAACAAACAGCTTGTTCTCAGGAAGGTTCCCGGGAGCTGAACCTTGATCAGCCGCAATTTTGGAGACTAAGTCAGAATCAACAGAGGAAATGATTATACCTGGGGGCAAAACACAAGCAGGATCTTCCTCCGAAGGAGGGCTGGCCATGAAGCTATGCGACAGTGCATCAGCTTCAATATTTTTAGACCCAGCCCTATAGGTGACCAAAAAGTTGAATCTAGTAAAAAACAACGCCCATCGAGCTTGTCTTGGGTTTAGCCTCCGGGCAGATTATAGGAAAACCAGATTCTTGTGGTCGGTAAGGACCGTTACCTGGTGCCTAGCCCCCTCCAGGAAGTTGCGCCACTCTTCAAATGTCCATTTAATGGCTAAGAGTTCGCGGTTGCCAATGCCATAGTTACTCTCAGTGGGCGAGAACTTCCTGGAGAAGTAGGCACAGGGACGGAGATGGGTGAGGGACCTGGTACCCTGGGACAAGAAAGCACCCACTCCCACCTCGGAGGCGTCAACCTGCACGATGAATGGCTCCATTTGGTTAGGCTGAATCAGCACTGGGGCCGAGATAAAGCACTTCTTAAGGACCTCAAAAGCCTGGACCGCCTCTGGAGGCCAGTGGAGGAGATCAGCACCTTTGCGAGTAAGATCCGTAAAAGGCTTAGCGATGACCGAGAAGTTAGCAATAAATCTCCTGCAATAATTAGCAAACCCAAGGAAGCACTGTAATGCCTTCAGGGAGGCAGGTTGGACCCATTCAGCCACAGCCTGAACCTTGGCAGGGTCCATGCAAAATTCATGAAGAGTGAGGATTTGACCCAAAAATGGTATCTCCTGCACCCCAAACACACATTTTTCGGTTTTAGCAAAGAGTTTGTTTTCCCGAAGGGCCTGGAGCACCTTCCTGACATGCTCAATGTGGGAGGACCAGTCCTTGGGAAACACAAGTATGTCATCAAGGTACACTACAAGAAATACCCCCAGGTAGTCTCTTAAAATCTCATTTATGAAATTCTGGAAGACCGCGGGAGCATTACACAACCCAAAGGGCATGACGAGGTATTCAAAATGACCTTCAGGCGTGTGAAACGCAGTCTTCCACTCATCCCCCTCTCTGATGCGGATAAGGTTATAAGCCCCCGGAAGATCAAAATTAGAGAACCATTGGGCCCCCTGAACCTGATTGAAGAGATCAGGAATCAAAGGAAGGGGATACTGGTTCCTTACATTGACCTTATTCAAGTTTCGGTAATCGATGCACGGCCTAAGACCACCATCCTTCTTCCCTACGAAGAAGAAGCCAGCACCTACTGGAGAAGTAGAGGGGTGAATGTAACCCTTGGCCAGGCATTCCTGGATATACTCTCTCATGGCTTCACGTTCGGGACAAGAGAGATTAAATATCCTACCCTTAGGGAGCTTAGCTCCTGGTACCAAATCGATTGCGCAATCGTATTCTCTATGAGGAGGTAACACTTCGGAGGCCTTTTTAGAAAAAACATCAGCGAAGTCCTAAATAAACTCAGGTAGAGTGTTTACCTCCTCAGGGAGAGAAATAAAATTAACAGAAAAACATGACGTCATGCATTCATTACCCCATTTGGTAAGATCCCCAGTATTCCAGCTAAACGTGGGATTATGCATCTGCAACCAGGGAAGGCCTAAAACCAAATCGGACGATAATCCCTGCATCACCAGTACAGAACACTGCTCCAAATGCATGGAGCCAACAAGGAGTTCAAAAACAGGGGTATGCTGTGTAAAATAACCATTAGCAAGTGGAGTGGAGTCGATACCCACTACCGGGACAGGTTTAGGCAAATCAATCAATGGCATAGCTAGAGACATAGCAAATTCCACAGACATAATATTAGCAGAAGACCCTGAATCCACGAAGGCACTGCCGGTAGAAGACCTACCCTCAAAAGAGACCTGAAAGGGAAGCAAGATCTTATTAGGTTTCATATTTACGGGAAATACCTGTGCGCCCAAGTGACCTCCCCGATGGTCACTTAGGCGCGGAAGTTCTTCCGTCTGCTTATTCTTACGCCTAGGACAGTTGTTCACTTGATGCTTGTCATCCCCACAGTAGAAGCAGAGACCATTCTTCCTGCGGAGCTCTCTACGTTGTTGGGGAGACACGGAGGCCCCGAGTTGCATTGGTTCATCCGAGTTTTCCGTGGAAGAACGAAGCAACGGAACCTCGGGAGCCATCATGGGGGAGCCAGAGGAGAAAGCACAAAAACGTTCAAGTAGTCGTTCCCTGAGACGTCGGTCAAGACGTACCGCTAAAGCCATAACCTGATCTAGAAAGTCTGAAGAGGGATAGCTAACTAACAGGTCTTTCAGGGCGTTCGCCAGACTCAATCTAAACTAGCACCACAAGGCAGGGTAATTCCACCGAGAAGCTACACACCACTTCCTAAAGACAGAACAGTACTCCTCAACGGGTCTCTTACCCTGACGTAAGGTCACCAGCTGACTCTCGGCAAAGGCAGTTTTATCAGTCTCGTCATATATGAGCCCGAGAGCAGAAAAAAAAAGATCAACAGAGGAAAGTTCAGGGGCATCAGGAGTCAAGGAGAAGGCCCATTCTTGGGGCCCGTCCTGGAGCCGGGACATAATTATACCCACTCGCTGGCTCTCAGAACCTGAGGAGTGGGGCCTTAGACGGAAATAGAGCCTACAGCTCTCCCGAAAGGAGAAAAAAGTCTTCCGGTCCCCTGAGAACCGGTCAGGCAACTTGAGGTGGGGTTCAAGAGGTGAGGTGGGGGGCACTACCAGGGTAGCATCACGCTGGTTGCCCCTCTGAGCCAGGGCTTGAACCTGTAGGGAGAGGCCCTGCATTTGCTGAGCCAGGGTCTCAAGGGGGTCCATAGTTGTGTCAGGGACCAGGGTACAAAAGGCATATGGGCCTGTGATTATGTAATGACGGGGTAGAGAGACAGACAGGTGAGCCCTAATCTACCTGCCACTCAGTCCTTGCCTACTTGCACGGCCCATCCTAGGCGACGGCGTACAACTGGGCGACGGTCCCTACGCTCAATATGTGCAGGACAGTCAAACAGGCAAGGGTACACAGAAGCTAAGGGAAATGGGGCAGTTGCCCACGGCAAGACCGTGAGCAACAAGAGTAGTGAACGAGCCGAGTCAAACCAGGAGTGTACGAGGTACCAAACGCAGAGCAGGAGCGTTGTTAGTAAAGCCAGGGTCAAAATGAAGCAAGGTCAATAATGATAGCAGGAGCAGCAGAGCCAGGAAACAGGAAAGAATCACAGGCAGAGACAAGCAGGAAATGAAGGTATAAATAGACCGAGGGCGGGAACTAGAACTGTCTGGCCAGGCTGTGATAGGTTCTCCCACTCCTGAGCCTACCAGCCTGAGTGTAAAGGATCTGCCAGACACAGCTTCTGTGTCAACGCCCATAGGTAATCAGTCTGCACCTGCTTCTATGTCTGTGAGACTGACTCCATCTTCCACCACCCAGGATGGCAGGCTTAGGAGTGGGAGAGCCTATCACAGCCTGGCCAGACGGAGCTAGCTCCCGCCCTCTGTCTATTTATACCTGCCTTTCCTGTTCCTCCTTTGCTTGTGATTCTTCTCTGCTGGTTTCCTGGCCCTGCTGCAGCTTCTTGAACTACTGACCCTCTGCTTGTTATTGACCTTGGCTTTACTGACCACTCTTCTGCTCTGCGTTTTTGTACCTCGCTCATCTCCTGGTTTGACTCGGCTCGTTCACCTCGCTCGTTGCCCACGGTGTTCCCGTGGGCAACTTTCCCATTTCCCCGGCTTCTTTGTACCCTTGTCTGTTTGTCGTGCACCTATTGAGTGTAGGGCCCGTCGCCCAGTTTAACCTAGTCGTACCCCGTCGCCTAGGACGGGTCGTTGCAAGTAGGCAGGGACTGAGTGGCGGGTAGATTAGGGCTCACCTGTCTGTCTCCCTACCCCGACATTACACTGAGTGGTAGCAGATCGAGTCACTCTATCAGACTTAGGAGCAGGTGCAGACTGATTAACCACGGGCGTCGACACAGAATCTGTGTCTGGCAGATCCTTTAGTTAGGGTATGTTCACACGAGGGCGTCCGTTACGGCTGAAATTACGGGGATGTTTCAGCCTGAAAACATCCCCGTAATTTCAGCCGTACCGGCTTGTGCAGGCGCTTGAACGCCGCGTCCATTACGGACGTAATTAGCGCTGCTATTCATTGGAGTCAATGAATAACGGCTCCAATTACGGCCAAAGAAGTGACAGGTCACTTCTTTGACGCGGGCGTCTATTTACGCGCCGTCATTTGACAGCGGCGCGTAAATATACGCATCGTGTGAACAGACAAACGTCTGCCCATTGCTTTCAATGGGCAGATGTTTGTCAGCGCTATTGAGGCGCTATTTTCAGACGTAATTCGGGGCAAAAACGTAAAAAAAATGACATTTGTAAATTTCACCTCCACATTGCTTTAATTCCTGTGAAACGTCTAAAGGGTTAAGAAACTTTCTTAATGCTGTTTTGAATACTTTGAGGGGTGCAGTTTTTAAAATGGGTTGTTTTATCCGGGTTTCTAATATATAGACCCCTTAAAGCCACTTCAGAACTCAACTGGTCACTATAAAAACAGGCTTTTGAAATTTTCTTAAAAATGTGAGAAATTGCTGCTAAAGTTCTAAGCCTTGTAACAACCTAGTAAAATAAAAGAATGTTCAAAAAACGATGCTAACATAAAGTAGACATATGAGATATGTGAACTAGTAACAATTTTGTGTTGTATTACTATCTGTCTTAGGCCTTATACACACGAACGTGTATTACGTCTGTGATATGCTCGTGAACATCACGCGCGTCGCATGGACCTATGTTAGTGAATGGGGCCGTATGTCTGCTGCGTAAAACTCATGACATATCCTATACCTGGCATTTTTTCACGCATCAGGAACCCATTGAAGTCAATGGGTGAGTGAAAATCGCGCACGGCACACGGAAGCACTTCCGTGTGACGCGCGTGATTCGCGCAACAGCAGATAAAGAAATGAAGGAAAAAGTAAAAGCACTTCCATAATTTATTTTTCTAAACTTCAAAACCTCGTGTAATAAGCATGGCATATGCGTGAAAATCACGCAGCCACGCAGCACATACTGATGACACACGCAACTGCAACACGCGCAAAATGCACACGTTCGTGTGAATAAGGCCTTACAAGCACATACATTAAAATTTTAATTTTAAAAGAAATGCCTCCAAATCTGACCCCCTTAGACTTTTATCTTTGGGGTCATCTGAAGGCAATTGTCTATGCTGTGAAGATACGAGATGTGCAGCAACTGAAACTACGGATACTGGAAGCCTGTGCTAGCATTTCTTCTGCGGTGTTGCTATCAGTGTGTGAAGAGTGGGAGAAGAGGGTTGCATTGACAATCCAACACAATGGGCAGCACTTTGAACACATTTTATATGTGGTCAGAAACTTGTAAATAACTCATGAAAGAATAAAGTAACGTTAAAACCAAGCACACCATTGTTTTTCTTGTGAAATTCTCGATAAGTTTGATGTGTCAGATGACCCTCTTCCCATTGAAAAAACTAAAGTTGGATACAAAATCTCCGACTTCAAAATGGCCACCATGGTCAACACCCAGCTTGAAAAGTTTCCCCCCTCCCATATACTAATGTGCCACAAACAGGAAGTTAATATCACCAACCATTCGCATTTTATTTAGGTGTATCCATATAAATGGCCCACCCTGTACATGATGTGATCGGCGCTGTAATGTAGATTACAGCAGTGTTTTTTATTTAGAAAAACGATCATTTTTGACGGAGTTATGACCTATATTAGCTTTATGCTAATGAGTTTATTTAATGGACAACTGGGCGTGTTTTACTTTTTGACCAAGTGGGCGTTGTGGAGAGAAGTGTATGACGCTGACCAATCAGTGACCAATCAGCGTCAAACACTTCTCTCCATTCATTTACACAGCACTAGCGATATAGCTATATCGCTATGTGCAGTCACATACACACACACTAACGTTACTGCAGTGTCCTGACAGTGAATATACATTACCTCCAGCCAGGACGTGATGTCTATTCAGAATCCTGGCCACTTCTGTAGCGTCTGTGTGAGACTACAGCACAGCACAGAGAGACCTCGCTGTAAATGACAGTTTACAGCGTAATCTCGCGAGACTACGCCTGCTATGCTGTAAATCACAGAGAAGTGCAGAGAAGTGGTCAGGATTCTGAATACACATCCCGTCCTGGCTGGAGGTGATGCCTATTCATTGTCAGGACACTGCAGTAACGTTATAGTGTGCTTATGTGGCTGCACATAGCGATATAGCTATATGGCTATGTGCTGTGTAAATGAATGGAGAGAAGTGTATGATGCTGATTGGTCAGCGTCATACACTCCTCTGTACAACGCCCACTTGGCCAATAAGTAAAACACGCCCAAGTGTCCATTAAGAAATACATTAGCATAAAGCTAATATAGGTCATATCTCCGTCAAAAATGATAGTTTTTCTAAATAAAAGACACTGCTGTAATCTACAATACAGCGCCGATCATATCATGTACAATATAGGCCACTTATAATGTGGTGACAGAGCCTCTTTAAGAGGGTAGTAATTACTGGATCAGATAAGCCTCTCTTTTTAGTATAGCCCTTTAAATCTCCAAGCTGTTAGCTGTAGATTGTGTACCTGGGGGTACACAACTGTGCCCAGGGATAGGAGATCTGGTCTTATTAGGGACATCTTGGCCAGAACGGGGCTATGAGAATAACGGAGGCTTTGTCCACCCTGATCTTTTTTTATTATCTGCGGAAGAAGACAGAGGAGGAAAGACATAGCACCTTTCCTGAGTCCAACACAGGGCTAAGGCATCTATTGCTACAGGATGGTCCTGAGGGTTGAGGGAGTAGATCCCCTTGACCTACCGGTTCTGTTTAATAGCAAAGAGATTGATTGAGGGTTATCCCCACTTGACTGTTATCGTTCCGAAATACTTCTGGATTTAGCGTCCTTTTTGGCTGGTTTATTTGCACTCCCCATAAGTAGTGTGCTACCAGATTGTCCCTGCCCCTAAGGTGAACTTCCGAGAGCAATAACAAGTGTTTCTCTGCTAAGGAAAAGATCCTGTTTGTAAGACCCATAAGCAAATTTAAACTAGTGCCCCCTTTTCTGTTTATATAAGATGCAGTTGTGTGTTGTTTGAATTGTGGCCCAATATGTTTGGAAGAGCCACCTGAATAGCCTGAAGGACTCCATAAAGCATTTTGAAGTTCGAGGAAGACTGCTTTGTATTAGAAAAAAAATCTGACAGTTGGACCTTTAAGACCCCTAGTGGGACTAAAGAAAAGTGTAAAAAAAAGGTGAAAAAAAAAGTTGTAAAAAATATAATAAAAGTTTCAAGTAATAAAATAACACACAATCGCCCTTTTTCCCTTATCAAGTCCTTAATTATTAAAAAAATAAACCATACATATTTGGTATTTCCGCGACTGTAACGGCCTAATCTATAAAAATATAATGTTATTTATTGCACGCTGTGAACGGCGTAAAAAAAACCCGTAATAAACAAGACCAGAATTTCTGGTTTTTGGTCCCTTTGCTCTACATAAATTGAAATAAAAAGTGATCAAAAAGTCGCATGTATCCAAAAATGGTACGTATAAAAACTATAGCTCGTCTTGCAAAAAACAAGCGCTCATACAGCTCCATTGACGAAATTTTTTTAAAAGTAATGGTTCTCACAACATGGCGACAGAAAAAATACATTATTTTTACAAAAGTAATTTTATTGTGCAAAAAGTTGTAAAACATAAAAAAGTGCTATAAATTAGGTATCGCCGGAATCGTACTGACCCGCAGAATAAAGTTAACATGTAGTTTATAACGCACGGTGAACGCTGTATAAAAAAACCTAAAAAACTATGCCAGAATTGCATTTTTTGGACACCTTGCCTTCCAAAAAATAGGATAAAAAGTGGTCAAAAAGTCGCATGTACCCCAAAATGGTACGAATAAAAACGATAGCTCGTCCCACAAAAAAACAGCCCTCATACCACTATGTCTATGAAAAAATAAAATTAGTTAAGTCTGCAATAAGCCAGGAAAGAAAAAATATGCAGCTGTGCAGGCCCGAGGGGAACATTTCTTCTGTTTCAAAAGGCGAATTATCAAGGCCCTAAAATTAGGGAACCAGGAGGGGTAGGGCCCAAACATATCTGCTGGAAGCGAGGGCGCCCGTATTATACCAGGACAACACTTCCCAGCTAAATTCCCCAAACTGCAAAGGTGCGGAGTGTGTACCAAAAGGGGGATAAGGAAGGACATTTATCAGTGCGACACCGGCCTGTGCAGAAAGGATTGTGTCACAGCGTAACACACATCTATGGATTATTTTACTGTTTTTTTTAACTCAATTATTTTACCACCTGACTATGGCCCTGATGTACTCTGCCCAGCTTACATATGCCCACACATTATAAACGGAAACACCAGCAATACTGAAACAAAATTACTACCAAGCAAATCCATGCTCCAAAAGTCAAATGGTGCTCCCTCCCTTCTGAACCTTACAGCGTGCCCAAACACAGCAGTTTACTTCCACATATATGGCATCGCCATACCCGGGACAACCCTTTTAACTATTTTTGGGGTGTGTGTCTCCAGTGTCACAAGCTGGGAGCGACATATTTGCCACTGAAATAGCATTTCTAGGGAAAAAAAACATCCGCAGCGCAATCATTTATGGAGAAGTCCTGTGGGGTGAAAATGCTCACTACACCCCTTAATAAATGCCTTAAGGGGTGCATTTTCCAAAATGGGGTCACTTCTCAGGGGTTTCATTTATTATTTCACATCAGAGCCCCTGCAATTGTGAACCAATACTTTGTAAATCGTAAAAATGAGGCTTCAATTTCGCATGGTACTCTTTCACTCCTGAGCTCTGTGAAATGACCAGGCAAAAGATTAGGGCCACATGTAGGGTGTTTCTAAAACCGGGAAACAGCATAATAATAAGAGAGCTGTCTTGTTATGGTGGCACAAACTGGGCACCACATATTGGCATATCTATGGAAAAAAAATCCCATTTTCACTCTGCAACATCGAGTGCACACTAATTACTGCAGAACAACTGCGGGGTTAAGATGCTCACTACACCCCTAGGTGAATACCTTGAGGGGTGTAGTTTCCAAAATGTGGTAATTTCTTTGGGGTTTCCACTATTTTGGTTCCACAGGGGCTTTGCAAATGCGACATAGCGCCCATAAACCAATCCAGCAAAATCTGTACTCCAAAAGCCAAATGCCGCTTCTTCCCTTCTGAGCCCTGCCGTGTGCCCAAACAGCAGTTTATGACCACATATGGGCTATTGCCGTACTCGGGAGAAATTGCTTTACAAATGTTGGGGTTCTTTTTTTCCTTAATTTGTTGAAGATATGAAAAATTTTGAGCTAAAGCTTTGTCTTATTGAAGAAAAGGGATTGTTTTTATTTTCACTGCCAACTCTAATAAATTCTATAAAAAAAACCTGTGTGGTCAAAATGCTCACTACACCCCTAGATGAATTTCTCAAGGGGTGTAGTTTCCTAAATGGACTAAATGGAGTCACTTTTTGGGCGTTTTCATTGTTTTGTCCCTCAGGGGCTTTGCAAATGCGACATGGCCTCCGCAAACTATTCCTGCTAAATGTGATCTCCAAAAGCCAAATGGCTCTCTTTCCCTCCTGAGCCCTGCTGTGTGTCCAAACAGCCGTTTATGACCACATATGGGGTATTGTTTTAATCGGGAGAAATTACTTTACAAATTATGCAATGCTAAACCTACATTTTCTTTGAAAAAATGTAGATTTGAATATTCACGGCCTAATTCCAATATTTTCTGTAAAAAACTTGTGCGGTCAAAATGCTCACTATACCTCTAGATAATTTCCTCAATGGGTGTAGTTTCCAAAATGAGGCCACTTTTGGGGGATTTCCACTGTTTTGGCACTGCAAGAGCCCTTCAAACCTGACATGGTGCCTAAAATATATTCTAATAAAAAGAAGGCCCCAAAATCCTCTAGGTGCTCCTTTGCTTCTGAGGCCGGTGCTTCAATCCATTAGCACACTAGGGCCACATGTGGGATATTTACTAAATATGCAGAACCTGGGCAATAAATCTTGAGTTGCATTTGTCTGGTAAAACTTTCTGTGTTACAAAACAAATGGATCAAAAATGAATTTTTGCAAAAAAAAATTACATTTGTAAATTTCACCTCTACCCTAATATGCCCCCTGTCAGTGTGACAGGTATAATACCCTGCAATACATAAGTATTGCAGGTATATATACACAAAAGAAGTAGAGTACAAAGCCATGTATATATTAAAGATAGCAAATTTTTATAAAATACTGTGACATCTTGGGGACCACTTAGCTCACAGGATCACCATCTCCAGGGTGAGATGGTTGTCACACTTATAAAGTTCACTCCAACTCATTGAATAAAAGTTTAAACCAGCCGCAGCTAGCTTTATTGTCTTCACCACAGCAAGCAGTGTTACAACAAAAAAACATACAAAATAAACCCTAGGCCGTCCAGCCTCTAACTAACACATTCAGTGTCCCTCACTACGAGACGCTGAGCCTTGTGCCGAGCACCTCAAAACATAGGCAGTTTTACCTTACACGTTGGTGATTTTCACAGGCTAGTATGCCTGTCTTCCCCAGACTGAGAGCCCTGTGTGAACAGCACACACCTCAATTAAAGAGCCACCTCAGGTGAAGCCTAACTAAGCTCATCAGACAGCCCAAGACACGGACTGTCTGTATGGAGTGGAAGCCATCCTTCTTCACACTCCAGCAAACCAGGCCCTATTCTGGATTTTACACCCAAGAAATCAGCAGAAAAAACCCTCTCTGCTGTACATGTTCCCTGGTTGCTTAAAACCTGACAGTTTCTGCACTGTCCAGTAGCTGCACTGCTACAATACACATAAAGAACAAACATATTAAAAAGGTACATGAATGGAGAGACTCTATACAATGTAAACACAAGTCTGTAGGTTAACCAAGTGTGTATAGTAATAAATATTATGTTGTAATACTTATATTAGGAATATATGAACTGGGAAGTGTGTTGTCTTATATGCAGTTAGTTCCTTATGTGCAGACTATTCAATTGTGGACATAATAGTCCGGGGGGTAAGTTCTACAACGGGAAAACTATAATATCATTGGTAATTCAGACAAACCTTACCCATATCACTACTCCTGGAGGCCTAGATAACTTCTGTTGAACCCCAACGCGCGTTTCGCGATGTCCGCTTCCTCAAGGGGTGTGTGGTGTCTTGCTATGGTCAGGCCCTAAATAGTACATTGCCCAGGTGATTTCTATTTATTTTAGTTATTTTCCCCACGTCCGTAGGTTCTCGGCGCATGTCCATCGACGCGACCGGAAGTGTGGCATGCCCCACATCCGGCCTCCAGTGCTGCGGCGCACATCCGGGTTCCTGACGCGTACCAGGAATTCCAGACATGTGCACCGCACTATAGGAGCAAGGACGGGGTCAGCGGCACACCCGGTCACGTGCACATGGAGTGCGTTCAACATAGGACAATTGGGACCAGGAAAAGGTAAGTGCCATGATACTGTGATGTATGTAGCGTGACAGGGGCCAGCCCATTTTATATATCCCCAAGGATAAGGCCCAGAGGGATGGCTCTGATGTGCCAATGGTGTTGAATGTGCTAAAAAGTGAAATACATAATAACCATTACAGAGAACGAGGGGAAAGAGCAAACAGTAATGATCCCCCATATTGTGCTGGTTGATGACTAAAAACTTAGTGAGGAGGATGAAAAGAGATTATAGGATTACATGTAATAGTAGTGCAAAATATTATATAATTGTATAAGACCTCATGAAACGCAATGCATTACACTAATTGAGGTTATACTGTGAAGTTTAAAAATATATGAAAGGGTATAGGTATAGGCGTGAATCCGCCTCCCACGTATTCCTTACATCACAAGAGATTACATATGTGTACAAAAAAGAAAAAACAAACAATTAAGGTCACCTGTAAGAGACAGACGGCAATTAGTGACTAGAAAAACATATACAATTTTAAAAATATATAATTAAATGAAATATAATAAAAAAATTCTTTAAAGAAGGTGACCCTAAACAAAAAGAGGGGAAGAAAAGAAGAGGCTGGACGCAGCCGCAGGGTGAAGGGAAGCCGACATGACCGTCCTGGTAGGGAAAGGGTTAATTAGGGAGGGAGAGTTGGAAGGAGCTGAAGGAGGGACGGGGAGGAGTTAAGGGGGACGGGGGGCCGTTACTGCGCTTCCCGCTGTTTCTCGGCATTGAGCCGGAAGCAGCGGGAGGAGTAACATAGAAGCAAGTAAGCTCCCCGTTGCCCGGCTTTTAGAAATGGCAGAAGCCCTTATGTTAGAGCGGCTGCGTGCCGCTGCTGTGCACCACGGTCCCGGATGGCTAGAGGAGACCGTGGCTGCAATAACGAGGATCCCGGACGCCGTTTCGCCACGTCGGGCACGGCGTTCGGGGTCTGTTGAAAAGGACAGGCTCCCCTCCCCCGGCCCCCTTACGAGCATGGCTATGGCGGCGGGGGGGGAGTCGGCAACAACCGCTCCTGCGCTGGGCAGGCAGAGAGCGGTGCCAGGGGTGACGGCGACGCAGGCTGGGTCGACCCGTCCCTCTCGGCGGTCCCGACCTCCAGAGCGCCTCAGTCCGAGGTAGTCCCGCGGACACGGCGTCGCAGAGGGAGCCCGATCCCGGACGCTGCAGGCCAGGCAGCTGGGAGGACCGCCCCTTCCCAGGCCCTGCGTCCTGGCAGGAATCCCAGGCCGCGACGGGGTCCGGCGGTAAGCAGGGAGTCGCAGGCTGGGCTCCCTGTCACCCCTCCCCCATCAGATGGAAGATTTGGAGGACAAGGTACGGCCGCCCCGCATGGTGATGTTCCGGCCAGGGGGCAGGCTTCGTCAGGATCGTCTAGACGAACGCCTAGATCTGCAGCGACGTCGAGGCAACAGGTCCGGTCGGAAGTCTGGGTCCCGGCGGTCGGGCGGCAGGTTGCCGGCCCATCGGTCAGCGCGTCCTCATCCCCGTTCCGAAGATGTCGTTGGGAGGGACAGTCGTCGGCGAGAGAAGAACTGGAGGAAGGTGAACTGGACGTGTATCGTCGAGGTCAGGATGGTCCGGCTGACGGGAACACAGCGCCTGTGCAGCCCGGTGAGTGTATAACTCCATCATTGTCTTATCCAGCGATTTTTATGTCGGGTGTCGGCGGGGGGGCGGCTAGCATTGCATCGGGGGCCGGTAGTGGCGCGGGCGGACGCGACGGAGCGGGTTTGGCAGACTTAGTGGGTTGCTTACGGGAGCTGGTGGGGCGCCTGGATAGGGCCGCGGCGCCGGTAGTAACGGAAGTGTCTCCTGCGGTAGTTTGGGAAGGCCCCAGGGACGTGGGATCGTTACAGGCGCGTCCTGTGGTGGCGGTTAGAGAGGCGGTCGCGGTGTCGGTACAGACCGAGGCACAGAAGGACGGCGATCGAGTGCGTATGGACGATCGTGCTCGGGGGGAGGTGTATGTTTGTTTTGAGGGTCCGTTGGGGGCGCATTTAAAGCAGGAGGTGCGTGATCGGATCTGGAAAGACGAATATGTTGAAATTTTTTCTCTCTTGCCGCTGGCTAAATTTAATTTGGATAAGAGCAAGCGGGATGAGAGTAAAAAGGACGAGGAGGAACGGCGGCGGTATAGGCTTATCCCGCAGACGTTCGTTAATTGGTCGCAGGCGTTCGCCATATTGGCTAGTGTGATAGGGGAAAAGGCGCCGGAAAATTGTTCGGCGTTGTTTTGTTATTTTGATGCCATTGGGGAGGCTCATAGGGCGTATGGGGGTCAGGCGTGGCTGCGATATGATGAGCAATTCCGTCAGCTGAAGGCGGTTCGGCCGGCGATTCGGTGGGACCAGAAGGATATTGCTCTCTGGTTACGGGTTACGGCTCCGGTTAGGCAGCCCTTTCCCGGGAGCGGTGGCCAGGGAGGCCAGTCTAGTCAGAGTGGACAAAGCGGCGGGGGAAAGGCGGGGTTTTGCTGGCAATTCAATGAAGGTCAGTGCAAGTTCGGGGCCACGTGCAAGTTCAAGCACGTGTGCTCCGAGTGTAATGGTGCATCACACGGGGCGGCAAAATGTCTGCGAAAAAAGAGGTCAGGGAACCAGCACGGGGCTGGTCAAGGGGGTGTCGCCGGTGAGGGTGGAAAGGATGGCCCCTTATCTAAGTGAGTATCCGGATAGGGCGGCAGCTAAGTTGCTTTATGAAGGGTTTCGTGTTGGTTTTGTTATTCCTCCGCCTCCTTATGAGGTTCCGGTTACGCGGAGGAATTTAAAATCGGCTTACTTGCATGCGGAAGTCGTGTCGGAAAAGTTGTTAAAAGAAGTTTCGTTGGGGCGCATGTCGGGGCCATTTGTTGAGTCGCCGGTAAAAGATTTAGTTGTGTCCCCTTTGGGTATTGTCCCAAAACGCGAGCCCGGAAAGTTTCGTTTGATTCAACATTTATCGTATCCCAAAGGTTCGTCGGTAAATGACGGGATTGATCACGAGTTGTGTTCCGTAGTTTATACCTCATTCGATAAGGCGGTGGGGTTAGTGCGGGCTGCGGGTCCGGGGGCGCTGCTAGCAAAAACCGACATCGAGGCGGCGTTCAGGTTGTTGCCGGTTCATCCAGAAAGCCAACGGCTGTTGGGTTGTTTTTGGAATGGGGCCTTTTACGTGGATCGGTGCCTTCCGATGGGGTGTTCTCTTTCTTGTGCATACTTCGAGGCGTTTAGTAGCTTCGTGGAGTGGGTAACGAGGGGAGTATCCGGGGTCGATTCGTTGATCCATTACTTAGATGATTTTTTGTGCGTTGGCCCGGGGGGTTCGCCGGTTTGCGGTAATTTGCTTCATGCACTACAGAAGGTGGCGAGGGATTTTGGGATCCCTTTGGCGCCGGAAAAAACGGAGGGCCCGGTAGCGACGATTTGTTTCTTGGGAATCGAAATTGACTCGCGGATGCGGCTGGGGTGGGTGGTTTTGGAGCTTATGGGGGAGGTCCGTGGTGCGCGGGTCAATGGCCGGCTAGCTGGGTGTCCAGTGGACTCACGCGGAATCTGGCCCTGCTCGAGCTGTTTCCCATCGTGGTGGCGGCTACCATTTGGGGGGACAGGCTCAGGGATAAGAAGGTCCGTTTTTACTGCGACAACATGGGGGTGGTGCTGGCCATTAATAACATCACGGCGTCCTCTCCTCCGGTAGTTCAATTGTTGCGACATTTAGTGTTGGTGTGTTTGTCATTGAACGCGTGGGTGGTGGCGGTGCATGTCCCGGGTGTTCAGAATTGTATCGCTGATGCTCTTTCTCGCTCGCAGTGGGACCGGTTTCTGCAATTGGCACCGGGAGCGGAACGTCTCGGGTTGGCGTGTCCGGAGCATCTGTGGGATCTGGTATCGGTCCCGTAGAGCAGCTGTTAAAAAGGTCTTTGGCGCGCGCGACGTGGAGTGCGTATGCTGCTTGTTGGAGGCAGTGGGAGGAGTGGTTAAGAGAGTTGGGTGACGTCAATACGGATAGAGGCAGGTTGGTGGCACTTTTGTACTGGTTAGGGGACGCCTGGGAGTCGGGGTTTTCAGTAGCGAAGGTGAACCGGTTCATATCTGCGGTGGCGTTTGGGTTTAAGCTGCGGGGCTTTCGGGATGTATCGAAGGAATTTCTGGTATCGCAGGCTTTGAAGGGGTTGCGTCGAGGTAGGGTGGAGGCGGATAGTAGAAGGCCGGTGTCGTTTGCTTTGCTTAACTCGTTGGGCGGTTCATTAGCATCGGTATGTCGTTCTTCAGATGAAATGGATTTGTTTCGATTGGCTTTTTCGTTAGCGTTTTTTGGAGCATTTAGAATAGGTGAGTTGGTGTCGCCAAGTACAAAACGGGCAGGGGGGCTGAGATCTGGGGAGGTGAGCCTATTTGCAGATCGGCTAGAGGTATGGTTGCGTCGATCAAAAACTGACCAAGTAGGGAAGGGAAAACTGATAGTTTTGTTCGCTCTCCCGGGGTCGGTCATGTGCCCTGTAGAGTGCATGCGGGGTTTTACGCAAAACGGGGGGTCTCCAGATTTGCCTTTGTTACGTCATGTGGACGGGTCGTTTTTGTCCAGGTTTCAGTTTGGAGCTGTATTTAAAAAATGTTTGACGGCGGTTGGTGTTGCGGCAGGCTCATATTCATCTCATTCCTTCAGGATTGGCGCAGCAACGGAAGCGGGGCGCTGGGGGTTGGATGATGAAGGGGTGAGGCGTATTGGTCGTTGGGAGTCTAAAAGGTTTAAGTCCTATGTCCGCCCCCATATGTTATGATTGGGGTTGTTTACGCTTTACAAATGTTATATTGGTGGTGCCTAATTGTTTTTTCCGTTTCAGATTCGCCTCCATGTCTGGTGTGGTTGATGGGTCATTCGTACGTGCACTGGGGGGCTTTGAGGGCGGACGTCCGCCCGGATGGTCGCCAGTTGCGCATTCCGCGACAGGATGCGGTTGTGCATTGGCTGGGTTTTAGAGGTATGTCGTGGAACAGGGTGTTGGCGGAATTCCAGACATATGCGCGGCTTGATAGGGTTCCGGAGGTATTAGTGTTGCACGTGGGTGGGAATGACTTAGGAGTCCGCCCTTTTCGTGAGTTGGTGCGGGATATCAAACATGATATGTTGTGTTTGTGGGTATCTTATCCCAAGTTGGTGGTAGTGTGGCCGGACATAGTCCCAAGAAAGCATTGGCGGTTAGCTAGATCGGTGGAGAGAGTCAATAAGGCTCGCATAAAGGTTAACCGGGCGGTGTCCCGTTTTGTGGCAAAGAACGGGGGCATTTGCGTAAGGCATAGGGATTTGGAGTCAGGAGTGGGGAATTTCTGGAGAAGTGACGGGGTTCATCTGACCGAGGTTGGCATTGATCTTTGGAGCTTGGCGATAGCAGAAGGCATAGAAAGGGCGGTGGTGGTGTGGAGGAACTCACAGGCTTAAGGGGGTCAAGGCCTGTTTCGCTGTGGCGGGGGGAGTCCTTGAGGCCAGTCAGTACAAAATGGTGGGGGGGTCGCATCGGGGGTATGCGTCCCCCAAAAAAGGTACATGGTTGAAGACTTCATCGGGTGTTATCCCTTTGAAGTGGTCTTCTGGTAGAAGGTATATCACTTGAAGGCTTCATCGGGTGTTATCCCTTTGAAGTGGACTTCTAGTGGTCGGTATATCACTTGAGGGCTTCATCGGGTGTTATCCCCTTGAAGTGGACTTCTAGTGGTTGGAGCCATCTGCAGAGGTGAACGGTGCTTCCGAGCTGGTTTACGGCTGGAGGTAATTGGTGGTTTGCAGATGGCTAATTCGGTGTGTTCTTAATAAGGAACATCTGAAGGGGCTTCAAGGACTTCCTCTGCTCGGGTTAATGTTAACGTTTAATTGTTATTTATGATTCTGACCCATGTTGGGTCATGTGAATTATTAGGAGGAATTCTCTGGTGGATTCCTAACTAGTTATCCGAATGTTTCGGATTTAAATTGTTTTTATAAAACTGTGAAATTAATAAACGGCTGCTGTGGCCATTTCACATCCAACCTCGGTGTCACGTGTCTTTACTAAGTGGGGGTGGGGGGGATAGTAAGGTCTAAGGTTAACACACGACTCTACCTAGGCAGGTCAAGAAGAGGCTGGACGCAGCCGCAGGGTGAAGGGAAGCCGACATGACCGTCCTGGTAGGGAAAGGGTTAATTAGGGAGGGAGAGTTGGAAGGAGCTGAAGGAGGGACGGGGAGGAGTTAAGGGGGACGGGGGGCCGTTACTGCGCTTCCCGCTGTTTCTCGGCATTGAGCCGGAAGCAGCGGGAGGAGTAACATAGAAGCAAGTAAGCTCCCACCCTCCCACCCTTGGTTTGTTACTCCTTAGGTCTTATGTACGTCCGTCTATGAGCGTTGTGTTTTATTTGTGTGCTTATTTAACATGTTTTTCTTTTTTCCGGAGTAGGTTCTGTTGTCATGGCAGCTGGCGGGGGGAGTCCTTGAGGCCAGTCAGTACAAAATGGTGGGGGGGTCGCATCGGGGGTATGCGTCCCCCAAAAAAGGTACATGGTTGAAGACTTCATCGGGTGTTATCCCTTTGAAGTGGTCTTCTGGTAGAAGGTATATCACTTGAAGGCTTCATCGGGTGTTATCCCTTTGAAGTGGACTTCTAGTGGTCGGTATATCACTTGAGGGCTTCATCGGGTGTTATCCCCTTGAAGTGGACTTCTAGTGGTTGGAGCCATCTGCAGAGGTGAACGGTGCTTCCGAGCTGGTTTACGGCTGGAGGTAATTGGTGGTTTGCAGATGGCTAATTCGGTGTGTTCTTAATAAGGAACATCTGAAGGGGCTTCAAGGACTTCCTCTGCTCGGGTTAATGTTAACGTTTAATTGTTATTTATGATTCTGACCCATGTTGGGTCATGTGAATTATTAGGAGGAATTCTCTGGTGGATTCCTAACTAGTTATCCGAATGTTTCGGATTTAAATTGTTTTTATAAAACTGTGAAATTAATAAACGGCTGCTGTGGCCATTTCACATCCAACCTCGGTGTCACGTGTCTTTACTAAGTGGGGGTGGGGGGGATAGTAAGGTCTAAGGTTAACACACGACTCTACCTAGGCAGGTCATGGCAGGGATTTAATACGCCACGTCACAATACATCAGGTTTGTAAAACGCTTTTATCTTGGTCCGTAGTGTGAGGGTCATCTGGGTTTGAAGCTCTTATTTCTCATATGCGGGCGCTCAGACTATAGACAACTGGTCCCGCACATGTTCTCTTGCGTATTCTTAACTCTAGAAGTCAAACCTATGTATACCTTCGGACACCCACACACAGCATAATAAATTACGTGCGTAGTGCTGCAGAAGATATAATCTTTAATATTGTCCAACTGGGCTCTATGACACCATTTGGACTCGATGAGAAACTCAGTTTTGTACCCTTTCTGTAAACAAGCTTAACCACCTCACTACCAGTATGTTCTTTTAACCCTTTTTATTGTTTGTTTGTGTGTCTTGTACTAATATAATATCTTTTTATTAGGTATTTGATGTAAAAGATGTCTATAGTCTGAGCGCCCGCATATGAGATATAAGAGCTTCAAACCCAGATGACCCTCAAACTACGGACCAAGATAAAAGCGTTTTACAAACCTGATGTATTGTGACATGGCGTATTAAATCCCTGCCATTTCTTCCCGTCTTTTTGTTTAGGGTCACCTTCTTTAAAGAATTTTTTGATTATATTTCATTTAATTATACATTTTATATGTTTTTCTAGTCACTAATTGCCGTCTGTCTCTTACAGATGACCTTAATTGTTTGTTTTTTCTTTTTTGTACACATATGTAATCTCTTGTGATGTAAGGAATACGTGGGAGGCGGATTCACATCTACACCTATACCCTTTCATATATTTTTAAACTTCACAGTATAACCTCAATTAGTGTAATGCATTGGGTGTCATGAGGTCTTATACAATTATATAATATGTTGCACTACTATTACATATAATCCTATAATCGCTTTTCATCCTCCTCACTAAGTTTTTAGTGACCAACCAGCACAATATGGGGGATCATTACTCTTTGCCCTTTCCCCTCGTTCTCTCTAATGGTTATTATGTATTTCACTTTTTAGCACATTCAACACCATCGGCACATCAGAGCCATCCCTCTGGGCCTTATCCTTGGGGATATATGAAATGGGCGGGCCCCTGTCACGCTACGTACATCACAGTTTCATAGCACTTACCTTTCCCTGGTCCCAATTGTCCTATGCTGAGCGCACTCCATGTGCACGTGACCGGGTGTGTCGCTGACCCCGTCCTTGCCTCCTATAGTGCGGTGCACATGTCTGGAATTCCTGGTACGCGTCAGGAACCCGGATGTGCACCGCAGCACTGGAGGCCGGATGTGGGGCATGCCACACTTCCGGTCGCGTCGATGGACATGCACCGAGAACCTACGGACGTGGGGAAAATAACTAAAATCAATAGAAATCACCTGGGCAATGTACTATTTAGGGCCTGACCATAGCAAGACACCACACACCCCTTGAGAAAGAGGACATCGCGAAACGCGCGTCGGGGTTCAACACAAGGTATCTAGGCCTCCAGGACTGCTGATATGGGTAAGGTTTGTCTGAATTACCAATGACATTATAGTTTTCCCGTTGTAGAACTTACCCCCCGGACTATTATGTCCACAATTGAATAGTCTGCACATAAGGAACTAACTGTATATAAGACAACACACTTCCCAGTTCATATATTCCTAATATAAGGATTACAACATAATATTTATTACTATACACATTTGGTTAACCTACAGACTTGTGTTTACATTGTATAGAGTCTCTCCATTCATGTACCTTTTTAATATGTTTGTTCTTTACGTGTATTTAATAAAAATTTGCTATCTTTAATATATACTTGGCTTTGTACTCTACTTCTTTTGTGTATATATATATCTATTATGGAGTTGCCTTTTCATTATAAGAGGGAGGTTGTTCCTTATGGACATTACCTAGCCCACTACTACTTTGCATCAGGAGTTTATTGAATTATAAGTATTGCAGTGTATTATAACAACGATCCAACAATTTGACCTTCAAGTCCCTAGGTGGGACAAAAAAAAAAGTTAAAAAAGTTACCAAAAAATGCACAAGAGTAAAAAAGTTCAATTTAAAAATAATAAAATTTAAAAAAATCGCCCTTTTATCGCTTATAAAGTCCTTTATTATTACTTTGCTTTAATTCCTGTGAAACATCTAAAGGGTTAGGAAACTTTCTAAATACTGTTTTGAAAACTTTGAGGGTGAAGTTTTTTAATTGGGGTGACTTATTGGGGGTTTCTAATATATAAGGCCCTCAAAGCCACTTCACAACTGAACTGCCCCCTGTAAAAATAGCCTTTTGAAATTTTCTTGAAAAATTGCTGCTGAAGTTCTAAGCCTTGTAACGTCCTAGAAAAATAAAAGAATGTTAAAAAAATTCTGCCAATCTAAAGTAGACATATGGGGGATGTTAATTATCAAAAATTTTGTGTGGTATAACTGCCTGTCTTACAAGCAGATACATTTAAATTTAGAAAAATGCAAATTTTCAAAATTTTTCGCTACATTTTGGTGCTTTTCACAATTAAATACTGAATGTATCAAGCACAGTAGAAGGAAGTCGGCACCACTCTCAATCTTCACAGCATGGAACAGGCAGATAGAGGTCAGAAGAAGCGCGATCTCCAGCGCGAAACAGGCTGTAACCTACAACTAGCTGTCCTCCCTGTAATGCTTTTACCCTCGCCAAGGTGACACAATAAAATTAAGAAGATTTGCAAACGGGTGAGTGCCGCATTTTCATTTCTTTCATCTATATTAAATACTGAATGTATTGAGCAAATTTTGCCAGTAACATAAAGTCCAATGTGTCACGAGAAAACACCTCGGAATCGCTTGGCTAGGTAAAAGCATTTCAAAGTTATTACCACATAAAGTGAAACGTCAGATTTGAAAAATGCTGCTCTGTCAGGAAGGTCAAAAATGGCCAAAGAGGTAAGGCGTTAAAGAATTTACTGAATTCGCTACTATCAGAAAATCATCCAGGTATGGAATGAGCAGACCATCTTTTGTTCCAATAAATGATGTCATCTCTGCTATCAGTTTGGTGAAAATCCATGGAGCCTGGGAAATTCCAAAAGGAAGATCTCTAAATTGTAGGTGAGTTAAGACTTTGTCTACTACCACCGCTACCCTTAGAAACCTTCGATGGGGTTAGAATATCGGAACCTGGTAGTAGGCATCTTCTAAGTCGATCAAGGCCATTACACAATCTGAAAAAAGGAGATGGAGTACTGTTGAAGAGAGGCTCTTTATAGAATTTTTTGCTGGAGACAAACCTGTTTAGCTCTTTTAACCCCTTCCCTACCACCCCACGTAGATTAACGGGCTGCAGCACTGGTCCTTGTGCCTGCAGCCCGTTTATCTACGTGTGCTCCTAACAGAGCACACAGGCGCTCCCCGCAGCCCGGCATCTCCCAGTACGTGATGCTACTAGCAGCCTTAGTACTAGGGGAAAACATTGGGTCAAATCACAGCGGTGATTCCCACCGATTAACCCCTTAAATGTGGCGGTCAAGTTGTTATAACAACATCGGCACCCCGCTACGCGATTGCGGGGGCCGATTGTTGCTATGGCAACCGGAAGCCTAATAAAGGCCTTCGGTCTGCAATCTATGGAAGGCGATTAGGTCTTGCCAGAGGCAGGACCTAATATGCCCCCTGTCAGTGTGACAGGTACAGTGAAGGAAATAAGTATTTGATCCCTTGCTGATTTTGTAAGTTTGCCCACTGTCAAAGTCATGAACAGTCTAGAATTTTTAGGCTAGGTTAATTTTACCAGTGAGAGATAGATTATATTTAAAAAAAAATCTGAAAATCACATAGTCAAAATTATATATATTTATTTGCATTGTGCACAGAGAAATAAGTATTTGATCCCCTACCAACCATTAAGAGTTCAGCCTCCTCCAGACCAGTTACACGCTCCAAATCAACTTGGTGCCTGCATTAAAGACAGCTGTCTTAAATGGTCACCTGTATAAAAGATTCCTGTCCACAGACTCAATTAATCAGTCTGACTCTAACCTCTACAACATGGGCAAGACCTAAGAGCTTTCTAAGGATGTCAGGGACAAGATCATAGACCTGCACAAGGCTGGAATGGGCTACAAAACCATAAGTAAGACGCTGGGTGAGAAGGAGACAACTGTTGGTGCAATAGTAAGAAAATGGAAGACATACAAAATGACTGTCAATCGACATCGATCTGGGGCTCCATGCAAAATCTCACCTCATGGGGTATCCTTGATCCTGAGGAAGGTGAGAGCTCAGCCGAAAACTACACAGGGGGAACTTGTTAATGATCTCAAGGCAGCTGGGACCACAGTCACCAAGAAAACCATTGGTAACACATTACGCCGTAATGGATTAAAATCCTGCAGTGCCCGCAAGGTCCCCCTGCTCAAGAAGGCACATGCACAGGCCCGTCTGAAGTTTGCAAGTGAACATCTGGATGATTCTGAGAGTGATTGGGAGAAGGTGCTGTGGTCAGATGAGACTAAAATTGAGCTCTTTGGCATGAACTCAACTCGCCGTGTTTGGAGGAAGAGAAATGCTGCCTATGACCCAAAGAACACTGTCCCCACTGTCAAACATGGAGGTGGAAACATTATGTTTTGGGGGTGTTTCTCTGCTAATGGCACAGGACTACTTCACCGCATCAATGGGAGAATGGATGGAGCCATGTACCGTCAAATCCTGAGTGACAACCTCCTTCCCTCCACCAGGACATTAAAAATGGCCCGTGGCTGGGTCTTCCAGCACAATAATGACCCGAAACATACAGCCAAGGCAACCGAGGAGTGGCTCAAAAAGAAGCACATTAAGGTCATGGAGTGGCCTAGCCAGTCTCCAGACCTTAATCCCATCGAAAACTTATGGAGGGAGCTGAAGATCCGAGTTGCCAAGCGACAGCCTCGAAATCTTAATGATTTACAGATGATCTGCAAAAGAGGAGTGGGCCAAAATTCCATCTAACATGTGTGCAAACCTCATCATTAACTACAAAAAAAGTCTGACTACTGTGCTTGCCAACAAGGGTTTTGCCACCAAGTATTAAGTCTTGTTTGCCAAAGGGATCAAATACTTAATTCTCTGTGCACAATGCAAATAAATATATATAATTTTGACTATGTGACTTTCTGTTTTTTTTTAAATATAATCTATCTCTCACTGGTAAAATTAACCTAGCCTACAAATTCTAGACTGTTCATGTCTTTGACAGTGGGCAAACTTACAAAATCAGCAAGGGATCAAATACTTATTTCGTTCACTGTATAATACCCTGCAATACATAAGTATTGCAGGGTATTATAACAACGATCCAACAATTGGATCTTCAAGTCCCTTGTGGGACAAAAAAAAAAGAAAGTTTAAAAAGTTCCCAAAAATGTACAAAAGTAAAAAAGTTAAATTTAAAAATAATAAAATTTAAAAAAATCGCACTTTTGTCCCTTATAAAGTCCCTTATTATTAGAAAAAATGAAAAAAATGAAATAAACTATGCATAATTGGTATCGCCGCGTTCGTAACTGCCTGAACTATAAAAATATAATGTCATTTATCCCGCACGGTGACCGCCATAAAAAAATAATTAAAAAAAACAGAATCGCTATTTTTAGTCACTTCAGCTCCCAAAAAATTTAATAAATAGGGATCAAAAAATCGCATGTACCCAAACATGGTAGCAATAAAAACTAGTTTGTTCCGCAAAAAGCAAGCCCTCACACAACTTTCTTGATGGAAAAATAAAAAAGTTGTGGCTCTTAGAATATGGCGACACAGAAACAAAATAATTTTTTTAAAACCGTGATTTTATCGTGCAAACACCGTAAAACATAAAAAACCTATATACATCTGGTATCGCCGTAATCGCATCGTCCCACAGAATAAATTAAATATGTCATTTATAGCGCACGGTGAATGCTGTAGAAAAAAAAGAATAAAAAACAATAGAACTTTTCACGGCATAATTACACGAACGTGCTTTTTCAGCCGCAATTCCCCCGAAAATCCACGGGAGGATTGCGGCCCCATTAATTTCTATGGGCCCATGCACACGACCGTAGTTTCCACGGCCTGTGCATGGCCCAGGAGCCTGGACCGCAGAAAGAACGGGCATGTCTTTTTACGGCCGTGTTCTGCGGTCCAGGCTCATAGAAAATAATGGACGCGGCAATGTGCCATGTGCACGGCCCGCGATTTTCGGGTGGCTCACGGGTGACACTCCGCGGCCAGCCGACCCGAAAATCACGGCCGTGCACATGGCTACAGTCGTGTGCATGAGGCCTTAATTCAGCAAAAAACCTATGGGATCGAAATGCTCACTATACCCCTAGATAAATTATTTTTAGGGCTTTAGTTTCCCAAATGGGGTCAGTTCTGGAGGGTGTCCACTGATTTGGTCCCGCAGGGGCTTTGTAAAAGCGACATGACACCCGAAAACCAAACCAGCAAACTTGAGCTCCAAAAACCAAATAGCACTCCTTTGTTTCTTAGCCCTGCCGTGTGTCCAAACAGCCGTTTATTACCACATATGGAGTATTGCCGTAATCAGGAAAAATTGCTTTACAAATCTTGGGGTGGTTTTTCTTCTTTATTACTTGTAAAAATGTATAATTTCTACGTTTTATTGGAAAAAATGTCGATTTAAATTTTTACGGACTAATTCCACTAAATTCAGCAAAAAACCTGTGGGGTTAAAATGCTCACTATACCCCTTGATAAATTCCTTGAGGGGTGTAGTTTGCCAAATGGTGTCTTTTTGGGGGGTGTTTCCACTGTTTTGACCCCACAAGACCTCTTCAAACCTGACATGGTGCCTAAAATATATTCTAATAAAAAGGAGGCCCCAAAATCCTCTAGGTGCTCCTTTACTTCTGAGGCCTGTGCTTCAGTCCATTAGCACACTAGGGCCACAAGTGGGATATTTCTAAAAATGGCAGTATCTGTCCAATAAATATTGAGTTGCGTTTCTCTGGTAAAACTTTCTGTTTTACAGAAAAAAATGGATTAAAATGGATTTTCTGACAAAAAAAAGAAATTTGTAAATTTCCCCTCTACTTTGCTTTAATTCCTGTGAAACACCTAAATGGTTAAGAAACTTTCTAAATGCTGTTTTGAAAACTTTGAGGGGTGCAGTTTTTAAAATGCGGTGATTTATGGGGGTTTATAATATGTAAGGCCCTCAAAGACACTTCAGAACTGAACTGGTACCTATAAAAAAAGGTTTTGGAAATTTTCTTGAAAATGTGAGAAATTGCTGCTAAAGTTCTAAGCCTGGTAACGTCCTAGAAAAAAAAGGATGTTCAAAAAATGATGCCAACATAAAGTAGACATATGGAAAATTTTAATTAGTAACTATATTGTGTGGTATTGCTATCTGTTTTACAAACAGATACATTTAAATTTAGAAAAATGCAAATTTTTGCAAATTTTCTCTAAAGTTTGTTGTTTTTCACAAACAAATACAAAATTTTTTGATCACATTTTTCCATTAACATAAAGTACAATATGTCACGAGCAAACAATCTCAGAATCGCTTGGATAGGTAAAAGCATTCCCAAGTTATTACCACATAAAGTGACACGTCAGATTTTAAAAAATCGGCTGCGTCCACAGAGCCAAAACAGGCTCAGTCCTGAAGGGGTTAAATGTATAATTACCCAAAAGGTATCATTGTTTTTTTTTTTTGTTTTTTTACAATAAAAAGGTGTGAGTAAAACCCCCTGCCTTGTTCTTCCGAAGAGACTTTAACCAGAACATCTTTCTCTATAAGAGAAATAACTTCTGCTTCCATGATTCCCTGCTTTAGAGGGTCCCACTCAACCTTTGTGGGAACAAATCTGCCTGGAGAAAGGCTGATGAATTCTATGTGATACCCCCTGTGCTATACAGTCCCCCCTGTAGACAGTACTATACAGCCCTCTCTGTAGACAGTGCTATACTTTCAAGCATCACAAAGAGGGACAATCGATGCGCCGTGTAGTAGCAATTTTTTTTGCTTTTAAGCCACTCCTCTAATCCCACCCAATACCTGCCCATACACACCTGGTTCAGCCCACACAGTATCATGCTCCCATAATGCTCCCCACACAGTATAATGCCCCCATAGCGGCCACCATACAGTGAAATGCCCCCATACAGTATACTGACCCATAGATGCCCCATACAGTATAATGCCCACACAGATGCCCCATACAGTATAATGCCCACACAGATGCCTCATACAGTATAATGCTCACACAGATGCCTCCATACAGTATAGTGCCCACACAGATGCCCCCATGCAGCATAATGCCCCATATCTGCCCCCATGCAGCATGATACCCCCATAGCTGCCCCATACAGTATAATGCCCCCCATTGCTGTCCCCACATCCTTTTTTAAAGGAGATCATTACTATCAAATCTAAAATCCCATATTTTATTAAATTACAAAATAAACTGAAAATACATATCATAAAAAATACAGATTAGAAAAGGACAAAATTACACTGTTAAATAGGGAGAGGCTGTTCTAAGTCATACCCATACCATGATCATGTGCAGCATATTCATGACCCAATGGTTTTGTAAATGTATCATGGAGGGGATTTTAACGTACAACGTTTTTAATAGACCGTACTGTCTATCCTATATCTATTAACCGTTAGCGAAAAGACAGACAAGTGAGCCCTAATCTACCCGCCACTCAGTCCCTGCCTACTTGCAACGACCCGCCCTAGGCGACGGGGTACAACTGGGCGACGGTCCCTACGCTCAGTAAGTGCACGACAGACAAACAGACAAGGGAAATGGGGCAGTTGCCCACGGCAACACAGTGAGCAACAAGAGTGGTGAACGAGCCGAGTCAAACCAGGAGTGTACGAGGTACCAAACGCTGAGCAGGAGAGTAGTGAACAAGCTGAGTCAAACCAGGAGTGTACGAGGTACCAAACGCAGAGCATGAGAGTAGTCAGTAAGCCAGGGTCAGTAAGAAGCAGGGTCAAATAGTTCAGAAGCTGCAGCAGGGCCAGGAAACCACACGAGAAGAGTCACAAGCAAGGAGGAACAGGAAAGGCAGGTATAAATAGACAGAGGGCGGGAGCTAGCTCCGTCTGGCCAGGCTGTGATAGGCTCTCCCACTCCTAAGCCTGCCATCCTGAGTGGTGGAAGATGGAGTCAGTCTCACAGACATAGAAGCAGGTGCAGATTGATTACCTATGGGCGTATACACAGAAGCTGTGCCTGGCAGATCCTTTACAATTATCTGTATCTTCAACTCAGTAAAAAGTTGTTAGAAGCTATCAACAAAAATTAAGGGTTGTATCTTACCCATAGTTCTAGGTGACCAGACTGTCCAACACACATAAGAACAGTGTGCTCCCCAACACGCGTTTGGCTTCTTCCGGGGGGCTAAGGCATTAACAGATAACCTGACTTAAACCACTGAAGCAACTGCCAGGAAATTCGCTGCCCTGGCCAGAACTGGTATAGAGGAAATCATTATTTCCCTTGAGGTCTTATCTCTGATATGTAGTTCCAACTGGCAAATTTATATCCTTAGAGAATGGACAACACAGGCGGCACCTATGCCAGATTTAAAGGCTACTGCAGAGGCCTCCCAGGTTCTTTTAAGGCAGGCGTGGGGAACGTCCGGCCCGCGGGCTCTATAAGGCCCACGAGATCATTTGGTCCAGCCCAACTTCCCTTAGACTGCTCTGCCGCAGCATCATTCGCTACTTGGCTCTGACCGCCCTACTCAGACGCATTTAGGAGCAGTTAGCCAACTGAGCAATAACCCCAAATATACCAGTGGTCCTAGTGACTGATAGATTAAACCAAAGAAGAAAAAACGGTCACGACCATATAGTTGAAAGAAATACAAAAGATCCCTTATTAATGTCAATTAGACAAATGCAAACAGACAACATAATAATAACATAATAATATAGCATAACACTCGCAGGATAAAAGGTGGAATCGGAACAATAGTGCGGCAGGACAAGCAAATAGTAATCCGGTCAAGTGATCCCCCAAAATGCTAAAATGCATGAATAATTTTAGAGCAGGTACTAAGTATGAAACTTTTGCACAGATTGGCATATACGCATGAATAGAAGTGAATACAATCAGGATAATCACATTTAAGCAGCAATATACATACACCTGCAGAGTACGGGAATAGCCAGGAGATCAAAGACCGGGGGTCCGCTGCTGAACCCGACGCTCGTTTCGCAAATTCTTTGTCAGGGGATGCGAAACGCAGTTGTGACTCCCTTACTGACATCCCACTTGGTTATAAATATATGAAAAAATGTCCTTTATATGATATATAATAGACCGTTATGTTTGCTCAAGGTGGCTTCTGCACGGAGGTGGAGAATATATACCTGTAGCTCTCATGGAGCTTGCTTGATGTACCACGATATACGTGGACAAGATGGCAATGACCCGGTCTTAATTATCGACTTGAATAAATGAAAAAAACAAATAAATTGTGGTTTTTGTCTCTATTGGAGGTTTGCGCACTTTGCGTATATAACACATAGTGTTTTGACAGCGTTGCCTAGCCACCGGCTCATGCTAAGCGAGCATTGGCTGAGTAACATGGATGCCATGACAACAGTTGATGCTTTGATTCCATTGGTTAGCGCTGCTGCCTCCGATAGATGCCTTTCAATTAGTCTGTGATTAGGGATATTATTCCCAATATGTGTCCAGGATTATGCGATTGGTGAGTGGCTCCTGTTTCCTCCTCCTTATGAATATGCATGAGCTTTTCTAACAATTGACGATTTTTTACGTTTTATACGATGTATTTTCACTGTGCACTTTATTTGATATATGTACGATATATGTATGTAACATATGCACAATTTGAATGTACTTTAAATGCATTTTTTTGTATGCTTTTTACAATTCTGATGTAATGATCACTAATGATGTATTCACAAGTGGAGGGTATAAAACCCTGATTGACACATATCACTATTGCTTGACAAAGGTCCTGCTGAGAGGACTGAAACGTAGCTATTTCTGTACATGGGTGAATAAACCACTATCTTTGCAACTACTTTTGGAGTGCTGCGTCTAATTCCTCGTTTGTGTATCTATCTATCTATCTATCTATCTATTGTCTATGTATCTATCATCTATCTATCTATCTATCTATCTGTAATGTCCGTGGTCGCTGACCACAAACGCCTTCCATCCAGTCGACGCCCTTCTCTCAAGAGACGTTTGCCCATATGGCCGTCCTGCTCCACAGTGACCACCAGGGTGCGGTCACGAGCTCAGTCCGGGCTTGAGAAGCCAGAGCGCAAGCATGTTTGTGATTGAGCTAATTGGTCCAGAGTAACCTGGGCTATAATAAGGTTCCAGCCCATCCTCCCACGCCTGAGCTTTGTTGTGTATTCCTAGTCTGTCTTGCATATGGCCCCCTAGTGTTTCCTGCTCCCAGGGTTCCTATTCCTGTTTTCCTATACTTGTATCCTGACCTAGTGCCGTGCTGAGCTGTAGTCGTGCTGTGCTGTATACCACGCCTGTCCTGCTTCTCCACGCCTGACGTCCACCTGCTGCCAAGTTCCTGCCAAGCCTGCCTTGCTACTGTCCGAGCTGCCACAGGTACCCTATACGAACTATAGACTTTTACCTGCGTCCTGTTGGCCAGCTGCCTTACCGCCAAGTCGGTACGTCCCAGTGGGTCCACGAACCCTACGTGACAGTAACGTGACACTATCTATCTATCTATCTATCTATCTATCTATCTATCTATCTATCTATCATCTATCTGTCTGTCTGTCTGTCTGTCTGTCTGTCTGTCTATCTATCTATCTATCTATCTATCTATCTATCTATCTATCTATCTATCTATCTATCTATCTATCTATCTATCTATCTATATATCTATCTATCTATCTATCCGTCTATCAGATCCTACTCTGATTTAGGAGAATGAACATCCTAAAATTGGATATCCTCCCTCAACAGTTTTCAAAATCAAATAAATAAAACAAAACATTTTGTTACAACATTATTGTGTACTCTAAATACTAAAAAAACAGGTCAAGTCCACTTGAAAATAATGTACAATCTTTATTTTATGTGTTTTAAATGCAAATACATAATATAAACAATGGGGGAGAATTATTAAGACCATTTCATTCTTAATAATCAATTTTTGTGGACTGAAATCTCACACATTTATTAAGAGGCGAACGGACATAAAACAACAATTGTACTCGCCTCAACACTTTGCGTAGAAAGGTTAATTAATTGCCCATATTGACTATTTGCAAAAGTAACTATGGTGGAACACCATCGAAATCCAGGAATGTCCACCCCTATCCTCAGAGTATAGTGACAACAAATAGGTGATTGGAAACAGGTGTCTGCTACCTGTCCGAAAACAACCTATTGCACCATAGGCCAGGCACCTATCTATGCCATTTAATGTGGAGTGTGCTTGTACTGCTATCTTATTTGGGCAATTAAAAATCACCTTTGCCTTTATGATGTCATGGCCAGTTCTTTGGCAATGCCACTAGCCGAGTTGAGAAGCATTGCACCGAGTTGACCCTCATCCCCATATGGCCCGATATATCCTTACTCATTGATGGAGGTTGAATGTTTACTTCTGAGTTATTTTACCCTTTGCACTCTCTCTTCTCTATCTAAGCCTTTTTGCTTTGGCTTTCCTCTATTTCTGGACAAATGGGCCTGACAATCTTTGTATTTCACTTTTATTTCTTTATCCGGGGTTTATGGATTCCTTCCAGAAGAGCATTTTGCAATTCTTCTTAATTGCAGCACAGGCATCATTGCCACACCCCAACCATTGAGAAACTTCTGGCCCACCACTCTGACCAACATGACTGCTTTTTGGCCAAGTGGTCCACTTGGATTTCCTTTGAGGCTTCAGCTCATTTTGCATTCATTTTCTGAGGTTGTATGTTTACCACACTCTTTCACCCCCCTTTATATGAGCCTCTCCCAGAACTTTTCTCCTATTGATGCGTTTGGGCTTCTTTTTCATGCTCTAGCCAAGCGACATATAAACATATTTTGCTGTATTCTCTATATATACTTCTTGTATAGTGTACGAACTCTGCAGTACTACTACTTGCGTCTCACCTGGGTTACTTATGTACCTTGGCACTCTGTATAGTCAGACGTAAATTGTTTCTATTTTTTGTTATTGTTTTGCTGTTCTTGGAAAATGTTCATAACATTTCATAAAGTAAAATTAAACATAATTATACATTTTATTGATTCATAACGAACACATCCTTACTATAAGAGGAAGAATAAACATGAAATTTAGGGCAAAAAGTGAAAACTGTATTTGGTCAGTCACATAGGGTTCTACATCTCCCAAACAGGCTTACTTACCTGAATGCCGCCATTGCGGAGATCCCCCACTTTCCTCTACTAGACAGCAGCTGAGCCTGACTTGTCTTTGACAAATTGACCATTGAGCAGGACTGGCATGAATTACCTGGCATGCTGCATAGAAAATAATACTGTAATGCCTACTGGGTTGTGGATCCTCTGGATTACTCCACGGTTGAGAGTAGCGGCTGGCAGCAGATAACAGGCAACAGGCTGGTAATTGGTAGCTGGATACGGGCCGGTAACAAGTAGTTGGATACAGGCAGATAACTAGTACTTGGATACAGGCAGGTGCCGGATTACTCGACACAGGCTGGTGCTGGATTATTGGACACAGGCAGGTGCCGGTTACTGGACACAGGCAGGTGCCAGATTACTGGATACAGGCCGGCGCCGGATTACTGGACACAGGCTGGCACCGGATTACTGGACACAGGATGGTGCCGGATTACTGGACACAGGCTGGTGCCAGATTGCTGGACACAGGCTGGTGCCGGATTACTGGACACCTTTTATTTGGAGTGCTGCCTCTTTTCTTTTGAATTGGCGTTACAACTACAATTGCCAACAACTACAGTTGTCAGATATAGTACTTAGGTCCCATGCACACAGCCGTGCCCCATAATCATGGCCCGAGATTGCGGGCACAGCCGGGCACTCCCAAAGTATGGGACCATGGCCCGCAAAATACAAAAGAACGGACATGTTCCATAATTTTCTGAACATTTCTACGGCACGGACACACATCCGTAGCGATACGGAAAGGTGTTTGCGGCCAACAGAACTGACTGGGTTCATAATTGCGGACCGTATTAAGGTCCGCAATTATGGACAATTTTTACGTTCATGTGCAAGGGGCCTTACTATGTTGTTTCAGAAGTCTCTCATCTCAGTGTTTCTCGGTGGACAAGTTGACAAGGACAATTCACAGGCCAGTAGATGACAGTGGGGGATTTTCGGAATGGCAACATTCAGGAAAGTAATACTTTTTGGGAGATGTAGAGTTTCATGTGGCTGGTCAAAAGATGGAACTTTTTCAGTTTTCACTTTAACCCCTTTCCGCAAAAAGACGTGACTGGACGTCCATGCTAAGGATAGCTTAATGCAAATGGGCGTACAGTCACGTCCTGAAGATGAAGTGGGCACAGGAGCTGTGCCCGCGCCATCTGCAATGGGTATTGGCTGTAGTATACAGCTGACATCCCGCTGCAACGGCGGAGAATGGAAATATCTACAATCGCCGCCATTTAATCCCTTAGATGCCGCAGTCAATAGCGACTGCGGGATCTAATTGGTTGACAAAGGGAGGGGGCTCCCTCTGTATCCTATCTGCCACCCGCGAGCGATCTTGGGGGGCCGATGGTTGCTATGGCAACCAGGAAGTCTGTCAATGGCCTCCTGGTCGGCCATCTACAGAAGCCTATTAGTTCCTGACAAAGGCAGGACCTAATAGACTAACTGTCAGTTGAAAAATTACAGTTAAATTAAACTGCACTCCATAAGTAGTTCAGTGTATTGTACAGGGAATCAGAAGTTTAGGCCTTCAAGTCCCCAAGTAAGTACAAGAAAATAAAGTGAAAAGGTAAAATAAAATGTTTTAGAAAAATAAATAAAGGTTTTATGTAATAAAAACAAGAATTGCCCTGTTTCCCTGATAAAGTAATTTATAATTAGCAAAAAATTTAAAAACCTATACATATTTGATATCTCTGCGTTCGTAAAGGCCTGAACTATAAAAATATCATGTTATTTTCCCCGCGTGGTGAACAGTCAAATAAAAAAAATTACTGAATTTATTTTTTTGTCACCTTGTCTAAAAAAAAATGGAATAAAAAGTGATCAAAAAGTTGCAAGTACACCAAAATGGTACCAATAAATACTACAGTTCGTCACAAGAAAACCTCTCCCTCAGCTCTATCAACTGAAAAATAACAAATTCATGACTCTCAAAAAATGGCAATACTAAAACATGATTTTTTATTTAGAAAAAAAGTATTTTTATTGTGAGAAAGTAGTAAACCGTAAAAAAAAAGTATAGAAATGTGGTATCGCTCTAATCGTACCGACCCACAGAATTAAGTTAACATGTTGTTTATACTGCACGGTGAATGCTGTAAAAAAATAATAAAAAAACAGTGCCAGAAATTGCTATTTTTTTGGCGCCTCACCACCCAAAAAATGGAATAAAAGGGGATGAAAAAAAATTGCATGTACCCCAAAATGGTATAAAAAAAGTTACAGCTCGTTCAGCAAAAACGAAACCCTCACACAGCTCCGTCCATAAAAAAATAAAACGTTATGACTCTAAAATATAAATGTAAAATTATGTCACAGACTAATTTTTTAGGTCCAGTAGTTTTTCACCAAAGATCCCCATGTCATCATTTTCTAGACCCCACAGGTGGACCCCGTAGATGCAGGGAAGATGAGGACATTTTAGGGCTAGTAAAGAAGTCAAAGATTAGGCAATACTGGAGCGCAGATATTTTGTACAATACCCCGGGTTTACCACATAGTTAAGTCCCATGGTACATAAAGCTGGCCGTGCACATCGTACAGATGGCATTGTATTACGCTTGCTTGCTTTCCCGATATGCAGGTCAGCTGGGAATATTCCTTCAATTTTAAGAGGTAATTATCAAGGCCCTAATATTTGGGAACCGGAGAGGGACCAAGCACGTCTGCCCCAAAAAGTCTCTCCGTTGGAAGCGGGGCTGCCTTATTGTAGCAGGGCAATACATTCTCATCAAAGTTCCACAAACTGCAAACAAGGGAAGGACCAAAAAAAGTACAGCTTGTGTTTCAAAAAGGGTATTAAGAAAGGACAGCATTTATCAGTGCGACACCTGCACCAAAAACCTAGCCTGTGCATAAAGGATTGCTTCAAAGCGACCAAACCATAAATGATTAATTTTATTATTTATTTACCCCAATATTACATCACCCTCTTATGCACTGATGTTATGGCCGCCATTAGGGCAGTTCTGCTGGTACTCTAGTCAGGGGCTCGGCAACAAGGATAAAAAGAAGGAGCCCATCCGCTACTTTAAACATTTCATTGAGGGCCCCAGCGTTAGTTACTTGGAGAAAGGAACGGACCCTGCAACGTAACGGGCCGTTCTTTACTCTGAAGTAACTTACGCTGGGGCCCTGAGAGGAAGATGCTGCATGAGCAGGAAACAGAAGCTCTGCGTCATGTGTGGAGGCAGCCGCCCACAAGACAGGGAGGACGGAGGAAGAAGAGGAGCTGGAGAGGAGCAGTGCCACCCAGCTCCCCCCCACTCCTGCCTGCAACTTGTAACTGCTGAGGAAGATTCCTCCTGGACAGGTAATATGTGGGGGATTCTTTACAAATCGTTTTTGTGGGGGAGGGGGAACTTAACTGTAAATGCTATATGTGAGGGAGGCTGGAATTTGGCTGTGAATGCTATATGTGGAGGAGGGTGGGACTTGGCTGTTAATGCTATATGTGGGGGAGGGGATTTTGTGTAAAACGTTTTTTGAGGGGGAGGGGGACCTAACTGTAAATGCTATATGTGAGGGAGGGGATATTGTGTAAAACGATTTTGTGGGGGAGGGTGGAACTTGGCTGTGAATGCTATATGTGGGGAAGGGGATTTTGTGTCAAATGCTATATGTGGGGCATGGTGGGACTTGGCTGTGAATGCTATGTGTGGGGGAAGGGATTCATTATTAATTTTTATTGGGGAGGGGGAACTTAACTGTTAGGCTGAGTTCACACGGGGCGGATACGCTGCGTAAAAGAATGCAGCGTATGCGCCTGAAAATCCACACCAAACTGTGGTGCAGTTTTTCGCCCGGAATGTCCGCTGCGGAAACTGAAGCATTTAGCCGGGCTGCTAGTAGTCACATGGGATGAAACGTCATCCGAGAAGGCCGTGCTCTTTTTTCTGAGTTGCATTTTTTTAATTCAATGGAGAAAACCCGCAACAAATAAACACCGATTCCGCAAATACAATTGACATGCTGCGGAATACATTTCTGCACTGCAGGTCAATTTCTGAGCGTTTTTACCGCTCATTCATTCTATCTCATGCACTCTGCTGCTATTGTATTTGCTGCAGATTTTTTGCAACGAATTCCGTTGTGGAAAAACTGCAGTATTTACGCTACGTATGTACTGACCCTAAGGCCTAATTCACACGACCCTGTTCGGTCCGTGATATACGGACCTCATGTCGGCCGCATTTCCCGGACTGAACACAGTGCAGGGAGCCGGGTTTCTAGCATCATAGTTATGTACGATGCTAGGTGTCCCTGCCTCCCCTGTCCCGTGCTGAAAACATAATTTCAGTACAGGACAGTTTTCGCGCAGCAAGGCAGGGACTCCTGGCATTGTACATAATAACTATGATGCTAGGAGCCCGGCTCCCTGCACTGTGTTCGGTCCGGGAAATGCGGCCAACATGCGGTCCGACATATCAGGGGATTCTGTTTAAACCTTGGAAAACTTTTTTTTAAAATAAAAATGTCTACCAGTGTTTTTGGTGCAACTGTGCAATTACATTTTATTAAAAATGATTTTTACTATTTGAGATACAGCTGCTTTATATCCTGTATACAGAGCAGCTGTATCTAGTTCTGAGACCTGAATCCGTCAGGTCAGTGGGACTGACATGTTCAGTGACAGCGGTTGGATCAAGCTATTATCGATCACATCGTTGTTTATAATTTCAATGTGATTGGTAAGGCCGGGTTCCCACATAGCTAAACGCTGTGGAATTTCCGCAACGGAATTCTGTGCGGAAATTCCGCAGCATTTACAGTAGCAGCAAAGAGGATGAGATTTTGTAAATCTCATGCCCACGCTGCAGAAAAAAACGTAGCATAAACGTTAATAAATTGACCTGCGGTGCGGAATTTAAATCATGTCCTTCTTCCTGTAGTCTGGCCTCCTGGGATGACGTTGCATCCCATGTGACCGCTGCAGCCAATCACAGGCTGCAGCATCACATGGCCTGCAACGTCATCCAGAGAGGCCGGAGCGGACGTCAGAGAAGGGGGTAAGTATGAGCACCTTTTTGCGCAGAGGACTTTCCGGCCCAAAAACCGCACCACAATGTGGTGCGATTTTTCGGACGGAATGTCCTGCGGGTTCCAGGTCGGACACGCTGCGTGGTTTTTATGCAGCGTATCTGACCCGTGGGAACCCAGCCTAACAGCTCGATCCTGCGTGTCAGAGACACGCAGGATCCGCTGTCACTGAACCCGTCAGTCCCGCTGACCTGAAGGATACAGGTTTCAGCGCATGATACAGCTGCTCTGTATACAGGATATAAAGCAGTTGTATCTCAAGAAGTAAAAATTATTTTGAATAAAATGAAATTGCAAAGTTGCACAAAGCACACTGGTACACATTTTTATTCAAAAAAGGTGTAGCGGCTGTAGCCCTTAAATAATTTTTGTGGGGGCGGGGGGATTTGACTGTAAATGCCATGTGTATTGGAACTTATTTAGCATATACTCACAGGTTACGGTCATATTGCGTTTTGTTTTTTTTTGCAGAGATATTCGCAAAACCATGGCAAATGACAATGGTTATAAAGAAATTTTACCAAAACTGTTGCAAAAAACGTGATTTGACCTCGACGTGTGAAGAGACCCTTGTAGTTCATTTGTGTAGGGTAGGGGGGCTTTGCTGTAGATGTTATGCGAGGGAAAAGTTTAGTTATAATTTTTGTGCGGTTGAGGGGACTAACGGAAACCATTTGCAACTGATGCGTTACCATTGAATTCAATGGTAATGCAAATGGAAATCTATGGTTTCCATTTGTTTCAGTTTGGTTTCCATTCATAAGTTCCCCTGACGGAAAAGTCAGACGGAACCCATGAACGGAGGCCCGACGCAGATGTGAACGAAGCCTAACATATATGGACATAAGGAACAGCCCCAGAGTCCCTGGGCAGAGCGCTAGTAGAAGATCTTTCCGGGGACTCCAGCCCTGGGAAAGCTCCACTCCCCAGGCGACGTATCCCACTGTATGCCATACAGTGGGATACGTTTTGGCTAAATTGAACAAAATCCAGGGCATTAACCAATCACTGCCTGCTCCATGGTTTCCTTCACTGTAATTGACATCAGAACCAAAATCACTTAACGCGTATAACGTACAAACATGAGCGCTACATTTTCCATGTTCCACCACTGGTAATGGAGGGGGGCCCAGACATCTTGGCTGTATGGGGCACAGAAATTCCTAATGGCGGTCCAGCCTGATGTACTCTGCCCAGCTTACATATGCCCCCACATTATAAGCTGAAACACCAGTAAAACCCAAACAAAACCACTACCACGAAAAATCTGAGCTCCAGAAGCCAAACGGCACTCCTTCTGAGCCTGGCAGTGCCAAAAAAGCCGTGTATGACCACATATGGGGTATACCTGTACTCTGTAGAACCTGTTTAACCATTTATTAGGTGTGTGTCTCTAGTGGCACAAGCTGGACATAACATATTGGGTACTGAAAGGCATATCTGTGAAAAAATGACAATTTTCAATCCGCAACAACTATTGTGTACTAATTTCTGCAAAACACCTGTGGGGTCAAAATGCTCACTATAACTCTAGATGAATTCCTTGAGGGATGTAGTTTCCAAAATATGGTCGTTTTTCGGGTGGTTTCCACTGTACCGTACCTAATCTTGTAAAATTTCCACTCCAAAAACCAAATTGCACTCCTAGCCTTACTGTGTATCTAAATAGCAGTTTACGACTACATATGGGGTATTGCTGCACTCTAGTGAAAATTATTTTGAAACGTTGAGGTGCATTTTTTCCTATAGTCAAAATAGTAAAAATGAAAAATGTTGAGCTAAATCTACATCTTATTAGGTCTCGCTGTGATGATGGTGGAAGTAGATGCTTGGGGGGCGTGGCCGGAATGCTGATGGTGCTGGCCGCATGAACTTTACAGTCCGTCCGTAACTCCTCAGTTAGCGGCGTACTAGCGGCACATCCCCAGTATAGCACAGCACGAGCTGTCATTTTCTGGAGTTCCTAGACTCTTAGATTCAAGGATACCTTATCTGCATTACCGGCATCACCTACTTCAAGGTCCCGATTTCAGCTAGCGGCATACTAGCGGCATACCCCCAGCACAGCAGGAGCTGTCAGTCCCTGGAGCTCTTGGATCCCTGGATAACTTACCTGCATCACCTGCATCAAGGTCCTGGTTTCAGTATGCCTCAAGGCAAGGGGGAAAAAACGGGATCCCCAGCAAAGCTCCCAGAGTGTATGGCCTCATCTCGTGCAGAGGTTTCACCTGCTTCGTCTGGAGGCTGCCTTTCTGATGTGTCTAGCCACGAGGAACGGGGTGAGCAAATTGACCCGCCTATATCTAAAACTAACATGCAATTCTCTTCTAAACACTTTGCTATTGGACTTTAAAACTATGCTGGTAGATATGGAAAGGGATTTGGTAGAATTAGGAGACAGGACGGCCCGTATTGTGACTAAAATGGTGGACTATGCTAATTCTCATAATGAGCTGATTGATGTGCAAGATGTGCTGGAGGAAGAGGTTAAACAGCTAAGGAGCAAAGTTTGTGATCTCGAGGACAGATCCAGACGGAACAATGTGCGTATTAGGGGTATACCGGAATCGATTCCTGATTCCGACCTGGAGTTATATTTTCAAAAGTTGATACAAACTATTCTGCCGGATGGCAGTGCTTTATATCTATCTGTGGATAGAATACATAGAATCCCTAAGCCCAAGCATTTGGGCCCCTCAGTGCCTAGAGATACCTTGGCTAGAGTCCATTTTTATAAAACTAAAGATTTACTCCTAAATCATCTGAGGAGGAATCCTATTATACCTGAGGGATATGGTGATATATCACTATACGTGGAACGAGGAACTCTGGTATTCCCTATAGGTGAGGCTTTCCAGTGAAGCTAATTATTCGCAAAGAGGGATCTACGTTTATTTCTAATAACCCGGATAGGGCTGAAGACCTGAAGTGCACATGGAATCTTATGGCCGTACAACATCAATGCTCACCCCAAGCTAGGTCACCGCATGTTAGTAAATTGGATGTAGACTGGGCTACGGCCTGAAGAACTTTTTTCTTTTCATTTTGAGGATGGATGGACTCCAAATGTTCTTTGCTCTACACATGCACTCGCATAATTGTGGGTCATTGTGCCCCATTACACTAATATATATTAGTGTTTTTCACTGTTATTTGGCTATATGGTTTGCCAATATGTGTATGTTTGTATGTTTGTTGTCAGTTACACATATACTTTTTGATAGCAGATATGGAGCTTCTGTGTATGTGACAAGTGTGCCTATTTTTCTGATCGATGGGCATTAAGATACTATCGCTTAATGTTAGGGGCTTAAATTCTCCTTTTAAGAGGATCCTTATGTGGAAAGAAATTGTGCAATCCAAAGCTGATATAGCATGTATTCAAGAATCGCATTTGTTATCAAAGGATTGCTGTAGAGTGATACATCATCAGTACCCGTATATAGTGCATTCAACATCTTGTGTTAAACAAGCTGGGGTTTGCACCAGTTGCGTACCAAGTTACGTTCAGTCATGTTGGATAAGTATTAATATAATATGAGGAAGTGTAAAACTAAATATTATGCCATGGGGGATCGTGCAGCTCTTCTAGCTCATAAATTTAAAAAACAATCAGCTAAGTTTAAGATAGAATATATAGAAGACTCTACGGGCTCTAATATCAGGAATCCCATTGACATTTCTAATGTATTTGCACAATATTATGCTAGATTATATAACTTAAAAACAGATTCTTCTATATATCAACCGTCTGAGTCCATCATTAAATCTTTTTTAGATTCCTTACATTTACCTACTGTCTCTACATTTCAGTTGGATCGCTTGAATGCCCCATTTACAATCGATGAGATTCAGTGTGTTATCAAATCGTGTGCTAGACATAAAGCCCCAGGACCTGATGGCCTGTCCCATGATTATTACAGGATTTTTATAGATGAGCTGTCACCACATCTGTTACGCTTATGTAACGTCCGTGGTCGCTGACCACGAACTACTTCCATCCAGTCGATGCCCTTCTCTCAAGAGATGTCTGCACATACGGCCGTCCTGCTCCACAGTGACCACCAGGGTGCGCTCACGAGCTCAGTCCAGACTTGAGAAGCCAGAGCGCACGCATGTTGGTAGTTTAGCTGATTGCTTCAGAGCACCCTGGGCTATAAGAAGGTCCCAGTCCCATCCTCCCACGCCTGAGCTTTGTTGTGTATTCCTAGTCTGTCTATGTGATGGCCTCCTGGTGTGTTACCTGTACCTATTCCTGTACCTGTTCCTAGCATTCCATACCTTCCTGGTCGAGCACTGTGCTGTGCCAAAGTCGTGTCGTGCTGTATCCACGTCTTACCTGCTTCACCTCGCCTGACGTCTGCCTGCTTATGTTTCTTGGCAAACTTCTAGCTCTATCCCTGTACTGAGTTCTGAAGCTATTATCTCCGCTTTGCCTAAATCAGGGAAGTCTCCAACTAAACCAGAGAATTTTAGACCTATAGCATTGTTGAACTGTGATTTAAAAATGTATTCCAAGCTGCTAGCTTTACGATTACAAGATGTCATTCCTACTTTGATTTCCCCAGATCAAGTGGGATTTGTAGAGGGCAGGCAGTCTAGGGACAGAACACGGCGTATGGTAGATCTTTTGCAAGTGCAAGAGATGTCCAGGGTCCCGAGTGCATTTCAGTCTTTAGATGCAGACAAAGCATTTGACAGGGTGCACTGGGGCTATTTGGAAGCTGTTCTTTCTAAATTTGGTTTAGTAGGAGACATTAAGAAGGCTATTATGGCTTTATATGTATCCCCCAATGCAAGAGTATTGGCATCAGGTTTCTTGTCAGATAGTTTTATTATTAGCAATGGGACTAGGCAGGGTTGCCCGCTGTCCCCGGTAATATTTGCTTTAGTCATGGAACCGTTAGCAGAGCATATTTGTTCACATGATGCCATCTCTGGCATTTTGGTGGGGGGGAATATAATCATTTGGGCAGACGATGTTATTATCACATAGACAAATTGATAGTTTTTTACCGCTCAGACGGTTGTAGATGTAAAGTCTGAAGTGTCCATCAAGGGTTTGACCTTCCCCCAGCTAGCATGCAGAAAAAACGATCCAAATTTCCACTGGTGTGTATATCTCGCTGGTACTTGTGGTTCCACACAGAAATGAAACTGCAGAAATGCAACTGCTTGCTTTGTATATCCTCGTACTTGATGTTTTAAATCTCCAACAAGAGAGAAAAAGGAGATAGTGCACTACCTTTTGGAAACTACAAATTCAACGAGTTTATTCCACACTTTGATTAAATATCTTCAGAGCGAGATGGAGAGAGTTGCCAAACTTGAAACGTCTTGGATAGCAAGAATTCATAGTTTCAAAATGTTGTAGTTACCAAAAATTTTGTATATAATGAGATGTCTTCCCTATAAATTCTCTAATACTCATATTAATAAATTACAGGCACTAGTTGGGAAGTTTATATGGGCTAATGGATATCCCAGGGTGTCACGTAAGTTATTATACCTACCTATCAAACTAGGAGGCATGGGTGTTCCTAATCTCGCATTGTACCATAGAGCTTCTTTAATTGATGCATTGCGGGAGTGGTGGAATCCTGTTTCTGACCATAAATGGATTCAGATAGAAAGAACCTTTACTAAGTTTCAATCTACTAGACTTCTTTTGGAGGCGGAATGCTTAAAACAGTCTGTTGCGTACACTCCTTTGTCATCTATGCAGGCCACTTTGGGTGTCTGGAGATATTTGTTAAAACACAAATCGTATATACAGATCCCATTTAAATATCTCTCTTTAAAAAGTCTGGAATATCATATATCCCACTCAAATTTCCAGTTGTGGAACAGGTCAGGGATAGATACTATAGATACATTTTATTGTAATTCTATTTTTAGGTCATTTGAGGACCTAAGCTGTGAAGCCACTTTACCAAAGGTGGTATTTTATCAATACTTGCAAATTCGTCATGCTCTTCAAAAGTGTACTTAGCCACAGGCAGTATGTACATCGTCTCCGATTCAAAGGTTTATATTGGGCTATAAAAAAACATATGAGGGGGATGTCTACTGCATATAATGCATTGTTGAGGTTGGGGAAGGGGGATGAGAAATTGGCATATATGCACAAATGGAATCATGATTTGAATATTCTGACAACTGTGACTCAGTGGAGAAGAGCTTGCGATTGGCTGATGCGTTCTTCTCGTTGTGTGAATCACTTGGAACAAGTCAAAAATATATATTTACGTTGGTACCTCTACCCTTCTCAACTAGTTCATTTTATTCCGGGATACTCAAATCTCTGTTAGAGACAATGTGGGCAAGTAGGAACATTGGAGCATACGTGGTGGTCCTGTCCAATAGTTAAAGTGTTCTGGGAGGCTACTTTCCAGATTATCTCCTTGGTGGCTGGTTATGATGTTCCTCCAGCCCCAGATATGGCCTTATTGAAGATCAGGGTAGCAGAGATGTCTGCAGACCACCACTGGTCTGCGGTGCATATTCTAACCTCAGCACGAAAATGTGTGGCTTTACATTGGAAGTCTTCTACTACCCCAAAAATTACGGACCTATGTGCTAAGGTGAACTCTCATATGCATCAGTTTTCATTAGCCTATTATTCATCACAATTGATTGCACGTAAACGTCATTGGCACGCTTGGTTAAAAAGCTCGCTGGCTCTTGTCCCCAGAGAAAATAACAGCATATGACAAAGACATGGGTGCTTCCTATTGGAAAATATGATGGCTCAAGTAGGGATTATTTGATTATTACTATCTGCTGCTTTAATAGTTTATTACAGATGTATGTGATGACTGACATGTCATGTTTGTACGTCATTTTGTTTACTGACACTGTGTGTTAATTGTTCTGTGCTTGTTATTTTGGAAAAATAATAAAAATGTACAAATATTAAAAAAATCTACATCTTATTAGAAAAAAAAATGGTGTTTTTTTTATTTTCATGTCCACATTCTAATAAATTCAGCAAAAACCTGTTTGTTCAAATTGGTCACTATACCCCTAGATTAATTCCTCAAGGGGTGTAGTTTACCAAATGGAGTCAGCTTTCAGTGGTTTCCACTGTACTATTACCTCAGGGGCTCTGTAAATGCAACATGGCGCCTAGGAATCAATCCAGCAAAATCTGCGCTCCAAATTTTCATTGCCCAATTCTATTAAAATCTATGAAACACATGTGGGGTCAAAATGCTCACTACACCCCTAGACAAATTCCTCAAGGGGTGTAGTTTCCCAAATGGTGTCACTTTTGGGGAGTTTCCACTGTACTGGTACCTTAGGGGTTTTGCAAATGCGACATGATGCCGAGAAACCAATCCAGCCAAATCTGCGCCCCAAAAGCCAAAATGCTCTCCTTACATTCTGAGCCCTGCCGTGTGCCCAAACTGCAGTTTATGACTACATATAGAATATTTCCCTACTCTGGAGAAGTTTATTTACAAATGTTGGGGTGCTTTTTCTCCTTTATTGGTTGAGAAAATAAAATATATTGAGCTAAAACTACATCCTATTAGAAGAAAATAAAAAATGTAATTTTCACTGCACAATTCTAATAAAATCTATGAAACACCTGTGGGGTTAAAATGCTCACTACACCTTAAGATTAATTTTGTTTTGGCACCACAAGACCTCTTCTAACCTGACATGGTACCTAAAATATGTTCTAATAAATAGAAGTCCCCAAAATCCTCTAGGTGCTCATTTGATTCTGAGGTCTGTGTTTGAGTCCAGTAGCGCACTAGTGCCACATGTGGGATTTATCTAAAAACTGCAGAATCTGGGCAATAAATATTGCGTTGTATTTTTCTGTTAACACTTGCTGTGTTACAAAAAACATGGATTAAAATTTAATTTCTGCAGAATTTTTTTTCTAAATTTACCTCCACTTTGCATACATTTCTGTAAAATGCCTAAAGGGTTAAGAAACTCTCTTAATGCTGTTTTGAATAGTTTGAGGGGTGCAGTTTTTAAAATAGGGGATTTATGGGGATTTTTAATATATAGGCCCCTCAAAGCTACTTCAGAACTGAACTGGTCCCTTAAAAAAACGATAAGCTTTTTGAAATCTTCTTGAAAATGCGAAAAATTGCTGCTAAACTTATAAGCCATGTAACGTCCTAGTAAAACAAAAATTGTGTTCAAAAAATGATGCAAACATAAAGTAGACACATGGGAAATGTTAATTAGTTACTATTTTGTGTGGTATTACTATATATGATACAAGGAGATACATGCAAATTTTTGCAAGTTTCTCAAAATTTTGGTGTTTTCCATAAATAAGCAATAAATTTAGGGACCAAATTTTACCCCTGACACAAAGTAAAATATGTCACGAGAAAACAATCTCAGAAACGCTTTAATAGGTAAAAGCATCCCAAAGTTATTACCACATGAAGGGACATATATCAGATTTGAAAAATGGGGTTCGGTCAGAAAGTCCAAAAGTGGCTGCGGCAGGAATGAGTAAACAAAGGAATACCATGCCTCTATGTTGTGATGAAACTAGAAGGCTGTCTCTGCAATAATTATATGAATATTAATCTTTTGCATCCGCCATGCAGCCATGTGTCGTAGGGTATTATTAAATGGATTATCTCAATTTGAAAAGCCAATAATCGATTAGGGGATCCTAAGTAAACAGAGGGGGTCCATCTTTCAGGACCCTCATACATTATACAGAGAGGCTACAAAGACCAGCTCTTGTTCTGGAGCACACAGCACTACACAGATTCATTTATTTAATTTCTGAAACTAATAAATACAATTAAATCAAAGTTAAAAAAATAACATTAAACGGGTATTCGAGCCTGAAGCATTTTTCACATATCCACTGGATAGCCCAGCTGTTTCGATCTTTGGCACAGACCATTCAAATTCCTACTAGCCTTCTAGGAATGGGAGACCAGGGTCCCTTGTTCTGGTGATCAGTGTGGGTCCCAGCGGTCGGAGACCCACCGATCTAGTATTTACCACCTATCCAGTGGCTAGGTAAAAAAAATGCTTCTGACTAGAATACCCCTTTTAGGCTTTCTTCACACGTAGATTTTTTTTCTAGCGTTTCAAAATGCATAAAAAAGCATTTTAACACATCCAATGTTTTTAAAATGTAAGAGCGTTTTTAGTGGCATTTTTGTTGGCATCTTCTATTTAGTGTTATTTTGTAAAAAAAATTCAGCCATTTTTTTAATAGCTATAGAGAAGTCTATTTGAAAAAATGCCAGAAAAAAATGTTATACCCAGAGCATGCTGCATTTGGAAAAAAATGCCACTGACCACAAAAACGCAACAACATAAAAAAGCAGAAGCAAAAATGCAGTGCAAGTAGTGCTTTTTATATTTTCATATAGACTTTAAAGAGGCTCTGTCACCAGTTTATAAGTGCCTCTTTAAAGTTTATCTCCTACCTAATCTGATAGGCGCTGTAATGTAGATAACAACAGTGGTTTTTATTTTGAAAAACGATAATTTTTTAGCAAGTTATGAACAATTTTATATCATACACGTCTCTTCATTCCAGCCCAGCTTGTTTCACTGCACAGCGTGATCTCGCGAGATCACGCTGAGACGGGACGGGACTTCCTCCCACAGTTTATCCGAATCTGCAGCGGCTGGAGGCGATGTCTGTCCAGTCTTCCATGGCTCCGATTAGGAACCTGTGCGAGGAAATCTCGTGAGATCACGCTGTGCTGTGAAACATGCTGGGCATGAATGAAGAGAAGTGTATGACGCTGATTGGTCAGCGTCATATACTTCTCTTTACAACGCCCACTTGGTAAAATGTTAAAAAACGCCCAGTTTGTCAATAAAAAACGAATTAGCATAAATCTAAAATTGTTCATAACTTGCTCATATTGATCGTTTTTTTAAATTAAAAAAACTGTTGTTATCTACATTACAGCGTCTATCAGATTAGGTAGAATACATACTTATAAACTGGTGACAGAGCCTCTTTAATTTAACATCTGGCTTATCAAAAAAAAAAAAATGCACCCAAAAAAAGGGGCATGTAAACGCTATGAAAAACGCATAGGTTTCCGTCGGAACGGAGCCCTGACAGACACAAACGGAAACCATAGTTGACTATGCCATTAATTTCGTCAAAATGATGGAACCCTTGCACAAACGGAAACCATTGGCACCAGATCCGTCACCATTGAAATCAATGGTGATGGAAACGGAAACCTATGGTTTCTGTTTGTGTCTGTCAGGGCTCCGTTCCGACGGAAACCTCCGACAGAACAAAGCCCTAGCACAGATGTGAATGAAGCCTAAAACAGGCATTCAGCTTCAGTTATCCAACATCAAACCTAACTTACCTAACAAGACCTTGCCGATAGAATGAGAGAAAAGTTTATCTCATTAGCCAAACTGTGGACGGGGGTCTGGAGCAGATATTGCGCTTACGGACAGCTCAGGGTTCCTCGGTGGAATTTAGTTCGTATGGGGTTCCCTGAGTAGAAAAGGTTTGAAACCAATAAACCATCAAAGACTGGATACTACAGTATGCTACTATATCAGCAGGTTATCACAATGAGTTACCAAGGTCACAACACTTTCTAAAATTATCTCTGGCATAAAAGAAAAAAAAAATTCAATATATAACTGAACTGGGTATATTGCATCGAAGTGGGATTTAATTTTGGATTACATAAAACCATTCTGTGTTACTAAACTGCGAAAATAGATCAGATACTAATTTTACAATTATGCATTAATGCAGCAGCAGCAGCGAACATAATTATCACAGAACAAACACACCCCTGGGGCTCTTAGGCGAAACAAAAAGTAGTGCAACGCCCTAAACCTCCAGGGAGGTAATTATCTACTGATGGATAATCACTGGAATTACCTGATTTTAAGAAGCTAATAGGGGAAAAGAACATTTTATATTCTACCATTTTATATCTAGGAATTGGTAGATTTAAGTTGTGTCTCTCTTATATAAAACCAACAAATGTCTCTCTATGTATTTACCATCCAAGTTTAGTGATAACAAAAGCGTAAAACAGCTGCTATCTAAACTAATGATACACTAGAGATTTGGGTTATCCGAAAAGGACAAATTAGATAATTCTCATTAGATCGTCTGCACTTTTTCATAAAAAGAATGAGCGCCACAGACACCGAGCAAAGACCGATATCTGTGGAAAACCCTAAAAATAAAATCTCAAATTTTTTCAGGTTTACGGGCAATGCTCAATTTTAATCTCAATTTTCTTGTTTTTTTGCTAAAAGAATTGGATATATTTGATTAACTGTAGCAAAGAAACTGCCATCATAGTTGGAGATGGACTACATCGGACTCTTTCTCCTGGCACCAGGTCACTGTACTGTGCATGCTGTCAGGGTCACAGGGTATGTGGACCCGCTAGGCCGCTCCGCCATAGCAGAGAGGCAGCTGAACAGGTCTCAGTCTATACAAAAGTCTATAGCAGTTCGTAACACTCGGGTACCTGAACTAGTCCAGACAGTGGCTGTGGCTTCAGCACGGATGGAGGTCAGTGCAGCAGGTTGCGCCAGACGTGGCGGACAGTACAAGATGTGGCAGAAGACACTGGATGTGGCAGGAGACACTGGACGTAGCACAAGACACTGGACGTGGCAAACGACAGCAGTTGCAGTAGGACACGACTCCAACACTAATAGGCACAGGAACAAGAACACAGCACGGGATACAGGAACAGGTAACAGGGCACAGGTAACAACTGGAACAGAAAACACTAAGGGACCATTTGCAAGACAGACTTGGGATATACTAACAACGCTCAGGCAAGGATCAGAAGGGCTGGGGCCTTCTTATAGTCCAGGAAATCATGTGAGTTGATGATGATGATTGTTTACATGTGCGCGCGCTGGCCCTTTAAGAGCGGGCACGAGCGTGCGCGCGCACCCTACGGGACACAGTGGACCGGAGCGGAACCATGGCTTTCGGGCGTCGGGAGGTGAGTAAACCCGACGGCCCGCGGCCATGGACGCTACAGTATCCCCCCTCTTACGCCCCCTCTTCTTGGGGCCAGAGCGAGAGAGGAATTTCTTAATGAGAGCAGGAGCACTGAGGTCCTCTTCCGGCTTCCAGGACCTCTCTTCAGGACCAAACTCTCTCCAGTCCACCTAATAGAAAGTCCTTCCTCCTACCCTTTTGCAGTCCAGGATTTCCCTCACCTCAAACACATCAGATGAAACGCTGGAAGCAATTGCGGGACTGGGAGTCTTACTGTAGCAATTCAGGACCACAGGCTTCAGGAGGGACACATAAAAGGAGTTGGGGATTTTGAGGGTAGGAGGCAGCAGAAGCTAATAGTAGACAGGGTTTATCTGTTGCAATATCTCAAAAGGTCCGAGGAACCTGGGAGCAAACTTGTATGAAGGCACATTTAAATTAATGTTCCATGAGGACAGCCAGACTTTGCTACCTGGAAGATACTGAGGCAGCTCTCTTTTCTTCATATCCGCTTTACTCTTCATGCAATCGACTGCCAGCAAAATAGAGGACCGGGTCTGTTGCCAGATTTGCAGAAAGTCCCGAGATGCAGAGTCAGCAGCGGGTACCTGAGAAGTAGTCGACACAGAAAGGGGGACTCTAGGATGTTGACTATACACAATGTAGAATAGTGTGGAAGTGGTGGACTCACTTGTGTGGTTGTTATACGAGAACTCGGCCCATGGAAGAAGCTGTACCCAGTTATCATGCTGCGAAGAGATGAAGTGGCGGAGATAATTCCCCATTATCTGGTTGATCCTCTCGACATTGGACTGGGGGTGATAGAATGAGGAAAAATCCAATCTCACATCCAGGAGTTTACAGAGGGCTCTCCAGAATTTCGAGGTAAACTGAGCCCCCCGATCGGACACAATGTGAAGGGGCAAGCCATGCAAGCGGAAGATGTGCTGAGTGAAGAGACTCACCAGTCGGGGAGCAGAAGGTAGGCCGGTCATAAAATGTGCCATCTTCGAGAACCGGTCCACCACCACCCAGACAGTGTTGCATCCTGCTGAGGGAGGAAGGTCAGTGACAAAGTCCATCGCAATGTGGTGCCAGGGGGCATTGGGTACAGGCAGAGGTTGAAGCAGGCTGGCATGCTTGGAGTGAGTAACCTTGTTAGAAGCACACACCATGCAATAAGAGACAAAGTCCACAACATCCTTGGGTAGCGTGGGCCACCAGAAGTGACGAGCAATCAGGTCTCGGGTTTTACGAACATCAGGGTGCCCAGCCAGTTTAGAACTGTGACCCCATCGGAGAATTCTTCTACTGTCTGCCAACCGAACAAAAGTCCTCCCTGTGGAGGGATGACTCTAACCTGCAAAGGATTGGCAGTGAAAATGCAGGACGGGTCTATGATACTTTGAAGGGACTCCACCGTGTCATCCGTCTCAAATGACTTGGACAGGACAAATTGGAAACGGGTGAAGAACAGCGACCACCTGGCTTGACAGGGAATTAGTCGTTGAGCGGACTAAAGGTAGGTGAGGTTCTTGTGGTCGGTGTAGATCAGGATGGGGTGAGCTGTGCCCTCCAGCAGATGTCTCCACTCCTCCATAGCCAATTTGATGGCCAGTAGCTCCCGATCCCCAATAGAGTAATTGCGCTCTGCAGAAGAAAAAAGCCTCGAGTAGTAGCCACATACTACTGCCTTTCCTTTGGAGCTCCTCTGGAACAGAAGTGCCCCTGCACCAACAGAAGAGGTGTCCACCTCCAAAGAAAATTGCCGAGATACGTCGGGATGATGGAGGATCGAGGATGAAGTGAAGGCCTTTTTGAGACTAATAAATGCGGACTCTGCCTCTGGAGTCCACACCTTGGCATTCACACCCTTCTTGGTAAGGGTGGAATTGGGAGATGTCAGTGATGAGAAGTTTGGGATAAACTGCTAGTAGAAATTGGTGAATCCCAGGAAACGCTGTATGGACCTCAGGCCTTGAGGACGTGGCCACTCCAGGACAGCTCTTACTTTCTCAGGATCCATCTTGAGACCTTGATCCGAGATGATGTAGCCCAGGAAGGGCAGAGAACTCTTTTCAAAGACGCACTTCTCCAGCTTGGCGTATAAACGGTTCTCCCTTAATCGTAGTAGAACTTGACGGACATGCCTCCGATGAGTCGTAGGACCTGGGCAGTAAATAAAAATATCATTAAGATAAACTACAACGCAGCTATAGAGGAGATCTTGGAAGATATTATTAACGAATTCCTGGAAGACCGCAGGAGCGTTACACAGTCCAAATGGCATCACCAGGTATTCATAGTGCCAGTCTCGAGTTTTGAACGCCGTCTTACACTCGTCCCCTTGACGGATTCGGATCAAATTATAAGCCCCACACAAGTCTAGTTTAGAAAAAAATCTGGCTCCTCGTATACGGTCAAACAGTTCAGATATAAGTGGCAATGGGTATTTGTTCTTAATCTGGTTGAGACCACGGTAGTCAATGCAGGGTCGAAGGGATACGTCTCTCTTTCTAACAAAGAAGAACCCAGTCCCGGCCGGGGAGGAAGACTTTCATATGAAAACCCTCTCCAAATTCTCCTTGATATAGGCCGACATGGATAGAGACTCTGGCAAGGAGAGAGGATATAATCGTCCACGGGAGAGAGAGGCATTAGGAACCAGTTCAATGGGGCAGACATAAGTGTGATGTTGAGGCAGCGTCTCAGCCTCCCTTTTGCTGAAGACATCTGCAAACTGAGCGAAATGGGGGGGGGCAGTCCCGCCAATGACTGAGGCAGAGGAGGCTGGACAGGAAGAATCTGCAACAGACAACGACCGAGGCACTTGGAGCCCCATTGGAGAACCTCTCCAGAATTCCAGTCCAGGACTGGGGCATGCAGTCAAAGCCAAGGCAGGCCCAGCAGAACAGGATTGATAGCCTTGGGCAAAACAAGGAAAGAAATTAGATCAGAATGAAGGACTCCAACTTGGAGCTTCAATGGCTTGGTTTTAGAAACAATGGAATCAGGCAGAGGCAGTCCATTCACTGAGGCAACAGCCAAAGATGTCTCCAGGGGATCTGTGGGCAACTGAAGATGATCCACTAGCTCCTTTTGGATGAAGTTTGCCGCAGACCCAGAGTCAAGATAGGCAGAAACCCGATATGTCCTCTCGCCGGATACTAGGGTCACAGGAATAGTCAACTTGGAACAGAATGCTTTATTAGGTACCGTTCCACCTAGGGTTGTCTCTCCAACCAATCCTACGCTCTGGAGTTTCTCTGGCCTCTGGGGACACAGACGCACAATATGGCTTCCGAGGCCGCAATACAGACAAAGTCCAGAAGTGCGTCTGCGTTGTTTCTCCTGTGTAGACAATTTGACATGGTTCATCTGCATAGGATCCTCTGGTGGGACAACTGAGGAGAATCCAGCCTAGGAAGTTCTCTCTCCCGGAGAACCTCTTGGGAACGCTCCCGGATCCTCAAGGTCAACCTGGATGGCAAGTAGGATAAGATTGTCCAGGGTAGATGGCAGATCGCGAGCAGCCATCTCGTCCTTAATCCCCGAAGACAGTCCCTGCCAGAATGTGGCCACCAAAGCCTCGTTGTTCCAGGTTAATTCAGCAGCCAGGATACGGAACTTAATGGCATACTTGCCCACAGAGAGGTCTCCCTGGTGTAGGGTCAGCAGAGATGCAGCAGCCGAAGAAACTCTCCCAGGTTCCTCAAAGATCGAGCGGAAAGTCCGTAAGAAGCACTGCAAGTCACGGGTCTCTGCTCCCTGATGTTCCCACAAAGGATTTTCCCATGCCAGGGCTTTGCCAGTAAGGAGGGAGATGATGAAGGCGATCCTGACGTCATCTGAAGAGAAGGCCCTGGCATGTAGTCTGAAGTGGATCTGGCACTGATTAAACAATCCCCTGCAGGTCCTCGGGTCTCCGTCATAGCGTGGAGGTAGCGGCAAGAAGCACAGGGGATCTGTAATGACGGGGTAGGGAGACAGACAGGTGAGCCCTAATCTACCCGCCACTCAGTCCCTGCCTACTTGCACGGCCCGTCCTAGGCGACGGCGTACAACTCTACGCTCAATATGTGTAAGACAGACAAACAGACAAGGGTACACAGAAGCTAAGGGAAATGGGGCAGTTGCCCACGGCAACACCGTGAGCAACAGGAGTAGTGAACGAGCCAAGTCAAACCAGGAGTGCACGAGGTACCAAACGCAGAGCAGGAGCGTAGTCAGTAAAGCCAGGGTCAAAATGAAGCAAGGTCAATAATGATAGCAGGAGCAGCAAAGCCAGGAAACAGGAAAGAATCACAGGCACAGACAAGCAGGAAATGAGGGTATAAATAGACCGAGGGCGGGAGCTAGAACCGTCTGGCCAGGCTGTGATAGGTTCCCCCACTCCTGAACCTACCAGCCTGAGTGGTAGCAGATCGAGTTACTCTATCAGACATAGGAGCAGGTGAGAACTGATTACCCACGGGCGTTGACACAGAAGCTGTGTCTGGCAGATCCTTTACAGGATCGGCACTGGTACAGACAGGAAGTGTAGCAGGAGGAACAGCAGGAATGGGTGCAGTGACGACTGTGGTTGGAGCAACCAGCCATTGGGCAATGGCGTTCACCGACAGGAGGAGTTGGTCTTGCAATGACTGGAGGTCTTGCATCTCGGCCAGCACGGCTTGTGTCGTCAAAGTCTCAGGTTGACCAACGGGGTCCATGGCCTGAGTGTACTGTCACGGTTTGTGGGTATGTGGACCCACTAGGCCACACTGCCATAGAGGGGAGGCAGCTGGCCAAACAACAGGGAACCCCAGCAATAAAAAGTCCCACACAAGGGTACCTGGATAGTCCAGACAGTGGCCGCAGCTCTGGCACAGATGGAGGTGGGAGCAGCAGGTAACGCCAGACGTGGCGGATGACAGCAGGTGCCCCAGGTTGCGCCAGACGTGGCAAATCACAATGGACGTGGCAGATGGCACAGGAAGTGGCGGATGACACAGGACGTGGCAAACAACAGCAGGTGCAGTATATACGACTCCAACTAGTAGGCACAAGAACAAGAACACAGCACGGGATACAGGAACAGGTAACGGGGCACGGGAAACAATTGGAACGGGAAACACTAAGGGACCATTTGCAAGATGGACTTGGGATATACTAACAACGCTCAGGCAAGTATCAGAAGGGCTGGGGCCTTCTTATAGTCCAGGAAATCATGTTAGTTGATGATGATAATTGTCTTCATGTGCGCGCGCTGGGCCTTTAAGAGCGGGACACAGCGGAAGTGAGCGGAAGTGAGCACTGGCGTCTCCTAGGAAGGAGATGGGGACCAGCGCTCACAGATCCATGGCTGCGGGCGTCAGGAGGTGAGCAGACCAAACGGCCCTGCGGCCATAGACAGTACAGCAGGTACCATGGCGCTTGAATTAATCTATTTTAAACGACCATGCCTTATTAAAAGACAACCTAGAGAGAAGTCAGACTATATTGGTGGGGGGAGAAACAAACTGTGGGGAGAGGACTAGACAACAGGATAAGGAGATCCTTTTGTTACAAAACAGCAGTGTAAATAAAAATGCCCAAATAATGTCAAATCACATTTCTGATAATAAAAGTGAAAAACTGAAAGGCAAGTTAATGTGTATGTTCACAAATGCCAGAAGTCTAGTAAGCAAAATGGGGGAGCTGGAGGCCTTGGTACTGGAAGAAAATATAGATATAGTTGGTGTTGCTGAAACATGGCTGGACTCTTCACATGACTGGGCTGTAAATCTACAGGGTTTTACACTGTTTCGGAAAGACCGGACAAATAGGAAAGGTGGTGTATGTCTGTATGTGAGTAGTGATATGAAGGCGAGTGTGAAAGAGACAATAGTGGGTGAATACTGTGAGGAGGTTGAAACCTTGTGGGTGGAACTAGAAAGGGAGGTAAACACTGAAAAAATTACTTTTGGTGTAATCTATAGACCCCCCCAATATAACTGAGGAGATGGAAGGTCAGCTATATAAACAGATGGAGCGGGCCTTACAGGCGGGTACTTTAGTAATAATGGGAGATTTTAATTTCTGGGATATTAATTGGTGTCATGGTTCGGCTTTAACTGCAAAGGGGAGACATTTCCTCAACCTGTTGCAGGAAAATTTTATGGGCCAGTTTGTAGAAGACCCGACTAGAGGTGAAGCTCTGTTAGATCTGGTCATTTCTAATAATGCAGATCTTGTTGGGATTGTCAATGTTCGTGAAAACCTTGGTAACCGTGATCACAATATAGTTACATTTTACCTATATTGTAAAAAAACAAACACAGGCTGGGAGGGCAAAAACATTTAATTTTAAGAAAGCCAATTTCCCCAGGATGAGGGCTGCAATTCAGGATATAGACAGGGAAGAAATAATGTTAAATGATGGGACAAATGATAAATGGGAGATTTTCAAATCTACTTTGGGTAATTATAGTGCAAAATTTATTCCTATAGGTAACAAGTATAAACGACTAAAATTAAATCCCACATGGCTTACAACTTCTGTGAAAGGGGCAATACATGACAAAAAAAGGGCATTTAAAAAATACAAATCTGAGGGTACATCTGTAGCCTTTGTAAAATATAAAGAGCTTAATAAAATCTGTAAAAATTTAATAAAATTAGCAAAAATACAAAATGAAAGGCAGGTGGCCAAGGATAGTAAAACAAATCCCCAAAAATTCTTCAAGTATACAAATGCAAAAAAGCCAAGGTCTGAACATGTAGGACCCCTTGATAGTGGTAATGGGCAGTTGGTCACAGGGGATCAAGAGAAGGCAGAGTTACTAAATGGGTTCTTTAGCTCTGTATATACAACAGAAGAAAGAGCAGCTGATGTAGGCGATGCCAGTGCTGTTAATATATCAGTTGATATACTGAATTGGATGAATGTAGAGATGGTCCAAGCTAAATTAAATAAAATAAATGTGCACAAGGCACCGGGACCAGATGGGATACACCTAGAATTCTTAAAGAGCTTAGTTCAGTTATTTCTGTCCCCCTTTTCATAATATTCAGTGATTCTCTAGTGACTGGTATAGTGCCAAAGGACTGGCGCAGGTCAAATATGGTGCCTATTTTCAAAAAGGGCTCTAGGTCTTCCCCGGGTAATTATAGACCAGTAAGCTTAACATCCATCATGGGGAAAATGTTTGAGGGGCTATTGAGGGACTATATACAGGATGATATGACAAAAAATAGTATTATAAGTGACAGCCAGCACGGTTTTACTAAGGACAGAAGTTGTCAAACCAACCTGATCTGTTTTTATGAAGAGGTGAGCAGAAGCCTAGACAGAGGGGCCATTGTGGATACAGTGTTTTTGGACTTTGCAAAGGCATTTGACACTGTCCCTCATAGACGTCTAATGGGTAAATTAAGGGCTATAGGTTTAGAAAATATAGTTTGTACTTGGATTGAGAATTCGCTCAAGGACCGTATCCAGAGAGTTGTGGTAAATGATTCCTACTCTGAATGGTCCCCGGTAATAAGTGGTGCACCCCAGGGTTCAGTGCTGGGACCACTATTATTCAGCTTATTTATTAATGATATAGAGGATGGGATTAATAGCACTATTTCTATTTTTGCAGATGACACCAAGCTATGTAATATAGTTCAGTCTATGGAAGATGTTCGTGAATTTCAAGCGGATTTAAACAAACTAAGTGTTTGGGCATACAGTTGGCAAATGAAGTTTAATGTAGATAAATGTAAAGTTATGCATATGGGTACCAACAACCTGCATGCATCATATGTCCTAGGGGGAGCTACACTGGGGGATTCACTTGTTGAGAAGGATCTGGGTGTACTTGTAAATCATAAACTAAATAACAGCATGCAGTGTCAATCAGCTGCTTCAAAGGCCAGCAGGATATTGTCATGTATTAAAAGAGGCAAAGACTCGCGGGACAGGGATGTAATATTGCCACTTTACAAAGCATTAGAGAGGCCTCATCTAGAATATGCTGTTCAGTTCTGGGCTCCAGTTCATAGAAAGGATGCCCTGGAGTTGGAAAAAATATAAAGAAGAGCAACGAAGCTAATAAGGGGGAATGGAGAATCTAAGTTATGAGGAAAGATTAAAAGAATTAAACCTATTTAGCCTTGAAAAAAGACGACTAAGGGGGGACATGATTAATTTATATAAATATATTAATGGCAGATACAAAAAATATGGTGAAATCCTGTTCCATGTAAAACCCGCTCAAAAAACAAGGGGGCACTCCCTCCATCTGGAGAAAAAAAGGTTCAACCTGCGGAGGCGACAAGCCTTCTTTACTGTGAGAACTGTGAATCTATGGAATAGCCTACCGCAGGAGCTGGTCACAGCCGGGACAGTAGATGGCTTTCAAAAAGGGTTAGATAATTTCCTAGAACATAAAATAATTCAGATGATAGGCTGTATCCTACGCGTTTCAGACGCCTGCTGAGCCATGACTAAGGACGCAGCAGGCGTCTGAAACGCGTAGGCTACAGCCTATCATCTGAATTATCCTCTGTACTTTGGACTATACACGCTTTTCATCATTTTCTGCACTGCTTTTAAATTTATGAAAATAAAACTTGGAAGAAGCTTCCTATTTTTACCAGATGCACTGATTCTCAGAGCTGGATCCAAACCTTCTTTTTCTTTGTCTATGTACTATGTAACCTCGGAACTTAAACTATATTTTGCTCTCAATAAACAGGAGGATACATCTTTTTCAATAAATTGGGAAGCCCATAAGGGCACTATTAGGGGGATACTTATACAAATAGCTTCTAAACTTAAAAAACAGAGGGACACTTTGCTTTTAGATAAAGAAACAGTTTACCACACTACATACAGGCAGAGGCATAGCTAGGTTCTCCACCACCCAGGGCAAAGATTCAGTTTGCCCTCCGCCCCGAACCACTTTCCCGACATTACCTTCCCGCTCGCCAGGTTTGCTTTCTCTACCAATCATCAATGACGTGTAATTTATTTTTTCATCTTTTTTTTTATGTAACTAGAGCATAAAACCATTTGTACATTTTATAAGCAATATAGTTATATAAAGTAGTGAACATAACAATAAATTAAAAGAAAATAAATAAAGATGTCAGTGCCGGACTAAACAGAAGTATAACAGGCTGAGAATATATATGGTGCAATAATGAACAGTCTCCTCTTGTAGATAGTGCATCTCCCTTATAGATAGTGCCACACAGCCTCCTGTAGATAGTGCCATACACTCCCCTTGTAGATAGTGCCCCACAGCCCCCTGTAGATAGTGCCACACCTCCCCTTGTAGATAGTGCCACACCCCCCCTGTAGATATTGCCATACACCCCCCCCCCCCGTAGATAGTGCCACACACCTCCCTTTGTAGATAGTGCCACGCAGCCCCCCTGTATATAGTTCACATTCCCCCCTTGTAGATAGTGCCACACACACCCTCCTCTAAATAGCGATACACCCCCCTCCCTGTACATAGCGCCATTGGGTCTTCCTAGAGGAGCCCCTGACGTGACTGTCCATATATGAATAGTGGCATCAGGGGCTTCTCCTGGAGCGGAGTCCCCAGGAAGAGCGTCGGCAACGGTTTGACTGGGGATTCCACCATACCTCCCAACTTTCAAGTATTGACAGGGTTCCTTTCCCTGTTATCTCACACAGAATAACCACCTCTGTAAATTGGAAACTGAGGGCATGCATGGAAGAAATGCACCAGACAAAGAGTTGTTGGTAAAAATCCTCCCTCAGTGAAGTAGGAAGTATAACTGAACTTTATTAAACAAAGAATTACAAGTTTCCTCCCTAGAGATGTGGGACGTGCTTAAGCCCTATTGGCTCTATTCAGTTGTGAGTTCATCTGTACACTCCTCTTGCATTCCAGGGGCGGTATCTTCCATAGGCGTGTTCCTTATGCAGGCTCCATCTTGTTGCATACATTCAAATTCTTTGTGAAATATACTGATATTTTGTTTATGTAAAGTAATAATGTTTTTGCAAGCAATATACAGGCTAATGATCCCTGACAGTATCACAAAGAGGGAAAACTGATACGGTGCGCGTAGCAACACTGTATAATGCCCTCTAGCTGCCCCCACACAGTATAATACCCCCATAGCTGCCACCACACAGTATAATGCCCCCATAGCTGTCACCATACAGCATAATGCCCCCATAGATGCACCCATACAGTATAAAGCCCACATAGATGCCCCATACAGTATAATGCCCGCACAAATTCTCCCATGCAGTATAATGCCCATACAGATGCCCCCATTCAGTATAATGCCCTCACAAATTCTCCCATACAGTATAATTCCCACACAGATGCCCCCATGCAGTATAATGTATGCAAAGACTCCTGTGCAGTTTCACACTGTGCTGAGGTATATTGTTTTTTTTGGGGGGTGGGTTTACATCTGTTTTTGGGTGGCATAAACCTGTATACTAGTGGAGAATTTGTAACTTTTGTGTCCATTTAGAGTATGTACACATGGATAAAATTTGCTGCAGAAAATTCTGCAGCAAATGCAACCCAGAATTCGAAGGGAAATCTGCCAGAAAATATGCACCAAATCGTGCTGTGGAAACCAGCTAAGATAAAAAATTAAAAAAAGACTATACTCGCCTCCCTAGTCCTCTGGATGGTCTCTGTACAGCTGTCATTCTGTGATTGGCTGCTGTACAGAGACCATCAGGGGACCAGGTATGTGTTACCACAAGAGCGTCAAGGGAGGTGAATATAGTCTTTTTATTCTAAACTATGAAAAAATATTGGGTTATTTTTTGGGGACTTGACATTTGTTGCAGATTTAGATAGATAGATAGATAGATAGATAGATAGATAGATAGATAGATAGATAGATAGATATGAGATAGAGAGATATGAGTTAGAGAGATAGATATTAGATAGATAGTGTAACGTCCGTGGTCGCTGACCACAAACTATTTCCATCCAGTCGACGCCCTTCTCTCAAGAGATGTCTGCACATACGGCCATCCTGCTCCACAGTGACCACCATGGTGCGCTCACGAGCTCAGTCCAGACTTGAGAAGCCAGAGAGCAAGCATGTTAGTAGTTGAGCTGATTGCTTCAGAGCACCCTGGGCTATAAGAAGGTCTCAGTCCCATCCTCCCACGCCTGAGCTTTGTTGTGTATTCCTAGTCTGTCTATGTGATTGCCTCCTAGTGTGTTACCTGTACCTGTTCCTGTACCTGTTCTTAGCATTCCATACCTTCCTGGTCGAGCACTGTGCTGTGCCAAAGTCGTGTGGTGCTGTATCCACGTCTGACCTGCTTCACCTCACCTGACGTCTGCCTGCTGCCTAGTCCCAGCCGAGCCTGCCCTGCTGCTGTCTGAGCTGCCACAGTTACCTATACGAACTATAAACTTTCACCTGTGCACTGTTGGCCAGCTGCCTTACCGCCAAGGTGGTACGGCCCAGTGGGTCCACAGACCCTTCGTGACAGATAGATAGATAGATAGATAGATAGATAGATAGATAGATAGATAGATAGATAGATAGATAGATAGATAGATAGATAGATAGATATGAGATAGATAGATAGATAGATAGATAGATAGATAGATAGATAGATAGATAGATAGATAGATAGATAGATAGATAGATAGATAGATAGATAGATAGATAGATAGATAGATAGATATGAGATAGATACAGACATACTGTAAAGGATCTGCCAGACACAGCTTCTGTGTCGACGCCAGTGGTTAATTAGTCTGCACCTGCTCCTAAGTCTGATAGAGTGACTCGATCATCTACCACTCGGGCTGGGAGGCTGAGAAGTGGGAGAGCCTATCACAGCCTGGCCAGACGGAGCTAGCTCCCGCCCTCTGTCTATTTATACCTTTATTTCCTGCTCCTCCTTTGCCTGTGATTCTGCCAGTATTAGGTGGTCATAATATAAATTTTATGCTCAAGCAGATAGACTTGGGTCTCTCTTGGCCCGCAGACTCAACCTAGAATGCATTCTTATGCTTGGCCTAAATTACGATTGCCTAATGGCACCTTGTCCCAAAGTCCACGGGATATTTTGTCATCCTTCTATGAATTTGATTCTGATCTTTATAAACCCCCTGCTGACTTTAATGAATCAGAAGCTGATATTCTTTTGCGTGATGTGTCGCTTCCCACTATCTCTCTAGCTGATAGAGACTTATTAGAAACTGATTTCACTACTGAAGAAATTTTAAATGCCATAACATCTCTTAAACCGGGAAAGGCTCCGGGACCTGATGGATTTTCCAATTTCTATTATAAGAAGTTTGCGGACATTCTAATACCACATCTTGTTTCCCTGTTTAACTCTGTTAAAACTGGTAGTTCCCTTTGCCTTGAAGCTTTGAAAGCACATAACTCTGTCTTCCTGAAACCAGATAAGGATCCCACCTTATGTCAATTATAGACCCAATTCATTAATTAAGGTAGATCTTAAGATTTTTACGAAGATACTAACATGTAGAGTTAATACCTTTCTGGAGGGTTGCATTCACCCTGATCAGGTGGGCTTTGTCCCAAATAGACAAGCGGCTGACCAAATTTGTAGGATAATAGATTTAATTTCTTTGGTTCAATCCCAATGGGATGGTTCTGCTCAACCTAAAGCGCTATGTGTTTCACTAGATCTATATAAAGCATTTGACTCCCTTCACTGGGACTATATGTTTTATATCCTGAAGCGATGGGGTTTTGGCCCAAACTTTTTGACAAAGTTGAAAGGTATCTACTCAGTCCCTACTGCACAAATTAACTTAAGGTTTGTTTTGTCCCAAACGATCATTATCGCTCGGGGAACTAGACAGGGATGTCCGCTTTCGCCCCTTCTATTTGTCCTAGAGATAGAGTCGGTGGCCCATTTGATTAGGATGGATGCGGCTATCAAGGGAATTTCTACTAATGGACAGTCTCATAAATATGCCCTCTTTGCCGACAATATTTTATTGCTGCTCACCTCCCCCCATTCTATGCTCCCTCATGTATATAATATACTAGATACGTTTTCTAAAATATCTGGTCTTAAAATAAACCATGACAAGACAGAGGCCCTTAATATTTCCGTCCCCATCATATGGCCAAATTGATTCAAATAAACTTTGATTTACGTTGGCAGGAAGATCATATTAAATATCTTGGAATCTCATTGACCCCCTCAATATCAACGCTTTTTAAAGCCAACTTTATCCCTACTAGACGGAAACTCCTTCATTACCGGTCATTACTCAATCTATCCTGGTTGGGTCTGATCGCTGTCATTAAGATGACCCTCCTACCAAGAATTCTATATCTTTTTATAACTATTCCGATAGACATCCCTCGCTTGTTTATCCAAAACTTGCAGAAAGACATAAATCATTTTGTTTGGGGTTCAAAACGGCCTAGTCTCTCAGTCTGTTATTTATGCCCCCAAGTTAGTGGTGGTCTAGGACTCCCTAACTTGGTCAAATACTACTACGCCGCCAGATTGACCCCTATAGTTACTCTCCATAAAGTACGATCTCTCCCACGTTGGGTCTCTATTGCACAGAATGCAACTCCTCTCATTCCTATTGATTTGTTGCCTTGGATGACTCCGAAATCACGACCGCTGATTATGTGCCCGCTCCTCTCTTCTTATCTTGCATTGTAGGATACGTTGGGCTAGTCATACGACTTTATTTCTCCCCACCTGCCGGCAGCTAGACTTTTTGGTAATCCTGCTTTTATACCGGGTCTACAAACACAGAGCTTTAAATGGTGGATGGACAAAGGCATTGGGTACTTTATTGCTAGACTGGGAATACGTTCCATACATGCCATGCCTGAGAATGAGTGTTTTCGTTATGTGCAGATTAGACATTATTTAGACTCTCTAAAATTCCTCTCTCCGAATATTACGGTATATTCGCCTGTTGAAGACCTGTATTTGAACCTGTCTGATTGGCATCACATTTTATCTGTGATATAATCTCAATAAGCTACACCAACACATACACTTTCATACATGGAGGCTTGGGAACAAGATTTATCAAAAACCTTCTCATTGAGAGAATGGCAAGATATGGCAGAAACAACTGCAAAAACATAGACACTTCTTCGATTGAGGCTAACTATAAAGTGCTGCTACGTTGGTATTTAGTCTCTTCAAGACTTCCAGCAATGTTCCCAGCCTCACCCCCTTTGTGCTTTTGCAATTGTGGACAGGTGGGAACACCATTACATATTTGGTGGAATTGCCCGAAAGTGAAACGCTTTTGGATACGTATTTATAATATGTTGTACTCCATTACTTTGCTTAACTTACGTTTATCCTCCACACAGGCGCTGCTGAACGAGACTGTTACGGGAATTTCTAAGATGGAACATAGACATGTTTTCTTCTCTTTTTTGGCTGCCAAAATAGCAATAGCTACTTCTTGGAAGCAAACCACCATTACGTTAGACCTAGTAAAACGTAAACTGAACTGGATAATGATCAATGATCGATTACATAGTATAGTAACTGACAAAGATGCCCACTTTCAGAAGACCTGGCAATCTTGGATAGAATACTCTGGAACAGTTTTGTAGCAGCACTTTGCATACACAATGTTAAATTGTATATACATTATTATTCATAAAATACTCTACTCCAGGTGAAAAACGTAAAAATGTATTTGACACTTTTCCCTCCATTCCTTTTTTTGTTATTTAGATTTTTGTATGTCTTCTTCACTTCCCTCCTGCCATTATATGCTTTATTATTCCAACTACGTCCAGTGTCCTCACACAATCCCCCTCCCTTCTGGCTAGTGTCAGGAGAAGGAAGGGGTTGAATCTTCAAACCTCCTACACTGTGTGCCGCCATTTTCTGAGCGAATGCAGTGTAGGAGGATTAGATACAGTGCTAATCAGACAGTATAACACGAACATACATAATACACACATCACATACACAAACATAACTTACCTGCTCCTGCCGCCGCTGCCTCCTCCTCTCCTATACCTTGCGTCTTCGCTTCCTTGAACATATGGCTGGAAGCCGCGGCCAGAAGTCGTCATCTGACTGTCCGGGAGCAGCTTCCAGTCCACATGAAAATGGCGCCGGATGTCGCTATGCTAACGAGCTTCATTTTGGTCTGTGTGGGAGCGGCGCATGCGCCGTTCCCACACAGACAGCGTACACTGCAGTGAATGGAACGGCTCCCGTTCGCATTCTCTATGGGGATGTATGTGCTGTATTCCATCTCTGTATGTGTCGTTAATCGACACATACAGAGATGAAAAAAAAAATGGCAGCCCCCATATAGAAGTAAAAGTAAGAAAAAAGTAAAAAGCACAACACAAGAACACAAATAAATAAAATTTATTTTAATATCATACTAAAAGCAATATTATATATAAAAAAAAATATTGACACCTTCCCTTTAAATTTGATTCTCGCATATTTGTTTATAATGTTTATTGATACAAATAACATGATTT